>NC_133456.1:33687003-34911586 GCF_048565385.1 Saimiri boliviensis | reverse complement strand
AGATTTTAAAAGGTCTCCAAGGAGAGTGATTCTTTCTTTCTGTTAGAATCTGCCAGAAATTCAAGGAAAGCTAGGAAAAAGAACAACGGGTAGGTACAGTTGGGTCGAGAGGGAGAAGAGTGAAGAGAAACACAAAAGTAACCTTGGAGCATTTTGGAAATAAAAATATGACTAGGTCTCATTTGAGTATCTCTAGCTCACAGTACCTGATAGGGGTCAAACTCCCAAGGACTTGGGACTCTTGCTTTCCAAATTTCAATCTCAAATTATTTTAGAGTTTGGCAGAGTTGCACAGAAAAAAAGACTTTGACGTCTGCAATCAATTTGAAATACCCATTTGATACCAAGTTAATTCTTTCCCAACCTCTGTGTTTAACACTGTCACTCTTAAATATCAGCAATTTGGCAAGTTCTTTTTCTTTCTGCTGTTTGTATCTTGTGTTGATTTATATCCACATACCAGAAAAGGTTCAGTAACCAACCAAAGTTCTAAGATTGATGTATTGCCCTCCATATCAATTAGAAAATCTTTACAGAAAATCTTCTATCAGAAACCCTCACACACAGCCTTGATATGTGTGTGTGTGTTCGCCTGAAAGCACACACAAACACAGACACGGGAGGAACAAGAAGAATGCAGTACCCTGTACTACTCTCTGAGAGCCATAATCCATCAACCTTTCTTTCAGAATTAAGGCATCCCAACAAAACTCTCAAGTGCAAAGCAACAGCAATTACAATAGCAAGAATACTGCCTAGAAGTCTCCAATGCCATGGGTGAAATTAGGCTTCCTTGATAAGAGAAACAAGATCCTAAGAACCGAACCACATTTAACCATCACCACTGCTCCCTGACAGGGACCAGAATCCCTTGAATTTTGTTAGCTCTCATGCCAACCAGTCAGTAAAACGGGGACACACACACACACACACACACACACACACACCCCACAAGGCTGCATCATCAGGAGCTGGAGTTCAAGAAGATCAGGTACACACACACACACACACACACACACACACACACACACACACGGACGCGCGCAGCAGAAAAGTTGCCCAAAAGCCCTACCTGAGGATGGCTGTGTCCCCCTGCCTCACGGTGATGTTGTCCGTGCCTCGGTTAAAATCCACGCTGCGAACAGGCAGTCCTGTGGGAAGAAGGCAGAGCAATCTCAGTAGGACCAGCGGCAACTGTTTCCGATCTGGCTGAACTCTCCCGACCATGGTGGCCACTGCCGAGGTTCGGGTCTGTGGGGTGCTGTGGAGGGGCGCGCGCTGCTCGCGGGAGAGGCTTCACCAACACCGGGCTTTCATCCACAGCGAGCGCAGAGCGGGCTTTGCCAGTCTATGGTCCTTTCCACTTTGCCTCTCTCTTTCCCTCGCTCAGTCTCTTTTCCCTCTAAGACTTAACAAAGCCCTCACAAAACCCAGGCAGAAGGGTGAAAAAGTAAAAGCAACACAATTTCAAAAGAGAGAGTACAAATGGCAAGCCCTCTGGAAGAGCTGAAGAGAGAGCCAGAGGAAGGGTTCTTGTTTGGTCTCTCTGTGGCTGGACGCTCTCTGCTAGTGCACGAGCTGAGCTCCTTCGCTCTGTAACCCACTTTCCCAGGCTGGCGGGCGGGCGAGGGAGCCGGCTCCAAGCCTGCCAGTGAGTGTACAGAAACAGCCACACAGCAGCAGCAGCAGCAGCAGCAGCAGCAGCAGCAACCCAGAGCCTCTCTCCCCCTCCTCCCTTTCCTGTTTCTCCTTCCAGTCCCTGGCGCTCTCTCTGCTCAGCACCTCCCCCCACCCACCCACCTACCCCCCACCCCGCACCCTGCTGGTTTTCAACAGCCCCTCCACGTCATCCCCTCCACCCTCCCCTGGACATGGCCCCTCGCTTTGCACAACTGCCCCCTTCAGCAGCAGCCAGCCTCAATGAAAGCCTGATGCGCCTTTGGGTTGTCAGGACGACAGCTCCATCTGAGGCCTGGCTGATTTTCTTAAGAAGGGGGAATGGAGCTCAGAGGTACTGTTCAGCAGAGAGGGGAGAAAGAGAGGGACTTAAGCTAAAAAAGAACAGGAGAAAGAGTCCGGGAAAGAAGAGGTAAGGGGTAAGGAAAGAAGAAAAAGGAGGTAAGAAGGAGAGTTGCAAATAGGGGGAGTGGGACAGAGAACAGGAAAGCACTGAGGTGGGGGGTGAGGGTAGGGAATGTCCTAAAAGATGGGATAAAGAAACTGAGAAGAAACTTGACAGTGGAGTCTAAGATTAAAAGCCAAAGTTGATTTCAAACGAAACATTCTTGGCAACTGGCTTTGCATGTTCAAATCTTGTTCATTCTCTCCTCTCTCCTGCACTTTCTCTTACAGGATTAAAATGGTTTATTTTCTCTCCTTCCTCCATCCCCTCCCCCTCTTGGAACCTCCTTATGAAAGATGGATTGGAGACAATGCTGGTATTGAGTGGTCTGGGGTGTGAATGCTTGGCTTGTTTTTTCCAAATGCCAGCCTCAGCAGCTGATCCCTGATCCCTAAATCAACTTCACTCTCCAGGAAACCCTCACTCAATCCTACACATGAGTAATGGTATGAAGGATTATTATTAAAAGGGCACATTGAATTGCTACCCACGTTCCCTCCTGGCACTTACTTCTCACAATGTTCATATGCAAGGAAGGAGATTTGTCAATCAGCAAGCTTGTCATTTGTGAAGATACACTAAGTAAGACTGTATGCAGCACTCCAGCTAATGGCAGATAGGTTGCCATCATTTGTCACTCCTGTTCCATGAGCCAAGCAAGTGGTGAGGACCATAAGGTGATGAGGATCATAAAGGCCATTGAGAGTCACTCAAGTGAGAGACCCAAACTCTTGGACAACTCCCTCAGTACTGACGTTGAGGATAAAAGATGTGTTTGCATCAGCCAAGGGCTTTTTCCCCCCTCTTTTTTGATTATGTTTATTTAAATAATGAAAGTATCCACATGGCGCAAAAACCAAATAGTACAAGATGCTCTAGAGTGAATTGCAGTTTTCTTCTTATTCCTGTCTTTGGGCAACCCATTTCTCTTCTCTGAAGGCAACAAACATTTTCAGTTTGTTATTTATCTTTCCACAAATACTCCACAAATTTAAAAATAAATATGTACATATAGAGAGATATGATACCCATCCCTCTTATTTAAGCAAATGTTTAGCCTAGGACATTTGCGGAAAAAAAAATAAAATAAAAAGAAAGAAAATATGTTTAGGAATCCTTATCAAACTCCACCAGAGTACAAGCCTTAGGGAAACACGGTGCTGAAACTGGCTTGCCCAGTAAATATTCAAAGCACTTTTTCTGCTGTATGTTATCAGTTTAAAAGATAGATGAACCCTTACAGATTATGTGAGGAGAGAAAGAAAGACCTATTTTGTTTTTAAGAAAAGACTGAGGATTAGAATCTGAATTGTCACATATTCATGATTGATGGAGTTCAATTAATTTTGTGTGTACTGTGCATTCACGTTATATAAATCAAGGTGTCCTATGTCAGGAATTATAAGCAGTGCCCAATTAATAAACCAATAATGTTTGAGCACTAAGTTATAACTCAGCTGTTTAAAACTTGGAATCCATTTTGCCATAGGAAAAACAGGCCAAGTTGATAGTTAACTACAAAACTCATAATCCTGTGAATCCCAGTAACAATTAAAAAAATGAGCTTGAAGTGTTAAAAAAAAAAAAAAAAAAGATGCAAGGATTATATAACTTCTGCCAAGACTGAAGAGAAAAGAACACCTTCCCTAGCTCCACACCACCAACAGACATGACCATCCTTAGTCAGGCTAATTCTAACCACTTAGGAATGAAGAGTTAGCTTAGACAAAGGCTTCAATTAACATATATCCTTTGGTTTGGTGCTTCTTCCATGTCAAGTGGAAGAAAAGAGAGACCAGTAGCTCTTTTCTGGTGCAAGGGACTGGTAGTTACAAGAATCATCTATTTCCATTGTTGGTGCTAAGTGAATAGTATGACCTCTGGTAAAAGCATAGATTCTGAGGGGAAGGATTAGACCAGGTGTCCCCAAACTACCGCCCGCGGGCCACATGCGGCCCCCTGAGGCCATTTATCCAGCCCCCCCGCCGCACTTCAGGAAGGGGCACCTCTTTCATTGGTGGTCAGTGAGAGGAGCACAGTATGTGGTGGCCCTCCAAGGGTCTGAGGGACAGTGAACTGGCCCCTGTGTAAAAAGTTTGCGGACGCCTGGATTAGACATTTAAAGAGTATGAGTATTCTACTGTTTCAGTCAACTAGATTTTTTATGAAGAAAGAAAAGTTTTTTTCAGGACAAGGAAGAAGTATGGTAGGTGGTAGCATATTTTAAACAGAAGATGTTTATACACGATTGTTAGCTAATACCTATACTGGTAACCTCATACTACCAGAAGAACTTGCCTGGTGGTGCTTAGAGAAAACATATGTTTAACATACTGAAATACAAAGTAATTTACATCAAGTAGTAGGAATGTGGAATTTGTAGTAAATCAATAAAATCTGGAATTTGTCTCTATAGTCACTCTGAGAAAAGAATATATTAAAGTAAATCTGGATTATAATCAGAATTATAGAATTGCCTAAGCTACCTAATAAGAAAAATATTATAAGCGTATATGGGTATAAAAATCATATAATGTAATTAAAGGTTTTTAAAAATATATTTATTAAATAAAGTCCATTTATTGGCAACTTTTTAAAAAACAAATTGACTTAACTATGACAACTGAAGGCAATATGCAGTTTTTTTAAAAAGACTCTTTTAGGTCAGGGTCAGTGGCTTACACCTGTAATCTCAGCACTTTGGGAAGCTGAGGTGGGCAGATCACCTGAGTTTGAGAGTTTGATACTAGCCTGACCAAGATGGAGAAACTTCATCTCTACTAAAAATACAAAATTAGTCAGGCATGGTGGCATATGCCTGTAATCCCAGCTACTAGGGAGGCTGAGGCAGGAAAATCGCTTGAACACGGGAGTAGGGGTTGCGGTGAGCCGAGATTATGCCATTACACTCCAGCCTGGGCAACAAGAGCAAAACTTTGTCTCTTAAAAAAAAAAAAAAAGACTATATTTTTAAAATTATCTAATTTAGGCTGTTTAGAAATTAGTTCTAATTCAATTAGACTGAGTTTCTCAACAATTTCAAAATTATGAAGTTTATTTCTTTAAAATTTATTATTTAAATTCAGGCAGCACTTCAAGCCCAGCTCTTTAATTCAGCACTAGGCCCAGATGGGGTACTCTATACCTGATAAATACGAGAATGGAAGAGTCATTAAATGCTCATGCTCACTCACTTGGCTTACCTCACCATTTACAAAATAATAAAAGTAACTGAGGGTGCACTGTCCACTTGGCTTACCTCACCATTTACAAAATAATAAAAGTAACTGAGGGTGCACTGTCTACTTCCATTTCAACATTATGCTTTCTCAGAGTTCTTCCTCTTTCCACTTGATAGAATCTGTCTGGTTTTTTGTCCTCCATGATCTCTTGTTTTCTGAAAAATCCATTAGTCAATAGACATTGGATAATGTGTCTCGTCCTAATCATCACTCCCCTAAATCTACCCTGAAATTAACTTCTCTGCTTTCTTTCCTCGGAAATGTAGAGAAGGAAACAAATAAATATGTGGCTGAAATTTACACAAGCTATTTTTCTGTAAACCACTATATACATTCTTCCAAGAAGGCTGGCAAAAATGAACATACTTTCAGGTTATTTGTGAGGCAAGTATGGCTGTTAGCCATGTGAAACAGCCATCATCACCCAAGTAAGATGATCTTAACTACTACTTTAAAATAACATACTGCCTTTCTAAAAGAGGCTTTAGAAGATTCTGGCACTCTCAAGGGACAAATGTTGCAGTAAAAACAAAAACTGGCTAACGTCTGAGGATCCTAAGAAGGATGAAAGGTTTATTCTTCTATTTAGCTTTGTAAGGTAATAGGCTCACATGAAATCCAGATGCAGGCTGGAATGTGCAACTAATTTAACAGCACTGCTTGCATTTTATGCTAAACATGTCTATAATATTAATATACTACTCTACATTTCTACAGTTTTAAGGTCTTAATCATAATAACACCATGCCTGTACCTTACTTTTCTAAGTGGAATTAGCATTGCCATATGAACTAGAAATGCAGAATTGTTCATACCTCTCCTGAGGATCCCTGAATGACATTTTCAATGATTCTATCATGATTAAGCCATATTCAAGTAACTCAGTTTATGCTTATAAACACAGCACTATCTTATGTGATTTTCTCTGGAATCTGGCCCTTCCAATTCAGACGCTTCATTGGCATATGTGTCAATTCCTAAGAAAATCAGTCAACTGCAAGTCAGTTAAATATTGTCCAAATCTTTACTTTAGACCTTCTCCCCCAGTGATGGAAAACACTTGATCCACATCCTGCACAATTAAAAATCACTCTTTGGTTTGCATTTAGTGCGTGCCTTTGTAGTTTGTTATTATCATATCAGTTTTCTGCTTTTAACTAAGTATACTTTAGTTACGTGTTCTATTTTGGTAGGCATCAATGCTTGGATCTGTCCCAGTTTTTGAAAGGTCTTTGGGATTCCTGAACTGCTACTTGCATCCTTACTTCTTGCTTCTGTTCCTGATTACCCGTAAACATATATGTACTTACATTTACTGATGCATTTGCACACCAGAAAAGTAATTTTTATACGCCTTATTATTTCCCAGAAATACATACACCAGCCCTTGGACCTTCCTCTTTTCTAGGTTGTCCACTCTTCTACCATGCACGAGGAGGTAGAAATGACCAAATAATGCTGCATCTGCATTGCTACTACTCTTATTGATCTACCCCTACCCCCAAGATATGGGAAGAAATTGCAACATCTGGAAAGATGGCAATAGTGGCGTCTTCAGAATGATTACCTGCAACTAATAGACGCAGGTAATAAGGAAATTCTACCCTCTATTTATGGTTGTTGCACTGATTTGAATTCCTACAATCAGAAAGTAGGCCAAGGAGAAGTGAGGAAGAGTGTAGGTGGGTGTAAAATATTTTGTCCCATATTCCAGAATATGTATGTTCTGTATTCTAACGTGCCCAGTATGTTCTGAAATGTGTATGTTCATTCATTTATTCAATATGCTTTTGTTGATACAGTAGTGAATCAAGACAGGCCAAGACTCTGCTCTACTGAACTTGTATTCTAGATGCAGAAATGAACACTATACAAGTACATACATATTAAGATTATTTCAGAAAGTAAATGTTATGATAAAAAAAAAAAGTATGATACAGAGTAAATGGCCTGGAGATGTGGTAAGGGGAGTATAAAGAAAAGTGGTCAAGCAACACCTCTTTGAAGAGGTTGGCATTTTAACGAAATCCCCAAATCTAAGAAGGCTTCCATGCAAATACCAGCAAGAAGGCCTTTCCAGGTAAAAACCAAAATGGCATTCACAAAAGCCCTGAGGTAGAAATAAGTGTGTCATACACCAGGAACCAAAATAAAGACAATATACTTGGGATGTAGTTTGTGTGTATATTGTGACGATAGTTGGAAAAAACAAATAAAATTAGAAATTGAGGAAGGGTCATAATGAAGGAGTTCCAATATAAGAAATTTAAATTTTAGTCTAGTGACCTGGATAGCAAGTTTTAAGCAATGGATTGACATGATCCAATTTACATTTTAGAAAGATTGAAGAATGGATTGTAAAGGGACAACAGCAGAAACAGGAAATAAACAGAAGGAAATCTTAGTCGTCCAGTGGCAACTGACTTAGACTAGGGGGTAAAAATCAGATGGAGAGGAGACTGAGTTGACTGAACTTGCACATAATGGGAAAATCTTCCCCAACAGGCCATGTGCTATCAGAAGTGATCCGTGTTTTCCATATGGCAGCATTCCTCCTCACCGTATTAATTCAACTATGGTATACCCTAGCAGAAAGCTATCACTCATCAAATCATCAAATAAGAACTGACAGAATGTCAAGTAGGCTGTTATTAATACCAGCTAGTCGAAAAAAGTGTTTCAGTTTCTGCTTTTAAGTGTAAACTTTGTTTACCATTAATACGTTTATTATATGTTAATTAAGTATCAATATAAGCCAGTGTGTTAAAAATTAAGACATGCATAACAAGACAAACAGATGCTACATAATTGTTACACTTTACTATTTTCTTACATATCTGCATTTATCAGGCAATAGCTATCCTGCTAAATATCAATAAAATGCCTAGTTAAATATCTTGAGACTATAAGTCATGTAAATAACACTAATATGTTTTTTCCAGAGTTTGCTGACAATATCGAGCTATAGAGCAAGTTCAGTATTAGGTCATCATATTATTCAGAGGGCCCCAGAAGTCTGCCTGCTTAAAAGTATCTTCCTTTCTTATCTAGTCTGTAATTCACAGTCTCAGCCCTCTGTGCTTTTAATGTTGAATATAAGAGCATTGCCTAGATGAGAGGAAGAGGATTCACAAGACCTGCCACATCAGTGGTGTTGCCATATATACAGAAATTCATTAAATTAATGAACACTTCTTGAGACCTATCATACAACAGGGACTGTGCTAACCTCTAGGGAAACAATGATGTACAAAATTAACCACCCTGTCCTTGTGCAATTCTAATGAGGGAATGGCGTTAAAAACTCCTTCCCGAGAGAGATTAAATATTGTCTTTGTAAAATTATAAGGCGGGCCTTTCAAACCTCCTCTCCAGTATAGGACAGAGGCAAGCTAATCAATGTACATGCCCAGTCTTCTCTTTGATGCTGATTAGTACTGAAAATAGTAAAATTCAGAGTCATCATTTTCAGAAACTCAGAAACTCATGAGGTAGAGCAATAAGGTAAACACACATGAATAAAATTAGCCAGTGAATAACCAAGGACTAAATTGTAAGGGAGCAGAATCGAAATGCTTTGGGGGTTCGTAAAAGGGAATCCAGGAAGAAGCTTTGCAGAGGAAATGGAATTTTAGATAATCCTTGAAAGGTGTATAAGAAGAGAATGGAGGAAGATAACACTTTAAGTGAAGTATGGCCACGAAAATCAGTCTGCAAGAAGAATGGAACTGCAGGAAGACTCATCAAATTAACAGAAGTAGAGGAGAGGAAGAAGGCGGGTTAGAGAAGCTGCCTAATGAAGAGTCCCCCTTCATCTCATAGTTAGAAGGCTACTTTAGATTCTGAAGGAGTGGGGAGAGATACTGACATCTTAAGAAGCCTATTTTGCAATGGGAAATTAGAAAGTAGAACAAAGATGAAGGAGAATAACTAGTTAGAAAACTAATAAAGTTGTTGATGAAAGGATGAGAGGCAAACCTTATTGATTATATATATTGTTGCTTCCTGATAATGACGAGGAATGAAATCGTTCATTCAGAGACTTTACATTGGTGGGGAATGGTAAGTTGTAGAGAAGTGTATGAAGGTGGAGACAGCAAAAAGTTAACATGGAAAGTGACTCTGCTTCTGTAAGTTGGGGCTAGTGAGGGGCTTGATAGGCATGTTAATTATTTTGGCCTTTATTCTGTATGCAATATGGAGCCATCAAAAACTTTGAGCAAGGGAGTATTTTAAGAAGATAACTGACTTGAAATGGAATGGAAGATAGACTGGGACAAGTCACAGTCAGGGAAGACCAGTTACAAAGTTTCTGAAATAGCACAGGCAAGAGAGGATAAAAGCAGTCTACAGGGCAAAGACAGTGAAAAGAGAAAAGAGGTGAAAAATTTCACAGGACTGATGGGACATGTCAACGTTAGTTGGATATGGAAGTTGAGGAAACAGGAGAGGCAAAAGATGCCTCTCCTTTTCTTGAAGTCCAGGTTGATAAAATGGGAATGTTAAGTTAAAAAAAAAAAAAAAAAAGCTAGAGGGAATTTAGAAATTCTACTTTTAGAATTCTGGATTGGTTCCTAAATTGGTCCTCAAATAGCCTGCACTTCCAGATGGACAGGCTCAGGAAGTTGTCTAAGGAATGTGACATTCTTCACAGGGGAGCTGTCTCTGCATTCTGTAATGAACTAAGACCAGAAATTCAGATTCTTTCCCCCATATTTGTCTATGGTTTCTTTTTTTTCTTTTTCTTTCTCTCATATGTTTCTGTTACTTCCATGTATTTATATATACAGCATGTTAGCAAGTGACCTATTTGCTAATAGTGAATCTCCTTTTGATTTTTAAAAACACATCCATGTAACAATTAACTGATTCTATGTTTCAACAAGAAATATCATCTGAACTTGTCTCCCTCTGCTGGTTGCATACTGAGGTATCATGAATCTTTTTAAACCATAGTAATATTAGAAATATAAATATCTAATAATAATGTATTTTGTGCAAGTATAGAGCTTTGCAGTTTGCAAATGTATACTGATACACATAATTTAATACTGTATCTTCTTGCAACTTTGTGAGATAAACAGTTCAAGTATTATCACACCACCTGTCAGAAAATCACTTTTAGACTTTAAGCCAGTAAATACCATATGAATTAAAGGAAAATCAGGAAGCATGTGTAATTAGAAGAATTGCACACTGTTAAAGGTAGAAAAGACCCAGAAAATCTTCTGGTTCAATCCTCCCATTTTACAGCTGAGACATGGAAACTTAGACTTTATATAGTTATTTAGGATGACTGAGATTAGTAGTAAAAAAGCCCAACTCTCAAAACACTGCTCTTCCTATTATACCATGCTGCCTGCCTAGTAATGTCAGGATATAAATCCTTTATAGCATAGCTGAAGCATTTACATAGGTAGGCTGGGTTGTAGATTGGAAATGTCTATTTGTCTGAGGCCAAATCTACATTGCACCAGAAAAACCCACAGCTATGTTAAACTTTTAATCAAGTAAGAAACAACAGGAAAACAAAACCAAAATAAATGGAATTCACATCAGTTGGACAAATAAAAAAGGCAATCCTCAATCATCTATTTGAATAGACTAGTTATGAGAAAGCTTAGATCATAAACTCAACACATGGTGTCTATTAAAAATTTTTATAGGCCAGGTGCGGTGGCTCACGCCTGTAATCCCAGCACTTTAGAAGGCCCAGGCAGGTGGAACATGAGGTCAGGAGTTCAAGATCAGCCTGGCCAACATGGTCAAAGTCCGTCTTTATTAAAAATACAAAAAATAGCTGGGCATGGTAGTGTGTGCCTGTAATCCCAGCTACTTGGGAGGCTGAGGCAGGAGAATTTCTTGAACCAGGACCTGGGAGGCAGAGGTTGCAGTGAGCCAAGGTCATGCCACTGCACTCTAGCCTGGGCTACAAAGTGAGACTCTGTCTCAAAAAATAAAATAAAATAAATCTTATGTAGATACTAGGCATCAGTAAGGAATAGAGAGATAAACTAATAATAATAATGAAATGTTATATAATATGTATATATAAACAAATATAGACACTATAGACAATTCACAAATACACATACTTTCCAATACACTTGGTAAATATTCCTGATGCCCATATCCAACAACAATTTAGCAGTTAAAATTTTCACATGGCTGGGCCGGGCGCGGTGGCTCAAGCCTGTAATCCCAGCACTTTGGGAGGCCGAGGGGGGTGGATCACGAGGTCAAGAGATCGAGACCATCCTGGTCAACAAGGTGAAACCCCGTCTCTACTAAAAATACAAAAAGTTAGCTGGGCATGGTGGCGCGTGCCTGTAATCCCAGCTACTCAGGAGGCTGAGGCAGGAGAATTGCCTGAACCCAGGAGGCGGAGGTTGCGGTGAGCCGGGATCACGCCATTGCACTCCAGCATGGGTAACAAGAGCAAAATTCCGTCTCAAAAAAAATAAAAAAAATAAAAAAAATAAAAAAATAAAATTCACATGGCTTTTTTCAGTAGCAAAATTAGTCTTCTTTTTCCTATGGTGTTCTTTTCTATTTTAAGAAAGCAAGACAGAGTACTGATCTTAGGACAGAATCAGTCTGGTAAGTGGCTTTATAAGCCATTTGTGATGTTTGGAAGTAACGGGGATGAGATGGTTTAAAGAGTATTGTTTTTTTCAAGAGAATTGGGTTATAGGTAGGGCTTTCATCTAGGAAATATCTATCTTGGATACATGGACAAGACAGTTTAAAGAGTTAGGAGGGAAGGTCAAATGATAGGTAGGGGAGAAAATTTGGGTTGTGAAAGCACTAAAAGAAAAAGGGAGACTGCAAGCCAATATAGGTAGTGAAAGAGAAGGATATTAGGCAACGAAGGGAAACTTGCAAGGTAGTCAATTATTTCTTGAGATAGAACGTTTTTCTTCATAAGCTGATGTGAGACCTTCTAATGCTGGTGCCTGTTTTAATGCATATCATAACTGGCAAAATGATTTTTCTTGGGACAAAAATGATCCCCTTCCTATTAAGGAACAATATGGAGTAATAATTCACAACTTCTTTTCATTCCTACCAATCTGGGTTACATTATTTTTGGTCTGTGATAGTATTTCCAATAATGCTTGGTTATTTAATTAAATAATAAAAACTGATCAATGATTACCTACTATGCACATGGGTACTCTGAAAGATCCATAGGGATTATTCTCTATGATCTCTATAATAAGATTCCTCTGTAATAAGATGTTTTAAATCTTGTTAGGAAAAGAAGATCAACACATTGAGTGATTTGAAAACAGTAGACAATTAAGTCTGAAATTATGAGAAAAGAGCCCTAAATGTCCAGAAAGGTCATTTCAACTTTCTAAGTGGCAGTGAGGACACTAAACACTGAAGTCACAAAGTACTACAGAGTAAGATTCTTATACTAAAAGAGTGAAGAGCCTAGAGATAGATGCAGATGAACAGGCAGTGGCAATATAGTATCAGCTTTGCAAATACTCACAAGATACTTTGCTCATATAAAGGAGGCCACCCGCCACCCAATCTCGACTGAAGGCAAAGTTTCCTGGAAAAGATAGTAGCTGAGTTATGTCCTAAAAAAGTCATCTGAGAAAGTGGGACTTAAGGATGCAACAAGGGAGTCAGGTGTTGATGCTTAGAAAAAAATGTGGGAGAAATTTCAAGAGGGTTAGCAAGAGAGATAAATGCTTAGAGTCAGGAGCCAACATCATAGAGCAAGGACATGGGACAGGAAAGAAGGGGCCCTGACCAGAGAAGGATCACCGGAGAGTAGCAAGAATCTCTAGATAACAAGGATGAAAATGGATTATAAAAAGCCTTGAAAGACAGGAAGAGGGAAATGCATTAGTAAACAAGAAGTGCTTTAATCTCTTGGGCAAGTTCTTGAAAGTGACACTTGGTCTGACAGCTGTCTGAAATTCAGGGTCCAGCTAGGACATTTTCTCAGTAATTCAGCCATAACAGGTACTGATCTGGCAGTCAAGGGTAGAGAAGAAAGATAAATGTAACACATATTATAATAGAAGAGTCAAAAGGAATTGTTAGCTGAGTGTGGTGGCTCGTACTTGTAATCCCAGAACTTTGGGAGGCTGAGGCAGGTGGGTCATGAGGTCAGGAGATCAGGACCATCCTGGCCAACACAGTGAAGCCCCATCTCTACTAAAATACAAAAAATTAGCTAGGCATGGTGGTGCACGCCTGTAATCCCAGCTACTCAGGAAGCTGAGGCAGGGGAATCACTTGAACCCGGAAGGCAGAGATTGCGGTGAGCCAAGATCGGCCACTGCACTCCAGCCTTGTGACAGAATGAGACTGCATCTCAAAAAAAAAAAAAAAAGGAATTGTGGGCCAACTGTATACATGAAATGAGTAAGAGGAAGGTATTCAAGATGAGTCCCACAAATCTCCACTTCCTCCCAACTTTGGTTTCCGAAGAATGGAATCATTATTGATAGAGATCAAGAAGTTGAGAAAGCATAATGCAGAATATCGGGTGGTAGAGGGAGGACCCAACTCCTCATAAACATCAGGCCTGCCATCTAGTCAGTTACTTCTGTGAGATGGAGTATCCTGTTACTGGGTTGGGGAGCATTAGCTCAACCAGTATGAATTTCTCAGATGTGCACAATGAAGAAAGGAAAAATTGCAAAAAGATGCCATACAATCCTTGCAGTGTTGATGCTTGTATTTGTTAGTATTAATAAATAAAATGGCATTAATTATTCTCTAATATCTGCTCTCTGAAATTTCGATATACATAATACTTGGGCTTAAGTGGACTTTATCCACTAAAGTTTGACTGTCATCAATTTATGTTTAATATAACCCTAGAATTTATTTATTTTTATTAACCAGATCTCATCTTCAAATTCTTAGGGAGTCCAAAATATTCTGAGATATGCTCACCGAATTTGATTGTTCATCATTATCCTCTGCCCTTGGGCATTTCATACCTTTCTTTAATATATTTCTAACTGGAGTCATACCATTAAAAATATATCTGTACATTTCAAAATGCATTTTGAATATCAAATAAAGTTATACAAGTTTTCCTCAATATTAATAAATAACCTTTACATTGGGAAGGTTGGATTTAAGTTTAAATATTAAAGAAGAAATTTACAAAATATATTTATAAACATGGAGATGGGCTTTAAGAAAGTATCCCATAGTGGAATACAGATTTAGAAGTCACCAGGGTAAAGTTGAGAAGTAAGAGTTAAAATAGGGTAAAGTTGAGAGGTAAGAGTTGAAATGCAGGGGTGTGTGTGTGTGTGTGTGTGTGTGTGTGTGTGTGAGTATGCATGTGACAGAGAGAGAAAGAGAGATTGAGAGAAGAAAAGTAAGAGTAAAGTCTAAGAATTCCATCTTGAATAGGGTTTGTCATGTTGGAGCAAGAAATAAGAAGCAAGAAAATTTGCTCCTCGAAAGCAGCAGGACCAGAGTATATCTCTTTTCATCTGTACAGCACAAAGTGCTTTCCCATTCGCTTGTCTTCACTTGACACCTTATAGCACTCCAGAGAGCTCTTTGGAAGAAAGATGTTTTAAATGTCAGGTATTAAGATAATAAACATAAAAACAATAATAGATATGCAAGACCTTTAAATAGGAGGAGGGTACTGGCTAGATTCATCACTAAGTAGTTTGGATCAATACCAAAGGCTGGTGGGAAGCCAGACCAGAGAAGTCTAGGGCATTCCTAAGTGTGCAGTAAGGCGATAAACACCCTGTGGGAGATGGTGATCTCCTCTCCAAATATGCCCTTTTGTCTCATCCAAAGTTTTGTTAGTACTATCACTAATTCAATAGTTTATTGTTATATATATACAATGGGACTTTCTTGTTCCCAAGAGAAATTCTTAGATCACAGACCATCACTATTGTCACTGAAGTGGACTTTTATGAAGGGAATTATTTAAATACATGTGGGATTTTTTTTCTTGTAAACAACTGAAATGTCCTTTTACAATAGTTCTCTGATTTGCAAATACAGTATGAGATTCTGATGTTATTCAAGCATTTCACAAATGAAATATTAATAGATTACCTCTGATAACCAGCAACAAATTATCATTTATCCCAAGAAATATTTTAAAAATTTGAAAAGATATAGAACATCACCAACAACCCTCAACCACACAAATAGATATGCAAAGATATTCATTCAGTAACTCATCCTTAATTTAATTAAAGCCTAACTATTGAAGTTTAGATTCCAAGGCTGGTTCTTAGTTGTGGTCATGTTTCTAGATGGAGCAAATGCAGAACCAGAGAACTGAAGACTGAACCTTGAGCTAAAAGTCTTGCAGGATGTTTGCAGAAAGAAAGGTATGTGTCTGGGGCTATCTTTGGTATTATGCATAGGTTCTGAGCTTGAGTTTTCATATTTGACAAATAAAAATCCTACAGATATTCAGATATAAGAAGATGATTTCGTACATCCCCACTGTATTTCCAGCCATTCAATTCTCTCTGTCACCTGAAACTTGGTGCTGAGTACTGCACTGATTCTTTATCATCTCCGCTTGCCCAGACAGAGCCGAAGTATTATAATGTACTATATGTCAATGTCCTGACTCTCAGCAGTTTTTTAAATCTGAAATTTAGATAAAAAAGTCCTTGATTTATACAGAAAATGTCATATTTATATCCAAAGTTTTGTTATAAAACACTAAAAACATTCAGAGTGAAGGCATATTTAATTTGCATTTTTTTATATTGATCAAAGTTTAAAATGTTTTCCCTTACAGGAAATAAAAAGCGGTAGTTTTGATCACTTCTCATAAACTATAATTATATCCCCTAAATTATAAATTTTAAACCACACAGTTTTCATTTTATCTTCCAATTTTTTCATTGAATGGGGCCATAGCTGTCATAGAATCCAGCTTTTTTTTTTTTAGAGTGCTCATTTACAAAAGTTTAATAACATCAATGGAACACATATTGATTTACAAAATAGTTTCTCAAAGTCTCAAACATTTCTAAAACCTAACTGATAGCTCAAGTACTTATTTGTATTTAGCATTAGTCTCAAAACAAAAACTTTATAGTTTGGTTATCTAGGTATATATAAAATTATTTATAAATGTTGGTAGGTAGCTACAGTTTCTAATCAAGTGACATATATTGCAGTTTGGATGCAATTATGAACTCTATGGTCACTATAATCACTTCCAAGTATAGTACATATTTGCTCCATGGGTTTCTGAATCTAGTAAAACCAGCTTTTACCACAATATGTTCTCCATCAAAATTCAAATTTAGGCTGGATACGGAATGCCTCAGATTCTAAGACTTTAACGATCTTACTCAAGGTCACCTAATAGATTGTAGGAGAGCAAGGATTAAAAAAAGCATTTCTTCTTATTCTTAGTTCAGAACTCTGATTTAAACACACTGACAGCATGTCAAAAGAGGACATATATGACTGTGTGTATTCGTGTATGTGTTTGTGTTGCTGTGTGTGTATGTGTGGGTCTATTTCTTTGCTTAATCTGTTTCATGGGTAGAGTCCTCCTACTTCCTTCCCCCCTACAACCTTCAACCTTACTTTATGTACAAATTCTTGTTTTGTGTATTATTTTTATATTAGTGAACAGGTTATTCAGGTTAACCTGTTCATGTTAGTGAATAACCTGTTCACTAATGCAAATAATAATATACAAAATAATACAGAAGTATTATTACTTTTTTTAAATGTTAGGTCCATGGGGCACATGTGCAGGTTTGTTACATGGGTAAATTGTATGTCACTGAGACTTGCTGTATGAATGATCTCATTACCAAGGTGCCCAATAGGTAGCCTTCCATTCCCACTCTTCCCCCTTAAGCCGTCCTCATGGTCTATTATTCTCTTACTTGTATCCATGTGTATTCAATGTTTGGTTTCCACTTTTAAATGAGAACATATACTATTTGTTTTCTGTTCCTGCAGTGGTTTGCTTAGGATTTTGGCCTCCAGCTGCATCCATGTTGCTGCAAAAGACATTGTTTCATTTTCTATGGCTGCATAGTATTCCACAGTATACATGTGTCACATTTTCTTTATTCAGTCTACCAGTGATGGATATCTTGGTTGATTACATTTCTTTGCTACTGTGAATATCAATTATGCAGCAAATTCTTGCTCCTTAAACAAGACCCAGTTAAAATACCATCTCCTTCTGACTTCTTCTCCATCTTGGGTAGTGTCCCCTGCTTTACTCTTGTAGAATCATTTCAAGTACTTGGTAGCAGAATTGTCTGACCTTGAATCATTTATGTAGCAGTGTTGTCAAACACATCAGAGTTCTTTGAAAATACATCTGTATACTAATTTAGAATAGATCATAAACTATTTTCAGTATTTTACAAACTCCTTAAGAATATGAATCATAGCCTGGTTGCCTTTGAATGCACAGGGCCTAGCACAGTGCTTGATGATGGTAATGATTCCACAGGGGTTTATAGAAATGGTTCAATTCAATTTAGACAAATTTAGAAAAACACTACTCTTTAGAGTATTTAGTTTAAGAAGTATATACCTTTACTGTAAACATCATATTATACTTCATTTTCATTTTTCTGAAATTTATGGAAAACATAAGAACCTAACTTTCATAAATATTGGTAGTGGAATATTAGGGGTGAACAGAGCGTTGTTTTTCAGAAGCAATACTGGTAGTTACATTTCCCATTAAGTATTGTTCTAAAGAAATAGCACCTATCAATTCTCATTACTTTTTGAAATCTTCTCCTTTCTCTCTATGTAAAGATAGTATTTTATATTCATTTATACATATTTTGTTAAACTCATTAGAGACAACCTAGAATTTCAGGACTAATCTTAAATCGGTGATGCTTCAGTTAATAGTCTATTCACTAACCTGAAGATTTGCTACTGGACAATACATGAACTGTTACATTATTCTATATGACTAAAAATACATTATTTAGAGAAGGCTACAATTTTGAAATGTGTGAATGAGAACTTTAAGAACAAGACAAAGCAGGACCAATCATCTAGTTCAACTGTTTCTCCAATGACAGACAGTGGAAGGTCATTTAACTTAGGCTGCCTATCCCAGCCTCTCCAGGCTGAAATATGACAGATTTTGATGAGTGGGGAAATTAGGGTGGTTAATCACCGTCTTTATTTTAGCATGTGTGTCTCCATCTTTGCCCCCAGTCACTGGCTCCACTTCCTTGTCTCTCCCTTTCCCTACACTTCTGACTCACAGTCATTCTAATTTCTTTTCTGAAAATTTTCTTCTCTGCACTTTTTTTTTCTGGTACAGTCTCTTTCTTTTGTTTCTTCCCCCTTGCTCTACAACCTATGTCCCAAACTGGACTATTAAAGTATAATTTAAAAAAATTTTAAATGATCTAATATTTTTACTGAAAACATTTTCAGGATTTTTTTTGCTCTTAATTTTAACTTGGCATTTAGTTACCAAGCACTCTTGATAAGGAGGGTTTAAAGATGAAAGCAATAAATGAATCCTGAATTTTTACCTTTGACAAAAGGCAAAAACGGAAGCCAGAGACTGCGAAGTGCAGGGAGAAATTTTCAAAGAAAAGTCCTTGTCCTCAAGAACATCCTACTGTAGTGGGTAAGGAACACACGCAAATTGCTTTTTGCTGATGTGTAATCTCAGATTGAATTTTTGTTTTGTAAGTCATTGGCTCCTGGAAATTCAAGGGTATCTATTATGCATTTTGATATATTTAAGTGAGACAAAGAACAGAATCTTAATCTTAGATAGGAATGCTAAATGCGGGAATGTAAGGTAATCCTCCTAGTCCTGTATTAAAATTGGCATAGACTTTGAAGGCTTGGGACTTTAGTGAGAAGGAGGAGATTTGGAAAGTTTCTAAAGGAAGCCCTAAAAATGATTAAAGCAGTTAGAAAAATTAGCAGATGCCCATTAGTTTGGAGCCAAGCAGACATTTGCTGGATCAAATTAGAATCTGTCCAGAGGCAGTAGGAAAATAGTTGTATAAAGCAATGATTTTAAATCATGAACGTCAAATACAGCTTCATTTTCTTCACACTGCCTTAACCAGACCCATACAGCTCCCTTCTAGAAATCTTTTTCTAGCTCCCTTCTAGAAATTCAGGTTGGTGTCATCCCAAACACCAGCTCAACAAAGGCAGGATGTGCAGTGGTCTTTAGCACCATTCCTTCATATCTTGACTCCACAGCCCTGCCACAAGTTTTGGCCTCCCAGAATGTCCTCTTCCCTCCCTGCTATATCCTCCCAGCAGTGTCCTCAAAAGCCAGCCAGTCGCAAACTCCAGCCTAGAAGAGGCACAACCCAAATAATCACCAAGTAACTAGATGCTCTGAGGCTTATATAAAATTGAGACTTCTCACTACACTGTATACATAATGATATTACTATGATAATAAATATATTATTGATATATTATAGATGTATAAAACTTCTAGGTCCATATACTTGGTCAGATGCTAGGAATATGAGAAGGAATCAGGTATACCTCTTTTTACAGTTTAATAGAACAGGAAATAGCATTCAAACTAATACATTAGCACACCAGAAATTTGAGATGCTGGGACATATATTTGCAAAAGGAAGAATGAAGGCACCAAGGTGAAACTGATTAAGTCTTCTCAAAGTTTCTGAATGGAGCAAATCATTTCAAGTAAATCTTCATTGTAAAAGTGATGATGAAGTGAAATTTCTTTTTTTAGTTGAGAAGGAGGAGGAGTGGGAAGGAAACTACACATTGTTCTACCCATTTGGTAATGCAAGCTGTTTAGTATGTCTAGAGTAAGTAAGGCTATCAGTACACAGAGAGATCATCTAGAGAGATACACAAGACGCAAAACACAGAGAGCTTGCACTGAATTTTAGTAGCAGCAAAATAGTTGGGGAAACAACATGTATACTTACATGGGACACATTTTCTCTGTAGCTGCACACAGACCTATCCCACACACTACACACACACACACACACACACACACATACACACACACACACACACCTCTCATTCATTTTCTTTCTAAATTAATGAGGTATAGTATCAAGTATCCAAATTAAATACTGACTTTAGGTGGGGCTCAGTCTGGGACATAAAAAAGGACTTGACATCATGAAAAATAAAGTTAAAATTATTTTTTTCTCTTTTCTTTTTAAAACTCTAAGCTAGCCAAGTATGGTGGCTCACGCCTATAATCGAAGCACTTTGGGAGGCCAAGGCAGGAGGATCACTTGAGCCCAGGAGTTCAAGAGCATCTGGGGCAGCATAGCAAGATCCATGTCTCTACAATTTTTTTTTTTTAATTAGCAAGACATGGTGGTATACACCTGTAGTTCCAGCTACTCAGGAGGCTGAGGTAGGAGGATCACTTGAGCCTGGGAGTTCAAGATTGCAGTGAGCCACTGCACTCAGCCTGGGTGACAGACTGAAACTCTGTCTCAAAAACAAAACAAAACAAACAAAAAAAACCCTCTAAGTCTAACCCTTACTCCTTCCTTCTAATCTTTCCATACAACACACACACACACACACACACACACTCACAAACACACACACACACACACGTAAGCATGCACAATAGAAGAACAACAATGAAAGGATGGAAAGACAGAAACAAAATGAAAGAGAAATGGGTAGATGTGAGGCCTTTAATTGCTTGGAAAAGGAGCTAAAAATATTGGAATGCCGCTTCTTCTTACTCATCCTTTGCCCCTTCAGATATTAACCATAAAATAAGTTGACTTTCCAAGATCATCAGGGGTGCCAAGTGAGATTTCAGCCAAATGTCTGATTTACAATCCTTACTGAGTAGCATCTGATCTGAAAACCAACAAAAGTGGGTGTTATAGAAAACTTGAAACATTTATATTAATAGACTTCTAAAAATATTTAAAATTTAGACTTCAGAATATTTAAAATTTCTTTTGAGATAAAAAATATTTCAACATCAAGCTTCATGAGCTTGTTACTGCATCAACAATATACAGACGAGAGCTGTCAGAAGACTATCAGAGAATGTGTTTTCTCACCCAAACCTGCATTTCTCCATTTCCTCTCTCAACTGTATAGCCCATCTGGCAGTGCATGTACAGACCACCGGGAGAACTCAAACTTGGAAATTGAAATTTCAGGCTCAAAGAAAAGGTGAAAATGTTCAGAATTTCCCCAAAGTTTAAAACCCCAAACAATAATGATCTTATTCTGAAACTCAGGAAAGAGTTGTATGAACTTTCTTGTAAAAGGATTTTGTGTGTGTGTGTAGCATTTTGCAAAAAAGCTTTGGTAGAAACTGATGACTGTGTTGGAAAGGGTGGTGGATCTTGTCCCCTAAAACCCTCCTTTCTGTTTGTTTGCAAAACGTTGAATGAACCTCATCAGAAGTCTGTTCAGCTGTCTCTTTTCAGGAGTGGGCCAGTGCATATGTTATTTCTCTTCAGATACTTCATGGGGCAAAAAGGAAAAGAATATAACAAAGTAGGATGTGTAAACAAGAACTGGCTAAGATTACATCCCTAAGAACCCTCTACCCAGATGTACTGGGATGCTTACCCCATCTGAATTGCAAACTTTGATCAGCTTGCATTAGGTATCAATGAATATGGAGAGTTCAGGCTGCCAATGCAAGTTATTTTAATTGACTCTTTAATGGCCCCTCTTCCTACTCTGCTTATATAAATGCTCTTAAAACAGTATTGATTTGAGGGAAATTACTTGCCCATGGACTCTTCTCTCTTTTATGGTGACTACTGTTTCTAGGTGTTTGTTTTTTTGGACTAGCTTAGTCAACAATAAGTTACTTTTTCCACCTGAGTCTCCTTTAGTTTCCATTTTAATTTCCTTCTCAAAGGAATACAGATTTCACTAGGAATGTTTGAATCTCAGAAGCAAGAATGGTACAGTAAGACTACGAGATGCCATGCGGTTCCCTGGTTTTCAAGGTATGAGTTTCCAAATTTTTGGATTTTTATATGTGTGTCCCCAGACCACAATATGAAGCAGAAGTAAAGAAAATGCTGAGAAAGCTTTCAACAAAAGAAACAAGATTTTCAACGACTTTCATACTTCCATTTTCAATTTCATTTGATAAAAGATCTTGTCAGAGGTTGAGAACTTCCAGTTGGAGAGAGATTCAGCAGCTTGTTTAGGCCGTTCAGCGAGTGGCAGAGCCAGGAGCTGTCTCCAGAGTTGTCAGCAAGCATCCTTCCTGCCGCTCGACACCCCCCTCTCCTCATGCCTCTTTCCATCCCATTGGCATCTACTACTTTTTCCCTTTTTAAATGTTTCCCACATTTCTTTCTTTCAGTATTTTGTATTAGTGTCTAGAGTAGTGTTCTTTTAGATTCTCTATGTGTTCTATTCAATATCCATTATTAATCAATTCTGAGAGTATTAGTTCACTCCCAAAAGACATGAGGAGCTATTATTAGTATTACTAATATTATCACCTTTTACACTGACAATATTTTATTTGGAAGCATTCACCTTATATAGATTTTACCTATTAATTATATAGTTATAAACATATACATCCTTATGAAGTACATAGAGGGGGAATCTGAAAATGACAGCCTTACAATGAGAAATGACTTGCCTAGTGGTACACACATATTTAGAAGCACAAGCAGTTTTAGAACGCTGTTTCCAGTTTTCGCCCTTTCTACTTAAACACTCTAAATGAAGATGAGGTTTGGGTGGGGTGGGGGCATTTAAATTTTCACTTGTATAGGAGATAAGTCTGTCTGTTATCCCTTGACATTTCAAATGACGTGATTCCTTATTAAATCAATCATACATACACTTACAAATTACTCATTCACCTTGTCAATCTCACCACCAACCTTCTGGAGCAAGACCAGAGGACACAAGTTCTCCCATAATCCTTTCTCCACAATCCACAGGATTGATTATCCTTTTATTATCAATGTCAATACCAAGACATTCTTTGCAACCATTAAATTATGACAATGTTTTGAGTACAACTGATTCTCTCTTGACCTCTCATCAGTCCTATATCTTCTTTTGCACTAGATTTTTATTCACATCGTCAACTCTGCTCATGCCAGAATATCTCATTTTGGGAACCAGTCTGTTGTAATATGCTACCCAAGACCCTCATCCTGTCTCTAAATCCCTATGTGACTATTTAGACTAACAAGCATAAGAGATTGGAAGGACTGATAGGAACCAAACATGAAGTAGACACTTTCCACAGAAAAAAAAACAATGCAAGGGAAAGGACACATTCCCGGGCACTAGCATATGTATAACTCTAAGGGAACATGCACATATATCCAGTTACATATCATACAAAATCTCATACAGCCTCTAAACACCCTTTCCTTCTGTAATGCAATGAATGCAGAGACCAGGAAATAGCCCGAGGTAGAGGGAACAATATACTCCAGCCACTAGCACAAGTTTCATCAAAACCTAAATATTTGCCAAGAGGCTCATTCATTTCCTGTATTCTCCAGCTCAACGGAAGCACAGAAATAAGAAGAATACTAATAAATCCTGAATTAGTTACTCTTAAGCTAATGTTGTTTGTCCCATAGTAGATAGCTTGAGAGATTAGTATTATCCATTTGAATACCTTCTGAAGGAAAGGAAGATCTTTGTGGTATAAGCAATTCAATTTACTATTAAAAACTAGTGTCTTTCAGAAGGCATGGTAAAAGCCATTTCTGGGTGAGTCATGGCAAAATAATTACAATCACAATCCTCTCTTGCCTGGGTAGATCACTGTTCACTTATCCCTGTATCCATGAGCTTCTTTGGTATCTGCTGTCTCATACCAGATACCACTTATGGCGAGCTTCCTTATAACGACTGTGGAAAACTAGTTGAAGGCAGAGGTAGTCTTCTTTCTCTATTATATAAGAGCTGTGGGTCACTGGTGGTTACTTTCTCATTGGGCTTTTAAAATAAATGAATGCCTTCAGTTTGCTGGGAGCAGAAATATGTTCTTTTTCATCTAAAACCATTCCTTGCAGCTCACTAAATATTGCTGAGCAAACCACAAGCAGCTTATCATCTTATCTATTTGCAACAACAAACTGAATGTATTAGGAAAACCTCTTCAGAGAGGTGGGGCCCAGCAGCCCGGGAAGCTTTTGGGAATAAAATATCTATCAGCAGGTGGCTTGGGTAGTAGACCAGCTGTGTGGCTGCACATAGGAACTGCCACTTAACAAGTTAGGGCAGACTGTTCCCATTGCTCATGGGAAGTTGGACACAATTCTATTCCCTTTAGACACTGTGGTCTGCAGGAGAAAAAGCAGGCATTTCATTATGTCCTGTGGTTTCTGGACAGAACAGTTTCATGTGCAGGAGTAAAAACGTCAGTCCCAGGAGACACTGGTCCATTGGCCAAGATTCCATATGTCAGTAGTGTCTTTCCCCTTTGGGACACGGTCAGTTACCATGGTAACTGGCAGCCAAGGCTTATTAGTGCTTGTTAGTGTTTAAAAACTGATTTATAAGCATATAAATAATTGGCAGCTCTTTAACAGGTGGGGCTCCTGAACTCAGCTGCCTTTGGCAATTATCTACAGGATTCAAGAGCTGTGCTCCTGTCCTCTGCAGCTGCCTGCCTGCCTGCCTGTCTGGTGCAGAGACTATCAACCTTGAAAACAACAAAAAAAGGAAACAATCCATTAGTGGAGTGTGTGAGGCAGATTGTATGACCGATGGGATGGTGGTCGTTCGCCTATCCTAGCGCACAGGGACAGATGGCAGGACTACAGGTTGCCCACTTTCAGTTTTCCTTGGAAAATATATACACTGCATCCCAAAATCCCTTGTTTCTTGGCAAATTCATTAGAAACAGATCCAGACTTACATGTATGTGGTTGTTTATACTGGAAGAGTCCCTTATCTAAAAATATCTCCTCAAACCATCAACCACAGAACCTGAAAGTGCATCAGAATAGATGTACTGTATTGCATTATTTTCAGCTCTGTGTGTGTGTGTGTGTGTGTGTGTGTGTGTGTGTGTGAGAGAGAGAGAGAGAGAGAGAGAGAGAGAGAGAGAGAGAAAGAGAGAGAAAGAGAGAGAGATAGAAAGAGAGAGACAGACAGAGAAGAGTTATTTGAAGGTATCAGGAAAGAATGAGGCTGAGAAGAAAATGGAATAGTTCAATGCTCCCAATGTTAGTAAACACACAAACCTTGCTGATGGTATATGTTTAATAACTGAAGAAACCAAGGAGAGCCTGAGAAGAAGACTGAGAGGACAGAGCTATGAATGCCAGGGATACAAGAGTTTGTGAAATGGAGCCACAATTTTTGTCAGATCACAAATCTGACTGGCTAGATCTAACTCAATAATAATTCTGGGTTTGTCTATTTGTTGTTTGTTTGAATTGGTAAGATAATTTTCAATACCTTATTTTTTTTTACAGTTTTGAAGAAATACATTTGTTGAAGAATATCATGTATTCATCTAATACATAAGTGATACTGTATCAGTTATTATTTTCACCTTAAGTACATCAAAAAAAATGAGAGGATATTTGAGAGATATTACAATGGTAATACAAAATAGGGAGTGAGACTTTGGAGAGGAAAGACTTTGAAGAGAAAGACCAAAAGGGGAAAAAACTGGAGGCTAAAAAGTTGTTTCCTCTGGTTTTTGCAGCTTATTTCTTTCATTTGTAGAGAATCTCCCGAGCCTATAACCAGGCAAAGTCAGCAAGTGTGGCTTGAGGGATGGCACAAAAACAGTGAATGTATCAGTTGTGCATTGTCCTGTAGGGCATTCTATCAGCTCTAGGAGTTACACAGATCAGCAATGATTATTTATGCCTTCAAGCAAGAGGGGCTGATTAGCACTTCTATTTTAACTTACATAACAGCATATTTTCTCCCCCATTCAACTAAGTGTCTAATTCTAGTGATGAAACACATCACTCACCAACAACTTGAAAGTGTTATTCAGGTTGATTAAACACTACTCTACTTATGGAAATACTTTTTGTTTTAATAATTGATAGTGGTTTTTAACTCTACCCTCTACAAAGCAGGGGGTAATTATCTTGATCCTTTCTCTTCCTTGCTGAAATTTTTGAACATATTATATGCTTTCTGAAGAAAAATTTCATTCCAAATGAAAAATAAAAATATTAAGCTTTTACATAATTCTTACTATGTTTCAGGTATTATTCTGAGTGGTTTACATATAGTAATTCATTTCATTCTCACAAAATGTATATAAGTTAGGCATAATTATTACCCCCTTTTTACATTTCAGAAAACAGAAATGTTAAAAGAAACTTTGTCATGGATCTAAGAAGGAACAAATTAGGAACAGACCTAGAATTTGAAAACATAACACAATAGAGACTACTCACCTCCTACTTTCAATTTTGTCAACAAATGTGTACTGAGTGATGGTTTCCCAACCAATTATTAAATAGAAAGTTATAAGAAAGTGCAACTCTCATAACAAACAATTTCAGTGAGACACAAAATCAGATGTTCTGAACCCATCAAAAAAGCGACAGTGCAAAAGAAACTTTAAATAAACTAAACTTCAGTGGTGAACACTTCATGGGAGAGAAGACATACAAAGATGGTCTCCTTAGCTGGTTGGCAGAAAAAGAAAAATTCCCTTATGGACAGAGAAAAGGAAAAACCAACCAAATCTTTTAACAAAATTTTAAAGCCTATGTGTGGACTGCTAAGAAAAACTGGAATTCTGAGCCCCTTAACTGCAGAGCAAATCTGCATTCACTTGCCAACTCTATTGCATGATGAGTCTTTACCGAGTGTTCAGGGCAGTTTTCCAAAGGCTTGAAGGCAGGAGAGAAGAGCTGGGAGTGATCAATTTCAACTCAGGATGTTAGCTTCCAAGGGCTGGGGGCAGATAAGAGTTCTGAGAAAGACTCATCTGAGACATTTTGAAAGAAAGGAGGCCTTCCTGGCGTAGAAAGCCTGGGGGAGGACTGACGGAGAGCAAAGAGAATTCCCCAGCAACCCACAGAGCTGGCAGCCAGGCTGCAAACACACAGAGAGAGAGTGTCACAGTTTCAAATGCTAACACTAGGGCAGAAAAGCACAGAGACATATGAATCTCAGTAGTGTTTAGACCCCAAGCCCACCAGAGGCAAATCCAAATTCCATTCTCAAAACATTTAAAGATTATGGTCAGATTAAACTTGCTACAAAGCCCAAACACGTATCAACCACATTTAAGATTTATATGGTACTTAACTAGCTATTTTCTGGAAACAAATATGATTTACTTTCATTTCTACTTTTTTTATATGTAAAATATCTCTAGTAACATAAAAACTTACATGACATTCAAAGAAGCACGTAAATAAAACTCGTGGCCAAGAGAGAATATATCAAGAAAAGTAGAGCCAAAGATGGCCCAGATGTTAGAATTGTCAGACACATTCTTAAAATATTTATAATTAAATGTTTAAAAGAGTTAGTATTAAAAAATAGCCAACAAGAGTGAGGAGGCAGAACAATTTTTGCAGATGCATGATACTATATTAAACAAAAATATCTGATGAAAATTCTTGAAAACAGTACACGATCAAAATAAAGTGTGTTAGATTAACTTAACAGTGGCCTAAAAGAAGAGAAAAACATAAAGTTGTTATCAAAGACAGACCAATAGAAGGCATTCATTTTGAAGAACAAAGAGAAAAAAATAGACAAAAGCATTTGAGATATGTGAAACAATGTCAAACCTACCATTGGTGTAGAAAAAGAAAAGAGAGACTATGATTTAAAAAAAAAAATCTCAATACATTTGCATGGCACGATTTAAAAGGATTAAAAGACATTAACACACATATCCAAGATACTCTGTGACATGGATTGGCTGTGTCCCCACCCAAATCTCATCTTGAATTGTAGCTCCCATAATTCCAATGTGTTTCAGGAGGGACCCAGTGGGAGACAATTGAATCATGGGTGTGGTTTCCCCCATACTATTCTCATGGGAGTAAATAAGCCTAAAGAGATCTGATGATTTTATGAGGGGTTTTCCTTTCTGCTTGATTCTTTCTCTCATTCTTTCTTGCCTGCTGCCATGTATGACATGCCTTTCACTTTCTGCCATGACTGTGAGGCCTCTTTAGCCACATGGGACTGTGAGTCCATTAAACCTCTTTTTCTTTATAAATTACCCAGTCTTGGGTATGTCTTTATCAGCAGCATGAAAATCGACTAATACAGTACATTGGTACTAGTAGAGTAGGGTACTGCTGCAAAGATACCCAAAAATGTGGAAGAAACTTTGGAACTGGGTAACAGGCAGAGTCTGGAACAGTTGGCAGAGCTCAGAATAAGATAGGAAAATGTGGAAAAGTTTAGACTTTCCTAAAGACTTGTTGAATGGCTTTGTCCAAAATACTGATAATGATATGGACAATAAAGTTGAGTCTAAGGTGGTGTCAGATAGAGAGAAGAAACTTGTTGGGAACTGAAATAAAGGTGACTCTAGATAAGTTTTAGCAAAGTGATTGGTGACATTTTACTCCTGCCCTAGAAATTTTTGGATCTTTGAACTTGAAGGAGATGATTTAGGCTATCTGGAGGAAAAATTTCTAAGCAGCAAAGCATTCTAGATGTGACTTCAGTACTGCTTAAAACTTTTTTTTTTTTTTTTTTTTTTGAGATGGGGTTTCACTCTGTCACCAGGCTGGAGTGCAGTGGCACAATCTCAGCTCACTGCAACCTCTGCCTCCCAGGTTCAAGTGATTCTCCTGCCTCAGCCTCCTGAGTAGCTGGGACTACAGGGGCATGCCACAACACCCAGCTAATTTTTTTATTTTTAATAGAGATGAGGTTTCACTATGTTGCCCAGGATGGTCTCAATCTCTTGACCTCATGATCTACCCACCTCCATCTCCCAAAATGCTGGGATTATAGGAATGAGCTATCATGTCTGGCCAAAATATTCACTTTTAAAAGGAAAACAGAGCATAAAATTTTGGAAAATTTACAGCCTGTCAATGTAATACAGAAAAAAATTGTATTTTCTGAGGAGAAACTCAAGCTGGCTGCAGAAATTTGTAGAATTAACAAGGAGCCAAATGTTAATTGCCAAGACAATGAGGAAAATGTCTCCAGGGCCTGTCAGAGACTTTTGCAGCAGTCCCTCCCATCACAGGCCTGGAGGCCTAGGAGAAATAAATGGATTCCTGGGCTGGGCCTAAGGGTCCCCTGCTGTGTGCAGCCTAGGGACTGGGTGCCTTGCATCCCAGCTGTTCTAATCATGGCTAAAAGGGGCCAAGTTACAGCCTAGTCTGTGGCTTCAAAGGGTTCAAGTCCCAAGCTTTGGCAGCTTCCACATGATGTTGAGCCTGCGGGTGCATAGAAGTCAAGAATTGAGGTTTGAGAACCTACACCTAAACTTCAGAAGATGTACGGAAATGCCTAGATGTTCAGGCAGAATTTTGCTGCAGCACTGGGACCCTCATGGAGAATCTCTGCTAGGGCAGCATGGAAGAGAAATGTGGGGCTAAAGCCCCCACGCAGAGACCCCACAAGGGCACTGCTGAGTGGAGCTGTGAGAAGAGGACCACTGTCCTTCAGATACCAGAATGGTAGAGATCCACTGACAGTTTGCACCACGAACCTGGAAAAGCTATAGACACTCAATGTCAGCCCATGAAAGCAGCCAGGAGGGAGGTTGTACCCTGCAAAGCCATATGGACAGAGCTGCCCAAGACCATGGGAAACTACTTCTCACATCAGTGTGACACAGATGTTGAGACATGAGCCAAAAGAGATTATATTAGAGTTTTAAGACTTGATGGCTCTCCTGGATTTCAAACTTACATGGGTCCTTTAGTCCCTTCTTCTTAGCCAATTTGTCCATTTGGAATGGGTACATTTATCCAATGCTTTACCCCCATTGTATCTAGAAAGTAACTAACTTGCTTTGGATTTTACAGGCTTATAGGTGGAAGGGACTTGCCTTGCCTCAGATGAGACTTCAGACTGTGGACTTCTAAGTTCATACTGAAATGAGTTAAGACTTTGGGGGACTGTTAGGAAGGTATGATTGGTTTTGAGATGTGAGAACATGAGATTTAGGAGGGGCCAGGGGTAAAATGATATTGTCTGGCTGTGTCCCCACCCAAATCTCATCTTGAATTATAGGTCCTATAATCCCCATGTGTTGTGGGAGGGACCCTACAACACATGGGAATTATAGGACCTACAATTCAAGATAGATAATTGAATCATGGGTGGAGTTTCTCACCATGAAGAGATGAGATAGAGCCAACACAAGGAGTCTAGCAACTCAAATGGTCAGTGTGTCTATGTCCTCTAAACAATTTCACTACTTCTCCAACAAAGCTTTTTAACCAGGCTGAGTTGGCAAAATAACAGAAATAGAATTCAGAATGTAGAAAAGAACAAAGATCATCAAGATTTAGGTTAGCAAAACCCAATCCAGAAAAAAATAAAAATTAGAACATACAGTGTGTTCAAAATTAGAATAAAATGATACAGGAGATGACAGACAAAATAGCCACTATAAAAAATGACCCAACAGCTGAAAAACACAGTACAAGATTTTCACAATGCCATCACAAATATTATCATTAGAATAGAAAAAGCTGAAAAAACAATCTCATAACTTGAAGACCAGCTTTCTGAAATAAGACAGACAAAAATAAATAAAAAACAATAAAAAGAAATGAAAAAACCCTCCAAAAAATGTGAAATTATGTAAAGAGGCCAAATCTATGTATTACTGGCATCCCTAAAAGGGATGTAAAAAGGAGGGGGAGAAAGCAAATAACTTTGAAAACTTATTTTAGGACATTTTCTACAAAACTTCCCTAGCCTCACTAAAAAGGCCAACAGTGAAATTCAGAAAATACAGAAAACCCTTTCAAGATTCTATACAAGATCATCCCCAAGACATATAATAATCATTTTCCAAGTTTGAAATGAAACAAAGAATGTTAAAGGCAGCTAGAAAGAAAGGACAGGTCTTCTACAAAGGGAACCTCATCAGGTTAACAGCAGACCTCTCTGAAAAAACACTACAAGCCAGAAGACATGGGACATCCTTATTCAACATATCTCAAGAAAAAAAGTCTCCAACCAAGAATTTCATACTGAGCCAAAGTAAGCTTTCTACGCTAAAGAGAATAAGATTATTTTGGGCAGGGCACGGTGGCCCAAACCTGTAATCTCAGCACTTTGGGAGGCCGAGGCGGGTGGATCACAAGGTCAAAAGGTCGAGACCATCCTGTCAACATGGTGAAACCCCGTCTCTACTAAAAACACAAAAAATTAGCTGGGCATGGTGGTGCGTGCCTGTAATCCCAGCTACTCAGGAGGCTGAGGCAGGAGAATTGCCTGAGCCCAGGAGGCGGAGGTTGTGGTGAGCTGAGATCGCACCATTGCACTCCAGCCTGGGTAACAAGAGCAAAACTCCATCTCAAAAAAAAAAAAAAAAAAAAAAAAAAAAGAGAGAATAACATTTTTTTCAGATAGGCAAATGATGCAGAAGTTTGTTACCATCAAATCCACCTTACAAGAGATCCTGAACAATAAATATGGAAAGACCATTACCAGCCAATACAAAAACATACTTATGCACACAGACCAGTGATAATATGAAGCAACCACTTAAAAATCCAATATAACCAGCTAACAACACAATGACAGGATTAAATCCACACATATAAATACTAACATTGAATATAATGGGCTAAATGCCCCAAGTAAGAGTACAGAGTGGCAAGCTGAATAAAAAAACAAGACCCAATGGTATGCTGTCTTCAAGAGACCTACTTCATGTGCAATGTCATCCATAGGCACAAAATTTAGGGAGAAAAATTTCCCAAGCAAATAGAAATTAGAAAAAAATTAGGAGTTGTAATTCTTATTTCAGACAAACAGATTTTAAATTGAGAAAGATTAAAAAAAAAGACAAAGAACATTACATAATGGTAAAGGGTTCAATTCAATAAAAGACCCAAGTATCCTAAACATATACACCCAACACAAGAGCACCCAGATTCATAAAGCGAGTTCTTAGAGACCTATAAAGAAACTTAGACTTCCACACAGTAATAGTGGGAGACTTCAACACTCCACTGCCAGTATTAGATAGCTCATCAAGGCAGAAAATTAACAAAGATATTTAGCACCTGGAACTCAATACTGGACCAAATGAGTCTGATTGACCTCTACAGAACTCTCCATCCAAAATAACAGAATATACATTTGTTTTATTGCTACACGGCACCTACTCTGAAATCAACTACAATTAGATATAAAACTATGCTCATCAAATGCAAAGAAACCAAAATCATACCAAACACATTCTCAGGCCACAGTACAATAAAAATACAAATCAGGATTAAAGAAAAAGCACTCAAAACTAGATAATTACATGGAAATTAAACAAACTTCTCTTGAATGACTTCTGGGTAAACAATAAAATTAAGCCAGAAATCAAGACATTTTTTGAAACTATTAAGAACAAAGATACAACATACCAGAATCTGTGCAACACAGCTAAGGCAGTGGTAAAAGACAAATATATAGCACTAAATGCCCACATCAAAAAGGTAGGAATATTTTACACTAACAACCTAACATCACAACTAAAGTAATAATAACAGCAAGAGTGAAACAACCCCAGATCAAGCAGAAGACAAAAAACAACCAAAATCACAAAATCAGTGCTGAACTAAAAGAGATCAAGAGACAAAAAAAAAAAAAAAAAAAAAAAAAAAAAACCCTTTAAAAATATCCACAAATCCACATTATGATTTTTTTTTTTTTTTTTTTTGAGACGGAGTTTCGCTCTTGTTACCCAGGCTGGAGTGCAATGGCGCGATCTCGGCTCACTGCAACCTCCGCCTCCTGGGTTCAGGCGATTCTCCTGCCTCAGCCTCCGGAGTAGCTGGGATTACAGGCACGCGCCACCATGCTCAGCTAATTTTTTGCACCATTAGTAGAGACGGGGTTTCACCATGTTGACCAGGATGGTCTCGATCTCTTGACCTCGTTATCCACCCGCCTCGGCCTCCCAAAGTGCTGGGATTACAGGCTTGAGCCACGGCACCTGGCCCCACATTATGATTTTTTGAAAAAATTAGTAGGATAGATATGCCACTAGCTAGACTAATAAAGATGAAAAGAGAGAAGATCTAAATAAATACAATTAGAAATGACAAAGGGGATGTAACCACTGACCCCACAGAAATAAAAACAACTCTTAGAGACTGTTGTGAACACCTGTATGCATACAAAGTAGAAAACCTAGAAGAGATAGATAAATTTCTGAGCACATACACTGTCTCAAGACTGAACTAGAAAGAAGTTGATTCTCTGAACAGACTAATAATGAGACCTAAAATTAAATCAGTAATGAATAGCCTACCAACCAGAAAAAGCCCAGAACCAGACAGTTCCACAGTTGAATTCTACCAGATATATAAAGAATAGCAGAAACTATTCCTACTGAAATTATTCCAAAAAAATCAGGGAGGAAGAACTTCTTCCCAGCTAACTCTGTGAGCCCATGATCAGCCTGATAGCAAAACCTGGCAGAGACATAACAAAGAAAACTTCAGCCCAATATCCTTGATGAACATTGATGCAAAAATCCTTAATAAAACAGTTGCAAACTGAATCCAGCAGCACATCACAAAGCTAATCAATCATGATCATAGGCCTTTTCACTGGGATTCAAGGTTTGTTCAACATAAACAAATTAACACATGTGATTCACCATGTAAATAAAACTAAAGACAAAAGCCACACGATGATCTCAATAGATGCAGAAAGGCTTTTAATAAAATTCAACATCATTTCACTTTAAAAACTCTCAATAAACTAGCCATTGAAGTAATATACCTCAAAATAATAAGACCATCTATGACAAACAAAGGGCCAACATCATAATGAATGGACAAAGACTGGAAGGATTCCCACTGAGAACTGGCACAAGGCAAGAGTGGCCTCTCTCATCACTCCTATTCAACATAGTATTGAAAGTACTGGCCAAAGCAATCAGGCAAGAGAAAAAAAGTACATTCAAATAGGAAGATAAGAAGTCAAACAATATGTTTGTAGAAGATATCATTCTAGATCTAAAAAACCGTAGTCTCTACCTGAAAGCTTCTTGATCTGATAAACAACTTTAGCCAACTTTCAGGATACAAAGTTGACAAACCAGAAAGCAGTAGCATTTCTATACAACAACATCCAAGCTGAGAGCCAAATCAGGAGCACAATCCCATTCACAAATGCCACAAAAAGAATAAAATACCTAAGAATAGAGCTAGCTATGGAAGTAAAAGTTCTCTAAAATGAGAACTTACAACAACACTGCTCAAAGAAATCACAGACAACACAAACAAATGGACAAACATTGCATGTTCATGGATAGGAGGAACCAATATCATTAAAACACCCATATTACCAAAAGCCATTTACAGATTTAATGTTATTCCTATCAAACTATCAATGACATGCTTCAAAGAAGTAGATAAAAACTATTTTAAAATTCATATGGAACCCAAAAAGAACCTGAATAGCAAGGCAATCCTAAGCAAATAAAACAAAGCTGGAGGCATCACGTTACCCAACTTCAAACTACACTACAGTGCTACAGTAACAAAACAGCATGCTACTGGTACAAAAACAGACACACAGACCAGTTGAACAGAATAAAGAGCCCAGAAATTAAGTTCCACATCTACAACCTTTTGATTTTTGACAAAGCTGACAAAAACAAGCAATCAGGAAAAGGCTCACTATTCCATATCTGGTGTTGGGATAACTGGCTAGCTGTATGCAGAAGATTAAAATTGGATTTCTTCCTTATACTGTATACAAAAATCAACTCAAGATCCATTAAAGACTTAAATGTAAAACCCTAAACTGTGAAATCCCTGGTAGACCAGCTAGGTAATATCATTCTTGATGTAGGGATGGGCAAAAATTTCATGATGAAGATGCTAAAAACAATCACAGCAAAAGCAAAAATTGACAAGTGGGATCTAATTAAGCTTAAAATCTTCTATCCTGCAAAATAAACCATTAATATCAACAGTGTAAACAAACAACCTATAGAATGGCAGAAAATTTTTGCAAAATATGCATCTGACAAAGTTCTAACATGCAACATCTGTAAAGAACTTAAACTTGCAAGGAAAAACAACCCCATTAAACATGGGGAAAGGACATGAACAGACACTTTTCAAAAGAAGACATGCATGTGGACAAGCAGCACATGAGAAAAAGTTGAACATGTTGATCATTAGAGAAATGCAAAATCAAAACCACATGAGATATCATCTCACACAAGTCAGAATGGCTATTACTAAAATGTCAAAAATTAACAGATTCTGAACAGATTGTAGTAAAAGAAAACCTTATACACCATTGGTGGGAGTGTAAATTAGTTCAACCACTGTGGAAAGCAGTGTGTTCATTCCTCAAAAAGCTAAAACTAGAAATACCATTTGACCCAGCAATTCTATTATTGAGTATATACCCAAAAAATATAAAGTATTCTATCATGAAGACACATGCACATGTCTATTAATTGCAGCAGTATTCACAATAGCAAAGACATGGAATCAGCCTAAATGCCTACCAATAGCAGAATGGATAAAGAAAATGGGGTACATATACAATATGAAACACTATGCTGCCATAAAAAGAATGAGATAATGTCTTTTGCAGGAACATAGGTGGAACAAGACACCATTAGCCTTAGCAAACTAATGCAGGAACAGAAAACTAAATACTGCATGTTCTCACTTACAAGTGGGAACTAAATGTGAACATATGAACACAAACAGGGAAATAATACACATTGGGGCTACTTGAGGGTGGAGGGTGGGAGGAAGAAGACTATCAGAAAAATATAACTATTGAGTACCAGGCTTAGGACCTGATTGATGAAATAATCTGTATTACAAACCCCCATGACACATGTTTACCTACATAAAAATCCTGCACATATACCCCTCAACCTAAAATTAAAGATAATTGAACACATATAAAAGGAACAGAGAAAAAGAAATAAAGAAAAATGAACAAAAAATAAAAATAAGCCACTTACACACTAAGATATAAAAAATAGTAATGTTTAGATCATGATTGGTTGTGTTAAATATACCATTTTTACAGTTAGACTAAAAAGTCTGGTGTGGCTATATTAATATCACACAAAATGGACTTCAAGACAACATCACTAGAGAAAAAGAAGAATATTTTATAATTTTGAAACACTGATTCATCAGAAAGTCTTAACAATTCTAAGTACATATGTATCCGAAATAGGATTTCAAACTATGTAGGGCAAAACCTGAGAGACCAAATGGAGACACAGACAGACAATCTATCTTTATAATCAGAGATCTTATATAACACATTACTAAACAACTGTGTGTGCATAACACTATAGTAGCAACTGTACACAGTCTTTGCATGTGTGCATAAATGATTAACTAACCATCACAGACTACACACCAGGCCATAAAAATTTCTCAAAATGTTAAAGGATTAAAATAATAATTTTAATAATATTTAATAATAATATTCTCTGGACAAAAATTGTATCAAATTAGAAATTAATAAATATATATAAATTTCTCAAATATCTGAAATTTAACTAAAAAATTCTAAATAATCTATGAGTCAATGAAGAATTAATGGAAATTAGAAATTATGAAATAAGTTATCAATATTTGTGGAATTCAGTTAAAGGTACACTAGAGAAAAGCTTACAGTTTGAAATGGTTATATTAGAAATAAATGATCAAAGTTTCTACCTTAAGAATCTAGATAAAGCTGAATGAATTACTCCAAAGTACATGGGAAAAAAGGAATCAATGAAGACAAAAGCAGAAATCAATGAGATATAAAACAAGCAATCCAAAACCAAAATTTCAAAAGTGTGATCATTAAAAAAATTAATAAACTTGATCATCACCTTCTAGCAAAGGTGATCAAAAGAAAAGAGAGAAAATACAAATTGATAACATCAAGAACAAGAAGGGGTCATCATCAGAGATTCTACAGGAAATAATAATAATAATAAACAATTTCATGCCAATACATTCCACAAGTTTGATGGAGCGGACCAAAAGTATGAACAGCACACTTATCTAAAGTGACATAAGTAATAGCATAGCTAAATAACCCCATAATTACAAAAGGAATTGAGTTCATACTAAATAGCTTCCTACAAAGTTACTAAAGGGTCAGATGACTTTACTGAAATTTTATAAAATATTGAAATAATGAACAATCCCAACTCTACACAAATTATTTCTAAAAGTGAAATAATCTCAACTCTACACAAATTGTTTCTAAAAACTATTCTGTCTTTTTTGTATGGCTAGTATAAATCTGATGCTAAAACCTGGCAAAGATATTATGAGACAAACATATAGACCAGTATATATTATCATCACTGATGCAAAATCATTAACATCATAGAGACAAACTGAGGGTAGACACACACACACATACACACACACACACACACACACAGAGACACACACAACTTCCCCCCAACACACACATACACACAGAGTGATGCATCTTGAACAGATGGATTTTATCACAGGTATGCAAATGTGTTTGAACATTTTGAAACTGCAATTAAAGTAATTCACCATACGTTAGAATAAAGGAGAAAAGGCATATAATCATCTCAATTGATGTAGAAAATAACATCTGACAAAATGGAATATACATTCTGAATAAAAACTCAGCAAATTAAGAATGGAAGGAACCCTTTTCAACCTAATAAAAAACATCTCAAAAACCACCTAGCTAACATTTTTAATTGTAAAATATTTTATACTTTTTTCTCTCCTAAACAAAGAAAATCCTCTTGGTTCATCATTTATGCTTAATATTTTCCTGTAGTTTCCCTCTTGTGCAATAAGACAGGAAAAGTTTATAAAAGGCTTACAGCTCTAAAGGAAGATTAGAACTGTATTTTTTGTAGGCAAAATTATTATATATGTAGAAAATCACATGGAATGTATAAAAAGACAAGAATATAAGTACACTTAGTGAGACTTCAGGACTCAAAGTTAATTCACAAAAATGAAGGGCAGTTTGAGATACAAACAGCAAAAGAAAAATAGAAAACAAAATTTAAAACATCATTTACAATGCTGTCAAAGAATGTTAAATATGCAGGCAATAATTTATTGAAAATATGCAAGATTTTCACAGTGAAAACTATAAAACACTGCTGAGAAATTTAAATAAATAAATGAAGACCCATGCTTGTGTTAATTGACAAAATATAATGTTTTAAAGTTGTCTGTTCTCCCCAAATCAACCTACATATTCAATATAATATCTATTATGTTGCAAACAGCCCATTTTGAAGTAATTGACAAGCTGATTCTAAAATTCAGGTGTAAATATGAAGGATCTAGAAGAGTCAAAATCATATAAATATTTTAAGTAAGAAGACTTAACAGTACTTAACTTCAAGACTTACTATAAGGCTAAAGGGAGTAAGACAGTATAATAATTAGCTTAATCATATAGTATATGGATTGGTGGAGGAGAATAGAGTCCAGAAATAGAGAATACATACAGTGTCAACCAATCTTCAGACAAGCCATTGAGTTCATTTAATGAAGGAAAGAAAAGTCTTTTTAGTAAATGGTGCTGGAACAACTCAACCCTTCTATTTCAGATTTTAAAAATTAGATAAATCTTAGACCTAAATATAAAAACTGGTACCATGATGCATAGAAGAAAAATAAGAATAATATCTTTGTAAATTTGGGAGCAGGAAAAGAATTTTCAAAAGGGTACAAAATCAGTAACCCTAAAATAAATAAAAATGACATTCATCAAAATTGAAATGTACTGCTCACTAAAAGAAACATCTTTCAAGAAAACCAATAGGCAAAAAACATGAGAAAGTTTTCACAGTACCTATATTTGAAAATAAATTATATCCAGAATACATAGAGAATTCCTACAAATCAATAATAAAAATGCAACCTGATTATGAAATAGGCGAAAGGATTAGGCAGGTACTTCACAAAGAAGAAATACAATAATATATGGCTAATATATGGATGAAAATGGCCTCAAAATGTTAAAAAAAAACCATTTTATAAAAGAGTATTTTAACAACCTTTAGAGTTATAATTGTCCCCAAAAGTAAGTAACACAAATATTCATCAACAGGAGAATAAGCAAAATGTAATAGTCACACAATATAATGCTACTGCATAATATAAAAAGAGAAACTACTGATAAAAGCAATAACATGAATAAATTTCAAAAACATTATGAGGAATGAAAGAAACAGCAAATAAAAATGTATTTGATCATTTAATTTATTTATATAACTCCCAAGAATAGAGAAAATTAATTTATAGTGAAAAAAATCAGGTGGCCAAGATGGACAACTAGAAGTAGCTAGTGTGTGTGGCTCTCACGGAGAGGAGAAGGGGCATGTAGATATAACACCTTCAGCTGAAACATCCAAGCACTCGCACTGGGACTAATCAAGGATATTTTTAAAATTACCTCCCTCAGTGTTCTCTGGCTGACAGAGATTTGTAACCTCCCTTAGATAGAGCTCCTAGAGGGAGGGACATAACACCATTTTTGCTGTTTGGGGGACTTAGTTGTTCCTGCCTTTGGGGTTAGAAGTGTCTGAGGCAACGGAAACTAAAATGAACACAGCACAGCTGCTCTATCAAAATGTGGTCAAACTTCTATTTTAAGTGGGTTCCCAACTGTGCTCCTCTTCACTGGGTGGGACCTTCCAACTGGGGTCTTCAGCCACCTCCTATGGGTGTCTTTGGGCCAGGAACAAACCCATATCTCCCTAGGACAAAACTCCCAGAGGGAGGGACAGACTGCCATCTTTGTTGTTTTGCAGACTTCACCAGTGATACTTCCAGATACTGGAAAATGTGAGGTGACTAGGGACTGGAGCAGGCCCCGTATATGGCAGCAGCTCTATGGAAAAGTGACCAGACTTTTATGCAGGTACCCATTCTCCTATCTCCTCACAGGGCAGGTCCTCCAGGCCTGGACCTCCTGCCAGTCCTGACGAGAACTACTGAGCCAGCAGCAACTTGGCAACTCCCTGGACAGAGCCTCCAGGGGCAACCGAAAGCCTCTCTGCCACTCCCTCTGCAGTGGAAATGCTCTTGTCACCCTTGGACTAATGAAGGATCAAAAACCCAAATTGCCTCATTCACACCTACAACAAGCTGCAGCTGACCTAAGGAGAGGAGGCCAGTCCATCTCCTACAGGTCCAAAACACTTTGAAATGCTTGTCACCAAATAGGAACCCCCTGGCTTGGGCCCACAGTGCAGACCCTCCACCCTGGGCTGATTGCACTGAGTACTGATCTTCATTTCTCTGGAGTGAAGTCCCCAGGAGACAAGCAAACAACCCTTGGTCCCTACCCCTAGTAAGATCCTTTCCTCTGCTGCCTCCAAGTTAGAGAAGAAACATAAATGCTGAGGATGCCCCAGAGATTCAGTGGGCAGCCCAGGAGTGTGAAGTTAGAGTCTACATCCAGCACTCAACAAAGAGGGTAATCTGCAATTTCTGACCATGTAGAGAGAGCATGGCTATAACTGCGAGGAAACACAGGGAAGCCACACAACCAAGCAGAACTCCACCAACTAACCAATAAGCCTAAGTCCATCTGCTGGATCATACCCAAAACCTCAACAGCAAAACACCTAACTAACATACCTCCCTCTGAAAGCAGAGACAAGAAGTCAGCTTCAAATAAAGATACTGTACAAAGCCTTGGCCCAATAAAAACCACCCAGAAAAGAAATCTATTGACTGTATTCAACCTACACTGCAGTTAAGGAAACATCCACATGCAGAGATGAGAGAGAACTAACACAAGAACTCTGGTTATTTAAACAGCCTGAGTGTCATATGTCCTCTTAATGACTGCACCAATTCTCCAACAGGAGTTTTTTTTTTTAACTAGGCTGAACTGGCTGGAATAACAGAAATAGAATTCAGAATATGGATAGAAACAAAGATCATCAAAATTCAGGAAGATAGCAAAACTCAATCCAAAGAAAGAATCACAATAAAGTGACACAAGCTGAAGGACAAAATACCCAGTATAAAAGGGAACATAACGGGTCTGACAGAGCTGAATAATACAATATATAACAGTTTCACAATGCAATCCTAGGTATTAACAGCAGAACAGAAGAAGCTGAAAAAAGACACTCAGAACTTGAAGACAGGTTCTCTGAAATTATACAAAAAGAAAGAAAGAAAAACTATGAATAAAACCTCTGAGTACTATGGGATTATGTAAAGAGGCCAAATCTACGAATGATTGGCATTTCTAAAAGGGAGAGGGAGAAAGCAAACAACTTGGAAAACATATTTCTGGATATCACTTATGAAATCTTCCCCAGCCCTGCTAGAGAGGACAACAGTCATGTTCAGGAAACAAGGACAACTCTTGCAAGATTCTACACAAGAAAATCATCCCTAAGTCAAATAATCATCAGATTTTCCACAAATGAAATGAAATGAAATGAAAGAATGTTAAGGGCAGCTAGACAGAAAAGCCAGGTCACTTAGAAAAAGAACACCATCAACCTAACAGTAGACTTCTCAGAAGAAACCCTACAAACCAGAAGAGATTGGGGCCCTATATTCAACATTATTAAAGAAAAAAAAAATCTTCAGGGGGGTGTAAGGGCTCACCCTTGTAATCCTAGCACTTTGGAAGGCTGAGATGGGCAGATAACCTGAGGTCCATAGTTCGAGAACAGCCTGGCCAACTTGGTGAAAACCTATCTCTACTAAAAATATTAAAAATTGCTGGGCATGGTGGCATGTGCCTGCAACCCCAGCTACTTGGAAGGCTCTCAACCAAGAATTTCATATCGTCACACTAAGCTTCCTAAGTGAAGAAGAAATAAAATCTTTTTTGGATAAACAAATCCTGAGATAGTTTGTTACCAACAGACCTGCTTTACTGGAGATCTTGAAAGGAACACTAGATGTGGAAAGGAAAGACCACTGCCAGCTAGCATAAAAACACACTAAATACACAAGCCACTGACACTATAAAGCAATCACACAAACAAGCCAGCATAGTAACAAGCTAACAACACAATGACAAGATTAAATCCAAACATATAAATATTTGCATTGAATGTAAACAGGCTAAAAGCCCCACTTCAAAGGCACAGAGTGGAATACTGGATAAAAAGCAAGACAAAATGGTATGCTATCTTCAAGAGACCTGTCTCACACATAATGACACTCATAGGCTCAAGGGACTGAAGAACATCTACCAAGCAAATGGAAAACATAAAAAAGCAGTGGGGGCGGGGGCCGGGCAATCCTGTTTTAGACAAAAAAGGCAAAGAAAAGATGGGCATTACATAATGGTAAAAGGTTTAATTCAACAAGAAGACCTAACTATCCTAAATATATATGCACCAGCACAGGAGCACCCAGATTCTTAAGGCAAGTTCTTAGAGACCTACAAAGAAACTTAGACTCCCACACAAAATAGTGAGAGACTTTAACACTCCACTGACAGTATCACATCACTGAGGTAGGAAATTCACAAAGATATTTAGAACCTGAACTCAATATTGGACCAAATGAATCTGATAGACCTTTACAGAACTTTCCGCCCCAAAACAACAGAATATACATTATTTTTATTGACACGTGATACATACTCTACAAATAACCATGTAATTGAACATAAAATAATCCTTATCAAATAACCAAAATCATATCAAATACACTCTCAGACCACAATGCAATAAAAATAGAAGACTATGAACATTTCTCAAAACCATGAAACTGCATGCAAATTAAACAACATGCTCCTGAATGACTTTTGGGTAAATAATGAAATTAAGGTATGAATCGAGATGTTCTTTGAAAATAATGACAACAAAGATACAACAACTAGAATCTCTGTACACAATGCTAAGGCAGTGTTAGGAGGGAAATTCATGGCACTAAATTCCCACATCAATAAGCTAGAAAGATCTCAAATTAATAGCTTTACAACTGAAAATATTAGATAACTAAGTGCAAGTCAACTTCAAAGCTAGCACTGGATGAGAAAATGACAAAAATTGAGCTGAACTGAAGGACATTAAGACACAAAAAACATTCAAAAGATCAACAAATTCAGGAATTTTCTGAAAAAAATAAATAGGCAACTACCTAGACAAAGAAGAAAAGAGAGAAGATCTAAATAAACACAAATAGAGATGACAAAAGGAAATGTTATTACTGACCCCACAGAAATAAAAACAATCATCAGAAACTGCTACAAATGTCTCTATGCACACAAACCTAGAAGAAAATATAGAAGAAATGGATACATTTTTGGACACATACATCCTCCCAAGACTCAGCCAGGAGAAGTTGATTTCCTGAACACCAATAATGAGCTCCAAAATTGAATCATCAATGACTAGCCTACCAACAAAAAACTTCTTGGGATCTGATGGCTTCACAGCCAACTTCTACAAGGTATGCAAAGAAGAGCTGGTGCCATTTCTACAGAAATTACTAGTCTCCTCAAATCATTCTATGAGGCCAGCATTTTCTTGACACCAAAACCCAACGGAGATACAACAACAAAAAAAGAAAACTTTGGTCTAATATCCCTGGATGAACATCCATGCAAAATCCTCAACAAAATACTTGCAAACCAAATCCAACAGCATATCAAAAAGCTTATCCACCATGATCAAGGCTCCATCCATGGGATACAAGGTTGGTTCAACATATGCAAATCAATAAATGTGATTCATCACTTAAACAAAACTAAAACCAAAAACCTCATGATTATCTCAATAGATTGCTAAAGGCTTTCAATAAAATTTAATATCTCTTTATGCTTAAAACTCTCAATAAACCAGGTATTAAAGGAACATACCTCAAATTTATCAAAACCATCTATGAAAGACATACAGTCAACATTATACTGAAAGAACAAAGGCTGGAAGCATTCTTTTTGAAAACTGGCACAAGACAAGGATGTCCTCTCATCACTCTTATTTATTATGCATTGGAAGTCCTAGCCAGAACAGTAAAGCAAGAGAAAGAACTAAAGGACATCTAAATAGGAAGAGAGAAAGTCAAATTATCTCTTTTTGCAGACAACATGATTCTATATCTAGAGAATCCCATAGTTGGGCCCTAAAACTCCTCGATCTGACAAACAACTTCAGCAAAGCTGCAGGATACAAAATCAACATTTTGTATACATAAAAAAGTCCTTAGCATTTTTAGCGTTTTAATATACCAACGACAGCCAAACTGAGAGCCAAATCGGAAAGGCAATCTCATTCAAGAATGAGATTAAATACAAAAATAATAAAACACCTAAGAATACAGCTAGTCAGGTAGGTCAAAGACTTCTACAATGGGAATCATAAAACATTGCTCAAATAAATGAGAGAAGACATAAATAAATGGAAAAACATTCCATGCTCATGGATAGGAAAAATCAATATTATTAAAATGGTTATACTGCCCAAAACAATTTACAGATTCAGTGATATTTCTATCAAATTACCAAAGACATTCTTTACAGAATTAGAAAAAAACTATTTTAAAATTCATATGGAACTAACAAGAGCTTGAATAGCCAAGGCAATCCTAAACAAAAAGAACAAAGCTGAAGGCATCACATTACTTGACTTCAAACTGTACTACAAGGCTACAGTAATCAAAAGTGTTGTACTAGTACAAAAACAGTCCCATAGACCAATAGGACAGAATAAAGAGCCAAGAAATAAGGCCATACATGTGACCATCTGATCTTGGACAAAACTGAAAAAACGAGCAATGGGGATAAAATTCCCTATTCAATAAATGGTACTAGGGTAACTGGCTAGTCATATGCAGAAGACTGAAACCGGATTCACTTCCTTACACCATATACAAAAATCAACTCAAAAGGGATTAAATATTTAAATGTAAAACCCAAAATTATAAGAACTGTGGAAGACAACCTAGGCAATACCTTGCTGGATATAGGAGTGGGCAAAGATTTTATGACAAGACACCAAAAGCAACCACAATAAAAGCAAAAATTGACAAGCTGGATCTAATTAAACTTAAGAGCTTTTGCCAAGGAAGAGAAACTACCAACAGAGTAAACAGACAACCTACAGAATGAGAGAAAATTTTTGCAAACAATGCTATCTCACAAAGTTCTAATATCCAGCTTCTGTAAGGAACTTAAACAAATTTACAAGAGAAAAACAACTCCACTAAAAAGTGGGTAATGGACATGATCAGACAGTTCTCAAAACAAGATACACGTGTGGCCAGTAAACATTTTTAAAAAAGCACAATGCCACTGATTATTAGAGAAATTCAAATCCAAACCACAATGAGATACCATCTCATATCAGTCAAAATGTTAAAAAGTCAAAAATAACAGATGCTGGTGAGGTTGCTAAGGAAAGAGAACACTTAAAAACTGCTGGTGGGAGTTTAAATTAGTTCAGTAATTGCAGAAAGGAATATGGCAATTCTTCAAAGACCTAAAAGCAGAACTACCATTCAACCAAGTAATCCCATTACTGGGTATATACTGAGACAAATATAAATTATTTTACCATAAATACATATGCATGCAAATGTTTATTGCAGCCCTAGTCACAATAGCAAAATCATAGAATTAACCCAAATGTCTATTCATTTTCATTGGATAAAGAAATTGTGGTACTTATACATCATGGAATATGATATAGCCATAAAAAAAACAAAAAAACAAAAAAACAAAAAAACAAGATCATGTCTTTTGCAGAAACTTGGATGGAGCTGGAGGCTATCATCCTTAGCAAACTATCCCAGGAACTGAAAAATAAATACTGTATGTTCTCACTTGTAGGTGGGATCCAAATGACAAGAACTTATGAACACAAAGAAGGTAACAACAGACACTGGTGTCTACTTGATGAGGATTGGGTAGGAAGATGGAGAGGACCAGAAAAGATAACTATTGGGTACTGTCCTTGATAACTAGGTGATAAAATAACATGTACAACAAACACCTGTAACACCTGTTTACCTATGTAACAAACCTTCATATGAACCCCCAAACCTAAAATAAAAGTTAAATAAAAAGAAAGAAACTAGAAAGTGGTCTACTCTGTGAGTGGGCAGAATGAAGGGAATTTGACCTAAAAGGGGCATGAAGAAATTTTCTGGGGTAGTGTAGATAACATCATTAAGAAAAAGAATAGGCATGCCATAGAATGGAAAAAATTCTAACACAGATAACTGACAAAAAACTTGTATACTGAATATTTGTATTCTGTAAATGGCTACATGCATACTTAAAATTGCTAAAGTTTATCAAGCTGAATACTCAAAATCTGTACGTTATTGTATGAAAATTAAGCCTCAATTAAAAATAAATATATATTGAGCACCTACAAAATGTCAGATTCTGTGCAAACAACTGTAAATACAGTGATGTTACAAGACTTTGCTTTCATGAGACTAGAATGTCCAATAAATGTCCTTTTCTAAGCTCTTCAAGGACTTAGACTTCAACTCCATCCTCTTTTATCATCAACATAATCAACTATCTTTTTAAATAGTACATCATAGAGTAAAAAAAGTGTTATAAAGAGTCAGGAATCTTCAGTTTTATTCACATTTCTGTCCCTGAGTAGTTTCCTGAATCACAGTTCTGTATTTCTCCTTAATGTCCTAATTTGCTAAACAAGGACATCAGTTCAGTATCTTTTAAGCCTTATATCTTTACTTGTTTTTATTCTTATCATGTAAAATAAGGATAGCATCCATTTTCTATAAAGCAATAAACCTGGGGGGAAATTGTTAATCATAGAAGGAGACAGCCCTTATTTCTTTGGCCCTAATATAATACCTGCAATCACCTGATGTTCTATGGAGCCTCCACTGACTAATTGTTGGTGAGTTAAGCCAAGAGACTGACAGGTTTACTGCTTTTTGAAGAAACTTAGGTGTAACTAGTCTTGCCTTTATTTGAAATCTAATTGCCTTTTTAATGCGCTTTTCAATTATTTTAATTGAGACAGAGTAATCAAGCCAGAACTCCTAGCTTCAAATCAAAAAGCCCCAGTCATAGAAAGACCTTTTCAGTTTTCCAAGTGTAGAAACTTTTTGTTTTTAAGCGAATTAGTTGAGTCAGAGATGGGAAGGAAATCTAAAAAATCAGTATGCCCATAAACCATTCTCTCATAAACATTTACAGTACATGCAAGAGTAAATTGCTCTTTTATGAGGTCTGCAGAGAAACATAATACATAACTTGCATTTGTTGTAATTTTTAAAATTTCATTTTTCTCCCAAATTGCTTAAACATTTTTTCATTAGAGAAAATAAACTCACACTCAGTATTACCAAACCTTTAAACAAACCTGTCTCCCATGCTGTTCACTTTCTGTAAGATTCTGTAATCCCTTCTTCTCACTCTTTCTTCATATCCATGCAATGTCTTTCCTTTCTTTTTAAGCAACTTTTAATTTACTACCAGTTCTTTTCTCTATCAGCCTCTACACACAAATAACTAGTTTTGCTTCATTCTTAACACCTCTTTCCAATATCATTAATTCTTTCATAGACTCATTCAGCAAAATCTTATTAAAGCACAAATAGTATTTGCAAGGTTTGGGCTAGATGCCAAGGATAGAGTGGTGAAGAGTTTTCCTGCCATCTTAAAGCTCAAAGTCTAGGCCATACTAAAAGTAATTGCAAGTATAATTATTCTTCTTTAATAAGTCCTTTCGCAACCTTTAAATTTGGTCTGTGAATGTGTGTTTAGATTTGTTTTTCAGTGGCCTTCTGATTCAAGGTATTAAAGTACATAAAGCTGCTATCGAGGCTGCCAACAACCACTACTGTCTTTTAACAGGTACGGTGTTTCCTGCTTAATAGTTTCTCAGCATTCTAAAAATATATCTCCCCAGGATCTCCCTGCCTAACTAGCAAAAGGAAAACAACTAGTGAGAAAAGAATGACAGGTGTGGCCACTGCTCTGTTCCTTTTGTGGTTTTCAGCTTTTAATGTCTTGCCTTTCATTCTCCTATTCATGTATTCATGTATTGATTTACTGAATCATTTATTTATTCATTCATCCATTCATAAATACATATGAGTCAGGGAGTATGCAGGATGAGTCATATCTAGTTCTTGTCTTAAGACACTCAAAATATAAAGTTATATCTCAAAGTTATTTTGCCATTCAAAAAAAGTCAATTTCTCCAGTGTTTTAATTTAATATATATGTATTTAAGTATATATATTTATATATAAAATATAGTACAATGTACTTATATGTGTGTGTGTGTGTGTGTGTATACATATATACCAAAACACATTAAAATGGAAAAAATACTTTCCTTAGTGGTGGAGTATTCTACTAGGTAGTATTTGATGTCTATGTGTGTATGAGAGAGAGAGTGTCTATATTTATGTACGTATCTGTATCCTTACCTTACACTTCTATTAGTATCATACTCCTATAGGGACGTTTCCAAACTAGGTTTGACATACACCACATTCTAAAATAACCTTTAATATACTCAGAAAATAACAGTTATAAAATCATTTTAACAAGATATTTCAGGAAATTTAAAATTGTCTTCACAGCATCCCCCCAAAACATTAGAATTTAAATGTGTGATTTCACACACACATACACTTTTATTCCATTTAGAATAAAGTGGCAATATTTTTGGCTTATTTAATTTATATATGAAGTAATTATTTTATTGTCAGAAATACAGGTATTTCTCAAGGAGTATTTTTCATGCTTGAAGTTTCTTTAAGGTAACAATTTTGATATACACTGTTCTAAGAGCTAGTTACTAGCATTATCTAGATTTCACGGATGAGACTAATAAAGAAAATAGAGGTTAAAGAATTTGAGTTCTGAGCACAAAATACCATATAAGATAATAAATTTTGATTGAAAAGATACAAAACCTGTCAAAAACAACCTTTAATAATTGGTGAGAATTATTTTAAGATAGTGGATATTGGTGTAGAAAAAAGTTTTGGGAAATTGCTTAAAGGGCATGACTTTTTTCCTGACTGAAAGATGCCTTTGGATAGTATTTATTGCCTTGTACTCATCTTCCTTTTGGCGTTTTACCAATTCTGAATTCCTCTTTATTTTCTTCCTTTTCTCTTGTGATTGAAAAGTTTTAACTGACTGCTGAAGAGACCATCTGCATTCTTCAAGAAAACTTCAAATACAGAATTTTAAACTTTAAACAACCCCCTTGCTGTTTAAGGGAAATATAGCACAGTGTACTTATTTGGAAACAAAAAAGGGATGACTTATTTACCTTTCTGTAACCATCTGAAAAATTAAACTTTTCTAATCTTTTCATTATTACTAAACGTATAAAACATGTTTCAAACTTAGAGCAATAAAGCCTCTTGATGTCACATTTTGCATTCCTCTGAGACTTCTTCCCTGTGTTGTCCTGTGGAAATTCCCTGTTCTTTGTCATTTTCCCAATCCTAATCCTCTTCATAGACCCATTATTTTTTTTCAAGTAAAATGGTCCTTATTTGTATATGACATGATTGTGCACATAGTCCAAAATAATCAAAACTAAACTACTGGAGTTCATAAGGGAATTTAGCAAAGTCACAGGATGTAGGGCCAATATTTTTAAATCTACTGCATTTTGGCATAGACCCATTATTTTTCAATATTATTAGCCTGGTTTCTTTTGAAAAAAAAAAAAAAAAAAAAAAAAAAAGTCTTAAAAGCCACTACCCCTTTCTGCCTGTGTTGCCAACTTTTCATGTCTCTGTCATGGTAACACCTTAAATCTCTGACAGCAAATGTCAAAATCTCCCAAACTGTATTGTAAACCAAATTCAACTAAATTTAATAAAGAATTGGATAACTGAACAAAGCAATTGGTACTTATGGAATAAATGGTGTTGATGGAGTCTGAAGCCAAGATATTATCTCAAAATACAGGCTTAGCTTTGCATATTACGCTCACAAGTTAGTTCCTTCTTTATATTTTACCAATAATGTTAGCAACTGCCTATAGGTGGGTCAGGAATAGGCTTGAGTCAGCTCTCCTGAAACTTTAAGAATTTTTCACAGTTACATAGCCAATGACGGAGCTTGGAGGTTATAATTTGAAAAATAGTTAAAAGTATAGTTAGTCCTTGTTCTCTACCAATTATCTACAAACTTTTGACTTTTTGCTTTCGATCTCAATATAGTTACCTGGAAATAAAGGTCTCGTTCCCTTCTCTAGTTTTCATTTCTTTGGCATTTTAAAAGATTCTCTCTCCTTTTAATAATAAATATTGAATGAATTTTTTTTGAATAGGGATCACAGCAAATTTGTACAACTTAGTTACAAGCCACAATACAATCTTTTCGAATGTTTTCTACATCTTGGTGAGAAAATTGGTTTTTCTTTTCTTAACCTTTAAAAATGGTTCAAATGTAAAAAGACAAAGTGATTCTTAAACACAGTCACAGTAGCGTCTGCCAAAACTAAAAATATCTCATTGATTTAACAGGTCAAATTTGTAGCCATGATAAAGCCATGTTATTGTGAATGCCCTATAATAGATTATGTGGGTAAACTAATGTGTTTGTAGAATTGCATGGCTACTCAGAGTCACTGATAAGCTTTATTTTGCTCTTTTGTTCCAGATGCAGGAAGGAAACATTTAATCATCTGATTTGATTTAAAATATTGTCTTAATGACATTTGGAAGGACTTAATGACATTCTTCTTGGTTTCAGCTCTACTATTCAGCTGTACTTCATTCTACATGATTAGGCTGGGCCTTTGTAGACATAGCCATAGGGCCCAAGGGATCAAATTGGTAATTAAAAGACAAACCAAAAAGAAGCTGAATTTTGCAAAGCTCTCCTTTGCAAATAATTGTGACTACACCTCTCTCTCTGCTCCCCGCTGGAACCTAATCTGTGATGCAATTACTTGGATGGGAACTCTCAGACTTGACTTACCCTAGGATCCGTATTAACTGCTTTCATTTCCCAAATTCCTGCTATCATTCAGAGGTCACCAGATACCACAAAAAGTAGCAAAGGTATAATAACGTAGGATTCAGTGGTGACTAAGGAAATTAGAGCTGGCCATTAATAGAGCACTGGGTAAATACTGGGGCGGTGTTATGGGTTAAAATATGTTCCATGAAATTTAGTATGCAGAAGTCCTAACTTCCAGTACCTCAGATGTGAACTTATTTGGGAAAAGGGGGAGCATTATAGAGGTAATCAGTTAAATAAAGATGAGGTCATTAGGGTAAACTCTAATCCCATGTAACTGGAGTCCTTATTAAAAGGGGAAACTTGGACAGATTCACCTCACGTGAAAATGAAGACAGTAATCAAAGTGATGCTTCTAAAAACCCAGAAACAGCAAAGATTGACAGCAAACCACCAGAAGGTTTTGGTCAGACTTAAATGAGATAGTTCTGAGGTCATAGGCTGAATCAGATATGTATATGATTATATTTGCCTATTTCTTCAAATTAAATTTAGACATTATAAACATTTTTTCTTGCTCTTTTCTGACTGTAAGATCCTTCAAAGTAGTTTCTGGAACTCAAGTTTTAATATATTCCAGGCAACATTTACCCAAGTATTATGTACAGGGAAGACAGATATCTGAGGTATAGGAAAATTATTACCAAGTAGAAGATGGCGGATGCATTCAGATTTCCCTTTTCCCCTTTCTGTTACCCTCATAACTTGAATCTAAGTTCAAGGTTGCATGCATTGCAAGAGAGTCAAAACATGCTTGTAAATTTGGGCCTTATTTGCTTTAATTAGGTCTTACTTTCCTCAATTTCTAGGGGAAAATAAAGCACTTAATGACATGATTCAGAGGGCAGATAACATCTCTTTAATATCTCACCACATGCTGACCTATTTCAATACAGTGCACTTCTCATGGGTGAGAAACTACAAGAAGCTTGAGAGGCTGCCTCCTCCTGGGAATGTTTCAGATTTTCAAGATTCTAGGTCATTTCTCTCGCTGATATTTGGAGTTCATTCCCACTGGGAAACCAATCTGTTCACACAGACTTCTTATTTTTCCAAATAATTATTGTTTAACCACAGTCTAATAGAAATCACATATAAAAATAAAGCTTTGTATGAAGTTTCTCTTTTTAAATTTCACCAAGAAAAGAGAATAAAGGACATTCATTTAAGGTAATTTGATTACTTCTGAGTTAAAAAAATTGAGCCACCTCCTGAGAAAGGTATTGTTTATCTGTCTACAAAAGACCAACTAAAGAAACCACATGTTGGGTAAACTTGGTTAGGGACAGGCAAGTTTGCTTAAGAACTAAAAGGTGTTTCAGATGGTGGAGAAACTTATCAGGAAGTATTCCTGGATTCTGGTGGCTTTGTAGTGTCTTGAAACAAAGACTGTTGTTCCTTGAAATGACCAGGCAATAACTTCATGAACTGCCTTCAAGCATTGACCAATTTCCTGTTAGTAACCACATGAAGAAACAGATACAGAAAAATATGAACTGAGACTCATTAGTGTCAGATGCATGCTGCTTTTGTGAAAACGAAGGACAGTGTATCTTCACCTGAGATGAAGAATTAACCATGGACAGAGTTCCTGGAGACAAGGAACTTTCTCTAAATTAGCTTGTCCTGCAGGCATTTCAAGTCATAATCTTAAGCATGTTTTCATGGTTCTCCATCTTCCCATACTTCTGCAACAAATGCATACATTTCCTAGAATGAGAGACTATATTCTTTAGTATGTGGTCTTGATTAAAACCACTATCCAGGAGGTATCTCAACAATTTCAAAATGTTGGAAAAATAGAGCAGCTTCAAAATATGACCTCAAGACTACCCATACAGTCTCTTCCTCTACTTAGTTTTATTTCCCTCAATTACTTTTTATGTGGAGTGTGTGAATGTGTCCTGTGTCTTTGTATGCAGATGTCCTCATACTCAGGTGTGTATGTGTTGGGTACGTATACATGATGTGAATTCACCTGTGTTTATGGATAATATTGTTGGATCTTTCCAGACAGCATTTCCTGCTTTTTTCCTAAAACCTAATGTGGCAAAAGGCCAATACTGAGAGATGTCAGTTTCTGTCATTTTTGTACATTTTAAACATCTACCTTCTCATTTCCTGTTGCCCCATCACACAGAGACATCAAAGGAATCAATTTTAAAACTGATATTAGTGATAACTCTACTTGTTGCATTTTTAAAACACTTCAAACAATTATTAGCATTCTGTCCATTTTGTTTTTGGAGGATGAATGCTTTTAAAATAATAGGGATTTGACTTCAGTGTAGTTTACAAAACATAATCAGATGTACAAATGCATAAAAATAGGAAAGCCACTTTCTATCTTAACAGTAGTTGCTGTGATCTGTGTATTTTCAGTGCCACATAGTACTGGAAAAGTAGTGAAGGTACAATCAATGTTCAAATGAATTCAAAGCTTTACAAATAAGCTTGCAGATTTTTCCATTAAAATAGAAAAGCTAACTGCCTGAAAAATCAAACGGCTAAAGGAAGAAGAAAAATGGCAGTTGCATCAAACTGAAAAACATGTTGCTTTACAAGACCCTGTATTGCTTATCTCCACAAAGAGATCTTGACAATAAAGAAATCGCCTGGAGGTGGATGAATGCTATAGCATACCCACTGTAGTAGGGCTCTCAAGGGGCGAAAGGGGACTGTTATAGCACATTTACATTTAAGAGATAACAAGGGGCTCTGGACAAGAATGTCTCACAAAAAAGAGTAAAAAAGATTTTAAAAAGTAAGGAAAAATGGCATGTGATTGGAAGCTATTCGATAGAAGCCAAAGAGGATATAGAAGATCTATCCTGCACATATAGAGTCCAAAACTTGCTTAAAACATCTGGGTTCTAGGATGATGTCTTTCCTGGTCTATTGGCTACTTGAAGGAGAACAAAAACTGAATTTAAAATTACAGGCCACAGTCTAAATCAAGGATTTTCCACAGTATTACCCTGACTTCCCAGCCCCCACCATTTCCAACTATTTCTGGTAACTTCACTAATTATCCTAAGAAGACAAGAAGAAAAAGAAAGACAATTAAGGTTAAACACAGTTTTAAAAACTAGTTTTTTTTTAAGTATGAGAAGGTAGATGCTATACTCATTTTAGTAAAGTATTTGCACTGTGGGTTTTTTTATTTTATTTGTCACATTACACATGTCTTAAACACTACAGGTAACTGCAGAATTACAGTATTTGAGGAACAAAGTTTATCTTCAATTCAGTTTATTTAGGCAGAAAGTTGTGAGTGCATTTGTGTTTATGCCTCTTCTTTCTCCCAAAGAGATTGGAGAGGGGGTCGGGAAGATAAGAAAACTTTTAATTGGTGCATTCAGCCAAGCAGTTCAGCAACAGAACATTAATTTTTATTTTAATAATGTGATTTTAATTGACTACTTTGCTGGTGCTGCACTAAATTGGGTCTGTTATTTAAAATCAGACCAAGAAAGATTACCCGCCTTCTACAACCAATGCCACCCACACTCCCAAATAATGTGTTATGTGTATGGGAAGAGATAGAATTTTAATTACTATTCCTTGAGGGATTCTTTAGCAAATGATACTAGTCTATGTACTAATAGACTAGCAAGTTAGTGTTTTAGAATAAACAAAAATACAATTGAAATAGTTTATCTTTAATACACTGTGGCAGAGCTCTCTCACTGTCTACTGCATCCTATTACTCTTTCTTCTCCAGAAGTAGGTTTCTGACCCAACACCTCCCCTTATAACTAATTAAGTATGTCTGTATGACTATGTCTTGACGATGGATATGAGCATATATGAGTGCATAGCTTCCAGACCAAGGCTATTCTGAAGTGTGTATGTATCCTCTATGATTGATTTTTATTCCTTCTCTGGCTGCAGATTATTATCATATGGCTCTATAAGATGATGAAGCAAGATAGAAGAAACTGGCATCCCTTAAGGACCACTTGGGGTAGGATTTTTCTGCTGATCCGAGTACCTACTCAGGCATGGAATAAACGGTTATAATATTAAACTATTGAAAACTGGATGTCTGCTATTGCAGTCTAACATGCCCTCTTTATTATATATCCCCCTCTAGTTGGGTTATCTTTCTTATTAAGTGTTGAAAGCAGAAAATATCCATTGATGGCTTGTCTATTTTTTTACAGTATTTCCAAGAAGGACCATCTTTAATATAGAAAATGTGTAGTTGCAGCCAGATATTGTGGTAGTGATTGGAAGTCCCCAGGACTTTGGGAATCAGAATCTTCTCATATTCATAACCACTTTTTAAAAGTGGCAAATATTTTGACTGAAAAAAGAAAATGATAAAGAAAGCAGAATGTAATGCACTTCAGTAAATTCCAAAATAATGAATGAATAAGTAAGGGAATAGATGGATGGATGACAGAAGAAAGTAGGAAGACAGTCCAGAATCTAGACGAAGACATAAGACGGTCAGTTCTTTTCTCAACTTGGGAGTACAAAGGATTTAACAATGGTCCATCTTTCCACGGAATAACCAAGAAGAGTATGGAACATATATGCAGATGGAAATGGCATTAAGTAGGCATAATATGTCATGCACTGTGCTACATCTTTTCACATACACACTTGGGTTTTCATAGACGTGGTTTCATAGAAACCCTGCAAGGGAAAAACTACGCTGTCAATTTTTCATAGTAAGAGGCTGCTGAGACTCAGTTTCAATATCACTGGGTTGTACTGCAAATGTATGGCTGAGCCAGAATTATGTATAAGTCTCTCTGATTTTAGGGCCTATTTTGTCCAAAGTAAATTACTTATTCCTGGGAACTTAGAAGACAATTCTCTAAACTTTATTTTGTCAATTATAACATAAAAACTATAATGATTAAAGTTAACATAATAACAAGTTTACATGTTTTACTAAATTCAAAGTGATTATTGCTGCTGATACACTGAGTAAATTTTACCATAATTTAGAAACATCATACCGCCTATGTTTCATATGAGAATATTTTGAATAAGACAATATTATCTGGATTTCTGGAGAGATGGAGTAAAAAATAGGAAGGAAAGTTTAACTCTGCACTCCAGGCATCTGGTCTTGCTGGGCTTCCAGAATTTATTTGCTGTACTTCCCCCAACTGCTGCTCTCACACGCATGATTCCTTCCTTCATGTTCTAGACTTTCTATATCCTTTGACCTCATCGTTTTTATCAGTCTATCTTTTTTTTTTGTGGTTATATATGAAACAAAGGTAAAATCAGCTAATTTAATAAATCAGACCACACTAAGTGGGTAATGTTGCTTTCCTGCAGACCAGGTGCCTGGAGTGCAGAGTTTAAAGCCTTTCACGTTAGTTAGAGTCAGTACTTCAATCTTAAAATTATTATGAAGAGGCTATTTTAGGTAGTACAGAAGGGCTGTGAGGAGCATACTTTTGGAGTATGATGCTATGATTAATAAGTATAGTTATGAGGTATTGAGCATCTAGCAGATACCAGGCCCTGTACTAAGTGTTTTACAAGGGCAGTCTCGTTTAATGTAACCAATACAACTGTGGATTGGTGCTATTAAGGAACAACCTGAAGAGATCAGCTAACTTGACTAAGGTACAGATTTGATTGAAAATTCACTGTTGCTGTAAGATATGTGACCAAGACATGTGTGTCTTCCAAACTCATGCCGTTAACAACCATGCATTATTGTGTATTCCGTGGGTAAGCTAGCTAAGATTTATTTTTTAGGCATTGGAACAAAACATAGGCCTTTCAAACACATTGAACGTAAAGAAACATTAGCTCTGAGCAAGAAAGGGAGCAAAGGCTACAAAATCTCAAGTCCATTTAACAAACCATGAACAGTACTAAAAAGTTGGTGCTAAAATACCTGCATGCTAAGAACTTCTGTGAAATTCAATATGACATCTAAAAGGACTACAAAAGAAAATATATGTTGATTCGTTAATACTACTAAATACTCACCAAATCTTCAATACATAGGTGCTAACATATAAGAGCAATACTATATTCTGAAAGAATGCAAATTTGTGGTTACATATTGTTAACCAGAAAGAGACACCATTGGCCTCTACCTCCTAAAAGAAGGAAGATGCCTGCTGGAGTCAGGATGCTAAGGTTAAAGAATTGTACTTCTCATGTATCTGCACATCTTTACTATTTGAAGCAGGGAGCATATGAGTCAACATTTGAAAACAAAACACACTCTGTACATTTTTATATCATTTGCATAAAAGGTGTGTTGGTACCTTATGTCCTCTTAACATAGGTATGAAACGTAAATATAATATTGAGATTATAATATTTTATAGAAAATAAAGGTGACTCTTGAAAAAATGAAAGCACTATCAACCTCTGGGTTAGAAATGACAAATCAAATATAAAACTTGTCATATTTATTTATTTTTATTTTTTAACTTTAAGTTCTGGGATACATGTGCAGAACCTGCAGGTTTGTTACATAGGTATATATGTGCCATGGTGCTTTGCTGTGCCTATCAACCTGTCACCTAGGTTTTAGACCCCACATGCATTAGCTATTTGTCCTGATTCTCTCCCTCCCCTTATCCCTACCCCAACCGACAGACCCTGGTGTGTGTTGTTCCTCTCCCTGTGTCCATGTGTTCTCACTGTTCAATTCCCACTTATGAGTGAGAACATGTGGTGTTTGGTTTTCTGTTAATGTGTTACTTTTCTGATGATGATGGCTTCCAACTTCATCCATGTTCCTGCAAAGGACATGATCTCATTCCTTTTCATAGCTGCATGGTATTCTACGGTATATATGTATCACATTTTCTTTATTGAGTCTATTGCTGATGGGCATTGGGGTTGGTTCCATGTGAATAGTGCCACAATAAACATACGTGTGTGTATCTTTATAACAGAGTAATTTATATTCCTTAGTACAGGGCTTGGTATCTGCTAGATGCTCAGCACCTCATAACCATACTTATTAATCACTGCCAGCATCATACTCCAAAAGAATATAAATTATTCTGTTATAAAGATATATACACATATCTTTAAAGATTTTATGATAATTTCTATTTCTTTCTGGTTCTGCATCCTGGAAGAATTGCCACACTGTCTTCTACAATGGCTGAACTAATTTATATTCCCACAAACAATGTAAAAGCCCTCTTATTTCTCCATAATCTTGCCAGCATTTGTTGTTTCTTGACTTTTAAGAATCTTTTAAGTATCTTATTGTGGTTTTGATTTGCATGTCTCTAATTATCAGTAAATGATCAGCCTTTTCTTCGTATGTTTGTTGGCATAATAAATACCTTCTTTTGAGAAGTGTCTGTTCATATCATTTGCCCACTTTTTGATGGGGTTTTCTTTTTCTTGTAAATTTGTTTAAGTTTCTTGTAAATTCTCGATAACAGACCTTTGTCAGATGGGTAGATTGCAAAAATTTTCTTCCAGAAATAAGACTATACATGTACAACCATCTGATCTTCAACAAAAACAAGCAATGGGGAAAGGATTCCCTATTTAATAAATAGTGCTGGGAAAACTGACTAGCCACATCCAGAAAACTGAAACAGGACTCCTTCCTTACCTTATGCAAAAATTAACTCAAGATAGGTTAAAGCTTACATGTAAAACTCAAAAGCATAAAAGCCCTAGAAGAAAACTTAGGCAATACCATTTAGGACATAGGCATGGGCAAAGATTTTATGATGAGATCACCAAAAGCAATTGCAACAAAAGCTAAAATTGACAAATGGGATGTAATTAAACTAAAGAGCTCCTGCACAGCAAAAGAAACTATCATCAGAGTGAACAGGAAAACTTCTCATATTTATAAGTTTGCTTTCATGGGCCATGAGTGAAAGTTTTGACTGTACAGAGTGTGTTTTGTTCTCAAATGTTGACTCATATGCTCCCTGCTTCAAATAGTAAGGACGTGCAGATACATGAGAAGTACAATTCTTTAACCTTAGCATCCTGACTCCAGCAGGCATCTTCCTTCTTTTAGGAGGTAGAGGCCAATAGCATCTCTTTCTGGTTAACAATATGCAACCACAAATTTGCATTCTTTCAGAATATAGAAAGGGAACAATGTTTAAAAACTTTCAGTAACAACAAAGCCATTTTATGAGTTCAATTTCATATTATGGCATTTCCCCCTCCCTCTGCAAAAGTAGCCAATAGTTTAACATATAAGCATATTAAAGTTTGATTGGTTATTCCATGAACCTCCTTTCCATGACCTTTCTTTTCTTTTCATAGAAACATTTCACTTTCACTATTTCTCTAAGACCTAGAGTCTGGGTTTAAAATAGTTTCGATATTGTATATCTATAGTGATAGGATGCTATACCATCATACCACTGGGGATAATTAAGGGTAGATTCAGCAAAGAGAACCAGGAGAAGTAATCCAGTAATCTGAGCCAAGAAACACCCAATGACTAACTGGACAAAAAAAAATTAATCATTTTTGCTTTACAAATAAACAAGAATACAGAAACTGTTCTGACAGAACAAAAAAACATGTGTTTTTCTGGCCAGAAAAAACAATGATGTAAATATATAGTAATCCCTCCAATTAGAGTATAAGCATCCTGAAGGCAGGCACCACACACTAGTTCTGCATCTTTCCTTTAGTGTCTGGTTCTTAGGATACAATAAGCCAAATTTCATTTATTAAATAGGAACTTAATTATGTAGAAGGTGCAGGAAACATAGAAAGGTGATGTGAGGGGGACTTAACCCAAGAAAGGAAGTTGTTCCACCAGGAAGTTCATAGGGCTTTTATGGACAAATGGCTACCCCAGAGAGCAGGACTAGTTCCATCAGCAGGTTAGTATGCATTTTGGAAGGTAAATCAGATGGAAAAAAAGAGCAATGAGTTGGGAAATTGGGTCGAGTTTCCAAGTATAGAGAAACACAGGGGAGCAGATATTTTGGTGTTTGAGAAATAAAAATCAATAAGGTTAAGGCCAGCCAAACAGCACAAACTTCAAGCTAACCTAGAATGAAAAGAATAACCCTGGGATCTCTGCCTCTAAATAAAAATACAAAATAGGTTATGAGAGAGCCTGAAGATAAAAATCTTTGTTAAAACAGTGAGGCTTTGGGTAGCTGTTTGAGTGTTTCAGTTAAGTGTGTATGCCTCCACATGGGATTATCTTATATTTGAGGTTAGAGAAATTAGCAGCTTCCTAAACCAAGCCAAGGAAAGTCCATTTTTAGCTAGTGAGTCAGTTCTGAAATCTCTGTTTTTTAAAATCCACCTATTGCTCTTATGTTTTATTTTTATTTGAACTTAAAAAAATCAAGTAAAGTTTAATCTTAGTTTAGTTAAATGCTAGGAAAACTTTATTTTTGCACACACTGTTTAGGATAAGTAGGGGGATCAATGAGGCCCTGAAGCCAGATAAGGTACCATGAATAGGAAGAAAGCGGCATTAAATCAGGGCAGAGTGTGCCCATAATCAAAGAAGGAAGGCTTCTAAACATTTCTAAAAACTCCTGTGATACAGTCTGGATGTCCCCTCCAAATCTCATGTTGAGATGTAATTCCTAGTGGTGGAAGTGGGGCCTGGTGGCAGGTGTTTGGCTTATGGGGGCAGATCCTTCATGGCTTGGTGATGTCCTCACCAGAGTGAGTGAATTTTTACAATATCTGGTTGTTTAAAAGCATGTGGCACCTCCTCTCTTTTCCCCTCCCTTGCTTCTGTTTTGCCATGTGAAATGCCTGCTCTTGCTCCACCACAGGCCATGAGAAAAAGCTTCCTAAGACCTACCCAGAACCAGATGCCAGTGTCCCGCTTCCAGTATGGCCTGCAAAACTGTGAGCCAATTAAACTTCTTTTCTTATAAATTACCCAGTAATAGCAATGCAAGAATAGCCTAACACATACCAAAAACAACTAGGAGTCACCCAAAAGCAGGGAAAATAGTCAAGTGTAGAAGAAAGCCATCACCAAAGCAAGATCCCAGGAAAAAAATTCTATCTTAATTTCTCTGCAGTTAAAACCTGGGCCCTCTGGACCAACATTATTTCATGTTCTATGCATTAAAATGTACTGCAAATGGGCTGAGTATGGTGGCTCATGTTCAGACCCAACTGGCAATAGAGAAAGACCTCATCTCTACTTAAAAAAAAAAAAAAAAAAAAAAGCTGGTTATGGTGACAATGGGCTTGTAGTCCTAGCAACTTGGGAGGCTGAGGATTGCTTGAGCCCCAGGGATCAAGGATGCAGAGAGCTATGATCATATCACTGTACTCCAGCCTGGACAACAGAATGAGACTCTGTCTCAAAAACTATTTATATACTGTAAGTGAACTGATTGCGTTTAAGATAGAGCACAGAACAATATGTCTCCAAGGAGAGACTCATTAGAACTGTAAAGTTGGGATAGTAGAGAAACTTCAACTAGAGCAGCATCATTTTTATTGAAGAACTAATGTATGGAAAACAAGACTGATTCGGAAGCTACTTAATGAAGCCTAACACTCCTGAAACAAACAAAAAGATCCGTATATTTTCAATCATTACTTATTTAAATTGATAATCAAATAACCACCATTATAATATGTAACGAACCTTAGACATTAGCTAACTAAATACATTCACAGAAAAAATACATTATTTTTCTAAAAACTAACTTAATAGAAAAGCTGCCAATTTATTATCTCTAAAATTGTAACAAAAACTTTTAAGCGTATATACAACTTCATTAAGTTAAAAAATTTTAAATACATAAAATGTTGTGGATATATACATACACATACACACACACACACACAGCATACATATTTGGTGAAATAAAATTTAAAAAAAATTTCATAGAGTTCCAAAGATTATACCAAAAAGCATTTTAAAATTAGAAAAGTGAATTTATTTTTTCCAAGATTTTTTTTTGCAAGTAACAAATTTCCTGCTATATAATATTTTTTCTTATCTATGGGTTCTCCTGTTTTATTTTCTCTACTTTTCATCACTTTGCCAGCAAATTTAAATGCATATAACACAGATAAAATGGGGGTTCTTAGTCACTTGCTTGACTCAACTCCCTTTTTCAGCATCTTTTTGTTCTCTTACAGTCTCTCCCCTCATCTCCATGAACTTATTTATTACTACTATTAGGTCTTCACTAATACAGGTCAGACACCCTCTCCTCCTGGACTACCTCAGATTCCTACAGCTACAGGTAATTTCTCTCTAGTTCAGTCTTTTGTTGTCAAAATTTATTGATTATAAAATCTGAACAATATTTTTCACATACTACGTTTTTTCACACTTCTTAATGCATTTGTCTTATTTCTTCAAATGGATTACAAGTTATTTGAGAGTAGGGACTTTCATTTCTCATATTTAGCCCTTGAAAATTACACAAGAGACTTCATAAACCTATACTGAATAAATGAATGAATCTTTGTAATCTCCAATTGTGCCTAAGACAGTATCTGACAGAAAGTAGCCATTAAGTATTTAGTTAAGAGTTGGAGGCGAATTGAGTGGGAGACACTCCAAAGAGCAAAAATCTGTGTCCATTCCTCCATTGTAGAATTAAAACCTCTGACAGCAGATATCTTAAAATGAATGCTTTCATAGGGTGGTTAAAACTGTTATATACAAATATACCATCTACTTCTCATATTGCCCTAGTGATTCTGACTTTAGATGTCCATGAAATGAATGCTATATGACTCATATGACAGTGTAATGAAAAACGTTTTATCTGACTGTGACCAAATGGCAACTTTTCTATTTTTTGGTACATCTTTATTATGATTTCAATAGTATTTCATACACTCATTCTTCATGTTATATTTGTCTTGCTCTACAATTGATTTTACCTCTAATGGTATACTCTTCTATAGGAAGACAGATTTAAAATTGCTCAATTTCTCTAAATGTGTGACATTAAAGATCAGAAAAGCTAATGATTAATTGACTTTGTCTTACAATGAAACATGCAAGATACCACAATGGTGGAAAAAGGAATTAGTGAGTAGTCAACAGCAGTTACAAAGGACTCAAAATAACATTTTTAACTTCTGTTATGCAGCTACTGAGAAAGACGTAATTTCCTACAGGACATCCACACCACATTAGTCAGCTTTTGCACTTATTTAATTCTTGTTAAACAGTGAACTTAGCAAAGAATCAGAAAGAATTTATATATAAGCTTCTTTCACTTAAAAAGCTTTTAATCCTCTATTTGAGACATTTCTAAGTGTTTCTTTGTAATTACTGCTATAGATTTTGCTACCTCATTCACCATATATTAGATTTCTTAGGTCAAGTTGTAACTGGCTTGATATTAGCAGTGGTTAATATTATGGTAATGGCCAATATCATGCATTGTTTTTAGGGCTCTATCAAATTGAGAAAGTTTGTTAAAAATGGTTAATAAAAGTCAAAGTGTCAGAGACCAGTTAAGAGAAAAATGTCTGTGAAGTCCAAGAAAACTATGGGACAATTTGTTCACATTGCCTTGCTATGTTGCATCTTTTTTACTCAACTGGAATTAAGTATGCAAAGGATATATATCACTACATTGGGGAAGAACAAGTGTGACATGGAAAAAGAAAGTGGCTGTGAATTGAAGAAAGTAGTAAAATAGAAGATGGTAACACATAGTAATAGCAGTGAAATCCTGAATGATCTCCTATTAAGGTATCCTGCTATGGAATAAAAATATAGGTAGTTTCCAGGATAAGTGAAGAGGCCAATGCATGAAAAGTTAAGAAAAAAAATTTTCATCTTATAGACAGTACACACACACACACACACACACACACACACACACACACACAAACACACACACACACACATCTTACTTAAATGCTATGGAAAGAATAGAAAACGGGGAGGAAAAGACAACTACAGGTAAATAATAATATCCTCATGAAAATAAGGACAAAATACACATTAATACATCATTTTGTTAGAAATGCACAAGCTGACTTTGCATAATAATGTTGGAGTCAAGGAAAATATTTTTTCAATACATATGTCATGACATTTGAAAATTTGATAAGGATTTCAGATTACTGCTTATGAAGTATCAAGAATAACATCTTCTGACCAGGATATCACACCAGAAAACAGTGGGAAATATATATAAAGTCTACCTAACCATTGAATCATAGCTTAAGTCAGAGCTCAGGAACCAGTTTTGTCAAGTTTCAGATGGTAAATATTTTTGACTTTGTAGTAAAGTTCCAACTACTCAACTCTCTTGTGGGAGCACACGAGTAGCCATGGATGATATGTACATGAATGGACATGGATGTGTTAAAAAACAAACAATTTTATTTACAAAATAAGATGGTCAGCCAGATTTGGCCCACAAACTGTAATTTGCCGTTCCCTCTTATAAGCAAATAATAAAAATAGTGGATATGACTTTTATAGTACTATTACACATTATTTAATTTTCTTTATAAAAAGGGACCAAGAAAATGAATTCACTACTTTTTAGTAGAATAAATAATTCAGATAGTTCAGATGAATTTATTTTACAAAAATAAACGTGTTATGGTATTTGGCTTTACATCTCATCTGAAAGAAAACAATTTAAGTAATACATGGTCATGAGATTGTGGCTAACTTTGAAAAAAAAAAAAGCAATCCAAATTACTATTTCCTAAAGATATTCAAATTCTTTGCTGTTTCTGAATCCTCAATAATTAACAACACAATTTGTTCATAAAGTTCAACAAATTTATAAACTAAAGAGTATGCATTTCTGACAAAATATGTTTTCCTATTCATCAAATACTACATATGATCAAAGGCTAATTATAAATAATGGTAGGTTGTTTTGTTAACTATTCATTGAAAAATAAACAAACAAACAAAAAAACCCTAACATGGTTGACAGAGTCTTGTATCCTTAATGTATGTACAGAATGAGCCTTATCATAGAACTTCAGAGTTGGAGCTGTGCTTAGTAAAGGGAAACTCAGGCACCATGTCTAGAGGTCTCTCTCCACAGTTAGCTTCCTCGAATTTTATTTTCTTTTATGTAAGATTAGATGCTCCACTTGTGCCATAAATAATCCCGAGAAAACTGGGAGAACTGAGGCAGAATGTGTATGTGATGTTATGTGAAAGACACTGCTTCACTGCCCATAAGGAACCATGGGTATGTTCTATACCAGCACAATTTGTGAGCTAGGGAGGAAGCCTCTCAAATCACAGAAACCAGTCATTCCACAGTTATGATAAAAAGATCAGCTAAATGTCATGTGCTCTGTTGGGCACTTCTGAAGATATTTCAGCCTTGGCTACAAGGAGACATAAGTCAATGAAAAATTGGTTACAATTGTTTCTTAGTCTAGAATCAGGAAACTTTCTGTTTGGTATAAGTTAATGAAAATATTTTTAATACTAAAAAAATCATTATGTCCTCCTGTGATAATTCTAAGTCCTTCACATACTACTGGAAATCATAAAAATATAATATTACTGCATTAACCTTTGCTTATTACATGACTTTTTCAACTACCTTACAAAAAGGACTGTCAGCTTCTTTGTAAAATACTCTATTTTGTTAGGCAATACATTCTACAACTTTTGATAAACCCATTTCAAAGTATTAATTACATCGAACTTGCTTTGTCATCTGGATTTTACATATGAGTTAAAATACTAAATATAGAAAAAATAAGCACAGCAATAACTTTTCAACTGTACTTGTATTTGCCCTTCATTGTTCCCTTTTTTAAAATACTTCTGCACTTTACAGTCATTTATGTTTGATTTATGTTTCTCCTAAAAGAGAAAGAACTTTTAGATTTAAGCTGGGGTAGAGGAAAAGGATTATGATTGATTGAAGAGTCAGGGTGGGGTGAGTATAGGATACAAGCTATGCTATTAATGGTGGTGTCACCTAAACTTTCCGAGATCTTGATGACTTCTAGGGAGCCTTATACCACATAGTTATGTGAAATACTTTTGGTATTAGAAGTCTTCAACTTCACATTGAGTAAAGATGCTGAAGAAAAGCTAAAGTGTGTGTGTGTGTGTGTATATATATATATATATATATATATATATATATATATATATGTGTGTGTGTGTGTGTGTGTGTGTGTGTGTGTATACACACACATATAAACTTATATATATAAACATATATATATATATATATATATATATATATATATATATATATATGACATCCACACTCAAACACATGGGATCCTAAGGTAGAATCTGCAGGAATTCTGTTGCCCTACCTCTATAGATCCTGCCCCAAAAGTCATGCTGAATTTTCTGAGCTCTCAAACCTATGTCCATACTACCCAGCATAGATAGATGATAGGTGGCGAGGTCAGTAGGTATATACAGATAGACAGAAAAGATAGATGGATAGATATATAGATAGTAAATTGAAAGAAAATAGAAAAGGTAGAGAAAACTATCGTGAAACATTTTGGTGATAAACTCTTTCTATCCATGATATTGAACAAACAGTAGTCTCTCCATCGAGACTCTTCTATGACACCAAGAGGCTCTGCTCTTTCCAATTGTGTAATTTAAAGACTACAAAATGGGGATAGATCAAGCTACAAAGCTAATGTGTTACTAAGATTTTTAGTGGCTCTACTTTATGCCCAGAATACTTGGAGGAGATAAAGATAATTCTGTTGTGTCAGTTAATGATTCATTGCAGGACAAGCCTATAATTCCTTGATACATTTTGCAAATTCTGTGACATTGGTCTTGACAATCAAAGAGCAAGATGACATACCATGAAAACTAAAATGAGAGTGAGGTCCAACAAACATAGTAAATTCTTATGATTTGTTCTTTGTAAGTTCTTAGTGGAACATAGATGCAGTAAGTAATGGAGAAGAACTTTCTTACAGATACAAAAAAGAAGAGAGAACCACAGGATTAAAATAGCTCTCACTGTTTACCAAATGTAACCATAAGCAACAGGGGTGAGGAGCAATGAAAATCTGCTTTAGTGTATGTGTTTTTCTTGTAATAAAATTTCACAATTTTGAGGTGGACTCACAGTATCTGAAATCCTGGCAGACAAGCTTTTTGTAGCCATTGGCATTTGTCTCAAGTAATGAAATACTTTCTTCATAATATAGATCTGTCTTTGTTTCACTAGCTACACTTTTATGATTTAGAATCAAATAGAGCAACACATTATTTCACTGATGCATGGTGAAACATCCTACAATATTCTGTCTGCTTCTGAGCATGCTTCCAACATTTTAATCTGTAGTTTTTTTGTATCCTAAGTGCCTTAGAAATTGTAACTTTATTTTCCATTTGCACTGTAACAGACAAAGACTAGAGCTGATTGTATCTAGATTTAGAAGACAACAGAGCAGGTAATTACCCACAGAGATCTCTATTCTCCCTACCTGCTATGATAAAGAGAGAGCTGTTTGATTTTCATAACATGAAAGAAAATCTATTTGTTTAACTTGGTTTATTCTGTTGTGTGCTTTCTTTGCTGTGTTTTTTCCTCCTTATTCTTTATACAAGGCATATCTTTATTGTTTTCTCAGTCATCTGGAAAATACAATGAAAAGAAGAGAAAGATTCTGACACATTGATGGTAAATAAAGTTAATCTGTCTAAGGAAACAATTTTTTTTTTAAATCATGTACTATATGAGAACTTTGAAGATGTTAATTTCAAAGTTAATTTCAAAGGATGGTCACTGCTCTTTAATACAAATTATGCATACAACATTTCTAAAATGGAAATACTTGTGTTTTTTAAAGTCTAGTAGAAAAAACATGGAGCCCAACTACTTCTTCAAATGCGTAACATTTTTATAAAATGATAACATATATAATGTATTTCAGTATGGCATCATCTCTTGTTGTCACGACAGTCTTCCCTATGTTGAATTCAATTCCAATAGCTTATTTTTACATGTTCTTTCTTAATAAAACCAGGAAATAGTTAAAGTCAATAATTTGGGCTATATGTAATTCTCACAAGGTCTCCCTTCCTACAGGAACAAAAGACAAAAGGCAGAGACTTGTTTCTCCCATTCATACACTTAAAGGAATCCATTCACTACCTTAGGAGGAAGAAGATGCCGTGAGGACTGGGGTTTCTTGACCCTGCCAGCAATCAAGGCTCCACCTCCTCAAGAGTAGTGTGAACAACCAACAGCCATGTTTCTCAAACCATCAATGATAGGCTGCATAATAAAGGTCTATCTTATATCTGATTTTGGATCTAGTGGTATCAATGATTGCACTATCTCAGGAAGAGCTGTGATTTTAGCTCATCTTAACAATACTTGGCACTCAAGTGCAGGAAAAAAATTTGAAAGGAGCCTGTAAAGGTAGAACTTTAAAGGAATATTAATAGCCTAATTGGCTGGGTGAGACCTTAAAAGATGGCAGTTTATACCAATGCTTTACCTTTGAAGAAAAATACATTACCGGATTGACTGTGACTTGCTTTTCAAAATACAAAGTCTATATTTCATTTCTCTAGTGTTGTTTTGTTAGAATTCTAATTGTTCCATATAAATCAAATTTCATCATTCTATGTGTGACTTCTGTAACTCCATAATTCAGAGCCCAGTTTTGTACCACTTCTCTATCCATACTTAATTTTCAGGTAATCTCTTCCAGTCCCTTACATGGCACCTTTATGCGAATGGGCTCCAAATGTGTATCTCCACACAGCACCTTTTTCTTTATATAGAATCCTATAGCCTAATTAATGTATTTACATGAGTGTCTAACAGGCATTTCAAAAGTAACATCACAAAGAGAACTGTGAATTTCAACTTCTGCCACTGCTGAGCCAGATTTGTCTCTGGCTTTCCCATCTCAGTAAATAATTTATTGGTTACTCTAGTTGCTCATGTGAAAAACTGTAACGTGATTCTAGACTCATCTCTTTCTCCTATATTCAACCCATGCACACACCATGTTGTCTTTTTTCCTCAAAATATCTCAAAAACAGATTATTTCTTACAACTAAAATGCCTATAAACATGGTCAAAGCTATTATCTTATTTTGTCTGAACAACTTCAATGATCTCAACTAGCCTTTCTCCTTTCATACTGAATTCTCTAGCACAGTCTATTCTCCACTCAGCAAATCCATAAACCTTTAAATATATGTCAGGTCTTGCCACTCTGCTTAAAACTACCCAATGGCTTCCAATTTCAGACAAAGTCTTACATTATCTACCTCATACTACTCTTTGACCTAATCTCCTATTAATTTTCTTTTACTTACTCTCTTTCAGATACACTAGCCTCTTTGCCACTCTTTGCCTTCTGCCTCAAACCATTTTTACTCACTATTTTCTGTTTTTGAAAAGTCTTCCCCCAGGTATCTTGAATGGCCTGCTTCTTGGCTTTCTTCAGGTCTCCATTTAAACATCAGGAAGCCCTTCTCTGAACATCTCATTTCAGATGTGCTACCTCTTTCTTCTCTCTGTCTCTTGTCCTACCTTATTTTTATTGATAACAGTTTTTACCATCTGACTTTTATTTAAAACCCCATAAGCTCTTTAAAAAGACTCATTTTGGTTTACTATAGCATCAACAAAACCTTGAAAAATGTCTAAACGTATGAAATAGTAGTTTGTCACTACTCTCAGGTATTGCCTCTGAGAAGAAGATGGCTATTCTGTAGGCTGTAATAAGAAGCAAGTATCCTTAAAATCACTGGCTACTTTTCTCTATACCAAAAAATTCAAATAACAAATAAATCTCATATTTTAAACTTGTAATTAGAAATCTAGGGAAGTTTGGAAAAGGGTTATTAAAGGTGATGAGGATTCTCTACTGTACTCATTGACCAAATAATTCATTTATTGTTCATTTGAAAACTATTTATTAATATCTTAATCTAATATTCTTGGCCATGGAAAAATACAGAGTTGATTCAAGATTGTCCTCAAGGAGCTTATTTAGCTAATGCAAATGGTTATTTACAACAATCTGGTTTCACTTTTCAACAGCTATTCATCTTCTAGATACTCCTAATACAAATTCAGTGCTCTACACGTAATGAAAACCCAATACATTTTACTATAAAATAATAATAACAATAAAGCTCTCAACCAGATTGGAATTCAAGAAAACGTGAGAAGTTGAATCTTAATATACTCTTAGTTTGACCTCTAGGATTATGACAGTTTTTGAAATTGTTTAATATTTTCATCTGTCATTTACCAGTTAAAACCTAGGAACTGTATCAAATACAAATAGAAAATAATATTATTGATTGTATTTTCTTCTATATAACTTTATAGAACTTTTTCTATATTGGGACGCATAATTATCATAAAATAACTTTACCTAAGATGAACTTCCTTATCCAGCAATAATTAATGCTATGTCTGTAATTTGTTATTGCCCTATAGGACATCCATACCAAAATTATGTTACTTGATGATTTAATTGTAAAAATGTAGAAATGTATATTTAAAAATTAGGGGAAAAAAGGATCTTAATTAAATCTCACAGAAGTGAGCAAAGGGAATTTGAGTGATAAAAATAAAGATGTATAGATTAATTTAGAAATAGAAATCATATCACATAAATATTGAAGTGAACTGTTTAGAGAGATGAGACCACTGAAACACACTAAATGATGATTAAAACAAGATAAATATTTATTAAATATGGCTGTGATTTATTAAGCTGTGCTGGACTAAATAAATGTAATTTGATATCTGAGACATATCTCTCTGATACAGCCTTCATTAAATCTGAAGTCTCAGCTTTGAGGGAATATTATATGTTCCCTTCAGTTTTTAATCTCTTTGAAATATCAGTTTGATTTTCAGGAAGGCTCTGAAAGTCACAGACTGAAGTCTCTTGCTTGTCAATGAGGTTGTTCTGTTCTGCAGGATAGAGAAGACAACCCTTCACCCTCTGTGAGGGCAGGGATTGCTGTCACTACCAAAGAGCTGGACTGGTGCCTGGCACATGGTGCTACATAAATAATATTTATATTTACAAATAAATTATCTCTTTATTTCTTCTTCTCTGAAATGAAGTGATTTAACAATACAAAATCTTTCCTAAAACGAGATCAAGATTCACCAGTTAGATATTATTAGGTATTCTTTGAATGCCTTGCACAGAGAATGCCTAATAATACGTAAAATATTTAATTTCTCTGCCTCAAGTCTCTCATTTGTAAAATAAGTGTAATATGATTTTTACCTCAGAATTGTTGTGAGAATTAAACAAGAAATGGCATAAAGGGGCTCAGTAGATAGCATTAAATGAGTTTTCAGTGAATGTTTATTATTAATAAAATTATCAATAATAGTCCTTCTCTCTGGCACTGTATTGACCTCCACACCAGGGACCTAGATTCATTTAATCTACTCTTCTAAGACCAAGAATACTAGTGCCTTACCTAAATTAGACAGAAGCAGCTGCTGTTTTTTTCATTAACATTTAGTTATAGTGTCTACCATATATAAACAAACTGACAGCTTTGGTTCCTACCAAAGATAGCATGTATTCAGATAGCACACATTTGAATAGCACATATTTGGATAGCTCATGTTCCGACATATAAAAAGGAGGATTGCTGGGAAGAAGAGAGGAGAGACGGTGGTAGTTTTTGAGAAAAGCTGAATTTTCCACACTGGTGGTTTGCACTGATTAGTCAACAGTTAATTATTCAGCAAAACATTTTTTCTTGAGTCTATAAATCCAAATTTTTGCTAAGTCTACATGACATGCCTAATCTGCAGCTTTATAGTTGATTTTATCTTGCCATATTAGCAAGTGATAGCCAAACAATTAATCATAGATAGACTACTGTGTGCTGAACAAGCTGTCAAAGAAGCTAAAATAACTAGACCAACTATGGTACAATCTGCTTATTTTGAGATGTCTAAGCATGGCCTCAATCTCTCACTTCATTTAATTCTTCATTAACTCTCACTCTCCTGGAGTGTTGCTTTTCTATTTTTTATTGACTAATTAGGAAATGACAAAGGAAACAGGAGTATAAAAAATGTTAAGCATAGTTACTTGACAGAATTGTATAGGAAATATTCAGGAGACAATGCCAACTAGTGGTGTCTAAGGGCAGCAAAAATACATGGACAAGCACTGTCCATCAGACTCACGATCAAAAACTTCCAGCTATATTAATGAAGTGTCTGACTTAAGGATTCGATGCATCAGCACATCATCCTTTCTTTTATTATTTCTTTAATTCCCCAGGAGAAAACAAAGGAAAGTCTGCTCATCTCTACAGGAACCATGCATGACAATTTTATTTTAAAAGGTAAATTTACAAGAAAAATGTGTGACACCAAATGTGTGGAGAGAGTTGGAAAGTGAGCAGCTTGTCAGCCAAAACTGTAACAAAATAGATAATGACTAGCAGCATTCTAATGAGTAAAGTGACAAAAGCAAGTCATGATTGGGTTGAAAATGCAATGATAGTCAAGTGACCAGTAATAGAATAATCAGAAGGCTAATCTATAAAGAATCCTGAATAAAGAGATGTGAGCTTTGCTTTCTGCTTTATGCAGCTGGACGAAATGTTCTTTTTCCTTCCTTCCTCAGGTTCTTTTAAGAGTCAAAAGCCATCATGAGCAAATGAGACAGAGATAAAGCCTGATCAATGTCATCAAAGATGTTTTACAAACTGTCCAGTGCCCCACTCTATGTGTATCCATGAGAAAAGTTTTTTTTTTTCCCAGAAAAAAATTCTTCCTGCCAATATGATTTATTTTATACTTGTTATATTTGGAATCTAATTTTGATTTATATATCTATATTAGTTTGGCTTTTCCCAGAGGCACACTCTGAGACAAGGATTAAAGTAAAAGTTATTTATTTGGGAAGGGCCATGAAGTGGAGAGGTGAAGCAATCAGTGAAAGATAGATGAAAAACACTACCAGAGTGAGCCACGGATTCTCAGTCCCACAGAGAAACTCTGGGAAATGACAGAAAACAGATGCCCTAGAATGATCATTGCCAAGGGGTCGGGGAATAGACAAGTCTTTGAATGAAGCTCCTCTGGTACGGTAAGTTATCAGTACTTCCATCTTCTTTCTTAAGTTCTTGAGGAAATAATCCTAAGCACAGATGATCCCAAGTTAGCTGAATGTTGTCAGGAACACACAGAAAAGTTTAGGCAACATGGCAGGGCACTGGCAACATCAGCTACAGTGTTGTTGTTTTATTTTGTTTTGGCATCTAGAAAATACATATTAAAAAAGAGGCCCATATTTAACACAATACAAGATGGTATTTTATATATTTTTGTCTACTTACCCTTTGCTCCAACTTTGTACCCATTTTCCTCTTTCCCTACTTAAAAATATATTTATTTTCTATTGGTATACAAGTGTGTAAATTTCCCCCATATCATTTTAAAAGTGAGACTGGGTGTAAATCAACAAAAAGGCTCGGTGGATAATTCAACAATTATGTATTAATAGTAGCCTTGTGTTGTCATTTTATAATTCATTCAAAAAATATGACAGCTTATTTTTTTTTTTTTTTTTTTTTTTTCTGAGACAGAGTTTCTCTCTTGTTGCCCAGGCTGGAGTACAACTGCATCATCTGAGATCACTGCAATCTCTGCCTCCTGGGTGAAAGCAATTCTCCTGTTACAGCCTCCAAAGTAGCTCAGTTTACACACATGTGCCACCACACTCAGCTAAACTTTTTTATTTAGTAGAGACAGGGTTTCACCATGTTAGTCAGGCTGCTCATGAACTCCTGACTTCAGGTGATTCATGCGCTTCAGCCTCCCAAAGTGCTGAGATTACAAGCGTGCACCACTGCGCCCACATGACAGCCTAATTTGTGTCAGGCATTAAGTTACATTACGAGGACAGTGTCGAAGATGATCAAAGAGGAACGTGCTTTCTGCCTTCAAGGAGCTTGCTGACTAACTGGAAGAATGACAAATAAAGACACAAAAATAAGATTAGTGCCAGAGCTAGGACATGTAGCAAAATCTTACGTGACCTACATTATTATATTGATAGCATCCAATATTATATCTCTTAGCCCAAAATTTGGGGAGGCAATATTTTTAAAGCAGAAATATTTATTGACTGAACTGTGTTGAACTGGGTTGGCCATGACTGTGTTTGAAATGATATCGTCCTGTCAGAATAATAATTGATAATCCCCTTTCAACATCTGTGTGGCTGGTACAGGTACAAAAACTGTCCCCACCCTTGTTTGCACAAAAATAGATTTAAAACCTCACCATAAGCCTTGGAGCCTCATCACAAATTATTATCCTCCACAAGTCTCTGACATGGCACTTAGATGTAGAAAGGTTGTGTAAAGCTGTTTATTATACCTACAGCCAAAACTACATCATAATCTTCATTTGGAAAGTCTTAGAGTCAAAACTGATAATCACAGAAACTCAAAACTATAGCACAGGATTTTAGTGAGAAGGAGATTGGTTCTACCAATGTCACTTCTGAGTGTCTAGGAAGGGAACATGACCTTTCCACAAAAACAGGGATTGCTGCATTTCAGTAAGTTAAATATACATCTGATTCTGATACATTCCAAAATAGATAATGGGATCATTTTTAGGCAAACTGTCAAATATCAGTTGGTTAATTATTAGATATGCACATTGGGCAGAACATTTTCCCTTGAGTTTTTACATTTATTTAACATCTGGAGGCCTTGATAAAATTTAATAACAAGGTCTTAACAATTTTAAAGACTGAAATGGAAGTGTGGAAGTGGTCTCCTCCATTAAAGATCTCAAAATGAGTATATAAAAAGTCATTAAAAAAAAACAAAGGAGTTTGAGTAGTAAGTGGAAATGAAGTTCAGTTTGTGACTTTGGCAAAGTCAAACAATCTCTCTTTAAGGATTATATTGAAGGGTTCCTTAACTCTCTCCAACTCTAATATTTTATTTCTCTATGATTTTCACTACAAAGATATAAAAATCTAGATTAAGTATGTTTATGTAGAAAAGAGCAGAGAGTTTTCCTCTAATATGTTAGAGTCTATGCCAGACCTGATTTAGAAAAGTAAAGCCTTACTGGCAAGGAATCTTAACAATTCAGCTCTCTGAAGGACCCAATTGGGAATTCTAGTTTAACTCAAGGAAATAGCCTTTCACAGATCTGAAAATTAAGGAGCGGAACAAAAGAATCGTGTGCCTAAACCTGTGAGGCATTGATACACGTTATTTCATTTAATCTTCATAAATGGTGGATTTGTTATCCACATTTTGAAGTGATAAAATCAAGGCTCAGAGAAATTAGATAATTCACCCAATAACAAACTAGAGAGTTGCAGGACAGATTAAACCAGGGTGTTCAGGTTCCATTACAGTGGCATAAAACACCTACTGTTCATCCGGAGCATTCATTACAAATAAAAACTTTTGAGGAAACAATACAAAAACTCCAACTTCTGAGGACTCAAATATTAGTCAAAATCAGGCAGAATGTGAATAAAGAGTAAATCTTGGAGAGGTGATGTGGTTTGGCTGTGTCTCTACCCAAATCTCACCTATAATGATAGCTTCCATAATTCCCACATGTAGGAGGGACCTGGTGGGAGATAATTGAATCATGGGGGCAGTTTGCCCCATACTGTTCTCATAGTAGTGAATAAAAGTCTCACACAATCTGATGGTTTTATCAGGGGAAATTTCTTTTGCTTGACTCTCATTCTCCCTCTTGTCTGCCTCCATGTAGGATGTGCCTTTTGCTTTCTGCCATGATTGAGGCTTCCCCAGCCATGTGTAACGATGAGTCAATTAAACAACTTTTTCTTTATAAATTACCCAGTGTCAGTATGTCTTTATCAGCAGTATGAGAATGGACTAATACAAGAGGCACCCTGGATGGGCTGAGTTTTCTTCTCTTTTATTCCCCCTCATAGCTCTGACTCAGGAAGAGGCCCCATTCCATAGGGAGTTACATTGACAGCCAATGTTCTAATAAAGAACCTGCTCACCTCTGACCAAAGAAACCACAGGAAAGACCCTGAGCAGTGGAGAATTGGGAGGAAATTCCAGAAGAATCAGGACAGGCAGAGGGAACTCTCAAGTTCTGTGTAGGAACCTGTACAAGTCTTAGCCTAGACCATGACCCACACATATCTGGACCAACATGAAACAACACAAGCAAGTCTAAGATAACTAGGCCAAGGCATGAACACTGAAAATTAAGCCAAATATATGATCTTAACATTAACGAGATTAATTCCTACAAAAACGAAAACCTCAACATTTTCCACAGGATTATATCAAGACCCAGAACACACATATCACATTTAAAATTACTCAGCATACAGATAAAAAGAAAAATATGACTCAATCTCATAAATGATAGTCAAAAGAGTAAAGAGTTAGTGCACTTGCAAATAGAGCAGTAGAAATGATGTATCATAAACAGAGAGAAAATAATTAAAAGTTTGTAGGAGGCATTATCAAAAGATTTTAACCCTTTTACTGTTTAGGGGGAAAAAGGTGCAGCTTGCTGCCAGGGTTCATTTAATTTTATATAAAAACGCTCTTAGAGGCTGAAGAAAATCTGACTGATTTTCAATGTAAAAATAAAATATAAAAAACTGTTCTTGAAGTTATTTCTACAAAGAACTAACATCAGAATTGTCTGAATCATTAGAATCATCTATTTCAGAAAAATTGGATTCATCAAATGAATCTCCAGCCAACAATGTTCGGGAATGATGCAGCATTTTCTAGGATCTGATATTATCAGTGATTGAGATTTACTATATTTCGTAAATGAAGATAACAGTGCTAAAAACAGAATACTATAAATAGAATGATGCCTTTTGTTTCCAAAGTCCCTATACTAGAGCATTGTGAAAAATATTAGGTTTATGCAAACATAATTGCAGTTTCTGCCACTGAAAGTAATAATACAAGCAGGATATTTTGTCGCAAAATTGTCTCCATGTAAATGGTGCAGCCACCAGCACTGCCAGTAAGTATTTTGGGGGCAAACAGGTAAAGGGTTAAAACTGGAATTGCAATCTCAGCATGAGAGAAAGATATAAGGGTAAAAAATATAATTGAATTAATAATTGTCTAAGCCTTCCTAATTTTGTAAAAGCCATAAATTTGTAGATTAGGTTAATCTCACAAAAGATAATTTTAAAAAAAAATCTATGTGTAAGTGCATTATAATCAAACTGAAGAAAATGAAAGCTAAGTAATAATATCTTAAAAGTTAAAGGCAATTCACATGTTATATAAGATAACAATATTTTCAGTAAACGCAGATTTAATGGTTTTATTTGAGAAATAATAAAGGCCAGAAGACAATTAAAAAAACATGCTTAAGGCCAGGCGCGGTGGCTCAAGCCTGTAGTCCCAGCACTTTGGGAGGCCGAGGCGGGTGGATTACGAGGTGAAGAGATCGAGACCATCCTGGTTAACACCGTGAAACCCTGCCTCTACTAAAAATACAAAAAATTAGCTGGGCATGGCGGTGCATGCCTGTAATCCCAGCTACTCAGGAGGCTGAGGCAGGAGAATTGCCTGAATCCAGGAGGTGGAGGTTACGGTGAGCCGAGATCACGCCATTGTACTCCAGCCTGGTTAATAAGAGCGAAACTCCGTCTCAAAAAAAAAAAAAAAAAAAAAAAAAAAAAAGCTTAATATACTGAAAGAATTAAATAAACAACAAAAAACCGGTCAAATTAAACTTTTTTCAATGAAAATATCTTTTAGGAATGAAGATAAATAAGCATATTTTATAAAAAGAGAAAAAAACATTAAAGCAATTTGATAAAAGCAGACCTTTGCCATAATAAATTCTGAATGAAGTCTTTCAAACTGAGGAAAATGATGCAAAAACAACTGGCAATTCAGAAACTAATGCAGAGCATCAGAAATGGTCAGTAAACATGGGAATAGATACTAAATACTATTTTCCTTTTATGTTCTTTAAAATACATATGACTACTTATATCAAACATTGTAAGATTGGTGATGTTTTAAATATGTACAAATGTACATTATAGATGTATACAAATATGCTTTATAAATGACAACTATCCAATAAAAGACTGAGGCATCACCCTTTGTGTTACCAATATTTTTACATTTTAAAGTAATGTAATATTAACTCTAAGTAAACACATATATACATACATTATAGTGATGAATATACACATAAGAAATACATATGAGTATATATAAAAAAGGAACTGTCTTCCCAACCAGTGCTGTCGTGAAAAATACACACACACAGACACACACACACCACTAAAACAATAATCCAAAGATATAACCAAAAGCCAATAGATACATTACAATGTAATATAAAAATAATCAAATCACCCAAGAAAGGTGTAGTGTAGAAAAGGGAAAACAAAAATAGATGAAAATGCCAATCAGAAAACAAATTTTAAAATGGCAAGGGTAAATTTAACTATATCAATAATTATGTTAAATGCTAATAAGTTAAATGCTTTGATTGAAAATTATGGATTATCATAGTGAATAAATACATAAGACCCAACAAGATGTTGTCTATAAGAGACATGCTTCAAAGATAAACTTAAAAATAGGTTCAAAGAAATGGCTAAAAAATATATACCATGTAAAAAGTAAAATTAGGCTAAAATTAAATTATTACATTTAATTTAAAAGATTAAATTATTAAATGCATGAAAGATGTAAATAGTCCTATCAACCATCTTTATCCAACTCAACTTTATATAATAAATGTTTATATAGGCCGGGCATGGTGGCTTACACCTGTAATCTTAGCACTTTGGGAGGCTGAGGCAGGCAGGTCGTGAGGTGAACAGATCAAGACCATCCTGGCCAACATGGTGAAATGTCTTTAATAAAAACACAAAAATTAGCTGGGTGGTGGTGCACATCTGTAGTCCCAGCTACTCAGGAGGCCGAGGCAGGGGAATCCCTTAAGCCCAGGAGGCAGAAATTGCAGTGAAATGAGGTTGTGCCACTGGACTCCAAACTGGCAACAGGGTGAGATTTCATCTCAAAAATAAATAAATATTCATATAACAACTTTGTAATACATGTTTTTTTTTCAAGTTTACTTGGTATATTCATTAAGATAGACTTTATGTTGGGCTACAAAACAGATTTCAAGACATTTAAAAGGTATACAAATATATACTATAAATATTTTCTGAACACATTGGAATAAAAAGTCTATTAGACATCAAGGAGACTTCAATTATCTGCAAATTAATAATATCATAGATCAAAGAAGAAATCATCAGATAAATTGGAAGTACAGTCATGTACCACATATAACTACATTTCTGGCAACAATAAACCATATATATGATGGTAGTCCCATAGAATTTTAATACCATATTTTTATTATATTTTTCCTATGTGTAGGTATACAAATATATACCACTGTTGTGTAATTGACTATAGTATTAAGTACAGTAACATGATGTACAGGTTAGTTGCTTTGGAGCAATAGGGCTATATAACACATAGCCTAAGTGTGTTAAATAGGCTATAGTATCTAGAGTTGTGTAAGTACATTCTGCGATGTTTGCCCAAGGATGAAATCTTCTACTGATGCATTTCTCAAAATGTATCCCAATTGTTAAGTGATGCATGATTATACATTGAACCAAGTGGTAATAAAATGAAAACATATGAAAATTTGTGAAAGGCATATAAAGCACTACTTAAAGGAAAATTTATAGCTTTAAATATATATTTTAGAAACAAAACCTAAAATGATCTAAAATAAATGACCTGTATGTCCACACTGAAAAATCAAAAAAAGAAGAGCAAATTAATTAGATCTCCACCCAAAAAATTAAATAATAGCAGAAATCAGTGAAAGAGAAACCAGATAATACAGAAAATGTTTATATCAAAATTTGGCTGTTCAAAAATTATGATAAAACTTGGTTTTATCTGTAGGTGAAATAAAAAAAAAAAAAAACAGAACCCATATTATGAATGTCAACAATAAAGAAGAGGCTATCAGTAAAAATCCTATAAACATAAAAAAGACATTAACAACATGGTAATTACCAAGAACAATTAATTCATTATTTTGTATTAGGTGGAAAAACATATTGAAAAGTACATTTGAAAAATATAAATTAACAAAAGAAAAAAGAAAACATGAATACTTTTCTAGCTATTAAGGAAATTTAATTATCTCAAAAATTAAAGACATTTAATCTCAAAAATCTTTCCTAAAAAAACTCATATATAACTAGTTTCACTAGAGAATTGTACCACAGATTTTAGAAAGAAAATATACAGGAAAGTATAAGACTTTCACATAATTTTTCAGGAAATAGAGATGGAATAAACACTGTCAAGCTGTTTTCTGAGGCCAACGTAAACCCAATGCTAAAACCTATCAAAGACATAATGAATGAAGAAACTTAGAGGTTAATATCATTCATAAATATAAAAATTTTGATGGGAGCCAAGATGGCTTAGTGGATGCAGCCAAGAGAAACATATCCCATGCAGAGGCTGGGACATCAGGAAGACGGGCAGACTCCATGCAGAACTTTAGTGGGAAGGCACTGGTAGTAGATGGAGGCAGAAATCAGACACTGGGCTGAAGGGAGAGGAAGTTGGGAACATTGCATGGGGCTGCCAAGCACTGGGACTCATTGCTGGCCTCAGGTAACTCCTGGGGAAGGAGTGAGTTGGCAAGATGAGAAGTGGCCTGCTCTCACCACAGATGTCTGGAATCTTAGCAGCAGAAGACTCCACAACCCTCAAGAACACTTGAGCTGGCAAGAAAAGCTACTTGGAGAGGTGTTAGGAACATGACTCCAGTCTGTGTGAAGCCCAGAGGTTTTGGTGTGGAATGGCTGTAGAGGGGCATGGCCAGGGATCCCCATCCTTCATGGCTCACCATGCTCCTCTAGGAGCTTTGGCCTTTGGGTGACTCTAAGACCTTGACATAACAGAGTGGTCTTGCCTGTGGGACAGGGCCAGTCTGATATTAACTATCCTCTTTCTGCTGGCTTCTCTGGCCATCCCTGCTTGCAGCACAGCCTTAAATGCCTAGCCAGTGTGCTTAATGGGTCATGCATCATAGCTCCTTTACCAGCAAGCCAGACATGACCATTGGAGAGCTCCAGCAGACCAGCCCCAGCCAACACGCAAAAATCTATCTGCAGCCTGCCCCTCCTACAGCTTCTACCCATTACTCTGTCAGCATGAACTTGCCTATGACCTCCCCTGCCACTGCTTTGCCAGCACACAAGCATGGGCAGATTTTGCCTCCCCTCTCAAGCCAGTGCACATGTGCATGCACATCCTATCACTCTACCAATGATGGTCTAAGTGCACCCTATAGCCCCACAGCTGCTGACACACAGGCCTCCCATCACCACACTGCTGCCATTGCAAACACAGTTAATTCTGCCCTCATCAGTTCCCCAACCCTACTGCACCACCACCACCATCACTAGTGTAAGAACATGCAGGAATGCCACTGCCCCACTCCCACAAATGACCTGCCCCAGCTGATGCATGGGCACCCTACCGCACTGTGGCATCATGCACATGCGAGCAAGCACAGATCCAACTACCACCACCTGAACTAAGCATTTTCACATGCATCCCCTATCATAATGTTGTGACCAGTGAAATGGGAACAACTCAGCACCTCTCACACAGTAGGTTTGTAACCTTAAGGGGCCATGGAACAAAGCTTGGGTTTCTTTCCCAGTCACCCAGAGTTAGAGCACACAGCCCAGGAGTGCTAAGTTCAAGCTTGATCCCCTAAAATCTTCCAGAAGTGAAACCAGTCACCGGAACCTATCTTATTCCACAATCAAAACTCAGACTGCATCGAAAAGATTTTTAAAAATTCAAAGGACAGCAACTTCTAAGATAAGAAACATCAGTCCACAAAGATGATAAAGAACCAATCAAAGAAGTCTGGCAACATAAAAGGCCACAGTGTCTTCTTACCTACAAATGACTATACTAGTTCCCCAGCAATGATTTTTAACCAGGCTAAATGGCTGAAATGACAGACATGGAAGTCAGAGTATGGATAGGAATGATTCAAGAGAAAGTCAAAACCCAATTCACAGAATCAAAGAAACACAGTAAAATAATACAAGGGCTTAAAGATAAAATGACCTTTTTAAGAAAAAACCAAATACGGCTGAAAACTCACTATAAGAATTTCATAATACAATCACAAGTATTAACAGTAGAATAGATCAAGCTGAGGAAAGACTCTCAGAACCTGAAGAATGGTTTCTCAATTAGATAAAAATTTTAAAAATGAATAAAAAATGAACAAAACCTGAAAATTATGGGATTATGTAAAGAGACCAAATCTACAACTCACTGGCATCACTGAAAGAGAGAAAGAGAAAGCAAGCAACTTGGAAAACATATTTGAGCATATGGTCCAGGACATTTTCTCCAACCTCACTAGAGGGGCCAACATTCAAATGCAGGAAATGCATTTAGATACTATACAATACAACCACTCCCAAGACACAGAGTCCTCAGATTCTCCAGAATCAAAATAAAAGAAAAAATACTAGATGCAGGTAGTGAGAAGAAGCAGGTCACCTACAAAGAAAACTCAATCAGGCTAACAGCATACCTTACAAGAAGGTCAGAAACCCCATAGGCCAGAAGAGACTGGGGACTATATTCAGCATTCTTAAAGAAAAGAAATTGCTATAAAGAATTTTATATACAACAAAGCTTGGCTTCAAAAACAAAGGAGAAATAAGCTCCTTTTCAGACAAGCAAACGTTAAAGGAATTCATTACCAATAGACCTATCTTGCAAGAAAGAGGTCCTCAAGTGAATGCTAAATATGGAAATGAAAGACCATTACTGGCCACCACAAAAACATACTTAAGTATACAGACCATTGACACTGTATAGCAACAACAAAATCGTGTCTGGATCATAACCAGCTGACATGATGACAGGATCAAATGCACGCATATCAACATTAACCTTAAATGTAAATGGGCTAAATGACCCAATTAAAAGGCACAGAGTAGCAAGTTAGAAAAGAAAGCAAGACCCAACTGTATTGTCTTCAACACACTCATCTGATACGCAATGACATATTCTGTCTTCAACACACTCATCTGACATGCAATGACACTCCTAGGCTCAAAGTAAAGACATGGAGAAAAACCTACCAAGCAAATGCAAAATAGAAAAAAGTAGGGTTGCTATTCTAATTTCAGACAAAGTAGATTTTAAACAAATAACAGTCGAAAAAGACAAAGGAGATTGTTACATAATGGTAAATGGTTTATTCCAACAAGAACAAAAATAACTATACTAAATATGTGTTTACCCAAAACATTAGCACCCTGATTCATAAAACAAGATCTTAGAGACCTATGAAGAGACTTGGATAACCCCACAATAAAAGTGGGAGATTTCAACACCCCCTGATGGTATTATAAAGATTAATGAGGCATAAAACAAATATATTTGAGACCTTAAGTCTACATTTGGCCAAACAGCCGTAATAGACATCTACATCACTTTCCACCCCAAAACAACAGAGTATATGTTTTTCTCATCTGCACATGGCATATATTCTAAAATTGAACAGACAGCTGATAATAAAACAACTCTGGGCAAATTCAACAAAAAGCTGAAATCATACCAACCATACTCTTTGAGCACAGCACCATAAAAATAAAAATCAGTAAGAATATTGTTTAAAACTATACGATTGAATGGAAATCAAGCAACTTTCTCTAGAATGCTTTTTAAATAAACAATGAAATTAATGCCAAAGTCAAGAAATTATTTGAAACTAATGAGGAAATAGATATATCAGATCCTCTGGGACACAGCTAAAGCCATGTTAAGGAAAAAAAGCTTACAATGCTAAAGTTCCCACATCAAAAAGTTATAAGGATCTCAAATTAACAACCTAACATCACACTTAGAAGAACTATATATATAAAAAAAAAAAAGATAGGAAAGCAACCTCAAAGCTAGTAGGACAAGAAATAACCAAAATCAGAGTAGAAATGAATGAAATTGAGACATGAAAATCATCCAAAGGATCAAAAAATCCAGGTTGTGAGTATTTGAAAGAATAAATAAGATCACTAGCTACAACAATAAAGGAAAAAAGAGAAGATCTAAATAAGCGCATTCAGAAATGGCAAAGGAGACATAACCACTGACCTCACAGAAATACAAAGATCTCTCAGACTATTATGAACACCTCTATGTACACAGACTAGAAAACCTACAAGAAATGAATAATTTATGGATCTATACAACCCCAAGATCAAACCAGGGAAACACTGACTCCCTGAACAGACCAATAACAAGTTCCAAAACTGAATCAGTAATAAAAAGCCTACCAACCGAGAAAAGCCCAGGACCAGAGGGATTGACAGTCGAATTCTACCAAATGTGTTAAGAAGTGCTGGTACCATTCTACTGAAACAATTCCAAAAAATATTAAGGGAGAGGGACTCCTCCCTGTCATTCTATGAGGCCAACATCACGCTGACACCAAGACACGGCAGGAAAACAACAAAAAAGAAAACTTCAGGCCAATGTCTTTGATTATCATATCTAGAATAATCCTCAACAAAATAACAGCAAACCAAATCCAGTGGGACATCAGAAAGCTAATTCACCAAGATCAAGTGGGCTTCACCTCTGGGATGCAAGGTTGGTCCAACATTAAAAAAAAAAAAAATCAGTAAGAGTAATTCATCACATAAACAAAACTAGCAGCAAAAACCACATGGGAATTTAAATGGATGCAGAAAAGTCTTTCTATAACATTCAAGATCCCTTCACATGAAAAATCCTTAACAAACTAGGCAGTGAAGGAGCATACTTTAAATAGTAACAGCCATTTATGACAAACCCACAGCCTACATTATATTGAATAAGTAAAAGCTGGAAGCATTCCCCTTGAGAATCAGAACCAGACAAGGATGCTTACCCTTCCGACTCATTCTCAACATACTACTGGAAGTTCTAAACAGAACAATCAGGCAAGAGAAAAAAAATAAGTAAAAGGCATCCAAAGCAGAAGAGAAGAAAACAAACCTACATCTGTTTGCAGAAAATAAGATTTCACACTTAGAAAACTCCATAGTATCTGCCCAAAAGCTCCTTCAGGTGATAAACAACTTCAGCAAAGTTTCAGGATACAAAATCAATGCATAAAATCATTAGCATTTCTATACACCAACAGTGTCCAAACTGAGAGCCAAATCTCGATGCAATCTTATTCACAATAGTCACAATAGAAATAAAGTTCCCAGGAATACACTAAGTAGTGAGGTGAAAAATTCCTAAATCGAGAAAGCCAAAACATTCCTAAAAGAAATAAGAATTGACACACACACACACACACACACACACACACAAAAAAAAAAAAAAAAAAAAAAAAAAAAAAACACTCCATGTTCAAGAATGGAAGAATATTGTTTTAATGGCCATACTGCCCAAAGCAATTTACTGATTTAATGCTATATCTATCAAACTACTACTGACATTATTTACAGAATTAGAAAAAAAAATTTGAATTCATATGGAATCACAAAAGAGGTATGATAGCCAAAGCAATCCTAAGCAAAATGAACAAAGCTGGAGGCATCACCTTAGCTGACTTCAAACTATACTGCAAGGCTATAATAACCAAAACAGTAGAGTACTGGTACAAAAATAGGTACGTAGACCAGTGTAAAAGACTAAAGAGCTAGAAGTAAAGCCATAGACCAACAATCATTTGATCTTAAACAAAGTCAACAAAAACAAGCAATGGGGAAAGTTCTCTCTATTCAATAAATGGTGCTGAGATAACTAGCTGACCATATGAATAAGAATAAAACTCGTTTTTTTTTTTTTTTTTTTTTTTTTTTTTTTTTTTACACCACATACAAAAATCAACTAAAGATGAATTAAATACTTAAATGTAAAACCTAAGACAATTAAAACCCTTGAAGATAACCTAGGAAATACCATTCTGGACACTGACCATGGCAAAGTTTCTGAGGCAAAGACATCAAAAGCAATTGCAAGAAAAACAAAAATTGACAAATGGGACCTAATTAAACTAAGGAGCTTCTGTAAAACAAAATAAACTATCAACAGAGTAAACAGAAAACCTACAGAATGGGAGAACATTTTTGCAAATTATGCATCAGACAAAGTTCTAATATTCAAAATACGTAAGAGAACTTAAACAAAGTAACTAGCAAAAAACAAACAGCTCCATTAAAAAGTGAGCAAAGGGAAACTTGCACCTAGGGGGATTCCAAGATTGCCAAGTAAGAGGCAGCTCTGGAAAGCAGCTCCCAGCAAGAGAGATGCAGAAGCTGAGTGGTCTCCACAATTCCAAACGAGGCACCACATTCATTTTGTGGGTCTGGTTAGACCCACAAAATTCCTACTGGAATAAACCAAATGGGGCAAGTTGAGGCAAGGTGGGGCACTGCCCCACCCAGGAGGTGTGTATAACCAACTGGAGGACCAGGGGATCTCCTACTCTGGGACTTCAGTTCGAATACAGTGCTCTACCCAAGCCCTCTACAACCCCCAGAACAGGAGATCTCCACCAGGCTGAAAAGCCTCAGCAAGCTGCCTGAACAGGGCAGAACAGCAACTTTGGCTGGCACCGGGGCTGTCAAAATAGATCTAGGTGGAAGCATTGGCTGATGTGAAAGCCAGAAAGCCGGCTGGACGGAGCTACCCACCCCCCAGAAAGAAGGTGAACTGAAAACAGGGAAACAGTCCATACAGCAGGATGGGTTCCCCCCGCAAAAAGCCCAGCAGGCTAAACAAATCTCACTCCCGAGTTTTACACTCAGAACATCAGTTAGAGAGCAACCAGGAACAATGGAGCTCAGCAGTGGGAAGGGAAGCCACCATTACAGAAGCCAACCTAATTTTCCTGGTTAAATAAAAGACGCAGCAGCTCCACTGAATCTGTGGCAGCCCAGCAGTGCCTCTGCAGGCAGACAAAAGAAAGGCTGCCTCTCCAAGAAGCTACCTGAGATCAAAACCATACAAACCAAAGGAGACAGGAAGAAACCAGAACAAGAAGAATGAAACCATCAAAAACCAGAACACCTCTCCCTCACCATGAGATCACAACTCCTAACCAGCAAGGGAACAAAGCTGGACAGAGACCAAATTTGACAAACTGACAGAATCAGGCTTCAGAGGTGGGTAATAACAAACTTCTCTGAGTTAAAGGAACATGTTCTATCCCAATGCAAAGAAACTAAAAACATTGAAAAAAGGTTAGAAGAACTGCTTACTAGAATAACCAGCTTAGAGAAGAACGTAATCAACTGATGGAGCTGAAAAACAAAGCAGAAGAACTTCAAGAAGTATACACAAGTTTCAGTAGCCAAAGAGATCAAGCAGAATAAAGGATATCAGAGACTGAATATCAATTCAATGAAATAAAACTAGAAGGCAAGAAAAAGGAACAAAGAGTGAAAAGAAATGAACAAAGCCTTCAAAAATATGGGATTATGTGAAAAGACCTAATCTATGCTTGATTGGTGTACCTGAAGAGGACTGGGAGAATGAATCTAAGCTGGAAACACTCTTGAGGATATTATCCAGGATAACTTCCCCAACCTAGCAAGGCAGGCCAACATTCAAATACAGGACATACAGAGAACACCACAATGATACTCCGCTAGAAGAGCAACCCCAAGGCATATAATTGTCAGAATCACCAGGGTTGAAATGAAGAAAAAAACACTAAGGGCAGCCACAGAGAAAGGTCGGGTCACCCACAAAGGGGAGCACATCAGACTCATCGAGGATGTCTCGGCAGAAACCCTACAAACCAGAAAAGAGTGGAGGCCAATATTCAACATCCTTAAAGAAAAGAACTTTCAACCCATAATTTCATATCCAGCCAAACTAAGCTTCATAAATGATGGAGAAATAAAATCCTTTATGGACAAACAATTGCTGAGAGATTTTGTCACTATCAGACCTGCCCTACAAAAGCTCCTGAAGGAAGCACTAAACAGAGAAAGGAAAAACTAGTACCAGCCACTGCAAAAAAGAAAGAAATGGTAAAGACCAATGACGCAATGAAGAAATTACACCAACCAAAGGGCAAAACAACCAACCAGTAATAAAACGGCAGGATCAAATTCACACTTAACAATATTAACATTAAATGTAAGAAGAATAATTGACCCAATCAAAAGACTCAGACTGGGAAATTGGATAAAAAGCCAAGAACCATTGGTATGCTCTATTCAGGAGATCCATCTCATGTGCAAAGACATACATAGACTCAAAATAAAGGGATGGAAGAAGATATACCAAACAAATGGAGAGCAAAAAAAGCAGGGGTGGCAATCCTAGTCTTTGATAAAATAAACTTTAAACCAACAAAAATCAAAAGAGACAAAGAAGGGCATTACATAATGTTAAAAGGATTAATACAACAAGAAAAGCTAACTATTATAAATATATATGCACCCAATACAGGGGCACCCAGATACATAAAGCAAGTCCTTAACAACCTACAAAGAGACTTAAAGTCTCCCACTATTATTGTGCAGGAGTCTAACACCCCACTGTCAATATTAGACAGATCAACAAGGCAGAAAATCTAGGACTTAAATGCAGATCTGGACCAAGTGAACTTAATAGACAGTTACAGAACTCTCCACCTCAAATCCACAGAGTATACATTTTTCTCAGCACCACATTGCACTTACTCTAAAATTGACCACATAAATGGTAGCAAATCACTCCTCAGCAAATGCAAAATAATGGAAATCATAACAAATAGTCTCTCAGACCACAGTGCAATCAAATTAGAACTCAGGATTAAGAAACTAACTCAAAACTACACAACTTCATGGAAAATGCACAATTGGCTCCTGAATGTTCAATATTTGAGTCTATGTGTGTCTTTGCACATGGATGGATCTCCTGAATACAGCACACCGATGGTTCTTGGCTTTTTATCCAATTTCCCAGTCTGAGTCTTTTGATTGGTTCATTTAGTCTTCTCACATTTAATGTTAATATTGTTATGTGTGAATTTGATCCTGGATAAACAATGAAATGAAGGCAGAAATAAAGATGTTCTTAGAAACCAAAGAGAATGAAGACACAACATACCCGAATCTCTGGGACACATTTAAAGCAGTCTCTAGAGGAAAATATATAGCAATAAATGCCCACATGAGAAGCAAGGAGAGATCTAAAATTGACACCCTATCATCAAAATTGAAAGAGTTAGGGGAGCAAGATCAAAAAACTCAAAAGCTAGCAGAAGACAAGAAATAACTAAGATCAGAGCAGAACTGAAGGAGACAGAGACATAAAAAACCTTCAAAAAAAAAAAAATCAACAAATCCAGGAGCTTTTTTTTTTTTTTTTTTTTTCCAAAAGATCAATAAAATATATAGACCTCTAGCCAGGCTAATAAAAAAGAAAAGAGAGAAGAATCAAATAGATGCAATAAAAAGCAATAAAGGGGACATCACCACCGATTCCACAGAAATACAAAATACCATCAGAAATTACTACAAACAGCTCTGTGCACACAAACCAGTAAATCTGGAAGAAATGGATAAATTCCTGGACACTTGCACTCTTCCAAGACTAAACCAGGAAGAAGTTAAAACCCTGAATGGACCAATAAAAAGGGCTGGAGATGAGGCAGCAATTAATAGCCTACCAACTAAAAAAAGCCCAGGTCCAGACAGGTTTACAGCTGAATTTTACCAGACATACAAAGAGGAGCTGGTACCATTCCTTCTGAAATGATTCCAAATAATACAAAAAGAGGGAATCCTCCCCAACTCATTTTATGAGACCAACATCATCCTAATACCAAAACCAGGCAGAGACGCAACAAAAAAGAAAACTTCAGGCCAATATCCATGAGAAACATCATTGTAAAAATCTTCAATAACATACTGGCAAACAGAATGCAACAGCAAATCAAAAAGCTTATTTATCGTGATCAAGTAGGCTTCATCCCAGGGATGCAAGGCTGGTTTAACATATGCAAGTCTATAAATGTAATCCATCACATAAGCAGAACCGAAGACAAAAACCAAATGATTATCTCAATAGATGCAGAGAAGTCCTTTGACAAAATTCAACAGCCCTTTAGCTAAAAACCCTCAATCAACTAGGTATCAGTGGAATGTATCACATAATAATAAAAGCTATTTATGATAAACCAACAGCCAATATCATAATGAATGGGCAAAAACTGGAAGTATTCCCTTTGAAATCTGGCACTAGACAGGGATGCCCTCTCTCACCCCTCCTATTCAATACAGTATTGGAAGTTCTAGCCAGAGCAATCAGGCAAGAAAAAGAAATAAGGGGTATTGAATTAGGAAAAGAGGAAGCCAAATTGTCTATATTTGCAGATGACATGACTGTATATTTAGAAGACTCCATCATCTCATCCCAAAATCTCCTTAAACTGATAGGCAATGTCAGCAAAGTCTAAGGATACAAAATCAATGTGCAGAAATCACAAGCATTTCTATACACCAATAACAGACTAACAGAGAGTCAAATCAAAAGTGAACTGCTATTCACAATTGCTACAAAGAGAATAAAATACCTAGGGATACAACTAATAAAGGATATAAAGGACCTCTTCAAGGAGAACTACAAACCACTGCTCAATGAAATAAGAGAGGACGCAAACAGACAGAAAAACAGTCCATGCTCACGGCTGGGAAGAATCAACATCGTGGAAATGGCCATACTGCCCAAAGTAATTTATAGATTCAATACTATCCCCATCAAGCTACCTATGACCTTCTTTACAGAACTGGAAAAAACACTTCAAAATTCATACGGAAACAAAAGAGAGCCCACATAGCCAAAACAACCCTAAGCAAAAAGAACAAAGCTGGAGGCATGATGCTGCCTGACTTCAAACTATACTACAAGGCCACAGTAATCAAAACAGCATGGTACTGGTACCAAAACTGAGACATAGACCAATGGAACAGAAACAGAGGCCTCAGAAACAACACCACACATATACAATCATCTGATCTTTGACAAACCTGAGAAAAACAAGCAATAGGTAAAGGATTCCCTATTTAATAAATGGATTTGGGGAAAACTGGCTAGCAGTGTGCAGAAAGCAGAAACTGGATCCCCTTCCTGATCCCTTGTACTAAAATTGATACAGAAAGATTTTTAAAAATCAAGTATGTATTTTATAAAACTTTTAAAAATCAAGTCAAATTTAAATTTTCAAGCAGGTAAATCTTTGCAGCTACACTTTTGAAGAAAATAATAATAATTGTATCTGTCACTAATTTTTAAAACTTATTTTAACAACCTTGGTCACCTACTGTCTCATAGACATTGCTGAGTATGTTTTTCATAATTTACCTAAAAATATAAAGTGGCATCAACCCTTACCTCCCTCAAGCTGGGCTACAGACCTCAAAACCTTAAATGGCTTTTCTGCTACCGTTTAGTGTTGCTTTGCTCTTACAAGGGATCTTTTTCTACTTATCCTCTGATCCATCAAGAGCCAAGTAAGACCACCAGCCAGCAAAAACACAGAAGAGGATAAAGAATTATGAAGACACTCAGAAATTTATTTAGAGAGAGCTGGGAAATGTCAAAGAACACTAAATCCCAGGTATTTTTGACCTGTGCTTTTGAGGTGTTACGGTGTTTTCTTTAGTACACACTGGAGACCCTGACAGTATTACCACCCATGTACATCTGCCACAACAACTAGCTTTAAAAGCTTCTCTAGGCCTAGATTGCTGCTCTTTTTTGTTTACTCTAAGGCTTTTCATAAATATATATTTTTATGATTATAAAGATATATATACATATAATGAAAAATAAGACGATAAAGAAATGTCCAGTGAAGAGTATTTAAAAATCCCCTATAATTTAATGAATAATTATCTGCTATTTACTCCTTATCTTTTTCTATAAATCTTCTGTTTTTGGGAAACACAGACATTTCTTCTTCAAGTTTTACAGAATGAAATAAGACTGCGCCTCCTGCTCCTAGTTTTTTTTGTTTGTTTGTTTGTTTTTGTTTTTTTTTTTTTTTTTTTTTTTGGTTTAAACGTGTTTTGGAAACTTATCTGTATCTGGGCATAGACTTATCTTACCCTTTATAACAATTTTTTAATAGCCTATTATATGTATCTAATTTACTTCTTTTTTTAACTTTTATTTTAGGTCCAGGCAAACATGTGCAGGTTTGTTATATAGGTAAATTGCATGCCATGGGGGTTTGATACACAGATTATTTCATCACCAAGGTAATAAACATAGTACCCCATAGATAGTTTCTCAATCCTTACCTTCCTCCTACCCTCCACCCTCAGGTAGGCCCTGGTCTGTTGTTCCATTATCTATGTCCATATGTACTCGATGGTTAGCTCCCACTTTAAGTGACAACATGTGGTATTTGGTTTTCTGTTCTTTCTTTACTTTGCTTATCTCCAGCTCTGTCCACATTGCTACAAAGGACATGATCTCATTTGTTTTTATGGTTGTCTAGTATTCCATGGTGGATAAGCAAAACATTTTCTTTATCCACTCTACCACTGATGAGCACTTATAATGATTTCATGTCTTTGCTATTGTAAATAGTGCAGTAAACATACACATGTATGTGCATCTATAATGTGTCTTTATGGTAGAATGATTTACATTTCTTTGTGTATATACCCAGTAATGGGATTTCTGTGCCAATTGGTAATTCAGTTTTAAGTTCTTTCAGGAATGGCCAAACTGCTTTCCACAATGGCTGAACTAATTTACATAGCTTAATTTTCTGTTAATTAGGTTTATACACAATTTTGACCATTGTGATAAGTGCTGGACAGAAAATGTTTATGTGCATGTATGTGTATGTGTGTATATATATGTGCAATTACACAAAGATTATACCTATGTAAGTACATATGTATTTTGCAAAAACAGAAAATCACACATGTACATATAAATTTTCATGTGCTTTTATGACTATTTCTGTGTGAATGTTATGTAATGTGGCTTTCTAAATAAAACACATTCTATATTTTAATAAGTATATTTTAATTGCTTAAAAAATAATTATGCCAATTAACATTTCTACCCATAGTAAAAGAAGTACTCATTTCTCTACACCACTGTCTGGTTGTTTAGATGCATACTGAACAACTGAATAAAGCTAAGCCACTATATCTGTGGCTTTTCCACAAACTTTAAAGTAAAGCAAACTCTTCAGATAAAACGTCTTTTGCATGGCGTACTTGAACTCTACAAGACCCACAGGTGGTTATGCTAATGATATCAAAGGATATCACACAGGGCCTGAGATGTAAGTGGGTCTCCCCTGCACAATCAATTCTAGAACACCAAATTACTTTTATCTTCTTCTTGCTTCTTTTTTTAAAAGTATATTTCATGTCCCAATATACAGAAGAACCACCAAATTCCATATTTCACATAAAAAGTACATGAGGCCATTAAATCTTTCCTTCAACTTTCATCCTTCCACCTTTGACACACAAAAAAGAAAGGATTCAAGTAATGTTATTTCATCAGCTTCTCTCCTGGACAAAGATGTCTTTACTGATGGAGCGGAAATGCTTTGCCAGCCCATATTCCATTGTCTTCAGAAGCTATTCTGAATAGGAGCCACTGCCATTATGTGAATAAGTCATGCATGGTCCCTGGGTATATTATCAGCCCCTTGTGGAACATTTTTACCAATGATGAAATGTTATTGTTGTCAGTGTCAGACTTTCAGTCTTTATCAGTCTCCCTCATGACAGCCCTCGTTATTCAGGCAGACTTGGGACAACTTCAAGGTGAGAACTTTCAACACAAGGTCAAGTGGACCAAATTTCTTTCCTATCCACCACTCAACCATTTCCTTTCCCTTTTATCATGACTCACAGACCAACCCCTCAGGACTGTAGTTAAAGGAATGCAGTGGTAACCTGATTCTGCTGGGACCCTAGAGAGATCTAAAGAATTGAAATTTATAGTTTCTCCCTGTGTCTTCTTTAGCGTCTTTAATTATTTCCTTAAATACTGACATAGAATTCCTGATAAGGCACTGCTATGCACTAAAAACACTCATGGGCTTTAGAATCAGAAATATTTTTTGTTTTGCTTTTTTCAGATTTCAACTAAACGTATTTTGGTGAGCAACTTAACATCTCTGTGCTGTAAGTGTCATCTCCAAAATGGATCAAATGCTACCTGCTCTGTAAGACTATTCTGAGAATTAAATTTGATGATGTATATAAATACCTTGCTCATTATCTAGAACATAAGAATCCAGCAAATGTTCACTTTTTGCTTCCACTATATTTTTATAATGCTTTCTGCCAAGTAATGTCTCAACATCTTTATGATTATTTTGACTCAAAAATGGAAAAAGCATAATCTTTACCAGCTGTATCTTGTAGTTTCCTGAACACTGGAGCTTAAATCACAGCTCAGGCCAGGTGTGGTGGCTCACACCTGTAATTCCAGCACTTTGGGAGGCTGAGGTGGGCAGATCACCTGAGGTCAGGAGTTCAAGACTGGCCTGGCCAACATGGTGAAACCTCGTCTCTACTAAAAATAGGAAAAATATTACCCGGGTGTGGTGGCACACACCAATAATCCCAGCTAGCTGGGAGGCTGAGGCAGGAGAACTGCTTGAACCTGGGAGGTGGAGGTCACAGTGAGCCGGGACTGCACCATTGCACTCGAGTCTGGGCAGTAAGAACAAAACTCCATCTCAGGAAAAAAAAAAAAAATCACAGCCAAGACCCCAGTGTAACTGTTCCTTTTTCCTATGTCCCCATTCTTTTTGTACATCTAATTCTGACCTAAAGCACTTTATGGATTACTCAATAGCTGTGCTGAAGGGAGCCACAGGGTTTAGAGGACTGGCTGCAATACACACATGAGCAAGACAGAATGTCAGCTCTCCACATCTGGACTGGCAGATTGGACACATATTATGTGTAATTATGCATGTATTAGAATGATGACGACACCTCCTCAGTCTCGGAGGAGTATGGCAGAATTGGTGTGTTCACAGACAGTGTGGAAGCGAATAGGAGCAGATCCTCCATGGCAATAGATTCTTCATGGGAAAACCCAGGGCTCAGGAATACATTTATTTTCTCTTATAGACAATACATTTTACCATTTTCTTTTACTCTTACTCATCAAAAATAAACACATCCATCAAAAACCTGATGGTCCTCAGAAATATATTTTCTGCAAGAAGCTTCTGATCAATGAACTGATACATATACCAAAATAAGGCCATATCAGGGAAGATATTTATTCAGCACTACATAAATTTGGTTAATAAAAGTCTATTTTAAGAGCATACTATGAGGGAAAAGATTAAGTAATTGAGTCTGAAAACAGTCATTGTTAATAATTTCTCAAGATCAGTCTATGTCATATTATATTAATGTCATGCCTGCTATGCATGGACAGTGTGTTTAGCAGTTCACATGTATTGTATGATTTTGTTATTTTAGAGGTCCTTTTAAATAGTAACTATTACCATTCATGAAGAAAAGATGGAGGAACTTAGTCTGGTGGAAAATGAGTGATGATCCAATATCACCCAGCTAATAGCCATGAGCTTTGAATCCATATCATCTATCTGATTGCTATCTTTTTAAAAAAAGTTTTCCTAAGTAAATGTAAACTTACTATAAAATTAATGTTGCAACAACAGTTTTGTCATATGAGAAGGCAAAAGAGATGAATTTTCAAAACTGTGAATTTCACTGAGGTGTGCGAGAAGTTCAGATAACTCCATCATTCTTAAAAAGCTTCCTTGATACCTGTTGCATACAAGTTACCTTGACAGGAATCTCTAAATTAGGGTAAAAAAATTCAAGGTACAGTACATAACTACAAACACCCAAAAGGAGGCATAGTGAAAATATTCTTTATGTTCAGGTATTTTTAGTTTTTCCATCTGTTTAGTAAAAAATAGTGAAAAAATAAAACATCCTGTTATGGCAAATATTATAACTAATACATGATGATAACTTCATTATAAATTGAGCCATTAAAAATTTATCATATGGAGACATTTCTTTGGAACTCAACCATCCCAGAACCAAAGTAAAAACAGTATTAAGTGACTCACTTCTTCTCTGGGGATAAGAAAATGAACTCTTGTCTCGAAGACATCTGTGTAAATAGCACACTCTGAATTACACCACAAAAAATAAATAAATAAAAGGAGTTGAGAGCTATGGTCACCAAAATTTACATGCCGAGCTCTGAAGCCAGACTCTCTGGGTTTGAATACTGACTCCACTATTAACTAGCTAAGAGACCATGGGTAAGTTCTTCAACCTCTCTGGGCCTTAGTGAGGCTGTTGAGAGGATTAAATCACATAATATATTTAAAATACTTTGGAGGCACTTTAAATTATGAACACAAAGGAAAAAATACAATAGAGTCTGGTTATTATTATTATACTATTATTATTATTTCTCTCAATTCTTTTTCTTGCTATGGTCATACTACTATTCTTAATTCTAAAATATCCCTTCTAGTTCTAATTAAAAAGAGAGACAGGGAGAAGAGGGAGGGAGGAAAATAAAGAAAAAGAAAGAGATCCCAAATGTATTATCTATTGAAGCACTGATGTGCAGGATTATTGGATAAGTAAAAGTTAATGAAAGTATGTGGTCATTAATTAGGTATGATTTTTTTTAAGGTGAATAAAGATGACTAAAAAAAATCAGTAGAAGCTACTTCTACAGATCTTTGTAAAAAGTCTCTTATGATAATTGCTAGTTAAAAAGTTGTTGACAACAGTAATAAAATATGGGCCAATAATGACAGAAGGCAAATGTAAGTGCCATGGTCTGAATGTTCCCCTAATTCATGTGTCAGAAGTTTATTATTGTTGTGGTGGCATTAAGAGGTGGAGCCTTTTGAGAAATGATTGTCACTTAGCCCTCATGAAAGGATTAGTGACTTATCAAGGGGCTGGAGGGAACTAGCTTAGACTCCCTTTTGCTCCTCCACCTTTTACGATGTGAAGACACAGCATTTGCTCCTTCCAACATGTGAGGACACAGCAAGTACATTCTTACTAGACACTGAATCTGCCACCACCTTATCTGGATTTCTCAGCATCCAAAACTGTTAGAAATAAATTTTTATTGCTAATAGATTACTCAGTCCATGGTATTTTATTAAAGCAGCACAAATGGACTAAGACAGTAAAGATAGAAATCAAACCAGTCAACACAGGTTGAACAACCCGAATTAAAAAAGTCAAAGTTTCAAAATACTCCAAAATCTACAACTTTTGATCACTGTCATAATACCACAAGGCGAACATTCTACACATAAGTACTTAATACAAACTTTGTTTTATGCACAAAATTATTAAAAATGTTATATAAAATTATCATCAGACTGTGTGTATAAGGCATATAAGAAACAAATGCACTTCATGTTTAGACTTAGGTCCCATCCCCAAGAAATCTCATTATATATATGCAAATATTCCAAAATTTTTTAGAAAAATATCTGAATTCTAAAACACATCTGGTTCTAAGCATTGCAGGTAAGAAATAACCTGTATATATTTGGGTGGAAAAGTTTGATGGATTTACCCATTTATGTTTGCTATGTCCTGTTTCAACTACTGTTTTTAAGTTCTGGAAAATGAGACGAACACTAAAATTTCAGGTTTAGTTTTTATACATTTTTCAATGTCCACTTAAATGTACACGTACACGTACACACACACACACACACACACACACACACACACAAACACATACGAGTAGCTAATAAATGGCCCCTACTTGACCATGTTCAAATACCTTTATAAAAAATCTTCAGAAGCATATTGCGGGCCTTTCCTTAAGGGTATATCTAAAAGGTATAATCTAGAAAGGATGTTATATCCTGCTTGATTAATATTTGGGAAATCTGAACTAACATTTCCATAGAGATAAAAAGAGGCTGATATTTATTGGGAAAAGGGTTATAAATAAAATCCATATCATCATTTTACTTATGACAAAATCACAATTTTTTTCTCCCTTAAAATGACATATCATATTTTGTCACTTTTTAAAAGAAATAAAATACAAACCTGGGTGGTTAAAATTGCCAAGGGAATTAAAGTGGGCAGTGATGCGCAGGCAGGGTGATGGCAGACCAGAGCTGGAGGAGCTCTTCAGACTACTGCAATGAGGCGGCTAAGAGATAGGAGCTCTAAACCAATAAATGTTATGGATCAGATAAAAGGGATCTTACCTACATAATTCCCATATAATAAAACAGAAGACACCTTGTGAGGCTTGAAGTAGCTTTATAAAATAAACATTTCTGCTTACTACTCTAGAAAACACAGATGGAGAAGGGTTTAGGTAAAAGTATAAATGACAGATTCATAAAGTGTTTTTAGGAGGGAGTTACAGGTATTTAGAATACATCCTTCACATTTTGAAGCAATTGCAATTGAAAGCAATTATATTCTTCTAAGTGTACCTCTTTATCTCTTTTTAAAACTATAATTGAAAATAATCTGAGATAATAATTCATAGTTTTATCCTCTATAGAAGGTCTTATAGCATTCCTTCCTTGTTTAGTTATATACCAACTCATTTTTAAACATCTTCTATACATAAGCCACTATGCCAAATACAGAGGTGGCAACATGAATTAGACATATATCTATTCTTTAGAACCATATATTTTAGTGAAGGTAAGAAACAGAAAAACAAGTCACAAAGTGACAAGTATCAGAACAAAAGGATGTCATTTGTGGTATAAAAATATAGAAACAAGTATATTTTGCTTATATTCATGAGTTTAGAAGTAGACTAGATGTCTACCAAGCAAATATATAATCAAACTGTCATTAATGAATCTGAAACAAGGAAAGAAGTATATAAGAGTGTCTTTGGGTGATAGCAAGAGAACTGGAGGAGTGTTGGACCAAGAGTTTGCCAGTATTATTACTCAGCATGAGAAGAAAATAACTCTAAGTTACTTTAAAAAGTCTCAGTGGAAAACCTATTTTAAGGCTGTAATTGAATTCAGGTGTAAATTACTAGACTATATTTTAATTACAGGAGTAAATGTCATCCATATTCATGACCAATGAGTAGGAAGTAAATGAATGATATAGTACAACATTTGCATTCCGTTAAGTCCAGTCTGTGACAGTATCCCCTTATTTAAAAATCAAATATAAACCAAGGGAACTATGAAAAACACAACACTTTAAAGAGACAGAGTTCACAGAATTTTTTCTTCAGCATTTTTGCTAATCTTTTTTATTAGTATGGTGTTTTCTGCAATGTCTATTGTTCAAACTTCCTTCCAAGTAGATGTAAGTTTCTAGTAAGTCTTTAAATCTGAAAATAGAGAGTTCTTGATATATTTGAGAACAGAAAATTTAAAAATACCTTTTTCAAAATATTTTGATAACTTCTTCGATATAAGACACCCCCTCATTCTTAAGACCAAATCCATGACTCTCAAGAGGAATGAAGAGACTTAGAGAAGTCTTAAGTTTTATTCAGGATATTGTTCTATTAAAGAGTGGCTTTGCATAAAATGTTTACCATATGCTGTTAAATATTAATAGAAGCATGAGAACTTACATATACACTGGCACATGGCTAATTTTCAACAAGCACACCAATAAGTGTTAGCAGCTTTTAATATATAATGAAACTGCTATACAGGTGAGCAGATAAACACTGTCCTGAGGTTCTCAAATACCATATCCTTAAGGACCAATGGAGCCTAGCCTAGGAGCTCTAGGCATGCACCACAGGGAGTCACACTGTTACATGTTAACCTCTCACCCACCAGCCAGCTGTTGATGATAGCTCCAGCACTCCTGGAGGTGGCTAATGAATGCCCTAGTGGACACGTGTTTGATACTCAGCTGGCCCATTTCTGAAATACCTGGGATCTGCGGCCAGGTGCCATGGCTCATGCTTGTAATCCCAGCACTTTGGGATGCCAAAGTGGGCAGATCACTTGAGGTCAGGAGTTCGAGACAAGCCTGGCCAACATGGGGAAACCCCATCTCTACTAAAATACAAAAATCAGCCGGGCCTGGTGGTGCGTACCTGTAATCCCAGCTACTCAGGAGGCTGAGGCAGGAGAATAACTTGAACCCAGGAAGCAGAGGTTGCAGTGAGCTGAGATCATACCATTGCACCCCAGCCTGGGCAACAGTGCAAGACTCATCTCAAAATAAAGAAATAGCATACAATTGAAATACTTTGCATCTGGAAAAGTCAAGGGGGAAAAAAAGAAGGAATAATGGGAGCTGCCACTAACACAAATCGGAACCTAATATAATATTTCAGGCTCTGATGGAACGAACAACAATCTAAAGACAGGAAGAAGGCTGAAGCGGGTAGATGGGACATATGAGTGTCTATTCCATTGGAGACAAGTGGAAGCCTCATTTGTAAGTATCCATTTTTCCATCCTGTTGAATGTAGTATCAATTTGATGGGACAGTTTACATCTATTTAATAAGACTTTAAGATAAATCATCAAATGCTTGATTGTCATGAATATTAACATTAATTTTATGTATAACCTTAGAGCCAGTCTTATATAAAATATGCTTTATAGTCACCTGTTTTACAATACATTCACTTCAGTACTATAAATTCAATTAATACTCTCATATTTTGGGTAAGGAAACAGGCATACAGAATTATTTAAAATTTAAATAGCAGAGAAAGAATTTTAGTCCAAGAAGCCTAATGAAAGATCTGTTTTTATTGTCTTACTGTACTACTTCTTGATGAATAAAAAAGCAGTTTTCATCAATTCAAATATATCTTTCCATAAAAGGTATTTGTGAATGACTCAATAATCAAGGTATTTACTATACTTTTAAAATATCAAGAAATATGTTCAGGGCTAGAATGCCTTTACTGTCCTGTCTATTTGAGCAGAAGCTGAAAACAGATTAAGTGCTATTAACAATATAATAGAAATTAAGAGAAAGCCTTTAACTGGGACTGCAATCATCCAATGACTATCACTTTAACAGAAACATTACTGGGATAATTTGATAGGGTTTGCTATGTCAAATCAATGAACATTGGAGCATCATTTCCTTGTCGGTAGAAAAATCAAATAAAAGACCATATGTGATAGAGCAGAGTACAGTAGTCATCTCTAAAAATTCATTTATTTGGAAATTATTAAGAATGAGTTAATGAAAAATGTATCCTATGGCTTATGTTGCTTGGTAAGCAGATTTATAATATATGATGTATCAATCCCCCAAATTTAAATTCCACCATATTTTCTAAATTTATTCAATGGTATATATAAATATATACCATATACTTCATATATTTATATCTCCATACTGATCATTAAATATTATTAATAGCACCACTGCATATCATATATGCATAGAAAAAGGTGAGAAATTATACACAGAAATGTTAAGGTTGGTTATATCTGGGTATTGAGATAGATATAAATTTTAGACATACATCAACGTACATATATTTAGTGTTAACAAAAAACATATACAAGTCATATTATAAAAACATGGCTTTGTCTAGCCTACCCTTTTATTTCTTTAGTAACTGAAAAGTTGGATTCATGCTTTAAAGTTAATTTAAACTCATTCTTAACTAGCTCATAGGCCAAATGGTAATTTCTCTTGAGTTTTCTGCAAGTTCCTCAGTCCACTATTTTGATCACCTTCCTCAACCCAATATTGACCCCAGAGGTCTTAGTCTCTCCTGGAATTCTAAAACAAACATGGAAAACCTGAGTTGACTTTTTCTAAACACTATTGTCCTGTTTCCTCTTTTTCCCTAGCAATCCTCGTTTTCCCCAAACCACCCACACACATGAACCTATCAAGTAAACAAAGAAATAAAGAAAGGAGTGCTGTTTTAAGAATGCTTCTCACCTTACTGAGCAGAACATTCTACGTGATAAGCCATGAAGGACCATGAAGGCCAAAGTCGCCATTTTGGGAAGAGGTTCTTTTCAGAAAGTTACCACGAAAGGGGTGACCTCGAATTTTTGATATCTGATTGCATGTTCTCATTCTCTCCAATTACAATCATAAGATATTCAAATGGTCTGATTTGTCATTCCTACTTTTCCTAGAAAACTGTGAACTAGCCTGAGAAGACAGGAGTGGAGAGCCAAGGTAATGTATTCTCTCTCCACCACAACTTAGCAGAGCCTTGTTCTTGGTTAAACATCTCTGCTTATTCCTAGAAGGGGAAAAAAATCTTGTTGCAGTCTCAATCAGCTCAGAATACAAGAGTGCAGGTAACTAAAATAACCAACATTTACATAGCATTCACTATGTGTCAGCTGCTGCTTTAAGTAGTATATCTTTATTCACTCATATACTCTTTACAAGCCCATGACGTAACGACTATCAGTCTTCCCACTTGGGTAACCTGCCCAAGACCATACACTAGTACATGCAAGTCATGACTAGGATTAAGACCTAAGTAGTCTGCTCTCAGTCTTTAACCACTGTGCTATACTGAAGTAGGCCTGGAGAGGGAGGTCCAGTAGCTGCAACTTGAACCTGTTGTATAGTACTTTCATTGCTGAGTTGTTTCCCGAATCCTCTAGCTAAGTGAATTGCAGTAAATCACAGTATTAACTCTCAGTTAATTGCTATTTTCTGTGAACCAAAGTCATACTCTGTCTTGTCAATGTTGAGAAACAAATTTATCAATATTGAGAAATTCCTTAAGAATTCAGCGACCAAACTTTTCCCCACCTTCTCTGCATCTCTAAAATGGGACTATTAAGAAAAACTTCTTTAGAATGTTATGAAGTTCACTACGATCTTAAATATTTTTAAAATATATAGCAGAATGGATCACATATAGTAGGCAACCATACATGGTTATCTGTCATACACAAACACAACAGAGTATAGATGATAGCACAAAGTTGAGCATTTAGCAACTAACGAACAGAAGTCTCACACATCTAAAATAAAGGGGGGGAGTAGAGAGCTAGCCATTTGAAAACTAGAGACATAATTTTCAAATACGATTACAACTATAGAGCAGTTATTTTGAATTAAGGCTGCTAACCACACCCCTGTATTATCTGTCTCTTCTCTGTTACTTATAGCGAAGGATTACATTGTCCTATTGATTCTTTTTAGGTTACCATGACATCAAAATGCCATTTTCAATCTTCTCCCATTGGCAGGTATCCCAACTCACCCTTGTTAGACTTACACCTTTCCTATTAGTCCAGAGGCATTTTCAGAGAGATTTCTTAAGCTGAATCAAGAAACTGAATATTTTTAAATTATGCCTTATTCGTACTTATATAGAACCACCCATAAAAGTGTCCACATACAGTGATGATTGTTACTAGTAGCAATTGTATTTTACTTTGACAATTCTAAATGGTTTACATTTGTACATTCATTCACTTTACATGTATCAGTGTTAATATATATAGATGGATATATTTTCTACTTCCTATTTTTACTGATTACCATTCTCAAATTTCTAATTTGTTTTTCTTCCTTTCAGGTATCCTGTACATATATAACCCTAGAATACTGAGTCAAATATATATCTGAACACGGTTGATGATAAACAATTATCAGTACAAGCATACTCAAGTTTGGGAGGAAATTATCTGTATCATGTGGGTCTCTAACACCTAAGGAATCCCCCAGAGTATTGGGTGCTCATTTCTTTGCTACCAATAAAAATCTACTTGCCTTTGGGAGGCCGAGGTGGGTGGATCACGAGGTCGAAAGATCAAGACCATCCTGGTCAACATGGTGAAACCCCGTCTCTACTAAAAATACAAAAAATTAGCTGGGCGTGGTGGTGCATGCCTGTAATCCCAGCTACTTAGGAGGCTGAGGCAGGAGAATTGCCTGAGCCCAGGAGGCGGAGGTTGCGGTGAGCCGAGATCGCGCCATTGCACTCCAGCCTGGGTAACAAGAGCGAAACTCCGTCTCAAAAAAAAAAAAAAAAAAAAATCTACTTGCTTCCTCTAAGGCCTTCTGTTGATTTTGTAGAATAGGGAGTTCCTACTCATTCCCCTTTGTGAAAGAGCTGGAGTGAAACAGTTCCATGATGAATTCTCCCACTTGTGAGTTTTGAGTGATTTCTAACACCATGATGTGGAAACGAAGAAAGCAAGAGAGGAGGAATTTCGAAAAAGGATTATGGAAATAGCTGGGAGTCTTCCTGCTGAGCCATCCCAGAACTAGAGTTTTGAATAATGCATGTTCCATAAATCTAAGTGTCCCACTATGCCACATTTTAGAACAGGGAGAGAAAATAATAGCTACTGTCCACACTTATCACCAATAATAAATTGCAGGGCTCCTGTGTGTGGCAGTGATTAATGCAAAATGCAACCCAAAACACATAACTAAATAAATAGTTTGACTTTCTTGGGGGTTATCTCTCTTCCTCTTTCGTTCTCTTTCTCCTCTCTAAATAGAAAATACATTTTTAAAAAATCTCTAGAATACCTACTCTATTCTTTCTGAGACAGATAAATGGTTTTTTTTTTTTTCTCAGACAAGAGCAGGTGTCTCTCTCTCTCACACACTCTCTTGCGCATGCTCTCTCTCTCTCTCTCTCTCTCTCTGTGTGTGTGTGTGTGTGTGTGTGTGTGTGTGTGTGTGTGTATGTTAAGGAAAGACAGATAAAGAGAGACACGCACAAAGAGAACTCACTGGCAGAAAGTTGTACTGCAGAATTCACTTGAACTAATAGGATATAAAGGGATAGTGGCAATTGGCAGAGTTACTGTACAGCTTTGGCAATCAAACACAGGAGTACAACCAGCAACTTTTTAGAGATTTGCAAAGAAACGTCAGCCTTGATAGCTTTCTATTCAATTATGAAATATATTACATAAAAACAACCCCTAAACCTTTCAGAAATTTAAAACATATTGAAGTTGACATGAAAATTAAATGTTGAACATACATCTAGACAATAAAAATACTTAGAAAATTAGAGAATTAAATTCCATCCATAATAACTGTTATCAGGTTTCATAGGACCCTCTGAAAGCTGCTGTGTTCCAGATGGAGCCATCATTTACCGACTTCAATTTGCAGACATTCCACCATACAGTTCATGTATTAGCTTATTTAATACTCTCACCAACCCTATGATAGATATTAATATTATTTTCATTATTCAAGGAAAGAAATAGGCTCAGAGAGACTAAGTAATTTCTTTAAATGCACACATCTGCTAGGTAGCAAAGCAGGGAATGAAATTCTTGTTCTGGTAAACAACAAGGCCTATGTTATTTCTACTCTGCCATATACAGGGAGGACAGCCAGATAAAATACAGGACATTCAGTTTCATTTGAATTTCAGATGAATCCAAATTATTTTTGGCATCAGTTATGTCTTAAATCTTGCATGGGATATACTCATGCCCCCAAAGTACTACTATCTGAAATTAAAATTTAACTGGATATCCTTTATTTTTATTTGATGACTCTGGCATCCTTCACCATATGTCTTCTTTGGTTCCAGGTATCTATTTGTGAGAGGAAATAAAGCCGTGAAAGGGAAAGACATTCTTCATTCATGGAAGAGGGGAGAATGAACTGAGGCATCTATCTCATTCAGCATCAGCATGCTTCTGCAAGGTGTATTATTCTCTCAAGAAGATTATCAGAGTTTGTAGGATAACGTCTGGAAGCAGATAAGGTGACCTCTTCCATCAAGGATATCAAGGATAGCAAAATATGTGGCAGTTAAACCATGCATTGTGGGACAACTGAACTGACAGGGTAACCCCTGGATCTCCAGGCTGACACCCAGTGGAGGGAAGTGGATGACCTTTAAGCTCTAACATTTTTGGACACTCTCTACTCAACATATAGTCAGTCAAGGAAGACGTTTGTACCCCAAGATTTGTTTGTTTCCTCTCATCCTGCCCCTTCAGGATGTAGATGATTGTCCCAGCTCCTTACTCACAGGAAGGAAAAAATTTATTTCTTAACTTTTGAAACTCTATTACCAAGGTCAACACTCATGGGCATTTGAATACATTTGATTACAAAACTAATACTTCAGTAATGCCCTTGCCACTTCCTCTGACCCATCGCCATTGCCCATTTCAGCCTACTAGAGCACCCACAGAGAGGCCCTTTCCCCGCTGTTTTCTTCTCCTCCTCTCTAAATTTTACCAGTCAGAACGTACTTATCCTCTGCCTCACTTGCCTAGCCTTCAGCCATTTGCTCTTTGCTAGGGAACTGATAAAATTAATGTGAGCTAATGTGTTGATCATCAAAGGGCTTATTCCTTCCAGATAATGTCTTCTGCCTTAAATAGTGTAACATCAAGGCCTAAGTAGGGTGGTAGTGGAAATATTTTGCATCAGGTAGATGTTTTCTTATCAGCTCTATATTATATCAAATCAGTAATGGCCTACCCCACTCCACCACATGGAATTCATCAACCAGACTATTTCCTCACTCTGTAACAGTGGCCAATTTATTTAAACATGGTATATTAGGAAAACAATGTTTTTCCTTATTCTTAATTGGAGTGTAGTTAATTGAATACAAGTAGCCAAATCTGAAGCCTTGGTTAGTAAAATAAGAAATTATTAGGAAAAATACCTCTGCCTGAAATGTACATCCTTGACTTTTTCCTCTCTACCTGACCCTCTTATTTACATATTTTTAAAGAACAAACTCAGTTTTATTTCTCCTTATGATATTTTACTTACTCCTAACAATTTCATTCATTTATAGTCCCACATTTTTCTATCATGAAATTGTGGTTAAAATTACCAACTGAGAAGCTAAACTGCCTAGGTGCACATTCTCACTCTATTATTTAACAGCTGTATAACTTTGAACAAGTTAATTGAATCTTTCTGTGTTTCTTATCTGTGAACTAGGATAATATTGTTGCCTCCTCACAGGGCCTCTCTGAGGACTGAATGAGAATATATAAGAGCAGAACCTGGCACACAGCAAACACGGCACATATACTTACTGTTGTCATTAACTTACACATGTGTTTATACATCTATCTTCCAATTGTTTGAGCTTCCAGAGCAAGACATTTATGCAATTCCAGGGTATATTTGGAGCATTAAGTGCCCTACATACATTAGTCACTCAATGTTTGTGGACCAGCTATATGCCCATATATAGCTCTCTGAACAATATGAAAATAGGCGTGTGTCTTTGCTCTAAGGTTGAAAATGCCAAGTAACTGGAAACAGAACTAAAAACATTTCTTTAATGTTAAAGTCTTAAGGTCTATTAAAGAACCACATTTTTCCTTCAGACTCCAAATATAGAAGATGGTTGTTTAGTTGACTGATTTGGGTATTTATCTATGTTTATGTAGTGTCTGGCCTGAAATGGCTGATATTGACTGTGAATCATTTTGTCTGTATATGAAGAATTATTTCCTAATCAAGAATTGTTTCTCTTCATATTATCATTCATTCTCAGACAAAACCTTACCTATTCAAAGACAATAAATTTGAATCATTCATATGTACGTAGATTTATATAAATGTAGAAATTTGAGTATTTTATTTTAAAATGTTTGAGTAAATATTAGGTATAAAATGACTCAAGGAAAGGCTTACATATATATGATCCCAAAACTAAGCCCCCAGGATACCTTCTTGAGGTATAATTAAAAAGTAGGTCACATCTGTTTTTCCTGCTCCCTTGCAGCCAGGCTTTCTCCCCATGGGCATCCAAGGTATTCATAGTTATCTTCTTTTTCCCCAACCACTTTGCCTGCCAGCTGCTTCAGCCTCCACTGCAGTAGTCCAAGATCATCATCTTTTTTGCTCCACTCTTTGGGGCGTTCTTTTTATCAGAAATCTAATCCACTATTATGAGCTAACTCATGTTTATGTCTGGCACTAATTTAGTCTTCTAAAATAAGGAACACACTAAAGTTTACATAACATCCAATCACATTTCCATCAAAAAAAATGTCAACAGCATTTCACCCTGAGTTCTGAGGAAAAAGATGAGTAAGAAAGGAGATAAAAGGCCTCTTAAATTTTCTTAAATTTCAGTATATCACTTTGAATTCCACAAACATGTTTGTACTCTGCATGATGAGAATGCAAAGACGGCTCCCAGCACTCCACGAGTTGTTTTCTAGTAGAGGTCAATGGTTCTGCTCTTGTCTATCCAGGAAGTGATCAGACTCCAACTGTCATCCATCCAACTCAGGGTAGATGATACCATGTAGCCATCTACAGCCTAGGAATTCACACTTATCCCTAAGCATTCTACTGTACCCATTACTTTTAATATGGAGTGGGGCAAGGATGGCAGGCCCAAGGAGAGGTGTTGGGTAAGATGCTTACAATTTAAAATCACGAGTTACTTCTTTTGTGAATATCAAGTTTGATCCATATGAGTGTTTCCTAAGTTTCCATTCCAAGTTCAGAAAACAGCATAAAATACACTTCAAGTACTTATATAATGCCCTTAAAAAGCAACCGTATTATGATAAAGACCTAATTTGTATGACCCATTTGGCAGTGCCATTCACGCCCACTGGAGTCTGTCCTGAACATAGGACAACCTTCTTTGTAGGAAGAAGTGATACATAGTTCCATGCAGAGTTCCATGTTGTCACCAGCAGAGAAAAAGATTTGATCTCTTGTAAAACAAAGCTATACATTATGCTGCCTTTTCTTCTACAGTGAATAGAAAGGAAGAATTAATTTTGTGGACTGGGGGTTTGGTAAAATAAAAAGCAAGTGATAACAAATTTCTTTTATTATAGAAGACTTGTAACAAATTATTTACTCCTGAAAAAAAAAAAAACAGTGGTGAGCAATGAAATGTATACATTTATAAGACTTAATAATGAGAAAAAAAATAAAAATAGGAAAAAAAAAATTAAGAGAAAAGGAGAATCAAATATCTCTCAGCCTGTTGGCATATTTCTCAGTGAGCTGACTATGGCTAATTTATGCCGGGTCCTGACTATATTTTATGCTCCTGATTTAATCTCAGTGTAGGTAAACTTTAACAGTTTTACTTATTATAATTACAGAAACTTACTGTTTTCTAATCCTTTGCTTGGAAAGCACAGGAAAAAACATCCAACATTCCTTTTAATGCCACATCTTGTTGAGCCATTTCCAGGTAAGTGAATTAACAACCCAAGAATTATCAATGGGATTTTCTTCTTTAGAGCAGGCATCCATTTTTCTCTCTAATCAAAGACACCACTCAATAGGGCACAGTGTGTGGAGAAGGAGATGGAAGATGGAAGGAGTATGAATGTGGGCACTTTAAAAAAAAATTTGCCCAAGAGAAATATACAGTCATTTGTCAAACCAGTGATTTTACAATGCCATATGCTATGACTGCCAAGACACACATACATACACAGGAACTACTTCATAGTGAGGTATGTAAAAATATCCGAAGGGGTATAAATAAGTGACTGTGGCTAATCGCAAACATTTACAGCATGCAGCATGGCGTTTGAATTCTTCCTAATATATAAGCATTATATTAAACATATCAAGAGTAAAGGAAGTGGTAGAATATTACAGGAGAAACAAAGAGCAAGAAAAACAGAAAAAAGAGATCGATTTGAAAATGTATGCCATGCATGTGTACACATGTCTATGGTTTTTTAAAGTTTCTACAATAGACAGCACTTGTGAGCAGGGCAATGTCTGGTGCCAACTGCCCTGGGTATATATTTGCTGTTATTTTTCATTTACAAGATGCAGGCCTATGTACATGCTATCAAGGCAACTAGTAATATAAGACTAGTATGCAATCCAGATGATATATTTTGCCTACATTATTAGAATTTTTTTGTTTTTACATTGAAAATGATAGCATTTTAGAACACTTATTCAGAAAGTCTCTTCTCCAGTGGCCTAATATTTTCGCTCTAAATTGGGTAGGTGAAAGGAGGAAAGTCATGCCACTTACGGGCTATATTCTACTATAAGGACCTAAAAATAGAAATCCCATTTGACCCAGCAATCCCATTACTGGGTATATATCCAAAGGATTATAAATCATTCTACTACAAGGACACGTGCACACGAATGTTCATTGCAGCACTGTTTACAATAGCAAAGACCTGGAACCAACCCAAATGCCCAACGATGATAGACTGGATAGGGAAAATGTGGTACATATACACCATGGAATATTATGCAGCCATCAAAAACGATGAGTTCACGTCCTTTGTAGGGACATGGATGAACCTGGAAACCATCATTCTCAGCAAACTGACATAAGAGCAGAAAATCAAACACCGTATATTCTCGCTCATAGGCGGGTGTTGATCAATGAGAACATATGGACACAGGGAGGGGAGCACTACACACTGGGGTCCGTTGGGGGGAAATGGGGGAGGGGCGGGGGGGTGGGGAGGTGGGAAGAGATAGCACGGGGAGAAATGACAGATACAGGTGAGGGGACGGAAGGCAGCAAAGCACACTGCCATGTGTGTACCTATGCAACAATCTTGCATGTTCATCACATGTACCCCCAAACCTAAAATGCAATAAAAAAAAAAAAAGAAAATTCACTGGCCTTTATATTAACAATCCAATTTATTAAACAACAGTGGGAAATTAGCTGAGTTAATCAGAATCTGGAGCTCTCAAACATTACTCTTCCCTAATTCCTTTAATTTTTTTAAAAAAGTGTCATGTAGAGAATTTTTTTTTCTTTCACAGAAAGCCTGTGGTAGTAGGAAGAGATGGTTTCCAACTGATGACAGGTGGTGTTTGCATTTATAATTTCCTTATTTTTTTTATGTTTTGGAATGGATTCAAAGGAAAGAATTATCAGACAAAAGTTGCAGCTCCAGATATCATTTATGACCATTTTCCTGGACATGTGAGATTTATTTTTAGAACAATCATTCTATACATTAGTGAAAATGAGATAAATCAGGGATAGAAGCCAGGAAGGCATGAACAACAGTGCAATGTTTTGGTCAATAGTCCCTAAAACTTGCCTACTCAGGGTCCTCATCTTCTTAAGTAATGTCTGTCCTGATTTTTAGCTCATATGAACCCTCTATACAAAACTGCCTAACAGGACATCATATAGAGGAATTAAAAACAATTTTTAAACACAATTATTTAGATTTCAGCATTCATGGTATTTGTTTTAAAAGATCTAATGATTTTTTTGTTTTTACCTAGGATGCTACAATCTTCAGAGCCTTAAGCATCCAGCACTCTTAAATATATGCTCAGCCTTCAAATGATTAGGTTATTTGACACTCAAGTGCTGTCCCCTAGCAATAAAAATCTAAGGAGTTCTAGTTGACCACATAAGAAAAAGGAGGATCTGCTGACTCCCACAAAATTTAAGGTAATTATACACACAGTTGGCACATGCTGGTGCTATGATACCTGCCTTGGACCTTCTCCCAGACTTCCAGTCTTTCCTCTGACTTCTAGTGAAAAGATTTACCTCTCTGAGGACTCTTGGCTTCTTTAACATTAACTTAAAGTTACTATTAGTTAGCACTGACATTGGTGCTGAGCTGAAGTGGATAGAAACCATAGCCCTTAATGCAATCCCCTCTTCAGCAACAGCTCCTTCTTTTTCTTTCCAATGAGATTAGGATGTCAGGAAGAAGCACTGAAATTGGCTTGTGGGTTTTTGTTGTTTTTTTTTTTTTTTTTTTTTTTTTTTGTTTGTTTGTTTGTTTGTTTGTTTTTTAACTTTTCCATTATCTATAAATACATGTCTCAGTGTAGATGATCATTTATCTAAAAAGAAAATGCTAAAATCCATTTATTAAATAGTTTAATCCACCCATTTAAAATGTAAAATTCAATCATTTTAGTATACACATAGATATGAGCAGGTCACCATAGTGAATTTAAGAACATCTCATCACCACAAAGATCCTGTACCCCTTTAGCTATCCTTTGTTTCCTATTCCCTGCCTCCAGCAGTAAGCAAGCAATCATCTACTTTCTGTCTGTCTATATTTGCCTATTCTGTATATTCTATGTGAATGGAATTACAAAATATGTGGTCTTTGGTGACTGGCTTCTTTCCCCTAGGTTTATCCATGTTGTAGCATGTATGAATCAGTGTTTTGTTCCTTTTTGTGGCTAAATAATATTCCATTATCTAGATATACCACATTTTGCCTATTCATTCACCCATTTATGGACATTCAGGTGGTTTTCACCTTGTGGATATCGTGACTAATGACTCCATGACATTTATGTACAATTACTTGAATAACTATTTTCAATTATGGTCAAATACTCAGGAGTGGAATTATTCAGTCCTATGTAATTCTATGTTTAACTTTTAAAAGAACAATTAAAGTTTTTCACAGTCACTGCATCATTCTGTATTTCCACTATATGCCCCATTTTGAAACTAGAAAATTTTTACTCATAGTAATGGAGGTAGGTATAAAATGGTGACTTTTTATGATTTCTATCCAAACATTAGTAAAGAAGTTGTTTCATGAATTCTAGCATCTTTTTTGACAAAGACAATTTTTAGCTTTATATTTAAAGGTTGACTTGTAGGTTGGGAAAGTAGTAAAATGTTTAGATGTTTCAGGCTATATAATGAAATGAAATAAAACACAGTGCTAAGGTAGTCATGAATAGGGCATATAATGATCAGATCAAAGTAATTTCCTACCACTATAGCTTGAAATGGTTCAGAAATGGCATAAAGGAAAGAAATAGTAGCAAACATTGATTAGAAAAATACTGTAATGGGGAGCTTAAACAGAGTATCACAACTTGCTAAACAATATTAAAACAAGTAGAGAGCTCACATATAAACCAGTATCAGTTTTGTTACCTTAAAGCTACAATTAGCTAAAATTCCTATCCCTACTACCGATTGACTGCTTTGAATGCTTAACACCTAAACAGTGAATACAATTATTTGGAACATTTTGTATTAATGAAAATTAGAGTATCTCATTATCAAACATTTTCATCTATCACTGCATTTATGCTTATGTGTCTAAGCATACATTTCTCCCGCAACCCCAGCACTTCACTGGATGATTAGAGAATGCAAGATAAATAGTAATGCTGGGGAGGTTTTAGTTTAGATGACACTCAGGGAGAAATACTTGTATAATAATCTAAGGGGGAAATCGCTGACAGAATGAATGATAAAGGCATTGGCTATGAGATTACCCTGTGAAGAAGTTGTGGCAAGAGTAGGCCACATGAAAGACAAAAATGAGTGACGCGAGCTTATGTTTAATGTTTATTGGTGAAGGGAGAGGGACAAGGAATCCAAGCCTGAGCATACCATAAGTAGAGTTCAAAAAGGCAGGGGGTAAGGATAAAATGTTTAGTAGATCACCCATAGAACACTCTATTCAAAAGAATGAATGCATGTGAATGATTAACATAACGAAAGACTGGGAAAACAGATCATTGTTACATAAATTTAGGTCTTAGAAGTCATGTTAAAACAGTTTACAAAAAAAAGAGGAAGACCCCTAAACATTTTCAGAGAAAGTGAATTATCATCAAAATAGTGTTCTGTAAATGCAACTTAACTCTGGGGAGCAGGATACATTTAAGGCCACATAGAAAAGTGAAAGAAAGGTGTTTCAGGGTCACTGCAAAAATTCAGGATTCTGGTAGTGAGCACCTCCTTTATGGAGACAGAAGGGAAAATGATGGCACAGGCAGAGAAATAGCAGTTGTCAGTGAATGGATTAAACGTAATGGGTGAGAAAAGAGAAGTAAAAATAACTCAAACTCAGTAACAATTAATAAAAGCGGTTGTGTTGGTTAACACTAAGTGTCACCTTGATTGGAATGAAGGATGCAAAGTATTGATCCTGGGTGTGTCTGTGAGGGTGTTGTTAAAGGAAATTAAAATTTGAGTCAGGGGGCTGGGGAAGGCAGACCCACCCTTAATCAGACAGGCACAATCTAATCAGCTGCCAGCAAATATAAACAGGCAGAAAAACATGAAAGGTGAGACTGGCCTAGCCTCCCAGCCTACATACTTCTCCTATGCTGGATGCTTCCTGCCCTCAATCATTGGATGCCAAGCTTTTCTCTGTGATGGATACTTCCTGCCCTCAAACACTGGACTCCAAGTTCTTCAGTTTTAAGACTCAAACTGGCTCTCCTTCTCCTCAAGCCTACAGAGAGCTTATTGTGGGACCTTGTGACTGTGTAAGTTAATGCTTAATAAATTCTCATATCTATATAGGATATATCCTATATATAGGATACATATAATATGTAGTATATATATATAATATATAACTATTTCCTATTAGTCTGTACCTCTAGGGAACCCTGACTATTCACACAGCAGTATTTTGATTATTTTGAAATTGTTGTAGGCTACGTGAAAAGTGATCACAAGTCACCAAAGAAATAACATATACCAAAGTGTTTCATGAACTAATGGCATAAAATTTAGTTTTTAAGTTTTTTAAAGCATCTCTCTGTTATTTGTGTTTGAATGGATAAACTCAAAAACTCAAAAGGATAGGGCACAGACTCATTCCAGATTAAATTTTTATAAAAAAGGTAGTTTTCCTTCTAAATTTTGCATGCTTAAAGTGTGTAAATTTCTCTAAGACATAAGCCAAATAATGACAGCAATGTCCTAAAATCCTCAAACAAGCCAATATCATTTCTCTATAGGGCTACATAGAATAATGTCAATATCCCCCAACAATATTTTGATGTTAGAATATTTTCCTTTTCAAATATTTTTTAGGATTATTTAGAAATATTATGACATTTTTGGAAGATGGAGATTTTTCCAGAATGGTAAGAGAGTATCTGGGACCCTTCTTCTTTCACACATTGCCAGTGGGTTTAGTGATAAATAGAAGCCCTGTGTTCAAATCCACTCCAACTCTGAGGCTAATGAAAGTCAGCACTGAAAAGAAAAAAAAAATCAAAGAAATAAAAATGAAACAAACAAAAAAGTGTAGTTGTTTTGGAGACATTTAATTCCCTCCCTATGTTCCTATATAGATTCTTCTTATGTTTTCATCTATAGTAATTCTTTAACATGCCAAGCAAAAGGGTGGTAGGTAGGTTTCAAAGAGAGAGAAAAAAAAGTATTTAAAAAACGTGCTTTGGAAATCCACACAGTAGGAAACACAGTTTAGTCAGTGCTCATTTAAAGATGAAGCAGATACAATCTCAGCTTTATCGGAATACCTGACAGGTGGCAGAGCATGTACTTTTCTCTTTAGCAGCCCTCTAGGAGAATATTTTATTTTCCCTTCCCATAAAGAACAGAACTGATTTAAATTGATGCATTAAACATTTATGCTGCAGAATCCATGGATCCTTACCGCTGGTACAGCAGTTGGGATCACCTGAATATTTTAAATTAAGTTTCATAATCCAAGTATCACTGAATATTCTGAGTGCAATTATAAAATAGCAAAACCATTTTTTCTCTTTTTTGTTCTTAATTCAAACTAATGAACAGTGTAAAATCTGCACATCTCAATTAGTAAAGTTGTCAGGTTACTTTGAATATTCAAGAAATCAGATGATGCTTGTACTGCCTTCCTTTTATTTTAAATGTATTTTTATAAATTTAGAAGCTAACACTGAATGGTGTAGTCAACTGAGCATCTATTCTAAATTAATGTCAAGTTAACCTGCTAAATTAGCATCTATTGGAGCTTTACTTTTCCCCTCATTCTCTGCTAAACACCTCTAGACCAATTTGAAGACTTCATATTTTGTTACAAAACATTTTTGTTAAACAGTGTTTTCACTCTATTATGGAAATCTAAAATTACATGGTTTGTCTGTTTTTGCTTCAGGACCACGGACAGAGATGCAAAGGGTCCTGTGCTTGTCAAAGGTGGTAATAATCACTGAAATATTTCTGCTCTGTTAAGGATTTGGCATAGTGCCAAAACGAAGCAAGCGGGACTCCTGATTTTTCTTCAGTTCTAGAATCTCCAGTATCTACTCTATAAAACCAACTTCAGAGTGAACTAGGCCATTATAAGAACTCTGTTATCTGTTTTGGTCCAGCAACAATATTCAAACACAGAGTAAGAATGAATTTAGGGGGAGTTATTAAGATTCATATTTACTTCCTGCTGGATGACCCCTGGAGTGTCATTCATGTTGACTCCAATGGGCCACCCAAGTCCCATATGGAAAGAGTTTCTCCATCTGTAACACCATCTATCCTGAAGGCAGTCTATCTTTATAGTGGTTGTTAGAATGGGGCATTTCTAGCAGATTAATTTTAGATCAAAGATAACCATTAACTATAACATACTTCTGGAGTTTTCAAGATTCCCCCTAACTATTGGAGGAAATTGGAACCTTACCCTTAACTCTTTCCTGTGGGAGAATTTGTTCATTACTTCCAAGAAACAGAAATTATCTCTGGTGAGCTCTAAAGTGAGGTAAAATCAATCTTAAGAAAACCAGAATAGGAAACATGGGCATAAGTTCTATTTCAGAATCCTCATGGTGACTGTCATATATATTTAACATTATACACAAAAGGACAGGTGAGAAACAGTGTTTATTTATTTTTAAAATCATTAAACTGTTTTGTATTCTTTCAACATGAGCACTCCATTAGAAATAAGAGGTATTACTACATTATTACATTTTAAGATGGTTTTAGTATTTTTATATCAGTGGGAAGTTTTAGTTAGAAAGCTTATTCCATTCATAAATGAGATAGAGGTAAGAGCAAATGAAGTATTAATCTACTAAAACTTTTGTGTTTTTTTGCCTCATCTTTATATATTTTGTTTTCTTTTTGTCTTCTGCCAGGTGAAAGAGCCCTGTGTGTCAGTGCCAGGAGGAGCCTGGTAATGATTAATTGGCTGAGGTGTCAAACTAGGACTGTATGTAGATAAGCAGATGAGTACTGTGAGAGGCACAGCCTATTCCTCTTCTGAGAGAAACTTTGTTTGAAAGTCATTTGTAATTAAGAAATGGTAGGAGGTGGCAGATGAAAAAGGAGAAGAGAGAAATGTCTAAATGAATGTGTCCATTAAGAACTTCATTATTAAGGGAGCGTTCAAGTTTTCAAATATGTCCTAATCCTTCTCTATGTTAGCATGATTTCTGTATATTTTAAGAATTATATTGTAGCTAATAACTAGCAAACTTACAAAGTTTCAGTGGTCAATCTGATATTGCCCATTAAGTCTTCTCTGTGACTCAGTTCACTTATAATTTTGAGAAATTTACTAAATTTGCTTTATTCTTTTTTTTCTGAAAATGGAAGTAAAATCGACCACAGGGGAGTACTATAAAGAAACATACAATTAACAATCTGATGTAAAAATAATATATAGTCATACTACTGTTTAAGATTCTAATCTCACATTGGGTGGAAGAGGATCTTCATAACAGATATAGACTATTTTCATCAATCAGGTTTCCAAAATCAGGCTTGGAGTTAATCTTATTTTAATGGAATTTAATATGACAGAACATACAAAGATTTTGCTATGTTTTTGTTGAGTTGCCATCCCCTGAACTTACTGATATAAGACTGTTCATAAAACCAGGTTACAATGTTAAATTTTCTTTCCTTAGAAGTAGCCTTGTTGTTAAAATTTCAAATGCCAATTCTACTTCTCTTGGCATGATGAAATGCCTGAACTTTTCAAAAGCACCATTTTTATTTATTTTGAGGGGCTCTGTTGGGAAAAGAGAGGAATACAAATAAATCTTGTGTCCAGTATTTTCTGAATTTATGGTATAACTCAGTAGTCTTAACTTTAAGAGGGGCATTCAGTGCTAGATATCTTGAGAGAGGCTTCAAATCTTTAATCATACATGAAACTATTGCTAGTTGTATGGTCTGTGTTCACTTAGCATTTAGTTCACCATGTTTATCCACCAGCAGTGGGAAGACTGATGTTGCTTAAGTGTAAACTTTTCTTTTAAAATATTGATGAGCTATGAACCCAGAACCTAATCAAATACTTAATCATAGAAAACCTCAAAAGAGAAGACATATACTTCATATAATTAATTCAGTTACAAGGATAGCGCATCATTATTTCATTGTACTATGAACTAACTGTACTAAAATTAATCTTTTCTGTAATAAAGAAACTACCTTTTAAAAATACAAGCTACATGCAACAATAAATTGGTATACAATCAGAAAATAAATTGGTTCTATAAAGATATGGATATCAAATAATACATTTCCAGTAGCACCGCTATTTGGATATTACTTAACAAGATTTTATGGATCTTATTCTCAAAAATTTTGTGAAAGTGAACTATTAAGATAACAGTTTCATTATTACACTACTTCCACTAATAAACCTATATCTTATCTGCTCTAATGATGATAGTAATTAACATTTATTCAGCAGTGGTTATTTATGCCAAGCATTTAAACTTCATAGCAGCACTCAGAGGTAGGTTTCATTTTCCACATGAGGAAACTGAGGTTAAGAAAAGATAATTTAACTTTCTGATCAGCCCATGATTTTTGACCTGCTTGGTTTCTGACCTGGGACGGCTCACCCCTCCTTAGGCAACCTGGTGGTTCCCCGCTCCAGGAGGTCACCATATTGATGACAAACTTAGTACGAACACCTGATCGCCATAGATAACTCCTAGGTTCAGGCGATCCTCCTGCCTCAGCCTCCCAAGTAGATGAGACTAGAGTCATGTGCCACCATGCCCAAGGATACTTTAATTTTCTAAAGCCATATTAGTTACTGAACTGGAATTAGAAACCAAATTCATCAGATCCTAAAGTGCATCCTATATCACTACCACATCCTTCTCTCTACTCCCCAACCCAGACCCTGGACACTATTCCTATTCTGCTCTTTATGACTTCTGCTTTTAAGCCTTTAGTTTTATGTAAGCAAATATTGCTCAATTTTTTTTTTTTTTGGTTATGTCATTCCAACTGGTTATATAGGTAGCAGACAATACTAAAGAGTTTTACATGTATCTTCCAGAAGACATGCTTCATTTGTAGGATCTTTGTAAGTTCTCACTTTCTGTTCTAACTGATTGTTAGAGGTTTTTTTTGTCACTACAAGATTCATGCTCTTGGTGCTCTTAATTTGATTCCCCATCCGACAACTGAACAATATTTCTATAAATGACTTAAAAACACCAATAAACAAAGAAAAACAAAACAAAAACATTGGAACAGACAGGTACAGTGTACTAGAAACTGGGCTGGAAACTTGGGATAGAGAACTTATTAAAGTCCAGTCCATAAAGTAACTACATCAAAGAAGACAGGCATGTAAACAAATAAATTATAATATGGGTAATAAATACAATGGTAGGAACATGAGTATGTAATAGAAACAGTTTTAAGAACTGATTTATTTTTTTGGGGGGTGTGGGTAAAGGTAGAGGGACAAAAAGTTTTAAAACTTCCACCTGAGTTGAGTTTAGAAATATGAATAAGAGTCTTCCTGGTGGGTAGAGGCTTAAGATGGTTATGGGAGGAGAAAGGGATTCTGAGCTGAGGGCAAATATATCATGCATGATCCAGCTAGTCAGGGCATAAGTTCAAAGTATAATTTCCCAAGGATAACTCTAAAAAAGCACTTCTTTGCAAAGCCATCATCCAGAGAATGTCAATGCCCCTCTTTACAAATCCTTCTTGTCAAGAAGTCAGAATACTGGAGTGGCAATTTAAACACTAGTTACATTTATGCTTTATAGGTCTATGTTTTGTATGTTCTCTGAAGGTCTTATTTGATTGCACTATTTATTTTTGTCATTTTATTGACTACCATTCCTAGATCTGCTTATGTTAACAGGATCAGATCAATCATTAATAGCATTCTACAGAAAAAAAGGGCACAAGGCCCTATTTTTGCTGTTATTTCTTTATAATATTTATTCCTAAGAAAAAAATCTAAAGTAGAGTCTGATTGTCCCAGTCATCAAAGACTAAAATAAATTTGAGAACTGCCCTACTAGATTACAGTGCTTGGGGACAAGATATTAGCAAACACATTTTAGCAATTGTTACACAACCCGATTTTTAAAAAAATAAAATAAATGTTTTATATACAGTGACTCAATTTAATCTCTACAACATCCTTGTAAGGTCAGCATTATTGTGATTTTCGTATTACAAGTATATGAACCGAGAAACAGAAAGGTTTAGCAACTTAGCCAAGTCACACAGTTTAACGGGATAGAGTTCAAATTCAGACTCAGACAGTTTTGCTTCAGAATCCAAGCTTCTAAATGCTGACTGTGTTATGTCATTGATTAACAAAACAAAAAACAGTCTTGTTTTCATTAAGGTTATTCAGCAAGTTATTATTTAGTATCTAATAGCTTTACAGCTCAACTTCTTTCAGTGTTTTGTATTAAACACAAAACAAAACAAAACAAAAAGAGACAGAAGTCAAAATTCCTTTGCTAAAGGGGCTTGCAACTTTTCTTTAAAGATAATATTCCAAACAAATTGGAAAGCAGAGCAAGATCAATTGCAGAAGTAGTAATGAAAAGGCAATAAGCCTTTTTGTTAATAATGATAAAATCACAGTTAACTTCATTATTTTATTTTAGTTTGTCAAGAAAATTTTGATTACTCAATGGATGCAGAACTCTAAAAAGGCTAAAAAATACACAACTGATGGGTTGAAAAATCTAACTGGAGATATTTTTTATACCTATGTGGAAAGAAACAGCAACACAAGAATTAGATAAATAAGGAAGTAAGAATTCATTAAGAAACATTCATCTATGTCTATTATATATATAATTCTTCACCAAGAAGAGCAAAATGTAAAACATCTTGTAAGCAAGGTCAGTGACAAGCATTAGTTTATAATTAAACAGGAAACAGAAATCACACATTCCTTGAGAAAGACTGCCAGGTAACAGAGCAACAAATGAAAGCAGACTACCAGAAATGTTGATACATGAAGTGAAACTACGTAGAATACTCATAAAGATATAAAAATCCCCAGAAACACTTCCAGGAAAATTAGAAGTTTGAAGCACTCATAAAGAAATGAAGCATGCATTGGCAGTATACCACAGGACAATCTGAGCAAAGTGCTCCAAAATGCCATGAAGGAAATGAGTTGATGGTAGGAGAGCATACAAGGCAACTAGATTTGGCAGAATAGAGATAGGCAAAGGATTAGGCTAACACATCATGCTACTGGGAAAGAATGGTCTGGGTAGTCAACAGAAAGTCTTGAATTCTGGTCTTGGAGCTAAAATGTGACTCATTAGGCATTTCAGAACCACACTGGTAACTTGGAATAGTAGAGGAAAGAAAAGATTGTCTGGAAGCTGTATGAAGAATGAATAAGAGTATGTGTGAAAGACTGATGGCAGGTCAACAACTCAAAGTGGTTGGACACCAAAGCTAAGATAGAAACTGTAAGATTTAGAAACAGAGCTGAAGCTGAGAGATTTGGCAAGGGAATGGCCAAGGGACTGATTAGAAGTTATTAAGGCAGGAGGTCCCTGTGGAAAATGGCTGAACAGGAACAGCTCTGGGGTCCAGTTCCTAGCGAGAATGCAGAGGGTGAGTGATCACTGCATTTCCAAATGAATTTTTACTGCCCACTCCACAGCAAATGCAAAACTATTCAGGACATAGGCATAGGCACAGACTTCATGACTAAAACACCAAAAGCATTGACAACAAAAGCCAAAATAGACAAACGGGATCTATTTAAACTCCACAGCTTCTGCACAGTAAAAGAAACTCTCATTAGAGTGAACTGGCAACCAACAGAATGGGAAAAATTTTTTGCAATCTACCCATCTGACAAAGGTCTAATATCCATAATCTACAAAGAACAAAGAGAGATTTACAAGAAAAAAACAAACAAACCCATCCAAAAGTGGGCAAATGATATGAACAGACACTTTTCAAAAGAAGACGTATATGAGGCCAACAAATATATGAAAAAATGTTCATCATCTCTGGTCATTAGAGAAATGCAAATCAAAACCACATTGAGATACCATCTCACACCAGTTAGAATGGCAATCACTAAAAATCTCTAGACAACAGATGCTGGACAGGATGTGGAGAAATAGGAACACTTTTACACTGTTGGTGGGAGTGTAAATTAGTTCGACCATTGTGGAAGACAGTGTCACAATTCTTCAAAGACCTAGAAATAGAAATTCCATTTGACCCAGCAATCCCATTACTGGGTATATCCAAAGAATTATAAATCATTCTATTATAAAGACATATGCACACATATTTCACTGCAGCACTATTTACAAGAGCAAAGACCTAGAACCAACCCAAATGCCCATAGATGATAGAAGGGACAAGGAAAATGTGGCACATATACACCATGGAATACTATGCAGCCATAAAAAACAATGAGTTCCTATCCTTTGCAGGGACATGGGTGAAATCTGGAAACCATCATTCTCAGCAAACTTACACAAGAGAAAACCAACCACTTCATGTTATCACTCATAGGTGGGTGTTGAACAATGAGCACACATGGATACAGGGAGGGGAGCATTACACACTGGGGACTGTTGCGGGGGACTAGGCGAGGGACAACTAGGGGTAGGGAGTTTGGGAGGGATAACATGGGGAGAAATGCCAGATATAGGTGATGGGGATGGAGGCAGCAAACCACATTACCATGTATGTACCTATGCAATAATCATGCATGTTCTGCACGTGTACCCCAGAATCTATAGTGCAATAAAATATATTTTTTTAAAAAGAAGTTATTAAGGCAGCCCTAAATTTTTCATTTGAAATAATTTATTGGAGAATAAATATTAAAGGACCAAGGGAAAGAAGCCATTAGAAAAGGAGTTGCAGGACTGTTTGAAAGAGGAAGAAGAGGAGGCAGGGAGAGGAGTATTCTTATTCCCAGAAGGAAAAGGAAGAGGAGGAAGATTAAGTAGAAAAGAAAAAGGAGAATTTGTGTGTGTGTGTGTGTGTGTGTGTGTGTGTGTGTGTGTGTGTGTTGTGATTAATCTAAAAGAATTATGGTAATGATAAGTACTTTCAGTTAATCAATTCTACAAAATTTCCTTTTATCTTTCAATTACCTCAGCAGTAGCTTAATATTTACTGTACACCCACAGTATACTGGGTGCTGGTAGAAAAATACGTATGTTGTTGCTGGCAGTATCCTAAGATGTATGTTGTTCAGGTAGAACTAGCAGGTGTTAACTGATAATTGGACTATGGAACAAGATAACATTTTTGCCGTGCATATTTGCCTCCATAATATCAAGAACATGAAAATTTTTCATAGGAATGGAGAGATTTTTTTTGAAATATGTGTTTCCTGCACTTAGTATTTCTCATGAATATTTCTAATACTCATTCACAATGCATTCAGGTGTTAACTACAGCCTAAAAAATGCATAGGTGGATATGAACACATTGTTTGTAAATTGTAGCCTTTGTAGAATGCCACATTAAGTCCCTGTAGCATTGAATGTGAAGCAGAGACCACTCTGCTCTATCCATCTCTTGACAATGCATCCGAGGAAAATAGAAAATGATGGCCTCCCAAATCTGCACATTAGTGAACACAAACTCAGCCATACAGTGACATCTTTCTCCTTAAAAATAATGATGCAGGCTGTCTCCATTACTTAAGAAAGCCAGAGCTCACACTGAAAGGTGTCAAAAAACACCGTATTATCCCACTTTGCCTGGAGGTGCCTTGACAGCACCTTTCCTGCCATAAGAATGGATTACAGGCAGGGCGGTAATCAGCCAAGAAGTTAGCAAGAATAAGTTCTTTTAAGAGCAGAGTGTGAACCTGTGAACATAATACAAGGAGTTTACCACTACATTGACTAAGGGAACACTTAGCTCCCTGCTACCTTTAACTAATTAGGAATAGCATGACCCTTTGCTACAAGTTAGTGAATGGCAGCAGGGACTTTTCCTTTTATAAAAAACCTGATGAGTGTTCTGTAGAGCCCACTGAGTAACAACTGTGTTGAGCTCCAAGGATCTCTGGTGAAAGATGCCATAGGGAGGCATAGGGACAAACCAATGTGGGGAAAAGTGAGAGACAAACAGATGGAAAATGAAAGGGAGAGAGAGGCATGAGAGGAACTGGATGATGCTTTACACAGGCAACAGAAGGAGAAAGCAAGAATCAAAGACAGAATAGGAGACACACCAAAATAAATTCAAACAGTTTAGTTCAACAGATTTAACACAGCCTAATTCAGCAGGATTCTCTGAGATGTCCACCCTATGCACAAAATTCTTTCCAGATTACCACTAAAGAAATCCCCAAAATGTCCCACAATAGCAAGTGTTCTATTATTCCTCTAAATTCTCCACCTGCTCACCTAATTAACTCAGCAGACTCTAACTGGCTAATACTGATATCCTAGTGAGAAGTAGAACTCAAGGGAGACTTCAGATTAAGGAGAGCCAACGTTATCACACAAGTCAAGTACGTGGAAGGCATTGTGAGAGGAAGAAAATCCAGATGTGAAAACAGCCAAGACTTGAAATCTTTCTTCCTTTTCTTTTTCAATTAGGTTTGTCTGTCTGTAGGAGACCAGTTGATTTCCTTAGTCCTCTATCTGGAAGTATGGCTGCTACCAGCAAGTTGGTCTTTAGGGCATTATATTCTTCTTTATATACTTAGACCTTTATTATGATACCTATTTTTTAAAAACTTAACTACACATTACTTGTGGTTCTAGAAGTCAAAACTATGTGACTTCTTTTACCGCTTACAAAAGTGCTATGAGAATATTATTAGCCTCAGATTATGCTCAAAGTTCAGAGACATTAAGTAAATGTCCAAAGTCCAGGTAAACAGGAGGTCGCAGCCCTCATATTCAAGCCCAAGCATGTGCATCCCAAAATTAAAATTTCTTTCACTCATTTACTATTATCCCTCACTTTTTGGTAATAAGAATGTGAAATTTTACTAAGTGACATATTATTTTTTTTAAAAATTATAAAAATAGATAAGTAGATAGATTTACCAAGCAGAATTCATACAATACAATGTGGACTGAGACCATCAGCCTGTTTGGATGAAGATATTAGGTTCACAGATTTTGACAGCTTTTTCTTTCCTCATCCAATTTCAACTAGTTTAATTTTTCATTAGTACATTCTCTGTTCAGATACACAGGCTAGTCTTATGCTCCAAAGAAATTCTGCTTCTTAATCCAGAGTTTAAAGCTAGCATCTATGCCCAAATGGGTAATTCCTCTGAGCTTCTCAATCAAAGGTCCTGGCCATTGACATCTTCTAGTTTCTAAACGTTACTTTTTCACTGGGACTTTTTCTTTAATTTCAGTTTTTTTGTTTTGTTTTGTTTTGGCATCTGAAGAGTATCTTGGAGTCTCCACTCAACTGCATAACAAATTTTACTGGGATTCCTAAAGAATAGTACACCCTTTTGAAAATATTTGGTTATATATAGATTCTCAAATTCACCAATAATCTCCCATTTATCATCAAATTCTCTGCTAGCTCCCAACCCACAAAGTCACCATCATCTCTTGTATGAATTGGTTCAACAGCTTCTTACCTTGCTGTTCTGCTTTCATCATTTCTCCCCTATTGTCTACTTTTCAGAGTGGAGGGAAGCCAGAGCGATTCTTTGACATTCTAAATCAGATCAGATTGTGTCCTCATCATCTACTCAAGGCCCCCTCTGGCTTTCCTTGTCACTCAAAGTAAAATCTAAATTCCTCACCACGGTTTAGAAGGCCCTGCAGAGTCTGCTCTTTGTCCATTCCTTTCAGGTATACCAGCCCACTTGCTGTTCCTCCAACATAAGAATTCCAAGCGTGTTTCCACCTCAAGCACTTTGTGCCTACTGGTCCCTGTGCTCAAAATGCACTTCTTCCAATAATCATACATCTCCCATTATCCATTTTTCTCGAGTTTTCTGCTTAATATCACTTTCTGTACTTAAATATCACTTTGTCAGTAAAGCCTTCCTGACAACTCACGTTTCTTTGATTAATATTTTAAGATGATCTTTTTTACTGTTTAACATCTCTGAGAATTGGATGCATCTTAGGATTGGTGATGTTTTACTCTAAGAATTGGAAGCTCTTCTTTTAGTTGGTAGATAAATATAGTTACGTATTTGCAATTGTTGATGTCTTTGGTTTAAGGAAATGTAACAATTTAGCACTACCTGTTTTTTTCTGCACCATGCCCTTTTTGCCCACTTTATTTTTCTTCATGTCACCCAGATGTACGAGCAGTAACAGGTTATGCCACTCCAAAATATACCTCCTGGGCATATAGATTGTTTTGAGCTAAAGGTCATTGAAAACTGGAAGACTCAAGAAAAGCTCTAAAACAGGGTCCAAGTTTTCCCTTTGTAAATAAAAGTTACATTCAATTTTTAAAGTCCCATTTGTAGTGGTGTCTCCCTCTTCTTTACCTGGGAAAAGAGGGATCTTAGCTTTTATCAGTGGAGAAACTTAAATTTGCACAATAAAACTTATTTTAAAACTCTTGTTTACCAGACTTTATTTCCAACTTTTACTTTAGGTTCAGGGATACATGTGCAGGTTCATTACATGGGTAAATTTCATGTGACTGAGGTTTGATGTATGAATAATCCCATCACCCAGATCCCACAGGTAGTTTTTTGGTCCTCACCCCCTCTTTCTCTATCCCTTCTAGGAGTCCCCTGTGTCCACTGTCCCCATCTTTAAGTCAGATATACTCAATGCTCCAGACTTGTCTTGATCACCTTCCTATGACTTGACCGCCCACCTAGAAGTGCCAATCCCCTTTTTCCTTGTCATAGCCTAAGATAATATATACAAACAAGTTCTAACCACTACTTTGAGTTACACGTCTCTGAGCACTCCCACTTGAAAGTACAATGCTCAAGTTAATAAAATTCTGCTTGTTTTTCTTGTATGAATATGTCTTTGGTCAATTTTATTTACAGGGGCCCAGCTGGGTAACCTATGATGGATAGAAGATTATTTCTCCTTCCTTACAAGTAGGTATACTATATATGTAATAATTTATTTCTTTTCTTCTTCAATTAGAAAGTCAGCTCCCTAAGAGGAGAAACTTTGTCTTTTGGATCACAGTTTTACTTCTATGTCCAAAATCGTGCTTGGCGTGTATTAGAAACTACATAAAATCTTGTTGAATGAGTAAAGGAAAGATTGTCTTTGATGCATCTCTCAGATATCAGTCCTGCTGTCTTACCTACTAATAAGATAGTTAATAGAAAGAAATGAGACACTGTCCTGTAGACAGTAATGGGGGAATATAGACTCTCCTGAAGCCATATGTAAAAAAAAAAAAAAAAAAAAAAAAAAAAAAAGGAAATAAACTGCTGAAAATCCGGTAAAACAGCATAGGCATATTTTACAAATAATAAAGTCTTAAAATACCTTTATAGCTTAATGGGAAAAAAAACACACAAACAATTCTAATAACATTGATAGCGAGTAAACCTTGACAAGAGGCTGTGTCAGATCATGACAAATGGTTTTTAAATCGGTTATTCAATTTTAATAACCGATTTCTATTTTCAATTGTTCCTGAAGACATGCTGATTTTATTCAGAACACCAACCACAAGAGACAACAGTTTCCCCTTTATATGTGCAGCCATTAAGAGGAAGGAGTTGCTAAAACCCCTAAGCTACCCAAGTATATCCATTAGCAGAGAATCAAGTCTATATACAGATTTCCAAAAGCTGTGAACTATTTTACAGTATTTATATTTTATGGGATTTTAAGGGGTTTTTGCAGTAAGCTTCTGTAAATAAATGATTTACTAGTGTAGCCACTGACCCACGATATTATTCCCTTTGTTTTTGTAACTCAGTGTAAACTTTACAATTCTATGAGTCGGGGCTCCAGGAAATAGCCTCCGATTCATTTAAACAAAGGAATCTATAGCAATCCCATGAATTCATCTGCTAACAGTCTCCAAAATTTGATGTTCAGATGTTCTTCTATGGACATGGGCATTTATTTCAGCATGTTATGGACAGCAGACTTGTCTGTGGAAATGTAGTTACTTTGATTGGCAGATGTCCCTGTGAATGTATCTTCCTCACTAAGGTTATATTTTCTGTCTTCTAACTTAATAGCCAGACCAATTTTAAGAAAAATTGGGTTGAGAGAAATATTCTGAGACTGAAGCTTTCTCTGTCAAATACTGTACCCTGGAGACAATTTATACAGCTGGGGGTGAATGGGCATGGAATATGACTGACAGACCCCTGGGAACAAGAGTGCTTTCTATTGTCACAATCATCTTTATATATTTTGTCTTGGTTTCAGAGGCCCTTAAATAAAAACTACCCTCCACTCAAAATAATGTACTCATCGTGATTCCAGAAGACACTATTCTCCTTTGAAAATAAAAACAAAAACCATGCTCCTCTCTTTCAACTCTGGGTCCTAGCTCTCCAGCATTTGCACTTGAAAGTTTTCCAACACCTTTGAAGTGAGAGACTTGAGATTTTTTTCGGCTACTTAGAGTACATGGTTCAGTAGACCTCAATGTTCCTGGATGGTTGATTTTTTTTTTTCTATCCTTTTAGTCACAGGAAGAGCTCCTATGTTACAACTCAGTACCATGTCAGAGCAACACTGCTTCAATAACCCCTCTCCTCCTGCTCACTGCTCGTGAATCTCGTCAGACCTAGAGGAAGGCTTCTTTCATTTCATGTCTGGCCTGTGCTATACAGTGGGAGGATAAAAAAATTACATCTTTAAAAAATAAGTATCTCTGTACATTTATTAAACTTTTTCCCATAGAAAATTTAAATTTTTCAAAACAAAGTTGCAAATTAATTAACCAGCCATCTCCCTCACATGCAGCCAAATAGAACAGTTGGGTTTGCTTACTGGTTCATTCCAAATAAGATGCTATGCAAACCAAGTCTAAATGTCATTTGACCTCAACTAGGAAAGCAATCTTTTAAATCAATGGATCATTTCTATACATTGCACAACTTATCTATTCCATCATGCAAGATGCACACACACTTTTTCCTATAATGATTATGCTTGACAGTCATTCTTTTGAGCAAACAGGCCCTGACATCCCTCATGGGAAATACCTATTAATGTATTAAATGGTCTGTAAGAGATTACAGAGTGAGATCTATAATTAACTCTAGAAGAGTTGGCATTAAACTATAGTGTGTGTAAGATTCAACTAAGGCCCTTGTTAGAGTAACTGAATCAAATTCTCAAAGTGGGGTCTGAGAGTCTGAAATTTGATCATGCATGCTGGATGAATTTGATGCAAATGATTTACAAGCCAGACCCAGGAAGGCCCTGGCTCACAGAACTGACTTCTCCATGAAAAGTTTATGGAATAACCACACTAACTTAAAGGTAAGTTCCTCCTTAGGCTTATCATGTCATCCAATATAAAGTTATTTTTTATTGAGGTATTGGGAGGCTACTAGGCACTCTCTCTTAAAATGTGAGTATGTTAACCTGAAAAAATAAACGTATTTGGTATGTCAGGGACTACCAATATACTGAGCATAGAAAACATTTTGCTAGGCTTCCATCAGGAATGGAACTCTAAGGAATTAGAATAAGAAAACATTAATGGAAAGGGGTTAGAAACATTTGGAATGAGTTACTGCAATAGGAGTTGAGGCAAGCGAGTGAAGAGTAAGCTATCAATGAGGAGGTACAAGGAACAAGAATTCTAGATATGATTAAATAATATATTAACCATACCTCCATGTTACCTTCCAGTTTACAAAGTGTTTTCATGTACACTCTAAAAAGTTTCTGCTTATGACCATCCAGTAAAGAAATGTATAGTATCAGAAGTGTAATAATTAGCAAAAATGTCTCAAGTCCAATTTTTCTAGGTTTAAATCTCTTTTTAGTCACTTCCTACCTTTGTGAAAAATTTAACCTTTCAGGGTTTCAGAGCCCTATCTGTGTACTAGGAACGATGATAATGCTTACCTCGTGGGGCTGTAACAAAACTCAATAAAATGAATGCAAAATATTTGGTCATCACAGTGTCTGACACTTAAGCTCAAATGTAAATTTTCTTATTTTTTACTTGAAAGGGAAACAGAAAATTATGTGACTGGCTCATTACACAGTGATTATATTTGGAAGGACTGAACTCCAGTGTTTCTGACTCCTAAGTCACATTCCAACTCTTTCTTCTATACTAGATTTCTTTAAAAGGACAAGTTAAAAATCAAGAAATGAATACCTCACCTAATTCATTGTGACTTTAAACAGTACATTTATAATCCACACCTTGTTTATTGTGACAAAGGCCACTGTGGAACCGGACTAGCATATTGTCTCAAATACCTTTTACAAATACAGGTTGAGTATGTCTTACTCAAAATGCTTGGGACTAGAAGTGTTTCCGATTTTGGATTTTGTCTGATTTTTGAATATCTGTATTATGTCGGCTCAGCTTCCCTTCTCCCAAATTCTGAAACCCGAAATCTGGAGCATTTCCTTTGAATATCATGTTGGTGTTCAAAATGCTTCAAAATTTGGAGAATGAGTTTAGATTTTCAGATTAGGGATACTCAACTTATACAATAAAACTAGAATAAATTCTGATTCATGGTTTGCAAAAATCCCAGATCTGTGGGACTATCCGACTGCTGTGTTATTTGTGTATACGTTTATTTTAAATTTCAATTTTTATTTTAGATGGAGGGAGTATATATGCAGGTCTGTTACAAGGGTGTATTGTGTGATGCTGAGATTTGGGCTTCTACTGATCCCATCGCTGAGATACTAAACATAGTTCTTGCAAGGAGTGTTTTAGCCCTTGCCACCCTCCCTTCCTCCTTCCTTTTGGAATCTCCAGTGTCTGCTGCTCTCACCTTTATGTCTGTGTGAACCCAAGATTTCGCTCCCACTTTTAAATGAGAACATACAATATATGATTTTCTGTTTCTGTGTTAATTAGCTCAGGATAATGTCCTCCAGCTGTATCCATATTGCTGCAATGAACATGATTTCATTGTTTTTTATGACTGTGCACTAGTCCATGATGTACAGGTACTATATTTTCTTTATCCAGTCTACCACTGATGAGCACCTTGGTTGATTCCGTGTCTTTGCTATTATAAATAGTGCTACAGTAAACATACATATGCGTGTATCTTTATGACAGAAAATTTATATTCCTTTGGGTATATACCCAGTAATGGAATTGCTGGGTTAAATGGTAGTTACATTTTTAGTTCTTCGAGAAATCTCCAAACTGCTTTCCACAGAGGTCGAATTAATTTACATTCCCACCGAACAGCATATAAGCATTCCCTTTTCTCTGTATCCTCACCAACATTTGTTATTCTTTAACTTTTTAATATTAGCCATTTGACTGGTGAGACAGAGTACCTCATTGAGGTTTTGATCTGCCTTTCTCTAATGATTAACGATGTTAAGCATTTTCTCATGTGTTTATTGGCTGCTTTCTTCTTTTGAGATGTGTCTGTTCTTGTCCTTTTGGTCCACTTTTTAATGGGCCAACTGCTGTTTTAAATGCAAGATTTCAAGCAAATCCTTGAATATTACTAGATTCAGTGAGGTCCTTGGAGATGTTCTGAAGAGGTCCAATTAGAGCTTTTTCTGAGCAGACACTGAGTTCTCCTCATAACTCTAGGGTTTAGATCTGCATTTCAACATCCCTGTTGGCACTGGAATCCCTGGCTTCCGGCTTCCTTGGAGTTCCCCTAGGGACAACAGTCCCCTGGAGTACAAATGGAGACACCATAAGCATGACATTGCTTTGCCAATTGCACCGCCAGCTTCCCTTTGGGAAAATCCAAGAAGCATAAAATAGACAAAGATGTCCTGATTCTGGGAGCTAATCAAGATGATGCCCTAAAAGATGAGACTGACTGCAGGCAAAGGACTACCTGATCTATTTGACCCCTAAATGACCCTCCAGCTACCTGTGCAGAGTTGAGTATATTACAGCCATCTAAAATAGCTTGCTAAATACTCCCTCAAATCTTTTATACCATACACACATAGAATATATGCATGTATATATTATGATTATAAGAAAAAAAAAAACAGTGGTGATATTACCTGTTTTTGCCAAATAAGAATGTACAAACTCTACAGCAATGGTGATCGAGAATACCGTAGACAAGCATACTCTCTTCCCCTCACTACCAGCCCCACAACAATCATACAGAGCATGAAACTTTTTAATATATTGGCCTATGACATCTACTTTTTTCCATGGGGAATACATTATAATAGAAATAAATCACCTTCAGCCATTCACGTGTAAGTAAAATGCACTAAAGGTGTGACCACCATAAAGCTTTTCATGTAAGTGTCTAACAGCAACAGTTATAAAGTGTAACGTGAGATTTTCCTTCTCTCACTTTTCTAAGTATTGACTCAAATTACCCAGTTAGGACTTGGAGCGTGTACTGTGCGTTCTGTTTGGAGGAGAAATATTGACAGTAAGCATACTTAACTAAGCCCACCCCATGCTCTGAGGTTAAAACTAGAGAGTATCTGTGATTGATTCCCTCAAGGAGCTGCTACAAAGCCAATGTGTACAGGACTCTAGTCTCCATATGAGCCCCACAACATGCTTATTAAGTAAAAACAAAAACAAGAACAAAACTAAAAACAATGGACTAATGCCTAAAAAGTAGCCAGGTGCAAAAAGAACCTGATGTGAAAAATATTTTAACCTCTAATCTGCAGGGTTTTTTCTGTCCTGTGGCATTTTAGTTAAGAGCTTTGACAGATAAGCACTGATAGTCATCTTTTTTCAACTAAGTAGATGTGTTTTTCCTTAGGCTTTGCTTTGTAGTCACAATTCAAGATTCCCATTTATCTCACACTATTTATACATTAAGTCTCTGCACCCCACACAGCTTATGGTGAAAAGTAGAGGGTAGAGAAGCAATGGTACAGGATTAAATTTTAGGCCCAAAGCAAAGAAAAACTCCAGAAAAGATCCACTCTTCTCAAATGTATATTCTTGGCATAAACATAGGACCATTTCCTGCCTTGAACGGGAAACACTGAAAAATTTCAGTGAAGCACATAAATTGTGAGCACTAAATCAGGCCCACTGAATTTTTTTCTGTAAAATACCTTTAGCTTTCAGCATTTCTTACAAAAGTCATCACAACCTCCAACTACAGATACAGTCCTGCTCACTCTTGCTGAGTATTTATTTCTCTGGTTAGTGTTAACACTGTGTCAGGCCCTGAGTTCAAATTGCCATGAAGTGTTCTCCTGCTAGTTATCTTAGAGCATAGTGCTAATGAAGTCGGAGGCTGCTGCTGGTATGGCATAGTAACAAGGATGAGATCATGTAAAGACTCAGGTGTGACACACTTAGCAGGTCTGGATTCCTGCTAAATGACATGTATACAACATGGCATTTTGGCTGTGTTCTAAAAACCTTTTAAAAGATAAGCCAATTCTTGGAATTCACTGAGCTTTCAATTTTGTGTATTTGACAGCATACCTGTAATTTCAAGTGAGAGAATCCCCACTCAAAATAGCTTAAAAAAAATCTTGGCATTAAAAACCTAAAGATAGATTCAGGATCAACTCCAGCTGGTTGCAGCTTTTGAAACGATTCATAGTCTCTCATTTTCTCTCTTCTCCCACGCCACTACCCCATCTCTCAGCTTTTGTCTCCATTGGCTTCATTCTTAGGCTCATTATCCTTCCATGTAGAGTGAAAGGTTGTTACATGCAGCTCCAGGACATATTTTCACCTCATAGCTTTCATAAATGTCCTGGTGGGGACTCTGAAATATCAGACGTCAAGCCAGGTCACATGACATCTGAATCAACCACTGTGATTGGGGTAGGGCCTAAGTTATTCTAATTGACTAATTTTGAGTCAAATACCTACTCCTGGGTTTACATGGGTAAACAGGGATTACGAGAATGGAGCGTAATGACTTCTCAAAAAAAGTGATGGTTGACAGGCAAAAAAAAAAAAATCACATTTCACATTACTGGCCACGATCAATCAGTTTATCACCATCCAAGGCTCAGCCTAGTTTTATAACACAAATGGAAACTACACTTTATACTGGTTTTCTCTTATGGAGGTAAATGTACAACCTCCTTGTTTTTAGTTGTACATTGAAATAGTCTGCATGTTTTAATGTTCCGGTGTATAGGCACTACTAAAGAAATCTTTTGTCTACAGATATCCCTGGTGAAATGTGTCAAGGGTTTATAATGTAAAGGTTACTGAACCTTTAAAGCAAATTGACAGAGTTGATTTTAATCCATTTCCCTGCATTTGGAGTTTATGGAAAGTCACATACTAAACGGTAACAAATAGCATTCTGTTATCCCATGGCTTTCTGATTGGTGATGGCCTATGGAAATCTATGAGGATGATAATCAGAATTTACCCAATATCCAGTACTGGATATGATCTCAACTGAATTAATGCACTCCACCAAGACATCTTTTTCCTATTCATGAATCAAGGTGCTAAGGGATAGTTCAATTTCTATGGAAACAAATATCTAGTTTTTTAAAATCGATATTTAATCCTAAATGTTTTGAGACAGGTAGGGTCATGCATGTCTATGCTCCTTACTGAGAAGTCTCAAAGTGCACATATGTAGCCTAATTTCTTTGTAATTCCATAGGTCAAGCTGCATCTAATGTTACTGTTACCATTCTACACTTATGCCCAAGACTAATGAGAATAGAAACTAAAGAAATATGTTCTAGGCCTTTGCTAATATAGATAGATCATTTTTCTTGTTTTAAATGTCACTCTATGCACTACTCCTCCTACAGGCTGTTCTCTCCTTTATATATTAGCTCTTCCTCAATCACCTTTTAAATCATGAAACTAGGGCAGAATTCTTGCCCTGCAAGTGCTATATACTAACCATATAGATGGCGCTACTGCCTTTGCCACTGTGGATACACATAGCAATTGTTATGCTCATGGGTAAATACAATGAGATATAAAGGGCATGACTCTATTACCATTATCAAATGAGCAGAAGGTTTTTATGCACACAAGTTAGCTTGTATTTCTCTCTTCAAACCTACGAGAAGCACAATACCAGTTCCTGTCATATTTACAGATGCAACTGAGATTAGCTGCCTACATGACAGTCCTGGTTGTTAACTGCAGTGCTTTCGCCATTTATAATTCATCTAGATACAACTACTAAATAGCTACTGTTGGTAAAGTGAGATGTGTGCACAAGTCATACCTTGCTGGTCTGGTTCTTCTTATTTACCGATTTTATAGTCACAGACATATCAGAAAAAAAACATGATTTGGATGGCTTCTGTTTCATGAAGCTAAATATTCCTCAATGAGAGTATCTAATGAGAAAAGCCAGTTTAACACCAAATGCAGTCATCCTGTCTGGGAACTGGTATATTTGGATAGAAATTCACACCTGAATCTCTGCCACCAGATGCTGGTGACTAAAGTATCAATGTAACAGAAATACTGGTGCCTGATTAAGGAAAATTACTCGATTTTAAATTAATTCATTGAGGTTTTAGTTTATGACAGATACGTAATATCAACTGCCCAAATTCCCCCACCCCACTTTTATTTATTTATTTATTTATTTTGCTAAAAATCCCAAATTAAATTCAGAGCAATATTGTACTTAGGTAAAAACTTTCTATTTTTTCACTCCCTTTTGCACCAAGAGGTGGCCACAGTACTTTGCTGTAATCAATGGGTAGAAGTGAATGTTTGCTGTAGTTTTCTGGGAAAGCTTTTGATTTACTGATGAAAGAAAAGAAGCATCTCTGTATTTGATAGATGCATTAGAAAAAGTAGTTGTCATACCCTGTGATTCCTGTCCACTCTTTTTTTTTTTTTTTCTTTTTTTCTCTTGTTAGAGACAGGGTCTCTCTCTCTTGCTCATGCTGGCATGTACTCCTGTACTTCTTTCCACCTTGAATGGAACTTGATATTGAGGGTTGAGTACACCATTTTACACTCGTAAAGGAAAGCCAAAGAATACTGCAGAGGTGATAGAACTGGCCGCAAGAAGATATAGAGGCAAGAGCTACAGCCTCCTACATCTGGCTTTCCTGATTTATAAGAAAAAAAAATCTTTATTTTAAAAATCATTACAAAATGAATGTGTATTCTCTTACTTGCGGCTGAACACATTAAACTGACACATGGACTTTCTTCCATTCTGATTAAAAGCGCAACTAAAGTCTCTAGTCACCAGATGAAAGAATACAACGTCAGCCATGATGACCACAAAACAGCTTCTGAAGCTAATTCCATTTAAACCTATTATAACTATATGACCACTTGAGTTATAGTTTTGAGCTGAGTCTTCTGATACACATTGCATAGTTGGGGATTGCCTATTTGATACAACCTTTAATTAGCCTCTATTTCTAAGTAAAACAAACTAAGGGTGAGAGAGGACAAGCATTGTTTTAAAGGACAGCAAATAAATGGCTACATGAAACTCAAGCTCAAATTTTCTAGTTCCAACTAGCTTTTTCTCTATAATACACTGCACATGTGTAAAAAAGATGTAATAAAAGGAACGTATTCCAGACTTCAATACCACAGGTAGAAGATTTTGCTTCTCCAAACCTGTAAGTGTCGTAAGGTCATGTCAAATTGGCTAAAATAAGAGAGCCGGGTCTATGCAGGGGTATGTGTTTGTGTTTGTGTGTGTGTGTGTGTGTGTGTGTGTGTGAGAGTGGTGGGGGACAATCTTCTTAATTATAGCTCTAAGTTGTCTCTAAGAGTCTTGTTTTTTGCTCTTTTCAGCAGTGTGACCTTTTCTACGTGTGAATCCTCTGTTCATTGGATATCTACTGAAAACACTGTTGACTCTCCATTTCATGTATACCTTGAGCTAAAAATATTTTTCCATGTTCTCTATGTCATTTCCCAGTTTTTTTTTCTTTTTGGCTATTATTTATTACTAGAAAAGTTAACGACATTATTGAATTCTAGGTAGAAGTTTGGAGAGCCAGTTTAAATAAATATAATAAATAAATCAAGCTGAGGTACAGCAAATTATAATTTTCTAGCATTTGTAACCAAAACTATCAACAGTTATTAAAAATCACTTATTGTGAACAGCAGTCAGCTACTGTAATGAGGTACCTCTGCTATATGCAGGAGTTTTAAATCATGATTCCTGGTTTATACTATCTGTGTTTTATTCCAGAGACAAGCAATGATTTGGGGACATTCAGTATGATGTGTCAACGCAATGGCTTATCCAAAAAACAAATCATTAGAGGTGAAGTCATTTATAGTCATTTCTTACTTTTAGGGTGCTCATCTGACTCACAGGCAGATTGAGTGACTCTCGGCTACATATAATTTGGAGACTACTTCCCCATCCTAAACTGGCCTTCCTTCTCAGATGCTATCATGTTAGAAATGTCACCATTAGCTATTTAGGTCACAAAAGTTTCTCTGGAGCAAGAGTATGTCTTAAAATTCTCTGTACTTTGGTATAAGCTTCCCCACAGTGTCTGGCACAGTATAGGTCCTAAGTAACAGGAGAAAGTCTAAACAAGAGAAATGCGCAACAGAAAGGTAGAAAACAAAGATCAACCTCAGATTTCAACTATTTTACAGTTTTGCCTACAGTTAACTCAGGCTAGAAAGAAACATAAAGGTAGCTTACTGAGCCATTCCAGTCCTGTATTTTGCCTGAGGGAGTGGGAAATATAGATTTTCCTTTGTAAGTCAGTGACCTCTGTGTGTCTGGCATTGACCTGAAGGCATAACAAGGCTGTCAAGGATAGTGTCTCTTTTGTAGCGTCATATTCCTTAAATAAAAGATAGAGAATGCCTGAAGGTACAATGATGAGAACGAACATGACACAGCTGCAACACACAGGAAAGTATTTCAGTGGCAGGTGTTCCCCCATCTATCCAGTTAGTGCCACTTCTGGTCTACTTGGCCCTATTCCTACCCTAAGAGAGAAAGCAGTTGGGCCAGAGAAGGAGTATTCTAGAGCATTAGCCAAATCCCAGTTTGAATGCTTAACCACTTCCAGGGCTTCTTATGAGTACAACATGTACTGCATAGAAGCACATTAATGAGGCATTTCTATTAGTGATGTCACCCCAGATCTCCCTGCCATGTGAAGTAGGTAGGAGATCTTCCATTTCTGCGTAAAGCATTTACATAGCCATGTATCTCATGAAGAGTGGCCATGCTGCTTCCCAGAACTGGCTGCATGTCAGAGAACTAAGTCTAAAACAGAATATACCATATCATCTGCATCACTTAATGTGTGGTATGTGAATCTAATTCACAACACAATTTGGCTGTGAATTTTTAACATGATTTCTCCAACACAGTAAAAGATATTACATTGACATTTTAATAAATGTACACAATGGATTAACTATTTCATGATTCATGTATGAAACATCAGTTTGTAGATTTTTGTAAAACTGAAACCTTTACTAACTTTCCTCTTCAAGACTTAGTTGGCTTCGAGGCCATTATTCTTGCCTCCTTTATCTCCTTTTTTCTAATAGATTTAGCTGTAGGAATTTATTTCAAAATCAGCTTTGACTACATAAAGCTGCATGAAATTGTGTAAGTAATATAGCCTCACAGAATTACTGTAAGCATCAAATGGCAATAATGTGTGTGAACGTGTTTCGTAAAATTTAAACATTATGCAAATATGAATGGTTATTGTTGCTAACTTCTGTAACTAAGCATAGTGGTCACTAGGTAACAGGCATTGTGCTACATGCTTGGCATATATTATCTTGTTTAATATAATTCTCTCAACAATACTGTCAGGTGAGTATTATTAGCCTAGTTATGCAGAAGAGGAAAATGAATCTTAGAGAGGTTAAGCAACTTGGCCAGTGTTTTGCAGCTACTAAATGAAGAAGAGGTAAAACCTGATGCCAAATCAATATCATATCATATAATTAGGAACCAAATACAGATGAAATTTTGTATTAGTTTCTATTGAGGATCATCATTACCACTTTTCTCTTCCAAAAGCATGATGAATGAAATTTTATTTAAATAAATTCTTTTTACTCTAAGACAGCTTCAGGAAATGCTATCCTGTGATGATTTAAAGAAAGGATAATGGATATCCATCTAACATACACATTTTGGGTGTGAGGGTAGGCGGGGCTGTTGGATCCCAGCCTGTGGGAGGACCATCTAGAGCTCAAAAAAGTGACATGATGTCTTCAACCACAGCCCACCCTTCTTTTAAAAAAAAAAAAAAAAAAAAAACAACTCACAATTCCTCACATTGTAGCTCTAGAGGTTTCAGGTAAAGGGCCTACCAAAGACTAAGATTACCCTACAGCTTATTAGCACAGCTATTCTCTTAGATTAGTAACCCACCTTGCTTCATCTATTTTATTCAACTACCCCCCCTCTTCGAATGTATCTGCTAGTTATAGATTCAAAATAAGCATAAAATCACAAATGGGGAATTCCTCATCTTGGCCTACCATGTCCAATATCCTTGCTTTCTGTTCTGACATCCTCTCCTGCCACTTTCCCTTCCTGCTGCCTGCCCTCTGTACCCTCGTCATCTTTTATGTTCTTCAAATGCATCACCTTCTTTCTAGCTTTAAGACCTTTGTGTCTATACTCACACTATCTCAGTGGCAGGCCCCTTAGTATCCAGGACTCAATTCAGAAGATATATTCTCCAAGAGGCTTTCCCTGAATACCAAATCTAACCACAGCTTCACCCTACCCCACCATGTCACTTTCTTATATATCCCCTTCTGTTCTTTTTCTTCAGGGAATTTCTAACTCCCTAAAGCTACCCTATTCGTTGTCTGGTTGCCAGTATATTTTATTTGTCCTTTTCTATGGCATATAAGCTTCGTGAGAGCAGTGTTACATTGACCACTATATATCCCATGTCTAGATTGCTAGCCAAAACAATGTCTCATAATTTTAGTGCTCAGAAAATATTTGTAAAATGTAGTAGCAAACTGGTTCAACGTCTAGCACTGATAAAGCAACAATTTCCCTGAATTATTACAGTTTCAGACTGGCTGTATGTAATGCTGTTATGTAAAGAAAAGTTAAGTGAGTAATTGCACTAAATTCTGTCTCTCAGTTATTTTTGCCTACAAAAATCCCAGAACCCAGGCTTCTGTCTTCTCTTGGTAACAGTGCATTGCATTATAGAGAGATTAGCTTTTGAACACCATCAATAAACATTCCATACTCATTCATTTCAAAAATCTCAATGGAAAATTTTGAGACCACAAAATAGAACCTACAGGGGAAAATGTTTAAGGACTACCACGTTGAAGCCCTATTAAAATAACTATGCTTAATAACTTTAGAAATGAAAGACTTGAAGTTACTCCAAGATCACAGCATTCTTGTTATATCTTTCTTAACTAACAGCTGTGAAAGAAAAACTAAACCTTAGGGTCAAACTCAAAGACTCAGGCTTAAAGCTGAAAGAAGGAAAGGAGTTGGTTTAGGATAATATATTCTCAAACAACACTCAAAGGGTTTGAGAAGAAAAAACACATGGCAGTAGAATCAGGCTGAAGAAAAAGTGAAAAAAGGAAGCAGAGTCAAAGGGGACAGAAAGAAAAATCAACACTCTTAATACGTTATGATCGAAATGAAGAATAAATAATTTGAGTAACAATGCTTGAGGTCCCCAATGAGATATATAGAAAAAAAAAAAAAAAGAAGAAGCTGTTAAAACTAAACATACTCATTGATATTGGTGATGACTTTCCTTTCCACATTGCATTCTCATTGTCTCCTTAATCTCTAGAATAATAAATCGTGTAATCTTCATGGATAACTTTTTAAAGAAGCCTGCTAGAATGAAATGTACCCGTGTCTCAGGTTCCTCTCAGCCCTACAATTGTGCAGCATTTCTGCAAAACCCAAAGCAAGAGTTATATATTTTACAATCGCATCATCTTTCTCAAAGAGTAATCATTTTTAAATCATTTCTGGGATAGTTATAACATAAATATACACACATGCACACAGATACACCCTAGAAGTTCTGTGTATATATGGAGACTCCAATAGGTGCTATGGGGTATTCTACTGATGGTGACCTGAGATGGATACAAAATAATATTTGGAATGGCTTTTTAAAATTATCTCGTAATTTCAAAAAGGACTTTTCAGAGGAAAACTCTGCCATCAAACAGAATAAAATGTCTCTTTTCTGAAAAGGCTTTGCCAGATCGGTAAACAGTGCACATAATATACATCTGGGCACCAACTGATTCTCGTGAAGAGAGAAGCTTGTGGTACATGTCCCACATCTACCTTTCAGAGACCTTGATAGAGCAAATAAAATGAAATCCCTAAAGTTATCTTAGCTGCTGGCAGCATCACAAATGCAAGGCAGTATATAATTTGGCTGGTCAGGATTGTTAACCCTTGTTATCCATACAAGATGTAAAGTGAGTTCTCACTAGAGTGGAGACCCCTTAGAGGCCCAGAGAGCCATCTGGTTCCTTACATTGAGTAAAAAAAAAAAAGATTTGGGGCTGAAAGGAAAAAGAGCCACTGAAGAAGGAATGACCTGGGAATCTGCTCAAGCTATGAGGCCTTTGTATGTGTGTGGTCTTCTGGGTCCTCCATTGGACTATAATAATTCAGGAGAAACAAACGGGGAAGGGCACACCTGTCCACTATCACGGCGCTAAAAGGAATAAAAAAGGAAATGAGAGACAAGAAACACAAAAGGCAGCCCATCTAATGTGAAAAGAAGTGATTTCAGAGGTTCATCCAAACAGGAATCTTTAAAGGAAAAATAATAAGAAATCTCCATCTACCTTGCTGCAAGCCAAGAATTAAAGGACTCATTCCTTGGAAATTTAGCCCTTTTTTTATTTTCCTAGGGCATTCTCTTGAATAGTAAAGAATTCATAAAAGTCTATGATTTTTTAAATTCTAATTTTGAAATAATTTCAAACTTGTAATGGTTGCTCAATTAGTATAGAGGACTTCTGTATACCCTTTCCCAGTTTAATTGATTTGTATTGTTTTGCTAACCTTTGTTCTTTTTGTCATTAAATTACATAACTTAATATTAAAATACATATATTAAATATATATACTTATACATATATACATTTCAAATTCAAGAAATTTAACCTTGAACAATGATTGTCTAATCTACATCCTATCTACTAATTTTGTCAAATGACCCAGTTCTGCCTTTCATAGCATTCTTTTTCTCTTTAGTATAAGACCCAGCAGTTCATGGTGATTCACTGCATTTAGTTGTTACAACTGATATTTCCTTTTAATTTTATTCAAGTAATACATGCCCAGGTGGGATATGACATAAGTCATACGTTCTCTCTATGACGCCATATCTGAAGGCATCTTATCCATCCCCAGTTATTAGTGATGTTAATTTGGATTCCCAGGTCAAAGTGTTGTCCAGTTTCTGCACTGTATAGTAACTATTTCCCCCCTTCCCCTTGCAGCTAATAAGTAATCTGGGGGGAAATAGTTTAAATTATACAAATACACTGTTTCTCACCAAACTTTTCTTCCTAGACTTAATCTCCATGAATGATTCTTGCCTATAGCAATTTGTTCTATATGCAAAATGATGTTTTTCCAATTCCACTATTCTTCTCACATTTATCAGCTGTCATTCTACTGTTAGGAAGAGTCTTCCCCTCTTCCCCATTTATTGATTTGTTTGTTGTTTATCACTATGCACTCATGAACTCATTAGTCACTGTGTTTCAACCCATTATACTCCTTAATTTTTGATGCAGATATTACCTAGATGTGTGCAAGCTGGCTTCTGTGTCCTTTTAATGCAGCTCTTTAGGATCTTTGTTTTTCTGTTTATTTGCTTGGGTTTTTGTTTCTGTTTTTGTTTAGAGTACTTCCTGAACAACACACTGTTCCAGACTCATCTTATACTTCTGATAGGAACGGGCGGCAGAGAAATTCTAGGTAGAAAAGGACAGGACCCCGGTGAAACCCCACCCTCAGGCCAAAAGGGCTGAAACTGTGGCCCAAAGTGAGAACTTGTATTTCTGTTTCCCCACTGGAATGTTGCCTTCTCCTAAACCACCCATGCCCCTGCTCCACTCCACCCTATGCCAATACCCCAGACTCAGCCAATAGATGGGATTACAGCTAGACAATGGAAAGAAGCAGCAGCTTGGCTTCAGAGGGACTGCTTTACAGCATAACTTTGGAGAATAATCTAGCTGGAGAAGAGTGGACTTCAGGGGAAAATTACGTACCTACCCACCCCATCCACTTTTCAGCTCCTGTTCTGAGAGTCACTTTCTTCAACAATAAAATCTCCCTCATTTACCATCCTTCATTTGTTCATGAGGCCTCATTTTTCCTGGATGCCAAGCAAGAGGTAGGGAGCCACAAATGCAGATACAAAAGGCTGTTACACTGGCCCCTGGACCTTTGCCCTCAATGGTAGAGGGCAGCTGCCTCACATAGAAAAGCAAAAAGCCCACTGAACTGTTAACACTTAAGTCATCCATGGAAGGCAGAGCTAAAAGAGCACCGTAACATGCTCTTAGGAGCCTCAAGAGTCGCAGGCACCCCTGCCTGGATGCTTCCACACGGCCTGCACAGAGTTTGCTACTGCTGGTGCCCTAAAGTGGCTGCTCCAGTTCCTGCACCCACTCACCTGCATGCTCCCTCCCATGAAGGGTGGAATGCAGCAGGTCCAAGTGGAGTTTAATCCCATCAGCACTGAAGCGGCTGGCTTGTTCAGTGCTCGCTGATTCGAGTTCCTGTACTCATTCTCTCAGCTGCTCCCTCCCTCAAGGAGTTGAGAGCACTGGGCTGAGGAAAGGAGGCACCCTTGTCACAAGTCTTAAGAAGGGGTCAGGGAAATATCCTGCTTCACCTTCTCTGCCCCAGTCATGGTATTAATCATATCTTCAATTATCGCTGGTTTCATTTAGTGAAGAATGACACTTAGAAACCAACATCTTTACATCAAGTATGCTCATTCTTCCTGAGATGTTGTTGTATCTTGCCCTTTCAGGGGACACAGGAAATGTATGTTTCTATTGATATCTCCCATTCCAATATAATTCCATAGTGCTCTTCCTTGCCTTCCTTTATTCTAACTTCCCTTTCACCACAGTAAAAACAATGATTTTCAGCACCATCACATTTATCAATATATATTTTATGAGTCCTACAACATACACAAAGAACTTTAAGAGTTGTTATACTCATATCCTTATCAAAAACAAAAATCTATACAACATAAAAAGGATATGGTTTGCAGTTTTCCCTCTAGATTGAGGGTATACAGTCAAAAGACTATTTAAAACATAGTTGTAGACACTTGTTATGGACTAAATGTGAATGTCCCCCGCAATTCATATTGAAGCCCCAAACCCAAATGTGATTGTATTAGAAGGTGGGGATTTAGAGATTATTTCGGTTTGGAAGAAGTCATCAGGGTGGGATGCTCATAATAGGATTAGTGCTGTCCTGAGAAAGCAGAGAGCTTGTCCTCAGCTTTTCTCTCTCCCTGCCTTGTGAGAACACAGCAAGAAGACGGCCACCTGTAAGCTAGGAAGGGGACCCTCACCAGGATCCAAATCAGCAGGCACCTTAATCTTAGATTTCAGAGACTCCAAAACTGTGAGAAATAAATGTCTGTTGTTTTAGCCACCCAGTTATGGAATTTTGTTATAAAAGCTCATGCTGACTAAACCAACACTCGTAGAAAAGCAACCATTCACAAATCATGGTTCTCCATCCAAACAACTCATTTGATTATGAAATGAATAAAAGTATGCTTATGGTAATCATATTGTCCAAGTCTAAACATAGAGAAAATACACTTACCATGTAATAAGCTATTTGAAACAAGCACTGCCCTGAGAAATCTAGGACAAACAGTAATTTTTGAAATAACACAAAAAATTTAAAGACCAATTGAAACATATTATTTTAGTTGGTATGTCTTACAGAAGGACCTGTTATTGACACTTCTTTTAATCTATTTTCTATCTCCCTTACAAATGCTGTATGAAGTAAATTATACATAAACTAAATAAAATGAATAAGGGAAAAATGATAATTTTATCATATGTAAAGTACATGTTGATAATTATATAATAATCTTAAAGCATTTACATTATTGCTTTTTTTTTATTTTCCTTATGCCATTGATTTAAATGACAGTGGACATTGTTTCTGCTTGTAGCTACTCACTGGTTTTCTTCTTCCTACTCTTAATTTTTAGTTTTGAATATGTAGAACATAAGTTTCCAAAAGTTAAAACTATACCAACAATTATACTCAAAGAAGCGTCTCTTTCTCCTTTATCCCTTACATTCTGTTTCTATTGCAAATGCCTTATGAACAATTTCTTTTGTTGTTCAGTTTACAGCTATAGCATTTCTTTTGTAAAAATAAGCAGATGTCTGTGTATTTTCTTATATGCCCTTTGTTCTTACACAACATATAGCATGAAAAGTATGTGCTTTTATAGTAACCTACTTTTGAAGAGGATGAAAGATCTTCTATGATGCAAAGATTTTCAAGATTACCCATTGCCTACAGTAAATGAATAAAGACACAAGAAACTTCTAATTGAGCTATTCTTAAATTCTCAAGTCTTCTATCTAGTTACTTAACTCTAATGTCATTTTCAACCACACACGCTCAAAATCTTCTTAGGTTCATTAAAGCTAAATCTTCTCTAATTTCCTGTACTAACTCTTTTTTAATCTTCCCCCAAATCTGTGTTGTTGTTCTTGTATTCCCAAGGAGAAAGCCCACTTACCTTCTACTTCTCTACTCATCACCACTGTCTCTTTTCTAACAGATTGGTCCTGATTATTAGGCTCCCCCTCAAACCTGGATGAGGTCATTGTATGCAAATTAAGTCTGACAGGTCTAAAATCAAGAATCATCCCATCATTGTCTTATAAATTTTTCAGGATACTTTCCCATAACAACTGATACGGAGTAAATTTAACATCCTAGTAATAATTTGGGGCAGTAGGGAAAAAAAATTCTGACAAAAAGCCAACAGTATTTCCCCAAGATTCAGTTCTTTCCTCTAACTTACTTGAATTCCTTAAAGCAAATTAGCAATCTTGGCTTGCATGTATGTAGTAAGAAATATGGCCTCATCTAAAATAGAAATCTATTTATTACCCTTGTTCTTGGGAGGCAGCCTCTAAACCCATGTAATTTCCTGAAAGATAGGTGTGTCTTTATTATTGATGGCAGGCCCCTCAATCATACCCAATAATTTATGCTAACCTGGCAACTCATGGTGGATGCCTAGAAAGTTGATACTAATGAGATGGCTCAAGTTGAGGTTAGGCCACGCCAGAAAGATCAGCCACATGATTAAAGAGTTGGAGAGTTCAGGGCATGGGGGTGGGAGGCTAGGTACTGAGTTTACCCACATGGGCAGTGATTCAAATAATCATGGCTATGTGATAATCACCCCCACCCCCAAAAAATTCTGGAAACCAAAGCTCAGGTGAACTTCACTGTTTGACAGTATTTCTTGCATATTGTCACACATCAGTGCTGAGATGAAAGTATTTTCCTGAGGACAATGTAAACTTTGCATTTTGAACCCTCCCAGCATCTTTTCCTTTGGGTGGTTCTAAGTTACTTTATTTCAGTATAATAAAACTAGTCATAAATATAGCACTTTCCTGAGTTCTGTGAACTATTCTTGTTAAGTTATCAAACTTGATAATGGTCATCCACAGAAATCCCTGAACTTGTAGCCAGTTTGTCTGAAGTGACAATGATTCTGAAGACAAATGAATTTGTGGTTGCTGTCTTCCATTTTGGCAGTATTGTGGGGCTTTCCCTCTATATTGTACTTTTTGCCTAATACTTGGCAATGCATTAAAAAGAAATTAAAATGTCGTCATTGAAACTTCTCACAGCCCTAAAATTTCAGTTCCATGACTCCATGCTACTTGTCATTTTCATTTCCAGTTTCCCAAAGTTTTTGTTCATTTGGAACCTGACAAAAACATGCATGAGAAATAATGAAACACAAAATGCTTATCAAGCATGGTCCTGCTCATGGAGATGGAAATGTACCTCCAACAATGGGACAAAGCATTAGATAAGAGAAGCTTTGCTTCCAAACTGTCGTGTTTATGAATGCCCTAGTGTGGTAAAATGCAAGCCTTTCAAGCAGGCAATTCCCTGCAAGGGTATGTCTGTTAAATGATATCACCACTGCTTTTGTAAGATTGTTTACCTTTAATTATTCCTATTCTAAAAGCAAGGGTCCATTTTCTGTCTAATTATGACCTGCCTGTGTTAAGCACTGCCCAAGACCATACTCTGTTCTGCATAATTACCTCAGTGTAAAGTTAGTAGATGAAAACAGTGAGATAGGCTTTTCCCCCAAGCAATTCAAAACCTGAAAATTAGATGTCAGCATTCACTCAGACCCAGTTGTTTGCTGCAGTGCAGTAATTACTAAATGAAAAAAAAAATAATCCAATGTATTTCTTTATTTATTTCCTCATGCTCTCTCTAAACTAGTCCACCATCCAGGCAGAGAAATGAAGCACAAAGTGAGAATAGGTACTGGACTGTGGGTGGCAGCTATAAGAAACCAAACTTCACTTTGTAATGGTAACAGCCCCCATTCCAGCCCCTGCCCTAAAACAAACATTGCTGAGATGCCTGCAGGTGGGCTCCCTCAGGTAGGGCACATGTCAGGACTCTTAGGATGGCAGTTGCCTAAGGAAAAGAAGGTGAGAAGAAAAGAAAGTACTAGAATGTAGGAGAAACACTATTACATTTTTCAGAAAAAATCCTGAAAATCATTTTTCCTTAATAAGGAGGTTCATGTAAATTAAATCTGATTACTCACCCTTCTCAGGTTAATGGGCAGTTTCCAGAAATAAGGAATAAAAAAGAAAAAGGACCAGTAAGCAAACAACCAGTATTTTCCTGAAGTTCATTTATTCCTTTTTTTCACTTATTCTACAGTATTTATTACTATTTTCTAAGTTCCAGGGCTGTTTTAGAAACAATGGGTACATAGTGGTTGTCTAGATAGACATACTATTTTACCTACAGACCATGTTAATAATTTATGGACTATTGAACATGTAAACACTCCACAAGTAAACAAGCGCAGGAGAGGACCTCCTCCCCTCACCCCCAAGAAAAAACATAGTTGACCTTCACACTGGTAATTTTAACAATAGAGAACTTTTTTTTTTTTTTTTTTTTTTTTTTTTTTGAGATGAAGTCTTGGTATGGTTGCCCAGGCTGGAGTGCAGTGGCTGAATCTTGGCTCACTGCAACTTCCACCTTCTGGGTTCCAGCAACTCTTCTGCCTCAGCCTTCTGAGTAGCTGGGATGACAGGCGCCCACCACCATGCCCAGCTAATTTTTTTTATTTTTAGTAGAGATGGGGTTTCACCATGTTGGCCAAGCTGGTCTCGAACGCCTGACCTCAGGTGATCCTCCCACCTCTGCCTCCCACAGTGCTCGGATTACAGGTGTGAGCCAACAATAGAGTTCGAGACCAGCATGGCCAACATGGCAAAACCCCATCTCTACTAAAAATACAAAAACTGGCTAGGCATGTGGCATGTGCCCATAATCCCAGCTACTCGGCAGGCTGAGGCAGGAGAATCGCTTGAGCCCACGAGACAGAGGCTGCAGTGAACTGAGATAACACCACTGTACTCCAGCCTGGGCGACAGAGCAAGACTCAGTCTCATAAAAATAAATAAAAATAAAAAATAAAATTTCCAATTGAGAATAAACGAGGAACTGATTTTGGTGTTGTAGGGTATTTCTATCACATTAGTTTTCTTGCATGAGCTGTTTCTACGTTTGCAAATAGGAAAAAAGCATGAGGAGTATTTCTCTACCCTCTAACTTATTTAAAAAACAAAGTATTCCTAGGCTAACATAAGAAACAATACAGGTAGAAAAGACAAATAATAATCTTGTTAGACTGTTGTGAAAGCAGAGACTTGAAGGTAGAAACCAAGTCTATCTTATTCACTCTTTTATGTCCAGTGCCAAATAAACTATCTGGAATGCATTAGGAGCTCAATGATCACTTGTGGAATGAATGCATGAATGCGTAAAGGAGATTTAGAGTGTTTTAGAGGAGGGACATGACACAGAGGAAAGGGAGAAAAGAAATCTGTCTCACCTAACATAAAGCTATTATGTGTCTCTTCCCACAGTAGTTAGAGAAGCAGCTACTTCCCATGAGCCACATTATATAATGAAGAATTTATAGGCACTAATAAATTCAAGGCATCTTATTACAGATCTTAGGAGGAAGATATGAGAACACTAACTTATAGAAGTGTCTTTTTTTGCAGATTGACAAGGCTGATTGAGAGGTTTGTTATTTTCCCAGAGCATTTATCCAAAGGTGATGCTGTGCCTCCCAGGACTCATCAAACTTTGCTACTCACTTCTGTTGATTCAAATGAGAAAACATATTTGAACCAGAAAAAAAATTCTAAAATATATATTTAACGACTTTGACCTTGTACAAATCATTTCCTATATCCAGGCTTCATTTTTATTTTCAAAATGGGAGCACTGACGCCAGTGACATTTAGAGTTCATTAAAGAACTCCAATTTTTTGATTTTTAAAAACCTGAGTAGAAATTATAAAAGTACAAGTAGAATTTTTATCTAAATTTAAAAATTATTGTTTTGGAAGATATTTTTGAATACAGATATTCAAAGTCAAGATTGTTATGTGGGTGTTTAAAAATACCAAAAAGCAGCTTTTAATACCAAAAGTATGGATTTTTGAAATAAACAATACATTTCACAGAGTTGGGAAGAATGCCTGGCAGAAGTCCTCTGGATATGACTGAGTAAGCTTTATACTGAAATCTCGTAACGATGAAGAAGAAAGATTATACAATGTCAGAGAACCACAGAACTGACAGATAAAGGAGAAAAAAAGGGTGAAAGGGGACTTTTCATACTATTCTCTAAAAATAAAAAGTGACAATACTTATGACTTAAGGTACTATAAATTGATGCACAAAGTGTGGAAAATAAAAAGTAACCTCTGCATTTTTAAATACAATAATTTAAATATGATCTTCATTTTCAGGGTATAAGATCTCTGGCAAGAACATGGAAATAAAAATTTTTGATCTGGTACTAGAAACATGGGTGAAAAGAATTTTAGTGAGAAAAATTAAGATTATTAGTAACAGTGATATTACTATATGTGCATATGTCATTATAGTGTATATTAGATTGTATTGTAGTCACTATTCAAATATCAATTTTTTCCACTAGATTGCAGGTTTCATAAGAGCTGAAACTTATTTCTCAGGACTTACTGTAGTAGTTAGAATGTAAAAACTCAATCTTTGTGGAATTAATGCTAGGTAAGTAGTAGCTACTTATCAACTAGTTAAGTAAAATCACAGAACACAAATACTGTATGATTCTACTTGCATGAGATACTTAAAGCAACGGAACTCATAAAAACAGAAAGTAGCCAGGAAATACGGGTAGAAGGAAAAGACAGTTATTGCTCAATGAGTATGAAGTTTTGAACTTGTAGGATGAAGAAGTTATGGACATCCATTGCATATGAATATACTTAACAATACTGAACTATAAGCTTAAAAATGGTTACAATGGTAAATTCTATGTTATGTGTTTTTTATAATTAAACAATTAAAAATTATTTTACAAAGCCAAAAAACATAATCAATAATAAAGCTACTTGATCAAAGAGATCAAAATCTGTTAAGGATCCAGATGGCTCGCTGGTTTTATGAGGTTAGGATACAATTATTTACTCAGCATTTCTATACATTCTTTTTACTACAACCACTAAGGGGTAGTAAGAATGTTTAAAGAATGAGCAGTATCTGACTAGCTAGACTGTCAAAACCATCCTAGAAATGTAACTTCATGCTCAAGGACTCCTGCCATCTGACCCTTCCTAAGGAGGCATGGACAATCTTTGTGAATAATACTCTTTCCATCCTCCACTCCAGTGGCCTCCAGAGCCATGAAGGGCAATGCATCTGTTTATAATTCCCTTGTGACAACTGGACTCCCATGTGTGAAATAAGCTGAAACTCAATTAAAGAGGCTGTGGCTCCTGCAATCTTTCATTAAGTCTTTTGGCAGCAAACACAGCTGTAGGCATTACTTCTTTTCTGCTCCCTGAGAAGCACCTCCTGAGTTTTAATTCTGAATGAGGAGAGATGTAGGGGCTTCTTGAGGATCCTGTCCTGAAAAATAACTTCTTGAGTTGAAATTTAGAGAATGTCAATAAGTGACCTCATGCTCTTGCAGGAAGATGAAGAGGAATGGATCTGACTGCATTTCCTATAGATAGCGTAAAAGAGGAGGGGCTGAAGGGAGGTGGTAAGTTTGACAGTAATAGTTTTTAGCAGCTCTGACAAGCCAAGAAACTTTATCTGTTCATCACACTTTTCCTTCTCTGCTGATTTTAAATGCAAGCCCCTTACTTCAAGCCTGACTGACTTCTCTCTTGATTCAGAGTAATTGGGATCCTCAGAGGCTTCCCAAAAGGAAACATTTTCTGGTTGGATCATCTCTGGGTGTTAACACTAGATAGTGGTGTGGCTTATGTTCAGTATCTTTGGGAATCATATTAGGGACTGAGAGTGTTGGGCTGCTGAAACCCAAAAAGCCCACAATGGGGGAAAAAGTCACATTGCTAGCTTCTCCTCTCCTACCTAGATCATCACCCCTTTCAATTACATTGTGTAATAGAAACAGTGATACAGTCTGAAATCTTACAGTTCAAAGCAATCTTGAAGTATTTCCAGTGTCTCCAAACCATGCCACATGCAAAAGCATTAAGTGCACATTGCAATCACATTGATTACTACTTGTCATCATTACAGATGGGGCTTGAAAAATCTAGGGTTGTAATGAGCCAGCATGAATTTTTTGTTCTACTTTTGATCTGAGAGACAGTGTAGCTCCTTCCAGAGATGGATTCCAATGAACCTAAAAATTTAAGATCAACTTGTTTCCCTTTGGATGAAAGTCTTATTTTGTTAAAAGGACAAAACACAAAATCCAGATTATTAGGGTAGAGGGAAAAAAAAATAATTTTCTATGAAATTTGATTTATTAGGAATTCAGCATGGAGAACTCAGAGCTCTTTTGCCAACAGCTTTCAATATCTAGCTGCCTCCAGTCTTTTCTTACATTGCTTATATGAAATATTAAAAGAAATATTTATAATATTCTCCAGTTTCCAGAACATATTTTCTTTGAACTTAGCTGAATGCTTTTCTCTTAATCTATTTAGTTACGCTTTTCAACAGTAATATTCATATGGATATTATATTGTGTATATATGATGTGAGATATCATCAGTTTCATGTTTACCAAGTAACACAAAGGGCAAGACCATTTACACTGACAGACCGGTGTTGTTGGTACTCTCACCACTCCTTTCCTATTTATTGTAAGTAATTTATTAGAATTGACTAATATGTCTTTTCCCCAACGATGTTTTATAAGCCTGAATTTTAGAAATATTTCAGAATCAAGGAGGGAATCGTGATAAGTTAAACTCTTAGGTTATAAGTCCTGTGAGCACACACAAACAGAGTTGTGCATCTTAAAGAAAAGCATGCAGAGGTGAGAAGGTATAAATTCGATGTTTTCAGGAGACTGGCGGAGTTTAACTTTGACCTGAAATATCTTTGACTAGAAGCCAGCTATTCTGAAGCGATTTGCACGGCCATGGCCCTACTTCCCTCTAACTTGGGAAAAGAGGGCTTTGCATTTGGAATGCAATAATCACAGCAATCAATCCATCCAGAGGTTGTTCTTTTCTTTAGGAAAATATAAAGGGATACTGAAGCTTCTGAGTGAATGTAGGAGCAATTGAGACTTGAAAACTAAAAAAAACCTGTATGAGGGGCCAGGCTCACTGGCTCACGCCTGTAATTCCAGCACTTTGGAAGGCCGAGTCAGGCAGATCACAAGGTCCAGAGTTCGAGACCAGACTGACCAACATGTGAAACCCTGACTCTACTAAAAATATCAAAAATAAAAATAAAAATAATTGCCGGGTGTGGTGGCATGTGCTTGTAATTCCAGCTACTCAGGAGGCTGAGACAGGAGAATCACTTGAACCCAGGAGGCAGAGGTTGCAGTAAGCTGAGATTGCACCACTGTACTTCAGCCTGGGTGACAGAGCCAGACTGTCTTAAAACAAAAAAACAAACAAAAAAAAACCCTGTATCAGGTAGATTTGTCTTATAGCCTTTGGCCAAAGCTTACAAATCTTCATATTTTGTTTTTCTGGCTATCCAAATCACCATGTGTTCTGATTTTTGCTTCTCTGGCCAAGTCAATTTATCTTCCTCTTTTTTTTTTTTTTTTTTTTTTTAATCTATTCTCTTACTAAAATTAATTTTTACTTTTACTTTTTCCTCACTCCTTTCTCAATTTTAAAGCCCCATGTTAATTAAGATGGAAATAAAAAGAAATATCTCTTATAGAAGCTATGGAAAGAACAGATGCAAAAAATACAGCCCTCAAGACACAAGTGTTCTTACCAATAAGGTTCACAGACTGTCAGAAAAAAAATGACTCAAAAAACAGACTGCATTTATTTCCTCTTCTACCTTTGCTTAAAAATAGGAGACAAAGATTCCATTTAACAGCAGACAATTTTCTCTTCCATCTAGCTTTTGGAATAGAGTTCATAATAAAAGCTCAGCAGAAGAATTTGGGGAGGAGTTGGTAAAGAGATAAGGGTAGCAACAATGTTTATATTATAGTCTCTAACCATGAAAGTACAGAGGATATGTATATACCTCGGGGTGGGGGGCCAGGGGGAGGAAGAGAGAGGGGGGCGGGGGGAGAGAGAGAGAGAAAGAGAGAGAGAGAGAGAGAGAGAAGGGGATGGGGCGGATAGTGTGTGTGTGTGACAGCTATAGAAACATCCCTAAGGGTTGCCATCCTGCCATCAATATGTTTTTGATTTCTGATAATAACATTATTTCAGAACTCTGAAGTAGGCACATTGTGAGAGAGGAGAAAGGAAGAAATCGGTCAGGCAGGCAGTTAGGGTGGGTCCTAGGTAGAATTCTTTCAAACAAATGAACAGCCTAAAAAAGCAAGCCACAGGTACAGATAAGGGAAATTGTATAGAGGAGCTTGCCTAAGACATACCACAGCCACACAGATAAGAAAGGCTACACAGGTGACTTGCCCAGACATGCCTGCAATGGGAAATTTTGTTCCCTAATACATGCACAGTCAGGGGAAGAAAGCAACATGGAGTAACTCAAGCTAAGAGGCCGAATACACACTAGGAGGATGGGGTGGGGCTACCAGAAATTTGTGCCTTATGCAAATGAGACACCCAGCCCTCACAGGTTTTTTTTGTTTGTTTGTTTTATTTTAAATAAAAGTCTTTGCATTCATCTATAAACCCAGCAACCCACTCAGGCCCCTTCTCTGCTGCAGAGACCTTTCTTTTACTTAAACTTTCACTCCAACCTCATCCTCTGTGTCCATATACCTTAGTTCTCTTGGTTGTGAGATACATACCTCCAGGTGATACCTCACAATGCAAGACTGCTACATTATGGTGCATTGGCAAGACTCTAACACTTGCATTACTCCCATACCTCCATAGACATTTCCTTCTTTCCCTTATTGCCCACAGAGCTACCACTTCAGCTTCTAATTCAGATCTAATCTTTCCTGGCAATGCTGGTAAGTCTTAAAATTCTGAAACTTTGCTTTATAATTTGCCTTTCCATTTTTTCATGCATGAAGTTTGACTGTTTTCTATGACAAGCTTGCCCAATGAACTAAGCTACGTTATAAAGTATAAAACATTGCAATGAAGTAAGATAGCTCTAGATGATATTGCTTAAATAGACAATGTAGTTTTTACCACCTGCCCATAAGATCACCAGAATTTCAGATGAGAGGCTCTAGAATCTGTACTCGACAACAACAACCCTGATGGTAAGTTGTGCTGAATACAGTGAATGTGCAAATAGGCCAAGAATGTGTCATGGCTTGCTTGGAAGTGCAACAGTACTAATTTGCATATTTTGCAAGTTATCACTGAGATTTGATGATCTGTCCAAGTAAAGTGCTTAAAAATGTAAAGTTTAATGGGTTCTTAGTCCATTGCATTTTTTGACATTGCCTGTTGACACATCCTAGTATATTTTAATGCTTTTTCACACTTGACATGGCACTACTGTATAATAATTAAGTTACCATAAATATGTTTAGTAATGATTGCTATTTAAATTGATTAGCCATTGATATGCTCATATCCATTCAAAGACAACTTGGCTTCTCAAATTAAACAAGCCAACAAGAATTTGACATACTTAACTTATATCATTCAATTTTAATTAGAAGTACAAGAACATACTAAGACAATATTCTTGACATTGATTAGTGTAAATTTAAGTAACAGTTGAGTTTTATATAATATGTGTACTTAAGTTTTCTTACATTATCAGAATGAAAAATCAGAATTCATGTGAATAATACTCAACTTACAAAAATGTCCCTGGAAATCCAAAAATAAATTTCAAAACAAATCTGAAGGGCATATAACACAGATTTCTTCATCTCAGAATATTTACCTTGGCTAAGCAGATCAGATAAGTTTATGCTATTTTACTTATGTGTAACTCTTAAGAAAAAATAAAGGTAATTATTTTGCTCCAAAGCATCCTTTAACTGCTTCCCTTCACTCTTTTAAATTTTCCTGAAGAAGTTACTATCTCTCAAGTTTCTATGCAACCTATTGATGATATGCAGGCTGAATATTCTGGCATTTGGGAGACCTATATATTTGGTTTTTCCACCTTGTCATCTACCTGTCCCAACATGAGCTCTCTTTGAGAGGACCTCATCTACTTACACTCTCCTCCAAACAAAAACTTCTCAAAATCTCATTACAAGTCTCTTGAGTTACTGATCCATTTGCCTTACCTTTCAAAATAAAAATCTGGGAAAAAAAAATATAATGCCTGTGTTTTTTTTCTTTCCATCTGTCTTTTCCCCACATTAGAGTATAAGTCATTCAGAATAATTTCCTTCCACCCTAAGGTGCTGCAAATGGTCACACATTTTATGCTGCACAACTCTAGGCAACCCTGTTCACAATGACCACAATGTAACAGTGACTCCTGGACATCAGTTTGTTTCCACTATAAATTATAATCAACAAATGGCTGAGCAAACACTGGACACACACACTGGGAAATAAACTTGTGCATCATTTTTAAAAGTCAAAAGTGAGAGGAAAATTAATGAAGAAAATGTTGACTCTTCACACTTTATCTGCCAAGGTCAGATAACTTTCTTAACTTCAATCTTCAAATGTCCAGTTTCTTTGTATCAAATGGTGCAATGGTAAGCCTGGTTGATCAGCCAAAACACAGAGTGTTTCATGGTTTGCTCTTCCCCTTGATGCAAGGAAGAATCTGGCAACTGAGAGTTTGGCCTTAATTATCTTCCACTGCAATTAGTACTATCTACTATCATTCTCCTCATCCCTCTGGACTGCTCACTGGCATTGCTGACGACCTCATGGCAACCTCGTTGGTTAGTTATTGTTGATCCTATGAAACAACACAATTTAACTCCCACTTTCCAATACTTCTGATATTAAAATACCAAAACCCCCAGAAAATTTTGAAATGTTTCCTAATTTGTGCTCTCTGACATTATATTATCCCCCTTGACCTCCAAATCTTTAACCACTCTTTGCTCTTATCTTTTTCTGATTTTTTTTACTATTTTGTACCCCGAATGATCATCCTTTAATGTTTGTATCAAAAAAACACCCTGTGTTTTTCTCTGTATATATTGTCTCAGACAATTCATCCAATTCTTACACTTTCTGATCACCTCTATCTGGAAGATGAACAGAATATATGTTTATCCCTATATTCCTGGCTCTGTCTCAAGCTTTGCACCCACATATTCAATGTTGCACTGAACATGATGAATGAGATACAATGCCATCTACTTAAATTAATGTGTACAAACAAGATTTTCCTTCAGACTAGATTGCTCCTTCCTTCTCTATATTTGTTAACATATTACTAGTCTTCTTCTCACCAATAATTGAAACCTTAAAGTTATCATTTTTATTTCCTTTTACTATCACCCTTAACCCACAAATTCATCAATAATCAAAGTAACCCAATAATTAATTCTAAATTACTTATCACACCTGGCAGTTAAACACACACACACACACACACACACACACACACACACACACACACACACACACACTTATGCCATTAACACAGGACATGTCCTTACTACCTTACGTGTAGATTCAGACTAAGATATGAAAGCGATTTGTAAGCTACCTTTCCAAAATGAGCTCTCTTTAAGAGGATCTCATCGACTTATTTTCATTCACTCAAAAACAAACAAACAAACAAACAAAACAAAAAAACTCAAAATCTATTCACAACTTTCTCTAGTCACTGATTCCCTTGCCTTACCTTTCCGTAAAACAAATATTTGGGATTTGCCAGTGACTATGTGTGCTACTGTTAGCTGCTTTCACACACATTGAGTGTTTCTTGATATTCTCTCTCTTCCAACTTACCCTGAATCCAACTTTTAGATGATAAACTGCTAATTTAATCACCTTCTCTCTCCCCTGAAAAAATCCCTTCAGTAGCTCAAAGACACCTGACTATATTTCTCCACTTCTTTTTAACTCTACTCCACCATCATTACATCTTTCTCTTCAACATAAACTCAACTCTACCACAACTACATCTTTACTCACTGCTTTATATATTTTGGTACATTCAGAAACATGGCCATATATTTTCTTCCCATTCTCACATGAATGCTACTTTGCAAGGTGAATCTGTAGCTCCTCTAATCAAAGTATGACATCCGTCTCTCCATTTTGCTTTTCAGTTAGTCTTGGCTCATGAAATAATATCAAACCTATCAAGCAGAGCCTTGAAAAGTAGTTCTGCATTAGGACTTGCCCACTCCTGCGATACTTGGAACCTTGAGAGCACCGTGTTAATGAGCCCAATCTAGTATACTGGAGGAGTGTTCCATCTGACTGCAGAAATCACTGGACATGTGAATGAAGCCATCCTGAATTACCAGCCAACAGCCAACCACCATGCTGCCCACACATGCATGGAGGACCCTGTAGAAATCAGCAGTAGCAGCCTGAACTTGGCTATCCACAAACTCATGAACTAAATAAGTTAGTTTTAAACCAATAGTTTTGGCATGTCTTCTTATATAGCAAAAGTTAATCAAAACCTATGATTTATTTACCCCCACTTGATGTCTTATTTTTATTTTTAATTATTATAGATACATAACAGGTATATATATTTATGGGGTACAGGTGATGTTTTTATACAGGCATGCTATGTCTAATGATTAAATCAGGGTCACTGGGATATTCATCTCCTCAAGCACTTATCATTTCTTTGTGTTAGGGGCACTCTGATCCCACTATTTCAGTTCTTTTAAAATACACAATAATTTATTTTTAACTATGGTTGCCCTATTGTGCTACTAAATACTAGATCTTATTCAGTCTATCTAACTGTATTTTTTTACCCAATAATTATGTCCTCTTTATCACCTCTCTCCCAACTACCCTGCTGGCCTCTGGTAACCATCATCCTATTTTATCTCCATTAATTATATTTCTTTTTTTTTAGCTCCCACATTTGAGTGACAACATGTAAACTTTCTTTCTGTGCTCAGCTTATTTCACTTAATGTCCTCTAGTTCTATCCATGTTGCAGAAATGACAGTATTCTATTCTTATTTTTTGGCTGAATAATATAACATTGTGTATGCACCACATTTTTTTAAACCATTCATCCATTGATGGACACTTAGGTTACCTCAATATCTTGGCTATTGTGAATACTGCTGTAATAATTACAGGAGTGCAAATATCTCTTCAATATTACATTTTTTTTTCGATTGGACATATACCCAGCAGTGGGATTACTGGATCATATCATAGGTCTACTGTTAGTTTTTTGAGGGACCTCTGTATTTCTTTCTCACCAGTAGTGTATAAGAGGGTCTGCCTCTCTCCACCATCCTTGCCAGCATTCGTTATCGGCTGTCTTTTTGGATAGTAGCCATTTAATTGGGATGAAATGATAATCACGGTAGTTTTGATTTGCATTTCTCTGATGATTAGTGATACTGAGTATATTTTTGAAAATCGTTGGCCATTTGTATGTCTTTGTTTGGGAAATGTCTATTCAGATCTTTTGCCCATTTTCAAATTTGATTATTTGGGTTTTTTTTAACCTACTGAGTGGTTTGAGCTCTTTATATATTCCAGGCATTAATTCCTTGGGTAGTTTACAAATATTTTCTCCTATTCTATGGGTTACCTATTCACTTCATTGATTGTTTCCTTTGCTGTTTAGAAGCATTTTTAGATTCATGTGATCCCATTTCTCCATTTTGTTTTCATTGTCCATGCTTTTGAGGTTTTACTCAAGAAATCTTTGCCCAGACCAATGTACTGGATCAAGGGCGTCCAACCCTTCAGAAGGGAGGACTTTTTTGCTTATCTGTGTTGGAGAATACCGCAAAAATTATTCACGAATCTTTTTTTTTGTTTTCTTTAGCTCATCAGCTATTGTTAGTGTATTTTATGCATGGCCCAAGACAATTATTCTCCTTCCAATGTGGTCTAGGGAAGCCAAAAAGTTGTACACTCATGTACTGCGTCGTCTCTCCAAAGTTTTCTTCTAGTAGTTTTATAGTTTCAGGTCTTAGATTTATGTCATTAATCCATTTTGATTTGATTTTTGTACACGGTGAAAAACAGGGGTATAGTTTCACTCTTTTTGATATGGACATTAAGTTTTCCCAGCACAATTTATTGAAGAGACTGCCCTTTCCCAGTGTATGTTCTTAGCATCTTTGTCAAAAATGAGTTAAATGTAAAAGTATGCAATTATTTCTGTATTTTCTATTTTGTTCTATTGGTCTACGTATCTGTTTCTATGCTAGTACCCTGCTGTTTTGGTTACTATGGCTCTACGGCATAACTTGAAGTCAGGTAATGTGATTCCTCCAGTTCTGTTCTTGTTTCTCAGGATACTTTTAAATACTTTGAGTCATGTGTGGCTCCATATAAATTTTAGAATTTTTTAAAAAATTGAGAAATCTCATTGGTAGTTTGATAAGGATTGCTTGAATCTACAGATTGCTTTGGGTAGTATAAGCATTTTAACATTTAATATTTTTCAATTTGAATGCACTTTATTTCCTTTTCTTGTGTAATTGCTCTGACTAGGATTTCAAGTACTATGTTGAATAAAAGTGGTGAAAGTGGATATTCTTTTTGTTTCAGACTTTAAAGAAAGAGCTTTAAGTTTTTCCCCATTTAGTATAATACTAGCTGTAGATGTGTTGTATATGGCTTTTATAGTGTTGAGCTGTGTTCTATTTTTTTAGAGTTTTTATCATGAAGGGATGTGGAACTTTTAATCACGTGTTTTTTATCCTTCATTCTATTGATATAATGTATCACAATGATTTATTTGCATATACTAATCACCCTCAAATCCCTGGCATGAATCCCACTTGGTCATGATGAATGATATATTTAATGTGTTGTTGAATGTGGTTTGCTAATATTTTCTTGCAGATTTTTGCATGTGTGTTCATCAGAGATATTGACTTGTAGTTTTCTTTTTTTGTTGTTGTGTCTTTGTCTTGTTTTGGTATGGAGGCAATACTGGCTTCATAGAATAGCTTGAGTAGGATTGGTAATGGTTCTTCATTAAATGGTTGGTAGAATTCTGCAGTGAAGCCATCAGGTCTTGGGTTTTTCTTCGATGGAAAACTTTCTGCTACTGATTCAATCTTGTTACTTGTTATTAGTCTGTTCAAGTTTTGAATTTTTTCATTATTCAAACTTGGTAGGTTGTATATGTCTAGGAATTCATTCATTTCTTTTAAGTTTTCCAGTTTAACTTCATTTATGTATTGTCTCATAATAGTCTTTAATAATCCTTTGAATGTCTGGTATCAGTTGTCTACCTTTTCATCTCTTACGTTAGTTCTTTTCTTTTTTTCTTAATCTGGCTAAAGGTTTGTTGATTTTGTTTATCAATTCAAAAAACCAACTTTTCTTTTTTTGCTCTTTTGTACTTTTTTAGTTTAAATTTTATTTATTTATGCTCTGATCTTTATTATTTCTTTTCTTCTACTAATTTTGGGTTTGGTTTGCTCTTGCTTCTATAGCTTTTTATGATACACTGTTGTCTACTGAAAGTTTATCTACTTTTTTAATATATGCATTTATTGCTATAAGCCTCCCTGCTTTTGTTGTATCCCATAAGTTTTGGTATGCTGTGTTTCTGTTTTCATTTGTTTCCAAAAATAATAAATTTCCTTTTAAATTTTTTCATTGACAGAGTGGTCATTCAGGAGCATACGTTTATTTCCCATGTGTTTGTAGTTTCCAAAGTTTCTCTTGTTATTGATTTCTAGTTGTATTTAACTGTGGTCAGAAAAGATTCTTGATATAATTTCAATTAGAAAAAAAATTAAAACTTGTTTTGTGTCCTAACATATGGTCTTCCCTTAAGAATGTTCCATGAGCTGAGAAGAATGTGTATTCTGCAGCTGGTCAATGAAATATTCATAAATGGCTATTAAGTCCCTTTGGTCTATAATGCAGATTAACTCTCATGTTTCTTCATTGCTTTTCTGTCTAAATGATTAGTCCGGTGCTGTTAGGGGTGCTGAAGTCCCCAGCTAGTACTATATTTGGGTGTATCTCTCTCTTTAGCACTAATAATATTTACTTTATGTATCTGCTTGCCCCAGCATTGGATCCACACATATGTAAAATTGTTTTATCTTCTTGCTAAATTGACCCCTTTATCATTACATAATGATCTTTTTGTCTCTTTTTGTCATTTTTGTCTTGAAATCTATTTTGTCTAATATAATATAGTCACTTTTGCTCTTTATTTTTCATTTGCATAGAATATCTTTTACCATCTCCTTATTTTCAGTCTATGTATGTCTTTATAGAAAAAGTGTGTTTCTTGTAGGTACCATATATATATATGTATTCACCACTGTTTTGATTGAAGAATTTAGTCCATTTAATACTATTATTGATAGATATAGACTTACTATTGCCATTTTGTTATTTGTTTTCTCATTGTTTTGTTGGTCCTCTGTTCCTCTCTTTTGTTTGTCTTCCTTTGTGTAAAAGTGATTTTCTCCAGGAGCATGGTTTAATTTCTTACTTTATACTTTTGCATATGTATTATAGGTATTTGTTTTGTGGTCTTCACAAGGCTTGCAAATAACATATTATAACCAATTATTTTAAACTATTGACAGCTTCACTCTGACCACAAAGAAAAAACAAACAAGCAATGAGAAAGGTAAAAAACCACCACCACCACCACCACCACCAAAAATATAACCACTAAATTTCAACTTCATTCCCCTTGGCTTTTGACTTTTTTGTTTTTTTTTTGATTTATATCCTTTCATATTGTCTCTTTCTTAAAAAGTTATTAATTTTTGATAGGTTTATTTTTTATACTTCCTACAAAATATACAAACGGTTTACATGCTGCAATTACAGTGCTAGATCATTCTGTATTTTTCGGTGTATTTCCTATTACCAGTAAATTTTACACCTTCAGATAATTTCTCATGGTTCATTAATGTTCTTTTCTTTCAGATCAAGAACTCCCTTTAGCATTTCCTGTAATATAGTCTAGTTGACAAAATCCCTCACCTTTTGATTGTCTGGGAAAGCCTTTATTTCTTCTTCATGCTTTAAACATATTTTTTCTGGATGTAATATGCTAAGTTGGAAGAATTTTTTTTCTTTATTACTTTAAATATGTTATTCCAGTCTTCCCTGGCCTATAAGGTTTCTGCTGAGAAGTCTGCTACCAGACTTACCTGAGCTCCTTTATTATGCTGCTTTTAGCTTTTCTCTTGCTGCTTTTAGGATCCTTTATTTATCTTTGAGCTTGGAGAGTTTGATTATTATGCTGTCCTCTTATTTGGGTTGAATCTTTCTGGTGTTCTAGAACCTTCTTGTACCTGAATATTCATATATTTCTCTTGGTTTAAAAAGTTTTCTGTTATTATTTTTTTGATTGAACTTTCTATCCTAATCTATTTCTGCCTTAAGATGTGTAATTTTTAGATTTTCCCTTTTAAGACTATTTTCTAGATCTTGTAGGTATACTTTATTCACTTTGACTTTTTTCTCCTCTGTGAATTTTTATATAGCCTGTCTTCAGGTTCATTAACACTTTCTTCTGCTCATCAATTCTGTACTTGGGAGAATCTGGTGTATTTTTCATTTGGTCAATTAAATTTTTCAGCTCCTGAATTTCTCTGGGATTTTTATTTTAATTCAATCTCTTTGTTAAATTTTCCTGATAGAATTCTGAATTCCATCTCTGTGTTATCTTGAAGTTCTCTGAGCTTCCTCAAGATAGCTATTTTGAATTCCCAGTCTGAAAGATCACATATCTTTATCATTCCAGGATTAGTCACCGGTGACTTATTTAGTCCATTTGGTTAGGCCATGTTTTCTTGGATGTTCTTGATGCTTGTGAATGTTGATCCATGTCTAAGCATTGAAGAGTTAGGTGTTTATTACAATCTTTGCAGTCTGGGCTTATTCGTACCTGTCATTCTTAAGAGAGCTTTCCACATATTCAAACAGGATTGAGTGTTGTGATGTAAGCCTGTAGACACCAAACCTTATTAGCACTAGGGAGGGTACCCTAAACCCAGGAATGCTGTGACTCTGGCAGACTTCCTCGATGAAACTTGATGAGTTAAGGGACAATTCTTTGAGTTATCAGGCAAAGTCTCTAGCTCTCTTGTCTCTCCTTCTTCTCATTATAAGGGGTCTCTCCATATGCTGGGCTGCCCAGAGTTTAGGCAGAAGTAACATGAGCTCTCCCATGGCCACCTCTATGGGAGAGGTTCTATGCTGGGTCAAACCTGAAGCCAGCACAGGACTGGGTCTCACCCAAGGCTCATGGTGAGTACTGCCTGGCTATTGCTGATATTTATTCAAGGCTAAGGGCTCTTATTCAGCAGGTAGTCAATCCCTTCAGGGCAGTAGATTCCCTTCTGGCCCAGGATGGGTCTAGAAATGCTGTCCAAATGCTAAGTCTTGGAAACAGGGACTTTAGAAACTGCTTTGTGCTTTATTTTATAGTGTTAGAGCTGGTACCCAAGTTGCAACATAAACCTTCTATACCCTTCCCTTTCCTTTCCTCAGGTGGAAAGATACTCTACCTAAGCTGCACTGCCTTGATGCAGGCACTTTCCTGACTGACACAGCCTACGTTATGCTGGGTTGTGCATATGTGAAGTCAGTCCACTGCCTCTGAGACCAGTGCTACACCAGGGCTTGCCCAAGGACTGCAATCCCTGTGGACTGATTACCACTGAAATTTTTTTCTAGGTGCCAGGCCACTGCGGTAGAGCTAGCCTGTGGTATTACCAGCCAGAACTCAGATTACTTTTGCTGGTGCTGAGAATTCTTATGGCTAAGGGCTGGTTTAAATGCTGTCTCCATGGGTGCTAGAAGAATTCTGTCCTGTGTTATGTTCTGCCATGACAGAGAAACGCTGAGTCCTAATGCAAAGCCAATACACTCACTTCACTCTCCCTCCCCCAGGCACACAGATTCTCTCTACATGCAGCCCTGCCTAGGGTTAGGGGAGGTTGATGTAGATGATGCAAGACTGTCTTTCGTATCCTCTTCAATCCCTCATTCTTGATATTATGTTGAAACAATTACTTTAATTGCTCACTTGATGTTTTGGTTCTTATGAAGGTGCTTTCTGGCATGGATAGTTGTTCAATTTGGTATTCCTTTGGGGAGAAGATGGCTGGAGGGTTCTATTCAGTCACCTTGGTTCACTACCTCTATTCTATTTGATGTCTTTTTCAAAATACTCTGGCTCCACAATGTGTAAGCTCTTTTTCTTTCATTTTCTTTCCTGAGTTCTTATGACATTCTAACTGTACCAGCAATTTCAGGAGATTCTGCTATTTTCTCACACAATGCTACCAGTGCCTCTCTTATAAGAACAACAGGTCTATACCACTTATCAAGTACTTAATTGAATACTGTCTTGTTGTTAATGTCTTTTTTTTTTTTAGATAGAGTTTCTCTCTGTCCCCCAGGCTGGAGTGCAGTGACAATCTCGGCTCACTGCAACCTCCACCTCCCTAGGTCAAGTGATACTCCTGCTTCAGCATCCCAAGTAGCCGGGACTACAGGCATGTGCTACCACGCCTGGGTTTTTGTATTTTTAGTAGAGATGGGGTTTTACTGTGTTAGCCAGGATGGTTTCCATCTCCTGACCTTGTAATCCATCTGCCTCACCCTCTCAAAGTGCTGGGATTACAGGCATGAGGCACTGCACCTGGCCTGTTCATGTCTTATAAATCTATTTTCTCCAAATAGATAATTAATCTGATCTATCTTCTTAATCTGTTGGTATCTCTTCAGAATTTATCAGCATTCTATTGGCAAAGTAGGCTTTCAATAAATATTTATTTAGCCTGGGGTGGTGGCTCACACCTGTAATCCCAGCACCTTGTGTGGCCAAGGCGAGCAGATCACTTGAGGTCAGGAGTTTGAGACTGTCCTAGCCAACATGGTGAAACGTCATCTCTAATAAAAATACAAAATTAGCCAAGTGTGGTGGCACACACCTGTAATCTTAACTACTCAAGAGGCTAACCCACAAGAATCACTTGAGCCCAGGAGGCGGAGGTTGCAGTGAGCTGAGATTGTACCATAAGCACTCCAGCCTGGGTGATAGACCAAGACTCCATCTCAAAAAACAAAAACAAAAACAAAAACAAAAACAAAAACAAACAAACAAAAAACCTGATTAAATGAAAGCTTTTTTTAAAATTAAAAAATATTAAGCAATTTTAGTTCAAAAACCAGGTAGATGGCCAGGCGTGGTGGCTCATGCCTGTAATCCCAGCACTTTGGGAGGCCAAGGAAGGCAGATCACAAGGTCAAGAGATTGAGACCATCCTGGACAACACGGTGAAATCCCTTCTCTACTATAAGTACAAAAATTAGCTGAACACGGTGGCGTCACCTGTAGTCCCAGCTACTTGGGAGGCTGAGGCAGAAGTGCTTGAACCTGGGAGGCGAAGGAGAGTGCAATGAGTCAAGATCTTGCCACTGCACTCTAGCCTGGGAGACAGAACAAGACTCTGTCTCAAACAAACAAACAAACAAACCAGGTAGATAACTTATGTTACTGAAAATATAACTACGTGGTACATTTGAGTTTAGTTCTCTTCTCTGCCCTCCTCCTGAGCTCATCGCAGAAATCTGACTTTAGAACTAACTGCCCAAAAAAATACAAAAGAACAAAACAGGGGGAAAAGTAAGACCCCAGCTTGCCCTGAATATATTTTTATAATCCTTCATAATAAGTAGTAAGATGGAAGTGGCTTATCTTATTTATCTTTCAGCTTTATGTCAAACATACATTGTGATATGCACAGGATACACAATGAAACTGAGATTTTTCTTCTGCAGGACCATTAAGCTAGAAATTTTTGACTTTTATTTTCTAGAGTGCCTACAGCATTTTTACTTCACTACTGCATTAAAGTAATTTTTGCATTTAATATGGAATAAAGGCAAATCTGTCTCACAATGCCCTAACCACAGGTACGTGGGCGAACAGTTGTCTACAGATTATGGTTTGGAAAAAGATTCAAAGGAAAGCTGAGAGAGGCAAAACAACTCAATTTGGAATATAAATCAGCCTTGGAATTGACATGCTTCAGTAAGGATGGTATATTTTTTTTTTCCTGTTTCAGAGATGGTGTCCCAAAGCAATTCCTGTTTCTAAGATATAAGGTGTGTTGCAATCCAATTTGGAGAAATTGTGAGGGTCTCTGAGAACAGAATTGGAAAAAAAAAATAAATAGCATTGCATATGCATTTTCTGTCAATGTGCTATTAAAGGTAAATGTTTGACATAAAAATCATCTCCACATACTTTACTTCCTATTCACCTGACATCTTGTCTACCTTAAAATCTTCATCCATGAGAGCCCTGAAATAGGTAATATTAACTGTAGTATCTGAAGAAAAATGTAATAGTTTTAGTCCTTTTGTGATTGTTTATGATGTCTCTATGTATGGGTTGTTTTACCTTTTTATGTTTAATAGGCTTTATTTTTTAGGGCAAATAAAATGATAATGCAGCTTTGTTTTGGGATGTTCTGATTCAATTCAAACTATACGCAATAGTTATATGAAATATGCTTTTTGCTGCAATGGCTACAATCCTCTCGGATAAGTAGTAAAAATGAATTCCTGGTTAAGTGGGCATGGGGTAGGCAAAGAAGCAGCAGCATCAGAGAAGTTGGAGTTGAAATAAATTAAAGAAGTTACGTTTCTTCCTTTTTTTTTTAATTTCAAGGCTGAAGACACTGTCTTTCTCATTCAGTACCACACTCCATTCTTTTATTGATCCAGACTTAACTGTGCTAAAAGCACCAAACAATGAAATGTTGCTTCAGTGATAAATAGATAATAAAACTATGGCATATTCATACAAGGGAGTATTGTTTAGTGATAAAAGAGAAATGAGTGATCAAGCTATGTGAAGACATGTATGAACCCTAAATGCATATTGCTAAGTAAAAGAAATCTGTCTGAAAGGCTACATATAATACCATAATGCTGCATACATATTATAAATTTGTTAAAATTCAAAGTGAATCTTAATGTTTGCAAATTTTTTAAAAAATTACTTATGAGATTGAGAAAAGCAGGATGGAACATAGAAAATAAAAACAATCTAACTGTGTGATAGCCTGTCTGTATGAAATTACCTCACTGAAGATGGTAGGGAGGAAACATAATGATCTAAGTAACTCTGGAAGTTGATAAAGCTGCTTCCTGTGAGGGGACAGGTTAGTAATTCTCAAACCACTATATATGCATAGTGGAAATGAAAGTAAACAAGTGGATGGCAGATGGCAGAAGTCAGGTTTCTTACTGTTGGAGTAAGAGTCTACAGATAATCATGAATAAGAGGATAGGATGATTCACTGTAACAATATATTAGAGTTGGAGGCACAAAGAAATATTTATAGGTGTGTATTTTATTAGCCCATTTTCACACTGCTGATAAAGACATACCTGAGACTGGGAAGACAAAAGGGTTTAATGGACTTACAGTTCCATGTGGCTGGGGAGGCCTCAGAATCATAGTGGAAGGCCAGGAGGAGCAACTCACATCTTACATGGATGGCAGCAAGCAAAGAGAGAGAGCTTGTATAAGGAATCTCCCTGTTATAAAACCATCAGATCTTGTGAGACTTACTCACTATCACAAGAACAGCATGGGAAAGACCTGTCCCCATGATTCAGTTACCTCCCATTGGGTGTCTCCCACAACACACTGGATTTCAAGATGAGATTTGGGTGGGGACACAGCCAAACCATATCATGAATATATGTTGGTTAGTGAGTGGACACACATATACCTTTTGTCCTGTGAGTTGAGAGGATTAGAAATAGGGTACTCTGTCCAAGTACGGTGGCTCATGCCTAGAATCCCAGCACTGTGGGAGGCCAAGGAGGGAAGATCACTAGGTTAGGAGATCGAGACCGTCCTGGCTAATAAGGTGAATTCCCATCTCTACTAAAAATACAAACAAAATAATTAACTGGGCATGGTGGCACACACCTGTAGTCCCAGCTACTAGGGAGGCTGAGACAGGAGAATCACATCAACCCAGGAGACAGAGGTTGCAGTGACCCAAGATTGCATCACTGAATCCCAGCCTAGGCAACAGAGTGAGACTGTCTAAAAAAGAAAAAGAAAGAAAGAAAGAAGAGAAATAGGATACTTTATAATAACAGGCACATGTGACATTGAAATTTTGGTTTCTAATACTACTTTGCAATAAAGGGAACCTGGGACTTTGGATAAATAGCTAATTCATTTATCCAGGACACATATAAAATAAGCCTGAAGCATCTTGTAGTGCTACAGAGTAAAGACAATGCTAAGTACACACACACATACACACACACACACAGAGAGAGAGAGAGAGAGAGAGAGAGAGAGAGAGGGAGAGAGGGAGAGAGAGAGAGAAAGAGGAGAGGGAGAGAGAAGAGAGAGAGGAGAGAGAGAGGAGAGAGAGAGGAGAGAGAGAGAGAGAGAGAGAGAGAGAAAGGGGAGGGGGATTATTTTAAAGGGACACCATAGCCAGGTGAAGGAGTTCAAAGCTGGAACAATTTGAGCAGCAAAATAAACAAAGTAATGCTGTATTATAAGCTGAAGTAAAAATTAAGTAACTGTGAGTTCACACTGATAAAGAAGCAATCGCATAAACAGAGAGAAGAAACTATAATGGCCAGTTGATGTTTTAACTTGGTTTGGCCATAGTGCCTACTTATTCAATTAAACACTAATCTGGGTGTTGCTGTGAAGCTATGTTGTAGATATCGTTAATATTTACAATCAGTTGATGATAAATAAAGGATTAAGAATTACCTTTACTTAGGAGATTATCCTTGATAATCTGGATGGTCTCATTCAATGAGTTGAAGTATCTTAAAAGAAAAACTGAGGTTTCCTAGAACAAGGAGAAATTCTAATTTTGGACTCCCTGAGCTGTAGTATTTCTAGTATGAGAATACTCTTATTTCTAGTAATGAGAATTTCCAGCATGCCTGCCTGTCCTACACAAGTTTGAAACTTGCCAGCTCCCATAATCACACAAGCTACGTCTGTCTATCTATCTGTCTGTCTGTCTGCATATATCTTATTAGTTCTGCTTTTCTGGTAGAGCCTTAAAATCCTCTATGCAGAACAATTCCAAATAATATTTCGATACTTCACCCTCCAGGAGGTGGATCACAACTCCCCATATTTAAAGTGTGGGCTGCAGATTGTGACATCCTTCAGAAAGAATACAATATGAAAAAGGGAGCAAAAACAGTAACCTTGCAATGCAGAAACATGACAAATACTACCTTAGCCAAGGTCAACAGTAACACTGATAAGTCACTGATAATATGTGCCCTTGACATTATGATGAAAAATCGCCTTTACTTCTGTGATCCTCCTCTCAGAAATACATAACCTCAGTTCAAGAAAAATCAGACAAATTCCAGTTAAGGGAGATTTTGCAAAATACTGACCAATAATTCTCAAAAGAAACAAAGTAATCAAAAAGGGGAATATCTGAAAAACTGTCACAACCAAGAGGAGCCTGAAAAGATATGACTGAATGTACTGAACTGTAGATGGGATTTTGAAGGAGAAAAAGAACATTAGAGGAAAGCTAAGAAAATATGAATGAAATATGAATTTAATAACTCATCAATATTGGTCTGTTAATTGCAACAAACGTATCATACTAATATAACATTAATTACATGCAAAACATAGTGGGAAGTAAGAGGGAACTTTCTTTGCAATTTTTCTGTAAATCTAAAACAGTTCTCTAAAAAAGTTTAAAGATATTACATACTGATTTTGTTATGTTCTGCTCTAAACTGAGAAAAAAAGAATCTAGAAGCTTGCAATGTAGTGACAAAGACACAGTGGAACAGTAAAGTTTATTGAGATTTTAACATATCCTGTCACTACACTAGGTACCTCTTAAATAATATTTGATTCAATGTTGCACATTATTATGTCCCTTTTGCAGATGAGGAAAGTAAGTCTAAATTAAATTATATAGTTTTCTGAAGGATAAATAACCATCCTGAGACCCCAAATTTATATGGCTCAAAGCCAAACCCCTTGCACTGGAGAGGTTCCCCTCACCTGATTGGACAGGATAGGTACTCAGACCATAGAATTCAAGATAGCTGGCATTATGTGCCATGAGTGGTACTGTAAGAGAACAGTGCTATTGACACGTGAGGAAGGAGCAAGCTACTAGTTGAGCAGGTGAGGCTTCATACTGGAAGGGGCTTTTTGGCTGGATATGAAGAATTGAGCATGTTTATGTTTTGGTTACAGAAAAGAAAGCCATTTCATGAGAAGGAAACAAAGGCATACAGATGAAACCCCACGAAACAGGATCTGGGAATTACAGTTGATCCAGTTTGGACAGAGGGTAGTGTGTATCTGTAAGAATAGAGACAAAAACAGTGAAAGAAAGTTCTTTTCCCTCACTGTCCCTCATCCCCAAATTTAGACTGAGCCTCAGCAAACATAAAAAGAGATTCCTTGATCCCTCAGCGAACACAGTTAGATCCTTTGTGAAAGATCTGGTAAAAGTAATAAGAAAACAGAAAACACACACACAAAACGAATCCTGAATACATCAAGTTTTTCCCCATTAGGAGAAAAGTGAACATGGTTATTTATTGAACCTCATTATTGTCAGACTTATGCCAGCTACTTTCAAATTCATCTGGCAAGTACTTACTGGAAGCAAGCACTATTTTAGGCAATGCGATCCCAATGACATAGCCTCCCCTCTTTCTCATTGCATTATGATGATTTGTTTACATCTCTACCTTCTTCTTAGATTATGAATTCTTTAAGAACATGCAAAAGATCACCAAGGGAGGCAGCTTCCTTTTCTGATATTTAAAATACCACCCCCTTCTATTATTTAGACCTGAAAGAATTAGGCTGAAAAAGTCATTATTTTGCAGAGCATTTTTTTTTAAATTTTCTGCCTTAAAACAGTTTTTTCAGTCTTGGACTAATTATCACCATAGAAAAATTATTCCTGTGGCCAAGTTTTCTTGGCCTGGGAATGCAAAAAAATTGGATTTGAAGAAAATTTTGGAAAAGTAAAGAGAGAATGTGTTATCCTTGCATTTTCTTCTATTGAAAGCCACAGAGAACTTGAATAATTTTTTATTTACTGAAAAAATATTCTAGTCCATCTACTTGTATTAGAAACTATGCTTCATGGTACTGTCTCATTGATAAAAAGATACTTGTTGTGGCTTCAGGAAGAGAGAAATCTAGTGCAAAACAGACACATGAATAAATAAATATAATAGCAATCAATCATTCAATCAACCAGCCTTTGACTGAGCATGTACTATGTGCCACTCAGTAGCTGAGGCAATGAGAATGCCTTAGTTGATTAACTGACTGAATCTTTCCTATATGCATATATAATTATATTAGACACTGTACTAGGGCTTTACAACTTCAAGACTATTGACATACTGAGCTGAATAATTATTTGTGCATTTTAGGACATTTAGCAGCATTCCTGTACTCCACCCTACCAGATGCAAGTAGCAGCCCTCTCTCCATCCCCTGCAGTGGTAATAAAGATGGTTTGAACACTGCAAATTGCCTCTGGGAGGAATACCACCTTAAATTAAGGACTATAGCTCTGTAATATGTAGTGTCAAAAGATCTTGGAACCAAGGAAGTTAACCTAGCCCAGGGTGTCAGAGCCTGCTTTCCTGAGGAAGAAACATTTAGGTTGAGAGGTGAATGTGAGAGATTTAATTATACAAAGAAGTAGCAGGAGAGTCTATTCTTGTTACCAGGCTATCAGCAAGAACCTTCATACCTTTGCTCTAAAGATAAACATTCCTCTCCGTACTACTTCCTCTCATCTGGACCCTTGACACATTGTCCTTGCTGTGAAATTCAGCCCTTCCTTGATGCTTCCCCAACTCTTCCCAACTCCCTCCAACATACCTAACATGGACACAAGACAGCATGCAGAAACATTTCTTGAAGATGTCAGGAGCAGACAGAGGAGAGGGTAAACATTTAGCAGATCCGTCCATAAACATCCTTCAAACTCCTCTATACAAGTGTATGTCCACTGGGCCATCATCCAGATGGCCTTAATCTCACACTCACTTTTCCTGTCTTTCTTGTAGGGCCCAGTTTAAAATAAAACCCCAGCTTCTCACACAGAGAAACTTGAGTGACTCTTTGTTACTTGGGTTCCTACTGACATCTGGACACTGAATGTTTCTACTTCTAATGAGAGTAACTTATTAAGTCTGGTTTTTTTGTTTGTTTTTTGCTTTTTTGAATAAAGATGATGTGTGAACCAAACTCTGGTGCCAACTCTTAATAATACTTTACCTTTCTATGCTGTGGTAGAGTCATTTGGAGGATACGAAGAAAGAAAACATGAAGGAAAGCATATCTATGTTGGTTTGTTAGACAAAGAAAAAAAAAATTTCAAAGCCTTGAAAGACAATCTTGAAAAAGAAACAATTGTTTGTCACCATGAGAAAGAAGGTTGGAGGGGCAAACAGGGCACGTGTCAGTACCTGAGTGAAAACTAACCATTGTGACCAAAGGAAGCAATAGGAAATGGGATTGGAGGGCATAAAGCGAGGACTAGAAAGAGAGAAGGATAGCAAGGAACTGTGATAAATGCCTCACTCTTAATAGGAACATTTACTGTACAGGTAATGTGAGATTCAAAGCAAGATTTTAAACTAGTTGAAGAAATTAAATGAGTTCTCATTTTAGAGGAAAACTAAAACCACTTAACAGAGTTTGCTACCTGGTGTCAGGGAGGCCAGATAGGAGGTTAGTTCAACGAATAATACAAGTAATACAAGGGAAATGATGAGCCTGAATTTAAAGGGGGAGTTCATGGTTTTATTAGAAATAATAAAAACAATAGGCAAGAAAGAGCTAGCATCTACTGAGCACCCGCTGCTAAGCAGTAAACACTTCATACTTTCCAACCAGTTCAATCTACCAACAAATTCTATGATACCATTGCCAATGTTACCATCATTTCACAGAGGTATTTCCTAATCTGACTGAGATTTCATAGACTGGAAAAGGCAGAAATGTGATTCCAACCTAAGCCAGAATTGAACCCATGTCAACCAACATGTGCTGTATTAACAGCCATACAATGAAGCCAGATTTCATTAGGGAGCAAAAACCTGGGGCTGCAGCTTAATAGACATTTTTATGAATGTGGTCTCAAAAATGCTTAGGCAATACCTACAAAAGAGATATAAATGAAAGGTAAGTTTCTGTTATATTTTTAATACGTAGCTTGCTAGGGCTTGGCAAATAAAGAGACTTGGAAATGACAGCAAGAGAGAGGGAAACATCTGGACTGACGCCACAGTTTTTGTTTGACTTAGAACATTATCCTGCCATGAAAATCACTGTGGAAAGAATGTTGGGGGGTCAATATACTGGGGGCAAGTTGTTATGTTTAGTTTTTAAAATGGTGATCTGGAGGTACTTGAGTGCATTCCAAGTGGAAATACCGAGTAGACATTTAAATTTGTGGATCTAGGTTTCCATAAAAATCTCCAAGTGAAGACTAGAGGAAATGTAAGTAAAATCACCTAATGAACAAATCATATATGGCTTAAAAAAAAAAAAAAAAGGATATAATGATTATTTCTCCAATTGGAGACCAAATGTGTGTGTGTCTCTGTGTGTTTGTGTGTGTGTGTGTGTGTGTGTGTGTGTGTGTGTATACATATATAATCTCCAAATTTTGCCCTTCAAATCTATTATATGCAATCTTCCTCATCTTAATAAATAACGACTTCACCCCTTCAGCTTTCTACAAGACATTCTAGCCTGAAAACTTGGAGCGAGTCTTGAGGTCTCCTCTTCTCTAAAAACCACATCCAATCTATGAGTAAATCTCCTTAGTTTACCTTAAGAATATATCTGGCCGGGCACGGTGGCTCAAGCCTGTAATCCCAGCACTTTGGGAGGCCGAGGCGGGTGGATCACAAGGTCAAGAGATCGAGACCATCCTGGTCAACATGGTGAAACCCCGTCTCTACTAAAAATACTAAAAAAAAAAATTAGCTGGGCATGGTGGCAAGTGCCTGTAATCCCAGCTACTCAGGAGGCTGAGGCAGGAGAATTGCCTGAACCCAGGAGGCAGAGGTTGCAGTGAGCCGAGATCGTGCCATTGCACTCCAGCCTGGGTAACGAGAGCGAAACTCCGTCTCAAAAAAAAAAAAAAAAAAAAAAAGAATATATCTAAAATTAGACTTGCTGTCACTGTTGTCCAAGCCTATCATTTGGATTATTTTAATAGCCTTTTAATGGTAACCTCTGTTTCCTTCCTTGATGTGCCTACCACAGTATGTTGTCAACACAGGAACAAGTGATATTTGTAACATGTAAGGCATACATGGTCAATTAATGGTCAATCAAATCACTGAGCCAATGCAATAAGGAAAAAGAAACCTTTTTAACATATGGATAGCTACATGGGATAAAAATCCTCAATCTTTTCCTAACTTAATACACAAAAATTAATTTGAGATAGATCATAAACCTACATATAAAAGCTAACAATAGAAAGTTTCTAGAAGAAAATAGAAAAGAGTAGCTTTAAAAGCTTGTGAAATTTGATTAAACAGGGCACAAGTACTATTGAAACAAACAACAAAAATGATAAATGTCTTCAAAAGCAGAAATTTCTGCTCTTCAAGAGACTCTTTTAAGAAATTTAATAGGCAAAATCTACACACTGGGAAAAGGTACTTGTACTACATACACCTGAAAACAGCACTTCTTAGGAGAATACATAAAAAACGTCCACAAATCAACAATACAAAGACCGTCTACTCATTTATAATATGGACGAAAATTTGAACAGGTGCATCACAAAGGAAGACGTCAGAGTGGTCAATAAGCACAGCAAAGGTGTGCATTAGCATTAGCTATCAAAGAAATGCAAATTAAAACAACCAAAACCATTTACGCCCACCTGTGTGACATGTGTGGCTAAGGTTAAAAAAAAAAAAAGAAAAGCACAGTAATACTAGTAGAGAGCAACCACAACTTTTTACAGTGCTGGTGGGTGTTTAAAATGACACAACTCCTTTGAAGAACTATTTAGCATTTAGCTATAAAATTGAACATACATCTACCCTATGACCCAGCATGACAGCTAAGTAAATACTCAAAAGAATTAAAAACGTATGTTTTCAAAAAGACATCATGGCAGCCTTATTTATAACAGCTTCACACTCAGCAGCACTCAAATATCTACCAACCACCAACAGGAATCAATACTTGAAAACATAAACAAATTAACATTAGAATACTACACAGCAATAAAAAGAAATGAACTGTTAATTTATGTAAAAACAAGGATGAATTTCATAAACATATGTTGCACAAAAGATGCCAGACACAAAAGAGTATATATTACATTGTTCCGTTTATATAAAGCTTAAGAACAGAAAAAGGGAGGAAATGAATGGAAAAGGCATAAGGAAATTTTCTGGTGTGATGAAAATGTTCTATATCTTGTTCTGGATGGTCATTACATGGTGTATAGAAACATATAGTTGTCAAGAATTTTAGACCTGATCATTTAAGACCAGTATATTTTATTGTTCATCAAATATACTTCAAAAATTAAAAAGGAATAAAATAAAAATGCAAGCCAAATCATGTCAGTTCTGCAAGAAAATCATTATTTTTACAAAAGCTTTCAAAGTCTAAACATGATCTTCCGTCCCTCCCCACTAATCTGTTACTTTCAGACCTCATCTCTGCAGGGAGTACATATCCCTATTCCTTCCTTTATTCTGTTCTAGCCAAACTGGCCTTCCTTCTGTTCCTTGAATATGCCAAATGAAGTCACTCTTCATATCTTCTGTTCCACTCCCCTGGAAAGTCCTCTAGAGTTTCATAATTTGCTCCACTACTTCCTTTAGTGTCTGCCAAAATATCATATTACGAAACCTCTCCTACCAAACCTACTAAAAAATAACCCCATACACACACATACACATGGATGCAAATTCACATACCTACACACCTGAATTGACACACATACAACATCACCCACCATTCTATTCCCCTTAACTGATCTGTTTTTCTCTGCAGCACTTAACACCACACAACTTACTATAAAATGTAACTATTTATTCTATACCAAGTATCTCCACTAAGTTGAATAAGTGCTTATTAGAACAGGGCTTTGGGATGTAATTAGATAATCAAGATGGAGCTCGTAAGAATTGGATTGGTGCCCTTACAAAAAGATACAAGAGAGCCTATAATCCCAGCACTTTGGTAGGCCAAGGCAGGCCTATCAGTTGAGGTCAGCAGTTGAGACCAGCCTAACCAACATAGTGAAACCCTGGCTCTACTAAAAATACAAAAATTAACTGGGTGTGATAGTACAGCCTGCAGACCCAGCTACTCAGGAGGCTGAGGCTGGAGAATCAGTTAAACCTGGGAAGCAGAGGCTGCAGTGAGCCAAGATCCTGCTACTGCACTCCAGCCTGGTCAACAAAGTGTGACTCTGTCTCAAAAAAAAAAAAAAAAAAAAAAAAAAAAAGACACAAGAGAACTTGCTTTCTCTCTCTCTGTTCTTCACCATGTGGGAATACAATGAGAAGATGGCTATCTGCAAAAAAAGAAAGTGGATCCTCATCAGACCTGACTTGCTGGCAGCTTGAGCTTACACTTTACAGCGTCTTGGACTATGATGAATAAATTTCTATTATTTGTAAGCCACTCATTCTACAGTACTGTTACAGCAGCCCAAACTAAGACATGTATATAATAAGCTCTCAGTAAATATTTATTGGGTAAACATTATTTTATAGAAATTATTCATTGTGAAATCTGAAAACAATAAAACTTATGGCCAAGGAACAAAATGAATATATAAAAATACAAGCAACTATGTAATGTGAAATTAATAAGGGACAGCTAAAATTCTGCAAAGGTCTGTGACTCAGGTAGTCACAGCCTAAAGGTTTGAATAAACTAAACTCATACACATTTACAACTCTTCTAGTTGGAGAAACACATCAGTCCATCAAAGCCTTGCATGTGGTTGTGTTCAATATTATTGAAAGACCTATTAATTGTATCCTAATGAATGAAGAAGTAGTAAAGCATGCACGACTACTGAGGGAAGGTGTTTTTTTTTTTTTTAAATGCATTCAAGTATTTTTCATGTTCATAAATGATTATATAATAATGCTAATTTTAATGAAATAAAACATTTTGTATCTGAAAAGAAAGTACATTTAAGTCTATTTGGGACTTTCCTTTATAAATAATCATGCACTAATTTAATTATCCAAATTAAATTATGATTGCTATAGTTAATCCCCCTTTTTTCTTTGAGAATTTAGCAGTAAGTATATTTCCTTCACCTCAGTTGTACTTCAGAATAGGCAAAATAATTAGGCAAAGCAAAGATAGAAATTAAAATAAAGACTCTTAGGAAGATGACATATATGAAACTAGAATTTGAGAAAGAAGGTAAAGGCTGTTGTAAAAACATTTTAGAGAAATGCTGTGAAACCACTTAAACAAAAATGATTCTTTCATATTCTTCTAATTTATTCAACAACCAAAAATAAAAATGAGACCAAAAATTGTAAGAAGTGGATTAGAAATTTTGCAGATATAGTAGGAGGCAAGTAGTAGTCACTGAAACACACCATTCTGAACAGTTTAAAGCTTACCAAAAAAGAGGGGTGGGTGACCTGCCAAGTGCTACGCTAACAACATAAGCTCTACCTGTGGCTGTCCTACATTCTACAGTCAAAAAGCATGAAGAAGAAAAGTCTATGTCCACTGTTTCTCAAGTAAAAAATGTTACTGAAAATGACTGTGCATTCTAGGACCTGAATACATGAGATTTACCACTTCCCATTACACATTTCATTATGCAATCTAGGTTGCAAGGTGCTGATTCTTACTTTTAAGTTTAAAATTCATAAAGCCACATTATATGTCATGTGCAGGTCATTAAATGTCCTCAGATTTTAAAGATAGTTATTAAATTTTACAGACAAATATTCAGGTAGATTTTAAGTACAAATACATATGTACAGAGAGAGAGAGAAAAAGGAAACTGACCGCATAGAACAGCCACAAACGTGAAAGGGAGAAAGGGGACTAACATTTAATGAGTGCCTTCTATGTGCCTGACACAGTTCTGACCTGTAGTTGCAGCATCTCATATAATAAATATAACGATAGCCGGGCGCGGTGGCTTACGCCTGTAATCCCAGCACTTTGGAAGGCTGAGGCGGGTGGATCACGAGGTCAAGAGATCAAGACCATCCTGATCAGCATGGTGAAACCCCCTCTCTACTAAAAATACAAAAAAATTAGCTGGCTATGGTGGCGCGTGCCTGTAATCCCAGCTACTCAGGAGGCTGAGGCAGGAGAATTGCCTGAACCCAGGAGGCGGAGGTTGCGGTGAGCCGAGATCGCGCCATTGCACTCCAGCCTGGGTAACAAGAGCGAAACTCCGTCTCAAAATAAATAAATAAATAAATAAATAAATATAACGATAAACCTGCAGCTGTTTCTGGGATCTTGGCTATGGAACCTCCTTTTAGGTAAGATCATCTTTCCTTAAGTTGCTATTGATGTTTTCATAACTAATCTACTTTAGTTAGGGCCATAGATTGGATTGTTATTTTTGTTGTGAACTGTGATGAGAAAAAGTTCTAGGACATGCTTTGTAAGCACTTCAAAAACCGCACTTGAAGGCACCTTCTGATGTGGCATAATTCTTCTAAGAAGATCACATTCTTTACAAGTCTTTATCCCTAGGAAAAGTACTACTCTAAAAAAAAAAATCTGACACAGAATTTGTCTTTTTTCCCCAAAGTGAGAGAGTGGAACAAGTCAGTCATCTGGTAGGTAGCTTTTGCTTTTCCTGACTTTCAAGCCAGAATCAATGAACTGACAAGTAACACTTGGCTTACAGATTTGGAAGAGAAAGTAGATTTAGGATTTAGAAAGCAGAGAATGTCTTATAAAATCCATTCCTGAGGAGAAGTTTAATTTAGAATAAATGAAAGAAGTACGGCCTAATCTCAGGAAAAAGGAATGGGGAACGATTTGAAACAGAAACTCCTATCCTCATTGGTTTCTTAGTCTTGAGTTTGGATGTTATTAATCAAAGGATAGAGCCCTGGGAAAATCAGCCATGAAAGCTATAAATAAGTACAAGGAAAAAACATGTGTTTCAGCATGGGGGAGAATAAAATAATACTGAGTGAAGGGTGGAGGGCTGTTAAGAAGAGAGGAATAGTCATGAAAAGTCAGGGCAATAATAGTCTGTGCTGAAAGCAGTATGTACATTCAGGATACTGAAAAAGATAAGGAAACTTTTTTTTTTTTTTTTTTGAAACAGAGTCTTGCTCTGTCATCCAGGCTGGAGTGCAGCAGCACAATCTCAGCTCACGGTAACCTCCGCCTCCCAGATTCAAGTGCTTCTCCTGCCTCAGCCTCCCAAGTAGCTGGGATTACAGGCACAGACCACCACATCTGGCTAGTTTTTGTATTTCTAGTAGACACAGGGTTTCATCATGTTGGCCAGTCTGGTCTCAAACTCCTGACCTTGCAATCTGCCCATCCCGGCCTCCCAAAGTGCTGGGATTACAGGTGTGAGCCACTGCACCAGACCTTTGGAAACTCTTAGGGTATAAGTGGAATGTGATTGGAACCAAAAAGTGTAAACTACCCGCATATAATTGTGCTAGAATTTTTTAAAAATTCTATTTTTTGAGTGATCAAGTAAGAATCGTAATACCTTTACATGTGCAGTCATTCATACTTTAAGAAATAACTGCTTAATGGAGCTCTTCTCTTCTGTAGTTACACTATAATCAAGTACCATAAAATAAACAGACTATTATGCAGTCTTCACTTCTGCCTACTTAAAGCTGGTGAATTATTAGGCTTGTGTTTTAGCCAATGCCTACATATACACTGGTGTTCAATAAATACCTAGATGTCAAATCTCTTGACATCTAAGTAATGGCAAAAGTTTCACAGTATAGTAAAATGATTACTAACATAATTTAAAATGCTTCATTTTCAGGTTGGTAGAACATATTAAGAAAAATAACTTGAGCTGAAAAAGAGTGCAAAGTTTATCCGAATTAGAGAAAGTATTAAATATTAGCAAAAACTTAAAAATCTCAGCAGTCATTTCTGCTCTATTTGACTCCACCACTGTAAAGAGTTCTATGTATATTCATACAGACCAAAAGGAAAGATTATTTGTCATGTAGGATACAAATCATGGTTATTCAGGAATGCTGTCTTAATAGTAAATCAACAGAAATTACTGCTTAGAAGAAGATATTATTCATTTTCAACAAGATATCAATTGCAGGTAAGAACGTATTTATCTTATTAATATGTATAGTACAAATGTAATTCAACTCAGCAAAGTATTTATGTCCTGCCCTAAACAAAATGGGCATCCTTATCACATCCTTCCTATTTAAAACACTATTTTGGTTGATTCTTTACTTACCTGGTCACCAAACCCATCCATCCCCTATACCAATTTACTCTGAGTTTACATTGCCAAGTTGTTAGACCTACTTCCAAGTCTAACACCCTGGCCCATTTCTACCTGGATATTACACCCAATCTACTTTTTTTAAAAAATGTGTCAACCCACTAAAGTTTATGTCTCCTTTCTCCTTTGGTAAGAATGAAATCCCAGGTTATGATGAATAGATCCCGGCTAAGCTATTAAGATCTGATAATGGAAGCTAATGCCACTTCTCTTAATATTTTCAACAGGGAGCATTTCCTTAACTGAAAGATAGAATTACAGGTAACTTTGCAAAAAAGTGCAAAAAACTTTTTATTGCAGAAATTTTTGAAAGAATATGTTCTTTCTCAAAGAAGTACCTAGGGAACTAGGGGTGTATCTCAAAGTGAGAGTAAAGAGTCCAGTTATAAATTTGGGACATAAAATATTTCTAAGGAGTAGTGAAGGCAATGCTAGTTGTACTTCAATGTGAAGTATTCTGTATCAACTTTGAAAGTAAACTCGGTGGTCATTAGCAGTTTAACCATTTTTGGTCTGAAATACTGCGTTTCTTCCTATGTCTGTAAGCTAATTCATTAATGCATTAGTCAAAATGCTTTTGCAGTTTTCTCACAGAAATGCACCCCAACAAGTGTTATTGCTCTATAGTATGCATAGAGGGTTACAGAAAGAGTACATAATCTACTATCATTCTACTTTACCTTTTATCTGGCATTCCTGGCTATTATTTTTCATTCATTCACTCATTTATTTATTCAATGGGCGCTGGCATCTCTATATGTTCAACATAGAGCTTTGTATTGAATATAGATTTTTTTTTCCTACTATAGCTTGTTTAAAAGGCCAAAGTTCCAATAAGCAATGAATGCATACAACGGGAGCAGCCATATAGTCACATGGGAGATAAGCTAGTAAATAATAGCAAAGAAAGAGACTGTTTTTAGGTCATGGCAACAATACATATTTTTTAAAACATATAAATAGGATGAAGCAAAGAAATATCATTGAAAAAGGAATAGGACATGTGATGGTTAATTTTATATGTCAGCTTTACCAAGCTAGGATGTCCAGATAGCTGGTAAAACATTGTTTCTGGGTGTGTCTGTGAGCGTGTTTCCACAAGAGATCAGCATTTGAATTGGCAGTATAAGTAAAACAAATCATAGTCACCAAGATCATCCAGCTCACTGAGGGCCCAAACAGAACAAAAAGATGAAGTAATAGTGAATAATCTCTTCTTGAGCCCCTCCCCACTTCCTATCTTGGGACTTAAGATTATTGGTCCTTCTGGTTATCAGGCCTTCAGGCTTGGACCAGAAATACACCACCAGCCTCTTGGGTCTCCAGAGCCTGCAGACAGCAGACCATGGGACTTCTCAGTCTCTATAATTGCATGAGCCAATCTCTCATAATAAATTTATTTATATCTATATCTCTATATAGCCTCTGTTTCTGTTGCTCTGGAGAACGTTAATATAGGACAACATTCATTCCCTAAGATACTATTGAGGTTAGAGTTTTATCCCAAAGTTCAGTATAAACTTGGAAAAAAAAGGACTTTTGCCATGATAGATTATGAAATTTCTAAACATGCTACAAACACAAACATCTTTAGGGGAATTCTAACAATACTTTACTCAATCTGGGCTGTCCCAAGTACTTTGTTTATGCATTGCTTCATTTGAGACATCCTGTTAAACACAATATAATATGTGTGTGCTACTGATTCTTATACGTAAATATAAAAAAAAATTATTTCTTTTGGCTTTAGGGGAGGGAATAAAAAAGAGCCTGAAGGTGGGTAACAGAATAGCCAGAGTAAATTGGCAGCCAGTCAGACAAATCCAGTGAATTCTAGAAGAAAAGAAGACGATAAAGAGTGATTTTTCAAGTGTAAGTTAAGTCTAAACTGAAACTGAAGCAAGACCAATAAGATGTATACGTAATGACAAGTGACAAGTGATCACTCTAACGATTTTCCTGGAATGGAGTCTTGCTAATCTCTCCGCTCAGTCTAACACCAACTGTTCTGGCTCTTGTAATGCTCTTTGAAATGATATGTGTGTAAGCACAAGCAACTGCATGTCAAGAAGAATTTTTTTTTTAAATGTCTCAAAAAAACCAAAACAACTACTGGTTAATCATGGTTGGTATTCAAAGAAATGCTTATGCTTTCACTGTAATTTTTATTTATGCTTAAACAAACGTATTAGATGTAGATGGATGTTTTATGTGGTATGGGTTGGTGGGCGGGGTGCCTCCAAAATAAAGCCACAAAGCACCCCTTTATCTCAGACTCAGAAAAATTTGCCTTTTGGGAGCAAAATCTATTATATTACAGATTTTATAACTGCCTTAAAACAACAAAAGAAAGAATTTAACTGCTTGTCCTCTTCTTACTACGAGGTCTTTTCTGAAGTCAAGAGAAAAACAGTAAAATAATACCTAATCAAATTTTTCTGAACAAATGCTTCTTTTAGAGTCTCAAGACACAGTGGCTATTTTGCTCACCTTGCCCTTATTACCTGACAAGTTATAGCAGGTCAAATATGTTTGTGTTCACATTTCCTGGCTTTCTCTTATTTTTATCATTAAGCAATCAGTTTTAGTCATTTAAGAGCCAGTTCAAATAATACCTTCTATGTTAAGCGTTCTTTGACACTCCATTCTCTAGTCAGAATCGATTTTTCCTACTAAGAATTATCATAATACTTTCTTTATATTTCTCATCTTTCCACTTCTTGACTCTTTTTCACCTCAGACTCCTTCCCACTCCCAGCAGCAGGAAATGAGCAATCATAAATTATTCTATTATTCTATCCCAAAGAGCCTAGAAAAGGGAGGGAGAGCTAGCAAAGGGATTCAGGGAAGGAGGAAGGACTAAGAAGGAAACATTAGCAATAGCTGAGATGTACTGAATGCTCATGAATGCCAAAATATTATAATAAGTATTTTGCATATTCACCTCATTTACTCAATTACTAGCTATGTGCCAAGAACCTTACATATACCACTGGGATATTTTTGTTTGTTATTTGTTGCTTTATTATCTATCTGCTCACATTTTAATAATCCCAGAGGAAATATGACATTTTCAGAATTTGCTGGTCAGCATCTTCTGCTTCAAGCTTGGTGAAGGATTTCCATTCCAGGGCATTTGTAACCTCTCCTTCCTCAAAATGCTACCTCTCTCAATGTATTCTAGATTCACATCCCCACTTCTGCGGGTTTCCATCTGGTGCTGATGTATTAAATATAGACTTCCTTGTTCTGGTCTTCATTTATTAAAATGTTTATTTAACACCTCCCCTTTAAAGTATTTTCTCATTCATAAATCTATGCATGCAAAATAGTCTTAATACCTCCTATGTGACTAGCAGTAAGAATAGCAGTGAAAAGATTAGAAAGAACACTGAACTTGAAGTGAGATTATCTGGGTTTGAGTTCTGCTTCAGCAAGTCAAATTAGAATGAGGATGAGGCAGTTACCTAGTCTTTATGAGACTTAATTTTTATTTGAAAATATGGAGATAATATAAATCTATGAGATGAATATTTTCTAAAGACAAAATAAGTTAAAAATGTGAAAATCCGTTGTACACTTCAAAATTGATTGTACATGGACTGGGGTAATTATTGATATTTTCCATACAATCCAATGAAGTGTCTCATTATTAATCAACTATTTATGACCAAAACAAAATAACATGTACCATTATTTTTTTATCCCCATGGCAATTCTTTACATTCAGTTATCAGTATCACCATTTTACAATGAAAGAAAGACTCAAAGAGGTTAAATAGCCACCCAAATTCTCCCAATCAGCAAGTTAAAAAAGGGACATGAAGCCAGGTCAGACTGATTTCAAAGCCCATGATCTAAACAGCATGCAACACTATTAATTTGTAGAGATTTGATGAATTTGACTGAAGTAATCTGACTTAACAGTACCTGCTCTTAGGATAAATGATGACGGGAACAGATAGGATAAACTGCCTAACCTGGAGAATGAAGAGATAAACTACAGTGATAAGAAAAATTAGAGAAGATGGTACATAGGCAGTGACAAGATGGGGAGGTTACTCACATGTGTGATAACAGATGATAACCCCGGGCTATGGAGTATGACTGAGTTTATTCTGGTACAAAGCTTAGTTCAAAGCAAGATGTAATTTCACTTTTTAATTACACCAATCAGAACTCTGGTTAACTCGAAGTATAAGCCTTCTCTCATGTTGATCAACAACTAGTAGGCAGTATCAGAATCTCTAGGGCCAGCTTGTGAGATTTCTCTGGGCTTCATCAAGCCAAAGGAAAAGCCCAGGGACACTAAAATGTCTCCTTGTAGTTTATCCTATGGGTCCTAATAATACCAGGCCAGACCAAAAACCCATCCTTCATAAAGAGTGCTTGTTCATGGGCAAATAGAAGGTCTGACACAATGGTTCACAATCTAAATGGCTTTCAGTTCCTTCCCCAGAGACAGCAGCAGAAATGGGGCTGTCAATCACAGAGGAGGACTCTGGGGTGAAAGATACCAGCCCTTAGCGAGTTAAAGCACTCTTGTTTGGGGAAGAGTTTGTTAGAATGACTTTCGGTTTGTGATGTTCCAAACTAAGAGTTTCTAACTATAAAGACTCCTGTCTTTCTTCAAATCTTAGTTCATAACACCTACAACCAAAACAACAAACAAAACAAAAGTATCATCAACAGCAGCCACAGCTAACCCTCATTAAGTAACTGGCATGATCTAGGAACTCCTTTATGTGATTCATATCAATTAACTCATGTAATACAGATAACCACATACAGATGTGGGTATATAAATATAGATGTAAGTATTATATAGCTCAAAGTCACCTCAATCCTCATATATTACCTATATCCAAATTATCCAGTTATCAGATAGAATTGAAGAAACCTGAATCTGAGAGCCTACACGTTCCAGGTCTAAGAACATCTTTGCCTATAATTATGTGACAAAATCTAACATGGAATTGGAGCAAAACTTTGAGTCTTTCTAATGTTGGACTATGGTAGGAACTGGTTCCTTTAGAGAATGGTACTTCACATGTATAATTTGAGATCAGAAAATTCAAGATAAACTTTTAACCAAAATTAAGTTTTAAGGGAAATTATTGTTGGTGGAGAGATACTAGATTATAATTGGGGAATATTTGGGAGGATTTTAAAATAAAGAAAAAGAAATGCTAAGTAAAGGGGGTTGTAAGTAGGAAAAATTGCTACAATAATTTGACAAGCACAAAGAGTTTCTGGTAGTTAAATAAAATATTTTAATGGTTTCTCCCATTCACCAATGCATATCTATTCCATATAACAAGCATCCCCAAACTATGGCCCGCGGGCCACATGCAGCCCCCTGCGGCCATTTATCTGGCACCCCACCGTACTTCAGGAAGAGGCACCTCTTTCATTGGTGGTCAGTGAGAGGAGCACAGTACGTGGCGACCCTCCAACGGTCTGAGGGACAGTGGTGAACTGGCCCCCTGTGTAAAAAGTTTGGGGACGCCTGCTATATAACATCCCTATTTCCAAAGGGATGTTATATAGTCCCTTTCCAAAAGTCATCTAAATACACCGATTCCCATTCAGGTAGGAAAACATGTTTCCTGGATTCAGACACCAAGGGTCCAACATTTTAGGATGGCGCTTAGGAGGAAATGATGCAACACTTCCTTGTTATATTGGCAGGGAATCTTTGCAACCCCAATAAAAATTCGCTTGTGCCAATGGTAGTCTTTTAATTTCCTTATCAATACACAGCACAACATATTGCATATTTTACTCTTACTCTCCAAATATCAACTCTAATATCGCCTGATATCACACCTATTTACCTCATGCCTATGAAAGTTCTAATACAATTCTGACCATGTGTATTAGCCTGTGGTCACATTACTATAAGGAAATACCCAAGACTGGGTAATTTATAAAGGAAAGAAGTTTAGTTGGCTCACCATTCCACATGGCTAGGAAGGTCTCAGGAAACTTATAACAGAAAGCAAAGGGGAAGAAAGGCACCTTCTTCACACGACAGCAGAAAGGAGAAGTGCAACCAGGGTAAATGCCAGATACTTAGGAAACCATCAGATCTCATGAGACTCACTATCATGAGAACAGCATGGGGAAACCGCCCCAGTGATTCAATTACCTCCACCTGGTGCCATCCATGACACATGGGGGTTATGGGGATTATAATTCAAGATAAGACTTTGAGTGGGGACACAGCCAAACCATATCACCATCTATTATGTATACTAAGTTCAACCTCATTCATTAGACATACTTACTAGTCTTCGGATGCCTACTTGTAGTCTTGTCAATGAGGTTCCTCTAGGACAACAGTTTTTTTTTTGTTTTTTGTTTTTTGTTTTTCCTAGCTTAATAGTTTTTGAGAAGAAAATACAGTAAGATAATACTGAAATGAAGTTAGACTGTGAGCTCATGTGTAGATTTTGCTTCCTGCTGCTTCAACAAAACTCTACATACAGACAAACCTTTAGAGATAAGAAGGTAACACTAGAAATAAATTGATGTGTATTAACATGACACACAAGAGACTTTCATCAGCTTGGGCATTATATCAAGATCTTACATGGAAGTAATTTTTGTTTTATTCTGTGTGTGTATATGTATATGTGATATATATGTATATATAGGTATGTGCATGTATGCACACAAACATAACTATGCATCAAATATATATCTTTTTAATATTTACAAAACTGAATCTGGTTGGCAGATAGCTAGAAATTGCTGAAAAGGGGGAAAAATAATTTCACTTACTATAATCCTTGGTTTTAAAAAATGACTTATATAAGAAAAAAAATATTTTAAATTTTGACCTGGGAAGATGCCACTATTCTACAGTAATACTTTTAGATGTTATGTATTATTTGGAGGAAAAGAGATCTTCAGTGTCTGAATTCACAGTGGAAACCTGTCTTTCTACATGTATAATAATTCAAGAAGTGTAAGATATCAAATGAGTTCAAGGACTGAGGGACTGGGTTGACAGCTGTCATTTCCAGTTGTTTCAACCAAAACCCTATTTAAATCCCCAAATGCAACTTAACTTTTCCACATTCTATTTTTTAATTTGTAAATCGGGATTTAAAGTGTTTAACCTCTTTGGAGCATATTAAACAATTTCCAGTGACATTAGACCACAGTAATTAGTATTTGCAAAGAGATTTGGGATTCTGGATGAAAGCAGTTATAAAAGTGCAGAATACTAGGTTCTGTGTATCAAGAATCACTTTAAACATAACACAGAGTAACCTAAGAGGAATCAAAGAAACATAGCTATGTAAAGCCTTTAATTTAACAACAACAATAATATTTTTGCTGGTTTTAAAACAGTATTTACTTTAGCAAATATTATTTTAAATGTCAAATATATTAAGTCAACATTTTTGTAGATAGATACATGTGAGCTTTTTCTTTTTCTTCCCTGAAAGATGGGATTAGTCTGAGCAGTGGTAGCTGTCAGAAACTCAAACTCCCTGCCTCAAGTAACAAGAATGGTTACTTGTAATTAAAAGCTTAGCTCACCTTATCCTTCCAGTTTCCCAGGCGAAAAGTCAAAGCCTGCATTTAATTGCATATATATGTGTGCATGTTTCTAAAACCAAAGCTCCAAAGAGAGCCAGTGCTTGGAAGGAACAAGGACAATACACAGACAAATAATTGACACAGAATCAAAAACAGAGGGAAACAGAAAAGGGGATAATGAAGCAACAGAAACGTGGCACTTATTTCCTGTTTGGTTTGTTATCACTTACAAAAAGGAAGTATTTGTTTAGCATTTCTACTAAGACAAGCAACAACAAAAACAAAAACAAAAAACCAAATATGCTATATTTGCCCGAAGATCTGCCATAAACATATTTTATTTTTTGGTTGGTGTATTTAATCAGAGTTCTGTCAGAACATGGAATGGAATGTGACAGCATCATTCTGCTGAGGGAAAGCCAGCATCAGCTATGTTCAGCGGAGCCAATCTGGGGTACAGAAGTGAGGTCGGATGGATTATTGGAAGGGTGCTTGTTCAGGAATCAGGACTCTGACCGTTGTACAGAGAAAGCAGGATACAGATCTCAAGAACTCAGGGCCAAGGGCCAGACCAAAGTGTTTGTTTAAGAAGAGGAAGGACAGTAAGAAATAGAGCTTCTAGTAGCAACTAATGAGCAGGGAAACTGGAAATCACATAGAGAAAAATTCAGTATCTGAGAAGATTGCATATAGAGCCTGTAGTACTCACTGGGTAAGAAAGAATATTTTAACTGGATACAGGATACATATCATGAACATCTTCAGCAAAATGCACCCAATGATGAGTCCTGCCCTGGGCTGGGGCTGAAAAACAAAGCTGGAGGATAAGAGATCAAAAAGGGAGCTAAGAATTATCTAGGCTCACAGTGCCCCATGCAAAGTAGGTTTTTCAGAAGCTACTGCTTAATAAGGATAAATGAATCCTCCTGTTACAGATGAGGCAACTAAGTCTCAAATAGGGGAAATGAGCTGTCAAAGTTAAAATGTCACAGCATAGTCACAACTAGATTCCAGCTTTCTCCAAGGTTAAAACACTTAGGCCGTCACTCTGTCACCTAATCCTACAGGGGAACATGAAGATTTCCTGGAGCTAAGGGTTAAGTAAGGCCTGGTTCTGAGGTCACCTGGGGGGCAGCAAGCCAAGGCTTTTATGAACTGTCACTGAACATACGCTAAAAAGACAAAGCAGTCACCCTCTGTACTGAGATGATGCAGAAAAATGCTTTGGTCATTATTAATTGTACGGTGACGGGGCTTTCTCTGGTACATATTTGGAAAAGGTGTTATTCAAGACTGTAAACTGCTAAGAAAGCATAGGTTTTAAAAACACGAATATCTAGGGGCCACTGAGATGAAATGTGCTCCTGGAAATCAGAGTTATGGAACACTAATTCTTCCCTGAAGTAAGTGAACAGCCCAAACTGGCCTCCAAAAATGGATATTTTAATTTCCTTTTTTGCTTCTCAGAGTTCATATAATCCTTAGAGGTGTGCCCTGATTGACCTCTTGTAAAATTGCTGAAGTAATTCACCTATTTCCCATCTCAGGTCTCAACCCTTTCCCAAATATCCATCCTGTTCAGTTCCCGGCTCAGACTGCAGCACTTAATTCCTCCGAGGTATGTATTGATACAACTGAAATATTATGCTTCACCAGAGTGCCATTTGTTTCCTTCCTTCCTTCCTTCCTTTTCCCTCCCTCCTTCCCTCCCTCTCTTTCTTCCTTCCTTTTCCTTCCTCCTTCCCCCGCTCCTTCCCCCTTCCCTCCCTCCCTGCCTCTCTCCTTCCTTCTTTCCTTCCTTCCTTCTTCCCTGGCTCCCTCCCTCCATTCCTCTCTACTTCCTTACTCTCTCTCTCTCTCTCTTCTTCCTTCTTCCTGCCTTCCTCCCTCCTTTTTTCCTCCCTCCCTCTCTTCTTCCTTCTTTCCTGCTTCCCTTCCTCCCTCACTCCCTCCCTTCCTTCTTCTTCCTCCTTCCCTCCCTCCCTTATTCCCTCCAAATAGTGTACGCTTCACATGTCACAGTCTTTTAATAGACAAGGAAACAAATTAATAATTGAGGAAACTCAGTCATAGGCAGAATGAGTGACCAACAATGAAAAAGCAATGATAACTAGCATAGTCCTTTTATTGCTTCTCAAATCACACAAAGGTGAAGGTGAAGCCCTACTTTACCTTAGCCCTGGAGCTACTGAGCACTAACAGGGGAAGCCACAGTCCAAGCACCACTAAATAGTGGAAAATTAAGGATAACTGTTCTACTAAATTACCATTCATTCAGAGGCATTCATTATTTTAGATCACTGCAATTTGGATGACCACACAGCATTCTGACACAATGTCCTAAACTGAAAATCTTATTCATCCCCTTACAATTTTTTTACTTGGTTTTGCAGAAACCCATTTCTCTCTTTGAATTTTGACTCTCAAGTTCTGTATCAAATTCCAGTTTTTAATATCATCTCAAAATTTCTGTGTTTCAGAAAATAATCTTTGTTATTCTGTTCTCTCTCATTCTTTCTCATCCTCTGCTAAAACTAGATCTTGTCTCTGAGTAGATTGCTCAGTTCTCTCTAGTATATTCTCTGCTGCAAAAGGATACATTATACCTCTACTACCAGGGAACATCAGACCACAGGTTTATTGATTTATAGTTGTTTAGGCAGTGTTTCCTAGCAACTGTTTTTATGAAAAAGGAAAAAAGAGTTTTTTCAAGTTATAGAATTTCTTAGACTACAAATAATATAGAATTTTAAACTCTTTCTTTCAGCGAACAAAAAGGAAACATCAAACTTTAGAAAAAGGTTGAAGAAAACAGAAAACAAGAGTAGAAATGGAAGGTCTTCACCAGCTAAGCTCTGTATGGGTTTATCTCTTCTTGCTGTGTGTGCGCTATGATGGTTGTGTTGTATAGACACATAGCTATTTTTCTGATGTTTGGTAGAACTCAGGCATTTGTTGATAGGTGAGGTCAGGAAGGAAAGTATAAACTATTGGGAAAGGGAGCTGGTGTTAGGTAATAATGAGGTTGGCCCCTCTTCCTCTGTACTGTAGAGTGTCTTGGTGTATAGGGATGTAGTACTGGCTACTAAGATACAGAAAGATTCAAGAAGGAACAAATATTATGAATCAATCAACAATAAGCTAAGAGAGTCAGATACAGGTTTTCAAATCAGATTTATCTCAGCAAATAATTTCAGATTGATATTTACGGTCCATGTATGGACTCTAGAGAATTCATGAATTTTACTTACTAATATACAAAATGTTTTGCAGTAGTGTTTATGTGTAGTTTAATCATTAAGATAATCCATGATTTACATTAGATTCTCAAGTGCCTATAACAGCACACAACAGAAACGTGACAAGCATCCTCTGTTGAATTTTTTTAGTAGTGTGTTGGTTATATACTACAGACTTCTCTCAGCTATGTTACAGATTTTAAATGAAAGACTGGGACCAATGTATTAAGATAAATCAAGCTTCATGGGCATTATCGAAATGGCAGCATTATTAGTAAGAAAATCCATATGGCAGATGGGTCTCCAAGGCAGAGTGTCACTGTATCTTATCAGTGCCAGCCTTAGTGATTTGGTGTTACTTTTACCAAAATAGGTAGCTTTTTAAAATGAGAGGCTAAGAGGATTCCTACACATAGTGAAGTCCAAGGAGCTAGTTAAAATTATATGCAAATTAAAAGCCAATTGGCACCAGCAAGTTTCTTTTAGCAGAGACCATGAATTTTCAAAATATTTGATCTATACTATACACATAGTAAAATATTATCTTCCTTCCATGCTATGGTTTGAATGTGTCAAAAATGGAATCCCCAAAGCACCAGAGCTGGGAGGTGGGGTCTAATGAAAGGTGATTAGGCCACGAGGGCAGAGTTAATGGATTAATACCATTATTTCATAAGTAGGTTTGTTATATGGTAAAAGTTTGGCCCCCTTTTCCTCTCTCTCTTCCTCTCTCACTCACCCTTTTGATGATGCAGCAAGAAGGCTCCTTGATGTTGGACTTTCCAGTCTCTAGAACTGTAGGAGATAATTGTTTTTTTCTTAGGTTACCTTATCTCAGGTGTTTTGTTATAGCTTCACAAAACAGACTAAGGCACTCCACGAAGAGATGATGATGAAAATATCCTGAAAGCAACACTCGTTAGACTATCAAGGAAGTGAACATGCTAGGCTGCCTTAGTCAACTATAAAAACTAGATATTATCTTCCCTACCTACTTCAAATGACAGCTATAAGGGTCAAATACTTTAGTAAATGTGAAAGCACTTTACATAAACACTAAAAGGTGTTTGGTTAGTATCTTGTGTGTGTGTGTGTGTGTGTGTGTGTGTGTGTGTGTGTGTATTAGTGATTAGATCCATTGGGAATTTTCTTCAGTGGAAAGGATAAATGGCTCAAACACTTGAAAAGGCAATCTGGTAAAATAAATCATAAATCTAAATATATATTAGATATATCTGTTATATTAAAAAATCACTAAGAATATCATTCATAATTATCTATCATAGTGCAATCAGATTAATATCAAAGTTGTATTTTTAACAAAGTTTATAGGTGCAGTTTACAAGAACAAAAAACTGAAAACAACCACAATACTCTTTAGTAAGGATATGGTTAAACAAGCATTGATAGTAATACCTGCTATAGTCTGAATGTTTGTTTCTTCAAAATTCATATGTTGAAGTCCAAACCCCAAAGGTGATGGTATTAAGAGGTGAGGCAATGGGAGATGACTAGGTCATGGGGAGGGAACATTCACAAGAGGGATTATAGTCCTTATTTAAAAAAAAAAAAAAAAAAAAAAAAAAGAGGCAAGAGAGAGACCCCTCATGCGTTCCTACCACCCCCATGTGAGGACACAGTGAGAAGGTCCTGCCTATGAACCAGAAAGCAAGCCCTCATCAGACACTGAATCTGCCAGTGCCTTCATCTTGGACTTTCCAGGATTCAGACTGTGAGAAATAAATTTCTACTGTTTATAAGCTACCCAGCTTATGGACTTTTGTTATAGTAGCCTGAACAGAGCAAGACAACAGGCAATAGAATTCTATGTAGTCATTAAAAATCATTACTGAAAAAGGTAGAGTAAAATATGATATGATCCAGTTTTCTTCTACATTAGCAGAGAAAAATACTAAAAATACATATTCCAAGATGTTAAGAGTAGAGAAGGGTCTTATAAAAGATTATTATACTTTTTTCCCCTATACGTAATCCCCACTAATATAGTATGTGTGTAGATTGCTTTAATAGCCAGAAAACAGTGAATAAAGTTATTTTCATTTTGAATGAGAAAGAATGTCCTTTCTGGAGTTTTTTAGCTTTTCAAAGGCCCAATGCTCTCATCAAGCACTGTCAAGATTGAAGTGTCAGCACCAAGAAGCACAAATTCTGTGGTTTTATGTGACCTGAGAAGCACCAGCCAAAAACATTTCATCAAAAGCTTGGCATGTTCTCTACAAACAGTAACACTGAAACAGAAACTTAACTTGATTAAATCATAGTGTACTTTAAATCTTCCCTGGTAGAGATGAATTTATCAGATTAGCAAAGTAGAGTAGAGTCCTGAGGTACTGGATAGTGTTTAATAAGGGTTTAGTAAGAAAATAGGAAAAAGGAAGGGCTAAGCAGGAAGCCCCAGCAAGGTATACTGGAAGGAGACTGTAGTTCCTTGGGGAAGTCAAGAACCTGACCAATAAAGTGAGAGAACTGGTAGTGTGGAACAGGCAGAGCAGTCAGGGATAGACATCTGCTTCTCAACTTTGTCTTATATGGGTATTTTAAATCAGTGGTAGGAAAGCCAGCACCTTTGATTTATGGAATTTCCAAAGGCCAAGTTAACATGTTTTTATTTGTTCTTCCCTCTTTCTTTTCTGACTATTGACATTTCCTGTTCCCAGGCAAATTCTCTTCACATTTTTACACGGAAAGAAAGACTATTTACTGGAAAGATCAAAGAGCCATATATTAGCAAGTTTTCTTACATAAGACATGAATTCCAATATGTATGATAGCCATGTAAAGGGTGGGAGTGAGAAAAGAAGCTCCATGTTTTGAGCCCTGAAAATGTACCAGCTCTTTTAATGCAAATTACTTTTATTTAAAGTTCACTATTACCATAAGAAGTATGGGGGGGGGGTCCTCTTTTTTTTTTTCCTTGATGCTAAAACCAGCGTACAATGAGGTTGAGTAACTTACTCAAGGTCACTTGGATCACATGTAGTATTAAAAACGTTTCTGTTCTTAGTTATGACTACAAAGCCAATGAGCTCTCTTTCACTGATCCAAAAATTCTCATCAAGTGACTATTATACACCAATCACTACAGGTGCAGTGACTATACAGCCATGATGTTTGTTTTCAAGGACCTCACAGAGCAAGTAAAGAGTCAGCGAAGACAGTGTTATAAAATATTTGGAGTTATAGATTAGCCAGTTTCTTTATACAATTTTGTGTAATTATTCAGGAGTACTAGTACTGAGTGTTGTTATCAGATCTCTATTTTATAAATACTTATACTCAGAAAGCCAAATGATTTCAGTGAGATCACAAATGGATTGGGAGGCCCTGAATTGTTATCTTTTATCTTTAGCTCTCTTCCTACATAACATACCCACTCTTTCCATTTTTGTGGCACTTGTGGGTAATATACAAATTAGTAAATGCATGAAAACCCAGATTATTTTAACTTTTATATTACATATGCAAATTATGGACCAATTTGTTTTTTAAGGTAAATGTTGATAAATTCTATATTAATACTCACTTATATAAATTTGCAATTTGATCTAAAGAAACTTAGATCAAGTTGTAAATTTGGATTGAAACACATGGCACTTAAAAAAAACCTTTAATCAGGAAACATTTGAACATCTATGGAATGTGTTTTAACTTAGAAAGGAAGCATCTTACCTGGCATTTAAAAATATGGAAACAATTATCATGCAGAGTCATGTCAATGTGGACCAGGCTCACTACTCTGAATTATAGATTAGTCAGAATATGTCCTTATTGCAAATCTATAGCTTAGATTTCACAATGTTTATAGCAATTCAGAAAAATGCTACATTATTAGTGTGGCTTCCTTAAACAATAGAGTAAAATAGAGTGAATACTTGTATCGTATTTAGCCAACTTTTACCTATGGAATTAATTTCTTTCTTTCCTTCAGTCTTTTGGTTTGTTTTGTTTGTTTTGATTTCTGTATCTGCTATCCTAGCAACCCTAAAAAGAAGATATGAGATTTGCAAACAAGAGAACATCCATCCTTGTCTCTGTATTAATGAAGAACTAAACAGGGAATAAGAATAAGAAAAGCCTAGAGGTTCTTGCCATTTTCCCTTTTGCAAGGCCTAATGTACAGAGATGAAATACAAATGAAGGTAGGGACCTGGAAAGCACCCTTCCCTCCTGAATTTGTAGCTGCCCCTCATATCTGCCTGTCATGTTGGCCAGGGTCCCCACTGTGAAAGCTCTGAACTGAATATTAATGGCACTCAAAACCCAACTCCATTTCCTTTTCTTTTACTTCTAAGTTCTGAATTCATTAGTACTTTAGGATCCCTCAGTACCCAGCCGCACTGTACAATGTATCCAAGTTGAAAATTAAAACACAGTAAAGATGCCTTTGAATGGTAAGTCAACAATGTTGCCCACATAGATGGACTGTTATAAATCACACCTAGAAAAAAAAGAGAAATCACATACAGAATCTTATTCACTATTTCACATCCCCCTTTTTTGTAGGGTCTGCCAGAATGAAAGCTGCTGACTTTTACTTAGACTTCTTACCATTCACCAAGGGTGGTATGGAGCCTGACACAAGAATCAGCACAGACCAGAAAAGCCCCAGCCAGGGCAGGAAAACTTCCCAGCTGCTATAAGATAGGCTACTTACTTAGTAGCACTTCCTAAACCCAAACTGCTAGTGTGATACTTCTAACTTCTCGGTGTCAGTACTTTGTCAAAGAGATGGCTACCGCTTGATATGTTTTTAATTTGTAGCTTTCTAGTGCTATTTGGGAATTAGAAAGCCTTTTAAAATTATCCAATCATTTTCCCCTACCAAACTAGTTTCAATTTCCTGCAAAGTGTGTGCAAAGTGTACACAGGGGGAATGTCAGTTTGGTGCTCACAGGCTAGGGATTGACATCAGGCAGGATGGCAGTTTAATCACCACCATCCAGTTCAGGATTCCATCAGGCTTATGACTTCCCAAGTTCTAACCATCTATTAGGCTGCACAAGTTTTACAAAGGCAGAGAGGAAAGAGGGGTACATGCTGCAGAATGATTTATTGGATTTGTAATGCTAGGATAGCACAAAAACCCCATAAATATTCTTCTTAATGTTTTACTCTATGTGACAGCCTTGGAGTGATATATTGTCTGACAATTTTCAAGATTGCTATATAAATGCATTTTTTGCTGCAGCCTAATATATGATGAAGTCTCTGCAGGCTAATATATGAAGCCAGGGTGTGTTCTATTATGCATATTCCTAATAAAGATATCTGTATCTAAAAAGCTTTGTCTTTGTACAGGTTTCTTTTTAGCGTCAAAAAACAAAAATACATGAAAGCAAAAAAAAAAAAAAAGTCAATGATGCTATACAGCATTATGTGGCATGGGTTTCCATTCTTACAGAACTAACTTGAGTATCTGTGATTTTCTGCAAAAACAGAACTCACAATATTAGAGTCTCTTTTCTCATCTTTATGGGCCTCTATACCATAGCCAAAGTTTTGATAGTGCCTTTTAAACTAGATGTTTAAAATTAGACAGATGTTTAATTTTTCTTGGTAAGGCAGCCATCAAAGATAATAAAAGTATAATAACCTTGCAGAAAGACTCCTAGGGATAACTGAAATGAGATACTATATTATAATACAAACAAGTATTTCTTATTCTGCTTCTGAAAAATTGCTAGAATCTGATACTCTGCATAACTTCAGCCGGAGCTGTGCCCTGCAGCATAATAGCGGAAAGAAAGAAGCTATCTGGAAACAAGAAAATAAAGGCTAGAAAGAATAATACTAGGGTAGATGTTATAACTCAAGGGGAAGAGGGTCTAAAGTTAAAATCGCTGGATCTAGTGTAACACAGTGAATCCTCCAGGCTAGATCTGGTTTCCAAAAGGTCTGCTTTCAGGGAAGAGAAGCAAGAAAGGTCAGAGACTGGTTTGGCACCTGACATTAGGTGAGGGAACTGAGCCATACTGTCAGGGAGTTCCATGGGGATTGAAGCAGAGCCACAGCCAGCAGCCAAGGATGCAGAGAATAGGAACTACACCCTGGAGGAAGAGACTTTCGGGAGCGGTAAGCAGGGGAGAGCCCTAGAAAACTTGTGGTTGAGATTTATTACAAGGGGCCCAGGAGGGCAGGCAGCTCAGAAGAATGGAATAGAAATGCAGAGGGAAGAAGAGAGAGGGTAGTAAAATAAAGCAAGCTTAGCTTGATGCTGATGTAGTCCTTGTGAGAAAAGAGACACCTGGCATAGGGCTACAGACTAATTTTCTTAATCCTGCTGGTGGAGAATTAGTTTCTAATATACCACCAGGCCTGAATCTTAATGATTCAGGCATCAGGCAAAGCTGAGCAATCTGCTAGGAGCTCTTCAGTAGCCACAGCTGGGAGTAGAGTGGCAGGAACTGACAAAGAAGTCCATACATAGCGGGAATCTTTTTATTTTAGGAAATTTAAAAGAAATGGGAGAATCCATTTAAAGGGACACATTTTATGCTTCAAGAATACATAAAACTTAACTATAAAAGATATGTGCCTATCTTACAGCAGCTTTAGAGAAAGAGAATATGTACAGTGATTGTGTGTGTGTGTGTGAGAGAGAGAGAGAGAGAGAGAGAGAGAGAGAGAGAGAGACAGAGGGAGAGACAGGGTGTGCCCTGGGGCAATCACAACTCGCTGTAGCCTCCACCTCCCTGGCTAAAGCAATTGTCCTTCCTCAGCCTCCTGAGTAGCAGGGACCACAGGTGTGCAACCAACACAGCCAACTAATTTTTTAAAAAATTGTGTAGACGGGATCTCACTATATTGCCAGGCTAGTCTCAAACTCCTGGGTTCAAGGGATCCTCACATCTCCACCTCCCTAAGTGCTGAGATTACAGCAGAGTAATTTAAAAAAATCAGTTGCAAATATATAAACCACACGTGTAAGACTTATTCGGTAAGGTGTAATTTGCATTCAGTCTGGTGGGGGCCACACTTTTAAAGAAAATGTTTTCCAGGGAATATCTTATGCCAGGTCTCAATTCTGCTTTTGATATCAGGAAAATAAATGTGATATTATGATCACTTTCTCATTTATAAGAATTTGTGGAGAGGAGGGTGTAGAAGTGCTAACAAGATGATCTCCAAGGTCACTTCCAACTATAATATTCTGTAACTCCATGACTCATTCATTCATGTAGCACAGAGATATATCTTTAAGCAAAAGTAGCCTATTTGTGAAAGGACTGTTGGAGCAGAAACTTTGATGTTTGCTTCCTGGGTGTGGTTAGCCAATAATGAGGAACCTGAAACCCCTCCCCAGGTCTTTCAGATCTTGCATCTGTCAGGGAGATGGTACAGTTTACCTCAGAGAAGACAAATTCCTCTAATACCAAATTAGATGCATTTTTGTATTAATTTATATTCATTGAATCAGAATCTCTTTTGGAAAGGCAGACGTTAGAAAGCCTAAGCTGGAACAACTGACTGATTTGGTCAGGTTGCTTCCTAATCCCATCTAGGCTGCCAAATTAACATTGCATCAATTTTGTTTGTTAAAATGAGCTCAGTTTCCCAAAGGTCTTTGAAGAAGAAACAAAAAATAACTTTTCCAGCACCAAAGCTGACAAACACAATTTAGATATTTCTGATTTGCATTTATTGGATCGATTAAATATACAGACATGCATTGCTTAACAAAGCAAGTACATTCTGAGAAATGCGTTGTGAGGCAATTTTGTCATTGTGTGAACACCATAGAATGTACTTACACAAACCTAGACGGTAGAGCCTACTACACATCTAGGCTATGTGATGTAGCCTGTTGCTCTAGGCTACAAACTTGTATAGCATATTACTGTACTGAATACTACAGGCAATTGTAACACAATGTTAAGTATTTGAGTATCCAAACATAGAAAAAATACCATAAAAATACAGCCTAAAAGACAAAAATGGCACACTTCTATAGAGTCCTTACCATGAATAGAGCTGGCAGGCCTGGAAATTGTGCTGGAGTGATGAGTGAACATCAAGGCCTAGGATACTACTATTTACCACTGAAGACTTTATAAACACTGTGCACTTAGAGTACATAAGTTTAAATATTTTCTTTCTTCCTAATAAATTACCCTTAGATTACTGTAACTTGTTTACTTCATAAACATTTAATTTTAAAAAAAACTTTGTAACTCTTTTGTAATAACACTAAGCGTAAAACACAACTATATTGTATAGCTGTACAAACATTTTCTTTCTTTATATCCTTATTCTGTAAGCGTTTCCTATTCAATTTTTCTTTTTAAGTGTTTTTGTTAAAAATGAAGACACACATTAGCTTAGGCCTACACAGGGTCAGGATGATCAATATCACTGTCTTCCACCTGCACATCTCGTCCTGCTGGAAGTTTTCAGGGGCCATAATACACATGGTGCTGTCATCTCCTATGATAAAATGCCTTCTTCTGGAATACCTCCTGAAGGACCTGCCTGAGGCCCTTTTACAGTTAACTTTTACATAGGTAGAAGGAGTGCACTTGAAAATAATATTTTAGAGTATACTATAGCAAATAAACAACTATCATAGCCACTTGTTATAATTATCTAGTATTATGTACTAAACAGAATTGTATGTGCTATACTATTTTATGAGACAGGCCGCACAGGTTTGCTTATAGCAGCATCACCACAAACACGTGAGTAGTGTCCTATGCTGTCACATTATGATAGCTGCCACATCACTACGCCACAGACATGCTGAATTCCATTATAATCTTATGGGATCACTGTTGTATACATGGTCTGTCACTGACCAAAACATTGTTAGGGGGAACATAAATGACTTTTAGAATGTGTTAAAATTATTTTATTTTGTATATGTTGGTTAAATAAAATACATTACTTTTCTTTTTCAGTTTTTCTTCCTGTGACTACTATAAAATTTAAAATTATGTATGGGACTCGCATTTGTGACTTGCATTAAAATTTTCCTGGACGGCACTGATCTATAGTCTTGTTGAGACAGGATGAGTAAACCAGAAACCTACGAGATAATGCCGTGAGTGCTGAAAGAAGCCGCAAGCCAAATATAATGGAAATTGGGAAAGAGGGTAAGTCATCAGGCCTGGATTTTCCCAACTCACTGCCCCACAAACCTGCACATTATGAGAAATCCACACCTAACTTTCTGCATCTCCTGTTGGCTACAAATAAGTAACTAGCCTCTTGTCTAAGAGTAATCCTTTGTTGTGATTTGCTTTCTTTCCATAGACCTACTTAGTAAGAGTTTATCCCTCTCCTGTATTTCTCATCTTTCTTCTGTACCTTCCTCTGCACTGTCCAAACATATTATTTCTTTTGTAATGTAAAACATCCTTATCTCAATTCATACTTACCTTTGGCTACCAATGTCTTTCTTCCCACCCCTTTGCAGCCAGTCTTCTTGTAACAGTTCTCACTTGCAATGTTACCATTTATTTCCCAGTCTCATCTCAACCCAAGGTTTGGTTGAAAATGCTTTCTGTTTCAGAGCTCCCCATGATTTTGTTTTGGTTAAATCCATTGGGCATATCTCATTTCTCTTCTTACATAACTTCTTAGGAGCATCTGATTCTTGCCCAGCCTTGCCTTGTGTCTCACTGATACGCTATCAGATTCTTCTGGTGTTCCTCCCAGGTATCTGGCCATTCTTTAGACTACCTCACCATCCTTAAATGCCAATGCATTCCTCAGGATTGTTTTAGGGTCTCATTTGTGCATACTCATCTTGAGTGATATCCACACTCACTCAAGTTATTAAGTTAGTGACCAACAATATATGGAAGATTCTCAAATACAAATTTTTTTAATTGAATCATTTTTTCTTGACCTGTAAATCCAATTAGCTATTGAATAAACTTTCCCACTATTGCTCAAAAGCAACTGAAATAGTCTCCTACCTTCCTCCCACTGCCAGCTTTCATCACTTCTTTCATTCATTTTAGGCTTGGATTATTTGGAAATTATGTGTATTCCTCAAATACACTGTGGCTTTTCTCGCCTTTGGGCCTTAACACATGTTTTCCATCTGCATGGAGCCTTCCTCCCTCTTCCTTATTCCCTATCCTGGCATGTGGTAAATTCTTATTCTAGCTTTGGCAAAGTTATTACTTTTTCTTAGAATCCTTTCATTGCTCAATACTGGTCCAAGTTCCCTTTTTAAGTGTCCCCATAGAACCCTGTACTTCCTTCGTTATGGCATTCCTTATACTTTGTTGTATTGCTCTGTCTCCTCTACCTGAGCTTTAAAATTTCTGAAGGTGGGAGGCTCCTATTCCCAAATTAATCACCATTGAATTTCTAGCAACTACTGCTGTACCTGACATACAGTGGTTTATCAATAAAGATCTGTTGTCCATAGAAAGAAGAAAGGAAGGTCAGAGGAACAAAATGAATGATTTTCTGCCATAGATGGCATTTGAGTTAGATCTTGAAGATGACAAAATTTTATCATTTGAAGAAATGTTATTTAAAAAAAATGGAAATAACAGAAGCAATTTGTAAAACATTGACAGGAATACAGAAAATATTTTACAGACCCAATTGGAAGCAGATCAAACATATATGGAAGGAATAGTATACTAGAAAGAAATTTTGTTATGACAGACCTCGAATGCCAAGCTAAATTTGTACTTCATTTTAAAATTAATGGAGGGTAATGGAAGACCATAAACGTTTTTGAGGAAAAAACAACATGATTGGTGATAATCATTTTTAAAAAGTAAGTAGCCATATATAGGATAAATAAGAATGGAAGATTTTGATGTCTTTATAATAGCAAAAGCTAAAATCTGTCACTATATAAATATCTTTAAATATCTGGGATGATGAAAAGTAGAAGGAAAAACAATGGGTAATGAAGAGAAACAAGAAGGCTTACTGTCTGTATGAGGGCAGGCTTGATTTCAAACAATTGAAATCCAGCCAAAATAGGCCTTGAATCTAAGCCACAATTATTTGCAACCATAAATTATCACTAGGAACTTCATAATCCTGATAATCTGTAAATATGGCCACATGTGTTTGTAAAAGCAAACAACAGAAGTGGTTTGTAAGCGTCTCCTGCAGTTGAATCAGCAGAGAGAGGAATACTTTTTTCTTTTTCTTTTTTTTTTTTTTTTTTTTTTTTTTGAGACGGAGTTTCGCTCTTGTTATCCAGGATGGAGTGCTATGGTGCAATCTTGGCTCACCGCAACCTCTGCCTCCTGGGTTCAGGCAATTCTCCTGCCTCAGCCTCCTGAGTAGCTGGGATTACAGGCACGAGCCACCATGCCCAGCTAATTTTTTGTATTTTTAGTAGAGACGGGGTTTCACCATGTTGACCAGGATGGTCTCGATCTCTCAACCTCGTGATCCACCCGCCTCGGCCTCCCAAAGTGCTGGGATTACAGGCTTGAGCCACCGCGCCCGGCCGTACTTTTTTCTTGTTTAGGACTAGAAAGCTAAGTCTACAAAGGACAAACTAAGTATGATTTTCATCTAGACACTGGTATTGTAGAATTGATGAATTCCCAGAAGATGGAAAGTGTTAGTTTTTCTCCCTTGAAGGATGAAGGGAAAGATGAAATAGCTTTGAACAGTCCATCATCACAGACAAGCCATTTTCTATATATCCTCTTGAAAATCAAACCATCATGTAGGTTTGTAAATAGAAGTTACTGGTTTGGATTAAGTACAGCAGATAACAGGAAGTGGGAAAAAACTGTCCCGGATCATTCAAAAATGAAACTCTTCTCAACAAAATGTTGGGGTGCCCTGTCCTCCCAAAACATGCATTATATATACTTCAAAATGTTTACTCCTAAGAAGTCATCTCTTAATTTTCATGACGTAAGGAGCTTCAGGCTGCTGCATAGAAAAGGAGAGAGGAAACAGGAAGACCCTACCCGATGCTGAACTGTTTTGTGCTTAATTTCAAATTAGCTGTCTTAAATATGCATATTATAGAGACAGCTTCAGGAGGGCATTTCGCTGCAAGCTAATATACAAAGAGACATGAGGATTAGAATACACAGCAGGCAGCCATAGAACCTGTGTTGTAGTACTGTTTCTATTTCCACCACAAATGCTTTTGATCCAGGGTGAGCCAAGTGGAAAACCAGAGCCTTCGTTTTCTGGTTTAAAACAATAGCACTCTTACAGCTGCACAACGTTCAAGATTCCCATCCAGATTTCACATTGTTGTCTACTTAAAAATTCCTCTGGTCTTTGTTCTGGGTTCCTGGCACACAGCTTCGAAAACTAACGATAGCAGTATCTTGGTTATTCATGAGCCCTTTGGCTCACACCTAAGTTTACAATGAGATTCATCGTAGGCCCCCAGATAGCTTCAATAGGGGACTGGTCATCAGATAGATAAAACATGTGATGACAGAGTTGGGACTTTGGACTAGCCTGAACTGCAGGCAGAGGCTAGAGACTGAGTTTAACCAATCATATCTTTGTAATAAAACCCCAGTATAGACTCTGGGCACTGAGGCTCAGTGAAGCTTCCTATTTGTGAACACACTGTTGTTCCAGAAGAGTGATGTATCCTAACTCCACAAGGAGAGAACACAGAGGCTCTGCATTTTAGACCCTCTCAAACATTGCCCAGTGAGTCTCTTCATTTGACTGGTCCTGATTTTTATCCTTAATAATAAAACTCTAATTATAAGCATAGTACTTCCTGAGCTGTGTGTGTTGTAATAGTGAATTATCAGACCTGAAGGGCCCAGGATGTATAGCCATTCAGTCATAAGTGCAAGTGGCCTCTGGACTCCATTGGGCATCTGGTTTCTGAGGAAAGACAGTCATGTTGGGGACCATGGCCTTAAACTGCTGGAGTCTGGCACTAACTCCCCATGTTTAGTGTCAGAATTAAATTGCAGTACAACACTTGTCAGAATAAATTGTATTTGCTTTTGCAAGGTGAGAGATAATTAATGCCAAAGAGAGGGGGCATTTTTTAATTTAATTCTTATCCACCTATGCTTGAATGGAGGTATGACTGATAGAAGACTGGCAAATGCTAGTAAGTTTGGGTTAAAGGTAAATCTACTTATCAATCTGGTGATTTTTCTGACCTGGAGTGAATTTTAAGAAAAATTCACAACTTCGTATCTTTATATCACAACTTTGTAATTTTGTTGCCCTTAGAATCTTCAAAAATGAATACCCAGCATGAGTATAATCATTAGAAGTATGTTGAGAACATTGTGGATTAGAGTTTGTCTAATGTGGCATCTCTTTAATATCTCATAGAGAAGCTAAGACCTGTAACATGAAACTGTATTTGTTATCTGATAACTACTTCTATTTTCTCTCTTATATAAAACCTGCTGAATCATATTCCAAATTTACAAGGCCTCATCCTTATTCTTCCCATAGAGTTTGGGTGGGGGAAGGGAAAGAGGGAGAAGGAGGCAGAAGTAGACATGCTATTAGGTTCCTGGTCTCATGCTACCTGTCTCTCAAAAGGCTCAGAGATCAAACAGTAGTGAGTGATGAGAGACAAAAAAGCACCATCAGGTCTCTCTTTTGCTAAAGGAATTTAGACTTTCAACATGATGAATTCTCTTTGATAAAAGAATAAAGAGATGTGTTGTCTCTAGAGGAAGCTGCTGGGGTTCCCATAGTCTTCACAATAGGTGAAGTGCCAGCTATCTGTATCTCCTGACTTCTTCTTGTTTTGTCTTTTCTACATGGCTAAAATGAAAGACACAGATGTCCAATTCTACTCAAATGTTTTCTTTTAAACTACAGAGATAGACTGCTACCTCTCTCCATTTGAAGGATTGAACATTTGTGAGAGAGAAATCATAAAAAGACAGTTTAACCAGAAGCAGCTGCATAATGAGGCCATGAGGCATGAATGGGACATGTGACCCTTTAAACATCATAAGAAGGATCTGTGCTATACTTATTCAGCCGTTTGTCTAAAGGAGCAAACTATACCATGTTATTTTTTCTCTATTTCTCTAAAAATTTAAGCAAATATTTACTCTTTAAGTGATATCAGTAGCTTGAAAAAAATCTAATCCTGGGCTAGTTAGTATTAGCTTTCCTAGTAAGAAAATCAGTTTTCTTACATGCAACCATACTCCTGGATTCAGCTGGGATTGCATATGACCCTAGTGCTTCACAGGGATATTGCTTGTATCTTGGAGATTAACTTGGTTTCGGAATCCCAGTTAGTGTCACTGTAAGATTAACTTCATCCTAAAAACAGAAATCTAAAATTTAAGTAGTCGGTCTTCACTCAACGAAGATAGCTATTGTTTGGAAAATTTTACCCATCCCGGTTTTCCAGATCTTCCTTCAGCCTCTTTTTGTGCAAAGAAACATCCTTTCAGAGAGAAGCAGAGAAATTCACACATCATATCCAGCCAAGGTCTACAGTAACTATATTCACACTCTACTCCCTTACCCATTAAGTTTCAAAACATTCACAGCATTTGTGAAGTCACAGTTACTAGATTCCTATTTACATCGGAAAACCCCAATTTCTGATCTTTATACATATTAAAACTTACAATTGCATCAGTTTATTGGGTAATATATTAAATTGACTGTGACTCTAAATATGTGAGAATACATGATGGAAAATTTAGAGTTCAGATTCAAATTCTATAGAGTGGCCACAGTGCTGCTATGCATGCTGGTTAAAAAGTATTTGCATGTGCCTTGCAGACACTGCACAATGTTTGCGCATCTTTTGCTGGACTGCATGCATGTTGATGATTTCAATTCATTAAAAATAGACCTGACAACATTTTTAGTCTTCTGTATTACTCATGAACAGAGAAGCTGGCCACACTTTAGTATCTACTCTGAGCATATCTACCACTTTTCTTGTTGGTGACAATTATATGTAATTTAGAATGAAACAATCCCAGGCCTTCATCCTTCGCTTTCTAGTCAGTGATCTTGGATCCAGTAGAGTTAGATATGTCCCACTGTCACATTTAGGGTTTTGGGTTTTTAGTTTATTTGTTTATTATTTTTTTTATTTATTTTTTTTAGATGGAGTCTCGCTCTGTCATCCAGGCTGGAGTGCAATAGCTGGCATAATCTTGGCTCACTGCAACCTCTGCCTTCTGGGTTCAAGAAATTCTCCTGCCTCAGCCCCTCAAGTAGCTGTGATCACAGGTGTGCGCCACCATGCCTGGCTAATTTTTGTATTTTTACTAGAGATGAGGTTTCACTATGTTTGCCAGGCTGGTCTTGAACTCCTGATCTTGTGATCTACCGTCCCTGGTCTCCCAACATGCTGGAATTACAAGCATGAGGCACCATGCTTGGCCCATATTTAGGTTTTTTTATGTGTGAAAATGAGGATTAAAATGTTTACTTTGAGGTCCTGTGAAGTGGCTTATGCCTGTAATTCCAGCACTCCGGGTGGCCAAGGCACGTGGATCAAGACCAGCCTAGCCAACATGGTAGAGCCCTGTCTCTACTAAAAATACAAAAAATTAGTGTGGCGTGGTAGCAGGTGCCTGTAATCCCAGCTACTTGGGAGGCTGAGGCAGAAGAATCGCTTGAACCCAGGAGGCGGAGGTTGTAGTGAGCTGAGACCACGCCACTGACTGCACTCCAGCCTGGGCAAGAGTGAGACTCCACCTCAAAAAAAAAAAAAAAAAAAAAAAGAAGAAGTAGTTTACTTTGGAGGATGATTGTGTGGATTAAATAAAAACATATTTAAAAGCCCAGCATAAAGGTTGGCCCATAACAGCAAAGTTACAAAAACCAATTGCATTCTCTGAATAAAAGAGGGACAATTTAGAATATTTGAACCAAGGTCAGGAATGTTTTCTTTTTAAGGTGGTACTTGGTGTGCAGATATGTATGAACTTTTCCTTAATCTTTGACTCAGCCATAAAGTTAGAAGTTCCTCCTTAGATATACAAAAAAGAAAGAGTTTGGAAGAAAGGAAATAAATGTGCCCCTTCCTCCTCTACTATAGTGTCATTTTGATTTAAATATCATCATTTGCATATTTTTTATCTGAACAGAGAAAGGCCACCTTCTCATACCTAATCACTAGGAAGCAGCAGGCAGCAGCCTTGGAAGCTTTTATCAATATGCCAATTTTTATTTTAGTTTATAATTTAAAAAGTGAGAGCAAAGTGACAGAGACGGTATCATTTCAAAGGGTTTTTTAAAACATATTAAAAAGCATTTTTTTTGACACTGAGTAGGAGGAGGAAAAACATGGAAATGAAGTGGAAAAATAAAACAAGAAGTAATCAGGATCCAGAGAAAGAAAACATGGCAATACCAGCCGCCCCCACCTCCTTCTGCATGTATACAAACTATCAGAATGACTAAGGAATACAGGGTTAGAGGAGGCAAAAATAAAAAAGGAGGGGCAGAGATCTAGAAAAATAGAACAATATCCCCAGTTTCATTGCTTCAGTTAAAATCATCATGGTGTAAAATGTTTGTTGAAGTTGAATGTATACAAAGTTAAACTAGACGTTAGACAATCTGACTCTTGGGGTGCATGTTTCCAATGTGAATAATAATAATTTTTATTTAATTTAAAATGCAACACAGAGTTAATATTTATTTGAAAGCAAAGTTTGAAGTAGGCACCTAGAAATTTAATGAGATTGTAGTGTGGAAACATCTGTGAGCTCTGTCACCTGTGAATAAACAGTATAATGGGCACATATAACCATGGTGCCAATTTCCCCTACAGTATCTCCCTATGTGTTCGAAGGGACAAGACAAAATTTTATTTTCTCTTTATTTCCTTTTCTCCTCCCTTCTTCACTGCTGGTGAGGAAGGTGTGTTTTTAAGACAGAGTCGAGTCAGACACATTTTTAGCATAATAATTCATGAAAGTAATGCTATGTGATTTGGCCAATATTAACAAGAAAAAGACACATTGGTCCTATACATGTATGGCTCTGAAGATCAGATCTCTCAGAAACATGTACCAAAGAGGCACAGTAGAGACTTCCCACCCGCTTCCAGAGTGATCTCATTACCTCAAAATTTTAGGGTATATTTTCCTGGATGGAGCCAGTACCTACTGACAGAACTGAAGATAAAAACAAAGGACTAAGGAAAACATGAAGACATGTGAAAAGAGAAGGTGATCCAAGAGAGACTATAGATGACCTTTGACTCAAAGGAAAAAATAAAAGAAAAAGAAGATTTTTCAGCATTCTTGTTTCCCTACCAAATCTAACTGCACCCTACATTCTTATCCGGCTTCAAGTCTTACCATGAACTTCCCTTCTTCATATCTCTACAGCATAACCCTTTCTGGCTACCCTTCCTTAATCTCATATGCATTCTTTGCCTCCTATTCTTATCCTCCAAATATCAGTGTTTCTCAAAGCCTTGTTTTGGTTCTTTGTTTTCTCACTCTTAGAAACTTCACAAGACAGTACTTTCTAGGCCCATGGCTTCAACTACCAAATACATGCAGATGACTAACACACACACACACACACACACCCCAACCACTCAGATATTTCCTGAGCTCCAGGCATAAATATCCAACCACCTGGTTAAATACATACACACAGGCAATTCTGAAAATGAAAATGCTCAAAGCTAAAATTCTCTCCCTCAATAAAATTACTACTGTTTATCAACATCCCAATAATTGCTCAAGTCTGATATTTAGTTATCTTTGATTCTACTTACTTTGTCACCTCTGAAATCAAACTGGTAACTGAATGTCATGGAATCTAGTTAATAAATCTCTCAAATCTTTCCGCTTCTCTTCATTGTTACTGGCGCCACTGTCATCCAAGGCAACTTAATTTTCTCCTAGAATACTACGATACCCTCCCAATTGGTCCTCTTTCGTTATTGTTGCTCTCCTCAAATCCATTTTCTACTTTGCAGTCAGAACAGTACTTCAAAAATCATACAATTTTTCACGCCATTCACCTTTATAAGTCTTCAACAGTTTTTCATTTTATTTCGAATCCAGTCCAATCTCTGAAGCCACACACACACACACACACACACACACACACACACTTGCCCTGATCACTTCTCCAGCCCCATCTCTAGCTTCTCTCTCACTCACAATATATTCAAGCAATAATATATGCATTTTATATCCTCAAACATTCCATGTATTTGGTCTGTTTTTTGCTTGAAATACTTTTCTTCTTTTAGCAACTGGGTATGTGCATAGCATTCAAAACAATGAAGTTTAGAAACAGGATTGGTTTTGCCACTGGCTAAGTGTTTTGTGACAGAGTTGTATATATGAAGTAAACTTCAAATGCAGAAGGATCCAAAAAACCAAAAAAGCAGGCAGACAAGTCCAGCTTGTCTTCATATGGTGATTTTATTTGGGAAATTACAGATAGAAGTGTGGTCTTGAGCAACCACAAGAGAGGTAGATCTCTGCATCATTACCCTCCAGACGCAGAGCGTTGTGTATTTAATACAGCCAACACACTGAACATCATAGCTTAGTCTGCCCTACCTTAAAAGTGTGCAGATTAGCCTACAGTTGAGCCTAATAAGGTAACACAAGGCCCATTTTATAATAAAGTGTTGAACATATTATGTAAAGTATTAAATACTGTACTGAAGGTGAAAAATAGAATGCTCATATGAGTATTTGAATGTATACTGATTTTGTATGGTCATAAAGTTGAAAAATTGTAAGTCATTATGATGATAAGTCTGGGACTATCTGTACATTGTACTATGCTTTCACCTTGATTCATAAAATGTTGTAGTCATACAGAAAGAGAGAGACTGACAGAGAGGAAATCACTTCATTAAATAATAATGAAACAAACTACCTGTTGAAGTCACTCAATTATGTGTTGCTTATTGACAAAAGCAGTATTAATAAAAATTACTAGTAAAAGTAACATACTATAGAAACATGGTCAAAGAGCAGGAAAGAGAATGGTAGCTGTTCCCCACAGAGCCAACTAAAAGCTATAAAACAAAAAGAGAAGGAGGAGGACAAACTTCTATGAAGCAAATAGCCATAATTTCAAACCAGTGCTTATAAATAATGTTCTACAGATGCTTATTTGGGAACTGCTACTGCTTGAATATTTTTATTCCCTCCAAAATATATGTGTTGAACTTAATGGCCAATGTGATACTATTAACATGTGTGGCCTTTAAGAGGTACTTAATTCATGAGGGCTTCTCCCTCCTGGAGGGGATTAAGTGCCCTGTAAAAGGGCTTGATGAAGGGAGTTAATTCCTTTTTTCTCTTCTACTGTCTGTTACATGTAGACATAGCATTCCTCTCCTTTGGGGGATACAGTTTTCAAGGTGCCATGTGGAAGCAGAAAGGAGCCCTCACCAGGCAACCAAACCTGATAGCACCTTGATCTTGGACTTCCTAGACCCCAGAACTATGAGAAAATAAATGACAGTTCTTTTAAAATTAGCCAGTCTGTGGTATTCTGTTATAGCAGCAACAATGAACTCAGACAGAAATTGATACTAGGGAAGTAGGATGTGGTTATAACAAATACCTGTACGTGTGGAAACAGCTTGGAAACAGGTAATGGGTAGAGGTGGAAACGGTTTTGAAGGGAATACTGTAAAAAGCCTGTACTGCCATCAACAGAACACTAAGGATGATTCAAGAGAGGGCTCAAAAGATGAGAAGAGCTGTAAAAAATGCCTCGGTTTTCTTAGGGATTAGTTAAGTAGTCATGACAGTAAAGTCTATTCTGATGAGGTCTCAGATGGAAATGAAGAACAAGGTGCTGGAAATTAAGGGAAAGATTACCCTTGCTATAAAAGGAAAAAATAACTGGACTGAATTATGTCTATGTCCTAGTGATACAGACAGGAAGCGGGGAAATACTCCGCAGAAGAGGAAATACTCCCCAGCGAGGCCACACCCTCAAGCCTGGGACCACGGCCCAAAGGGAGAACATACATTCCTGTTTTAGACCTCTTGCCTTCATTCATGTGAGGATATAGAATGTAGCTTTCAATGTCACCCTGGAAAAAGTAGCTTTCACCAGTCAACCAAACCTGCCAGTGCCTTGACCTTGGACTTAACAGGCTTCAGAACTATTAGAAAATAAATTTCTGCTCTTTATAAATTACCAAGTTTGTGGCATTCTGTTATAGCAACCCACATAGACTAAGATAAAAAATAATTAAGAAAGATTTACTATAGCTGATCCCGGATTCTAAAGACTCCATGTCCGACACAGAGTTCTTTGAAAGCAGATGACAGGAACTGAATATCAACCAGCAATCTCTCACCTGGAATCTCTCCCATGTGGTCTGCAAGACCATTTCATGGTCCTTTCTTTGAGAATAAGGAAAGCAAAAAGAAGTTAGAGACCACTCATGTAGTTTTTGTATGCTATCTCTTCAGGAGGCAAGTAAGATGAATTTCAGGGTGGAAAGTGGGCAGAGAATGATGAATAAGAAGCAGATAAAAACAGGTGGGTAAATACTAAACCACCACAGAATACCTGTGCATTTCCCAAGTGTAATTGGGAGCTATGTGCATCTCCTGCTGATCAAAATGTTAGAACCTAAATGAATAAAGATCGGCCACATGGCAGAGAATTTTGTGAATTTGATGAGGAAAATGTTCTAAGACAATATACCTGATTTGGAGATTTTGTTTCCTAACTCATAGCTAATTTATAAAAAACATTATAGTATCACATCTAAGGATATGAGGAAAGCTGTACTTGAAAAATTATTTATACAATTAAATTCTTATATCATTTAAAAAGAAAGAATAAAAATAAATGGATTATTCAACTCAAGAAATTAGAGCAACAAAATACAATTGAGGGAAACAAAAGGAATGTATTAAAAAAGATAAAAGTCAAAATGAATACATTTGAAACTAAAAAACAAATCCAAAGACTGCTGTTTGGGGGGAAAAACACTAATATAGTACTAGATAAATCAGAAGATAAAATTAAAGAAAAATGCAAAATTAGAAATAAAACTGGGGACCTATTCACAGATATATGACCCTGATAAATGTACAAAAATAATAAGAGATTGTTTTGCTTAAATCTACTGATGCTCCCAAAACTTAGGTGAAGTGCAAAACTGAACCAGAATAAAAGCAATAACATAAAGAAAAAAATGGCATGTGGTACCATTAAAAAGAGGATAAAATGGCAATGCACAGACTTGGAAAAGATGTTTGTAACATATTTACAAAGGGCTCAGGAATTATAATCAAAATTAATATCCTTAAAATTAATATAAAAAAGACAGACAATCCAATAGAACATTTGACCAATAATTTAATAGAACTTCACAGAAAAGACTATCCAAATAGCCAGTACATATGTAAAGGGGTGTTCAATTCATTAATCATGTCAGAGTTGCAAATAAAAACCACATTATGTAACAATATACTCAACAGAATGACTACAATTAAAAAGATCGAAATTGCCAAAGGTTGATAAAGAAGTGGAGCAGTGAGAGCCCTCATACACTGCTGGTAGGAATATAAATTTGTATGCCACTTGGAACTGTTTTGCAGGATCCACTATACCTGAATAAACACGTACTTTGACTTGGCAATTCTACTTCTCTGTATTTACTCAACAGAAATACATTCACAGTTTAAATAAAAGCATACTAGAGCGTAAAAAACAAAACTACTCATAACAGCCTCTAAATGGAAACTATCCAAAATGTTTTTCAACAAAATGGATAAAGGTATTGTGGTATTTTTCCAATTCACGGAATACTATACAGCAATATAAATAAATAAACACCCCAATATCAATTAATCTCTTAACTATGGTGTTGACAGAAAGACCTTAGATGCAAAGAGTATGAATGTGATGTATATTTCCATTTGTATGAAGTAAAAAAACAGGCAAAAATAACGATGGTACTAGAAGTAAGAATAGAGACTACCCTTAGTAATGGGGTAGCAATTGGTATGGCAACAGAGGGCTTCTGAAGTACTGGGAAAATTCTCTTTACTCATTTGTATGCTGGTTACAAAGTTATGTTCAATGAAAACTTACTGAGTGGTACCTTCATTAAAAAAAAAAAATTGACCCCAGAAAAGCTGGAGAATCCAGTAACCTGTTTTGTATAGGAAAAAATGAGAAAAAAGCAAAACTTAGTTAAAAAAACAAACAAACAAAAACTGTTCACTTTCTTTCTTGTGTGCCATCCCTAACTGCAGCCCAAAACAACAACAAAAACCATTTTTATTTCATCTTCGCCATCTAGGAAAAATTTCTCTGATGCTCTTTAATTGCTTTGGAATATAGAGAAAAGAGCCTTCAATTTATCTTTACAAGCCCAGCAAAACACTGATAATAAAACTTGTCAAACTAGTGCCAAAAAAGATAGAAACTCTAAGTAAATTTTATGGATACTAATGCAAACACACTACATAAAATATTATCTAATAACAAGCAGCAGAACATAGCAGGATTGCAAGGTTTGTCCAAATGATACACCTATTAATACAATTGATCATAGTAACAGGGACAATGTAAGAATATATTTTAAAATGTTAAACATATATTAAAAATTATGCTCAACTTCCTCATTAGGTAAAATATCTAACTAAAATATATAGAGTATTTTATTTTTGTCAGTTGGGATCATGTGTGCTTCTCGGTAATCTTTTTTTTTAAGTGAGATTAAAATTCACGTAACGTATACTTCATCATTTTTCCATTCTTTCAAACTTTATTGAGGTAGAGCTGACAAATTAAATCATATATATTTAAGGCATGTATCATGATGATTTTTAAAGTATACAGTTCAGTTACATTTGTACTTTCAAATACTACAGCCATTACCTCTCTCTAGTTCCAAAATATTCTTATCACCCCAAAAGAAACATATCCATTAATCCCTCACTCCCCATTTTTCCCTCCTGATCTCTGGCAAAACTAATGTGCTTTCTGTTTCTATGGAGTTGCCCATCTAGGAGTTTGTATTTAAATGGAATCATATAATATGTGACCTTTTTTTGTCTAACTTCTTTCACTTAGCATGTTTTTGAAGTCATTCATGTTATAGTACGTATCAATACTTCATTCCTTTTGATGGCTGAATAACATTTTGTTGTATGGAGATAGCACATTTTATTTATCCACAGACATTTGTGGTGTCTCTACCTTTTGGCTATTGTAAGTGGTATTGCTATGCACATTACATATAAGTCTTTTTTTTTAAAATTAAGATCTATATTAGCCTCATAAGGCTGCCATAACAAGAATATCACATATTGGATGATTTAAACAACAGAAATTTATTTTATCACAGTTCTAGAAGCTGGAAGTTTCAGATCAATGTGTCTGTGGGGCTGGTTCCTCCTGAGGTCTCTCTCCTTGATTTATAGACTGACACCTTCTTGTTATGTCTTCAAATGGCCGCTGCTCCATGGCCATGCATCCCTGGTACCTCTCTACTCTTATAAGTACACTAGTCATACTGGATTAGAACACACTTTTCTGATCTCATTTAACCTCAATTACATTTTTTTTTTTTTTGAGACAGAGTTTTGCTCTGTCACCCAGGCTACAATGCAGTGCTGCAATCTCTGCTCACTACAACCCTCACCCCCCAGTTTCAATCAATTCTCATGTCTCAGCCTCCTGAGTAGCTGAGACTACAGCTGTGCACCACCATGCCCAGCTAATTTTTGTATTTTTAGTAGAGATGGGGGTTTCACTATGTTGCCTAGGCTTGTCTCATACTCCTGAGCTCAAGCAATCCACCTGCCTTGGCCTCCCGAAATGCTTGGATTACTGGCATAAGCCACTGCACCCAATAATCTTGATTACATCTTTAAAGGTCTGCCTCTAAGTATGGTAGCACTGAGGATTAGGACTTTGTCATATTAATTTTGTAGGAAAGTCATCCAATCCTTAACAAAATCTCTTTCCAATTACTTGAGGGATATACCTAGGTGTGTAATTACTGGGGCACATGGTAAGTCTGTGTTAAATCTTTTAAAGAATGGACAAACCTTTTCTCAGTGGCTGCACCATTTTATATTTCTTTCTTGCAAACTATGTATAAAGATTCTAATTCTCAAAATCCTCAACACTTCTTATTTTCCATTTTTCTGCTTTGTTTTTAAACTATAGTATTCTTAGTGTAAATGAAGTAGTATTTAACTGTGGTTTTTAGTTTGCATTTCCCTAATGACTAATCACATTAAACTTTTTTTTCATGTGTTTATTATACATTTATATATCTTCTTTGGAGAAATGTCTATTCATATCTTTTGCCCATTTTGGCTTGATTGGCTTATCTTTTTTTTTGTTAAGTTGTAAGAGTTAGATATTTCTTACTATTGCATTTTATACATGCACACATTTTATAAGCACATATAATAAACACATGCATACATACAGAAATTGTTTTCTATGAAAGTGAAAGCTAGTATCATGTTTAGAGGTGAAATATTTAGATGTATTCCCATTAAAGTTAGTATCAAGTAAAAAAGGTACATTACCACAACTGTTATTTAACATTGTTCTGAAAGTAAAAACCACTGTGAAAAGGTAAGATAAAGAAGTAAGGTCTGAACTAATAGCAAACTGGATGGATACTGTGATCATTTAGAGATGCTATGTTTATGTTTCTGGAAAACTGGAGAAGAACATAGGAGTCCTAAAAGTACAGAGGATTACACAAACATTTCTGGCATTAGCATATGCAAGAACTGGACCACCTGTATCCTCTAGTATGAATTTCACTGGACCAACTCACATGAATTTGATATTTTCTCCAAGTTTTCAGAAGCTCCTGACTCAAGAGGTATGTGGAACCCTGATATGATTGCCTCATCAATTAATATATTGTTCTCTTTACAGATGGCTGTACAGGCATCCAAAAGACCTAAAGGTAAAATTAACTTGCTATGGCAAGATTTAAAATAACTTAGAATTATGAAAGAAAGGAAATATATCATAGAAATAACCTAACAGCATTGACAATTAGATATATACAAAGAAGGTAAGAATGCCAGAGGAAACAGCAGTAAGGGCAAGAATGACAGGAAGTCCATGACTTTTCCAAGGGCCAGTATTAGATGTAAAAAAGGATGGCTTTGGGAATTTTGTAATTTCAAGTTGAATTATATCTTTTTCTCCTATTACCTGCCTGACCTTGGGCACCTTTCTTCCATCTGTAATAAAAGAATAGAAATACCTAATCACAGTCTTAAAATAATTAAATACAGGGACATAAGTAAATCTCCTAGCAGAGTGAACCTGAGTGTATTAGTCCATTCTCACATTGCTGTGAATACCCTAAACTGGGTAATTTATAAACAAAAAGGGTTTAATTGTGTCACAGTTCTGCATGGCTGGGGAGGCCTCAGGAAACTTACAATCGTGGTGGAAGGCATCTTTTCACAGGGCAGCAGGAGAAAGACGTGCAGAGTGAAGGGAGAAAAAGCCCCTTATAAATCCATCAGATCTCATGAGAACTCACTCATTATCATAAGAATAGCTGTGGGGGAACCACCCCCACAGCTATTCTCCTCCCATAAGTTCCCCCCAACATGTGGAGATTACAGTATGAATTACGGTTCAAGATGAGATTTTGGGTGGGAACAGAGCCAAACCATATCACTAAGTGATTTTAATAAAATAGAGGAAGAAAGAGAAGTAGAAATTAATAGAAACTTATAAAAGAAATCAAGAAAGAGGGTTGAAAGATGGAAATAGAGGAACTCATCTAGGGAATACACATCACAAAAGCATAGGCTTCTGTAGTAGGAGGATGATATACAATAGGGATAAGCAACAGGTTCAATGGGGTTTGACCATATTGACATAGTTTGACTTGCATGGCCTTCTAATAAACAGAGGATAGATAATGTAAAGTCCATTTCAAAAAGCAAAAGATAGCTGATGGGGGATTTGGCACTGTAATTATTCACCAAGGAGGAGATGAGATTCTATGCTATGCCAGAGATGGAAACATCACCTTAACAAGCATGGACAGCCCCCAATGGACTATAAAATTCATTTGGTGGCTGTGATAATTCAAAAGAGCCAGGTGGTATATCAGTAATAAGCGAAGGCATAAATTTTAATTTATGAGGCTCATCAGTGTCCTGGTCATAAAGGGACAAACCCTCCACTCTCTGGCTCAGTAATCCCATCTAATGGGAAGAGAAAGCATTTTGAAATGATACTCATCAGTACCAGAGAACACTTTTTAAAAATTGGTTCATATGGGTGTATGCGTGTATGTGCACGTGTACATGCAACTGAAGGCTAAATTCTTGAAGGGGTAGGACAGGTGGGAAACAATCAGTAAATTCTTGAATTATACAGAAACTCACACTTCCTATCCTCAAGGCAATTGTTTCTTTATGCAAGGCTGATGGCTTTATTACTGCCTTCAGTAAATGTAGGGCTGACCAGACTTCGTGGTCTGTGGGGAAAGAAAATTTGCTTATGCAATACAAACATGGCTCTAAAATGAAAACACATTTTCCTTTACTAACACACTCTAAAAAGTAATTATCTTTTTTGAGAAGATACATAAATGTGGCATGCACAATTCATGAATTTGCTAAGTATTCTTTGCAACAGACACAGTCCATGCTGTTTCATCTGTAACAGACCTTCCTATGTAAAACATTGTGCACCTACACACGTATCCTGTGTGTCTGAGCATCTAGCACATTGCCTGAAATAAGCATCTGCTCAATAAAGATTTAAACCTAACCTAAAAATTCATAACTATGCAACCAGTTAAACAATGACTGGTTCCTTTTTAGTCTACTGTTTTAAACATGGCTTATGCCTTCTCTATAGTCTCCTCTCACTCCTATTTAAAATATAATATATATGAATATATTTGGCAAAACAGTAGAGTATTAATATACATACTTATACTCTTACATATATACACATATATACTTATATGCTCTCTATATTTATACAGAGCATATATATATAGCATATACATTCATGCATGGAGTAACGATGGAAATATATTCTGAAAAATGCATCATTAGGTAATTTTGCCATTGTGCAAATATCTTAGAGTGTACTTATACAAACTTTGATGGTACAACATACTGCACACCTATACCATAGAGCCTATTGCTCCTAGGCTACAAATCTATATAGCATGTCACTGTACTGAATAGCATAGGCAATTGTAACACAATGGTAAGTATTTGTCTATCTTAAACATATCTGAATAGAAAAGGTAACACACTGCACTACTTTACAATGGCTGTGATGTCACTCAGCGATAGAAATTATTCGACTTCATTATAATCTTATGATGCCACAGTGGTATATATGGTCCACTGTTGAAGCAAATGTCATTATGTGGTGCCTGACTATATACAATATGTGCTTTCTCTCTATTCTACTCCACAGCCATCACCTTAGCATAGCCATTGCCATCTCTGCCCCAAACAGCTACAATGATATCTAACCAGCAGACCCCAGTCTTACCACCATTCAAACTGGCCCTCACACTTGCCTCTAGAGCTATCTTTCTGAAGCACAAAACCACAAAAAATCATATTGTCATTTGTTTCACCACAGATTCATTTCCATGCCCTCATCCCTTGTTCCATTTCCACATACCTGGCTCTATATTGCATCACAGCATTTTCCAGAACCTGGTAATGCATGTTTGTTTGTCTGTTCTGGTTTCTTTTTATTTTTTATTTTTCCTGAGACAGGCTCTCCCTATGTTGTCCAGACTGATCTTGAACTCCTGGGCTCAAGGGTATCCTCCTGCCTTAGCCTCCCAAAGTGGTAGGAGTACAGGTGTGAGCTACCATGCCCAACCAGGTTTCTTGCTTATTATTATTTTCCTCTTCATGTAATGTAAGCTGGGTGGAGGTAGAAAGTTAATATTTTTCCTTCTGTATCATGAGGGCTTGGAACAGGGCATGATGGAACTAGTAGGGGTACAATGCATATGTAGAACATAGTGTCTTGGCATGGAAAAAGCAATCAAAAAAATCATTGTTAAATAGATGAATGACACATGAACATACTAAAACTGAAAATATAGTCCAGGCACGGTGGCTGACGCCTGTAATCCCAGCACTTTGGGAGGCTGAGGCTGGTGGATCATGAGGACAAGAGGTCAAGACCATCCTGGCCAACATGGTGAAACCCCATCTCTACCAAAAAAAATGCAAGAATTATCTGGGTGTGGTGATGTGCGCCTGTAGTCCCAGCTACTTGGGAGGCTGAGGCAGGAGAATTGCTTGAACCCTGGAGGTGGAGGTCACAGTGAGCCGAGATCCACCACTGCACTCCAGCCTGGCACCTGAAGGCAGAGCAAGACTCTGCCTCAAAAAAAAAAAAAAAAAAAAAAAAAAAAAAACAAAAAAAAAAAAACGAAACACAAAAAAACAACAACCTGAAAATATGTCAGAGTTTTCAAATTTTTGAAGAAGTCAAAGCTAGTCTTTGGGTCCCTAAATCTCCTCCTCTCTGTATTCTCTCTCCTCCTGTCATTCAGACTATGGCACTGTAGTTAATGATTAAATAGGGTCTGCATGAATTTTCAGGTTAAGCAAGATGCAGTAGAGCCTCTTTTGCCCCTTAAGCTCATCCTGGTTACAACATACCTTTACTCTTCACTCCCTTAAAAAACTGGCATCAAGCAGAAATTAATAAATTGATGTTATTCTGCTGATATGTATAATCAGTTAACACTCCGCCTACTCATTCATTTCTGGGCTTCTTCCAAAAGCTCTAAATCTATCAGTCAGTGGGAAACAACTGTGAGACTATTATCCAAATGATTAAAAATAAAAAGATTCCAAATACAAAAGCAGAATACTTTTAAGACCTCCCTCTCTTTCTTAGGCCATTATTTATATGTGTATTTCCAGAACGTACTTCATAAGAAATCTAAATAAAAGTCTTGATGAAACTCCTTTAAAAATCAATTTTTCTAAAGCTAAAAAATCATGGAAGTGTTATCTTATATCTATGCTGTTTGAAAGAGATTTTTCCCTTTTTTTTTAAAGAAATGTCAGTGGAAATTTTCCATGATCAATTACCTATTTCTCATCTTTGCTACCACAATAGCCCTTCTGTTTACGAATTTATGATTATATAGCATTTTAGTAGTTTTCTCAGTGCATCAAAACTTATGAAAATTATTTTTTTTATGTCAAGAGGCAATTATCTCTAAAATAACTGAACATTTATTAAGAAAGTATTTATTGAGTGTGTACTGTGCATCAGGCACTGTTCTAGAGGCTAGAGATGTGGCAATGAACAAGAAGTCACCTCTATGCCTCATATATACGTGTGTATGAGTGCATATACATGGTGTGTGACACATCTGTATATACGTACACATACACACACTTACATAGAATACACCTATATACTGTGGTGTGTGTGGGTGTGTGTACATACACATAAAGAGAGTATAAGTATAAACATTCTAGTTGGATGAAGGAGGATGTACATGAATGTAAAACAACACTTTAAAAAAGTTAAACATAGAGTATGTTAAATGGATTTTAGTGCTACAGAGCCAAATAAAAATAAAAGTAAAAATAAAGCAGGGAAAGGTGATAGGGAGTGTTGAATGTGGGATGGGCCAATGTTAAACGAAGTGACGAGGAAAACCTTACTAACAAGGTATTACCTAAGTATAGACTGCAGAAACATAAGGGAGGAAGCCAAGTAGATATCTGAAGAAAAGACTCCCATACACACCCCATCCTTTATTCCAACAGTATACTGAAAAAGCACGTCTGTACATGCTATGTTACTTACGGCAGGGAGTTTTGATGGAGAGCAAAATAATTTATTTAAAGAGTTAAGCTGTATTTTTAAAGTCTAACTTCTCAAACTTACAGTCTCCTTTTACTTGTGACCAATTCACTTTCCTTATTTTATCTGTATTTCTTCATCTCTATTATTTTTATTTTTATATAATAAATAAATTAAAATCTTTCAATGGATCCATCATAGGATTGGTTCCACTGTGCAATAACCAAGGTATTTATTGCATATTTCTTAGAAAATCATGATTTTCAGCACAATTAAAAGTGTTCAAATGGCTCAGAAATAGGTAGTAAGTTGGAACATTAGCTGCCCTTTCTGCCCTGAAGCTAGCTCTGTTTCTTCTCTTAATATTTTTAAAGGAAATCTATAGACATTATTTGAGGTTGGTTATTAGCTTTAGACCAGGCGTCCCCAAACTTTTTACACAGGGGGCCAGTTCACTATCCCTCAGACCGTTGGAGGGCCGCCACATACTGTGCTCCTCTCACTGACCACCAATGAAAGAGATGCCCCTTCCTGAAGTGCGGCGGGGGTGGGGGGTGGGGGGTGGGGGGTGGGGGGGGCGGGCAGATAAATGGCCTCAGGGGGCCCGTAGTTTGGGGACGCCTGCTTTAGACAGCTTGCTCAGGCTCATATGCCACATGTGGAACCCTTGCAATAGTTGGCATGATACTGACCAGACCAGGGTATACCAAATCATTTGAAAAGAAAGGCCTGATATAGTTTAGCTGCCAAGAGACAAAGAAAAAAAAAAAAAAAGAAAAAAGAAAAAAAAAAAAAAGAAAAAATAACCACAACAAAAAACAAAACTCATGAAAGGAGTGATTATTTGAGCTGGAAGGGACTGATGGTAATCTCTAATGCTAAAATTTAGCCTTTTAGCAAAGACACCTCTGGAGGCATGAGAGGTGAGTGGCATGCCAAAATCATAGCAGAGAGGAAAATAAAGGTCTTGGCAAAGAAGGGGGAAAATGTGGCAAGAGTTTGAAGAAAATGGGCTATTATCATAAAAGGAATGGAAGTTGATGATGTTAACATAAACACAATATAGTTAAAGTAAACATATACGCAACATAGTTAATTTCATTTAGAAAGAATTGAAAGGAATGGCCTGCTAAGATAAAAAGGCAATGTAATGATGTACAAAACTTTATTTCTCATGTTATTTCTCTGTGCCATCATCCTAGCCTCAATGGCACTCCTCCGACCTTTGTATTCTCAAAGCTCTCCTTCTCTACTGTTCACTCGCTGTGGAAACAAATACCCTTGCCCTCCAGCCAACTGCCCAAGCAAGAAACAAGTTATCTTTGACTCTTTCTTTACCTTCACATCCCACATTTCCAGCAATCCTCTCCTAGATTAAGCAGCCATCTCCTGGATTTGGAAACACCTCTTTTGATCTTCCTGCTTCTATTTCTGTACTTTTCCCTAACACCAATCCATGTTTCATAATGTTGTAAGAGTCATCTTTCTAAAGCCCAAATCAGATCATGGTCTACTAACTCTTAAAACTGTCCAATAGCTATGTATGTATTTCACACTAGAACCCAAACTTCCAGTGTGGTCACACCCAGCTTTTCTTAAATGTCCTCTTGCTGTCTCCTAAAACTCAACTTTTGCTACTCCCATTACATACACTGAACAGTCCATTCCTGTTTAGTTTTTCACTTCCCAGAAGGGCCTGGGCCCTTCCTTTGACCATCTCCTGTACACCTTTTCAAAGCTCAGCTTAAAAATAATCTCTTCTCAAAAGTCATTTTTGTCATTCCTCAGGCTAATGAAGTGACTGCTCTACCCTGTCCCGCAACATTTTCCACATATCTGTCTTTAAGAGAAAGAACTGTGATATTTATCTCCTGTCCCAGAATAGGTCTGGTACATAGCAGACAGAAATTAACTTTTGTTGAATGAATAAATGCATTGTAGACAATTGATTGGGTACCTGAATTACAAAGAAAAATGAGATGGGGTGACTACTTTCAAAGAGCTTGCAGGTCATTATACTTGGTTGTGGGTTTCTCTAGTAATTTATATAATGATTTAAGCTCCTTGAGTAAAGATGCTTTTGAGTTATGATTTGAACACCTCTAACACTACGTTTGTACTTAAATTTTGAAAAGCTTGTTTATTTCTGAGTTGCACTTGAGCTACATTTGATACTATATTACCAAATTTAAACCATCTGCCCCTCCTTTCAATTAAGTGAAAGGAGCAATGACTTACAGGAACTGCAAATGTATTAAAAATGTCAAAATCGCTTTATTTATAGAGCAACATAAAAATGTAATTCAGGTACTTTAAAAAAAATTGACACAGACTAAGCAGAGAAGATGAGCCGGAGGGGATTACTTAGTGATCTAAAACTCAGCTCTGCAATATCTCCAACCTCAGCTTCAAATCCAGCCTGGGTCAAGACAACCTGTCATTCTCCAGAGACTGAATACTGCCTATCTCGTAGTTCACTGTGTGTGTGTTTTTTATATTGCTTGAGGACTCCATGTACTTAAAAAACCTCATGGAATTTTCTTATAAATGATAATGCTGTCCCTAATAAGCTTAGCCAAATTCAGAGAACTCCTTGATATATAACTGTCAGCTTTGGATAATGCCCTTGGGTTGTTAGCCATTCCATAAAAATCAAATTCAATCAATTCAGAACTTCAGTTTGCCAGAAAGTTACCTCATGCCACTTTCTTCCCCACACCCAGTGCTTCATTAACAAAAATGTCTAATTACTATTAACTGACTTTGCATGAGTAACAATCTGTTTTTTAAAAGCAGTGGGAAACAGGTTTTCTACTTTTGAAGTATAAGGGAAAATGACCTGATAATCTTCTCTCTTACAAACTTCTAAATACTGCACCATCCACAAATGACAATACAAACAGAACAGAAGACATCTACATAATTTGGAAAATTTGTGACTGATAAGGCATTATCTTGTCATTTGAAGACATTTGCATGACAAATATTTATAATATAAGGAGGTTTCTAGTTATGGAGAAATCCAGTTTGGTCTGATAAAAGATTTCAAGATTCCTAACACCATTCCCTTCAGGGCAAGAGGATTAGTGCTGATATTTTTAGAACACTATCTTATTATATTCTGAATCCAGTTATTAGAAAAGAAATTTGGATCTTAGTTTGCTAACACACACAAACACACAAACACACACACACACACACTCTTCTCTCTCATGGGAGTCTGGGAGAGTACAGAGAGAAAAGCTGATGAATATGGACAGGGAGAACCATCAGGCTTCAAGGGAATAAAAGCAGAAAAATTACACAGTTGTTTGACTGACTCACAAGTCATGTAACATGTAATGAAGGTGTGTGTTACAGCCTTGAAGGAGCTTTTAGCCACACACAAAATTTTATTTAAAGCTAAAACAAACATGTGACCTTAGAGGAGAGACAGAGAATTTAAAGGTAAGCAATATCAATGAGAACATTGAATTTCAGGCCATAAGCGTGCTCGGAATCCATCTGACAGAGTTTTCCTGAGGCTTTTAAAAGAAATAACAAAGCAAGGAACTCTTTGGAAAATCACAACCATCTAAAACAAAAGACATTCACATTCTTTCCTCAAGTGCTCTGATTTCTGAAGGTGATTTTGAATAATAGTAATCTGAGTGTCATTTGCCATGTCATAAAGTCTGAAGAGATGGTGTAGAAATAGAAACTTTTACTCACTGGAGTCTTTGTTTAGGTGGGACAGCTGAGTCAAATCACACTGCTGTCCTTGGGCACATAACACATGAAATCAAGCTAATGTTCATCTTGGGAAGAAACTTTTGAGAAAAAGCATAAGGGCAACATGGAGTTCATGCAGCATGGTAGAAAACCTTGAGTTGGAGATGGATTGAGAAGGATTGTACTCACAAGTGCAAGTGTGAACATATGCTCTCTGGACAAAGACATCAGCCTGTATACTTGCCTGTGACCCTCAGGTTGTGGTTTTGTTTTATATGAATTTTATTTAGTATCAGCCATCATCTCCCTGCTAGCTTACTTTCCATCCTCTTATCCAGGTGTCCCCAAACTATGGCCGGCGGGCTGCATGCAGCCCCCTGAGGCCATTTATCTGGCCCTCCCCGCCGCACTTCAGGAAGGGGCACCTCTTTCATTGGTGGTCAGTGAGAGGAGCACAGTATGTGGCGGTCCTCCAACGGTCTGAGGGGCAGTGAACTGGCCCCCTGTGTAAAAAGTTTGGGGACGCCTGCTTATCAATGCAGTAATTGGCCTGGCTCGTATTTGTAACATCCAAGAGATAACTTGATTTGCATATGGTAGGAAGATAAATGGCTGACCAAAAATATCCACATTCTATTCCTTGGAACCTGTGAACATGTTATCTATATGACCACAGAGATCTTGAAGGCATAATTAGTTAAAGATGGGGAGATTATTCTAGATTATCTTAAATTACAGAATCTACTGGATTTGATGATTGACAGGACGTAATGGGAAGTGAAAGGGAGGAGTTTAGGATGAAATCTAAGTTTAAGGCTTAGGTGCTGCTCTCTAGAAGAGGGGCTGAAGGAGGAGAACCTGCTTGGTGAACACAGATAATAGCTTAATCCATATATGCTATTCTCTATTTTATGTCTTCTTTGAGATTCTCACTGTAATATGAAATAATGTATATGCTGTATAGTGAGGAAGAACCATATGTTCTATAGCTTTAGCATTTCCCTTGCCTATGATAATGCTAAGCACATGAAAATCCTTGTTGAATTGAAAATAATGTTGTGCTCAGCAAGAAAGATACATGTTTTGATTCCAATTCAAATGCGGTGCTCAGGGTTTAAAATTACCCTGAAGGTCAATCAACATAGCTCTAGGCAAAGGCATATCTCTTAGAATTGGATTAAAGAACCATTGACGGTAGAATTTTTCTTCTAGCATGATGCATTATCTTTAATATTAGGGAAAAGAAACAATTACCTTTGTATTGTGTTTCTTTGATTTTAGGTGTAACAGTTAAACAGGGTGGAATTTCAAAATCTTTATTGATAATCTCAGAAAGAGAACAAGTATTTGTGAACACCTACTGTGTTCATGGAGTTTCTCTGCTGCAGAGATAGAAGTATTATTTTTTATTGTATTAAGCACTGATTCAAATTTCTGCAAGATTGATCAAATCCTCTGCTGTACAATTAATGACTAAAAGTTACAAATACTGAATTAGGGACACCACAGCTAATTTAGTCACAGTGGTAGACATGACAGAATGAAAGAAGTTTTAATTCCCCCAGAGTTGAATCTACTCAGCCAAAAATGAATTTTTGTTTTGATTTTAATCATACACTATCCCAATGCACCAGTTAATATACTTTATTTTGGCTCTGTAGTTAACCATAGAGGAAAAAAGTATACTGAGTTTTTCCTATTTTAATATCAAACCGGAGTAAGATCTTCAGCAAACAAGCCCCTGTAACTGCATACTACAAATAATACGTTAGAAAGGCCTCCACACCACAGCAACTCCCTTAGAGGCCAGAGCAGGTTTGAGTCTCAATTACATGGTAACATGCAGAACAAAGCTGGTACTATGGCACTTGAGGAGAACAGCTGATGAGTATTTTTCCAGATGGCTTCATGGTGTTTTCTCAGCATAAAGCAACAACCAACAATAGGTCATGTAATGGGGGTTCATTATTAGCCCATAGTAATTGGCAAAGAAAGTGATGATATTTCCTGGTGAAGAATGTATCAGCAAATATTATTTCAAAGGTTTAATCCTGTGACCAGAGTCAGTAATTGCTTCACTATTCCTTGGGCATGAAGAACTTAGAGTAAATGATTTATTGTTCCGACAACATAGAACAAATTTTAGCATTTTGAAAAACACTGAGACTTATTAATCCTAGCGTGAGCTGCTCTTAAACCCAAGGAAATGAAGAAACATCGATCTAATTTCTGTCTTTCAAAGATAAAATTATATATTAACCACAGAAAGCCCAGCAGTATGCCCAACCAGCACCTCCGGAGACAGTCAACCTGACATCAGAATTGTGTTTTGCTGGCTAAATACAGATTCCCTCTACAGTGTTATGCAATTTATTACAAGCAGGCAGGCTTGACCTAGTAGTTGAGAAGTCAAGTGAGTCTCCTTAAGAACCGCATGAAATAAAGGGAAAGGGACAGGCAAAGGGTCAAAACACAGAAGAGGCAAAAACAGTCAGAAATAAAGAGTTAGTACCAAAGTCTTTAGCAGCACCTGAGAGTGAGTCACTGGGGGATCTTGCCAAATGTGGATTCTGATTCAGTAGATCTGAGGTTCGGCTAAATGATCTGAATTTCTGACAAGCTCCCAGGAAATGATGTTTATCCCCCCAAAAAAGAGTGTCAAGAATACTAAGAGTACCAAGAGTGGCATTTTTCTTTGTTTAAGGATGCTTTAGCTCCCAAAAGTATACATTGTATATGTGCTCTGGTTTTCTTTCATATTCTCTTTATAGGATGTAGTATTGTTTCTCTCTCATGTTATTTCATTTGTAGCGTTTTCAGGGCCCATAACATGTCTGTTACATTACACACTGACCTGATTTTTTTGAAGAAATAATACACTCTCTGTCCTAAAAGCATCCTTTATCACTACTTCCCACATAGACTGTGAGGCAGACATTCCATTTTTTTTGCTACCATCACTTTCAAAAGCCACCTTGCATGATAACCTGTAGAAAGGTTTTCTACTTACCCTTGAAAGAGAAAAAAAGAAAACAACAGAATTTTGAAAACATTTTAGCCAGTGAAGAGAAAAAACAAAACAAAACAAAACAAAACAAAACAAAAAAACAACCCAAATCTCCAGATTGCCAGTTTCTGATGAAGAGAACTGTAATTATTAAAAATAATTTTAAAACTTTTGAAAAATACCTTTCAGCCTTAAGTTCTCTTATGTGAAAGACTGCATGGGACCAGAAGGTCTGCTGTGGGTGGGGGATTCAAGTCTGTCACTGCTGCTGTCTAAATATTTCTTCTGCTGAGGAAGAAACATTTCCTGTAAATCTTATGGATAAAAGCCTGACTCTCTTGCCAATGAGGAAGACAGGGAAAAAACAGGGAGTAGGTTAAGGATAAAGAAGAGAAGCACTTTAACACCTGTTTCCTCCTATAAGAGGTACTCCTACTACTTAAAAAAAAGAATAAGCCAGCAGCCAGCTCTTTACTTTTTCTTTAAAGCCTCTCTGCCAGAATAAAAAAAAAAAAATAGAAGTTAAAAAAAGAATTAAAAACATATCATATTGCACAGAAGTCTAGAGTAATATAACACAATGGCACTTAGCCTACCCAGATTTGAAAAGTGGTATTCTAAACATCTGACTATAATTTCAAAAAATCTTATTTACTCCTGGGTAAATATTGCTGTAGCTGACATGGGTAGTCCACATTTACAAAACAGAGTGTGTCGTATGCACTGCAAAGGGCATCAATCATCATTCACTGTGACAAGGGCAACACTGGCAAAAGTGATTTGGCCACTCTCTGCTTTATGGTTCTATCTGTGAAATGGAAATACTAGCAGGAGAAACATCCATAGTTTTCATACAGGAATTAAGATGATGAGCTTTGTCTTAGTCCCTTTTGAGCTACTATTACAGAATATCAGAGACTGGGTCTCTTCTTATAAAGAAGAGATCAAGCCTTTAATTCCAGCACTTCGGGAGGCCGAGGTGGGTAGATCATGAGGTCAGGAGTTCAAGACCAGCCTGGCCAACATAGTAAAAACCCCATCTCTATTAAAAACACAAAAAATTAGCCAGGTGTGGTAGTTCATGACTATAGTCCCAGCTACTTGGGAAGCTGAGGCAGGAGAATCACTGGAACCCAGGAAGGGAAGGATGCAGTGAGCTGAGTTCAAGCCAGTGCACTTCAGCCTGGTTGACAGTGCTAGACCCCGTTCAAAAAAAAAAGAACGAACAAAAAGGAAGAGGGATTTCATACAGTCATACAGTTCTGGAGGTTGGGAAGTCCAAGATTAAGACCTGCACCTGTTCAAGTACCTTTGTGCTGGGTCATCCCATGATAGAAGGCAGAAGAACAGGAGAGAAACAGGTAAAAGGGGCTGAACTCATCATTTTATAAAAAGCTCACTCCTGAGATCATGACATTAGTCCATCAATGAGGGCAGAGATCTCATAGCCTAACTGGCTCTCATTAGGCCCCTCTTCCCCACACTGCTGTACTAGGGATTAAATTTCCAATACATGCTTTTTAAGGGCACATTCAAACCATAGCAGGGTTTATGAACAACAAGAACTATCACCATCATCATTACAACTACCACCTAGCCATCTTTTTAGACACATCAAAAGATATGAAATTTGTTGAATAGAATATATTTTTTTATTGCATTTTAGGTTTTGGGGTACATGTGATGAACATGCAAGATTGTTGCATAGGTACACACATGGCAGTGTGGTTTGCTGCCTTCCGTCCCCTCACCTGTATCTGTCATTTCTCCCCATGCTATCTCTTCCCACCTCCCCACTCCCCCGCCCCTCCCCCATTTCCCCCCAACGGACCCCAGTGTGTAGTGCTCCCCTCCCTGTGTCCATGTGTTCTCATTGTTCCACACCCGCCTATGAGTGAGAATATACGGTGTTTGATTTTCTGCTCGTGTCAGTTTGCTGAGAATGATGGTTTCCAGGTTCATCCATGTCCCTACAAAGGACGTGAACTCATCGTTTTTGATGGCTGCGTAATATTCCATGGTGTATATGTACCACATTTTCCCTATCCAGTCTATCATCGCTGGGCATTTGGGTTGGTTCCAGGTCTTTGCTATTGTAAACAGTGCTGCAATGAACATTCGTGTGCACGTGTCCTTGTAGTAGAATGATTTATAATCCTTTGGATATATACCCAGTAATGGGATTGCTGGGTCAAATGGGATTTCTATGTCTAGGTCCTTGAGGAATCGCCACACTGTCTTCCACAATGGTTGAATTAATTTACATTCCCACCAACAGTGTAAAAGTGTTCCTATTTCTCCACATCCTCTCCAGCATCTGTTGTTTCCAGATTTTTTAATGATCACCATTCTAACTGGTGTGAGATGGTATCTCAATGTGGTTTTGATTTGCATTTCTCTGATAACCAGTGATGATGAGCATTTTTTCATATGTTTGTTGGCCCATTCTGTTGGTTGCCGATTCACTCTACTGACTGTTTCTTTTGCCGTGCAGAAGCTGTGGAGTTTGATTAGGTCCCATTTGTCTATTTTGGCTCTTGTTGCCATTGCTTTTGGCGTTTTGGTCATGAAGTCCTTGCCTACACCTATGTCCTGAATGGTTTTGCCTAGATTTTCTTCTAAGGTTTTTATGGTATTAGGTCTGATGTTTAAGTCTTTAATCCATCTGGAGTTAATTTTGGTGAAAGGTGTCAGGAAAGGGTCCTGTTTCTGCTTTCTGCACATGGCTAGCCAGTTTTCCCAACACCATTTATTAAACAGGGAGTCCTTTCCCCATTGCTTGTTTTTGTCAGGTTTGTCGAAGACCATATGGTTGTGGGTATGTTGTATTTCCTCTGAGGCCTCTGCTTTGTTCCATTGGTCTATATCTCTGTTTTGGTACCAGTACCATGCTGTTTTGATTACTGTAGCCTTGTAGTATAGTTTGAAGTCCGGTAGTGTGATGCCTCCTGCTTTGTTCTTTTTGCTTAGAATTGACTTGGCTATGCGGGCTCTCTTTTGGTTCCATATGAAGTTTAAGGTGTTTTTTTCCAGTTCTGTGAAGAAGGTCATTGGTAGCTTGATGGGAATAGCGTTGAATCTGTAAATTACTTTGGGCAGTATGGCCATTTTCACGATGTTGATTCTTCCTAACCATGAACATGGAATGTTTCTCCATCTGTTTGTATCCTCTCTTATTTCGTTGAGCAATGGCTTGTAGTTCTCATTGAAGAGGTCCTTTACGTTCCTTGTTAGTTGTATTCCTAGGTACTTTATTCTCTTTGTAGCAATTGTGAATGGCAGTTCGTTCTTGATTTGGCTATCTTGAAGTCTATTACTGGTGTATAGGAATGCTTGTGATTTTTGCACGTTGATTTTGTATCCTGAGACTTTGCTGAAGTTGTTTATCAGTTTCAGGAGATTTTGGGCTGAGATGATGGGGTCTTCCAGATATATAATCATGTCATCTGCAAATAGAGACAATTTGATTTCCTCCTTTCCAATTTGGATACCCTTTATTTCTTTTTCTTGCCTGATTGCTCTGGCTAGAACTTCCAGTACTATATTGAATAGGAGTGGTGAGAGAGGGCATCCTTGTCTAGTGCCAGATTTCAAAGGGAATGCTTCCAGTTTTTGCCCATTCAGTATGACATTGGCTGTTGGTTTGTCGTAAATAGCTTTTATTGTTTTGAGATACATTCCGTCAATACCTAGTTTATTGAGGGTTTTTAGCATAAAGGGTTGTTGATTTTGTCAAAGGCCTTCTCTGCATCAATTGAGATAATCATGTGGTTTTTGTCTTTTGTTCTGTTTATGTGGTGAATTACATTTATGGACTTGCATATGCTGAACCAGCCTTGCATCCCCGGGATGAATCCTACTTGATCATGGTGGATGAGCTTTTTGATATGCTGTTGCAATCGGTTTGCCAGTACTTTATTGAAGATTTTTGCATCTATATTCATCATGGATATTGGCCTGAAATTTTCTTTTCTTGTTGAGTCTCTGCCGGGTTTTGGTATCAGGATGATGTTTGTCTCGTAAAATGATTTGGGAAGGATTCCCTCTTTTTGGATTATCTGGAATAGTTTCAGAAGGAATGGTATCAGCTCCTCTTTGTATGTCTGATAGAATTCAGCTGTGAACCCATCTGGACCTGGGGTTTTTTTGGGTGGTAGGCTCTTTATTGCTGCCTTGACTTCAGACCATGTTATTGGTCTATTCAGGGTTTCGGCTTCTTCCAGGTTTAGGCTTGGGAGGATGCAGGTGTCCAGGAATTTATCCATTTCTTCCAGGTTTACTAGTTTATGTGCATAGAGTTGTTTGTAATAATCTCTGATGATGGTTTGGATTTCTGTGGAATCTGTGGTGATATCCCCTTTATCGTTTTTTATTGCATCAATTTGGTTATTCTCTTTTCTTTTTTATTAATCTGGCTAGTGGTCTATTTTGTTGATCTTTTCAAAAAACCAGCTCCTGGATTTATTGATTTTTTGAAGAGTTTTTTGTGTCCCTCCTGTCTTCTGCTAGGTTTTGAGTTTTTTTGATCTTGCTCCTCTAGCTCTTTCAATTTTGATGATAGGGTGTCAATTTTAGATCTCTCCTTTCTTCTCATGTGGGCACTCATTGCTATATATTTTCCTCTAGAGACTGCTTTAAATGTGTCCCAGAGATTCTGGTATGTTGTGTCTTCGTTCTCATTGGTTTCGAAGAACATCTTTATTCTGCCTTCATTTCATTGTTTATCCAGTCAACATTCAAGAGCAAGTTATTCAGTTTCCATGAAGCTGTGCGGTTCTGAGTTAGTTTCTGCATTCTGAGTTCTAACTCGATTGCACTGTGGTCTGAGAGACTGTTTGTTATTATTTCTGTTCTTTTGCATTTGCTGAGGAGTGATTTATTGCCAATTATGTGGTCAATTTTAGAGTAGGTGTGATGTGGTGCTGAGAAGAATGTTTATTCTGTGGATTTGGGGTGGAGAGTTCTGTAAATGTCTATTAGGTTTGCTTGTTCTAGGTCTGTATTCAGGTCCTGGATATCCTTGTTGATTTTCTATCTGGTTGATCTGTCTAATATTGACAATGGGGTGTTAAAGTCTCCCACTATTATTGTGTGGGAGTCTAAGTCTCTTTGTAAGTCATTAAGAACTTGCCTTATGTATCTGGGTGCTCCTGCATTGGGTGTGTATATATTTAGGATCGTTAGCTCTTCCTGTTGCAGTGATCCTTTTACCATTACGTAATGTCCTTCTTTGTCTCTTTTGATCTTTGTTGCTTTAAAGTCTATTTTATCATAGATGAGAATTGCAACTCCTGCCTTTTTTTGCTCTCCATTTGCTTGGTAGATCTTCCTCCATCCCTTTATTTTGAGCCTTTGTGTATCCTTGCATGTAAGATGGGTTTCCTGGATACAGCACACTGATGGGTTTTGGCTTTTTATCCAATTTGCCAGTCTGTGTCTTTTGATTGGGGCATTTAGTCCATTGACATTTAGGGATAGTATTGTTATGTGTGAATCTGATACTGTCATTTTGATGCTACCTGGCTGTTTTGTTGGTTAGTTGATGCAGATTCTTGATTGTGTTGATGCTCTTTTACCATTTGGTGTGTTTTTGGAGTGGCTGGTACTAGTTGTTCCTTTATATGTGTAGAGCCTCTTTCAGGAGTTCTTGTAGGGCAGGTTTGGTGGTGATGAAATTTCTGAGTTCTTGCTTGTTCACAAAGGATTTTATTTTTCCTTCACTTATGAAGCTTAGTTTGGCTGGATAGGAGATTCTGGGTTGAAAGTTCTTTTCTTTAAGGATGTTGAATATTGGCCCCCAATCTCTTCTGGCTTGTAGGGTTTCTGCTGAGAGATCTACTGTGAGTCTAATGGGCTTCCCTTTGAGGGTAACCCGACTTTTCTCTCTGGCTGCCCTTAGCATTTTCTCTTTCATTTCAACCCTGGTGAATCTGATGATTATGTGCGTTGGGGTTGCTCTTCTTGAGGAATATCTTTGTGCTGTTCTCTGTATTTCCTGGATTTGAATATTGGTCTGCCTTGCTAGGTTGGGGAAGTTTTCCTGGATAATATCCTGAAGAGTATTTTCCAGCTTGGATTCATTCTCTTCATCACATTCAGGTACACCTATCAGACGTAGATTAGGTCTTTTCACATAGTCCCACATTTCTTGAAGGTTTTATTCATTCCTTTTTGTGCTTTTTTCTCTGTTCTTGCCTTCTCTTTTTATTTCATTGAGTTGATCTTCGACCTCTGATATCCTTTCTTCTGCTTGGTCAATTCGGCTGTTGAAGCTTGTGCATGCTTCACGAAGTTCTCGTGTTGCGTTTTTCAGCTCCATCAATTCACTTATACTCCTCTCTATGCTGTCCATTCTCGTCAGCAGTTCGTCCAATCATTTTTCAAGGTTCCTATTTTCTTTGCGTGCGGTTAGAACATGTTCTTTTAGCTCACTGTAGTTTCTTACTACCCACCTTCTGAAGCCTGTTTCTGTCAATTCATTAAACTCGTTCTCTATCCAGCCTTGTTCTCTTGCTGGTGAGGAGTTGTGATCCCTTTTAGGAGGAGAGGTGTTCTGGTTTCGGGAGTTTTCATCCTTTTTGCGCTGGTTTCTTCCCATTTTTGTGGGTTTATCCACCTGTTGTCTGTCTCTGTCCCTGGGAGTTGGAGCTTTATGAGTTTCCGTTGCACTACTGCCTTTTTTGATTTTTCTTTCAGGTCGGACCTGCCCAGCTAGCAGCACGCCTAGCCACTGCCTGCCCTCAGGGGCTTTGCTGAGCTGCTGTGGGCTCCGCCCAGCTGCCCTGAGCTCTTCCCTGTAGTCCTTTTTATATGGGCGTAGTTAGAACTGTCTGGGCAATGGTGGCCACGCCTCTGTTATGGCGGACTCTCTCTGTTGTGGCAGGTTGCCTCGGCAACGGCGGGTTGCCTCGGCAAGGGCAGCCTGCCTCTGTAGCGGTGGAGAGTCTCAGTAATGGTGGAAGCCCCTCCCCCATGGAGCCGGACTGTCCTGGTTGAGCTGTGCTTGGTTTGAAGGGCTCAACCCAGAGGGTTTCCAATTACTGTTTTTGTTTTCGTTGTTGTTGGGGGTGGAGGGGTGGGACCAACCGAGCCTGATCACCTGGCTCCCTGACTCAGAGTCTTTTCTTTTAAGTTGAACGACCCCGCGTTCTGGTCGCTTGTTGAAAAGGCGCCGGGATCTCCCGTGCTGCGACTCACGGAGTCGGCTCGAACTGGGGCGCCAGCTCCTGGCGGATTTTTTGCCTAGGAATCTCCTGGCCTGACTCGCTATTTCAGATGAATGGGCAACTCTGCCGTCTCAGGGCTCTGCTCGCCAGCTAAGAGGGCTCCCAGACCAGTGGCTTTTGTACGGAGAACCGCAGCAACAGGGAGTGGTCACAGCAGCCGCGCGGGTGGAATCAGCCCCGCAGGGGCCAAAACAGCCGCACCGGCTGGGACTGCGACACTGGCGACCCCTCTGCCTGGGTATTTCCTGGTCTGTGGGCAATAAGAGTTCGTCTGGAAATGCGGCGTCCACTCACCCTCTGCACTTTCACTGGGAGCTGAAGTCCTAAGCTGTTCTTAGGCGGCCATCTTCCCAGCATTCCCCCGAATAGAATATTTTTTAATTCAGTCAATCAATAAAAATATTTATTAAGTATGTGTGGTTCAAATACTGAGTCAAGTAGTAAAAGAAGATATATAAGCATTGGGTAAGATAGAATCCCTATCCCATTAGACTGAATGAACTATGTTAAACTGAATAAACCTAATATATATTAAATGATTTATAAAGTAATTTTAGAATAATCCTAGACTGTATGTAATTAAATATTAAATTACACAGAGTTGGTATAAGTACCAAAATAAATCAGCAAAGACAAAGATCAATATAAGCAAGATAGAAAGACAGTATATTTTTGCGCAAAGGGCATATTATAAGGAATCAGAATACCTAATAGTTTCATGGAACATAGGGCCTGGGCTTGTTTTTCTCATCTGCAAATTGGGAATGACAGTAGTATGTGTCTTTTGGGATTATTTCATGGGTCAAATAAAATGTGAAAATTAAAAAAAAAATTACCCTGTAAAGCACTACACAATTTCTGTTTTATTATTATTATTATTCATTAGCAAAATTTTATAAAAGGAGTGAGATTTATACTGAAAAGAGTATTAAATAGAGAAGAGGGAGGCCAGTTATCTAGGAAAGAGGAACAGTATAAGAAAAAGCAGACGGGGAAGTGAGAATTCAGTCCCAGAAAGACAAAGACCTGAAGTGGAAAAGGGAAGTCAAACCACAGATTCTTGACATTTTTTGAAGAAAAATAAATAAAAGTAATACAATTTATCTAGGTGGAAGAATGCCGTAGTATGCATGGATGCAGCAGCAGTCTCTCAAATCTCACTGACCCCTTTGCTGTGTTTCTGCTTTCATGTTGGGCAATCTCCTCACACATCCTCTGTTTTCAGTGTTCCACAAACTGACAGAAAGCAAAACAAAATAAAACAAGGCAAGAGAAAAGAAAACCAGGAAAAAAAGATTGCACAACTCTTAGTACTTTGATACAAAAGAAAACAGAGGAGGGGCACTGGGAAAGAAGAGGTGAGAAAATGTATTAAATCCTCACCTTGCCTCAGGTATGGAGTTTCTGCACATTAGCAAGCTTTCTTTCAAGCCAGAGAATATACTTTACCTCATGGCCACAAGTGAGGTGGACTGGATAATAAGGATATGGGAAAGAGCAATTCTATTGTAGATGCAAAAGGAACAAAGTCAAAGAAGGAATGAAAGAAAATACACGAATGAAGAATAAAATAAGAGAGGAGCACAATCAAGAGAAAGATAAAAGGCAAAAGAAGATAGTTTTATATAATTAGGTTGAATTATAAAACTGTGGGTTTCAAAGACTTCATGGAGATTCTTTCGTTTGTTTGTTTGTTTGTTTGTTTGTTTTAATGAGACAGAGTCTCACTCTGTCACCCAGGCTGGAGTACAGCAGTGCGATCTCGGCTCAGGCAACCTCTACTCCCGAGCTCAAGTGAGTCTCCTGCCTCGGCCTCCAAAGCAGCTGGGATTGCAGGCACCCTCCACCATGGGGTTTCACCCTGTTAGCCAGGTTGGTCTCAAACTCCCAGCCTCAGGTGATCCACCAGCCTCTGCCTCCCCAAATGCTGGGATTATAGGTGTGAGCCACCGTGCCTGGCTGACTTCATAAAGGTTTTAAAGGAGAACCTGCTTTCCAAGGATCTGAGTAGATTATATAACATGAGAGGCTGGTTTGTGAAGTAAGAATAATAGGAGGCAATTTGTTAAACTCCAACTATGTGTGCGGCATTCTATTGGGGCTATATATTCCTTAGATCTGTAAATGTTTGTTACTGTCATCTATGGGATGTAGGCTTCTCCAAATGCTTGAATTCCCTGAAATTACCTCCTTCTTCTCCCCTACAAAACCTCACTTCTTTTACAAGCTGAAAACAACAGAAAGTTAATTGCTACTGTTACAATATAAAAATATAAAGTATAATACCACATTTTTCAAAAATAATTTACCCTGGGTTAGCAAACCGTTAGCTGAGAAGAGGTAAGATTACGGATGAAAGGGAGGGGAGGACAGAGACAGGAGACGCTGGGGGAACAGGCAGCCTTCTATTAATTTAGGAAGCAGTATTCTGAAAAAAGAGTTGCGTAACTGCAGGCACTGTTTTCTGTTCCTGCTTTCTCTTCCATCACTTGCCTGGGGCAATGACAAGCAAGTAGGGGGGTATTTTAGAATCAATAGCAAATATATTTCTCTCAGGAGAGGACAGAATCCTCATTTTGTGACAATTCAGTATATTTCCAGTATTATTATAAAAGATTAAGCAATCGGGTAGTTTAAAAAACTATTTTAAGGGCCAGGCGCGGTGGCTCAAGCCTGTAATCCCAGCACTTTGGGAGGCCGAGGCGGGTGGATCATGAGGTCAAGAGACCGAGACCATTCTGATCAACATGGTGAAACCCCGTCTCTACTAAAAATACAAAAAAAATTAGCTGGGCGTGGTGGCACGTGCCTGTAATCCCAGCTACTCAGGAGGCTGAGGCAGGAGAATTGCCTGAACCCAGGAGGTGGAGGTTGTGGTGAGCCAAGATCACGCCATTGCACTCCAGCCTGGGTAACAAGAGTGAAACTCCGTCTCAAAAAAAAAAAAAAAAAAAAAAAAAAAAAAAAAAAAAACTATTTTAAATATACTCTCACACACATATATATTTGAAGAACTGGCTTTGCTGAGCTATGTGGATCTTATAGGTAGTCTAGTCTGACCTCATCCCATTTTACAGGTGAAGAAACAGAGGCCTAGGGAAATAAAGTGACTCGTGCAACCCACGCCATGCAGCCAGTTATCAGCAGGCCTGAGGTGGATGTGTTTTTCATTACTCCACGATGCTATAATAGATAACAGCACATAATACCAAAAACAGTCTACCTTGGATTGAAATGAAACAAAGCTCAAACACTGTCACACATATATGACAATGGCTAATTGGACAATATGAATCTCACTTATGATGCAGTGGAAAATACAGGCTTCCGAATCAAACAGAGGCAACATAAACAATTCAAAACTGCAATTGTGTGGGGTTTTTTGGCCAATGTTTTATTATTTATATTTCATGTTATTGGATGATGTGTTGTAAGTATTGATGAAAGCACCTCTATGAGGCCTAGTAGAGTGTTTACTTTCATTCTTTACTTCAGTTACCAACAGACCGTTACTTTTAAGGACAAAAACAAGCGATTCTGTTGTTAGTATTCCTGAACGCTTCCAAGATCTCCTCACAGCAGCCTAATTCTATTTAATTTCTCTTCTCTCTTTCAGAGATGATGATCAAAAGAAGATATGAGATTTTTTTCTTGATTTATCACCCATGTCCACTCCCAATTCTAGTGTATAAAAACTTCGAGGAATTCTTACTCTGCCTTACAATATTTTTGGCAGAAACGACGTCTGTGATTTTCCTCTAAGAGCCACAGAAAAAATCTGAAATACAAGCACTGCAGGAGTTGCTTCCACATTTGACAAAGAATAGATTGCACATGTTGTCATGGGAAAATGTATGGTTGGAGGTGCCCGTGTGCTGCTTCTTGTTTTACATAACCTACCTCATTCACTCAGGGCACATAGATCAAAAATTTGGATCTTGGTTGGTTATTTAAAAATTCACAAAGTCCTATTATTGGCAACTTACATGTTTTCTTAATCCATACTGCAACTTAGGAGCAAAGATCCTCCTGATTTTAGGGTATGGTTTTGGAAAAGAATCAGATAAAAAAAATGAACAACGAAAAAGATTGAGCATGCCCTCCATGTAAGAAACCATGGCAGATGATTCTTTTAATCCTTGCAACTATCTTGCCTTCTGTAAGGTAGAACATTTGTTTTCCGGCTCTCCACTAGCACCAAGAACAGTGTCTGGCACATAGTAGGGGTGTAAACTGCACTTTTTCAATGAAGAAGTGAATGGTCTCCAACCTGGGTAGCATTATCTTCATTGTACTAATAAGGAAGCTGAGGTTCAGAAAGATTAAATTTCCTGGTCATAGTCTTAACATTAAATATTAGGTAAAGCCAGGTCATAAATCAGAGTTGCCGACCTTCACTATCAGGGTCCTGTTCCCTCTACCATGTTGGTAAAAAGAACTGGCTAAATTTAGTTCATTAAGTCTCATGGCCTAATAGCTATAGAAGTGAAGCATTCTATAGCTATGAAAACTATGTTGATTTGTTTCTCTCAACTCCAAAGCATGACCATCCTCCCTGCCCAACGACCACCTTAAGACTTATTTAAAAACAATAAAGGCATATCTTGCAGACTGTGAACATGAAAGATCAATGCCAATTCCATGTGCTGGGTTATTAATAATTTCTAATGATCAAAGACAGCACTATCTCTAAACCCAAAGTCCTGCTTTCTAGTCCTTGCAAAAGGTGAAATGTGTTACTTTGGACACTTCAATTTCTTCATCAGTAACTGTTGAGATGTGGGAGAAGTTAAATGTTAGGGAGAGTCATTCCATCTCTAATACTCTCTGATTCCTTCTTACCCAACCACAATTAGGCAACTTACATCTTAAGAATTTAGAAAACATAAAGTCTACTTTATTTTCTCTTCATTCAATGAAGCCTACATCGCTTTTCTAATTTATAACTTGTCCATGATTACTCATATGTAGAATCTACTCAAGAACATTCTGAGTGGGAAAAAATGGAATATGCTTTGTTTTTGCTTTAGCACATGGAGAGTTAATTTTTTTTTTTCAGTGATGATCGTCTATACAATAAATACGTCTTTCTACATTTTTATCCCTTGTTAATAATAACAGTTGCATTTTGGACCATGAAGTGAAAATAATAAGTTTTATTCCTTATTATTTTCACTTTATGGCCCAAAATGCAAGTTTGTCATGGATGAAAATATGACAAAGTTAAATTCAGTTACTGACACTAAACAGGCTTAGCAAAAAATTAGAACATGTAATTGATCTTCCACAGTTCAGAATTGTGGATTTTGAAAACAAAAATGTTTTTTTTCTTATGGGTAAGAGAAACAATGTAGTGATGACCAGTAACTAGCACACCTTCCATGTTAGGACAGCAACAATGTTTCAAGCGAGGCTGTACCCCAAGAAGCCCTAGGAAGAGACTAGGCTGAATGAAGACCACACACACTGCCTATAGAAGGCAGCCCCTACTCAGTTAAGCCAAATTTTCTCACGTAGAATTATAGGTCTAGTGGATCTAGAGCTTATTCTTTTTTTGAGAAAAGCTAGAAATGCGGATTTTTGTATCAAATGTACCAGTTTTTAATGTTGGCACAATTTCTACAAATAAACAAAAACTGTATGGGCAAAATAAAATATATATGCGAGCTGAATTTGGCTAGGGGATTACTAGTTTGAGAACTCTTATTTAGAGAGATCTGCCTCTGAGAATTAGTGTTTCCTTCTTGAGCAAGCAGAATATGGATCTGTGTGTATGTGCTTCTATGTATATGATTTAGCAATTAACCAGTAAATATCCCTCCCCCAAAAAGAGGTAAATTGATGAATTAATTTGTGACCTCAGAGGAATCACAAATGAAACCCCCATGACACCCTAGATCAGGTGTCCCCAAACTTTTTACACAGGGGGCCAGTTCACTGTCCCTCAGACCATTGGAGGGCTGCCACATACTGTGCTCCTCTCACTGACCACCAATGAAAGAGGTGCCCCTTCCTGAAGTGCGGCGGGGGGCCGCATGCAGCCCTCGGGCTGTAGTTTGGGGACACCTGCCCTAGATTGTTCTGTTAGACAATGGGTACAAAAGTTCACCCTGAGCTTTTCCTCTGGGAATAGATTCCAGATTATTCCAGACTTAAGACATGAGATATAGCTTGCTAGAGGTAGAAAGATGATAGTATCAGTTTCTGTAGGCAGAGGATAATGTGTACTAAAATGAATGTAGAGATAAGTCTGACAGTGGTTGAGACAAGAAGGGCTTCTGCTAATGGTGGAGAGATCAAGGAAGAAAAGAGGAATGTTTCAAGTGAGGCTGTACCCCCAGATCATGCTCAAGCAAACTCTAACTGTGGGCACATTTCTCTTAAACAATGAACACTTAGAATACAAATTAAAATTTCCCACAAATTTCTCATTTTAAAATAGTTTCCCAAGATTTCAGTGGTATCGTACATATGCCCATATAATTTTTTGGATTACTATTCCCACAAGTTTAAGATGAAGGAGGACCTCACTTCTGTTTTACTCCCTCTCTGCAAAGGCCATTTTGAAGGTCTCAGTTTTACTGACAGGTGTCTGCTACCCATAACCTCCCTGGGGCACCAGCAACAAGGGTTCAGTGGACCATGGCAACACAAAGAATGATGGAAGAGAGAAAATGCCCTGCAGAAGAGATAGTCAAATGAAGATGTGGGAGAGGAACAAGTATAAACTCCTTCTTATCCCAAATATATTAGGGGGAAGTGACCAGAGAAATGATGCTAAGCACGCACTTAGGATACAGCCAGGCAATGAGACAGTAGAGTCCCAACTGGGACTAGAATAACTTCCTATCCCTTAGTTCTCTACTAAAATTTTAAAATTCCAAATATGAAATCAGATATGAAAGGAAATTCTAAATGTAAGTGCTACTTTTCATGCAATGCAAATTATTTTCCCATTCACTACTCTGGAATAAACATTAGAGTAAAGATGAAAGACATATAGAGAAACATGATTATCTTTACCACAAAATGAAAAACAGTAAGGAGTTATTGAGCCTTTCAGTACAGTACTTCCCTTACTATTATCGTATGTCATTATCCCCTTAGATATTCCTGACTACCCTGGGAATTAGTAACATGTAGATAATTACTCTGTTAACAAACTGCAATAACAAAAGATGCTTCCCAAGGTTACATGACTGGATGAGCTAAAACCCAAACTTTCATTCTTACAAATCCAATTATGTAGTTTTGTTAATTGAGCCTGTATTTCTGAATTTTACTTTCCAATCTTCAAAATCTGAATTTCAGGATAAAGGTATCAATGGGAAGATGTCAATTTATAACTAAACTTTGTACTCTGCCTAAGCCTATATCTAAGAATCATCATCAGTGTTTAAGTATGGATAGTATGGAGACCAACACAATTTCAGGAATGTTCTCGGAGTTCTAAGAAGTAAGGGCATGCATATTTATTTTCTCTGGCTTTAATGCTAGACAACATACATGCATTGCAGTAACTATTTGTCTCTTCCTCCTTACAGCACAAACGAACAGATGGGTTATCTCAACTAAAGATGTCAGCACTTTATTGACCAAGCTTTTGCTAGATTCTATAATAGCAACATATGAATTACGATTCCTCCTTTTAGGGACTAAGAGGGCATGATTTTTATTCAGGGAAACCTGGTTTATTTCTTCATTCTCCCAATTCAAGTGTTACTTCATTTTTAAGATACTTGTAGTTTTCACATTCTACAATGCAGTCCCACATAAGAAATATTTTCTTTCTGAATCATAATTCAGCACTCAGACTATTAGACCATACCACCTGCTAGAGGGTGACATGCATCTCATTAAAGATAGCTGCCATTATTAATGATCGAGCACAGTTCAATGAGTACAGTAAAACTTTAAACATAAGCATAAAGCAAAACACTAAAGATAAATTAGGGCTGTAACGAAACTCAGCTTCAATAAAGCATCTGGTGAAATATCTATACTCAGCTTTAGTCTAATACACTAGAAAATATTGGCTTCTAAATATTAACTATGGAGAGCCTGTATAACAAATACTCACACTTTAATCTGTCACTCATCTTGCAAGTAAACCTAAACCTAAATCTTGAAACATGACCTAAAAACCTTTGATGGAAACTACATAAATATAGATTTACAGAATTCATCCTGCTTTTGTGAGGCACATTTTATGAATTGGTTATTACCTGTATGAGCATGGTACAAGAAATATGCTAAATGTTTTATATTATTTGATCCAAATTTCTTGTCTGCTTTCATATTGAGTAAAATAACTAAAAGCATTTTCAAGATATTATTGTTCATAGTTTACCATTGTTTCTCCAAATGTAAGAGAGTCTGATTTACACCATAATGCTCCTGTGTTTTCTTATCTTATTAAATAATGCCATTTTCTGGCTTTGTCACCCAAATAGCATCTGCTAGTCACAAAACTAGAAACACATCTTTTAATTAAATGTTTATTTTATTTTCCCTAGGGACAATGAATTGTCAAATTACTTTCTCAAGATTTACTGTTTCCTTTTCCTTTATCTCAGCCCACACTATACATTCAGCGTGTCCTCTGAAGTAACAACCATCCCATCTGGCTGAGAAGTGATGGACACGGCTCCTTAACCACACTGTACACTCCGTTCTTGGCACCTCTCTACCAGAAAGATATTGACAAATTGGATGGAATTCAGAGAACAGCAAGAAAAATGATTAAAGAGATGGAGGCAGTGACTTATGAGGAAAGATGAAAAGGACTAAATCTGTATAGCTTGGCAAAGTAACAACTGAGATGGTGTATGAAAACTGTCTGCAAGCATTTGAAGAATATAAACACCAAAGGAAAAGAGGGAACTTTTTAGAATGATCTGGGGAAGAAGCAGAGCAAGAGGACAGAATTGAAGAAAGGAGAGAGATATGCTAAGGGGTTGGGGTTATTTTCTCATCAATCGTAAATTTTGATAAAAAACAAAATTAAGTCTAGAGAGAAAGAGTTGCATCTCATGCTTTTATGTTACAATCATGGTTGACCTGCACTGAGAAAATGGCAAGTGAGAGAATTAGTAGTATCTGTTTGCATGTACACATAATATTTGAGCTGTTGTTTTCAGTTTACGAAGTGCTTCTACATGCATAACACCATCAAATTTTCAAAATGACTATGTCATTATGAGTTCACTTTTAATAAGAAAAAGCTAAAGATTACCTTGAAAACACACAAAAATATATCTCTAACCCTAAGTTCATAATCCCTGTTTTTATTCTGTATTTTAAAATTTTAGTACAATGTAGACTGTACTCAGTCATGATATGGATAATGAACTTAAGGTTATGTTTTAATTAGCAGTCCACCTCATCGTACCTGTTATCTTGCTGTTCTTTCCTGGAGCATATTAGACACACACTGTAATCAGGGCAAAATTCTATAGATGACCCAGTGAGAAAAACAATTCCTTCTTAAGTTCTCTGGCTAAGCACTTTTTCTTGGATGCTGTATTAACATCAGCTAACTGTTAAAAGCAGCCCTAAGCTCATTCACTAGCGCAAGATGTTGAGACCCATTTAATATAATATACCACCCCTTGCAAGGATATTTATCATATAACCTGAATCAAACTCTTAAGATATAGAGCTCAAGTCTGCTAAGAGATGTCATTTGTGTTTTGTTGCCAGGTTCCAGGCTCCTGAATCCCTTCAATCACCTGTCATTATGCTAAGTATTTAATAGAGATCTACGTGGAGAATAAACCAGGTATGAACACTTGGTTCTAACTAGAGCTTTAAGCCTAAATCTGTAGAAGGTTTCTAATCATGATGAACTGTCCTGGAAGACTTACGAGCTGTAAAGATACCTTTTGCATAGCTAAGAAGCTATATTAGCCCAGGCGTGGTGGTTCACCTGAGGTCAGGAGTTCGAGACCAGCCTGGCCAACGTGGCAAAACCCTGTCTCTACTAAAAACACAAAAATGAGCCAGGCATGGTGGTGCATGCCCATAATCCTAGTTCCTTGGGAGGCTGAGGCAGGAGAATCACAGTGTCTTTCTGTTACCCTTCTCAAAGTTATTGCTGTAGAGTAAAGAAGGATACATCTTTTACCCACCAGGAAACCCAAAAACACCTATTACCATAATAGCCATGGGAAACAGGTTAAAAAAATCAATTTAAATACAAATAAGCCAATGAGAACAAAACATCTCCCCCATACCAGGAGAATTTTCTGTGTGGACTCAAGAGCTTTTAGAAATTTCACCCATCCCCATGGAACTGTGGACCTTTGCACCAAATGTGTATTCTTAACCTAGAAAATACAGCAGGAGATCCTTTGGCATGACAATATGTCTGAAATTTTATCATTAAAAGAGTCACATCTACTTGGAGCTAGTCTGGATTTTAGATTTTAGATATCTGCAAGTTTTTGAGCATATAAGCTCTAGAGCAGTATTTCTCAAGCATTAATGTGTATATAAATCACTGGGGATCTTGTTAAAGCACAGTTTTGATATACTAAACCTGGGATAGAGCCTGAAGAATCTGAACTTCTAATAAGTTTCCAGATGATATTGATGCAGCTGGTCCATAGACTACATTTCAAATAGCCAGACCTGAAGGGCATTTTTATTCCAACTACATGACATAGTAGTGAAAAATGGCTACATACTAGCCACACGCCATTTAAAAAAAAAAAGATTTAACTTTTAGGTTCGCAGCAAAATTGAAAGGAATATACACAGACTTCTCATATACCCCCTCCCTCCACAAGGGCATAGTTTTTCCCATTATCAATGGGCCCCACTAGAATGGTATATTTGTTACAACTGATGAACCTACATTGATATATAATCACACAAAGTCCAAAATTTGCATTAGGATTCACCCTTGGTGTTGTGCATTCTAAGGGTTTTGAAAAATGACATATACAACATGTCTATATCACTATAATATCATACAAAGAATTTTCACTGCCCTATAAATCCTCTATGTTCTGCATATTCATGCTTCCTCCCAAACCCTTGACAACCACTGATCTTTTTACTGTTTCCATAGTTGTGCCTTTTCCAGATGTCAATAGTCAGAATGATACAGCATATAGTTTTTCTTTTAAGATTGGCTTCTTTCACTTAGTAATATGCATTTAAGATTTCTCCATGCATTTTCATGGCTTGATAGCTCATTTCTTTTTAACATTGAATAAAATTCCTTTGTATGTACCACAAGTGATCTGTCCATTCACCAGCTGAATATCTTGGTTGCTTCTAAGCTTTGGTAATTATGAGTGAAGCTGCTATAAACACCGGTGGGCAGGTTTTTGTTTGGATGTTTTTTTATTCCTTTGGGTATACAGCAAGGAGCATAACTGATGGATCATATAGTAAGATTACATTTGGTTTTGTAGGAAAATGCCAAACCATCTTTCAAAATGGCTATGTCATTTGGCATTCCCACTAACAGTAAATAAGAGTTACTATTGCTTCACATCCTTGCCAATATTTGACATTGCTGTGTTTAGGATTTCAGGAATTCTAATATATGTATAGTGGTATCTCATTGTTATTTTAATGTGCATTTCCCTGATGCCATGTTATGTGGAACTTTTCATATGCTTATTTGCCATTTGTGTATTTTCCTTGGTAAGGTGTCAGGTAAGTTCTTTGGCCCATTTTAAAATTGAGGGTTTCTTTATTGTTGAATTGTAAGTGTTCGTTGTGTAATTTTTTTTATAGTCCTTTACCAGAAGTATATTTTACAAATATTTTCTCCCATTATGTGCCTTGTGTTCTTATTCTCTTGAGCCAGATACTTTTCAGGGAAAATTTACATTTGATTTAAATTATCCATTTCTTATAGCATTAACAAAATGAATTTAGGTAATAAAGCAGACATAAGTATTTGTGGTTTTATTTATATTGAGATTTTATAATATTTTACTCCATTTAATTCAAGTTCAATTTTTATAAATGTGTATCAAAGTTCATGCCCTTACAATAATGCTATTTTGATAAAAGGGCCTTGTGGAAGAACGACAAGAAGGGACAATTTGTCAGGACTCAAAAATGGCAAAGGCCTTAAATGTAGACCATTAATGCTTTTACCAAGTGGGTTAATACAGAGTTACTACATGTATTTCTGATGAAAGCATTGATTTCTAAAATATAAACTTATATTAACATTTCTTTATTTTTTCATATAGAAGGCACCTCAAATAAAGTTGAGAAAAAGAAAGAAATGCCTCTGGCCTGTGTCCGTTTTGACCTCTGAGAGACACTGTTTGCAAGACATTGTTAAGTTTTGGTCTAAAAAGTGGTCGGCCTTTTATCCTTCTCTGTGGAGGCCAAAATGCAAACCAGGATGAAGAAACCATCAGTGGCCGTTTGGGGAGGCGGACGAGGGACGATCTAGACTCAGTGAATCACCAAGGAAACATGAGGCCTATTTCTCTGTGAAGCTAAACTTCAAAAAACAAGCTAAGAGATACAAAGAGAAAAGTGTGACTGCTCTGACAGCAAAAACAAGCAAATATCTCCAGAGGGGATTAATCCTTCTGCTTCAAAGTAACTAAAACAAAGAAAGCTGAGCCAGCTTCACTGGGAACAACACCTGTCCATCAGACAAGGATGAGCTAATCAAAAGCAAACACTGCCTGTGTGCACGACTCAGCAGCCTGGACAGCTAATACCAAGGAACACGTTTTCACCACAAAGATTCAACTTTCAAAATCCGGTTCCCTCTTGCAGAGCCACAGGGTTAAAAGGGACCTTACAGATCATCTACATACCAGCCCAACCCCCACTGAATGCCAGTGTTCGCTTTACGTCCTTCTTACAGTCTTCTTTTCTGTCTTCTGTTCCGGCAGGGTGTTTCCCATTTCGCAAAATAGCTTGCTTTCTTGACTAGATTTAATTGTTGGAAAACATTTCCTTAAATTGGGCCCCCAATTTAAAGTCTAATTTATGAAGAAAGTTTTGGCCTTTGGAGACAGGTTTAATTTTACTTCCACGTGGAAAACCTTCAAATAAAACGATGACGATTGTGTACTCAGGAACTAGCTCTTCTTCTCCCAGCTTAATCGTGTCATATGGTGGTGTACAAATATTTTTACCACCCGACTACCATCTAGTTTTCAATGGCTCTTTTAAAATATATTGGCTAGCTCTAAATACAAGACTCCAGATGTAATCTAATCAGAACAGAGCACATTTGGATTTTTACCTCCCACCATCTGGAGGCTATATTTCTATTAACTCAAGTATAAGATCTCTTTGCTTTTTGTCATAAATTGTGCCAACGATCAATGCTTGTTTTTACATAAACTGCAATTAAGTTCCATTTCCCCCAACCTGTCTCGTGCAATGGATGTTTTAATCTACATGTGAGACTTCAGATTTATTTCCATTGATTTTCAGCTTGTTAGCTTTAGCTCACTTTTTAAGCTGACAGTCTTGAATTTTTATTTTGTTATTCAGAATATCTGATATCCCTCACAAATTAGACTTTTCAAAGTTTGATAAGCAGGCCCTATACTTTGTTATCCAAGTCACTGCTAAAAATACCAAATAGAATAGGGCCCCAAACAGAAATACATGGCTGAAAGAAACTTTCAATATATGCCATCAGCTCCATACAGATTTGCTTAAATGATCTTCTCTTTTTTTCATTCTTCCCTTTACAGACTTCATGCAAGTCTCCCACATTTGAGAGAACATAACAGACCTACAAAAAACCTTGCTTTGACTGTTGGTTTCTCGTCTCTCCTTCCAGCTTTCTCTTTCCTAGTGATGAGATAATACTCAAGTTAAGTTAAAACTTAAGACTAAGTAGGACTTGCTCTAAACTCCAAAGTCTTAAGGATGACACTGTACTGTTACTTAGCAGAGAAGATTCCACTGTACATTCAAGGTCAGATTAGAGTTAAGTGACTGACGCTTGGAGAATTTAAACAACAATTTAGGGCTAGCTATTGCAGAGAGAAACACAAGAGTGTTTAAGGATAAATTCATAGGTGTGTTCCTTAGTGAAACTAAAAATAATAAAGTAAGATTTAGAGAGTTGGTAACTTTACTTCAAGGCCCAACGTGATATGACAGTAAGTCAACAGTTTAGTCTTTCAATCTGCCCACAGAGTTAGATTTTGTTGAAGGCAAACGCTCAGCATGGTAACTAATCAGCACACTCTCTCCAAACATCCCCTGCCTTTATTTTCAGTTGCTTGTTACTTCAATTTACACCCATTTATCCTCCCTCACAACTCAACCCACAACTTTCTCATTTGCCTGACCTGAGGCATGGATAGCAATTTTCAGTGTAATCAGCCAGAGGATGTAATCAGTGCAATTAACCAAAGGATTGGGAATACTACATGAAGCCTAAATTAAAATCCCACTAAAATTACTGTACTGTATCTGTAAATACTCACACTAAACAAATATTTCTTGGGATAAGTTTCTGGCAGTAGGATAATAATTTCAATGTAAAACTTCTGAAGGAGTTCACATCCCATAACTACCCCCAATTAACTGCTTTAGTATACTTTATTGAGCATCTTTAGTATACTTATTCTTAGGATAAAACAGAAGTGAAATGGAATGTACCTTTCCTCGAGGAAGTTTGCTGGGTTGAAAAATAAGTCTTAAAGTCATAAAAAGATTCCCAAAACAGTAAGAAAGAGCGCCAGACTACAACTGCAAATAAAAAAGAGTACTTGATTGGGAAGAGAATGGGCTGAGTTTTATGTGTGGCTCTGCTCGTCATCTGTCTTGACTTCCACAGGTCATAATTATAATCACCCACAAACCCCGTTGTCTCTTCCCCTCCACTGTGCTTGCTTCACCTTGCCCCCAACTCCCTTGCCTTGCCTATGTAGAAGTAGCTAAATAGTGCTGGGGTCTGGAGGGTGTGTTCAGAAGAACATACAATCAATGTGACTGGTATCACTTCAGTTCACAACCATATACTCATTTGTTTATTTGTTTAAACTGATTACTGCCAAAATTCTACTATCTTCCTTCAATACAGTTTCTTTTTCTCCCTCTCTGAATGTATTATTTTACACTGCTTTCTCCAAACTCCCATTCTCACTTTTCTCATCCTTCTAAGTTGATACCTGCCTTATACTTTGTTATAAAATTCCCAATTAGAGGGAATTCTTCTTTTACTCTCAGTAGCAATTGGAAAAAACAACTTGCATCTCTGCCTTCCCCCACCACTAATATAGTGTAGAAACTTGCCTTCTCCCAGAAAAGGCAAAACCTCTCTACCTGTGTACTGAGTTTCATCCTAAAATGATTTCTCAATAACTTTGCTCTTTTGCTTTTCCTCTCTCTACTGCATAATAAATCTTTCTTTCACAAGATTATTCACATTCCACAAAAATATTTAAACATATATGTATTCAAACATATTATGTATATCACATCTTTTAAGAAAAAGAAAAAACAAGCATAAAGCAAACAAACAAAAAACTCCCCTCATCTACCATCTCCTTCACCATTTTCATGTTCTCCGTCATAGCTCAGATTCCTCGCCTTTTATTCATTGTTTTTCTCACTTCAATCTGGTTTCCAGCTTTACATTTTGCCAAAACGTTTTTTTTTTTTTTTTTTTTTTTTTTTAAGAATGATTCCCATGTTGCCTCATTCTATTCTACGACAGAAGGCATTTCACACAGTACATTGCATTCTCCTTAAAACGCTCTCTTTGCTCTATTTCCATGATAATGCATACCCCTCTGGTTTCTTCCCAGCTATTCATTTCTTTTCAGACTTCCTTGTCGACATCTCCACTAAACTTATAAATACTGAAGTATTTCAATATTCCTTCCAAACCCATCTTCTCTATCAACTTCTTCCTGTTGATCTAATCCAGACTTTTATCTTTAAATGGCATTCCTGTGCTGAATATTCACAAATTATGTCTCCATTCCAGATTTATCCTGTGAGCTCTGAACTGTCTATGTCTATATCATTACTTTGATTTGTACCAAGAATTTCTCAGGCTTACTATGATTACACTACAATTCTTAATTCCTCACCTTTTTTTCCTCAAAGTATAAGAGAGGTATAGAGAGAAATGGAGAAATTAAGGAACCAGCACATAAAATGAGACCAAAAATAATGTGCTGTGAGTGAGAGAATAAGAAACATGAAGGATTTCAATTGTGGATGTGGTTAGAATGTGAAATCTTGCGTCTAATGTAAGAATATGTAATAAACATTTTAAGAGATGACAGAATTGGCTCCATTATTAATATGAGTACTGATAACTAAAGTTCAGTTGAAAATCATAGGTGTCAAAGAAACCAAAGTATTATAAAATCAGAATGTTGTGCTGGTCAGCCCATATGACCTGAAGTTATGCAGAATGATGACAGGATTTGGGGTGGAACAGTGAAAAAGAAACTAGCTAGAACATGAGACTTGAAAAAAGACCTGTATTGTTTATGAGAGCATAAGAACATGGGTCTGGAATAAGCCATAGTAATGAGAGAGAACCTTAATATACTGGAAAAATAACCATTTTCCACTGTTGAAGGGTTTCCTGGATAAGCATTATCCTTGGGAATTAATGAGGCAATTAAGGTAAGCCGTGGAGACAAGGTGTTGAGGATGTATAAGAATTAAATTGCCATTGGTCAGACATTCCAGAATACACAGAGGAAAAAGTTAAGGGAGACAGTAAGGTAGATTTGGTGAGAAGAATCAGATAATCAGGATAGGAGTGGAAGTAATGTAGAGAGCAGATGACATGAGGACTTGACCATCAGTGATTAAAGATGACAAGGATATAAGACAAAGTGTAATAAATTCACATAAAGTTTACACATAATGTCTTTTATAATATGGATACAAACCTTCCTAGGATTATATGACTGAGGTGTTCAGAACTCAGCAACAAAAATCATGTTAATCTATTTTCTTATTTAACTTTATAAAACTTTTAAAATAAACACATGGTATAGATAGCTATGGTAGATTTCACTTTCAGCTTATTTTTCTTAGTGGAAAAGATGTCTTATGTGGTAACTAGGTATTTTATACAATCATGAGAACTTTAGATGAAAAAGACGTACACAGCAAGTGTGAAACTTGATCCATTATTTGTGATATGGAATATGATTCAAACTCATTTGTCAAATGTGTGCCAATGTTCTGAGATATCCTTTCCTATTCCAAAATTATTTCTCCTTAAATATTTAGTGCAAAAATACAACTGAGCATTTCTGAATGCAGCTCATTTGGAACATATTTTAATAAAATGCACTTTAAAAAAGTAAAAACTGTTAGTATTTATTCTTTTTTTTTTCTTTTCGACTTTTAAGTTCTGGGGTACAAATGCGAGACATGCAGTCCTAGAATGTAATTTTTTATGAAGATTAAATTGACTTCGTGCTTCTAGGTTTATCCAGTGAAGTTAATTCCCTCAAGAATAGGATGAAAGAGATGAAACATTTTTATAGAAAGTAGAGGTAGGTTCTGAGATTTATTTTAATTCCTGTATGTTATAACTTACTTAAAGTTTTTCACTAATTCACAGTCTTAAACAACCAGATGACAGGAGGACTAAATTCAGTCTGCTAGTATCCACCCCTTCAGCCCCCCGATTCCTCGGCCCTTCTTCCAGTGTTGTATGACTCCCGGCTCCTCACGATCATCAGAAGACTGAGCTGATTTTTGGTTGTTAACTTCCTGTATAATGATCGATAACACCACATACTTGTTTTGCCTTTTTTTTCCTGAACACTGTATACATGAAATCATGTAGATATTGTGCATATTACTGAGTACCTAGTTATAACTGTGCTGAGGAACATCAATTTAGAAATGCGAGAATATTCTAGCCATGTTTCACCAGGGCAAATGTACCCGAAAATGCCAGTTTTTTTTTTTTTTTTTTTTTTTTTTTTTTTTCCCATGGTTACCCTTTTCAACTGAAAACTGTTAGCAGTATGCTAGGAAGAGAAACATGTCATTTTCGTTAGGATAGAAGTAGGAGTGCTATAACAAAGACATTAAAAAATACAGTGATGTGAACAACCACAAAATGCTATTTCTCTTTCCTAGAAAATTCCGGGATGATGATTTGAGTATGGGATGGTGGTTTGTGATGCTGGATCTTGTTATTCTGTCATCCTCAACATGTGACTTCAACGTCATAGCCCAAGTCGTTCTGTAGTTCCTACCACACGAGTACATTCTAGCTGAAAGGAAAGAGGAGGAAGAAGGATAGAACACATCTCTTCCTCTTTAGATATAGCCCAAATGTGAACCCAACCTTCCTGCTCACATTCTATTAGCCAGAGCTTAGTCAGTGGGCCATATCTTTCTGCAAGGGAAGTTTGGAAACGTATTTTTAAAAACTGTGCAACCACATGCTATTACTAAGAAAGAAGGGGAGAACAGCTATTAAAAAAGAATAAGCAGTTAATGCCATACATATCCATTGTTTGCTCTAAAAAAGAATGCTTGGAGGTTTTCTGTAGCAGCTTAAAATTTTGTATTATTGTGCAACTGATACAAATGAATACTTTGCATAATCCACATAATATAATTGATAATTATTTATCTTACATGTTGCTTTGCTTAATGTCTATCTCTTTCACTAGATGCTAAGCTCCAAGAAAGTAGGGCTGATGTATGCTTTATTAATAATTTTATAATTATCTTTCTATCACAAATAGTTACTTGTTGAATAAATGAGTACAAGAAGGATTGCATCAAATTGAACCCCAGATTCTTCACCAAAATCCTCGAACCCTCACCAAATATGGTGGTTATTAAAAAGTTAAGTTAGCAGCAAAAGAGTGAAGTTAGTAGCTTAAGAAAGTTTTTACCCTTCAAGGTACACAGCTAACCAAAAGATCCAAGCCTGTAGTTCACCCAGAAGAAAACCTGATTCAGTCAGATCAAAAAGATCTTGTGACTTTGTATGTCCCCTCATGTGTGAAACTTGGGTTCCTCTGTCCTATTTCTACCGCATACTTACTTCTTCCAATTTCAGATCTTTGTTCAATGTAATGTGCCCATTTGACTATGTATCCACCCCTAAGTGTGAAAATATCTCTGCATATACATGTGGAAGCTGCAATGTTGTACGAGTATGATTTCTTCTTCAAAGTAGAAAGTAAGTCAATTTTGTGCACATTCATGGTCTTAAAACAGTTAAACACCTGTCTTTAGAATAAGTAAAACACGTAGAATTATCTTTTGTAATCATCTTGTCATAATTTTCCAAGAAATACATCAAGTATCCACTGTCTGGATGAAAAAAAGCATGCAAGAATGCTACCCAGTATGTTTGCTTCTTTCACTTTTAATCACACAATACTCTGGTTTTGCTTAGAAATCATTCTTGGATGCCATTCAGGCATTGGCAATTAGGAGAGAGAGAGAGGGTGAAAGGAAGACATGCTACATGTAATTGGCCAGGGATAGACCAAGCCCATTTACTCAGGGGAACCCAATACTTGTTCATCAACTACTTCAGTGCTATGGAACATAGAGAGGTGAAGCAGCAGGACTCTAGGCAGCCACAGGGGCCAGAGTTTCAGCCACAATTTCTTTGGCCTAGATATTTCCCTAGTCCTCTTCAATGACTATGAAACTGAGTGTACTTTCCAGTTCCTAGCATCCACTTTCCCTTTTCTGAGAGCCCAGGTAAGATGGTAGCATCATTGCACATACATAGTCACAGCTGGCAGCTTGGTTTCTGGACCCATAATCATGCCAATCAGCACTTCCTACACAAAACCTTTTCAACAACGCTAGAGCCAAAAGCCCCACTTGATGCCACCAGATTTTTCTTTCAATTCAAGTCTTACAATTAGCAGCTTTGTGGTTTTTTTTTTTCTTTTTTTTCGCACTTGTGCATTATGATAGTTATTTAGGCTGTGCACAATAGTCTCCAAGAATATGCTTCCCAATCCAGGCCTTCCTCCTACTCAGCAATGTTGCTAAAAAATGCAAAAACATTCAGTGAAGGTCATAAGCAATGCTGGTAGTTAAGGCAACAGGCTAGTTTCTTTTCCTCCAGCTCACCACTGCAAGAAAGCATGATGTAGAAACTTCCACGGAGCCTCACGCCCAGCTCTGCCTTGGCAGCCTGGCTCTCTCATCCTGATACACCAAACAACTCAGCATTTTGCTCACATAACTACATTATTAGAAATTGTGAGACTGAACCTACACATAATGAGATACATACCCCACTCAATTTAATATGGTTTAAAAAAAATGTCTGAGTAAAAGGAAGTGGCCATTTCTGTTACAACTGTGAAAACAGAAATTTTATTATAGCATCTGAAATCTATATAAAAAATGGGTAAGAACATTTTAGAAATAACTAAAAGCTGTTTTCAAAATCACCAAATACCCAGTAGCAGAAGTGAAAATAAAAACTCAAAATTGAGCATAAAATGATAAATCACTAACTTTTGATGGAGGAATGACACTTAAAGATGTAAAACAGGAAGTATGGCATTCACATTTCTATTCTATGGGGGTAGATCAGAGAGGACAATGGTAGGATTTGTATATATTTTGCACTCTAAGAAATGAAAGGGGTTTTGGTTCTGTTTTGTTTTTGCAGCAAGATAGAAATACAAAAAGTCAAGACAAAGATTGCTAGAGATCTTTAGGGAAAAGCTAACAAAAATTAGGCATTCTTAGGAATGTTAAGTAATGCAATCAACAATTTGCAAAATATTGGAGGGCGCAAATGTCCATAAAAATCAGTAGAAAATATTTCTACTGAAAGTGAGCTTTGAGCATATGAAGACACAAAGGTATAGAACTTTATGTCATCAAAAGAATCCCCATGTGTGGACTCGATTCATCCCAATACACAAAGACAGGGGTCAAAAACACTATGGGGCATACAGGAGGGTATCAAGGATGTCCACATAAGTTCTGAAAAGATTATTTTCTTCAATATTCAAATTAAAAGTCGTCCTGGTTACTTTGGTAAACCAATGCCTAATTTTCATGGAATATTATTCCATTTATAATACAGTACTGAATTTGCAATCTAAGTAAGATTGGCTCAGAACCCATCCTATCATGTGTGGAAAGTTCCACTGATGTTTTCCAAGATTTGTGTTAATCCATGGACCTTGCACTCTCATGTTCGGACCACTCTGACTCTTATTTCCTGCTTTTCTCAGTCTCATGCTTATTTTACTTCCTTTGACTTTTTTTTTTTTTTCTTTATTTCACATAGACTTAAACATGGAACCTAGATCCTTTTTCATGTTACCCCAGAAATCATTTTCACAGTATAGTAAGTCACTATATCCATAGGTAGCAACTGAGGTGGGAGAATATGTCACTTGACTGCATGTTGCAGCACATAACTTAACTCTTCCTAAAATACTTCTTGGTAATAAGTACCACATTTAATTTGTCATTGACTGATTTTTGTTCTAAAGTCATTTGACTCTCTTATTAAGGCTGAACTCGTAAGTTTACTTCTCATATTCCCCTCCTGGATTCCTGTTTCATGCCTGGAAAAAAAAAGTAAAATAGATATGCAGAAATGATTACAAAATGTTGCCTTTACCCATATGTGTGGCCACGTGGTGCTAGCACAGTCCCCCGGTTTTCCTTGTCAGCTACACCTGCTGAAGACTGTGAGATTTGATAGGCATGGAAATGGAAATCTTCTCTGTCAGGTACACAGCAATACTGCTGAAACAAGTGGTCTTTCCGCACCCTTGATGTATTCTGCCTTAAAAATTTGGCACTGAGACTTCAGAGTAACTATGACCTTTTAAAGCAACTCTTGCCCTTTCTTCTGGAGTCAATTTTTTAAAAATATCCAATTCAGGCTATACTGGTATGCAATATTATAAACTCAAAAGTTAAATAAATTATCTTTAAAGATCATTAAAACACCACAGGTCTTCTCAAAAGTTCAGTGGGTAGGTAGACGTAATGTGAAGTGCCTCTAAAGAATATGGAAAGTAGTTTATCCACTGAGAGTGAAATAAGCAAGAAGAAACAGAGACAGGAAGATATTAGTCATCTGCAGAAGTACCAGACAGATATTATAGAACATGAAGCTAAGAAGATTTGGAAATACCCAAGTTTAAGTAAAATGGCTTCAGCAAAAGCCTACTGAAGCAGGAAGACTAAAAAATGAAACCTGAATCCCCATCATTTTATCTTACTGAATCTGAAGAAAGTGGAAAATCATTGGCATGGGTTTATAAAGAAGCCAAGGAGTAAGGAAATGATGTCAGTGTAGCTTCAGCATAACCCGGACTAGAGGGTTCTTTGACGAGCAAATGTGGACCTCCAGTTGGCACATTTATGTCTATTGATGGAACAGATTGTAGATTATCTCATTATGTCTTGATGTACTCCATGATCAAGAAAATCTACTTAAATTACAACCCTCATGATCCATGTTCATCTAGCAATTCTTTAATCAAAATAACTGGATCCCCATTTAAATTTTCTACCAGCAGTGATTATGCAATGGTAAGCTGATGTACATTTTTGGTCAGCCTGGGATTTCCACTAACTTTTCTATGCCTTAGTTTCTACAGTTTTCTTTATATCATATTCAGTGGTGAATTATTGGAAGTTTCCACATCTGTAGAGTTAATAACAGTGTGCATGAGAATTAATTAATATATGTAAAGTATTTGGAGTACTAGAAATACACTTGAATTCTAATTACATGTTAAAGTCTTCTCAGTGTTATTGTAGATTATCATGCTGGCAAGAAGCTGAGTTAGAGAGATATGAGCCAGTTCTCTAGCTTGATCATCTTTGAGTACAGTGAAAAAGCCAAAGACAGAAAGCTGGAGACTCGAGGTAATAATCTTTGCAACTTACCTCTACTTTGTGAAACCTGAGCCAAACAGTCTCCATTCTCCTTCTTACACCTGCCTGTCATCTACATTTTCCCACAAGAGTTTGGAGTTTGGAATTTGGAGGATGGTATTTTATTGAATTTTTAAAAGGAAGGGGGTTGCCTTCTTTCTACAGACTTGATATATAAAACATGTATGGCACTTAACAATTTTGCATTTCAAATGAGATAAAAAGGAATTGAACGTGAGGGTCAAGACCTACAGAAGGAATCAGCAAAGCATTTCTAAACAAAGCCAGATAGTAAATATCTTCAGCTTTTTGAGCCATACAGCCTTCATCAGAACTACTTAACACCAGGGCTGTAGCATGATAGCAACCACAGCTAACATGTAAACTAATGAGTGGGCACATGTTTCAATAAAACTTTATTACATAAGCAGCTTGCAATATGTATTAGATTCATGGGCTATAGTATGTTCACCTCTGCTACTGATTAAAGTATGCCAATTCCTTCTAAACCCATGACATTATTTAAATTTATAATAAAAAAAGATAAACTATACTCAGGAGATATTGTTAACCAATCACAACAGAAATTGAGATTATTTAGAATTTAGCTCAGACAAAAAATATCCTGTAATATGTAATATCTATATCCATATCTATCTACCTACCTACCTACCTATTTGTGAATTGGGAAAATGTGGATATTTACTGAATATTTGATATTAAAGAAGTGTTGATAATTTTTGGAGTGACAATGTTATTTTGGTTATGTTTTAAAACACCCTACCTTTCAGAGAAATGTTCTGAAATATTTGAAGATGAAATGATTCTATGGCTCATATTTTGAAGTATTGAAGGAGAAATGGAGTGGGAACATAGATAAAACAAAATGGTTCATGCATTGATCACTGCTGACATTGGGTGATGAATGCATGCTGTTCATTATACCATTCTACCTACTTTTGTATATGTTTAAAATTTCCCATGAAGTTTTTAAAATATAAAAATACAAAATGTACAATCTCTCTCCTGCATGTGTTCTCTCTCTCTCACACACACACGCGCGCACACACACACACACACACACACACACACAGAAACTCAAATGTAGGCTGATAGCTCAAAGAAAGGAAGCAAAACAAAGTTCAGGACTGAACTAAAAAGATGAAGTATATATCATTGGATGTTTTGTGTTGACTTCAAAATTACTGTCTTAAATACCATAAAATTATAGCTTACTGAGAGGTACAATGGAATATAATTTTGCTAACAGGTGAAGATTTTAATCACAGACCTATTAGATGGAGTGCTACTTTCTAATCTAGGGCAACAGAAATCAATACAAGATTGGAGTAGCTGACACAATTTATTTTCACACACCTTCCATGTTGGGATCTAGCCCATGGAAAAAAACCAACACCACAAGTTGAGTGTGGGCCGTGGGATCTGCACGTACTTACGGTTCACAAAACAGAGCTCCAACTCTTTCCTCATGTTTTCCCTTGCCTGCCAAATGTCCCCTCATCAATTTAACGCATGTTCTGATATCAACTCCAGGCAGAGTTTGTACTCCCACAGTGCTTTGATCACTTTTATCAGAAATACATGGTTGAATCATAATTTACCCATTTGCTAGTCTATCATCCCACCCCAACTATGCTAGAGACCCTTTAAAGCAGACAGCATCTTCTTGGTGTTCTGAGAAGCCTTTGCAGGGCCAGGTTCAGTATCTAGCATCAAAAAATCTCTGAAATGACTACATGTTCATGAACAGAAGAGAAGCAGCAATAGGCACTATTGATCCTGTACATATTCATGGGGTTACAACTCATCTTCAGCAGGTTGTATTAAACTTTTTTCCTTGTAAATTTATACATGCTTAGGCCCCATCTAAAATGATCTCAATCATTAATTACTTCCCAACTATCTTTTACCTATCCCTCTGAAATTATCCACTGGCGCATGTGCGCGCATGTGGTGTGTGTGTTTGTGTGTGTGCGCGCGCACGCGTGTGTGTGTGTTGATTCTCACAATTTTAGGACACTTCCAGGTAAAGATAAGCCTTTTGCTCTTACTGAACTCTGATCCTTGGAGGGTAGGGCCTGTGCCTGGCATCATATCTTATGTAGTATTAATTCTCAATAACTTTGTTCATGTGAATCAATGAATGAATTTGCAGTGGTCTATCTATACACCTCGAACTTCAAATTGATGTCAAGAGGTTCTCAGCAAACCTTTTAACCACTTTGTCAAGTCTATTTTCTAGGCCCTGCCTGACCTGAAAAAAAAGTCCCTTAAGAACCTTCCCTCTGCTTTTAGATATTTTTAACCCACTTGCCTGTTGGCAGTTAATTTCTTCCTTTCGTGCTATCTCAATAATAATAAAATAATTCCAATGTCTCTTTTCAAATTTTCCGTGCTTCCCAATTCTCTGCTTTTCAAATAACTAAATTCCTTTTAAAATTGCTTCTTCCTTTGCTTTTATGAGCATACCTCTGTAGTGGCCACCCTGCCTTGGATAAAACTCATCTATTGGGACTCAGTAAATATGTGTATGTTCCTAAAATCAAACATGGTTTATTACCATACTCATCGAAAACAGACTGGCAAAAGAATGTTTTCATTTTCCTAATGTTAATGTCTTTATTTTTTAAACTTTTCTTTCTAGCGCCTCCACCCTCACAGTTTACCTTTCCTTTTTCTGTTATTTTTATGTTTCAGGATTTCTGAAACACTTCCATTTCAAATTAACCTTCAGACTCAGTAAAACTGTTTGTTACTTTCCATTTTAGGATGTATGCCTCTTGAAGGCTGGGAAGAACATGTCTAATACCTGGAGTTCAACTCTCCAGTTTTTACCAAGCATAAGGCCAATGCTGTTTCCTAAAAAAAAAAAAAAAAAAAAAAAAAATTAAAAATAAAAAAAAAGAAGAAAGGAAAGAAGAACAAGACAAAAAGAAGCAGCAATTGATAGAGCCAAATGTAGAAAGTTATACTGCCAGTAAGTTACCTGATAGTCTGGATAGTAAATTCCCGATGAGTTGTGCTGCCTGTGATTTGTTCCCTGATCTGTACTGTCATAGCACACAACAGTGCAAGTTGGGTTCGAATCCCTAGGTAGTAAAATTTGAGAGCTTGTAGACACTCCTAGCTGCACAAGTGAGAGCTGTGCAAAAAAAAGCTTTGTCAGGAAGAATACGACTTCTGAGATTAAATGTGGTTGAGATTCAACATACTATTAAAATCAGCAGTATAATTTTAAGCAATGCTCACTTTAGACTCTAAAGAGTGGCCTCTGTAGCATGGTGTTTAGAAGCACAAAGTTAGAAGCCAGGCTACCTTGACTGAGAAGCCAGCTCTCCCACTTTATAGCCATGAGACAGTGACTTTAAAGCTCTATGCTCAGTTTCCTCATCTATGAAATGGGGTAATGACAGTTAACTGTCTCATGAGGTTATTGTGAAGATCAAATGGGTTAATATAAGTAAAGCACTCAGAATAGGCCTTGCCTCATAGTAAGTGTTCAGTAAATTTTTCTGTATATCTGCAGATACACGTATTTGGAACATGTGCAGAGAACATCAGGTAGCTTATAGCCTAAGGTGGCTTCCATATGAGCTGCTGAGAGGGGCCTGCTGCAATTGGTAATAATCGTTACCTGCACGTCTTGTGATCAAATTATTCCTTCCAAGGCAAGACTCTCTATAATTTACTGTAATTCAGTTCCATGACATTCTCTCCCTAGCCAACTATTGTTTTCAAATTATTCTCATATTGGTTTAGAATAATCCGATTTGACCCTTATTTACCGTTGCCAGGAAGATTAAATTAAAGTCTTTGGCAGCCAAAAATGCAAGAGCTCAGACCAGCAGTCCTGGACAAATCCTTGTCATTCACAGCTTTAGGGCAGGTCTGTACCCTGCCCAAGGAACACCTTGGTAGGCACTTGGCCCAATTTTGAATGCACCATGACTACGCTGTTAAAGGTCTCGCTTGGAAGGACAGAAGCCGAATGTGCCATTAAAGCTTCTCTCCAAACAAATCCTTGGCAAGATTAGTTTATTGTTGGTTTAACCCCCTGAAGTGTGTACATGTTAGAGTTCTGAAAATTGTAGCTATTAAAACATGACTTTTTCATCATTAAAACCTGGATGGAATATTCCTAAATATCTTCAAAACAAGCATAAAGCCATGGTAGTTAAAGAAAAGTGTGGGTTACAGAAGTTTTGTCTAAAATATGGGAAAAATGAAATGCTAGCAACTTTGCAGTTTGATACTTTAGGGCAAGCATTTGAAAAACATGCACACCTGTGAACTCTGAAGCATTCCATATCACACATAATGTTTGATTAATCACCAAAATGATTATGCTAAGTGGCATCCACAGTAATTTAAACAGATATATAAATGGTTTGCAATTACAGGATATTGGGCTCTATAATTCATTGCTTAGCAAAGAGATATTTGTTGTATAATTACTGTGTCTTTGTGAGATATTTGCTGTGCATTTATGGTGTAGTTTATAGGAGCTTGCAGGCTACTGTCTTTGGTTCCCTCTTGTCTAAACTCAATCTTCAATAAAGGGTAAAGCCACAATTACCTTGGCAGATAAATACTCTATAGCTCTTGGGAAGATCATGAATGTGGAGAGATTTATGACAACAATATTCAAAAGCAAATATACTTAACACTTGATTTTTCCACACCATTGAAGGGTAGCGTTGGTATGGCTAATAATATAGTGTAAGAACTATGTGCAGTGTAACTCAAGTCATGGCCCACAATGGATTCATTTTGTGGATTTCAGGAGCATACATCTAATATAGCCTGGCAGCAAGATACTATGCCCAATGCACACTCGAAAAATACAGATATGCCCCCAACATAGGTAATAATGCAGAGTGCAGCTGCAGTGAAAAGCTGAAAGGGAAGAATGAAAAAGTTCTTTTTAAAATCTTTTTCCTATATTCCATAATTACAATGAATAGATTTAGTCATGCCTGCAAAGCTGGCTGCTATATAATTGTGTCCAATTGTCCATTTTCACTAAGTAGAGAGCAAAAAGTAAGCTCTATGTGAAAGAGAGAAAGAGAGAAGGGAGGAGGGAGAGATATAACAGAAGAGAATTTAGATCAAACATAAGGACAGCTTCAGATAAATATTTGAGAGTTTTGTCTTGAAATCATGAACAACAATAACTGAGATGTACACACAAATAATCCAGCATACATTTTAAAAATGCAGTTAAGAAAAAGATTTACATCTGACTGAATGGACAATTTGAGATTTCTGGGCTTCCATAATAACGGCAGTCCTATAGATGAAGAGCATAAGTGGTTAGAAAAGTGCTGAACTTTAGCTAGCACAGTTGGCCTCAAACAATTTGGGAGTATCTGGCACTATCTCTAGAGGTAATAAAGACAATGAGCAGCTCATTTCTTCAACATACGAGAATGAATGAGACATTTAAATCATGCACATACTCAGGAAATTAGGACACCAAACTAAATAATAAATATCTAGATGTTAGTAAGAGAAGAATGCAGTTAAAAGAAATGAGTAACATATAATGAATGGTTTAAGACAAGAAATACAAAGATAACTGAGCAAACTTCTCTTACATTGAGAAATTCAGTTTGTCTGTTTATGACAGGATTTATGTGGATATATTAAAATAATGCCTTACTAAGTATTCAGAGTCTTACTGTTTCAGTTAGGCCACATGCAAAAAAAAACCAAAAACCAAAAAACAAACAAACAAAAAACCCTATAAATGAATAGAAAATACTACTTTCTTCAAGCTCTATGGAAACTATTCACAAATAACCAAAATTTGGTGTTTTTTTTGTTGTTGTTGTTACCAGAAAGAAAATATTTAACTGTGTCTGCAGAAATTTTAGTAAATTTATAAAATCTATAATGAATAAAGTTCACAATAAATAGACACAGAGAAACCATGAAGGTGTTGGAAATAATATGGTTTACAGATTTCTAGGCACCTCTTTTATGATCTCTCCAACTCAACTCTTATAATATCCAAAGTCCACCTTGAACATGATGAAGGGTTATTGTAGAATTGTGTTAAGACTGAGAGTATGAACTTAAAGACTTTATCTACATTACTTAAGGACAAATACAGACAGAAAGATATATATTTAGATATACAGATAGCAACTGCATGCTCGAATGATTTCTCAAAACACATCAGCTTCAAATATACTTTCTCACTGTTTAAAGTAAATGTCTCTATTTCTGATCATTTCCATTATTCCAGCTATTAAACTATATTTTATACTTAAAGTATTAAAATGTTTTTCAGTTGACATTTTGTATTTAAAATATCATCAACTATATTTTATAACTACATTAAAATTTTTGAACCCCTCTTTAAGTTCAAAACTGAGATCTGGAACTTACATCATCTGTATTTTTCTCCTCTCTCCTATTTTCAACTTTACCTTCCCCATGACTACAGCAGTTAATGTCCTTCTCTTTGCCTTTGCATAAATACCACCACCTTCTCAGGAGGCCTTCCTTGACCACGCTTTTAAAAATTGCAACCTTTCCATCAATATTACCCCTGTACTCTCTGTGCCTATTTCCATGCCTACTTATCACCAGCTGGTTATTTTATCCGTTTTACCCATTTATTTATTATCTACCTTCCCCTTGCAAAAATGCAAGTTCCTGAAGGGGTAAGAAGTGTTTTGTATTTTATTCATTTCTAAATCCTCAGCATTTAGGGGATTCCATGGTATATATTTAGTTTCCAGTAAGTATTTGTTGAATAAATGGATCCACTCATAATTTCAATTGCCATTTTTGTATAGTTACCAAATTGGTTTCATTAGCCTATATCTCTTTTCCAGGTTTAAAATCCATATATTCAATTGCCTGCTTGCATTATCTCCACACATCTAAAACCCAGTATACTCAGGCTGAATTCATTATCTTGCCTTCTAATACCTTCACATCACCTAAGTTACCTCCTATGAGCTCATAAAATCTCCTCTGTGGTAATATCAAGCATCCATCCAGACAGCAAGTGAAGCATTTTGAAGTTACACCACAAATTCTTTTTATAAGATCCTTACCTACTCTTGCATCAGTCCTTTCCCTTCACTAATGTGCCTTAATGCCCTTGTTAAGACAACCTTGTTCAGAGGAGTACAGTAGCATCTTTTTTTTGAGACAGAGTTTCACTCTGGTGCCCAGGCTGGAGTGCAGATCTCAGCTTACTGCAACCTCCACGGCCTGGGTTCAAGTAATTCTCCTGCCTCAACCTCCCCAGTAGCTGGGATCATAGGTGCCCGCTACCACATCTAGGAATTTTTTTATTTTTAGTATAGTCAGGGTTTCACCATGTTGACCATGCTGGTCTCGAACTCCCAACTTCAGGTGATCCACCTGCTTCAGTCTCCAAAATTGCTAGGATTACAGGCATGAACCACTGTGCTAAGTCCTACAAAAGTCTCTTAATTGGTCTCCCTGTGATATTGTTTGACTGTGTCCCCACCCAAATCTCATCTTGAATTGTAGTTCCCATAATCCCCACATCATGTATGACAGGGACCCAGTGGGAGGTAACTGAATAATGGGGGCAGTTACCTCTATGCTGTTCTCTCGAGAATGAGCAAGTTCTCATGAGATCTGATGGTTTTATCAAGGTTTCTCTGCATTTCTTTCTGTCATCATGCAAAGAAGGATAATGTTCGCTTCCCCTTCTACCATGAGTCTAAATTCCTGTGGCTTCCATAGGCATGCAGAACTGTGAGTCAATTAAACCTCTTTCCCTTATAAATTACTCAGTTTCATGTAGTCATTTATAGCAGCTTGAGAATGAAATAGTACAGTATATTGGTACCACAGAGAGTGGGCTGCTGCTATAAAAATACTCAAAAATATGGAAGTAACTTGGAACTAGGTAACAGACAGAGGTTGATTAAAAGAGTCTGTGGAGCTCAGAAGAAGACAGAAAAATTTAAGAAAGTTTTCAATTTCCTAGAGACTTGTTGAATGGCTTTGACCAAAATGTCCATTGTGATATGGAGAATGAAGTCCAGGCTCAGGTGGTCTCAGAAAGAGATAGGGAACTTGTTGGGAAATCAAGTAAAGGTCACTTTTATTATGAAAAGAGACTGGCAGCATTTTCCATTGCCCCAGAGATTTGTGGAACTTTAAACCTGAGAGACATGATTTAGTTTATCTGGCAAAAGAAATTACTAAGTAGCAAAGTGTTCAACAGAAAACAAGGCATAAAACTTTGAAAAATTTGCAGCCTGATGTGATAGAAAAGAAGACCCCATTTTCTGGGGAGAAATTCAAGCTGGCTGCATAAATCTGCATAGGTAACAAAGATCTGAAAGCTAATTACTAAGATAATGGAAAAAATGTCTTCAGGGTGTGTGTCAGAGACCTTAACAGCAGCCCCTCCCATCACAGACCGAGAGGCCTAGGAGGGAAAACTGTTTTTTTCCCTCCTGCTGTGTGCAGCCTTAGGACTTGGCTAAAAGAGGCCAACATGCAGCTCAGGCCATTGTTTGAGAGCGTGCAAGCTCTAGGCCTTCGCATTTTCCATGTGTTGTTAGGCCTGCAAGAGCACAGATGTCAAGAACTGAGATTTGGGGACCCCTGTCTAGATTTCAGAGGATGTATGGAAACACCTGGATGTCCAGGCAGAAGTTTGCTACTGGGGCAGAGCCCTCATGGAGAACCTCTGCTAGGGCAGTGCACAACAGAAATGTGGGGTTGGAGCCCCAACATGCTGTGTCCACTGGGGCACTGCCTAATGGAGCTGTGAGAAGAGGACCACCATCTTCCAGACCCCAGAATGGTAGCTCCACGGACAGCTTGTACCATGCACATGGAAAAGCCACAGATACTCCACACCAGCTGTGAAGGCAGCTGGGAGAGGAGCTATACCCTACAAAGACACAGAAGTGGAGCTGCCGAAGGCCATGGTAGCACATGTCTTGCATCAGTGTGACTAGAATTAGAGGCATGGAGTCAGAGGAGATCATTTTGGAACTTCAAGGTTTAATGACTGCTTTACTGGATTTCTGACTTGCATGGAATCGACAACTCCTTTGTTTTGATCAGTTTCTCCCATTTGAAACTGGTGTATTTACCCAAAGACTGCACCCCATTGTATCTGGAAGTAAGTACCCTGATTTTGATTTTACAGGCTCATAGGCAAAGGGACTTGCCTTGTCTCGGATAAGACTTTAGACTTGGGCTTTTGTATTAATGCTGGAATTAGTTAATACTTTAAGAGGCTGTTGAGAAGGCATGATTGTGTTTTGAAATGTGAGGACATGAGATGATTTTGGAGGGGCCAGGGGTAAAATTTTACTGTTTGGCTGGGTCCTACCCAAATCTCATCTTGAATTGTAGTTCCCATAATCCCCATGTGTCATGGAAGGCACCCAGTAGGAGGTAACTGAATCACGGGAATGGTTACCTTCATGTTGTTCTCATGATAGTGAGTGAGTTCTCACAAGATCTGATGGTTTTATAAGGGGCTTTTCCCTCACTTTGCTCTGCACTTCCTCCTGTTGTCATTTGACGAAGGACATGTTTGCTCCCTTTCTGTAATGATTATAAATTTCCTGAGGCTTCCCAGACATGTGGAACTGTGAATCAATTAAACACGTTTCCTTTATAATTTACCCAGTCTCGGACAGTCCTTTAAAGTAGTATGAGAATAGACTAACACACCCTGTCTGTATTCCATACTGCCAAAAATCCAAATCTGGTCATGTCCCTTTCTCTCTTAAAACCCTTAAGAGAAGGTCATGACTACAAACACTTAATAGGTATGATAAAGAGACCTTGCTATGATTCAGCCTCTATACAGCTCCACAGCCTAATTTTTCTGTTATTTTTAGCTCAATCGAAATGTCAACTTCTCTTCCAAATCACAGGTTTCTTTATTTATTAATGCTCCTGCTTATGTTCATCTTTAACAAAGAAAGCCATTCTTCAAGTTGCAAACTCCAACTCATCTTTTAAGACCAAGCCCAAGATCTGCCTCTTCTAATTGTTACATTATTCTTTTCTCAGACTTCACAATGCTCATTTCTCCTGCTTCCTATACAGAGTCACAGCACTATACATTCATTGTATTCATTTTCACATATTTTTACACTAAGATGGGTCATGAGTTCTTAGACAACAGGAAACATACATAATTTGTCTTGCAACCTGAAAGTCCCTCATAGTGGGGGAACACAAACCCTTACATGAATGAAGAACTATGAGTTTGAATAGAAACATAAAACAGTGAGAATGTAGAAGGACCATAAATGTTTAAAAATGTATAAAAAAAGGAATATAGAGTTATTATAAGTTCATGAACAAGGAAGTGACAGAATAAAACTACTTTTAAGAACATTTGAATCTAGTATCAACATTAAGACGCTTTTAAAGGAGAAGAGGCAAGATCTATGAATTAGGAAGCTGCTGAAGGAGTAAGACAGGAAAACTAAACACCTATCCCAAAGCAGAAGTTTGAATTAGGTTCCCTCATTATATTTCTTCATGTCATTCTACTTAAAATGCTTGAAGATCTCCTTTTCACTTATCCAACTCTCCCACCAACTCTCCTACCTGTAACCTTCCAAGGTAGGACTGTATATTATTTGTCAGCATGATATAAATATTTGCCACAGTCTCTGAAAAATGGCAGATACACAAAAATTTTGCATGAAATTAGTTAAGAAGAAAAATAACAGCTCAGGTTAGGGTAATGCCAGTGAGAAGGGAAAAAAGCAAGACAATGTAAAATTTCAAAGGAAGATTGTCTGCTGTGGTGGCTCAGTCTTGCTTCTTCATGTTCTAGGCATGGGCTTAATGCTTATTTATTAGACACTATCTCTTCATTCTATCAGGCTGTCTTCCTTTTTCTTGCTCTTGATTGCTAAATATCTTCTTCAGTGCTTGGCTGCCTTTTTGGTAAATAAGCATTCAATAAATTCTGACTGAACTATATTCTAAGGCTACGCTTTTGACAGCCACTCTTCCTACTAATCAATCCAAAACACGTCCTTAAAAATCTATACTTATTTCCCACCATATCCCTGTTCTTTTAAAATTATTTCCTCTGCTCATTTCTAAACCATGACACTTGCTTTGATAGCAGCATCAACCACCACATCTTCTGAACCCCACCTGCTCCCAGGCCCATTAACTCAAACTGTGAGTAAATACCCAGCACTTCCAGGTCCTTCTCTATTCAGCTTCTTCTAAAAGTTTCACTTATCTTGGAAATTTGAGCCTTAATTCTATGATACCTGAATCTCCCCCTAAGTGAGGATACTTTGGATAAAATTATATTTTTTACTTGACACTAACACATTCTCATGACCTGTTCAGAAAGCAAAGGCTCAGGTGTTGAACTGTGTGAGCTTTGACCATGTCAGAGTCTGTGGTTGCTGTGTATTTGCTCTAATACAACAAAAATTATCAAATTGCTCTATATATCTACGCATACATATTTATGTCTCTATGTAATCATGTGTAGTTTTTAAGTATTTAAATGTATTTATCAGATAAAGTTATAGATAATTATTGAAAAGAAGTTAAACCTTACAGAAAAATTACAATTAAAAAATCAATATTATCTGAAATTCCAGCTTTCAGAGATACTAATTGTCAATATTTATGGACACCTTTCCTGACAATTTTTTCAAATTCTACACACACACACACACACACACACACACACACAACATATATATATATATATATATATATATATATATATATATATATATAATTACATATATATCCATATTCTCAAATTAGATCACAGTATATATTCAGGCTTTGAAGTTTCTATTTTTTTAAACAATTTAACAATGTATTATGAAACATTTCTCACAATAAATTATAAATATATGCCTAAATCATAATTGTTAAGTGCTGCTTAGCATGGCATTATATCAATATCTTTATCAGTGCTAATACCTTAATATTTTGTTAGTTTTCTCTCCCTGCTTTTTAATATTACAGTCTATGCTATGATGCTTATTTCTGCACATATATCTTGGTGCTCTTGTCTGATTGGATGGTTTGGACAAATTTCATGAGCAGAACTTCTAATCCAATGATCCATAAGATTTTAAAATTCTAAATGCCTGACTATTTTAGTAACTTCCTTTCCCTCCAGGCCCCTTGATAGCAAAAGTCTAAGGCCAAGCATCTCTGTAAGGTACTATCTAGTACCAAACAGCTGATCTGAAATAACACCTTTAAAAACTAGAATTTGATTTTTATAGTGACTAATACTGCTTACTATGCATCTTATTGTGTGTGTGTGTGTGTGTGTGTGTTTTGTTTGTTTGTTTTTTTTTTGAGACGGAGTTTTGCTCTTGTTACCCAGGCTGGAGTGCAGTGGTGCGATCTCAGCTCACCACAACCTCTGCCTCCTGGGTTCAGGCAATTCTCCTGCCTCAGCCTCCTGAGTAGCTGGGATTACAGGCACGCACCACCATGCCCAGCGTGTGTGTGTTTTAACTACATGAACTGAAGTAAGGTTAGAAGGATTGAAAAGTATATACTTAAGTAATTTAATAATAAAAGGGCTAGTTGTATTTTTCTTTCTTAATCAACTAAGTACATTTGGATAGGGCATGGATTGTGCATATTAATAATAGTATAGTTTATGGAGAGTCCTTCTAAATACTACTTTCAAACAAAAACTGTTAACTGTGGTGCCAAATGTAGTCAGTCTTGCTTGATGGTTTTTAGGGCCAACTAAGAAGCTGCAAACAGAGGGAACCTGAACACTGAGCACAAATCTTCAATTAAAGACCACAGAATTGGGTCCTGCACATAGCACACTGCCAAATCATGCACAGATAGAATTAATTCTTGCTATGTTTCTGATACATTTATTGAATCATATGCAAAAAATCAAAGTTGAAGGTTGTGACAGTATTTTCAGTATATCAAAATAGGATTTTAAACAATGAATATAAAGTAAAATACAAATAAGAAAAATAAAAGAAAAGCACCACTAAAACTTAAATTCTCAAGTACACAGATGTCAGGAATTTTACATTTCTGGTGCCTATGGTGACTGCAATTTGGCCCCAGTGTGCATACATAATAATTTAGAATTAAGTACATATTTGTTAACATTAAATGTTAAATAAGCTTAAGGGGAGAGTAGTTATGCTTGCTGTGGGAAACAGAACTCTGAATTTCCTAATTTTTCTGTTGTAAAACCTCAGCCATCGGATTACATTAGCATCGTTTTCTACATTTAATAATAGATTTCTCCATTGTTGCTTTCAGGAGAGAAAGGATTTTCCCTCTTCTCCTAATAAATTTAAAGTGATGAAATTTATTTTAAATTGAATTAACCAGAAAACACAGGTTCTTTATCAAATATAAATGACAAGCAATAAGCCCATATTCTGCCTCCAATTAAACAATTTAATCGAAATAGTAAAGATTTCTTAATTTTTTAATGTGAAATATATATTAAGTGGGTTGACAGACATAACCCCTATCTTATTCAAAAGATGTTCATAAGCATGCTATTTTTAAAATCTTTCACTCCTTTCCCTTTATGGTTACCCATAATACCAGATTCTGCAGTGATAGCATTCATTGTCTGATTCTTTATATAAAGGAGTCATTATGGTTGTGACTGCATTTCTAACCATCACCAACTTCTTCCTTATCCTCAAAGTAGTTTTTCTAAGTTGAGAAAACTGGAGCTCAAAAAGGTTTAGTAAAGTCAAACAAAAAGCTGACACTGAACCCAGCCAGGTCTGTTGGACCCCAATATCCAAGCACTTTCTATTACACCCCCATAAGCACCTGATCTGCCTTCTTGCACATGGCCTAACTCCAGTGTATTTACCACTAAGGAGAGATAACTGTGATCATGACCGCCGTCATCACACTCTACAGCAGGCGTCCCCAAACTGCGGCCCCCTGAGGCCATTTATCCAGCCCCCCGCCACACTTCAGGAAGGGGCACCTCTTTCATCGGTGGTCAGTGAGAGGAGCACAATATGTGGCGGCCTTCCAACGGTCTGAGGGACAATGAACTGGCCCCCTGTGTAAAAAGTTTGAGGATGTCTGCTGTACAGTTTTAGTACTACTGATATTGATGAATTAGCTGAAAAACATCTACACAAGAAGGTAGAAGCTTTTGGGGTTTAACACCCACATTACAAATGAGTTAGGCTGAGGAAGAACTAATGTATTTTGCACTATGACAATAACAGAGGACTTACGATGTACCAGGTGCCATTCAAACCAATTTACAATAGTGAAACATTTCATTCTTATTACAACACTGTGGCACAGTTACTATAGTGATCCTTATTTTACGGATTAGAACTTTGGAGCTCAGAGAGGTTAGGTAACATGCTGAAATCCTCACAGCTATAATGTAGTAGAACCAAGATACGATCCTGGATTGCTTGGCTTCAAAGTTGATGCTCTTAACCACCATGGAAGAAGACAAACCCACTGTGAAGTACAAAGAGGACTGCACATGGACAAGCATATGCCTTTACTCTGTTTGTCCTTACCTGGTCATATCAGTATCTCCACAGATAAATTCTGTGCTTCCTAAAGATAACATAAGATCTGGCAGAAATAGAAAAAAAAAAAAAAAAGAAAAAGAAAAAAGAAAAAGAAAAAAGGTGCCAACTAATTTTGACCACCATTTGCGCATATAAATAATGCTTTTTAAAATATCACGTTTTCAGTCCTTCTGCTGCTATTGATTCCATAAGCTGCTCCCAAATCATTTTTATATTCTGCGTGTTGTCATGGTCTCTAATTGCCCACCCATGTCTCTTGCAGGGTACTTGACTATATATCCTCCTATTCTGCTTTCTTAAAAATTGTGACTATCTTGTCACCCTTATCTTAGAACACCCTATTATGCCTTAATTGGATACTTAACTGTGTCTCGGCCTTTTCTTCTGTGAGTTTAAATGCCTCCGTGGATTTCCAGCTTTCTCAGTGAGACTTATTTTGCAGAAATGTTCCCCAGTATTAGAAAACAATAATGATAAATCAAGCAATATACTAGAATTTATATTATCATTTTAGTACTAGGGAAGAAATTACTTTCTTCCTTAAATATTAAAACTTACTAAGTCTTAGAAAGGAGAAAGGGAGGAATAATCCTTAATTTTTACAAAATTTTCATGATTCTTAAAATCCTGGGAAACAGCCCCTATTCCCTTCCTCCCACCCTTCCCAATTTTCCAATTCATCACTTGAATTAACCTCCTAAGCACTAAAGTCATCAGATAGCTGAGGCACTATCTGGTCCATCAGTGGAGCCCAGCCACTCTGACCAGGCAACACCGAGCGGTGAGCTCAGGGCCTCAGCTGTGTGAGCTTTGATAAGCTGGGCCAGAGCCTCACGCATACACTGCAAGCAATTAAAACCGCAAAAGGGCTTCTCTCCCTCCATTCCTCTTCTTACTCCTCCAAAGTTGAATAACAATGATTTGATAAATTATTCTTTTCAGAGCTAGCCACTTGAGGAAAAAAGAAATAGAAGGAAAGCAGGAAAAAAAAGGGAAAGTTGCTCTTGAGAACTCATTATTAGCATGAATTCCCAGCACTCCAGCAATCATTACAGATCCACATGAGAGGGATGGCAACGGAAGAAAAGAACAGAAAGGAGTTTTATCTCAATGCATTCAGGAAAGAGGGAAATGTTCTCCATAGGTTTAGAGACTTGTAGGCATTAGAAGCCCTGTTAGGACTTGTTCTTTGAAAGACAAACCTTCAGCCCTAAGATCTAACTCAAACCTTAAATGCAAGGAATAAGCCTCTGGATTCATCACTAAGGCAAGTAGTGTGCCATGAAACCTAGCCAGGGCAACGACTTCTAAGCAAGTTAGAGCTGAGTGTAGCAAGTCAAATAACCAAAACCTCATTGTGAGGGAGAGAGAGAGAGAGAGAGAGAGAGAGAGAGAGAGAGAGAGAGCGAGCGTGTGAGCATGAGAGCAAGAGATCTGGAGTTTAGCAAGGACTCTGAGGACAGCTGCAGACTGCCAGACAAGAATTTAAAAGAAAAAAAAAAAGGCGGGGCAGGGGTAGAGAAAAAAATAGTAAGAACTTACAGAGTAAGTCAAAGCATTCATTTAGCAGTTCTCAATAAGTAAACATTGTATATATTAATAGTTTAGATATGCCTTAGATGGCAAAACTACTGAAGATAGCATAACTACCACTAAAACCATCAGCCATATTTGAAGAGCTAAAAATACTAAGGCTTAAAATTCCATTGCCACTGAAAGGAAATATGGAGGAAAATCCTTGGACTCTAATCTTAACTCTGTGAACAGGATAACTGATGGATTATCAATAATCTAAGGCACTTAACCAGAAATTTTGATTAAATAGCTGATATAAAAGCAAATGACAATTGTGATTTGACGATTATGACAGGCCATTATAATATTATGCCATATAGGGAATTTCCCCCCAAACATTTCTTCTTCTCTGTCTTCAACAAAATGTCACCTAACCACTCCTGTGGACTTAAGGCAAATAGCATTAGAATTATGTTGCTTTCTCTGACCCAATAGAAAGTGTGACACCTCATGAAATAGTGATAAAAAGTAAAGCTCAAATATCCAAGTTTGAAGAGTGAGGCTGGCATGTTCTGCAAAAGGAAGAATAAAGTAAGAGACTGTGGACAAAGAACAAGAGCAAAACAAGAAATGTGAATGACAGAATGCACCTGGAAGGTCAAATGCAGACAGAAATGGAAACACATAACTAAAGATCTTTTTCTTTATAATGGAAAAAGATTTATTGCTGATATCCTTTTGAAGGGTGTCATTCTCCACAGCTCCTTGGCACATGTGTTTAACCAATCACAATGCTCCCAGACCCTCTGCCACCTGAAAATTTGCACTAGCAGCCAATAAAAGAAGCTGTTCAATTTAGCATAGACCAAGTGCCAAGCAGCTTGGTAGGTATTAAAGTTGCGGGCATGGATATGACACAGTCGCTTTCTTGAGGATCTTTCAGCATAATTGAAAAACAAGATACGCAAATAAGAAATGTCAATATACCTGGCAGGGGGCAAGCTCACAGTGGTAGCACTTCACGAGGAAGACAAAGAAAAAAGCCTTCTTACAGGAAACAAAGCTCTAAAAGTTGAAGATGAAGAATGGGACAAAGGGTATTTTACAGCAGCTGAGCAAAAAGAGTAAAAGTTGATGAGCACAGAGTAACAAGACAACAACACAATACAGCTCACCTGATATTAAAGTGTGACGTTTCAGGAAGTGCAAAATATAAGAATAGTGAAGTAATCAGGGGCCAGATTACAAAGCAGTATCTCTGCACTCAGAGAGGACCTTGACTTCCACACATCATTTCCATTTATCATCCCACTGACTTGAGTTTAATCAAAGGGGTATATCTAGCTTCAAGGGAGGCTGGAAAATATAGTCTGAAGATAAATAACCAATGATGCAGGATCAAACAAAAGACAGATATTGGGAGAAAAACTGAAAGTCTACCATTTATTTCATCCTATTGACAACAGATAGCTATTGGAGGATCTGAAACAGGAATGTTGTAACTATAATAGACATCCAGAAAAACTATTTTTGTAGAAATATAGAGAATATATTATACAGTATAAGGTAATCAGGAAAATGAGCCAGCAGAATGACTGAGGTGATGATAGCATTCTGACCTACCTAGCAGGATGTTGGCCTGGAGCTGAGACTAAGATCACTTAATAAAAAGAAGTGTTTTTGTTTGTTTGTTTGTTTAAACACTTTGTTGACACAGATTCACTTTGTCATGCATGTCTCCAAGATTCTCTCCTGAGGCAATACTTTTTTTTTGCTACACCAAACTCATCTAGCATTACCAGTGTGAGTTCCATGAACAGTTTGCACAAAGACCTCAACACAAACAGAGAGAATTGCTATCAACCACTGAAGACCTTTCATGGAGGTAGAGAGGAGAATAGTGGTTACCAGAGGCGGAAAGGGAGGTGGGGAGGAGAGTAAAGATAAGGTGTTTAAGGGGTACAAAAATACAGTTGTATAAAAGGAATAAGCTCCAGTACTTGATAGTACAATAGGGACATTATAGTTAATAATAATTTATGGATATTTCAAAATAGCTAAAATATAATTATAATATTCCCAACATAAATGTGTGAGGTGATGCATAGCCCAATTATCTATTTGATTATTACACATAGTATGCCTGTATGAAAGTATCACAATTATCCCTAAAATATGTACAACTATTACATATTAATAAAAACTAAGCAAAAAAGAATAAAGAAGAAAAACAATACCATACGGGAAAAATAACTTATTATAAAAAGAAATGTAAAACAATTGTTGTCAACAATATTCCAGAGAATATTGTGTCAACAAAACAGAAATACGCTGCTATGAAAAAAGGATAATCAGAGGACCAAAGAATTTCTTGGAATTTAACAGCACGCCTAGAGAAGTAAAATATTTTAAAGCCATACAATATGTCCTGATGAGCTTACAGCCCACTGTGGTTGGGGAATGGTGAGAAGGGGCACAGGAGAGGAAGGCAGGGTGCAGAGAAGTGGTGGCAACTCCCTTAGCGTATGCTCAGGACTTTGGGCTGTATCAGGTAATGCACAATTGTGGCAGCAGGGTAAACTGGCAAGTTGTGCCATCAACGTTTTTGTTGATGAAAAATCTCTGGGAGGTAGGATAGGAATTGGGTTGAAGGTGAGCAGGGCGCAACTGGAAACAGAGAGACTAGTTAGGAAGCTACTGCAGTTGTCCAAGGATGAGAGGACAGTGACTGAAATTAGAGATCACAAGATACAATTATCTAATAGATGTCCTCAGACTGAAAAAAGGGCAGACTCCTAGTTCCTGTAAACAATTTAGAGCCAAAATAGGAAGGTGGACAAAAGTTTACTGAAGAAAGCAGATGTCCTACACTGACTCAGGAGCCAGCAGAAGGAAGATTATCAGAACACCACATAAACGGAGTAGTTAAGAAAAGGTGAGCCAAGGGTACTGTTTTAAAGACAGTCTCTGAAGGGCCATCCATCAAAAGTAGCTCAGCCTTTCAGTCCAACTGCTAATACGTGATGAAACCTGATCCGTAAAACATTCCCAGGGTGTCACTAAACTGAGGCATGGGAGGATTTTACTTACCCTGAATAAGAAATCACTTCCAGTGATTGAATTTTAACAGATTACCTTCTCCTGCCACTTGTCTACTACATACATGTGCATGCACATGAACCTCTTTTAAGGTGCATAGCTGCATTCATTATAGACAAGGCAGAAAAGGCAAAAGACCATTCATAGCATATTTGCTGCTGTTATGACTGATTCATTCATTAATTCATTTTTAGTATTCATGTACTCATTTAAGATGTTACAGAAAATATGATCAAAACAAAAATTAAAAGAGACACAGGATCTCTTTTCAATGATCATTAAACTTTAAATCATAAAATTCTAAATTTGGGATCTTAGAAGTTACCACATCTGACTTTTTAAATCATTCATGATATTCCACAACAATATTGAGTTATGTGATGGACCAGCCTCTGAACAATACCTGTAACAAAAAATTCTCTGCCACCAGGGAGCTTATCAGTGGTTATGTAATTCTTGAATCATAATCTAGTTTCTAAATTTTTTCAGATAAATATTTTTTGGTCATTTAGAAGTCAAAAAATTAAATTCAATCTCTCATTCTACAGAACTTCAAAAATTTGAAGACTTTCTATCCCCAACCCTACCCATAATTCTAATTTTTAGGTCCAGTATCAACAGTGATTTTAGTATTTCCTCATATATCATGTATTTCAGATATCCCACTTCTCTTTTTAAGTATATACATCTTACATTTATTAATGTCTCTTTCAACTATATAGACAACTAATGTGACACTACAGGTGTGGTCAGAGTACCTAGAATACAGCTGTGCTTTTGACTTCATTGCCAAGAAATTTACTTCTGGGAAGTCTCCCATTTGGACAATATGGAAAACCATACTTGAATAGACCTGCTCACTATAATACAACTACATTCTAGATAAATTATAAGGACATTCTTTAAAAATGTGAGCTAACTATCCTCTTCAAAACGTATAAAAACAATATCAAAATAAGCTCAAAGAGGATAGTAAGAAAAAACATTTAAAAATACAGAATAAATTCACAAAGTAAAAATTAAAATAAAATAAGAACAATGAGGTAGCATATATTACTATGAAAAGGCTAAAAAATAAGAACTTGTCAGAACCAATAAAAATAGATAAAATAGGCTGGGTGCAGTGGTTTACGGCTATAATCCCCGCATTTTGGGAGACTGAGGCAGGTGGATTACTTGTGACCAGGAGTTTGAGACCAATCTGGCTAATGTATTGAAACCCCATCTCTACTAAAAACACAGAAATTAGCCAGGCACAGTGACCTGTGACCATAATCCCAGCTATTCAGTAGGCTGAAGCATGAGAATCACTTGAACCCAGAAGGCAGAGATTGCAATGAGCCAAGATCATGCCACTGCACTCCAGCGCGAGCAAAAGAGCGAGATCTTGTCTCAAAAGAAAAAAAAAAAAAAAAAAAAAAAAGATAAACTAGACATAATGGGGTTAAAATTACAACAAAGTATAACAAAAGTATATAAACAAATTTATGTTCTGTAAATTTGAAAATTTAAGAAAACTGGACACATCCTTTACAATACAACATGTCAAAACTAATTTAAGAAGAACTACAAAGCTATGATAGTTCTATTATAAATCATTAAAAAATAGTCTCAGCAGTTTAAAATCTTTCTGCAAAGAAAAGATTTGGCTTAGACAATTTCACAAAAGATTCTACCACTTTTAAGAAGTCATTCTAACATTATGAAAATTATTTCCAGTGAGTAGAAATAGAGAAAAGTTGCCTGATTTTATAAGGCTAGAGTAACACAGAAAACAAAACCAAGCAAGGATCGTATTAGAAAGGAAACATATAAAACAATCTCAATAATAAATGTAGAGACAAAAAAATCCTAAGCGAGGCACTAATGTAAAATTCATAAATGTGCAAAAAGCATAATGTACCAGAACCTAGTTGATTTTATATCAGATATCCAAGGGTAATACATTATTAGAAAAATCTATACATTTAATTTACTTCACAGACAAAATGAAAAGTATGTGATTATCTCAATAAACATAGTAACAGCATTATGATCAAATTAAACATTCTGTTAAAAAATAATGTAGCAAGTTAGGAATAGAAATATACTTCTTAAACTTGGTCAAAGGTGTCTACAAAAAATGAAAGTGAAGGAGGAGGAGGAGAAGGAACAGAAAGAGCTGTACAGTGGGCAGCTGGATGTGAAGGCCTGGAGATTATATGAGAAAACAAAGCTAGAGATATTTATTTAAATCATCTGGGCAAGAGTAATTTTTGACTACACAAAAAATGATGTTTGGTTCTGATTTTTTAAAAAATATTTTTATTTTTCTATAAAGTTTTTCAAACATCTATATTAAAAACCTAAACCATCATACCTACTCCTAAATCCACACCAACCTCAACATAAGTTAAAAGCACTGCATGTTATACACATCTCTCCCTTTTTAGATTTTTTTTTCTTAAGATGTTTATTCCAAACATCTCTGGCTTTTAGAAAACAATGGATGAAATCAGTTGATCCCAACATCCTGGTCAATGTCATGGAAATGCAGTTAAGGTGATATTAACGAGAAAAGAATAGACATTGCTTGGAACAAGAATGTGAGAGTTTCAGAACAGCAATGAGAAAGGAATTGAAGAAAAAAAGTTTACAAATTAAAATTTAGCAAGTCATCTAGAAAGGTAAGTCTTAGTTTCTGGCCTTTTTGAAAAAAAAAAATTTATTTTTCTATCAAGTTTTTCAACCATTAATTTCATCTGTATTAAAAACCTCCTCCTACACAACAAAGTCCAGATAATTGTTTTTATCCTTTAATGTTTTGTATAAACAATTGGTCTTGTTGAAAGATAAACTTAGGTACATTAACAGTTTAGTGAGTTTACGTGAACATTCAGCAACTTATGAATTGAGCATTATCAGCCTACAAGTGGTTCAGCACTTCGCTGGGGGAGGAGGAAGAGGGAGAAAACTTGTAGGTGTTTGTAGATGGAAGCCAAAGAAAATAATTTGATTGGCTACAGCGTAAAGTCCCTTAGTTGGTGGTTTCTGATTGGGCCAGCTTAAGGGTTTGTTTATTTATTTATTTTTTAACGTTTGTATTGGGCCTCAGTTTGCTTGTGTAGGAACTCAAGATGCTGGAGCCATCTCAGCCTAATGGCCTCCCAGTTATAAAATAAGTTAACAGTCTTCTTATGGGAAATAAAATGAAAACAAAGAGAGTAGGAGTGTTAACTTGTGAAACTGCCTACATTTATTACAGTCCTTCCATTTTGTGTATGACAGCCTTAGAATAAGGTCCCACAGCTAAGAAGAAGAAACACAGCCGGGGCCGGGCGCGGTGGCTCACGCCTGTAATCCCAGCACTTTGGGAGGCCCAGGCGGGCGGATCACGACGTTAAGAGATCGAGAGACCATTCTGACCAACATGGTGAAACCCCGTCTCTACTAAAAATACAAAAATTAGCTGGGCGTGGTGGCCTGCGCCTGTAGTCCCAGCTACTCAGAAGGCTGAGGCAAAATTGCTTGAACCCAGGAGGCGGACATTGCACTGAGCCGAGATCGGGCCACTGCACTCTGGCCTGGTGCCTGGCAACAAAGAGACTCTGTCTCAAAAAAAAAAAAAAAAAAAAAAAAAAAAGAAAGAAAGAAAGAAAGAAAGAAAAGAAAAGAAAAACCAGCCATCTTCCTAATTTCTAACATCCCCATCTCTGGTGTTGTCTGCTGCATGCCCCAGATCTTATAAGCTGAAAATCCTGCACTTACTTCAACTATTTTCTTTCATATGTGCAACTCATTCAGTCAACAAATGCTTCTCTTTCCTCTTCTTCCCCTGATTTCCCATCCTTTTTCATTACCACTACCCTCCCACGTTTCATAATTTAAATCTGGAGTTCTGCAATCACTTCCTGGTTTGTTCTCACTGGCATCTCTTTCCATGTTACACACGGCTGACAAATGGCCAACCAGAATATATAAAATTCAGCCTACTGTTCCAAAAACCAATCTATGTGCCTTCCTCTGGACTTAGATCCGAAGCTTTCTAGAAAAATCATTCCTTCTTATCTAGTCAAAGTTATCCATCATTTCTCAAAAGGGACTTCCATCCCAGAAAACAAAATCCAATCTGTTTCATGCTCTTGACTTGTCAGCTTTTACATCTGCGCCTTCTCCCTTCATAGTAACACGTTCTTTACTTTCTGCCAATGTATTTTTATCTTTCTTCATAACTTATCTCGAGGGAGACATTTAAGACCCAGTTTGTGTCAACCAAACACTCTTTGCTCTACATTCTCTTTGTGTATGGAATTGTATGTATACGTATATGTACACATGTACTACTATTCACATGCTGCATTCTAATTTCGCTTTAGTTGCTTCAACCAAATCTCCATGAATATTATCTTTTGTTAGCATTTTTATTAGCAGTTTTTTTTTTCAATAAAAACTTGAATCTTAGTGGATAGTTGGTACAATAGACGGAAGACTCATGATTGAATATAATTTCAACAGGATGAATAAAATGGCAACATTTTAAAAAGATGAAATTAATGAGAATAAATGGAAGTACAGCAAATACAGCACTTGAGAAGTAGTGAAGAGAGCACTGATGCTGTCACTAACTAGCAGGTAACCTTGGCATGTCTATTTACTAACAACCTCAATTCTCCTCACCTAGAAAATATAAGGAGATTGGGCAAGGGGTCCCTAATATTCCTTTCAGCTCTAGTCTTCCATGTAAAGGTGGCAGATGTGTCTTCAGTAATGCTTTTGGTAGGAAAAAATTATGACCCCCCAATCATATTCCACATTCTGCTCTTCAGGATTGTGGCTGCATTACTTTGCATGACAAAAGGGACTCTGAAAATGTATCAGGTTGGTGCAAAGGTAATTGCATTTTTTCTCATTATTTTAAAGGCAATGTTTTAATAATTAACATTACTAATAAATTGATCTTAAAATAAGGAGAGTATCCAGGATTACCCAGTTGGGGCTAATGTAACCAAATAAATCTTTAAGAGCAGAAAAAGATATCAGAAAGATTGGAAGCATAAGCTGGGCTCTACCCACCATTGCTGACTTGAACATGAAGAGGGTCACATGGAAAGCCTGAGAAGAAAATGATTACTCCACCCAGTGAGATTGAAAGAGGTTCACAAGCCCCAGATGAGAACCACAGCACAGCAGATACATGGAGTACAGTTTGCTAAGACTCTGAGCAGAGAACCCAACCATGCTATGTTGAATTTCTTACCTACAAAACTGTGAGCTAATATAATTATGTTGTCTTAATCTGCTAAATTTGTTATAGCGGCACTGGAAAAATAAGACACTTTCAAAGAATGGGGTAATGCATTTCTTGTTTTTCTATACCATGTTCTAACTGACATAAAGTAATCTTCAATTGTCCAGAGGGCAGGTGGATATGAAAATTGGAGTTTATAAAAGAGAGTAAAGCCAAAGATACTGATTTTAACTCATGTGGGCAAAAGTGACTGTGGACTCTACAGGAATGGATGCATTTACTACAACATTTGAGTGAAGCTAGAAGACTAGGAGCACTTATGACTAAATCTTTAGGAATGTCCGCAAGACAAAGGAGAAAGTGAAGAAATGGTCAGAGATTAAGATGAGAATAGAAGAGCATATATTTTTTGGCAACAAAAGTGACAAAGCTTTGTAAAGAGGAGATGGTCACATTAGAGATAGCATCTATTGTTTCCGTGAAGTGGGACTCAAGATCAATTAAAAGTGCTTATTGGGACACTGAAAAGGAAATTCTGCAGTAGTTTCTGCAGTGAGAGTTCTAGAGCATTTGTTAAAGTAAGGGTGCTTTTTGGGAGTTGGGCTAGAAGGATTTTGTATGAGCCAGGAGTTTAACAGCATTTGCATCTTCCTCCAGGACATAATATGAGCCAGGCCAGGAAAGTTGTATGTGACAGATGATTTTGCTCCAAGCTTGAGTACTAGTACATTGCACACAGCAAAAGAATGGTGAAGGAATGATAAAGTAAACAATGGCTAGAACAAAGACTATAGTTTTAGAATGTTCTCATTAGAGCAAGGAGAAAGCTGAATGACTGCTTGAAGTTAGGAGAGTTAAATCAATTGAGATCCTAGAAAGAGGGGTGAAAAGGCTTTATGATGCTAGGAGAATAGAAGAGGTGACAAACAGCCTTTCTGATGGTAGCAGTTTTCCACATAGATCATCATATTCAGTCTTACCAACTTTAAAATGGAAACTATTTATGCTAATTTTCCAAATACAGAAATAGAAATTCAGAAGTTTATATGACTTAACCAAGATCACACAGCAGGTCAGAAGCATAACTTGGGTTTAAAAGCTTCACATCTTCCTCTAAGATCTGCTGAGGTTAAGTGTCTGGAAAGTGATGAAACAGAGACCAGAATCTCAGATTATAAAGCCTATGCCCTCCCGACTGCATCACGGCACTTTCCAAAACTACATTCTTAGCCATATTTAAGTTCTTTAATAAGCATCTTTATATTCATTGCTCATTTTATTCTCATGGTAAACATGTGGAGGTGAAAATTTTTATTACCAATATATAGATAAGGAAACTGAGGTTTGGAAAATTGTAAGTGATCTAACCCAAGTAGCACAATTAGTTAGAGTTAGCACTCCTACACCAGCTATAACCTTTCCATCAGCATTCTCTTCCCCAGTAACTACCAGATCTACATTCTTACCCTCTTTCGCCCTTAATTGTTGTACTGTCTCTTCCTGTCCTGGTTTATGCATTTAAAATCCCAGCATCAATGTGTCTGTTTCCCACTTTGTACCATGAGGTTTCCACTTTGTAAGATAAATGTCACAGCCACCATTTGGTCTCCCACCTGAGCCCAGAAGCCTTTGGATCCAACTACTGCTCCCTTTTAGACAGAGATCACCTTTCTTTAGAATGAAAAGTGGGATTTGAGTATAGTAAGTCTTTCCTCACACTGTTTCAAATCATATGGAACAGATGCAGTATGATGGGGATACTTTCAGAAGCCTGGCAGTTCATGTAAAAACAACAACAACAACAACAACAACAAAAACCCAACTAAAACTAAGTTCATCCGTGCATGAAATGGAAGAATGCCTTGGAGAATACAGCACAGTTTTAAAAGAGAAAAATAATAGATACCACAGAGGAGAAGAGAAAAGAAAATGGAAGAGAGAAAAAACGTGAAAGAAATGGAGAGAAAAAATTTAAAAACTTGGAGGAAAAAACGGGAGCTCGCTATAAGGAAATAGATTCTATGAGAATACATTTAAAAATAAATATAAATAATAATGAATACCTTTAAATGTAGGCTAAAAAATGCATTCTCTCTCCATTTTCCTCTTCCCCCCTTTAGTTATCGGAGAATATATTAAATAAAATACATCTAAAAAAGAATAATGTTTATTTTTTCTATGCGACCTTGAAATACTTCTTTATTCCCAATTTTCCACAGAATGGGGATGTAATTACATAAGTGTTTACATTTACTGTTTCTTTTTTTCTATTTTCTTGATCTATTCCACCCTGTCCTTCAAAAATCTGATGAAATGAGAATGGGGAGGAGGCAACCCCCTGAAGGTTAGTAGGTACTGTCAGTTACTACATTAATGAGGCCAGGAGATGACACAGCCCAGCTGAGGGGAATATGCCTCAATAATAGCTAGGGCAACATTGGCCATTTCTAGCCTCTGAAAAATACGACTCAGAGGCAAAAATCTGACACTTCACTGGATTTCAGTGTCCTTAATTTAGGAAATAAGCGAATAATTTGCATTTTTCTTTGTGTATAGGTAGTGAGTTTTTTTTTTTTTTGAAATCAGAGCAATTCTTCCTCCAAAATACTCTTGAGGATAATTTGTTTTCCCGGACCTCTCAGGGCTCCCCTCAAACACAGGATTTTGCACCTGCTGTGGCTGGACTCTCAATTGTGAGATGTAGGCTCCCTCTACTGGACATATGATTAGTTGCAGCCAGTGTGTGTGTTAACGAGCTTTGAATTGCTATATCCTTGACTTATGTATCATTATGGCTAATGAAATGAGTACCAAGCAAAATACTTAATTCACACACACACACCTACTCTCTCTCACACACACACACACACATCATTATTCTCTGAAAGTCCAGAATGCAGTTGTCTATTATGAATAATTTAGCACCATTCTCTATTTTCGGTGCGCTTGCTCACTATAGATACGTAGGATTTTTGTTTATTATTTCATGAACTAGAATAAAATTTATGGGTTGGGTTTTTGAATTTTGTTTATATTTTATTCTTTAATTTGTTTTTAAATTTTTGTGGGTGTACAGTAGGTATGTATTTATGGGGTACATGCTGTGCATGCAATGTGAAATAAGCAAATGATACTGACTCAAGTTTCAATAACAAGTCTCCACTTATTGGATGGAAAGCATTGTGTTTTCCACTTACTATCTGTATTATCTTGAGTCAGTTAATTTCTCAGAGCCTTGGATTCCTGATCTTCGGAAATAATTGGTTTTCCTAGGCTTGTTGTAAGAATTAAAAGACAAAGCATATGTCAATAATATGTACATTTTTCTGGCACAGTAGAAAATGATTATCTAAGCAGTTAACAAATGCTAATTTCCTTTTCATTTCCTTGACCTCTCCAAGTGGCCAGGCCAACAGATTTAACTAGAAACATGTGACACATATTAGCAAAAACTGTTAGACTTGAAATTATTTTAATAAACTCTGCCCAAATGAAAAAAAGCATGTATTTTCAGTATCTTCTCTGACTAGGCAATGGGCTAGGAGCATAGGCTGTAAAAAGGACTCAGATATCATCGCTGGACTCTTCTCTCATTCTCTCAAGGAACACATGGAAAAGAGTAAATCTGCTTCTTGCTTTTGTATTAGTTTCTGCTCTGTGGCATCCCTGGTACTTCTCAATGTAATTGCTTAATAGATGTTTATTAAAATCATCTTCAGTTATTTGTCTTCCTCTCCACCTACTCCCATGTGAAGCATAAAATGCACGTTCTTCCAGTCTAGGACATCCTGCCATTAAACATGTATTTATTTTCCTGCTCCACATCTCTTTTTCTATTCCCTTCTCTCACTCCTTTGAATACACATTAATGGTGCTGCCTTCTCATGTTTTACTTTGCGTGCTTGGAGCTCCAGATGAAAGATGAAGCAAATCTCTTGCTCCATGTGATCTATATACTGTATTTTCGATGTTTCTCCCTTTTGACTTATCATATTTCACAGCAAAGACCATTATATACCAACATAGAAAAATAAATATATGAACTTAAGACTCACTAAAACCTAGAGAAAACAGCTTATTCTCTTAACACGCCTTGAACAAAGAGCACCAAATACAACTATAACTATGACAAAGAAACCAGAAATCTCTGCATGAGTGTGGTGCCACCTGGACTCAGGAGTTTGTAATATTTGGATGAATCAAAGCATGTTATGAAATTCTGATGCATAGTTCATTTCTAGCAACTTTCTTTAAATTAGATCGTAAACTGTCCCATAGAAATGTACTCTGTAGGCTGGCTGCAGTGGCTCACATCTGTAATCCCAGCATTTTGGGAGGTTGAGTGGGGGAGATTGCTTGAGCCCAGGAGTTTCCTGGGCAACAAGGCAAAACCCCATCTCTATCAAATAAAAAGAACATTTGCCAGGCATGGTTGTGCTTGTCTGTAGTCCCAGCTGCTCAGGAGACTGAGGTGGGAGGATTGCTTGAGCATGCGAGTTTGAGGCTGCAGAGAGCCTTGATCACACCACTATACTCCAGCCTGGGCAACAGAGCAAGATCCTGTTTCAAAAAAAAAAAAAAAGAAGAAGAAGAAAAAGAAAAGAAAGAAACACTCTGTATCAATGTGCTATAAAAACAAAACCAACAAAACTAACTGAAATGCAGATTCTGTCATAAATCAAAATAGCTCTTTATCCTCAAAAGCCTTTATAAAATAAAACAGTTGTATTTTTTTCTCCTTAGAGCTTCCAACATAACTTAAACTAAAACTCTCCAAGAGAGTGTAAGAAATATAATAGTCACTAATAAATCATAGAGCCATTTTTTGTTTGTTTTGATATGAAGTTTCACTCTTGTCTCTGAGGATGGAATGCAATGGCACAATCTCAGCTCACTGCAACCCGCCTCCCGGGTTCAATAAATTCTCCTGCTTCAGCCTCCCAAGTAACTGGGATCACAGGTGCCTGCCACCAAATCCAGCTAATTTTTGTATTTTTAGCAGAGGCAAGGCTTCACCAGGTTGGCCAACCTGGTCTTGAACTCCTGACCTTGGGTGATCCACCCACCTTGGCCTCTCAAAGTGCTGGGATTATAGGTGTGAGCCACCATGTCTAGCCGAGCCATTTTTATTTCACTGTTCATCTGACTTGTGTTTTCTTTTTTGCTAACTTAACTCTCTCTAAAAGTCACATCTTAAATACTCTATTGTAGATTGGATTGTGAGCTTCATCAGTGAAGGGATGGTATCGGTCTTGACCTTCAAGGCTTCCGTAGTACTTACTGTAATGAGGCAGGCACCCAATCCGTACCGTATTTGATAAATTCAGTGGAAATAAATAGCATCTTTCCTTTTTTTTTTTTTTTTTTTTTTTTTGAGACAGAGTCTCACTCTGTCACCGGGCTGGAGTGCAGTGGCACAATCTTGGTTCACTTCAATCTCCTCCTCCTGGGTTCAGGCAATTCTCCTGCCTCAGCCTCCCGAGTAGCTGGGACTACATGCACACGCCACCACATCCAGCTAATTTTTGTATTTTCAGTAGAGACGGGGTTTCACCATGTTGGCCAGGATAGTCTCGATCTCTTGACCTCGTGATCCGCCCGCCTCGGCCTCCCAAAGTGCTGGGATTACAGGCTTGAGCCACAGCACCTGGCCGCATCTTTCCTTAAGCTATTTTAATACAGATATGATTATATGATCATGTTAATGACATGATTCTAAATAAATCAGTAGAAGACCTTCGGGCCTTCAGATCATTTCAAACTATACGCACTACCAAAGTTTAGTTTTGAAAATGGTGGTTGCTGCAGGGGTTGGGTGTGGAATCCGCTACTGTAATGATTTTCTGCCATTCCCTAACGTCTTCCTGCTTCCTTGCAGCTCTTCGAGTTTTTATACTTGTTTCTCCTAGTCACATATAGTAAGTAAAAGAGAACAATTGAGTCAGACATCCTCTGCCACAGTTAGAATTTCAGTGCAGATGCACTTTATATATGGATCCCCATGAAGAGGGAAACGATTCAAGCCCACAGTCACTGTTAATATCCATCTAAGTCTTCATCTGGCTGCACTTCTGTAGATTGACTACGTGTCTTCTCTGATGTATCTACCTAGTAACCTTGCTTGGCTGGAAACTATTATATTTTCCGGCATCTCAGCACTACAGAGAAGTCACAAAGTATCTTTCTGACTTCCTCTTCACCCTAACAAAGCTAAGATTTTGGACTCCCAGAATCAGAGAAGGGACCATGCACCCCACAAGGGTATCAGCCATGAGAAACTGTGAACAAATTAAGAGATCTGGACAGAATGAGGGACATGGTGGACAAAAAAATGTCAGAAGTCTAAATGTCATCTAACAGACATGACAAGACTCAAGGTTAGTAATAACAAGGCAGGAACGGCAACATCCACACAGCAATGAATTTGGAAAGACCTGTTCTTAGGTCAAGGGGCACAAGCTAGAGAGCAAAATGAAGAAAATGGCATCTCAGATTTATTTTTGACTCACAATGAAATTTTGTTTTTCCACTGATATGCTACCTTTCCCCTTCCCCCCCCCACCTCCTACCCCTCCCTTGTGCTCTCTCTCTCGTGCGCTTGCTCTCTCTCTCTCTCTGTCTCTCTCTCTCTCTTTCTCTGTCTCTGTCTCTCTCAGGATGGGGTGGTGGTGTCTGCATGTGTTTTGCATCTGTGTCCCTGTGTTTTGTCAGGGAGGCATTTGTTCTCAACTTTCCCAACATGTTCTCAAAATACAAAAGATATAAACATGATGAGAAGCTCCGTTATTGCTTAATTCATTAATTATTTTTTAAATTCATTGGAATCATAGCCGAACATTATGAGAAGTAGGAAGAAAAATGTAGAGCTGCACTGAGAAGAAAAACGTCCTCCTCCCTTTTCTATCAAAGCTATTGTTACTTACTCTCAGAACTGCACACTGCTTCTAGCCCTCTTTCCGCATGGAAATCTTCAGTTGTCCAAATAGTCCTAACATTGAAACTCAGGTAGTTTCTGTGGTTAGTGACGGAGGTAAATATCAAAGGGATTGTATCTATAATCCACAGCATCCAAGTGGACATGTCACATAAACAACTGAAAATAGGAATCTGGAGCTCAGAACAAAAGCTAAAGAGGAAAATGTAATGTATTGGCTTATAGATGGTCTATAAAAGCAGAGAATTAGGTGAAATGGCCTAATAAGGCAATAGAACGTGAAAAGGAACGAGGACCTGAAAATGAGGTTTGGAGAAACTCAGACATTTAGAAACTGGGAGGCAGCAAAAGGAAACTGAGGAGCAGACAGAAAGATAGAAATAACAGCATGCAAAAGAGGTGTTAGAAAGGCAAAAGCAACTGTGCTGAAAGCTGCTTAGAGGTAAAATAAAATGAGGATTGATAAATGTTTGTGATCTTGGTAACATGTTGATCACTGGCAAATTTAGCTAGAAACATGTCAACAGAATGATGCTATATATAATCCAGCTTACAGAGGGACAAAGTGTGAAGTGAAGGAAATCTTTTATAATTCAAATTTGAAACAATGTCTTGAAAGAACATTTAGAAGGGTCAGTTACAGTAGCTCACTCCTGTAATCTCAGCACTTTGGGAGGCCAAGACAGGCAGACTGCTTGAGTCCAGGAGTTCAGGACCAGCCTGGGCAACATGACACAACCCTGTCTCTATCAAAAATACAAAAATTAGCCAGGCATGGCAGTGCACACCTGCAGTCCCAACTACTTGGAAGGCTGAGGTGGGAGATCACGTGAGCACAGGTGGTGGAGGCTGCAGTGAGCAATGATGCCACTGTATTCCAGCCTGGATGACAGAGTGAGACTACGCTCCATCCCCCGCCAAAAAGTACAGAGAAAAACAAAATAACATTTGTAAAAATTAATGGGAAGTGAGACAGTTGGGGACAATATGGCCATTTTGTGAAGGACAAAAAAGAGGACCATAGCTTGATGGCACTGTAGTATCAAGGGTGTGTGCCTGTGTGCTTTGTTAGTTACTGTAAATGCTGATGACAAAGACATGGTACGATAGAGATATATTGTATATATCTCTGTGTAATAACGGATGCAACTATTTCTCCCATAAAGAGGAGATAATGGGGAGGCAGACAAAGAAACCTGTCCCATTTTCTGGCTTGTATTTTCTTTATGGATAAAGTTGCTTATCATAGCACTACCTTTTCCCAAGAAAGCATATGTCAATACCTCCAATATATGTTACAATGCCCTATGAATAAACAAAATAAACTTGCTGAAAATTTTAAGTGACTGGGATATATGTAATTTCAGATTGATAGCTTTAGCATAATATGAAAATACATAGCACTAGAAAAAAAGATACAAAAATGTAAGGAAATATTTAGCAGCTACACTGAAGGACAGTTTTCTGAGAGTTTTTAAAATATTTATTTTTGAACTCAGTCTATCCCTGGAACAGCTTCACAGCACTATGTCAGTGTCTTCTGGTGGTATTGTCAAATGCTATTTTAGTAGGTGCCAATTAACCATACTGCCATTGGTTTAAACAAAATATTAGCATACTGTATGTGTGCCTGAGCATGCATGCAAGCTTTAAACATGTGCTGATATGCCAGAAAACAAAATTTCAGTGCCTGAAAAATGCAATCATAATGTAATTATGTCTGCTCATAAGCATATTCATGGATGGAAACATATCTACTTTTTCAGGTTCAATTTTTTAAAATTTGTGATCACCATCAATTTACTCAGAAAGAACAGTGGTGCTATTGCTCATAACAATGGTAGCCTCGATGTAGAGTCAGTCATTGATAATAGTTTTACATTGTTACATTTCATGATATTATTGCCTTAATTCTTTCTGAGAACCAAAGTATTCTTCAAAATATTCAGGAATTTTATAAACACTATTTCATAATGCAAGAGTTGTGATCTCATTGAAGATTCAACTTTGAGTGTTGCTTAATGTCTAGAATTTGGTTTAAAGTTAAATAGTAAAGATTAGTTCAGGAATGCCCAGGTCCCATGTTACACATAATTCTCACAAGGGTGGTAATAGCATACTGGACATGCTATCGCTGGAGATTATAAATATATACGTGTGTGTACTTATAAAAGTGTGTGTGTAAATATATATGTGTTTGTACATATATGACATAATACTCTCATAGAAATGACCAACGTACGGAAGGGCACTGCTCTTTCACATCCAATCCACAATCTCCAAGCAAACAAGACAGAGGAGGGAGCCAAAGCTGCTCCCTGTGCACTGGAGACTTACAGATAATACAAGTATTATGCTGCTGATTAAAAAACAAACAAACAAACAAACAAACAAAAACTACTGCTGCCCAATCAATGAAGAAGAATTTTTTTATAGATCACAAAAATATTTCTTGAAAAAAAGACACCTTGACCTGTGACGTAATACATCTTTCTCTAGTAAAGCTGTCCCATGCACCACTCAAGATGCATGACAACTGGATTATATTTATATATGTATATAAATAGAAGTAGATTCAGAGGTGAGACACCATTATTTTTAGTATGGACTGCTTGAGCCCAGGAGTTTGAGACCAGCCTCGGCAACATGATGAAACCTCACTTCTACAAATATAAAAAAAAAATAGCTGGGCATAGCAACACGCACCTGTAGTCCCAGCTAGTTGGGGAAATGAGGTCTCTAGGTTTTCCGCAGAAATGCAATGAAGAGATTTTCATAACATTGATATTGCAAATGGTAAAATTCCAAGTAGAATTTTACAAAAGAATGAACAGATTGCAAAATATTCTCCAAATGGAGTATCATACACTGATGATAAATAAACATAATGCTGAGTGAAAAGAGAAAGTCCCAGAAAACTATATATAATACCATTTTATAAAGCTTTAAAATAAGTGAAACAAAGCAAGTTATTTTTAGAATATATATGACATAGGTATTTTATTAAAAACCAACTGAATATTAAATATAAAATTTAGAATAATGGTTACCTCTGAAGAGAGAAAAGGGGATGAGATAAGAAAGGAATATACATAGGGAGATGCAAATTTGGGCAACATCTTAGTCTCTAGGTTGAATATTCAGTATAAAATTTTGCTTTGTAATCTATATGATATACTATATATGTGTGTGCAAACATATATATATATATATATATATATATATATGTATGTATACTTATTTAAACAAAAGTAAAGTAAAAGTAAAATTTTAGCACTGATTGGTGTTATTTCCCTAATATATTAAAACAAACTACATTTAAAACACTATAGTCACAAGTCTTAGTACTGAGAATTTACTGTATAAAAAGCAATCTATAAGCCTATAATATTTGGTAGATAACATTTATACCCTACTCTGTGTTTTATATCACTGAATTTTCTCCTACATTTCTGCAATATGCAGGATGCAACACTTACTATTATATACCAATGCCAAACAAATGAACATTTAATGTGTTTTTTTTTTTTTTTTTTCTCCAAGGATCAGGCAATCTGGATGTTGACATATAATAATATGTTATATTACATACCAGTGTATGCAGGAATATTACTTACTTCAGATTAAGCCATGACACTGTTTGGAACTGCTGACTTTCTTTACTCATTTCTTAAAAAACATAGCATTCTGGTTCCTAACAAGTAAGAAGTCATAGAAATGTGGAGTACAGCCTAATAATTGAAATGAAAAGTTAGGATAAATAGGATTCTGTTACTATGTCTCCAAAATTCCAGCACCTCCTGATTATATCAAGGGATGCCAATCAAATGTGCATTTTTCAACACTTCCTCACCTCTATCATCAAAAGACTCTATCTCTAAAATTTTATGAATTACTGCTCAAATTCTTCCGGGAAAGTTATGATCACTACTACTGCTTCTGCTGAGTTACAAATCTACATCCATTTTAGTCAAGAGACACAGGTCTCAAAACACAATTTTTCTTCTATGTAAAAAGCCTGATGCAATTATCTGGAAAGGCTGATTTTCCTAGGTGGGAATTAAGCATTGGAGAAAATGCCTCAACTCTTTCAGGCTTTTAGTACAGTTGTTGTTTAAAATTTGGCTGTCTCATTCTTTTGAGAATATGATACCTATCTTACTCATCAGAAATACAAACTCTCGTATGCACCAGATGTGTTCAACTCTGGGGGCTCAGGTATTCCTGAAGCTCATTCATGGACTAAGGATCTGTGGACTTGCATTGCTGTGGTTCGCCTGCCTGATGCCCACACTTTCTACGCAAGAACATGAATAATGCAGGTGAGATTTAGACTTTATGATCTCATTTCAGTTACTACAACCATCTTCTACTGGTTTCTTTGCCTACAGTATCGTGGACCTCTGTTCTCTCCGCTGCCACAGTAGTAATACCTCTAAATAAAGGTGTAATCATTTAACACATACATCTATCCCACGACTCCCTACTGAAAACAAGAGCTCTTTATCAAAATTCCATTGCAAAGCATCTAAGACCCTTGATGATCCAGCCCCTCTTGCTTCCTGACCCTTACCTTTGACTCTGCCCAACAGACCCTCCTAGGGCCTTTGCAATTCACCAGACAATCTCCTACTCCAAGCCTTTGCACATTTGTCCCTCTTTCTGAAATATCATCCTATGCCTTTATTATCATGGGAATTATTAATATTTGCCTGCTTTTTTTGAAGACCCAGAGTATGTTTCACCACTTTCAGGAAGCCCTGTTTAACCTTTCCACTGCAGAAAAGAAACAACAATGTGTGTGTGGAATGAATTAATGAAAAAGCTAGCTGTCAGGAAGGATGTGGTTTAGAGGAAGAACTGAACTGGTTGCCTGAAGACTTTTTATTGGTCTAGAATCAGTTACTAATGCACTACAAATCCTCAATAAAGTAATTTTATTTCAGAGTGTTATTTTATAGAAAAATGAGGTGGTTGGACTAAATGTTCTCAAAGATCCCTTTTGACTCTAAATGTCAGTTTTTATAAAGCTTTGTTCTTAGTATCTTTCCCTTTCCTTGTACCTTGTTGGTGTGTTGTGTGACTGAAAGACAGAGAGAGGAAGAAGGAAAGTTGTATGTACTTAGTACATGGATTCAACCTGAAGATACCCAATAATATCTGCAGGTAACATTGATGATAAGCTTTCATTTCAATTACTTTTTCCTGCTGCGAAGTGTAAATAAAAATGTTTATTACACTGTTTTCTGTCATTTTATAAGTAAGAGAAAAGTAATCAAAGGAGAGAAATGTTGCATACCAGCTTACCTTCCTCATTTTTAAAACAAAATGATATTTCTGACAGAAAATGGACTAGACAGAATATATCCTACCGTAAAACTGAAAAACAAGAATGAGGACCTCATCTGTTCTGTTACATGGTTTCCCTGTGCCAGATATGCATCGGTTGCTCAGTGAATATTTGTTGAATGAAGTATCTGACTATCATTCTATTCACAGGTATCAAGACCACAGCTCAGCACGGATATGAAATACAGAAGAATCTCATTAATTTGATCTTCAGTATTTTCAAAATATGTATTTTGGTATGGGCTGGACAGGGTATTTATAACTAAAGGATTTATTAAGCTTTGCTGCTTTTTTTTTTTTTTTTTTTTCTTTTGAGGTGGAGTCTCCGTCTGTCACCAGGCTGGAGTCCAGTGGATTGATACTGGCTCACCACAACCTCCACCTCCTGGGTTCAAGGGATTCTCCTGCCTCGGCCTCCCGAGTAGCTGGGATTACAGCCACCACACCCAGCTAATTTTTGTATTTTTAGCAGAGACAGGGTTTCATCATGTTGGCCAGGCTGGTCTCGAACTCCCGACCTCAGGTGAGCCGCCTGCTTTTGCCTTCCAAAGTGCTGGGATTACAGGTGTGAGTCACTGTGCCTGGCCAGCTTAGTTGCTCTTAAAATTTCAGAAGGCAAGTTTAAGAACAATCAAGGAAAAAATTCAATTTTTCTTTTTAAAAGTAATCCTTTTAAAAGGGATTTACTTATAAGTGATCAATGTGTTAATTACATTTGTTTTAAACCTACCCACTGAGCTAATCACCCTAAAGAATTGCCTTACTGCACTCTCTGAAACCTGATTCTGTATGAGATGCTAATGTATTTTTCTTTCAGCAAGGTATTCAGTTGAAACTCTTAATTTGAATATATGATATTAAAGTATGGGTATTTTCTTTATAAATGCATTTTTTTCCCATAAATGTTTTCAGATCACCAACATAAATAGCTATTTCAGATGTACAAAATGCTATATGTTTAAGTGTTTGATTGACTATAAGGATTGAGTCACTGTCTCTGCTTTCAAACAGCATACAATCTAACGAAGTTAATGAGAGATATGGTAAAGGATAAAATAAACCATATGTATGCCATGGCAAATATTACTCATTTCATTTATAGAAGGCTGGATGAGGGAAGCATGGGATCTCTTTCCCGGCATGGTAGTCAAAGAAGTTGTCACAAAAAGGTAGAATATAACCTTGTCCATAAAAGATAGATATAGTTTTAATAAGTCAAAAGGAAAAAGAAGTCATTTCTGGTAGCAAGAATTGCCTGGGAAAAGCAGAGAATCTGGCTGGCACAGAGCATGCATGAGGAACAAGGTCACATATTTAGTGGGAGCATAAAGTAGGAGCTTCACAGCAAGGACCAGAGCCAGATTCTAGAACACGCTGAAAGCCAGATTAAGAGTACTGACTTTCATTTAGTACTCAATGAGCATCCAGCGAAAATGGACTTCAGAATGGAGAGACCAGAAGGAGGACACTGAGCTATAATGCTGTATAATTCAGTTATGAGTTGTGACAAAATTATGGTGATGGTAGTCTAAATCGAAAAATGATAAAGGAAGACAATTTGAAAAGAATCACTTTCGTTTTGAAGCCATTCTTTCTGGAAAATAATGTGAAAGTATAAAAAGAATGAAAATTGAACCCAAGTTACTGACAAAATGATGCTGACAGAAAAGACAGGTCAGGACGGGAAGTGGATTCACCATGAAGATAATAAAGCTGTTTTGTTGTTTTGGTTTAGGGGGTGTTTTCCCCCTGAGCTTCAGTTTAATAATTCCAAATTTCTCCTTACCAAACTTTATACTTCAGATTTTACTGCAATTTCATGTAAATTTTACATGTATTGTTTTTAAGTAATTGGTATATATAGTTATACATATTTTGGGGTACATGTGATATTTTGATACATGTATACAATGTGTAACAGTCAAATGAAGGCAGTTATCATATCCATTACCTAAATATTTATCTCTTCTTTGTGCTGGGAAACACTATCATTCTTCTCTTCTAGCTACTTTGACATATACATTATTATTAACTATAATTTCCATACCGTACTATTGAATATTAAAAATTCTTTATATATATATTTTATATATAAATAATTTCAAAATATTTATTTTCAACATGCTGAATTTCAGATAAATAAAGCGTCAATAAAATTATAGCCAAGTAGAGGTTGAATTTGAGCTCAAAGTTCAGGAATAGGTTTCTAGCTGGTTATGCTGATTCCTTGCGATTTCTGATAATGTGCTCGTTATCACAGCCTCAAGACCAATTACACAATGCAATTAAGTATTTATCTTGCTAGAGAAATATCTCTAATTGGGAACCCAATCCCCTCACTCCTTATATCTCCCACTACCTTGCTCCCTTGGGTCACCAGGTTTTGCCTAAATCATTTGAAAACACTGTAAACCCAAGTTAACGCATCACAATTCAGCAGTTTGAATTAAAGTATAAGTGTAATCTTTGAAAAGTAAACTTGTAATTAATCTATTAATTGATGTAAGAGTAATCTGGGCTTCTGAATGCCTAGCTACGTCTAATGGCAGCCCACTTATACCCAGTAGACCCATAAAACAAAAATTCCATGGTTTCTTTTCCAAAGCATTTTGAAGCTACAGTAAGGGATTTAATTTCTGTCACTGTCATTTCAGCTTCTTATTTCTATTGGAAATAATACTGCTGTTTTTAGTGGAAGTGGCTGACTTAGTTGCCTGGGGTCCTCAAGCTGCAGAGAGGATTCTTGCCCTTCATATTGACCATTAATGTGCTCAGGATTCCTCCTAGTTAGTGAGAAATTATTTCCTTTCTTCCCATTCAGCCTGGATGACATGAGGAAGCATCAAAACACTTATTTTCATCTTTGAATTTAGTAAGTACTAAATCAGATTAATGCTGATTTCCTCCTAAAAAGCAGACAGGTGAATTAGAGACAAATGAAAAACAGTTATGAATCATTCACATATCCTTTTTGGAGATTTTTATCACAGGCCCCTGAAATGTCTATTAAGAATTTAAACCTTTGTTGACTCCATTTAGCCAGCAGTCTGGAAAATGCCAGTGATAAGTAGTATTCCTTGAGGAGCTCAGCATGTATTCTTCTCTTCCTTGATAATTCCAGAAATACCATGGGAGAGGTAATAATATCGACAGTAATGAGTGTGCCTTGGGAAATCGCTAAACTATAAAATTCACAAGAAAGCACATTTCATATCTTTAAATACATTCCATTTCCTCTCTTTGCTGTATGTTCAAGCTCAGAGAATCTCAAAATGCAATCACTTTTCTGGCCAGTTGAGGGAGCAATTGCCCTTCTTTTTGCACATATACCATGCCAGCTGTCTTTGGAAAAGAGGAACCATCAAACCATCTGCCGAAAGGGGGCACTCGGCTAAGGAAGGAGAACGAGAATGGGTAGGCAAATAGAAAAGCTGCCGTACAAAGCAACCCGTGCTCTACGAAGTATTAAAAAAAAAAAAAAAAAGACATTTCTTGCATAAAATTAAAGGGCTGTATGTGATGGAATACATTATGTTTACAGAACAGGTGACTTTCTGATTTTGTCAATTTGTGTGGGTGGGTTTAATTAACCTTTTCTTTGGTAATTTTTAATACCTAGCTAATTTCTGCAAATCCGTGTCAATTAAAAAGAAATAAGAAACCCTAGAAGGCTGACTTAGAGTTTCTCAGCCTCGCAATACATTGATAGGGATTGTAGTGGATTTTCTAATTAATTTCTCATCACAGTTTAGGTGTGAAACAACGTGAAAGAAAACTGATAGTGTATTCTGGGACTACTAGATATTTTCTCTCACTTTGAGTGTGTATCCTGATCATTAATAATTCAAACCAGCAACTTTGCAGATCTCATCAAATAACTTTGTAATGTAAGGCACCTAAAATATTTATTTGCTGGACTCCTTTTTTAAGGAAGAGTCAAGGGTTACTTGGAGGATGTCAATATTTACCTGGTACACCCATGACTTTCTCCGTTTTCAAATTCAACTACAGACTGCAATCTGGAACATCCTGTACTTGATAAAAATCACCTTTGCCATTGAAAACTATGCATTTCTATAGTGCTGCTGCGTCTTGATTTTTTTTTTTTCTTTCACTGCTTTTGGAAAGTTCATGATATGACCATTGACTTATAAAGTGTACATATAACTGGATCACAGACTTTCTCCCAAGAGGTTTATCTGCTTAATTTATTTTGTAACTCTCTAGACAAGCCTTTTCACTAAAGTGGCCATGGATCTTAGGACCCTCTCTTATTGAAGGAAGCAACAGTGCCCAAGAAATTCCTGCACATCTCAAAGTGCAGGATGGGGAAATGCCCATAAAAAGACCAATTCATCAAAATTATTCAAGTGAGACCAGAAGTGAGATTACAGACTGCTGGATATATAACTCTATCACCAGACTAATCTTGTTAAAGCACAGATTGATTCAAGGCACCATCCTCCCCATTGCATATAGACTCAAACCCATCTTCCTTGGCCTCATATTGACAGCCACCCTTGAATTCACACCATCCAGCTCTTCTGGACTTCTTCCTGCTGCCTTTGAGCGTCAGTCAAATAGAGCCAAGGAAGTTCAACATTCACATTTAAATCCCCTGGCCAGGTCCCTCTCTCTAGAATTCAAGTGACATGAAGAGTGACCAGATTTAGTAAACGCAGTTTACCTCCCTAATTCCACATGTCTATATGCATCGTTGCTGCCTCACCCTAAATGGAGCTCTGCTGTTAAGTCTTCCTCAATGTCATTCAGATACCCCTTCCTTCTCAGCAGGCATTGCATCTAGCCTCTTTTATGATACTTCTTTCTACCTCCAAATGTAGTTATTTATAGACATGTATTTTCTACCAGCCACAAGATGATTGAAAGTATTCATATCTGATACATCTTTTTATCCTCCAGAGCAGACATATGCACTAAATGTTTACTAAGCGAATTAATAAATGAATTTCAAGTTTGTTAACCAAAGTTATCTAAAAAGGTGTCTAATAAACCTAATGATATTTAAGTAATTTTCCTTTACACAAAATTAACTATAAGTCAACCCTCTAAACTCAGAGGAGTCATGACCTTGCTGAAAGCAACTGCTTAGTCCAATGGGTAACTGCTTGTGGGGCTATTTTGAAAGGAGAGGGTTCAAAACATTATGAAAAGTCTAAGTCCCTTTACCGGAAATTGTCATACTTTTTGAAATACTACTTGGTGCCCAGAAATCTGAAGACCACTGCAGTCTCCAGCCACATAAATAGCAATAGTCATCTACTTGAAATTGCCATCCTTCGGTCTCTGTGCTTGATTTTGATAGATTCCTGTGCATAGAATTCATGGATTTCTAGTGAAATATAGCGCTAGAACCTCAAGGAAGCAAACTGAGATTCTGTAACATTTAAGGCACATCTATATTTTACACTAGTATTACACTACCATTACATTATATGCAATATACGTTTGTATTAAATATTTATAATGAAGATGAGTTTCAGCTTTGCAGTAAGATATAAGATTCAAAATACTCCAAACTTACAATAAGAAACAAAAAAACAGAAATAATAAAAGGCAGATTTTAATTTGGCAACAGTATAGAGGAATAAATTGTTTTTTAAGTATCCTTTAGTACTTTACGAACAGTTTAATATGTATTTACTCTCACTATCTACCCTCTTATTAGCTAAATGTGTAGTTTTTTTAGTTTCTCTGTAATCCTCAAAACAGACGCACATTTAACCACCTTAAAGCAAATAATGCCTCTTGTTCATTCAGTAGTTGTTTTGGACACTGTGAGAGGATAAACAGACGTGCACTATATCACATCAGCCCTCTTTAACTAGATGGAAAGACCATTTCAACACGGAGACAAATTAGTACACGTGTTTGCCAATATATCATTAAAAATTTAATAAATGGCACAGATCAATGCATATGCAGGAAAGGAAGAACCAATGATGATATCAAAGTTTTTAAAAATTGGTTGGAATTTTACCTGAATCAAGATGAATCTGAGTAAGCTAGGACAGGGTAAAAATGGAATATTTATAAAATAAGGGGAATGAAACAATGTTAAGATTGAAAGTGTCCTATTTATTGGATAGTAGAAAAACTGTTATATGGTTAGCATTTATTGAGCATTTACAATGTGCCAGGCCTCTTACTATCTACTTAAACTAGATCATATTAGTATTGTAACTGGATTTGCAGCTTGGGCTCCGGGCTCAGGTTCTTGGCTTCCCATGCTCAAAGAACTGAGCAAAGAGCCTTACCCCATGGTGAGTGTTCCAGCTCCAAACAAGAGTTCAGGGATCAAGACAGTGAGTAGCAACGCAGTTTACTGAGCAAGCGAACGTAAAAACTTCCACAGCATGGAAGGGTAGAAGGGGCCCTGAGAGGGTTGCAGCTGACAGTCAGGCCTGCCTGGGCTTATATCCCCAAGTAGTACTGAGTTACTGAGTGTTTGTCCCCTGGTCACGTGTGTGGAGAGGGCTTATGACCATGGGTCACCTAATATCTCCTTCTGGTGGTTGTTTCCTAGTTTCCATTGAACTTTCAAGCAGTATTGGAACGCGGTTAAACAGCTAACTGATGCCTTGAACACAGCCTTCCGATATGATCGAAATACCCATGTTGACCTTTTCCCATGCTAGGATTTCCAAAAGGTTCCCCACCGACCCAAAAGGTTTTATTCCCTCAGTATTAATAATAGTAACTCTTAAAGGGTGGTCCTCAAGCAAGCTTGGAAACACACTAAAAATTTAATACAAATTATTGGATTCCACCCCAGACTTACTGAGTCAGCAATTCTAGGAGTGGGGCCAAGGAATCTGTTTTACCAAGCCTACCAGGTAATTCGGATGCTCACTAAGGTTTGAGCACTGCTATATTAAAGGGAAAGAGGAAATAATCCTCATCAGAGGATGCAAGACCTAGACTTCCAAGCAGTAGAATTGCATTAGATACATTAGAAATAGGAGACATAATTTAATAAACCAGTGGCATCAAGAAACTGATGTTTGTTTATTTCTGGTTGCTCAGAAGAAATATTAACAGAGGCTAAATGTGTGAGAAGAATTATTTATGAAGATGTCCAAAATCTTTATGAAAGTTCCCTTAAGCCATACAGCTTCTGGAAAACAGGGGAAAAGGTATAATGAAACGATTCCATCTTTTGAGAAAAATAACTCATTCTTCTTAAAGAAGATTTAATAAGAGACCTATCTAATTTCTCCTCTCTGTGCACTATTAGCTTTCTCTAGAGCCTAATTCATCAGAATGATGAAGCCTGCACTTTCCTAGAAATATTTGGTAGACTTTCTAGTCCATTTTTTAGTGTGCTTAATTTTTTAAATATCCACTTGAGCTACTAATATGAAGAGAAATAAATTATAGTCTTGATTTTATGTATTTTTATTTTCAAATTAAATATTAAAATGAATAAAAATATGACAGCTATTCATTACAAATATAATACCTTTCCTTATTATATGTACATTATCATATATATTATATACAGGCTTATAAAGTATTTTGCACTTTGAAATTCTCTAAGGAACGATAAAGCTCTACCCTCTACCTATGTGCCAACAGTACTAGGCTAGCAAGGGAACCCTCTAAAAAGCCCAAAAAGGACTGGGTGCAGTGGCTCACACCTGTAATCCCAGAATTTTGGGAGGCCAAGGCAGGCAGATCACCTGAGGTTGGGAGTTCAATACCAGCCTGACCAACATGGAGAAATCCTGTCTCTACTAAAAGTACAAAATTAGCTGGGCATGGTGGCGCATACCTGTGATCCCAGCTACTCGGAAGGCTGAGTCAGGAGAATCACCTGAACCTGCAAGGTGGAGTTTGCAGTGAGCTGAGATTGCACCATTACACTCCAGCCTAGGCAGCAAGAATGAAAGTCTGTCCCAAAAAAACAAAAAGAAGAAGTCCAAAAAGAATGGGTGGTTATTGGTTATTTCAGGTAGGAAGAAAACGCAAGATTAAATGCTGAATGTTGCATGAACCTCATTAAATCAAAGGCAACCACAGCTGGATAGTTACAGCTGCAGAGTTGTCTGCAGTACCTGACAAACTGTGTTAGCCTAGAGCTAGCTGAAGAAGTCTCTGCCTCTTAGCCTTTCCAGAAGATAAAAGAGGTTTGCCAGATCATGAAGGTCTATGGGGTGAAAATTGTTTATTCTCTAGAAGGCTGCATTGTCTGATACTTGGGTCTAAATTGCAAATTATAGTCAATTCTAATTATTTGTGAATCCCATTATTTGCAAACTCTCCTACTTGCTAAAATCTACTTGTTCTTTCCTAAACTTGGGATCACCAATAGATGTACTCCCCAACTTGGGGAGTTTCACTGTGCTTTGATGGTCATTTGTGGACACACACAGACTGGTGAAAATTATGAACTGCCTGAGCACATGAGCATTCCCACCTGAGCTGCCTCTTTTATCCAGTTTATAAATTGAAAATAAGTAATTCTTTGTGGTCTGTTTAGTGCCATTTTTTTCACGTGTGTGTGTGTGTGTGTGTGTGTGTGTGTGTGTGTGTGTGTTGGGTGTTTTCTGGTGGTGATTTTACTGTTTAAAATGGCCTTCAAGTATGCTGCAGTGCTGTCTAGAGTTCCTAAGCATAAAAAGGCTGTGCTGTGCCTTATGGAGAAGATACATGTGTTAGATAAGCTTCCATCAGGCATGACTTACAGCACTGTTGGTGGGAGTTCAATGCTAATGAATCAACAGCATAGAGTCGATAACGTGCCTTTAAACAGAAAAACACAGAAAACATGGCTATGTATCAATCAGTTGACAAAAATGTTGTGATCAGAGGCTTCCAAGAACCCAACCCTCTATTTATCCTAGGAGCAATGATTCAGTATTCACTAATTCAGTGTATGTGACATTATGAAAACTTAGCATTAAAAATTGGCATTTTGGTATGATTAGGACAGTCAAGGAAGCTCAAATTGTGGTTTCAAATCCGTGTTATGTTTACGATATAATTAACATCTCAACACCTCAACCAAATTTTAGTAGGGAGGAATCCCTGGGGGTTTTCTGATTAGAAAACAAACAAAGCTTTAATATATCACTGCCTAGAAAATAAAATAGCCTTTAATATTTTAAGGAATTATCACTCAGGCCAGTTGGGACCCTTGGCATCACAGTGAATATCAGAGGGGTACCTTAAATATTTCCTGACATGCACCAAACAGCCTATTTTAGCTCGTTTTGGTACATAAGAAATTTAGAGAAATGCCACTAAAGTCCCAAGTAAGTGCAAGAGCAGAGACAAATTCAGTATGATTCCACATCAGACATAGAAAGTCACCGTTAGTTGCATTCTGATTGGCATTTGAGCAAAATAGAGTGTGGCAAGCATGAAGGAGAAGGGAACAGACCCCCACAAATGATACACTACTTACAATTTTAAGGCTTCTCAAAGCTGAGTAAAGTTAAGTGTATTGAAAAGCCTGAGGGCCACAAAGCAAAGGACAATAAACAAAAACAAAATAAAATGGTGAACTTGTGTCTGTGCTGTATATCAATCTCTCATTCATGACAAGTACGAAATTTTAAAAGGCCATGTAATCCTTCCTCCTGCCTTACTTTCTTTAAATAGTTGGAAGTATAAAAATCCAGATCATTTCCCAATAACATCTCTGTCTCTATACTCTGGACTTTGTAAAATTCTGGGGAACTGGAAATCGATGAGACAGGTCTCTGTGGGTAGAGTGTGCGTGCATGTTGTCTCTCCCTTTCGCTTGTGTGTGTGTATGTGCATGCACACACATACACACACACACACACACACACACAGAGAGAGAGAAAGAGTACAGAGCATCTTTGCAATCAGAACTGCAAAACAGCATGATGACATTAAGAATCTGGTTCAGTTAATACTGTGATCTAGAGCATGTATACAGAATGTTATTGCGTTTTCTGCTTTACTAACGAAAAGAAACTGGTAGAATAAATTAAGCTGTAAAATCAGAGGGCTCCCTCACTTTAGGAGAGTAAAGGATGGTGGTGAGAGGGGAGGCAGGGTTAATGATGTTCTGCCTCCTCTTCCCCCATTCAGCATTAAGGAGGCTGAGACAAAAGGACCGTAGGCTCATTCCATCTATTGATGATCCAATGTCAAGGGGATTAGAAGAGTGACATAAATAAGAACACAAGGCTTGAGGCATCTATTTAGCCTTCCAGGTCACTTTGTATTGGGCTGAAACTCTTTGAATGAAAATAGACTTTTTGAAATGATTAAAGAAAGTAATTTCCTAATGAAAATGTGTCTTCTGACCACATTGCTAGACTATGTTATCTACCCTATTCACATCCAATGAATCACTAGAATTTTACAGACCAGAAAGTTAACCAACCAGTGAGTAGTAAGACACTAGGAGGAATTCCTGAAAGGTAGTGACACAGTGTGAATTCCAGTGTCTAAGGAACAGCTGCTGCTCTCAGACACAGAAAGGGAACCCTATAAACTGACAGAACACTGCAGCTCAGAGAGTAATTTGGCTCTACAGGAGGTGGAAGTACCACCCTCATTTGAAAAAATGATAGCAAAAATGGCAGTCCCCACAGCAGCCCAGGGAGAGTGAGGTTTTTGAGGGGTCCAAGATAAAGGGAAGAGTCAGCTCATTAGATGGAGTTTGGAGAGAGACAAAGCCCTGCTGGAAGGCTGCAGAAGCCCTTGGAGCCCTGGACAGGAAGACAGGCTGCTTCTTGGGGCCACTCTGGATTATTAATAGGAATGTGCCCCATCATAAAACTTGACATCTTAGGTCTGTTTCAGAACTTCTGCCTGTGTTTTTCAAGCAACAGCTCAGAACTTGGAGAAAGGGAGTGGCAAAAAGCGTCACTGAGATTGATTAAAAAAAAAAATACCTTGAAGAAAAAGAAATATCTTGAAGGCTTTCAACAATGGCAAAAGAACAAAGAAAATGATAGAAGGGGGGTTTCCTTCTACTCCATAAACTACTCACTTTTCATGAAATTATCACTCTATAAAGGGGATGTCTTTTGAGAATAAATTACTGATATTCCCAAAATTAGAGGTGTTCTTGCCTGACAAGGAAAGCAATACAACAGAAAGCTAAGAAGTTAATATTGGAGATTAATTTTTAAATTATGTTTACATGTAGAGCATCTCTAATTTCATATCAGGAGTCTCCCCACTTTATAGTTTAAATATGAGTTCTTATAAACACGAAAACTCACAAATGCACACGCTCACATAGGAGGTTTTTGGTACATTTTATGCAGTAGCTAAGACAGATATAAATTTAGCCCTCAAGGAGCTTATAGGCTCTCCTTAGTATAATCCACATGATTTTTTTTATAAAAAGTAAATGTGTGTATATATGTATATGCATACATATATTTAAGCACATAGAGATATGAGGTCTATCATGACAGCTGTTTTGACCTGTAAGTAAAACAAAAATGAAATAATAAACCTTGTTCTTTAATTAGTCATATAGAGTTGATTTCATGGATAATGCCTAATTTATATGGTGATTTTCAAGATAAAAAGCAAAGAATTTCCAGGTCTAGGGGAGCAAGCAATAAATAAAGGGGGTACAAGTGACTGTGAATATTAAAGGGCATGTGATGAGTAGGCAGAGAAGAATATGAATAGGATGCAAGGATTGGATGGTGCAGTCTCCTGTGAGAAGTTTTGAAGGTAAGGACAAGGAAATTACTCTTAATACATTAGAAACTGGAAACTCATCATTACTTTTTAAAAGGACAGAGACAGTTGCAATGCTCTACGAACAAAGTGTTGAATAAAAAGGAAATTTTGACTACTGTGTTCAAAACAGCAGACGGTTTAGAATTTAAACTATACTATGTGGATATAAACCAAGACACTGAGGGAGAGCTGCAAGGGACTTGTCCTCATCTTGGCTAGGGGATTTATGTTACAGATGAAGACATGGGTCCCAGAGGAGTAAATGTCTACTGCGAGGTCACAAAGCTAGCTACAGGCAGAGGCAACACTGGAATCCACATTTCCTGAGCTTTCTCCTTTATGAAATACTGTAAGATACTACAAAATATTTTATAACAATAAAACTTTTTCTATTAAAAAATGCCTACATAGGCTGGGCGCAGTGGCTCACGCCTGTAATCCCAGAACTTTGGGAGGCAAAGGTGGGCGGATCACGAGGTCAAGAGATTGAGACCATCCTGGCCAACATGGTGAAACCCCGTCTCTACTAAAAATACAAAAATTAGCTGGGCATGGTGGCATGTACCTGTAGTCCCAGCTACTTGGGAGGCTGAGGCAGGAGAACTGCTTGAACCTGGGAGGCAGTTTGCAGTGAACCAAGACTGTGCCCCTGCACTCCAGCCTGGCACCTGGCAACAGAGTAAGACTCTGTCTCAAAACAGATAAACTAACAAAAACGTTGACATAGAAATTCATAGAAATCTGTATGACACTTTACTTCGGCTAAAGGGTAGAGTTGAGTAAGATGGGGAGAGGAGGAGTCTGAAGGAGAAGTGAAGCCCCCTCAACCATTCTGTCTCTTTCAGGAGCCCTCAGAGGGCTCCAAAGTCTACAAGACGATTGAAAATCCCTGATGAAAAGGCCTTTACTCTCCCTTCTGTCCAAGGGAAAAATAAACCAGAATACATTAAGTAATGACAGCTGCTAAAAAATATACAGCCTTTGAGAAAACAAAATTATGTGAACAATAAAGTAACACTGTCTCTTCTTAAGAAAAAAAGTAATGTGCAAACGTCATCTTTTTCATTGTTTGAATTTTCAATTAGTTGGTTGTATTCAATCATTCATTTATTCTGCTGATTCAACGAACATATATTTAGTACGTATTATGTGCCTGACCTTGGAACAGTTACTTGAAAATCAAAGTCAAAGAAGAGGCAGACTTGCCATCAGGAGTGTTTTAGTGAAACACAGCTGAAATACAGGGTCTTTGGGAATGAGCTAGAGGTCAGAAGAGGGTGTTATGGTAACTCAGAGGAAAGGAATGCAAGTCTGGGAAAGCTTTCTGGAGAAAGTGATGCTTGCAAAGGAAGTTGTTAAAGCATATATGGTCAAATTAGTTGATTAAGAAAGGAAGGGGCACATTCCAGAGAATTAAGACAAGTTCTAAGACGTGGAGGTAAGGACCCAGTGGATTTGAGGAGCTTGTGCATATTGGGAAGTTTGGAACCCATGTGGTGACCTGGAATACAGTAGGTAGGCACTGCAACTTCACTGAATAAATTGATTAATGATATGTAGCTATAGAGTTCAGTTTGAGAGTGTAGCTATAGAGTTAATTTAAGAATATCTCAACTCAGTTTTCTTCCTATAAAAAGAGAGATAATAATTGCACCTATATCCCAATTGTTCTGGTAGAACTTTGGCCAGATTCTCCCTTTATATAACCTTCCTCTAGTAATGATAAATGCAAATTAAAACTACAAGATGATGCTATTTGTCATTTATCAGACTGGCAAAAATCAAGACTTTTATGGGAAGAAGGAGGTGAGTACATTACTGGTATGAAGATAAATTGTACAGCCTCTATGGAAGGTAACCTGGCAATATTTTTCTGATTTTTAAAACCATACAAACCCTTGGACAGAGCAATTCCTCTTATGAATTCATCCCCATATGTCTCAGCCTGTTACAGTGGTAGTATCTTGATCTTTTTTAAGATTGTTTTGGATTGAAACTAAGAAGACACTGGAACACCATTTGATTGATTATGTCTATTGACGCTCAGAACCTTACAATTCACTCCTTTTGCTAAAATATGCACATCAGTTCTAACAACTGAAACAAAGAATGATGAGGATTCGATAAGGGAATCTACATAAAAGTGCCTAGCATGGTATCTACCACATAGGTCGGCCCCAGTAAAGGACATTATTGTTAGCTATTAGATATTTGCTAAAGCTATTAGGAGCCACTTAGTAATTTTAAGCTGAAAGTGATTTAACAAGCTTTGGGTTTTAGAATAATCACTTGGGCAGTGGTAGAAGGACAAGGTGGAAAAAGGCCAGGCAGGTGTTAAGGAAATTAGTTGGAAGGCTATTAAAATTGTCTAGATAAGAAACTAAAGGGCTCAAACTAAACCACTGGGGACTGAGCAAAGGCAATAGATTGGAAGATATTAGAAATAAAAATTCTTCAATATGTGGTCCTGAATGAATAGAAATTACTATGAAATACATTTATATGTTCTAAAAAATTTTATGGGTAACTTTAACATTAAGACAAAACATGGGTAATAATGAATACGACTGAATCAAACCAGTGCAGAGACAACTTCATCAGCACTTTTTGTCTAGACAGAATTTTTAGTTAGACCTCTATTCTTTGTAGCAACCATAAAATACACATGTGCATTACACATACATACACTTGACCACATCCAGACATACATGCATGCACGCACATGCACGCGTGCACACACACACACACACACACTCACTAGCTCACTCACGGAATGTATTCTCTCCTCAGAGTTAGAAAGACCCTAGCATCAAAGCACCTCAGGCTCAGAATCTTTGCAAAGAAGTGTCATCTCTTCTCTACTCATATCGGCAGTGGCAGGGAGCTTTCTGCCTCCAAGGAGCAATGCACTTATAAAGCTTATTCATCAGCCTCAGATCTATAAACCAGTGATTTTGGAAGGTGTGTCCTACTAATATCACCAGCAACTCTTAAGTAATCATTTTTATTTTGAGCCTACTTTGTAACAGTATACTTCCAACAACAGGCTTCAGCCATCTCTATTCACAGTGAGACAAATTCTTTAACATCTGAAAAAATATAAAATACGTGACTTTTAATACAATAATCCAACCCACCCACCCCAAACCATTCCAGATAGGAAATTATATTGATGATTTGATGAGAGAGAGAGACTAATTCATATTTATTTCTATTCTCAATCATAGTTTTAACGCTACTCTCATAAAATGTTGCTTTCATCACATTCTACCTCTTAAATTTCCATATGCCCCCTAAAGCAATTTTTCCAGTCTTTAACTGGCTTCAGATAAAGAAGGCAAGGCTGGTCTCCTACCCAAGCTACCCTGGGCACACTTAAGTAAGCTTTTAACCCATAAACATTTGCATTCAAGATGAAAATCCTCCCCCAGCTAAGTCGTGTCAGAAAAAGTATAGCTCACAGAAATGTAGAAGCTGCCACCAGACCAGATCTCAAGAGGATGACACACCCTAGGGTATTTAATAGATAGTTGTAAGCTGGCTGACTGTTGGCCATTTTTCAGGGCTGGGAGGCTGCTGTCACCTCTGTGCACATACGCAAGAGGAGAAAACACACTGTCTAGAACCCTGAGCAGCGTGGCTGGCCTCCCACACATGTGGAACGGCCATTCAGCTCTGCAGTCTGCTTACAGAAGGGCTGTTCCAAAAGCAGCTGCTTCCAAATAACATGCCCACAAGCCTGTCCCTGAGACATTTCACCACTAGAAACTTCTATGCGTCAGTGTAATAATCTGGTCTTTAGTAGTCTTGTCATGATGCAAAAGCCCTGCAGGAGTCACATTTTAGGCTACAAATACCCCTTAGAATTTCCTTATCAGGCTGCTTTTTTAATTTGACTACCCCTCAGCTGGAGTGAGACACTAAAGGCATAAACTTCATGTTGGAGTAGGTAAAAGATGAAGCCTGGAATACAGTCTGCGTTTGAAAAGTGCAAACCAGTTTGAGACCCCAGAAGAAGCAGGGAACATACTGTCCTAAGAACTGTCATCTTTATAATTGTGCAAACATCTAGCAGAACCAATATTTATTTAAGCAGGAGACTTAATCCCTCTGTTACTTTTCCTAGCTCATTGGGGCAGTAATTTGTTTTCTAGATTATGGCGATGTGGTAGGGGAAATTAAGTGCTTTGTGTTTTTTGTTTTTAATCATCTAATGTCACATAATTTAGGAGTAGTGTTTATAAAGAAAAAGCCACAGGGCCAATCAACGTCTCCAGCCCTATTCATGACACTGATATACATGTGTTTTTCAGGAATAAACCATCAAAACTGTCATTAAGGAAGAGGAAGTCACAAAAGTCCATGCAGCCAGAGAGAATCAGGTGACAGGCAGCTAATTTTGTCTGCATGAAGGTGGGGTCTACTCAATCAGAAGAAGGCCAGAGTGATTACAGTGGTCCTAGATATTTCCTTTTTCCCTTACCAGGTATAGCTGTCAAGAATATCCTCCTCACAGCATTAGTCAAAGATCAGCCCTTGAGTTATCAATACCATTTGCCTTGGTTATGATACTAGTCTAGTCAACCAATGTTCTGTGTCTGGACACTGCCATAGACTCTACTGATATGCAGGTTGCCTCCCTCTCCCCTTCAGTCAGCCAAAGTGATCTTGTAAATTTGTAAATCAGATCCTGCCATTCTCTGGTTTAAAACCCTTCAAAGTTCCCCACAGGTCTTAGAGTAAGACCACATCCTTCTATTGTAGCATCAGTGGCCGACCAGAGTTGGCTTTCCTGGAATATCTGCATTCCAGTAAGAATCTCTGGATGCAGAATCTCTGGCCACCCTTCTCCTTGCCCCCAGCACTCCCGACACTTTAATCTTCTTTTGTTTCTTAAGTATGCTAAGCCCATTTCTTCTTCTGAGCCTGTGTTTCCCTTCAGGATGCAAGTCCATCTTCCTCCTTTTCTCATGGGCAAATTTTCATCCACAATTAAGACTCATCTCAGTATCAGAAACTAATACTGACTCCCAATGGCTGTCCCCACGCTCATTCTCTATTGAGTCACCATATTTGTTTCAATCAAATATTCATAAAAATTATGGGTAGATATTAATCTACTTGTTATTTAATTTATATCACTTTGACCTAGGCTATAGCTCCTGGAGGGCAGGGATTCTTGACTAATTACTGTACTTCTGCTAAGCCAGTGTCTAGTGCAAGCCTGACACATCATACCTATTTATTAGTTAGAAAATGAATAAATCAATTCTGATTTTCTCAACAGCTATTCTTTGTGTTGTCTGGTCAGGTCACAAAGAGTTAAGAAAACCAAGCATAGTATGCCGTCTCCCTCAGACTGAGTAATGATCAGAGATGCTTAGGATTATGTTTCCCAAGTTTTGCATGTTAGAGGCAATTTAAGACAGATCCTTATTAGTTTAGATCACACAGCCAAGCACAGGAATATACATTCTGTACCTTTATTCTGAGTTTTGATCTGTGACAGTTTTAGATATAGGAAAATAAATTAAGAGAACAGAAGAGTCTTGGTGAGAAAGTACAAAATTATCTTTCCTTACCAATCGACAGTCCACAGACACCTTTAAAATATACTGTTTCTAAAGTTTCAGATTTAAGAAGTACAAAAACCACAAATTAATGTCACATTTTCTAAATAAATATGAATAAAGAAACCTATAATTTTTAAATGCACACATCCTCAAATTATTTTTGGATTTTGATGGTTTATATCTTTATGCAAAAAAAGCATTTTAATGTATCAGATTTGTAAAAAATAAAGAATAATTTCAACCAAAACTAAAGTAAGACCCAGCATTTACTGAAGCATGTTTGACTTTCTTTACTACTTGACAGCTGTGTGAATTTTGAATATCTGTGTTGAGCTTCAGGTTCTTGGGCTGTAAAAGGTTAATGTTTCTATCTGCCTCACAGAGTTACCATGAAGATTAGATATATGATAATTTTAAAACATCCAGAGCACTATCTGGCATATAATGTGTGCTTAATAAAGGCTAATTCAATTTGAATCAAAATCTCTTCCCGCTTTTCAGGAGTTTTTAATTGGTCCCTCTGCTAAAAATCACCTTTGTCTCTCAGTAAATCCAGTCATATATTTGGACTCCTTTGAGCCTCTACATCTTCAACTGGATAGTTCAGCCATGGTTTATTATAAAAGCCTGGATTCCACAATCAAATTACAGATCAATCAATGATTACAAAAAATAATGGCTGGCAATGGTTTTGATTATTTAACTGTAGCCTCGCTTGTTCTGCTTGTCTTGACATCAGATTTTCCCATCTGAAATGTCTGCAAATGCTCAGAATGCTCTGAATCGTTCCCATTCTGTACTAAATTGACCCACGGATCCACTGTGGATGCTTACCAATGAGATTCTTTCATAAGGTATTTAATTTAGTTAATCAATAGGAGGAGAAGATGAACTCTGTTATCCTTGTTGGGTATTGTTAAATAAAAGGAGAGCTTCAGCGATGTGTTTGCTGCGTCACTTGAGAGCATACATTCTCAACAGGGGCTATATCACTGCCCATCCCCACCACCCTAGTGTTGAAAAAAATCTAGATATTACAGTGATCTGTGGTCCCCTAAAGGTCCATGGTACAGAAAAAAAAAAAATCAGTGTATCATGGCATTAAAATTTCATGAGGGAGAGCAATTAGAAATTTTAAAAATGCTTAAAAATACTCAGCGTACGATAATATTATTTTTCAAAGATTGAGAAACCCTGCCTAAGGAAAACCCTGGTCTTCTCTCAGCATTCTCTTTTCTTTGAAGAGTATGCATGTACAGCATAGCTATTTACAGAGTGGGAAGATACCAAAGACTAATGGGTGGGCTTCGCTCTTCTTTTGAGTAGTGGCAAGAGTAGCATCGCTGGAGTCAGGCTCATGTACGTTTGAATCCTAGGTCAGCCAATGCCTAACTCTGAGACCCTGGATAAGCTCATTTAATGTCTCTGTAAAAGGATGTAATAATATTGACTCTGCAGGGCTAAGGGAGCGATTAGAGGTAACAGTGCCTGGTGCCTGGCACATGCTAGGCATTCAGTTAATTGCTGTCACTGTTACTTCCATGGCTGTGCTGCAGCAGTGATGGGATTGCTAGGGGCCAGCAGCTCCGAGTCCTGTAGTGGGAGCAGTCTTGGCCAACACCACCTGAAAAAAGGTTCCCGCAGCCTGGGCCTGCCTTGCCTCCTTCATCTTTTCCTTTGCGATTTAGTCTTAGCATACTTTTACAGCTTTAGGCTATGGAATGACTGTTACCCACAAACGGTGATGTTTTACCATTCTTTCCTCTGGGCCTATAACCTTGCTACTGTGCTAGTGTCATAATGGTGATGTTGCTTTCTATGGCATGAAGAAGTTACTTGAAGAGCTTGTTCCTACTCAAGGCTGTAGCAAAACAGTATTTCAGCCAGAGGAAAGCCATCACAGTAAATGAGGGGGGTTGCTGCTAGCACTTCCCGAGTAGTCACCGGAGGATTGGAGCAGCACAAATCTCCCAGACTTCTTCCACAGAATGATTTATAGACAGCACACAGAGCATAGCAAAGAGACATGGTTCATGCTTAAAAGGTTAATTCTTGATTTGATTTGTTTTAGAAGTTCTGGAGATTCAGTGGAGGGCAGGAAAGACAAAGAGAGGAAATTACAAGGCCCATGCTCTCCAAGGAGAATAATGCGGAGAGAGAAAGAAACACATGCAAAGAATTATTTGGTGTTTCTGTACATTCATCTGTTTAATTTTCTCATAATCCTCCTCCAGTGTCGCTTCCCTTTTTGCATATCTTTCCTGCTTAGGCATGGGATCATTTCTTTCCATTGTCACTTCTCTTCAAATGTATCCATTTTCACAAGTACATCATATAGATGGGTTGAAGTAGAGAGAGATAGGAATGGGAAAGCCCAGCAAAGTCTATTTTTTAAAATATGTAGCAAAAAGGAAAAACCTCACAATTATAGCCCAAAACAATTCAAATGCTTTAAGGTTTGCGAGTACAAATTTCCTGCAGACAGAGTAAACAGATGCCCTTGGTGATTTCAGGATGTGTCATTCAAGCTACTTAAAAATGAAAACATACTTAAAAAAAAAAAAAGAACAACATGTTGTTACAATCACCACTAATATTTTATTTATGTGTTTACTTCCTCATGTTTGGAGTAATGGCACCACTGGTTATTTTAACTTTAGAAAGAATGCTCTTTTTCCTCTTAAAAGGCCAAAGGTTGGGCTATGGATTTTCACGAAAATATGGCAGTAACCTCACATCTCTACAGAATCTTTCAACCCTTAGCTGTCGAATATATTTCTCAACAAGCGCATGTATGCCTCCATGAGTCCCAGTAAAGACAGTAGGGAATGCATTCACACTTGCTCCAAGTGAGGATAGGCGACGGATTTCTTACCTAATTGAAATTGTTGAACGGATTCATTTTGGAACCTAATCAAATTTCCTGGCTTGAATTTAAGCCAAGATATTGGAGCACCTTTCTTCCCTCACAATAAGTCTTAGGAAATGGAACACTGGATGAAAGAAGATAGGGGGTTGTTTCACATCATACTGCAAGGCTTATTGTATTATTTATTTATTCATTTATTTAACTATTATTTCAGATTTAGGAGGTACTTGTGAAGGTTTGTTTTAAGGGTATATTACATGATGCTGAGGTTTAGGGTACAAGTGAATCAGTCACCCACGTAGTAAAAATAATACCCAAGGGGTAGGTAGTTTTTCAGCCCTTACTCCTCCCACTCTGTCCCTGCTCTTGTAGTCCTCAGTGTCTTTTGTTCACATCTTTTTGTCCATGTGTACTCAACATTTAGCTCTCACTCATGAGAACATGCAGTCTTTGGTTGTTTCTGCATTAATTTACTTAGGATAATAGCCTCCAGCTGCATCCATGTTGTTGCAAAGGACATGATTCCATACTTTTTTTTTTTTTTTTATCACTTCAATCATACTTTAAAAGAAAGGGCTCTTTTAAAAATATACTTTCCACCACCATTTATGTCCTTTATTAGTTAGCAGGCACCAACAAAAGCCAGTGCAGCTGTCTACAGCCAGCTTTTTTTCTGAGTATCAGGATGTCTGTGGTGGGACCTGTGGAGCAGCCTGGAGGTCACTGTTAAGTACAACTCCAGTGGGCGAAGACAGTTCAGCAGACCCTACAGAATCATCTGAGCTTTTTACTGATGTACTATTTCAAGGGTGGTTCTATTCTCCAAACTGTTAATGCATACTCCCTTATAACCTGGGTGGAATTCCCGCCAGTCAGATGGTGGTTTTCGAAGTCTTGATAGACTGAAAAGATTTATTATTCTCTCTCTCGCTCTCATTCTATCTTGCGCACGTGCTCTCTCTCCCGTTCTCTCTCTTTTCCTCTCTCTCTCTCAGTCTATCTATTGAATTCTCATTGCAAATACTCTCACTGGCCTTAATAAACTTAGACTTATTAAAAAAACAATTAGCCTTTTTGTCTGGAAGTTTCATTATGCTCTATGAAGCTGACATATGGCACTGACAGATGCTCTATGGGCTATTATCAATATATCAGCCAGCAGCACACACCTATATCCCTCTTTTTTTTTTTTTTTTTTTTTTTTTTTTTTTTTTTTTTTTTTTTTTTTTTTTTTTTTTTTTACCAAGCCTGGATCTGTGTCCTACTTACACTACCTGCCAAAGGGAGGCCATGGACAACCACTGTCCTTTACTAGCTCTTAATTTTCTCCTTTATAAAAAATGGCAATCATGAGACTACCTCTTTCTTAGGGTTGTAAGGACTAAATTAGCAAATGTACATAATGTATTTAACACAGGCCTGGTGCACAGTATATTTCATTATGATTATTAACTTATTAATATTTTTTATTATTAATGTAAACTTATTAACTTCTTTGCTCTTGTTCCCACAATGCTGCCTTATATGCAATTCTAAGTAACTATAGGTAACTGGGAGTTAGCTAGGGGCCATTTAACCATGTTGCCAAAGGAGCTGTCATTTAAAACATACTTGAACGCTGCTCTGGCAACATTAAGAACAATTAGATGCTTTGATTATGTGTGAGCCATCAACTTAAGTTGAACATGGGATCCTAAGCTGTGTCTCCTCCACTATAGTTCTTTCACATACCTATTCCCTTTCTGGAGGGGAAAATATTATCTTTTCTCTCATATTACAGCTGCAGTTCTATGAACCATCATCTACTCACTTGCCATGACTCAAAAGGGCTCACTGGGTCATTGTCAAGATCCGACCACTTTTCTTCCCACACAGGTTCCTTTCACTCTCTCCCTTGTCCCACTATGATGGCCTTAGTTCAGCTCATAAGAGGAAATCCTTAAAGATTACAGAGGCTTCTGTATACCTTGCACATCACTGAGTCAATCCCTTCCACAGAGATGGAGGTGAATTGTATCCATCCCCCAGTCAAGTACCTGGAAATAGTGTGTCTTGAACTCAGCTTAAAAAGGGAACAAGAGGGAGAAGAAAATATTTACCAGATGCTAATCACACCCATCAGTTGCTAGAGCATTATGGCTTTTGAAATTGCCTCAAGCTAACAACTTACCCAGATCACCTCTCATCAATACTGAATTACAAACTCCCTCACAAGACACAGGTTACCCCTCCATAGCTCTCTAACTGCAATTTTTTTGCAACCGCCTCAGGTATACATGTTGCTTTACTCACATCAAACTATTTGCCTTGAACATAGCATGCTCATTCACTCCCCCATGAATTCATATGTCTTGCTGTCTAAAAGGACTGCTTTTCCTAAATCTATCTTATGAGTTCATTCTTTGATACCCTGTCCAGGTGTTTCTACCTCTGGGGAAGCCTTTTAGCAGTCCCCAGACACAGTCAAGATATTTTCTTCTTTGCCTTGGAAACAGCTGACTTCTCATCCATTATTACACAGAGTCCACTGTCATATTGCTTACATGTCTCCCATGAAAAGCTAAGAGTCATTAGAAGGGTTCAAAGTTTAGTAATTTTTCTTGATAATACATTGTTTATTTTTATTTAAATAATGAAAGATGTTATGGGCCAAGTAATAAACCTTTCCTTTCAGGATTCCCTGATTCCACTCTTTTGGTGTGCCTTCTCCACAAATCATCCTGATTTGAAATACATTTGTGACTTGCCCAAACACATACAAATCAAGCGAATGAGTTCTTAAAACGACCAATCCGTCCGCCTTACTCCTTAACGAGAAGGAAAGACAATGGGTCAGTATGAATAGCTGAAACACAGGACTGAGAAGGACATTCAGATGGAATAAATTCAACTTTCTAATTCCCACCAGGATATTCAAACTGAAGGAAACTTTCAGCTTCTCTCAGCATATAAAAAGCACTCATTTCTATGTAAAGATGTTTATATTACTACCATGGGAAGATGTGAAGAAAGGCAAATCCAATTTCTCCATTAGCAGATAGTGTTTAACCCATTTTTAAAGAAAGCAGATAAAGTATTTGTTGCAGTAAGTAGAAAAATACAGTATGAATCAAGCTTTAAAAATAAAAAAAAAATGGCTAAACTGATCCAAACTGAATGGCAACTGGTATCTCTTCTTGTGATATGTGTTTGGAACTTGGAAGAAATGAAGGCCTGCAAACACTCTGATCGGCTATGAAACACTGGCAGTATTTCCCTCTGTCTTCTTATTATGGCAGTAAATCATAGTAAGGTTGGAGCCCATTCTCAACATTTCAGAATTGACTTTCTGTTACCATCCCAATCACAGCCACCCTAATTAGTCACCGGCTGAATGGCTATGGAACCACAGATTTAGATTAAAAAGCAGTTTCATCTCAAGAGTAATTCACAGCAAAAAAATGTTTCTTCCCTCACCCCATGACCTTTTAGAACACCACTAGTGCACGGAGAATAACAAAAGATGGTACTTGCTTTGACAGCTTTCTTATTATGGATGCCAGAGCAATATTTGAAAAAGGGGGTGGGTAGAAGTAGGGTGGCAATGTTCTCTCCAGTTTTACATCTCACTCTAGGGGATGCCATTATTTCTCTTCCTCACCTTACAAACTGAGAAACATAATAGTTTCCACGAGCCACAGAGTGATGCTTATGCAAATTAATAAGTGAATATTTGTAAAGAGAAACCAGTACATATGGGCACTGCAATACCGCATTTTGTGGATGTAGCAGGAATTGAGAAGATGGGGACAGCACAGAAGAGGAATGCTGAGAAAGTAGGTGGGTCCTTAAACGTGTTCTTTAAATGCCATCCCTCACAAGAACAGAAACATAAATGACTATACATGATGCAAAATTCGAGACGATGGTGGCAGAAAAACAGGATATGAATTTCAGCTTTCCAACTTTCTAACTATATGACCTTGAGAAAGTCACTTAACTTCTCTGATGCTCACTATTTTCCCATCTATAAAATGAAGACAATTATACCAATCCTGTCTTCCTCATAGGGCTATTGTAAGAATTAAGTCATAATATGCATCACAATAGTGCATTAAAACTGTAAAAAAGCTGTTCAAGTATCAAAAATTTTTACGATTTTTTTTTTTTTTTTTTGAGACGGAGTTTTCGCTCTTGTTACCCAGGCTGGAGTGCAATGGCGCGATCTCGGCTCACCGCAACCTCTGCCTCCTGGGTTCAGGCAATTCTCCTGCCTCAGCCTCCTGAGTAGCTGGGATTACAGGCACGTGCCACCATGCCCAGCTAATTTTTTGTATTTTTAGTAGAGACGGGGTTTCACCATGTTGACCAGGATGGTCTCGATCTCTCGACCTCGTGATCCACCCGCCTCAGCCTCCCAAAGGGCTGGGATTACAGGCTTGAGCCACCGCGCCCGGCATGATCTTTTAGTATAATGCCTCACTACCTACTACTACTTGGATTTTCAGAATTAGGGGAGACTTCAAAACCATCCAGCCATCACACATACCTGAGGCATGGTCCCTCATCTAACAGATGAATAACGGCTATCAGCCTCTACAAAGGGTCTGCCAGTGATGGATAATTCACCACCTGATGGAACAGCACGTCTGTTATTAGACGTCTTTGACTATTGGAAGATGGTTTAATGAAATTTAATTTATTAAGAAATGCTTCCATTCTCTTACATTTACTATGCACCAGAAAAAAAGACTCTACTAAGCAGTTAACCAATTAGATCTATTTAGGTCCTTTCAGCAATGCTAAGAGAATGTGTATCATTTACACCCTTTTACACATGAAGAAACTTTAGTTTATAGATGTGATATTATTCATCCAAGAAGGGACATTAGTGAAATATGACCTGGGTAAGCTTTTTAGATTGTGACAAGCTCAACACAAGAAGTAATGCTGCTGCTCTAATGAGATGTTAGAAGGACTATGTGATTGTTCCTGTCTTCCCCCAACTTCCTCTTTGCAGTGTGAACTTAGGAAAATGTGTCATTGTTTCTCTTCCTCTCCTTATAAACTGAGAAAAGTAATGGTTTCTAGGAGCCACAGAGGGATGCCTGTGCAAATTAATGAGTTAATATTTGTAAAGAGCAATGTGACTCTTTAATAAAAGCATGTCCTAACTGAGAACCAAGTATTCTATTACCTGAGTGGGAAAGCAGATCACTCAATAGTAACAATATAGCCTGGTTTTAAGTTTGGTTTTAATAATAGCATTGTATTAGGTTGGCAGAGAACAGAGTACCCACAGGAATAAAATCAAAGCAATTAGTTAGATCTTAGGAAAACTGAAATAATAGAACCACAGGTTGCTCTCCGTGATTTGTGTTGCCCCACTGATGCCTAAACCAGAGATGGCTTTTCAGATTTGTCAATACCTCCATTGTATACTAACTGTGGAGTTAGTAGAGGAGCACACACAGACACATGTGTTGTTTGGCCTTTCACTGACAGAGTAGACCAAATGTTTCCATCCTGCTTTGGCTCCCCACCTTGCTGGCCTTTGAAGATATCATGAGGCCAGCCCGTTATGGACATATAGCAGTAAGCTAAAAAAAAGTATGGATAACTAGGACATGATCTGTACTCAAAAAGTGGGCTTACATTTCCTGTCAAACTGAGATGTGACTGTCTTCTAGCTTTTAATATCCCCAGGTGAAAAAAGTTATCATTTCCTTTCCTATACCCTTAAAAATTAGAATACCTGTATTTCAACAGTGGCAAAAAATGTGTTAAGGGGCATTGCCCCTTACCTGTTTCACCCTAGTTCCTGATTTTTTTTTCAAGTAGCCATAAAATTAAGTATAGAAAGTTTAGTCTAATGCTGTATATTCCTTGCTTCAGAAAAACTTATAATTAAGGAATAATTTGTTGTGAAAAGGCCACACCAGCATAATTTAGGTTTCATATTTAAGTTCGACTCTCATATTCTATTTCTCTTAGAATTCCCTAAAATAGTTAAAGCATGACAAACATAGTAATCATAATATAAAAAATCAACTAAGGGTTGTATGAGAAGTAATTCTAATAATGTGGTTTGGGAAAAAAGGAAAGGGAGATACGTTAGAATGCGTACAATGTGTAATATGTAAAATTTCTCTCTGTGACTCTTTATGCCTCTTTCTCAGTATTATTTAGAATGGTGGATTTAATAATGAAGTGGAAAACAAAATAGACAAAATCAAAAATGACAAAACTTTTCTAAAGCACTAGAAAATAACATGTTTTTTTTAAAGTTAGAATCAAGAAGCCTGTTAAGTACCTATTGCATGTTCAGCAAATAATAGAAACCATAAAAATGTAAATGTACAGAAACATGCATGAGGCTACAAATAAATTGTTAAAATATGGAATAGAAAAAGAGATGTTTATTTATGTTTTATTTATAAAAGCAATTAGAAGTAAATATAACAATGTTGACATTTACTAAATCTGCATGGTTATGGAAATTTGTGATATAAACTTGGCAATAGCTCATAAATAACTGGAAGTACCAAATTAGGGTTCAACAGGAAATCAGGAAGAGATACTAATTTCAGAGATATTATTCTAAATCCCTACTATCCTAATTTCTCTACCAAAGCAGTACTAGCTCATATATAATTTCTTAGGTTTTCAAGCTAATGAAATGGCTGTTTCTAGTTACAAGTCATAAATATTGCCTACCCTTGAATTTCCTCAAAACCCATATATGATTGCCATCTAATTCTAATGCTTTATTTATCTAAATCTAATGCTGATGATCTTTCTGAGATCTTAACACTTCCTGATCTAGTATCTCTGACCTATTTTTCCTAGTGAGCCCTTTGGAAGGCAGCAAATTTTTCTCAGTGATCCCTGTAACAAGGCACTGCCAGGTTTATCAGTCTCCTCCTTTTAATCCATGTTTTTGTTGGTATTTGTTTTGCCATGTCATCTTCAAAGTTTCCACATAAGAGAGTACAACAGGTATGGTTCAACAGAGTTTTGGGCAAATAAAAAAGTAGATTGAGCAATCCTATGAAAATAGTTTTGTGCTTGAAACAAAACAGAATTCTATTCCTAATTAATTCTCTACTTCGTTGGATAACTGGACAAGTCACTGCATCTATTTAGGTATATTTTTCTCATCTGTTATAATGAGCATGTTGGACCAAAGCCTTGCTAGAATTTTTGCAGCTCTGATATTCTTTCATTTCCATAATATTCAAACTATACTTAATTGAACACAGAATAAGTCTATTTTCCAAAACAAGTGATATCATTAGAAAATCTTGTTCACCAGGGCTTCATCTGACTTTACAAACCAAACAAAACAAAGGCCCTACTCAACTAAACTATCTTACCAACTTTTTTGGTCATACATTATGTTCTATTAATTTTCTACCTCCCCTAACAGAGACTCGCACAAATTTTCCAAACAGAAGATACTCATTATTTTAAATAATACATCTTAATATATCCCTCTAATGTTTGTAAAGCATTTTCATCCATATTTCTTGATCAGTAACCCTATAAAGTAGACAAAACTGTACATATTTTACAATTAATAAAACATAGGCTCCCAAAAGTCATGACCTGCTTGAATTCCCATAGCTGATCAATGGTACTATGAGGGGTTGAGTCAGAATTTTACTTTTGATGGATGGACAGACAGATGGATGGATGGATGGATGGATAAAACAAGGTTTTTCATTAGGACCAAAGTTTTTATTTTAGCATTCAAAGGCAATTTTACTTTAGAGAAGAAGAAAGACACAAAAGGCTCAGATAATTTCTAACATTTATCATTTGAAGAGTCTAGCTTTAAAACTTTTAGCTTGAAGACTAAGCTAAAGGAGCCAAAAGAAGTAATGGAGATCATCAAATTTATAAAGACAATATTTTTATTGTATTTCTTATAATGGCTTAACATACTTCAGCAAGCACACTGGCATCTAAAATTAAATAATTTGATACAGATGATTCTTAAACTAGCCCTTTACTTGGCCTCTAAGATGCACTGTACATTTCTAAGAGTAATGAATGTATTAGTTCTACCGTTACCTTGTTAGTCTAACTATTCGTCTGTACTTTAGTGCAATTTGGAAAGAAAACACATTAAGTCTATTATCACTTGTGTTAAATTTGAATGTCTCCTGTATTATTTTCTCAAAGTACTCAGAAGTGTCAGGTTCATCCAAACGTTTCCAAACTTGACTAAATGCTTTCAGGATACATCCACCAAGTGTGCAGTGCATAATCAGACACCCCAAGGAGACACAGCATTTATAGGCAAAACTATTGTTTAGGCAAAATCAGACTACAAATGGCTATTTAGTAAAAACAATAACCCCTAACATAGGCTATGCTGTATCTATGTTGATATATTGGCAATGGTAAATGATGTTTTTCATCAAAGAGGACGGTAAGTATTGAATATTTTCTGTCAAAAATCTGAAAAAAAAGTTATTGGTTCATCTTTTAATCAATTACCATATGCCAATGAACCCACTAAAAGCTATACATTTTCCAGATGGGTTAATTTTGACCATCTTCAGTAAGTCTTTCATTGTGTCAATTCTGGTTTTCAACAGCTAACGATCACCTAACTCCTCCAAAAGTAAGTCACAAACTTCCTCCTTATTCTACCAACTTCCAATTATTCTGTTGCAACTGTTTTCCTTTCATCTGATCTGCTCTACTTTTTCATAAGAAAATTGGAGGCTAGATATTTTGAGTGTTCTTGCTCCTGGTTTTGGTTCATTATTTCTTTAAGCTCTTTACACTCAGTTTGTTCTAATTAAACTCAGACCTTTACAGTGACCTGTGTTTTTTATTACATTCCTCTTTTCCTACCCAGAAGGCCATTTCCCATCTATACCCCACCAATCCTTCAGGTATAACTGAGAGGCTTACCATTCACGATATATATTTTTTAAAAATCATATCAACTCCCCCCTCCTCCATCCTGTTTTCCCTAAAATCCTTCTCCTCATTTTTAAACTCCATTGGGATTTAAGTCAGGGACACACTGTTTGGAATCTTTTTTTATTTAATTGATTGAAGTATGAGCATTAGCAATTTGTTTCTTCAATCAGATTGACATTTGTGAGGCAGAGTAAGAGTGTTACTGAGTGTGCTTGAAAAGTTGCAAGGCTCATGTGGCAGTAACAGAGACGAAGCTAGGCCATGTGATAGAAAAGTCTGAGAAAATTTGGGTCATTGTGCTGGCAACTGTCTGATGATCTGATTACTTCACATATGGTATAACTATGAACTAAACTTATATAGAAATTTCAAATTCTAAGTTTAACCTATAGAATCAGGATTCGTTGGGAAAACAGAATTTATGCCAGGTAGTTTGTTAGAGGAAATTTAATCCAATGAAGATGTCACAATCATGTTGGAAAAGCTGAAAACCAAATAGAGGATGACGACCTACAATGAGGATTGGTAGTAGCAGAAAGATACTGCCATCTCTGGAGACAAGGGGGGACATGTTGTTATCGTAACCCAGAGGTCAGACCACGCAAGGAGAACTGAACTAATAGCACAGACTGCCTGTGAAGATGTGGTCCATGGAAGAGATGCAGAAACACAGAGAAAGACGGATAGAAATAGCCCAGCTTACTTGTTCCCACTGCCAGTCTCCCATCAGTGATTGTCATTGACTGAACCTAGCAGGAAATCAGTTAGCAAGGAAACAGGAAAATTTAGTCTGTAGCATCATCCACCTTTGATACAGAACAGAGCAGGTGAAGCACGGGAATGAATTTGAGACAAAACAAGCAATTAGCTTGTGGATTTATATCTATGTTCTTTTATCCACCTATCAGTTTGCTATAATATATACACACATATAACCCACATACTTTGAAAGACGGTATCGTTTTCAAAGGGCTGTAACACATAATAAATTGAAAAATTTTGGTAAATGTCATCACTATATTCAAACAATTTTCATGTGTGTATGCATAATTCCTTATACCCCAGCAAAGGTTTTTATAGCTATTTTCTTGAGAAGATAAATTCCAAGTTTAAAGTATCTTCATCAGACTCTACCTTTACACATTACTTAAGAACTTTGAAAAAAAAAAAAAGTTTAATTCTATGTTTATTATTTGTTCTGCTGTCTCCCACTCTCTATGGGCCACCTCCTACATACTGACAACTAGAACTCTTCTCTGCTAAGCTTTATTCTTATTGTATTCTGTTATTTCACTTCTCACCTTTCCTTCCAGCAAAAGTGTTCTTCTGCTTCAAGAATACGTTTTCCTCACTCTCCAAGGTAAAGGTAAAGGCAACTAAATTTCATTAAATGCAACCACTCCATGTACTTTACCTTGGGTTCAGTATTTGAGTTTGTATGCCCTAAACTATAAGTGAAAGTGGTTGTATCATTTTTTACATATTTAAAGTTTTCTGGCACTCAATCCAAAGACTAATAATGCTATTTAGAAAAGTAACAGCTCTTCTGATAAAATTGCTCATAAAGTATATGAACTTTTACTGAACTGCATTATTCAATATTTTCCTTGCTATTATTATTGGAACATGGAGACAATATTGAAAACATTCTCATTAGAGTCCTTGTTTCTTTGGGAGAAGCTTGTTCTAAAGGAAAATCTAACACCTCCCAAGTTCCCTCATTGAGTCACTGCTTGCTGATAAGCTTTTCCTTTTCATTCAAGTGTTGCCTATCACAAAGCTCATCCTAAAGTACTGTCAAAGTTTGGGTCATTAAACTGCAATAGATAACCAAAAATAGCACTTGAGACAAATGAAAACAGCAATACCCATTATTACCAAATACACTGTTCAGTTATCATTACAGAATGAAATGATAAAAAAGCGGAGTGATAGAGGACTGTTTGTTACCAACAGCAGCATAAGTATCAACTAGAGGCATCAGAAGAGAATTAAAGATGACAAGTCTCACCTCTTCAGTAAAATCTCTGGTCAGAAAAACAAGTAAGTGGCCCACTAAGAATGAAACATTGAGCTGCAGGAAAAAGCATGCTGCATAAGGTACAGCATCTAAAATTTCTTCAGCTTCAGATTAATCGCTTAAAAACTACATCAGGCACAATTCTACAGAAAATAAACAAACATATATATGCATATTCTCAGTGACTCTTAAAATAGGAACATTTATGTACTATGATACTGAACATTTATGTACTATGATACTGACTTCTTAGTTCTGAGGAATCATAATAGCTATTTAATTATACTTAATGTTAATGAAAGACTATTCTATCTGTAAAAAAGCTGCTTTTCAAACATTTAATGATGAAAATAGGAAGCACTTATATAGCTGTTATGAGCCAGGTATGTTTCTATTTAACTATATTAACTCATTCTATTTTCAAAATAATTGAATTTTCATCTCTATTTTATAGATAAGGAAACTGAAGCACAAGGATATTAAGAAACTTCTTTAAAGTTATACTACTAGATAGTGCTGAAATGGATTCAACCATAGGTAGACACATTTCTGCTCTCAACAATGACACCTTGGGATAGGTATTTATAAGGTTCAGATGTTCTGTTGTCGGACACCTGGTCAAACAATTTACAGGGACAAGGAAGAATGGGTCCAGTGTGGCTTGTTGGAATAAGAAAGCAAGGTACTAGAACAGTCTTAAGACAATGTAACATTTATTTAAAGCAAACTGTTAAAAGAACTTAGCTAAGTACTGATGTGAATAAATGTTTCATTTAATTTACAATCCCCCTTCCATAAATTTGCAAATCAGTGGAGGAACTTACATCCTACTGGGTACAGTTAACTCATTGTCAAATGCGTATTACTGAACTCCTATGAAGGGTGCACTATTCAATTGAAAAGAGAAGAATCCCATGAAATCAAGATTTTAAAAATGTTCTTAAGACCATATAATCAAAAATGACATAATGAATCCTAGAGAATCAAGAATTATTTAATCTAATATTGTGGTTTTATAAACAATTACATCTTTTAACAATCTCTTCTTTCAACGTATTGGGTTCCCCCAAAATGCCTTTTCCTCTTCTGAGTCTTTCCCATGAAGTTTTCTATCTAGTGTACTTCTAAATCACCTTCCTTCAAATTTCTATCCATTCTCCATTCCTGGTTTGTAACTAATGATTTCATAAAGTTTTCTCTTGCTTCTCAGTTTATTTTCCTCACACACTCACACCACTCTGCTCGTGCTTGGTTTATAGGCGTTTATGTATTTTACATTAAATGGCATTCGTATACACACCTTATTTATCTCCACCCCTGTATTAAGGGCTGCTTGGGAACAACATCTACTTTGTTCATCTATCTGTTCTCAACAGTATTTGGCATAGATTCCAAGAATAAATAGATGTTTCTTAAATACTGAATTGGATATTCCTGGTAAAAAAGATGGTCTAGACCATGCTTATTTATTTTATTGTGAAATCTCAACAACATTACATAAAGAGAATAATTCTATTTGTTCACTTAAAGCAACTTGAAATAGTGTTAACTACTGACAGTTTTACTATTGTATCTTTTATGTGTATTTGTATGAATATGTTTGTAAACATGGGTAGCAGTGTATTCTATTATTACCTGAAGGCATCTTATTTTAAGGAATTATCTAACTTGCATGGCTTTAAATTTGCCACTCAAGACTGCATTATTACAGAGTTCTGCATTTGTTTATAAAATTAGATGCAAAAATATGCTAATGGATCATTAAGACTGAGATTATAATTACACAGGAGTCAGAAAACTCTGTTAAAGTTCCCAAAGCAACTATAATTCCTTTCTTGAAAATATCAAAGAAAAAAATCTATTTTAAAATTTTTCTTTCCTGTGGTGTTAAAAGCCTAAACACAAAGGAAACTTGAGGTAATATTTGCGAACCAGGAAACAAAGTGAAAAATCTAAACGTAGAGAAATTTCACTATCTTAAATAATGTAAAAATTTTTTGAAAGAAAACAAATTACTTCTGTGATAAAAAGTCAATTTGAATATAAAATATTTTTAAGCTTCAATAATGTAAGGTGTTAATAAATGAGAAAATATTTTCTAAGATACATAACTTGGGTCTTGCCTGAGACCCTCTAGCTATAGAAATGCTATAGTAATGTTACAAAATTAACGTCTGTAATTAGACTAAAGTTTTAACACCATAAATCCCACTACAGCTATTTATTTTCAAACTGTTAAGTATCTGTGTTTATTTTCAGGAGAGTGATTTAAATTTGTATTTCCTCCATTTCAGGTCCACCATTTTGGCAACACAGACATTGTCTAATTAGCTCCATTTAAAATTCTGATTGGGTTTTATTCAGTCCCAATACATACACACACAGAGAGCTCATAACAAAATGTGTTTGATGGGTGTGTACTTAGAAAAACTGCAGTAAATGTTTTGGTTTGTTTAGGGTATGATATATCAAAATAGTGACTTACTAAAAATCTCCACTGGGTGAAATAAACACTACAAATTATAAATCTCCATCCTATATTCTTTAGGATTTTCTATGATACTTCACCAATAGCCACAGTTTTATTCTTTCATAGTGACTCAAGTAAATATGTTATCTATCAGTCAACCATCAGATCTTATGTTTATAAAAACAGAGTGAATTAATAAACATGAGACTACCAGAAAGGAAAATTTAACTTAAGAATTGCAAGGAAAAAGCAAAGACATTTCTAGAGTATGTTACTCACGTTGTACAAGACCATAATAATCCAAAAAATTCCTGATCAATTATCATGAATCAAAATCATTAATCTGGTGAATAAAAATCACAATGACAAAAAAGCTGTGTAACTTTGGTGTAGAAAACTGAACAACATTGCTCTACTGTAAAATCCGAATTCTATCTTTTTGCATGCATCAGCGATAGAGTGTCATTTGGTTTTTGAAACTTCATCCAGATCTGTCAGTCAATTCACAGTGAAATGCTCACAAGCAACTTGATGGCAAATATAAATATGCAAACATATGTAGTCTTTGCAACAATCTCCAAATGACCACTTAGCTTATATAAGGATATCATCAGACCTTTATACTCTTAAACAAAATCTCTAAACTCTGTGCCATTAAATTTTTAAATAATCTAACACAAAATAAAGAGAAGTAGTTACCAAAGATGGAGAATTGAGAAGCCATAACAGAGTAGATACTTGCCTCATACTGATGACTTTTTTTCGGACAACAATTTTTGTAAAAACAGGAATAGCAACTTACCTAAAAAGAGAATGAGAACAAAGAATAAAAAACTGGTTACCATAAGAGAATTGCAAAGACATTTAAAGAAAAGATGGCATATGCTAACAGTGAGAATCAGGCCTATACACATAGAGAAGTCATGCTATTCTACTGTAATTTTCTATGCTCTATAGCAAGTTCCTGGTTTGCTTACCACCTGCCTTCTTTCTCCCACGCACCCTCACTTCACCCCAACCTTTGCAGGCATTTTATTCTCGGGCTGGTCTGACTTTGTGAATACTCAACTGTATCTCAAGAAAATGTGTAATTTCATTCATGATAAAAAAAAAAATCAAGAAATTCAGACTGATTAAGGTCGTACTCCAGTAAGATTTTACCTCTAATAGAGTACTACCTTGATCAAGACACTCTGTGAATGGGAGGCGATTGAATAATTGAACTTAAATCTGCTTTTAGCTTCAAAATCCTGAATTGTTGAAAGACGGCAAGTGGAGGGTCAAAAGAAAATTTTCTGAAATAAAATTTCAGGTTGACTGACTCAAATGGGATACATTTGGGGGAGATAGGCCCATCTCATGCCACTTGCTATTTGATTCCCTAGAATTAACTATTCTGTGCCTAGGCAAGGCTGATTTAGCAGCCCAAGTTCTGGGCTTATAAAAAGCTTATAGAATGCTGTAAGATGGGATTTTTATGACTGTAATATCATCTGTGAATTACGAAAAGTGGGATTGGAGATAAAAGATGGGATTGTGGGAATCAACTGGGATGATTTTGTAAAATAAATCTAGTTTCTCTGGGATGATTTCAAAACTTCTAAGTTCAAAGGCCAATACTTCTTGGTGCACTTGTCATGTGGAATATTAATCAAAATATATAGGAAATTTGTGTGTCCACAAGAATGTATGAGCAAACTAAGGTGTGGGAAGCAGGGAAACAACTGGCTCTCCCAGGCAGGTACTGCAGTGTTTGCAAATCACCTAGTGTAACCTCCATTTTCTTGGAAACCAGCTTGGAAAATTCTCTAGGTGCACAACCTTTATGTTTCTCCTGTTGCAAGCTGAAGTGCTCATTTTATGCATTGACTAATTTATGAGTTTAGTGAGAAATTCTTTGTAAAATAAATCCGAGAAAAGAGAGAACCTGAAAACGAATTCCCTCTGCACAACATGTGTGTATGGTCCCATTAGCAGTCGCACAGTGGGCAATCGATTAGGGAGGAAAAAATGGCTTTTTTTATGGTAATGGATTTTGAGCCTCCTGGTGATAATTTATTTACTAGAAATTTTGCAGAGCTGGCTGGCACACTGATGAAAATCCTCTGAACATGTTCATTTAAAAAGTGGAAAAAACCAGTTTGGCTTATTTTTGAGAAATATTGTTATTAAATCATTGAAAACATATTGATAAAATATGCCTGAAAGCTACAGTCCTGTAATTTATAATACAAATTACATTGCTATTGACAAATGGCAATTTAATCTTGCAATTAACTTTAACAATTTGAATTTCTCTGTTGCAATTTTTTTTTTTTTTTTTTTTTTTTTTTTTTTTTTTTTTTTTTTTTTTTAAGGAAGACCTTGACAGACATTCAGTAATGTTATGCTAAGCTAGTCAGCAAGCAGTGCTGGCTTTCTTTAAAAGTAGTCCATCTCTTTTGTATTTTTAAAAATATATATAGAGAGTTATGCTGTCCTACAAATCAAGATGTAAAAAACGAGATCTTTTATCTTGACTTCCAAAACCTCTGATATCTTGAAATAAAGGGAATTTCTCTACTTCAACTTTCCTTGACATACAAAGACAGAATAGCACTTTGGCCTAGTTCAAAGAATGTAAACATCAGAATCAGCATGGCCTGTATTTGTATTTTGCTTCTATCATGCATTAGCTCTATGACATAGGTAAACGCACCTCCTTTATTGAACCTCAGGTTCCTTTATTTGTAATATGGAGAAAATGTCTACCTTGGAAAGAATGTGGAAAAAGGGAATTAATACCCATATGCCATGTACCTATACTTATGTCATGTCCATTAAGCCCATGTCCTGCTTTCTCCTTCAAAAAATAAGAATTTCAGGTACTGGCATCTTTTTTTTTCACTTTTTATTATGGGAGAACCTCTCTTTTCCACTTTACTGAGAATGTGAGAGTGAAATACTCATCAGCAGGGGCAATCTAACACCCATTTCTTTATATCCATATGCATAAGCTACTCCTTGATTTGGGAAGTACATGAATAATGGACAGTATGAAAAAAGACATTAGAAATAGTTATTCATAAAGGTTCTTTTCTGGTTGTTCTTATTAATATCTGATTACAAAACTGTTACAGCAATGGAGCTGAGGAGGGGCAAAAGGATAATAAAGAATCTTGGCTTCAAAGATTTAGGGATTTCATATAAATCAATGTATCAGCCAATCAAAAGTATCATAAGAAACAAAATAAATATGATATGTTATACATAAAAGAGATAAAACAAGCATGACCATATAGGCACCTGACTATATAGCCTCAAAATATTTAAACCAACAGTTGACTGATCTCAGAAGAGAAATACATAAATCAACGATTTGGATATCTAAACCCAGAAAACAAAAAGCTAAGCAAGCAGATAAAAAATGAGGCTGGGCGTGGTGGCTCAAGCCTGTAATCCCAGCACTTTGGGAGGCGGAGGCGGGTGGATCACAAGGTCGAGAGATGGAGACCATCCTGGTCAACATGGTGAAACCCCGTCTCTACTAAAAATACAAAAAATTAGCTGGGCATGGTGGCGTGTGCCTGTAATCCCAGCTACTTAGGAGGCTGAGGCAGGAGAATTGCCTGAGCCCAGGAGGTGGAGGTTGCAGTGAGCCGAGATCGCGCCATTGCACTCCAGCCTGGGTAACAAGAGAGAAACTCCGTCTCAAAACAACAACAACAACAACAACAACAAAAAAAGAGAAACACATAATATTTTAAAACATGTTTGAATAACTTATATTAACAGACAAAAACCTACTATAACCATTGAATAGATATTATAGATTCCTTATAAGCATAGAGGCAGCATTTATAAAAATTAATTATAAACTGACTCATAAAGAAATAATAAAGTTCAAAGATTTATCATCATTCAGATTATCTGACAAAATTACAATAAAAATAGAAATTATTCAAAAAAGGGCCAAAATACCACAATGACCTCAAAATAAACCAAAAATATCTGTTTCTAAATAACTCTTGGAGTAGAGAGAAAATTTTAAGGGAATTAAAAAAAATAAAACTTAAGTAGAATTTAAAATAGCATATTTAAAACTGTGTGGGGGCACAGATAAATTGTTACTTAAAAATTATGGATTTGAGTGTACTTATCCAAAAATAAAAAGCATTGGAAAACAATTGAGCTTAAACATTTGAACTCAAGAATTTGGGAAATCAAATACAAAAACAATGATTAAGATCAAAAGTTATTTAAATGTAAAAAGATGCAATTAACAAAAATAAAAGGCCGGTTTTCTGAAAAACTTCATAAAGGCAAAACAAAAACAAAATAAAACAAACCTAAAGAAAATTGTATCAATAGAAAGTGAGAGGCAGAATACTTATAAAGAATTATAATACTTAGTTTCCAAATATAAACAAAATATAAATATCAGAAAAATAGAAAATGTCTAAATTGAAGCAAGAAGAAAGAGAAAATTTAAATAGCAAGATAACTGTATAAATTAATAATCAAATACTTTCTTTCCTTAAAATAATCTCTAGGTTTAGGTAATTTTACCGATACTTTTTACTAAAACTTTAAGGAACTGATTAATACTCAAATTTTATAAATTATTACAAACTGGAAAAAATGTAACTTGGCTCATTCAAATTTTAAAAATTAAAAACAATACAATGAATTGAAATTATAGGTTTGTTTTAATTTTCAGCAACGTAAGAGAAATCTGAATAAACTGCTAAGATAATCAAATCCATGTGTATATTAGAAATGTTAATTATGAACAGAAAGTGTGTATCCCCCAAATTGAGGATGATTTTTTAAAAAAAGAAAAGTCTGCAATGTAATAAAACACATTAATAGACAAAGAAAATAAATCACATAGATGAAGAAAATTATTTGCAAATGTTGATTGGAACCACAGAAGAGCATCCTGTGAAGAAAATTGTATTTTAAAAATTTACAGAAATGTATACTGAATAAAGAAAACTTATAACCATGTTAAGATTATAAGATCATTACAGAGTTAATATAAAAACTCTCTTAAAGAACATATAATAATATTTGAATGCATAAATATATTAAGCTCAAAAATAGCATGAACTAATATTATAAAGGCATGGCACTTCCCCAGTTTTGCTTTATATATTAAATGAAATCCCAATGAAAATTTCAACATTATAGTTTGTACAACTTATCAAATATTTTCTCTTTCCCTCTCTGCCCCCTCCACATACACACACAGAGTAAAACATAAATAAAATAAATAAGGACAACTTTCAATAAAGTAAAGCAAAGAGGGGAAAATCTCCCATTGTGAGCACTGAAAGACATTACTATACTGATGGAGAAATAGAGAGATACACCTCTGTAACAGAAAAGAAAATTCCTAAGTATGAAAATATTAATGTGTTATAAAGATGGACTACATACAAATGAGAAAATGACTTATTTTCTGTAGATAGCATTGAGAAAATTGCTTCACAATTATGGAGAAAAACAAATCCAGATCCCCCACCTTCACCAATACTATGCTGTAAAATAGGCTCAAAATGAATTAACATCCTAAGTATAAAAGGCAAATATATAAAGCTCAAAGAAAAGGTAGGGGAATATTTCCATTTTATAAGAATGGGGAAAGGCTTCCTAAATAAAATCTGAAAAGCAAAACAATGAGGTAAAAAATTAATGGGTTTGAGTGCAACAAAACAACAAAATAAAAAACTTCCATTAAACAAAAAGCACCACTTGCACGATTAATAGATGGCATCAGATGATAGCTGTTTTATATAAAACTAACACACGATTGCACTCAAGGAACTCTTTAAAATAAACAGGAAGGAAAACAGGAATCCAATAAGAAAAATGGGTATGACATATAGACAGTTAATAGAAATGAACCTTAAATAGTTAAAAAGCATGAAGGCACATTCCAACTGTATCATAATAAAAATAAATTGATATTTTGAGCAATAAATTAATACCTATGAGGTTAGCAAAATGCAAATTTGGATAATTCTAAGTGTTGAAGAGGAAGTGGTAAATAGAAAATCTCAGCATTTCTAGTGATAGTATAAATTAGTACAATGTAGTGACGCGCCACTTGGCAATACTTAGCACAATTAATTAAAAATACAGCCTCTGACACAGCAAATTGTGGACACATACCCAGAGAAACTCTTCCACATATCTGAGAGGGAACATGAACAATAATGTTTCTCTCAGTAGCTTTTATGTTACTGCAAAGTTTCTCTCAGTAGCTTTTATGTTACTGCCAATCTATGTGTCTATTATTATGGGAATAGATAAGTAAAATGTGTTAGTCATCTCGTAGAACATTGTGCAATTATTAAATAGATATACACACACTAGAATGACTAGATCCTAAAAACTATACTCAGGGCAAAAGTAAGAAACAGACTTTCTAGCACAATCTCATTTATGTAATAAGCATTACTTATACAAAGACAGATACCTATTTAAGAATATGTAGTTATCATATTAACATTAGTGACAGTATCCGGCTAGGAATAAAGGAAATGAATAAGAAAAAAAATAAACAAACGACAGGCCATGTACAGAGTAAGGCTGAAGGTGAGCCATGACATGAGAAATATGATTAACTCAACATTCTGTTCCCAGGGTTAAGGAATAACAAAATAATAGAAGGGACAGAAAAAAGAGAAAGGAAACATGAAAAAGAATGAAATTAAAGAAGTATTTGGCAGTTACATAAAAAGTGTTCAAGTACAATTAGACAAGCATATTTTGTATATGTTGTGCTCATTAAAAATAAGGTCCAAACTTAGCTCAACCAACCCAAGATTTCTAACTAGTGCTACCCTGGTCAGATGCGATGGTCCTTGAGTTTCTGGAATCAAGGTTAGCCTATCTCTGACTCCCTGGGAACTCTGTATGTGATCTAGATTATATCTCTGTGTATTGGGGCCACAAGGTCACTCTCAGGTTTGGTGAATCCCTCAAGTCATAGACAATAACCAAGTCTCTTCACCGTTCCATAAGAAGTAGTTATCAAGAAGAATCCTAAAACTACTAAGTCTGAAAGTCCTCCTAAATTTAATAATTCCAATCCTGTCTCTGCCTCAGAATTATCTGAGGAGATATTGAAAACTATGCATGTGAAACCCCTACATCAGCTCTATTGCTAGAGTCTCTGCAGGTTCTATGGGTGATGCTAGCATGGCCAGACTGGTATCAGGAAAACTGGCCTTTGAGAGCCACCCATGTATTTCACCTTCCCCTCAGTGGATAGTGTTCTCCCAATAGCTGTTCAGCACTTTCTAGAGTGATTTCAGAAAAAATGGAAGAAAAAGACAAGACGTTCACAAATTGAGAGGATCATGCAATCTGATGTTCTCTGTGAAATAAGTCTTCCCCAGCCCTTTCTGTGATTGGAGTAAAAGAAGTTTACTAACTTTTGATTCTCTACATAATAGAAGTTGTCTGAGTTCAGAGAGATACATTTTTGCAAGGTCTTTGCTAAGCTTCAACCATTGGTGTGTTGATTACAAGTATAACAAATGGCCATTAAGATGAGAAGTAAATAGTGATTTGGGAGCATTTGTACACGAATAAATAGGTGGTAGTAGGTTTGCTCTTTCTTGTCCTTAGCCTGCTACTGATGTTTTGTCTAGTATGTGTATCAGGCTCCTTTAAAAGACATCAATAATGGACTTTGAATATTTAAAAAGCACATAAAAAATGAAACAATTTTGACAGATTTACTCAAATTGTATGCAAATTTAATGCATATTTAATGCAAATATACATGTGGCTCTCTTAACTATTTCTTATGCTTCATGGTGCCCCTCAGTAAAATGCTAATGGCTCATCTGTACCTCTTTATTCTGTTTCAGCAATTAATTGTTAATATGACTTGTGGGTATTACAGCATGGCTAGGATAAAATAAAACAAAGAAAAGGTCTCTGACCTTGAGTATACTATGATCTAGTTAGAGAAAGAATATATACCTTCAAACCACTCAAACATTCATATTCCTGAATTACCTTTTTACCCTTAACCCATGCTTTGTTCTGCTACCTGAATGATCTTACTAAAACTCATAGGTGACCCATACTTACAGTGTTTCAATGGCTTTCCAAATAATACTCCAAATCCTTTGCATAGAATATAAGCCATTCATAATCCACTCCCCTGACTGTTTTTTTAGTGTTTTATTTTGTTTTTAAATTTGCATTCTGTTCTCAAGCTGTAAGCAAAGATTCGAAATCATTTTTTGCACCAACAAGCCTGTACTCAGGCTGATTCTTCTACCTGTAATGGCTTTCTCTATACCTCTGTACCTTCCTCTTTTTTTTTTTTTTTTTGAGACAGAGTCTTGCTGTGTCACCCTAGCTGGAATGCAGTGGCATGATCTCAGCTCACTACAACCTCCACCTCCCAGGTTCAAGCAATTCTCCTGCCTCAGCCTCCTGAGTAGCTGGGATTACAGGCATGCACCACCATGCCCAGCTAATTTTCCTATTTTTAGTAGAGACAGCGTTTTGCCATGTTGGCCAGGCTTGTCTCAAACTCCTGATGTCTGGTGATCCACCTGCCTCAGCCTCCCAAAGTGCTGGGATTACAGGCGTGAGCCACCACGCCTGGCTTCTGCTTTTCTCTTACCTACTAGGCAGGCTTCTACCCATTCTTCGGGAATCAGGTAAAATGATCACCATTTCACATTATCTAGCCACACGAATTTCCAAACTGAGATAGTGATGGATAGGAGACAGGGAAATACTAGGTAGAAGAGTGTAATTTCCTGACAAAAACCCCACCTTCAAGCCTGGAAACCTGCAGCCCTAAATGGTAACAGGCATTCCTGTTTTTGTGCCTAGAAGCTGCCTATTGGCCACCACACCCCATTATCTTGTACCTATACAAACCCCAAATCCAAGACTCCAAGAGCAAACAAGCAGATAAGCAAGCAAACAGAGCAGAGGAAAAGAGTGGCAGAGCAGAGAAGGAGTATCTGAATGTCCAGAGGAGTTTGACTAGAGATGTTCAGGAAGGATATTGGCTATGTAACAGCCAAACTGCAGAGGAAGATCATCTTCCCACTCCATCCCCTTTCTAGCTTCCCTTCCATCCCACTGAGAGCCACCTCCACTACCCATTAAGATCCCCACATTCACCATCCCTCAAGTTCATTTGTGACCTGATTCTTCTTAGATGCTGGATAAGAAGAATCCAGGTACAAAGAGGGCACTGAGCTGGTTGTCAGTTCAGTTATCTGCAACGCAGACAGCAGAGCTGAAGAAGCATGGCAGAATGCCCAGAGAGACTTTGAGTCACAGGAATGCATCCATAGATTCCACCATGGGGCTGGAGCACAATAGCATGCACCTTGGCTCGTGCACCTGCCTGTCTGCATGCTCCCCATCCTGTAAGGGGTTTGAGCAGTGGCAGCAGCTCAACAGACAAGGCACATCCCTGTTGCATGTACTGGAAGAGGGGACATGAAACTCCCATTTCAACAGGTGCCATTTCTATATGTTTCCGAAGAGTTCTATGACTATCTCATATCATTTTAATTTTGATATAATGGGGATAACAATGAAATAACATCTAACTCTAATAATATGTCCCTTTGTATGTGTGACTCTCCTTTGAGTAACAAATCTCATCCAACTTTCACATCTATTCAGAAATAAATATGGGAAGGTAGTTTAAGCCACACATTTACCCCAAACTTCCATAGTAACATGTTCTTACTTTCTGTTATTCTATAATTTCAGTTATTTAGGACTATGGAACGAGAAAATAAAGTTTTCAGTTCATTCTAAGTGTCAATCTGCACTGGTCCATTTCCACACTGGGAATAAAGACATATCCAAGACTAGGCAATTTACAAAAGAAAGAGCTTTAACAAAATTACAGTTCCATGTGGCTGGGGAAGCCTCACAATCACGGCAGAAGGCAACGAGGAGCAAGTTACATCTTACATCATTGGCAACAGGAGAAAAGAGAGAGCTCATGCAGGGCAACTTCCCTTTATAAAACCATGAGATCTCTTAAGACTTATTCACCATCACAAGAACAGCAAGGAAAAGACCTGCCCCCATGGTTCAATTACTTCCCACTGGGTTCCTCCCACTACACACAGGAATTCAAGATGAGATGTGGGTGGCGGCACAGCCAAACCATATAATTCCACTCATGGCCCCTCCCAAATCTCATGACATCACATTTCAAAACCAATCATGCCTTCCCAACAGTCCCCAGAAGTCTTAACTCATTTCAGCATTTACTAAAAAATCCACAGTCCAAAGTCTCATCTGAGACGAGGCAGGTCCCCTTCATCTATGAGCCTGTAAAATTAAGAGCAAGATAGTTAGGTCCTAGATACAATAGGGGTATAGATATTAGGTAAACACTACTGTTAGAGAAATTGGCCAAAACAAAGGAGCTACAGTCCCCATGCAAGTACAAAATCCAGAAGAACAGTCAAATCTTAAAACTCCAAAATGATCTCCCTGGACTCCATGTCTCACATCCAGGTCACAGTGATGCAAGAGGTGGGTTTCCATGGTGTTGGGCAGCTCTGCTGCTGTGGCTTTGCAAGGTACAGCCTCCTTCCCAGCTGCTTTCATGGACTGGCATGGAGTATCTGTGGTTTTTCCAGGCACATGGTGCAAGTGGAGGGAGGCTGTACCCTGCAAAGCCACAGCAGCAGAGCTGACCAAGACCATGGAAACCCACCTCTTGCATCACTGTGACCTGGATGTGAGACATGGAGTCCAGGGAGATCATTTTGAAATTTTAAGATTTGACTGTTCTTCCAGATTTTGTACTCTGCTCTAGCAGAGGTTCTCCATGAGGACCCAAGCCCTACAGCAAACTTTTGCCTCAACATTCCAGCATTTCCATACATCCTCTGAAATACAGTCAGAGGTTCCCAAACCCCAATTCTTGACTTCTGTGAACTGGCAGGCTTAACACCACATGGAAGCTGTAAAGGCTTAAGGCTTGCACCCTGTGAAGCCACAGCCCAAGCTATATGTTGGCTCCTTTCAGCCACAGTTGGAGCAGCTGGAACACAGGGCACCAAGTCCCCAGACTGCACACACCTGGGCCCAGCCCATGAAACCACTTTTTCCTCCTTGGCCTCTGGGCCTTTGATTGGAGGGCTTTCCACAAAGGTCTCTGAACTTCCCTGGAGACATTTCCCCATTGCCTTGACAATTAACATTCAGCTTCTCATTACTTACGCAAATATCTCCAGCCAGCCTGAATTTCTCCTCAGAAAATGGGATTTTCTTTTATATCATATTGTCAGGCTGCAAATTTTTCAAACTTTTATGCTATGCTTTCCTTATAAAATTGAATTTCTTTAGCAGCACTCAAGTCACCTCTTGAATGTTCTGCTGCTTAGAAATTCCTTCCTCCAGATACCCAAAATCATCTCTCTGAAGTTCAAAGTTCCACAAATCTCTAGAGCAGGGGTAAAATGCCACCAGCCTCTTCGCTAAAACATAACAAGAGGCACCTTTGCTTCAGTTCCCAACAAGTCTCTCATTTCCATCTGAGACCACTTCAGCCTAGACTTTATTGCCCATATCACTATCAGCATTTTAGGAAAAGCCATTCAAGTCTCTAGGAAGTTTCCAAACTTTCTCATGTTTTTCTGTCTTCTTCTAAGCCCTCCAAACTGTTCCAACCTCTGTCTGTTACACAGTTCCAAAGATGCTTCCACATTTCTGGGTATCTTTACAACAGTGTCCCACTCCTAGTAACAATTTACTGTATTAGTCCACTTTTACACTGCTAATAAAGATATAATGCAAGACAGGGCAACTTACAAAAAATGAGCTTTAATGGACTTACAGTTCCAAATGACTGGGGAGCCTTATGCTCATGGCAGAAGGCAAGAAAAAGCAAGTCATGTCTTACATGAATGGCAGCAGGCAGGGAGAAAGGTCCTGTGAAAGGCAACTCCCCTTATAAAACTATCACATGTCATGAGACTTATTCACTATCAGAACAGCATGGGAAAGATTTGCCCTCATGGTTCCATTACTTCCCACCAGGTCCCTTCCATAACACGTTGGAATTCATAATGTGATTTGGATGGGGAAACAGCCAAATTATATCACAATCCCTCGAGCGGAACTCAAAATGACACCAATGCCATCACCATATCACCACCTTACCACCATCATCACTCCTGAAGATCTTTGCCTCAGAGGGTCAGTGTTATTGACAGAATTCTGTTCTATTCTTTAATTAATTGGAGGCTGAGATAAGGCCAGAGTGTGAATATTTATTCCTGTGTGTTCCACTAGACTACCTACTTCTTGAAACCATTAGCTAGGTTTATTTGTTTCTTTTCTTCTTTCCTAGAACCTACCACAGAGTCTGGCACACACTAGGTACCAGTGGACATTTGGTGGATGAATGAATGAATGCGAGTGGATAAAATAACAAGAAACTAGAGAGTAGTTCCAAAGCTGCAAGGTTCTGAAAAGCACTGTTTGAATTCTACATAGCAGACTCCCTTTACCAGTAACTGGGCATATTATAATTGTTGTGTAACAGATAATAAGGGCAAAGCTGTAAAACAAGAAAGAGTAGAAATGGAACATTCTCTAACAAATCAAATTAATAAAAAAATATAAAGTTGAAATATAATTAAACAAAGGGAATTGGTAATCCCCTAACAGTACAAAGTCAAATATTATGGAATACTATAAGGCCACAAGTGATTACCTTAATTTTATATTTCATTTGAAGGAAAATGATCTTCAATTATCCTTGAATGCTGTATCTAAGCTCTAGTTCAAAAACAATTCATGAAAAAACTGTTTATTAAATTACTTTAACATTCAATAGAAAAATAATTGTTTTTGTTAAAATGATGGCATTCTACAGTATCAAAATTAAGCAAGATGCAAACTGAAATACAACTGATAACAGGAATTATGCTTTAAAATTTTTTTGTATTATTACTTTCTAGTACTTATTAAGTATAGAATGAATTTTTGCTAAATGGATAAATTGGTTGTAAGAGGACCCTGGGATTCCAACAGACCACTGGAGAAACTTAAAGCTTAATATTGACTGACCCATTAACTATCACTTCAAATATAAAAATATGTAAAATAAACCTGGCCAGAAAATAGTCTCTTCAAATGCAAATTACCTACAATTACAAAGAATATTGACTGACCTGTTAGCCAATAGTCCAAATATTTAAAAACTGAAATAAACCTATCCATTAAATATGAAGTCTCTTTAAGTTCAATTATCTATAATTATAAAGAATAAGTCAAACAGTTTGGAATGAACACAAATAAAAAAAGAGAAACTTCTCCTGCAATTCAAACCCTGATGAATTTCAAGATCATAATATTTCATATAAAGACAAGTTATGTTTGGGATTTTTCTACTTTATTCATCAGAGAGACCTGTTAACTGCCCACGACAAACATCCACTGCATATCCATTTCCAACTCGCAATTTAGACCAGGTCTTTGTAGAAATGAAAGCAACATAAAATATTCAGAGAACATCCATATCCCTTTAGGCTCAGGATGAGTTGAGCATCTCTGAAAATATTATGCAAATACCAGAATGTTTTCCATTCAGCTGGGCCTTTCAGCACCTGGAGATCTTTGGAGAAAGTTAATGGATGAATAGTTGAATCAGATTTATTTTCACTAAGTGCCAAGAGAGGGTATAATTTTACCAAAGACATTTTCTCTTGTCCCTCCCCATTGGCTGCTCAGATGTTTCATTTTACTATAAAATTATACTACAAGGAATGTTTGCATTATTATGGACATTATATTAGACCTCCACTGAAGAGCACTTTGGGCTGATATAGCTAATTCATTACCTTCAGTTGTCTCCACAATCAATTCTGGTCACTACAGCCTAATCCATCACTTTATGAAATGTATTGATTGGTAAGATTAGGTAGACATCATTCATTTTTGTAAAAATAGGCAGAGGCAAAGCCTCCCTTTTGGTCTATGCAGACTATAAATATGACACTCTCCCCAGGGGAAATGATTTTTGGATTTATTTTACCAGCTTGTTTGTCAGTGGGGCTCACTGAGGTATACAGAAACCTCATTCTGCCAGCTGATCATGATCTTGCAGAGGATATTTAAATATCTTTTAAAGGGAAATTTAAATGTTTCCCATCTTACTGCATCTTTGGTGCAAGAAAACAAGTACCAGTGCTCTCTGCCACTGAGATAGTGATTAGTTTTTCTTATATCCTTTATTAATGAGAGCAGGGGGAAGAAAATCACAACACTGAGTGTCCCAAATTCAGCAGTCTACTGCATCTTCTGTGGTTGTTTACAGTGTACCCATGGTTGCAATACAGTTAGGAGGCTAGTAGGAACTAACTGGTAGACTTCTGAACTGGGGCATAACTGTACAAAATCAGATTCCCAAATATGAAGAATTGTACCTTGTTTATTATGACAGGAAGAACTGTTTTAGTGGTAGAATATGCCTTTATTTGTCCCTTATGTGAAACTGTTCTTAAGAATTAATATCAGTCCCCAAATTACCTCTATCAGGAGTATCTTTGTTTACAAGATCCGTAAGTATATTGCTACACTGTGAGAAACTTCACCTTACTTCATTAGTATTTAACAGCTTTCCTTATCCACTTCCCTTACACAGTTAAAACATACTAATGCTCTTCTTAAAAGGCAAATAATAATCAAGTACTTTTCTCTGCCCTGAATAAAATTCCTTCTAGGGAGACAAATTTATTACAAATTACAATTACTTTATTATGTTGTTTTATTTTTTTTAAATGACTTACCCTAAATTGCATTTAGTAAAGACTACTTAATACAATTAATCATTTGTCTCCAAGAATTATTTACTTAAAACTAGAATTTGCTGAAAAGCATCACATCATTTTTACTTGTGCCACAGAAGGTAATTGTGTAATTAGTAACTGGTTTACAGAGGCATGTTTTTCACAGAATGCTGATAACCCAAGTCTAAATTGCCCTTTCCATCCAGGATCCCAAGGCACTTTATAAATCATCGTATTTAAGTTGCTATTCACACCTGCTTCCGCCCACATGTAAACTGCAAATGGGGTATATTTAAATAAGCCATTTAATACCAGGATAACTACTGCAAAGAATTCTCTACTGAAGTGAAATGCAGCAGCTTTAACAGATGCTCAAGAACAATAGATACTAGTTTTTGGTAAAGAAATAAAGAATGTCGTTTCCAATTAAAACTACAGGACAGATTTAGCAGAAAAGAATGTAATTACTCATTTGGACTTTGTCCAGGATACCAGAGTTAATACTCTTTGCATTGGGGAAACCTTCTAAAGCTTTAAGAACTCATCCATTTTAGAACTGTACTTTAATATCTCAGCTAGAGCAGAGTTTTCAGAGAATAAAAGACACATAGAAATGGTCCTCATCACCACATCAGTTCTCATTATGATTTAATCTGTGTCTCAAAAAAAAAAAAAAAAAAAAAAAAAACCCTCACATGCTTCCAGAGGTTAAAAATGGGAGGAATGACAAAGAATAGACTCCAGAGGTTAAAAATGGGAGGAATGACAAAGAATAGACTACTAGTGGAGAATTAGAAGATGGAACAAGAAAAGGTGCCCCAGAATTAATGGACTGACATGCAGGATGGAGGTTACAGGGAAATGGTCAAAAGCGAATTAAACTAGCCAAGCAACCTTTTGTTTTGGAGTCTTGCATTTCATCCCTCATTTCAAGCATTGTTGCAAAGACAGTGTGCTAACAATTTTACTGCTAAAATAATAATGGCATACCTGAAAAGAACCTTAGGAATGACTCCTGGTTTGCTGAGGAACAAACTAAGGCCGAAAGAATGGACGCCAAGTGCCCAAGGTTACACAGCTGTAGATAATTTTATGTTGTACTCAGGCATTGCTATTTGGAAAATTACAAGATACGGCGAAGGTCCTTGCATACTTCTGATAATTCTAACCTTTGTCAAATGTCCACAATTGTTTAGCCCTGTTGAGGCACAAGCCAAGGAGATTCGCGTGCATGTGTTTATGTGGCTTAAAAACTGTTACCTTTCTGCCTTATTATTTGCAGGATCCAAACCCACTCTCTTACCCTCAACTAGCAGATTGTGGGGAGAACATAAAAGCGCAAAGTGACACAAGGAATAAATTGGAGAGAAACATTCATAATAACTATGATTAGAAGAATTGAGCACAGTCTGTAGGAAAATGCATGCCTGCCAAATCCAATTCCACGTTTACTTCTACCTCCTCTTCTATCTCCCTGACTGTAACACCCAAGGTCCTTAAACACTGACTTGGAGTTAAAATGGATTGTTTGCAGCTGCTCACATGCAGGCTTATCTGCAGGCCCCACCCAGTGTTTACATCTGGCTTCCCTTCCCAGCCTCAGTTCTTGCCAGGGAAGGCCATTTGAGAAACAACAGGACTGCAAACTGAACAGAATGCATTTTATAAGTCAGCTTGATCCTTTATCCATGGACTGAGAGTTCTTAGCATTAAGCCATTAGCCCCATTGCCTGGTTTTTAAAGGAACTCACTATCTTTGCTCATCCCTGTATCAGCAGTAACTGCAGGATTCAGGCCTTTGTGCTTCTTTGACTTACTTTCTGTCAAGTTCTCTTTTTCTTCTGTCCATCTTCTATAAATTTTGTGACGGTTAAGTAGAATTTTAGAGCTGAATATGAATAAAGTACTGCGTTACATGTGATTGTAGCAGCTACTAGTCCTTTTCAAAATCCCGTTTTTAAGCAAGCGGGAAGGCACTCGCATGTGGCCAAGTGCGGCCAATGAGAGAGTCAATGAGATTAGGTCGGAATGTGGCAAGCACAGGGTACTGAGGTGCCTCAGCAGATGCTGACCTAAACCGAGAAAAAGGGCATGTCTAAATGTGAAGGAGGCTCCATTTCTCCTAAGAAAAAGAACCACATCAGCCTAACTGACACTTCGCTTAGCACAATTCTACCAGCAGGTGAGAGCATAGATAATCTATCTCTGGTTGAAAGTTAAAATCATTTTGCCTCCAGCTGGACAAAAACAAGCATTAATTAAATAAATTTTATGCCTACTGTTATAGATGCTTACTGCAAAATGAGAGGTGGACAAGAACACTGACACTGTTACAAATACAGGGAGCATAATAAATGCTCTGCTTATAAAATTTTATTCTAGGATTGGCTCGACTTGTCCCTACACTTGCTCCCATAAACAGGAGGAAAACATGCCAAGGTTTTTTTTTTTTTTAATCTTTTCCTAGTTCCAAATTGTGGAGCTAATAGCCACATATTTGCATACTAATAAAGTTCTTTTTATTTGATAACTGTTACTGTTATCAACAGCGGCATATAACTGTGCTCATTCTTTCAAGAATGGCAATCAATCCCCTTTGGAATCAACTATAGTACTTGGTAGAGCTGGACAAACAGCAGTGTTTTGTTTCTCCCCTTCTGAGTTTTCAGGACTTATTTGTCATTCATTCTTTCACTGAATGGGATTCTAATTTTAATGGCCTGATCAGGCTGCACTCTCACCTAATCATTTTGTCTCAGGGTTTTACAGAATTCTGAAGCAAGATCTGAGCCCATAGATGTAAGAAAATATATCCTGGATTCTCCAACATTAGTATTTTTGGGTTTTTTCAAGAGAGGCAATCACATTCAGGTAAAATCAGTGAAAAGTCAATCACTTAATCTGTACTAACCAAACATGTGTCATAGGAAAGCACAGTACTAGGCATGAAAGGGTATACCAAGAACTAAAAAATAAAATTCAGCCTCATCTTGCAGAAGTTGGGCTATACTCACCTCTTTCCATGGTCCCTTGTGTGTGCCTCTTACATAGACCTAGCCCTGATCACACTGCACAGTCACTAACTTTCTTTCCTGCTGCAATGATAGTTTTTGATAAGACCTTTGTATCTGTAGAATTTACCATTGTGTTTGCCACATTGCCAGGTGGGAGTGGCAGGGAGGCGTACCTAACTTAAAGTCTGTTGAGTGGATAGATGTGGGTGGAAATTATTAGCAATGATCTCAGGACTTCCTTGAACACCAGACATCCTGTGAAGGAAGAATTATGTATAATAGTGAGACGTCTTTTCTGAAGAGGACTGTGAGGAGGATAATTCTCTGGTATAGGGGACACAGTGTAGACAAAGTTTATTCAAAAGATTTACTAAGCTTAATCTACGTCCAGGCATGAGGCCACCAGATGCGGGAAAATGCAGGCCTGTGCAAGGTAGACTCAAATACTGCCCTTGGCACTTTACCGTCTAATAAAGAAGACATACAATAATGGCCAAATCTGCCTCCACCAAGAAAACATGTAGGATTACAGTAGTGGTGTGCTGGAATTTCTTCTTACCCGAAATGGCTCCTGGAAGCCATTTTTTAAATAAATATTCAGGTCTTTTTCAATATGGTTGTTAAACTATTAGTTGTTTTAAATTGGCCATGGTAAGAGGGAAATCAGCAAACACTACAAATCTGACACTTTTTTTTTCTTTTTAGAAGGAGAGCCAGATGACTAGCCCACCATGTTTGCAGTAATTTGTACCTAACTCTGCATCTTTTCACCTCCCTTTCTCATCTGTAACTGCCTTCTATCTTCAGTAGGTGATAACATAAAACTGAAGCATATTTATATCATACTTCATTTTAAAAGTTTTTATATTTTAAATTTGAGAAATGCACGTACTTTTTATATTTTTATAAAATAAAACAAAGCAAAATGCTTTATTCTTTTGATTTACATGTGCCTTATACTAACAAAGAAAAAATGAAAACTAATTGTGTTCAGCCAGTGCATAATGCTCTGTGTGTGTGTGTGTGTGTGTGTGTGTGTGTGTGTGTGTGTATGGTATTCTGTAAATATATATTGACTTGAATCACATAGAATTGACATAAATAAAAATGAATTGAAATGAAAATGGGACTAATTTAGAATTGTCAATAATGCAGGATACCTTTATTTTTGTATTGAATTAAAACTAACCTTTTAATGTCTTCTTCTGTAAAAAACAAGTTTTGTACTGAATTAAAACGAACCTAAAAATGTCTTCTTGTGTAAAAAACAAGTCATTTGTGTTGATTATTTATGAACCTATGTAGGTCTATTGTGAACTATATACTTTTTTCATAAATGGACAATATTTTGATGATCGGTGCCAATTTATATCCTTAAAACTTCACTAGCAAGCAATATAACTAGAATTCTAAATTATTTTTCAAACTAGACTACTTGAGGCTCACGTTGTTTTAATTCGCTCAATTTTATCTGCAATTCTTGATTTACATGCATTACCAAGGTTTCTAATTCGTTCGCATTCTGAAGTCATTTTTACTGCCTGTTATTATCTTCAGTACATGGAGGATCCTGTGAAACTTCCCACCGTCCTGGGGTAGGTAAGAACAAAGCCCGTTGTATCTGAAAGCCTTGGACTTGAATTTCAAGAAATAGAGTTTGGTTAAATTACTCATCTTTTCTAAGCTATAAATCCTTAATCAGTTAACCAAGTATAAGGTAGTACCTGTATCACAGAGATGTGTGCTGATGACATAAGATGGTGGATGTAGAGACTTTAATACAGTGGCATGCACATATGCAGATAGAGCTCTGTAAAGGTTAGCTATCAAAACACATGGACAAGAAATAAGAGAAATCTGAAGTCCAGATACCTTGAAGATCTGCAAGCTATCTACTGAAAGAGCAAAACAATGAAATGAGATTGGTGGGTGCACTATGAAAACTTGAAACTAGGAGAGAAAAAAACTTGATGTAGTATTTCTAAGTATAGTCGAGGGGAAAAAATAATAGTAACTGATATTTATTGAACATCTACCACGTGCCAGATGCTTTTCTAGTGTTTTACATACATTAACTCATTTAATCTTCAAAATAACCCTCCAAAGCAGACGCTCTTGCACATATTGTCATTTAGAAATGTGAAAACTAGGCTAGACAAAAGGTCTTCTCCAATAAAGAAAGAGACAGAGAAAATATTTGAATTTTGAGCCAAGGAAATACCTTTAGAATATATGAACATACACACACACTCTAAGGTTTAAAAAAAAAATGTATATATATATTCTATATATACACACACACATTATATATATATATCTTAGGATATTTTATATATGTACACACAAATACATATATACAAATAAATACATAAAAATACACATACATATATATGTATATATACACAGGTGACCCTTAAACAATGCAGGCATTAGGAGCACTGGCCCCCTGCCTGCCATAGTAAAAAATTTGCATATAACTTTTGTCTCCCCAGGAACTTAACTACTGTTGATCAGAAGCCTTACTGATTACATAACAGTCAATTAACACATATTTTATATCTTATATGTATTATATGCTATATTCTTACAATAAAGTAATCTAGAGAAAAGAAAATATTATTAAGAATATAATTAGCAAGAGAAAATTTAATTTCTATTCATTAAGTGGAAGTGAATCATCATCAAGGTCTTATCCTTTTTTCTTCACAATGAATAGGCTGAGGAGGAGGAAGATGAAGAGGAGGAGTTGGTCTTGCTGTCTCAGGGGTGGCAGAGACAGAAGAAAATGCATACGTAAATGGACTTACACAGTTTAAATCTGTGTTGTTCAAAGGGTAACTGTATTATACCTACATTGTACGTATATATATATATATATATATATATATATATATATATGTACAGTACCTATATATATATTAAGTACAAGGTGTTTATTTCCAAGCTGTATTCTAGCCTTTTTCAGAAAAATATAAATTGACTTAATATTCATAACAATCTCATAGGCACTATCACTATTCTTAGTTTATAAATGCAATAACTATAACTGAGTAACAGGTTAAACAACTTGTCTAAGGACTCAACAGCTAGTAAATGACAGAGTTAAGCTCAAACCTAGGCCGTCTCAATCAGCTTCAGAATCCATAAGCTACATGGCAGCTGTAAGCTTCAGTAAAAGGAACTGTAACAGCCTATTTCCATCAGCAAGCACATATCAATTGTGGAAATAACAATGAAGTTTACTAAACAAACGTCCAGAAGATTCTTTGAGAAATAATGATTTCACTATATAGAAAACTACCTATTACTTGCTACAATCTAGTTACTATTGTTTTTCCACAGTGCTCTCTATACAGAGAGATATGCTTGAGTATTTGAATATTTGAATTCTTAGGACACAGCTCTATTTCTTAAAGAAAATTAGTAAACTGGCATTCCTGGATTTATATGTCATTCTCTCCTGAGTCTGATTTATGTGAATTTCCTCCTGGGCCATCAGGTTTCTCAGTCTTTGGCTATACTATAAACAATGTTAAGTTCCCTAAAGTAGAGTTCTCCCTTGGTATTCTTGAGAAGTTGGTTTCAGGACTACCCTCCACACAACAAAATCTAGGGATAGCCATCCCTTATATAAAATGGTTTAGGATTTGCCTATAACCTATGCACATTCTCCCATATATTTTAAATCATCTGTAGATTACTTATATTACATAATATAAATAGTATATAAATAGCTGTTATACCGTATTGTTTTATATTTTTATTGCTGTATTAGTTTTTTTTTTAACTTTTTAAAAAATAGTTTTGACTCATAGTTTGTTGTATCCACAGATGCCAAACAGTGGATAGACAGGGCTGACTGTGATACCAACCATGATGACTTTATGAAGCATCCAGTATCCTTTCTCGTGTTTCACTACTCCTCCTTATTTCCATTAGCTATAAAAATGGAAACTACCTTGTCTTATTTGTATTGTTACTGCTAAGAGAAGAATTAAAGAGAAACTTGAGTAAAGATTTTTTTTTTTTTTAAAGCTAACCTTTAGCTTGTGAGGTTTCATTAATTCTTCATGGATAAGTTACAACATTGGTCAGAACATGTTTCTTGGACAATTGACTGCTTTTAATTGTGTACATTATCTCTGTGTCTAGGCATAGAGACTTAATTTTTCTAGTTCTAAGGATTTGTTTTGAAGCAAAACAACCTTTCACTAAACTCTAGAATAATCCCCTCTCTGAAGCCTGCTCTCCATCTGTGTCCCCAAGTTTAAAACTCTCCCCTTCCATCTGCTAAATTCAATAATGACTTTAGCACCAAGCAGCAGGTCGAACAAATATGCTGGCTCAAAACAGAATCCTGAAAATGAATCTCGCATCCCTGCTGCAGAATCATCTGTGTTTGCTGTTCTACCCCCATTAATCTCCAGGGAATAAGAGTGAGAAACATTACAAGGGATAAAGGAGAGAGGGAGGATTTTTATAATCAATTGAAAACAATAGTAGTATAAAAGTCATTAGCCTTTTGGGTGCATAAAAACAGCTCTGTAAAACAACGAGAACAAAAAATGAAGATGCCACAGCTACAGCTCTCTTTCAAAAACAAGCTAGATGGGAGGGTGTGCAAATGCACTCATACACACCCGCCCTTAAGAAACATCTTTTGAAATCTTAACAGAAACTTACTTAAAGGACAAAAATCCCTCCCAACCTGCCAGATTGGACAAAAATCCCACCTACACAAGTACAGGGTGCAGTCATAGGTACATAGAAAAAGTCAAGAAATCATTTAAATGTTGTGGTACAGAATTTTCATATTTCTATCAAAAATAATTTCTCATAGAACAATTTGAAATGCCATCTTTTATTCTTAAAATACCTGAATCATTAATTAAAAACACAGAGTTTGTCAGCACATTCATGCTGTCTCTTCCAGCTGTTTGACTTTTTAAAGTCATAAATTGTTCTTCTAGTCTTGTAGTTGAATTTAAAAAAAAACCTGCTTATAAACATCCTTGGGGGCACAAATAAAGCATATACATTCTTTTCCCTCCTTTCTGACTGAAGCACATTTTCACATACTGTGTACATTTTTAAAAAGAACCTTCTTGATACAAGTTCTTCAAGTGAAAGATTGGTAGATTGAAAACAAAACAGAAAATGACCTGTGGAGAACGGAAATTCTTTTGCTCTTTCCTATAAAATTTTTCTTGAATTTAGTCATTATTCATAAAATCATAGGCTTAAGTACTCTTCACTGGTCACTCAAACTTCAGAAAGCCTTTCTGCAATGTTTTGCCATTTTCTGCCTTGGAACTCTGGCACCCCCTGCCAACCTTAGACATCACTCCCGCTTACCATCTCATTTATTTACATTTTTCCGTCCTCATTCACCACCCTCCTGCAGGTAGGCAATGACTTGAGTTGCCCTGAACTCATTTTAAGCTAACTTATTTCACTTATTTTCCTGCAAATGTATTTAGCTTCTTCCCCTTTGTTACTTCCAAACTCTATGATATTAATATGCTTTTTCATGTCCATCCGTTTTATTCCTCTTATCACATTTCTTCTGTTTTTTTTTTTTTCTAATGCCCCTAATTTATATGCTAGTAGGTAATAGCATACTTCAGATTTACTTGTGAATTACATTTAAATCATTATCTACAGAAAATGTATAAATATTTAATATATGTTATTTGACTTGTAAACTTCAAGAAGGATAGGAATATAAACAGCATAATTAGTTCATATAACAGAAAGCACAATATCTGTATTTTTTAAATCATGTCCTTTGCAGCAATATGAATGGAGCTGGAGGCCATAATCCTAAGCAAATTAACATAAGAAAACAAAATACCGCATGATCGCACTTATCAGTGGGAGCTAGCACTGAACACACATAGACATGATTATAAGAACAATAGACACTGTAGTCTATGAGATAGTGAAGGGAGGGGAGGTGGGTTAAAAACTACCTATTGGGTACAATGCCACTACCAGAGTGACGGGATTCATACTCCCAACTTCAGAATCATGCAATGGTACCAAGTAACAAAGCTGCACATGTACCCCCTGTATCTACAAAGAAGTTGAAAAATTAAAAAGAATAAAAGTAAAATTAACTATGAGAGCGAACAAAGAAAAATGGAGTGTGGAGACAGATGTTGGCTCAATGAAGATTGGGACTCTTCTTCCCAATCTCTGCCTTTCACTTTTCTATTCTTTTACCTCCCTCTTTAATTTTTCCTTTTCTTTCTTTTCTGTTGTGTAATTTTTCTTTCTTTCTTTAGCCTCTGCTCTTGTGTTTCTAACTTATTTGTACCCTCTCTCTTCTTAGTCATCTTCATTTTTGTTTCAGTAAAGTGCAGGGTGTAGTTACCATGACATTTGGTGGCAGAGTAACAGCATTTAAAAATATAGAGATATAGACCAATGGAACAGAACAGAGGCCTCAGAGGCAATGCCACACATCTACAACCATCTGATCTTCGACAAACCTCACAAAAACAAGCAATGGGGAAAGGATTTCCTGTTTAATAAATGGTGTTGGGAAAACCGGTTAGCCATGTGCAGAAAGCAGAAACTGGACCCCTTCCTGACACCTTACACTAAAATTAATTCCAGATGGATTAAAGACTTAAACATAAGACCTAACACCATAAAAACCCTAGAAGAAAAGCTAGGCAAAACCATTTAGGACATAGGCATAGGCAAGGACTTCATGACTAAAACACCAAAAGCACTGGCAACAAAAGCCAAAATAGACAAATGGGACCTAATTAAACTCCAGAGCTCCTGTACAGCAAAAGAAACAATCATTAGAGTGAATTGGCAACAAACAGAATGGGAAAAAATTTTTGCAATCTACCTGACAAAGGGCTAATATCCAGAATCTAAAAAGAACAAAACAGATTTAAAAGAAAAAGAACAAATAAGCCCATTCAAAAGTGGGTGAAGAATATGAACAGACACCTTACAAAAGAAGACATGTATGATGCCAACAAACATATGGAAAAATGCTCATCATCACTAGTCGTTAGAGAAATGCAAATCAAAACTACATTGAGACACCATCTCACACCAGTTACAATGGTGATCATTAAAAAATCTGGAGACAACAGATGCTGGAGAGGATGTGCAGAAATAGGATCGCCTTTACACTGTTGGGAGTGTAAATTAGTTCAACCATTGTGGAAGACAGTGTGGCGATTTCTCAAGGACCTAGAAATAGAAATTCTATTTGATCCAGCAATCCCATTACTGGATATGTACCCAATGATTATAAATCATTCTATATGAATGTTCATTGTGGCACTGTTTACAATAGCAAAGACGTGGAATCAACCCAAATGCCCATTGATGATAGACTGGACAGGGAAAATGTAGCACATATACACCATGGAATACTATGCAGCCATAAACAATGATGAGTTCATGTCCTTTGTAGGGACATGGATGAACCTGGAGACCATCATTCTCAGCAAATTGATGCAGGAAAAGAAAACCAAACACCCCATGTTCTCACTCATAGGCAGGTGTTGAACAATGAGAACACATGGATACAGGGAGGGGAGCATCACACACTGGGGTCTGTTGGGGGGAACTAGGGGAGGGACACTGAGGGGTGGAGAGTTGGGGAGAGATAGCATGGGGAGAAATGTCAGATACAGGTGATGGGGATGGAGGCAGCAAACCACATTGCCATGTATGTACCTATGCAACAATCCTGCATGTTCTTCACATGTACCCCAGAACCTAAAACGCATTAAAATATATATTAAAAAACAAAGAGCTAAACCCACACTCCAAAAAAAAATGGCTTTATTTTATACAAGCATGCTTGAATCTCTTCTTTCTGAAAATTAAATAACTAAATTGATAACCCTTTTTGTAAATAGTTTAGAATGCAGCATTGTAAAGTAATAATTAAGAAGATGCACATGTGTTTCTTTGTCAGTAAATACATTTTAAACACTGCTGATATTATAAACATTCACAACTCACCCTAAGTGTTAAACTGTTGATAAATTGTCATCTGATAAGTTTCACCTCAGCCCTGGTTTTATATTTGATAAGTTTAGTTATTGGAAAAGCAGAGAATAAAAGGAGAGAAAAACGTAAGATAAGGTCAGTAGATCTTTCCAGGACTGCTTTCTGCTATATGAATTACTTCCACACTAAACTGCATTTGGGGTTTTCCTTTTCATTTTTTCTATCTAGATATGGTATATACTTTCACTTCAAAGAGTAAAAGTTCTCATAACAGAAGCATAAGGAAAAATTTCTACTCTGCAACTTAACAGCTCTACTACTTTGGGCAACAAATTATAGCACCTATGCTTTAGTCTCCTTATCTACAGTGAGGAATAATCACATACATTTCAATGGTTGCCAGGGTGACTAAACCAGGATAACACAAATTAAATATCTGACATTTATAATTGCCCACTTAATATTAGTTCTTGTTTCTATTTGAAGGTGGTTCATTAGCCTGTATGTTGTAATAATATTTTCAGGTGATTCACAGTAAGCACATAGCTACATTTTAACAGTCAGATATATTATTACACCATGTGGTTATAGCCCATAAATGGAAAGAAAGTACTGTCAACTTCAAAAAATTCCCTCTAATTACCCTCTTTCTGTAACCTTTAGAGTCTAATGTAATTTGCATACAATGACTAAAGTTATTGCCAGGGTACCACTTTGCCAATTTCTAGCAGCAAGCCTAGAAATTGTAATTTAACTGTTTTCTGCAAAGGTTAATGTCGTATATTAAAGAAATGTAGAAAAATAACTGTAGCTCCATTTCTGATGTCACATACTATTTTTCTAAAGCTATTTTTGTCTTTGTTAATTCAATTAAAAACTTGATCTAACTGATATATAGAACACTGTATTAAACAATTGTAAAATATACATTATTTTCATGCATATAAGGAATATTTACCACAACTGGTCATATGATAGACTATAAATCAAATGGGCTAAAAAAGCCAAATTATTGAAATCATACAGAGTATTGCCTATGACAATAAATGAAGTCAGAAATTATCAAAAAGATAACTAGGAACTCTCCACATAGTGGAATGTAAATGCATTTCTAGATAACCTATAGTTCAAAATAAACGCAATTCAATTTAGAGAATATTTCAAAGCAAATAATCGTGAAAGTATGACATACCAAAACTTGTTAAACAAAGCAAAAGACTATTTAGAGAGAAATGTATAAAGTTAATACCAGTTATTAGAAACAAAAAAGCTAAATACTAAACTACCCATCCATCTCAAAAAGATATTTAAAAAGAATAGCACCAGGCACGGTGGCTCATGCCTGTAATCCCAGCACTTTGGGAGGCCAAGGTGGGTGGATCACTTGAAGTCAGGAGTTTGAGATCAGCCTGACCAACATGGAGAAACCCCATCTCTACTAAAAATACAAAATTAGCAGGGCATGGTGGCATATGCCTGTAATCCCAGCTACTCAGGAGGCTGAGACAGGAGAATTGCTTGAACCAGGAAGGTGGAGGTTGTGGTGAGCCAAGATCATGCCCAACACACTCCAGCCTGGGCAACAAGAGCAAAACTCCATCAAAAAAACACAAAAAAACAAAAAAAAACACAAAGTTTAAAAAAATAAAAAAAAAACAGTATATTTTAAAATATTATAATACAAATATATGAGTGTGTATGTATATAAAAAATAAAGGGGTCCAATGAAGCCAAAAGTTGTTTCTTTGAAAAGAATAATACTATTTACATACCCTTAGCAAAGCTATTCCAGGAGAAGAAGAATGCAAAAATAACCAATATCGAATGTTAAAGGTAATGCCACTACAGATCAAGCAGACTTTAAAAAGACAATATAAACATGCTACAAACAACTTTATTCCAACAATGTGGTTTTACACGGCCAAAATGTAAAACTACTATGAAAACATAACATCAAGAATTATACAAGAGGGCATATGTACTGCCCAAATCTTGGTTTCTAATACCAATTCTTTAACAAACCAAGATTCTTCCGGGAAATAGCTGATTTTAGGACTGGGGCAGAAAAAATACAAAATGAACCTGGAACATGTGGTGCTAGAAAATAAGAAGGTATTCAGAACACAAACACATACAATAACAAAAAAATCTCACAATAATGTTTGTGTGTTAAAGGAGTACTGTATGTATCCAACTGAAAGAGCTCCCTATTGTCCAACTGGCACAATTTGAACAACCTCAACAAAAAGTATTATAACCCAATGCATAAAATAAACATCTATGAACACATACTGATACAAACAATTGAGTAAATTTGAGAAAATAGACACATTTCTCGTCCTAAGAATTTCAATATATGTAAATACCCTAATCTTACGGAATATAATTCCATGCTGTTTAATTATGGGCTACACATGATGACTTTCTTCAAAATGTACTGTTTGCAAAGGGAGGAGGTACAAGAGTAAGTGTGCCAAGAAGAGAAATGAGAACCACTGCCTCACCTCAGGTGATGCAAGTGAACATCAACAGTAATGAATCATATTTATAGTGTGCATCTTTCATGTGATGTAATGAGAATGGCACTTTACTCCTGCTGTCTTCCTCTCATTAACACACATTAAAACACATTACCCCAGTCTAGTCATGGGGAAAACATCAGACAAATCTCAGTTGAGGAATATTCTACAAAATACCTAGGCCTCAAAACTGTCAAAGTCATCCAAAACAAGAAAAGTTGGAGGGATTTTTACATGACATTCAGGAGACATGGTCATTAAATGCCATGTATGGAATCCTGAGATAGAAAAAGAACATTGGGAGAAAGGTGAGGGAATCTGAATGAAGTATGGATTTTGATTAATAAAAAGCAAAAACTTTGCTGGAGAAAAGGAAATGGGAAAAAAGACAACCGTAGGAAACAATTATAGAATAATAAAGTAAATCTTTGAATAAGACATCAGATATGCTTGTTTTGTGGAATAATATCAAGCATCTCCATCCTCATATCTCACTTATTATGGAGGAAATCTCAGCAGTGAATAGCCTTGCAAAGAAAACACACAGGGAGAATCTTAGAAAAGTTGAACACATTTTGTGCTCTAAATAAATATTAAATATCACATCTAGAGGTGAAAAATTGCTTTCTAAAACAGAATATAGACTTTTATCCTGTATTCTATATGTGAGAATGTACTATGGACATTCTTTTCTGGACTACTATAAAGTAAAATGTTAAAAAATGTACACAAAATGGAAAACTGAATAGTTCTATACATTTGAGGTATAGATACTAAAAACCTTGCATACACTTATGCTTTATTCTATATAGAAACAAACAAAAACTTTCCTGCAAATAAGCCCTAGACCTGAATGTTTTCATTTATGTGAAATTAAAAAACAATTCCAGTTTGTTGGGAAAAGCTGGCACAGCTCAGATACATTGTTCCCTATACCAATACATATATAAAGTGTGTATAAAAGTTTATATATAGTTATTATATATAAAAGTTTCTCATATACATATACATATAAAACTAGCAGAGATAATACCTGACAGGGCTATTTCAAGAAACAGAAATTATAGGTCAGTTTCTCTCATAAACATATATGCAAATGAAAAACGGTGAAAGAATCCAGCAACATACAAAAATTATAACACAACTAAATTTCATCATATGGTCATGTGATATTGGTTTAACATTTGAGAACTGACAATTCACCATATTAATAAAAGAAGAGCACATAATCATGTCAATAGAAAGAGAAAAGCAAAGCACCTGCAAAACTTTCATCTCATTCATGATTTTAAAAATGTATAAACAACTCTTCCCAAACTGGAAGTTAAAGGGAAGTTACATAATATAGGCTTATGATAAAGTATCTCTTTAAAAAAATCGGAATGATTATTTTACTTTATAATGAAATATTAACCCCTTTACCCCAAGTCTGAGAATAAAAAAAGATACTGGCTATCACCATTTCTATTAAATATTTCAACAAATGTCCTAGCCAGAACCCAAAAATAATTAAATTATTTTTTAATGTATAATTTTATGATTATATAATAGTTGTAAATATGGAGTACAGGTGATATTTTGATATCAGCACACAATATATAATGATCAAATCTGTGTAATTGAAATATGCATCATCTTGAACACGTATTATTTCTTCATGTTGGAAACATTCCAAATCAACCCTTCAGTTATTTTGAAATATACAATAAATTAATTGTTAACAATAGCCACCTTATCATGCTACCAAACTTTTCAAGAACAAAAGAACTACAAAGAAAAAAATGAAGGCATCACAATTTTCAAACAACATAGTTGTGAATAAAGAAAATCCAAAAGCACATTGAAATAAATATTACTTTAAATATACATGAATTTAGCAAGGTAGCTGTATACAAGGTCAACACATATATGTGTACATACATATACACAACACAAAAATACAATGGAAAATAAAGTTACCCTTTAAAAAAGCAAAATTTAAAAAATGAAATATGAAATATCAAGAAATACTTCTACAAAATGTATGCAATACCTCTTATAGAAAGCCCTAAAACATTATTGAGAGAAAATAAAAAATACCCAAATGGAGAAATAAACCTTGTTTCTAGATTGGAACTTCTAATATTGTAATAATGTAAATGTCCCCAAATTGATTCATTTATCCAACGTCTAACTGCAGTAAAAATTGTAGCAGATGTATGTGTGTATATTTGTGTATGCTGTGTAAACTGAAAAGCTGGTTTAACATTTCACATAGAAATTAAAAGGCCCCAAAATAGCCAGAGACTCTACTTTCTTGAAGAAAGATACTCAAAGAACCTGTGCAATCATATATAAAGATATAAAAATACAGTAACTAAGATTTGGTATTGCTCAAAGAAACATAATAGACCAGTGGAACAAAATAGATAATCCAGAAATAGACCCAAATCACAAATGAATAAAAGATCAGGTTTTCAATAGAGGGTATTAGGTCAATTGGATATCCATAAGCAAAGAGAAATGAATATTGGCTTTTACATCATATATAGAAAATTAATTTCTATTAAGTTATACATTAAAAGAAAAAGGTGATACAATAACACTCATAAAAATTAACATAGGAAAATATATTCCTGGCCTTAGAGTAGGAAAGCACTTATCAAACAGAACCACTAAAAAGATTACTCATGAAGGAGAAGACTGAAAACTGGACTTCTCTTCATCAAAAGGCACCATTAAAAAAATAAAAATACAAGCTACAGAGTAGGAGAATTCATGTAACTGACAAAGGACACTACCTAGTTGCTATGGGTGTGTAACAGATTCTTTTTCTTTTTTTGAGGGGGTAGGGACAGAATCTCTCACTGTTGCCCAGGCTGGAATGCAATGGTGCAATCTCAGCTCACTGCAACAGTCGCCTCTCAGGTTCAAGTGGTTCTCCTGCCTCATCCTCCTGAGTACCTGGGATTACGGATGCCCGCCACCACGCTCAACTAATATTTTGTATTTTCAATAAAGGTGGGGTTTCACTATGTTGGCCAAGCTGGTCGCAAACTCCTGACCTCATCATCCTCATGCCTTGGCCTCCCAAAGTGCTAGGATTACAGGCATGAGCCACTGTGCCCAGCAAATTATTTTATTATTTAATCATAAAAATGCCCCACGACTGTTTTAATATACTCTTGCATTTGGTTGATCAGAAATTAAGAAATGACATAGTGGGGATGCCTTGACCTCCTGTGTCTGAGACCTCAGCTGAGAAGACTCAAAGGCAGAGAGTGACTAGGTATCTGGAGGCTGCAATCATCTGGAAATCCCCCTCGCTCTGATGCCTGTACTGCTGAGCATGCTTACAGATGTCCTCAACAACATGCTCAGGGTAGATCTTCAGTGTGGTGGCTCACAGCTGTAATACCAGCACTTCAGGAGGCTGAGGTGGGCAGATCACCTGAAGTCAGGAGTTCAAGACCAGCCTGGCCAACAGGGTGAAACCCTATCTCTACTAAAATACAAAAATTAACAGGGTATGGTGGTACACACTTGTAATCGCAGCTACTTAGGAGGCTGAGGTACAAGAATCACTTGAACTCAGGAGGAGGAGCTTGCAGTGAGCCAAAATCAGGCATTGCACTCCAGCCTCGGCAACAGAGTGAGACTCTGTCACACACACACACACAAAACAAAACAAAACAGGGTGGAACTTCTTATATATTGGTTCAGGGCTTCAGCACAAATAACCAGCCAAACAAAGTAGAGGCTATACCGTCATTTATAACTTAGCCTTGGAAGTCACATAGTATTGTTTTTGCCATACTGTTTTGGACATAGCAATTACAAGCTCTCCCAGAATAAAGGGTGAAGACAAAGACCTCACCTTAAGGGAAGAGGGAAGTCAATAAATTGTGTGGTAATTTCTTTAACTACCACAGACATATATAGAATCTATATAATGCTTTATATCATTTTGACAAAGACAGATAATAGAAAGAAAATAGTCCTAAATCTTGAAAGTATGAAAGTAGATTAGTGTTATATATTATGTGAACTCTATTAACCTACTTCTATATTCAGAGATTATGATGTTGGACAACACATAACTTTACAGAGGTCTAGAGGAAATTGCTAAGTGAACTGGTTCTGATGATATAATTTGAAGAGCTAGAAAAAGGGAAATAAATTGATGTTTAGCCTTTCCTCCCAGTTAAAAAGAGGTTTTTGCAACTATGACCTATTTTTGGGAGTTCAGGTTAAGCCAGTGTTAATAACAGCAGACGACGTTTACTAGGTCACCTACCCAGCCCTCCTGATTCCCTGATTCTGGAAAACAATGTCTCACATATCTTGTTAGAGCAGAAGCAGCTTTGTCCATGTAACATGATTCTCTGCTACACTAAATGACAGATTAAAAGTGGGCCCAGTACTTAATCTAGAACAATCATCTCTTCCTCTAGGTTGGACCAACTGGATAGTTTGAATTGGGCTTGCATGGCATCTTTCTCTGTCTGTTTGACCAGATTGGGAACCAGAAAGTTCACAGGCTATCATCAGCCATGTTTTTCACTCTGTGGACTCAGAAGCAGATAGCCTGCAGGGATGAAGAATGCTGAAACAAGATGCACAAAATGGAGCAGAAATGAAAAACATGGAAAGAAAATGGAGAGCCATCAAATTTCTGGATTCATCTTTTCCTTCAGCACCGGGTATTTCCCTGCTTTATGAAACACTGTTGTATTCTCATACAGTCATTTTTGTTTAACTAGGCTTTCGAACCTACAAATCAAATACATTTAAGTAATTAAATAATAAACAACTGAATATTTAGTCCCAGGCAATAGGAGGCTTAATAGGAAAATGATAGTCAGAAGCATATCGATAGCTAATGTTTATTGACGATTTACTTTATCCCACTGATCATATAGTTAACTAATAACACATATTAGAGGTGATAAATATGAAGCTTAAGTAATGTACTCAATGTCACACTAGACAAGAAAAGAGATGAACTTTGAACCCAGGTTAGGCTAGGCTGAAGCCTTTGCTTTTGGCTAGTATGGCCTATTAACTTTACCAAATTCTAGAAGATAAATTCTGAGCAAAATCTAGATTTGAAATGAAAGTCAGAACAAGATGTAGCCTGGAGACATTTTTGCTTCTGAACGTAGACTTTTTAACAGAGCTATGAACAAGCTATGGGGCAAGATAAGCTCTTAAACAAACCAAATATAATTAAATATTTTAGATCAATGCCTTAAAATTATTTTTAGGCAAAGGACCTACCCAGCCTGTTACCACTTTTGTGAGATAAAGATACATCAATGTACAAATATTTATGCACTTGACTTGGAATTAGAGGTATTGTGGACTCAAATTTTGACTGCAGCCCATATATTTCTAAAGTCTAGTAATTAGATAATTATAAGCCAACATTTTGATGACAATATGCATCACTGATCATTTTAGGGTTAATGAATCCACTCACAAGAAGCTAGATTAAACATGATAGAGCTAAATTAACACTTATTTAGAAACAAAACCAAAAAATTTTTACAAACGAAAAAGACTGTGAAAAAAATAACACTGATGTTATATCTGTAATAACTACCATCAAAATCCTTCTGTACTATACTGAGCATTCTAGCCCTGCTTTATATGTACTAGGAACTCTACAATGTTGCATAGGAGGTAACATTCTTAATAGAATAATATACAAGTGTCCCCATAAAACTATAGTTAAGTTCTTGTTTAGGAATATAAATTATAGTAATTCAGAATATCACAACAATTTTGTGGTGACTTTTACTAGGCTGACAATCAAAAATTAAAGTGTCTCTGGAACTGAGCATCATCGACCCAAAAGAACCAAAGAAAGTACTTACATTTTGAAGAAAATTCACAGGCTATGAGATACAAGAAAACCTTGTTCTGAAATTGAAGAATTGCTATTTCAGATATAAAAATCATCATGGGTAAGGCAGAGGGAGGAAATAAGGATGAAAATGGCCTAACTAAAGCAGACACCATATGGTAGAAAGAGTAGAAATAAATTTTTTTGGGTGAAAGGGGATGGACTGTGAAAGACTGAGCTATAAGCAGAGAAGCTTTAACATACTGGGCTTTAGGAATTATAGAAAGTTCTTAATTGGAAAAACAACGGGTTATACGTTAAGGATATTTGTGGGAGCATCTGAGTGCAGGTTAGATTGAGACTGGACACAGTGAAACCGCAGGACCACACAGAAAGCCTTCACAGCAATTAGACACTGCATGAAATGCTCAGAGCACAGTGATCACATGGGGCCTGGAGATGAATGATCTGAAGAATGTGAGAGAAATAAATGAGCGAAAAGGAAAATGCAAGAGTCAAAACCTAGCAGAGTGGGAGTGTGGTGGTTCTAATCATGTAAATGAAGTAGAAAAATGACTGCAAATGAAATCCTGCTCCAAGCAAAAATGTCAAATTTGTAGTAACTATGGAAATTTAAATAAATATACATTTTTGAGCTAGTTGAATAAGTAGCTGAGTTAGGACCAGGATAAGAGGTCAAGGCTGGAGATGTAGATAAGAGAATTAGATAATGAAAGCAATGTTAATTGAATCCCTAATGAATAGTAAAATACATGTGTAGATTGAATATATAGAGGAAAGAAAAGGTTTGAGCACACAGATTAAGAAAACCTTATTGTTAGTAGTCAGAAAATAGAGAGGAGACACTTGAAAAAGAGAACAAGAAGGAGGGGTCAGAGTAACGAAGGGTAAGGAGAAATAATGGAAGTGCAGAAGACAAAAGAAAAAAGCATTTTAAGAAAAGCGGATGGCCTATGCAAAATGTTAGACTTCAAAGGAAAATAAAGCCTGGGGGAAAACCAGTGCAGAGCCGGGAAGGACATTTCAATATCTAGCAAGTGAAAATATTTGAGCAAAATGTAGAAACATAAGATTGATTATAGGGCTTCAGAAAATAAGTAGGTAGGAAATGGAGGCAGAGGTACAGATGGAAGGTTCAAGGGGTTGGCAGCAAAAAGGGAGACAGTCTAAACAGGAGTTAGAAAGATGCATTAGCAATACCAAACAAGGATTGTATTAAGAGAGGTTATCCTCTAAATACGAAGGGTGCTTAAGTAGATGAAAGTTCTTTATTAATTACGCTGTGCAATGTCCTATTTTGTCAAGAAGAGTTTTAATAAAACAATTGATGAGCAGCATCTCGACATTTCAGAGTTTGTAAACCAATGTTTTCTCTTTAAGGCTAAGTAAAAACATTAACTGCTGGAGGAGATATTCCTCCATGACATATTTAGTAAAATGTTATCTTATTAACAGGTTCATTAATCCATGCATTCAACCATCATATAGAGTCTGCCTCAGATTTTGTCTTTTGAATGAGGGCATCTGTTAATTTCTGCCATCACTGAGCCATTTTACGTTTGTTCTAAATGGATTTCATATTACTGGCTTTAACCAATTTCTCGAATTTAATCAGGGTATAATGTGTGCTGATCCAAACCACATCATGTTACAATGCTGTTATACTTGTTACATCTTTAAATTATGCTTATTTTACTTGTTTCTATTAGTTGTTAATTACAGTATTCATTAATATTATATTTAGAGGTGTGTTATTAAAGACTCAGAACAACATGTCCCTCCAGACTGATAGTAGCCTATCAATGCTTCCTAGAAGGGTGGTGTTCAATTATTTTTCAGTTATATAATCTATACGGTTGTCACTTCTTTCCAATCAACATTGTTACTTTCCTTCTTTCCTTCTGTTAATTCTGTTAGACCTTCGTCTCATTAATTGATTAGTTTTCCATTATTGCAGTGGGAAAAAAAATGAACTTATTTGGCCTAATTTGTTTGCCTCAAACATATTTGGCTTCACTGTGATAGCAGATGGGTATAAAAATATATGCATGTATACACTCTGCCTCTCTTCTTGGCAAGTGAATTAGTCCACAACATTTTCTGTAGCCCATCTCACATTTAATGTCACAGAAGGAATTCATCTCTTGGCAGTGAACATTAGTAGCCTGAAGAAAGGGGGTCATAAATCCCATTTTCATTTTTTATTAAAATCATACTATGTCAGGGTGTAATTTTCTTTTTGTGATACAGTGTAATTTATTCAGTGACCTTGGACCATGTTCCTTTGCTAATCTGAAAGGTTGAATCAGTGTACTAACGATTTCTGCAACTTGACACAGTTTCTTCTAATATAAAGCCTTCAAAAGCTCAGCTTTTAGCTGAATACTCAACAATAAAAGGAATAATATAGGTGAATTTTAACAGGAAAAGAAAGGGCCAATGCAAACTTTTTGAAAATGAAACAAAATCTGTGAGTCACACAGAAAAATAATAGTTTTTTTTATTAAATATAAAATATATTTATTTTTTATATTTATATAAACCTTTTATAAACCTACTATCTACAGACTGAAATATCAATCTGGTCAACCTCATATCTTCAGCCTCTTTGGTTTCAGTCCATACATTATCTTGTCCCTAATTCCTAAACAAATATGAAAACAAAACAACAACAACAAAATCCAGGAAGGAACTCAATGAATAAATAAAATGGCTAAAACTAAGTTTCCTATAATAATTTCAGTTTTCTTTCTAAATAAGTTTAGTCATTACTAATAACTTTTTTCTTTTTTAAAAACACACCTATTTATTGGCAGTCTAATGTAAAAGTTTGAAAAGGTAAAGAACAGGCAGTCATTCTGGTAGCTCAGACTCATGATTACATAATGCCTCCAGACTGTGGCCGATGTAGCCTATCTTCTGGAACAGGCTTGCTACCCCTAACACTTTTCTAATACATGCATCCCTGATTCAATTCAAAGTTCAACCACAAGCTGTCAATTTCCTTCCTTGTTTTATGTCAATCTCATCTATTTGGCAAAACCCAAACCCAGATTAATTTTTCAGCCTTCTCTCCCTTCTAATCCAAAGTAAACAATTCCTGGTGAAAATCACAGGGCTACACCATATATTCATGATCTTATTATAAATAATAAGGCAACAACTCAGAATTAGATATTTGTGTAGCTATGTCTATGTGTATCAAAAGCACGAGCTATGTTTTTTAAACTATGATTCAAATCATTAGTAAAGTAAGTTATAAAATTAGTTCAGTAGTACAGACATGCATTTTTATTTTTTAGCAAAATATGAGAGTAGACAATAAAAATCAGACTGCCTCGCCTGTAGTAAACCAAAGATACTCTTTCTTAAAACATACTTTATTTATGAATGTGCATTATGGGTTATACTGTAAAGTGAAATCTTTGCTGTGGTTTGTGGTCAAAATAGTTTTCTGGTATAGAACTATATAGGACAGGCATCCCCAAACTACAGCCCATGGGCCGCATGCAGCCCCCTGAGGCCATTTATCCGGCCCCCTGCCGCACTTCAGGAAGCGGCACCTCTTTCACTGGTGGTCAGTGAGAGGAGCACAGTATGTGGCGGCCCTCCAATGGTCCAAGGGACAGTGAACTGGCCCCCTGTGTAAAAAGTTTGGGGACGCCTGATATAGGATATTGGTGAGAATGTGGTACAACTGGAATGCTTAGGCACTGCTGGTGGAGATGTAACATAGATTAATCACTATTTTAGATAAGAACTACAGTTTCTCATATAGTTAAAGGTATACTTACCATATGACCAAACAACTCTACTTCCACGTATTTACACAAGGTAAAAAATATATATGAACAAAAATATTTTGTTCATAGGTGCTTCATTCATGGTAGCCAAATAACTCTGGAAATAACCCAAATATCCATCAACTGATGAACTGATAAACAATTTGTAGTAAATCCATACAATGGATTACTTTTCAGCTATTACATTTTCTAACTACTTATACATGCAATGAAAATCAATAAATTATGCTATATGCAAGAAGATAGCAAAATATATAATATGTAATATTTTTATATTTATATTAGCTTAGAAATGTCAAAAATCATAGTGACAGAAAGGTCAGTAGTTTCCAGATACTAGGAATGAGGGAAGGGTTAGAATTACGAAGGGTAAGAAGGCAACTCTTGAGTGAATGGAAATGTTCTGTATCATCATTGTGGTTGAGAACACAGAGCTGTATACATTTCTCAACATCCATCAAAACATACAGCAAAAATTACTAAATATTAGTGTGTATAAGGTATCTATTAATAAAGCTGAATTTAAAAATACTAAGAAAAAACATGTTTTTATAGGTCTTTTCATATGCTTGAACTGACAAATCTATTCGATAGTAACAACAGTATGGCGAGATTTTTTTTACTTTTTAATCGTAAATACAAGTAACGAACAGTTACTTTTCACTACACTTTTTAATTTTCCACTATGTCAGATAAATTCATCTTCCTTTTATGTAAATAGAAGTCCACTGCATTAGATTAAAGCTTAACTACATTTGAACGTGGTAGATGGAGAGGATTTTGACGTTCCTCGTAAGGTGTATGTTATTTTGTGAAACAAGGTATTGTTTTCTCTTTTTCTGGAGTGAGGCTTTGTGGACGTCTTTTTTCTTATGTGAAAACGTTGCACTAGACAATATGAGCCAATTTAAACATTAGTCTCCTGGAGAGAAAATATTACCAGATAGATTTTCCAAGACAATGAGTTCAAAGGGTAATTTCCCAGTTATTGATCTTTTTCAGAAAGAATTTCTTTGTAATTATTCTCACCTTTGCCCTCTGAAAACTGCTTCAAAATAGTCTTTAAAGAGTTTTTTTTGAGTCTATCCATCTTCCACCCACTCCTCTTCCCATATCAACTGATTCCACTGGAATATGAATAGCTGACTAAGCAATAACTGCCTTTTAACAGCAGAGACTCTCTAGGGGAAGACCAGATTGTACTGTGAACTGCACATTCAAATAAGTGGGTAAAACTGAGCAGTATCTCTTCCCTTGAATAAGAAAGTTTCTGTGAAAACCAATCAACTAAGACTCATAACTGCAGATGGCTTGGAAAAAATATGGTCATAATAATATTAAATATCTTATCTAATGATTTTTGTGTTTTCAAATTAACTATAAATATATGTGTACATTTTAGCTTTATTTGATCCTTCATGTGGAACCCCTTAGGCAAAGACTGTGATGTTGACTGTAATTGTATGAAAGTTCATACACTATGGAGGTTCATCTATCAGTTATGATAAAGATACCATATAACACTTATATACAGAGTCTGGATTATTTTAATATGTATCTTATTTTCTCAGTTGATGCTATTGTACAAATTTTCAACAAATCCGTAAGAACACATATCTCCTCAAAATACTGAAGAGAAATTTTGTTTCTTCCAATTGTTTCTAAGCCTTAAAACACCAAATGGCCTGAAGTTATTGAGATATGATACTGCTAACAGGTGGTTCTGTTGGGACATGAATGTTCCCTAATGATAGATAGGTCATATTGGCTTATGGTCGCTGATAAACATGACAGAATGTGTCTAGATCCAAACTCTTTGTATACAATAGGATCACTTCTTTTGTGGAAATTAAGTTCTAAATTAGGCAGCCAAATTCTTTTAAATTTTAAATTAATCCATCCATAAGTATATACATGGTTGGGGGAATACAACCTGGTATCATCTTTCTTATGAAAGGAAAAAATAAAATCCTAAACATTTATACTATTTGTGTCAGTAAGATAGCATTGCAGCCCTAGGAATAGATAGTCAAGAGACTCCTGAAGGTTTTACTGCATATTCTTTAAATATTATGCCTTCCTATATTCAATACATTTTACTAGATATATTTGTTGCTATAAAGAATAAATGAAACACCAAATGCCACTTTATTAAAAATTAGATTCTAAAGTCTAGACAAGCTGAAAAAAATGTACACATGGTTCTGCTCCACTGTTTTTCTCATTTTTCAGCATTATTAAAGTATAACTGGCAAGTAAAACTGTATATATTTATGGTGTATAACATGATGTTTTGATAAGTTGTAAAACGATTAAACCAAGCCAATTAACATATCCATCATCTCACATACTGTTTTCTTGTGTGTGTACGGTGAGAATATTTAAGATTTACTCTTTTAGCAATTTTCAAGTATACAATGTATTTCTTTTGAATCATATGGAAGGGAAAGTAGTTTGCATAAGAATAAGAACATCAAAGGACATATATCTTATTCATTGTCAGTCATAAGTGAAGTCTTGAATGCTCTGATCAAAAGATTAATAAGTCTAATACACAGGGATTTTTCCTATACCATCAAGACTCTAATATAGAATTGACATATTTCAAAGACTTACTAAGAAGTATAATCTGGAAATAAGAATGTATCAAGAGTTATAGGCAAAATAATAACAAACCACCTCTGGTGTGTTATGTGCTACTGTAGGATACTAAGTATTAAAAACCTATTTGAATGATGATAGATTTTTTGAAATCTTTTTATTTTTATTTTTTAAATCCATTTTTGGGTTATGAGAAAGTAAATCCGACACTGCAGAAAAGTGTGCCCGAGTGAAGACAGCAGATGGCAATAGACAGGGTTATCAAATCAGGGGAAGAAACGCGAGAATGGTGGGCATACCACGTACCAGTTTCGTCTGTCTGTTGTTGGGCCTCATTTGTCCAAGCAGCACTTACTTTTGCACACACACATGGTCAGTCCATTCAGTCATGGTGGCTTCAAACCTTAGCCAAGTCACTTAACATTTTAAACTGGCCCCATTTTAGCTTTGAAGGATATGGCTTAGAGAACTTCTTTCTCTGTTCCCAAGGGTGTATCTGAACATGCTCTGAGAGCAGCACTGACAGGCGGAATTAGAGAAGCAAGCTATTCCAGCATCCATTTCCCAATCCTTATTATTCTCCTGCTTCCTTCCCTTGTATCTCCTAAAGGCTTTCTAAAATACTTCAGTACCATTAGTATTTAGAAATATTTTTTAAAACACATGGTTTGCAAACATTCTTAGGCATGTTCATATACCCTGAGTATTTTTTTTTTTCTGTATGGCACCAGAAGTTATTGCTTGTGTGTGAATACATGAACATAAATTATTAACACCTCAAACCATGTCAACACATTTTAAACATGGAACATATTCACCTGGCTAAATTTTATATATAAAAAGTGATATTCTATAAAGCCACATTCCCACACCTGTCACTCATCCAACCTCTTCTCTGCCCCTATAATAGGTAAGCACTACTCTTGGTTTGTTGGGCGTTCTACCAGAGCTCACCTAGGGAAATATGAGCACATTTGAATTTACTTTTATCCCTTCATTTAACACAAATGTAAAAACAGCATTCTATTCCCCCATTTCCACTGTTCTGTGCATTCTGCTTTAAAAAAAAAATCCCTTCTATATCAATAAAATGCATCTTTATTTTTGCCTAGCTGTATAGTACAGCATTATATGGTTGTCTGTTATTACAGGTTATGACACCATTTCTGTGTGCACCTAAATTTATAGAATACATTTTCAAAAATGGAACCGTTGAATTAACAAATATATATATTTTAAATATTAATATTGTCAAATTAATTTTATAGAGGTTATGCCAAGTTATACTTCCTCCAGCAACAGATAAAGAATTTTGCCTTTGCTTAACCACTGCCTTCCTATTGTAACATGGTATAGCAGAAAGAGTACTAGGTTTAGATTTTAATCAACTCTGCCATTTATAAGCTGTGTATTGGACAAGTCATTTTTTTATCTTAGTATTTTCATCTGTAAAATACAGATGTGACCAGTCACTTTCCAAAGTCATCATCAGTAGAGTTAGAGTAGTTCTACAAAAATTTTCCATCTGTGGGAGTGCAAATTATGTCTTCTATTCTTCCAATGTTCCTTCAAGTTCTCAACATTGTATGAGACTATTCCTGGTATCATACACATTCAAAGGGGTCATAGTAAAAGTTGAAGAAGAGGAAATACATGTTACTAATTTTTATGTACTTCAGGAAACCTACTAATCACCTTTCACAATAAGTGGTCACAAAACTGGACTAAATCAGATGACTAGAAGAACTGAATGGCTCTATAATGTCTACCCTGTTGGTATTTGATGCTATTCATGTTTAATTAGTTATTCCATGCATCTGAAAGAAGGTGACAAGAGAGTGTTGATGACATGCCAATAAATGTGTACAGTCTGTTCTTTACATTTTGTTCTGATAGGTATCATTGCCAAGTAACACAATCCACTCACTTTCATACTATTGGTTTCATATTTAAAATTAAATCTTATGTTTGCTTGCTTATTTTGTTATCAGTGATGAGGTCTGAGGTTTGGGGATTTTCACAGAGAAAGAAATAGTTCCCAAGAGGGTAGTCTAGTTCAAGTAAAGTAAGAGAGATGAGGTCCATCTCTCCAATGCACAGCGTCCAGAATTAAGCTTACTTCCCCGGCTGTTAACAGCAAATCAGCCACAGGGATAGGTACAGGCAATGCAATAGCAATTACTGTGACTTGCTGTGCTTTGCCATGGGATATTAATATGTTGAACAAATATGGATCCCTTGTGGTATGTATCATAGCAGCATCCAGAGATATGCATGATATCCCCTGTTCATTTCACAAGTGAGAAAAAGAATACAATATACAGTGACCAAGTTTTGTAACAATTTAAGAGAAAAGTTGATCTAGAAGAGCTTCCGGTTACAAAATAACATCACATCATGTGCATGCACTCAAGTCCTTCATTAGTTACATCTGGTAAAATTGCCTTCAATACACAGTATCTGGCATGAGATGAAAGAGAAAAAAAAGGAACCAGCAGGAAATAGAAAGCCTTCCAATTTAATGACATTTTCCTTAAAAATAAAGAAGAGTTACAATAAGCAAACTTGAAAAAAACTGTACAAAGACAAAAAGCAATGTTCTTAGCTGCTTATTTTCAGCCTCACTTCTGTTATTTTAGTACTGAGTTAGAAGACGGCTTCTTTCTTTACTCACTACATTTGTTTTGAGCTGTGTACTAAAGTCAAGGTGTATTGATGCAGAGGAAAGGAGAACCTATTTTTATACAAAACAGCATGTGGCCCTAAATACCTACTTTTTGATCACCAGGTAAAAACAAGCTGAGAGTGGAGTCCTATCTTTAAGACAATCTAGTCCTAGGGCTGCAATTTATAGGTGGTGAAATTGAGGTCTGGTGAAATTATGTGACTAGCTCATTAGTGTGCAAGCTAGATGAATACTGTACGTCGCATACATATCCCAAGCTATTGGAAATCAAACTAAAGAATTATTTAAAGCCATCTATCTGAAAAGGATGCAGGAACACAAAAATACATCATTTAGCCCTGTTCTGCCTCTCCTAGAGGCACAAAAGATACTTTCTGTAAATCCTGGTACTCCTAACAGCCACTAACGTCAGAGTGCTATGTGCTTTTCTTAAGCAACTACAGATAAATCAGCATATTTTGAACCTAATTGAATTTTTGACTTCTTCACCTATTGTGATAATCAAGTGTTTATAACTGGTTTTCCAAAACCAGAAGTTAGGTAAACAAAAGCGAGTAATTAATCCTCTCTGAGGAATTCCTCCTGCTATCTGAAAGACAGACTGTTACAATCCAGTGAACTCTGGGAGCTGAAAAGTAAGCAGTCACATAACCTAAAGAGAGGGAGCAGATTAGCAAAGCTGTAGAACAGTTTTTTCCTTGTCTTAAATTTACCTTCTACGAACTTCAAGAAACTGGCTCTAATGTTAGATAGTTTGAACTTATGTTCTCCCTAAGCCCTCATTATTTACTAACATAAAATAATTTATTTTAATTGAATTTTCCTATTCTTTTAAATCATTTCTCACACATCTAAAGATACTCATTCTATGGAGGCAGAGCTTTCCTTTAAAAATGCTTGTCTGTTCTGTGACTGGGTCTTGCAGAGGTAAGAATAGATTGAATCTCTCCCTACAAGAAATAGCTGCTTCCCTTTACAAGATGAATGACAGAAATAACTTCCCCTCACAACGTTTCAGAGGTACCTAATCAGACCCTAAGTAAACTGAGTAATTTTAAAAAAACTATATTGACAAAGTTAAGATGCATATGTAAGACATATAACTATGTAGAAATTTGACTATATTTTAACGATTCTTTTGATTATCTGTTTGTCTTCTTTCACTGTACCCTCAGATTAAACGTCACAGTGAGAACAGTGACACAACACAGGTGCCAAACATAGGTCCAGAATTTTAGATGTGCTCTACAGAAGCATAAAGAGCGAATGACAAATTTCACACGTGATCCATTCAGATATTTAAATATCGAATGCAATATGACTGACATTCCATCTAGTCTCGACTTTCAGTCTTCAATTCCAGTGCCTTTTACCAAAAGGAATCAATTCACAAGATGTTCAATGAGTTCTCAGAATGCCTGCAACTCTATCACAAAGCCCCATCTGCAGAAAGGTCACTTCTATAGGCATCATGCAAAAATCTGCCTTTTGTTACTGGATTCAGTTTGAATTTTTTAAAACACCTATTTTATAGAAATAAGTGAAACTCCCTGCTGATTGAGATTTCATCTAGAATGGCCTAAATGTTGTGGAGCATTATTCCTCAGAATATTCTTTCATTGGCTTTTTCTTGGAAAAAATTACTGGCAGGTCACTTATGGCCTCTGTGTGTAGATGAACACATGAGAGTTAAATGTGCACCAGGTTTTGAGCAAAGTACTTTATATGGTTTTTCCTTATTTAATCCTCTAAAAATAGTATGAAATAAAGTGTTATTATCTCTACTTTATAGGTGACAAGACCAAAGCTTAGGGAAGAGAAAGCAACTTGTTCTAGGTCAGATATTCAATGGTGCAAGAATAAGTTAAACTAAGCAATCTGATTCCAAAGACAGTGCCTGTAATTTCTTCTGGCTGTCATGAAAATAAGGTTAATTATTTCCTCTAAATATTCTCATGAAGGTATGATCATGAGTGATGAAAGAAAACTAGAAATCATTTTAACCAATGTCTTCATTCCACAGGTGACAAAATAAACTTCTTTTAAATGTCTCTATTTCTATGGACATAACATAAATAGTAAGAATCTATGTGAGCTGGGTGTGGTGGCTCATACCTCTAATCCCAACACTTTGGGGGGCCAAGGCAGGTGGAACACTTGAGCCCAGGAGTTTGAAACCACCCTGGGCAAAATGGTGAAAACCCATCTCTACAAAAAATATAAAAAAATAGCTGGATGTGGTGGCACATGCCAATAGTCCCAGCGGGGAGGCTGAGGTTAGAGAACCGCTTGAGCCCACAAGACAGAGGTTGCAGTGAGCTGTGATCACACCACTGGGTGTGATTAGGCTGAGTGATAGAGTGAGACTGTCTCAAAAAAATGAAAATAAAATAAAAGAGACAATCTATGTGACTGGAAGTTTACAGTTTATTTCAATAAATATTGTTTAAACATTCTTGCTTTAAAAACAAATTTAAATATGTAAAAGATCTAATAGCTATAAAAACATTCATTCATTTTATATTGCTTTGTGGCCACTTCCAAGCTTTATGTATAAAATTGTACACAATAGAGATGATCATATCATCATAGTGTGTATTACTTGTCTCAAAGTACATAGTTTTCCATGTATCTTGACAGTCTTCATATTCATCATTTCAATGGCTATGTAATACTCCATCAAACTGATATAGAATAAAACTAATTCACCATTTTAATAAAACACCTAACTTTATTTATTAAATGCAAACTGAGTTTGTGTGAGCATGTATTAAAAATTGCTAGACGTATTTTCAATGAAAAAAATCATTCTAGATATTGGCAGATTATCTATGTCCCACAAACCAGATTTTAGAGCAATGCCTTAATGAAATGCATACTGCCTTATTTACTCTGATTTGAAGTTTTGAGGTCTGCAATAGCTATTCTATATCTGTCATTTGTAATACAGATCATTGTTATTATGATTATGTATCAAGCTTTTTGGATTCCTCCTGTACTTTATGAATATATCACAGATTTAAAGGTCTCTGTCCCCCAACAATTATGAACTCAAAAAATGGGTAAAAATAATTATGCACATTGAACACAGATTCATTTTCATATCTTACATTTCTTACATAGAAAATGTAAGATATGGGGAATAATTTTAAGAAGGGGAAGAAAATATCCTAGATAAAGAAAAAAATTTACGGTGATGGCATGTCTAGGTTTATTTTTAACTAACTGATGGATTTGACTGAGTGTTTCTCTCAAACACATGATTTAACTTCTGCAATTCTCTATTATCTGAGAGAAGCTTATCTGCCTGCTGTGAGCAATTTAACTCTTACAGGACTAGCTTTTGTGTTTACTTATCCCCAACTGACTTGATTCTACTGTCCTTGAGATATTAGGACCTGTGATACCAAAGACAACCTTTGTTTCATGTATATTTACGGAGTTAGTAATCCTCCACAAAGGAGCTTCCAATTTTCACTTGCTAAAACTCAAAAGGTCAAGAGAATGAGTGGGAAGAGGATGACACTGTAGCCTTGAGATGGAATAAGGAAGAGTTTCATAAAGAAACTAACATTTGATCTGTGTGCTGAAGGATACAGAAAGGCTGAGAGAGAGGATAGGGCACCTCACACAGGGAAGCACAGGGCCAGGAAACATGATGGGCATTATATAAGGATCCATAATTTCTGGAAACACAGATGAATATAAATATAAATGTTTATAAACGGATTATTGATATTACATTAAAATACATGGCATGTTTAAAACATCACATGGCATCTTCAATATGATACCTCTAAATGTTGCGTAGTTCAATGGGCTGTACAAAATTGCAATGAATGCAGTGCATTGATAAACCATTTGCATCAATCCTTGCACAAACACCTGTGACGCACTACTTTACAGGAATTGTATTTCTTATTTTTATTCAATACACCTGGACACTTAACATGCCACGTAAGAAATAAGGTCTTAAATATAAACAGAAATAAGAAAAAACACCATTATCTGTGTTTCCGTATTTTATGGTAATATTATAGGATCCATGGAAGTTTGACTAGAGGGAAGAATGCACACTGAGGAGATAAAGAAGAAATGAAAAAAGGAAGAGAGGGAGGGAGAGGCAAAGGAGGGAGGATCTAAGGACAATATCACTAAGAGTACAGCCTGCCATCAAGACCTATCTAAGCTTCTTTGTTTTAGTGGTAAAGAATTGCTAAAAGGTCATAAGCAATATGAGTTACATAATACAATTAACAATGTAGGAAGGCCACTCTAGTATTAAAGGGTTGGAGTGGTTGTGGGGAAGCAAAGGTAGGAAGATGAAGGGATTTGAAATAGTATAGGTAAGAGATGATGAGAGGTTAAGTATGAAGGTTTGGAGTGTGATGGGGTGGAAAAGGAAAAGATTTGAAAATTATTTGGAGCTCAGAAAAATCTGCCTATTGATGTGGAAGAGGGGAGAGGGGCTGAATGAAGACTGGACTTTGATTCCTTTGCTTTAAAGAGTGGTATCATTCACTGAGACAGGAATATTGGATGCAGACTTAGACAAACAGGTGATATGATAGATTGATTGCAGAAGTGCAGAAGTGGCCACAATCCTTTAGTCCTTCCTGTATTCATACACTTTGACAGTATGACTTTGACTACCATTTCCCTGCCTCTTGAATCTGGGCTACCTTTGTGATTTTCGTTGTCCAGCAGAACATGGCAGAAGTGACACTGTGCCAGGTTCTAGCCTAGGCTTTGGGAATCCTTGTGACTTTCTGCATTCTCTATCTTCTCACTCCACAACCTCGCTTGTCTGTCTGCCTACCTGCCTGTCTGCCTGCCTGCCCGCTTGCCTGCTTATCTGTCTCAGATCCCTTCCAATGTTAGGTGAACAAGCTCGGACTATTGGTATGCTGGAGGGATGTAAAGACATGTATTTGGAAAGGGACCTCAGTCATTTCAGCCATTCCAGCTGTATTTGTGTCTTTTTTCTGTTAAAACAAATTACCACAAATATAAGTGACTTAAAAATTTATTCTCTCACAATTTTGAAGGTCAGAAACCCAAAATCACAATCACTAAGCTAAAATCAAAGAGTCAACAGGTCTGGTTCTTTCTGTACACTCTATGGGGAGAATCAATTTTTTCTTCTTTTTTTTTTTTTTGAGACAGAATTTCACTCTTGTGGCCCAGGCTGTATGTAGTGGCATGATCTCGGCTTACTGCAACTTTTGTTTCCTGGGTTCAAGTGATTCTGCTGTGTCAGCCTCCCAAGTAGTTGAGACTACAGGTACATGCCACCACACCCAGATAATTTTTGTATTTTTAGTAGAGACAGGAATTCACCATGTTGGCCAGGCTGGTCTCAAACTCCTGATCTTAGGTGATCAGCCCACCTCGGCCTCCCAAAGCGCTGGGATTATAGCCATTAGCCACCATACCTGGCCGAGAATTCATTTTCTTGCCTATTTCAGCTCCTAGAGTCTGCCTGTATTCCTTAGCTTGTGGCTACTTACTCCATTTAGAAAGTTCCTCACTGCAGTCTCTGCTTCTGTTACCATAATAGCCTTCTCCTCTTCTGTAGTACATTCTTCTCTGCCACCCTCTTGAGAGGACAGCTGTGATTACATCACTGGACCCACCTAGATAATCCAGGATAGTCCTTCCAGCTCTTCACCTTTACTTTAATTGTATCTGCAAAATTCCTTTTGTGATATAAGAAAAGATAGCCACAGGTTCCAGGGAGTAGGTTGTAGGCATCTTCCAAGGTGGAGAAGGATATTATTCAGTCAATCATACCAGCCAAGGTCATTCTAGACCAATCAGTCATTTGCCAAATGACGTCAGTCACATGAGTGAGGTCAGTTGAGCCCAGTCTAGATTATTACTGCTCGGTTAGAGGCTAAACTACCAACTGGTAAAATATAGAGCTAAAATATGATTGCCATTTTAAGCTACTAAATTTTGGAATAATTTGTTATGCTGTAAAAGTTAACCGATACAGGTAAAACAAAAATCGATTTTCAAAATTTCTTTTTGAGAAAAATGAAGGGTTATGCAGATGGCCAAACTGGCAGGTAAAATGAGATCTGGGCTTCAGATAGAAACTTAAGGTAAAATAAATGAAGCTTGAACTAAATGAAGCTGGAACTAATAAGGAAAAAGCATGAATTTCATTCCTTAAATATGGGTTCACATTAGTAGCCCTACACTTACCACCACTGGGGAAGTCAAGAACATGGGACTTTGAGCATCTCCTATTCCTCATCATTTAATTATACTTTTTCTATCATAAAAGGGTGAGGCTAACACTTTTGGAAGAATGCATTTCTTTTAAGATAGAAATTCTAGTTGCAGCCACTCCTCCAACTCAGAACCTTACCTACAGGAGTTGGGAGGATACAGTGAAAACAGCTTATGAAGAATTTATAATAGAGTCAGACACAGAGTAAAACTTCAGTGAGTGTTAACTGTTGCTGTTATTATTATCTCTTCACAGGGCTTATACACAGCTGATGGCTCATTATTACCCAAGACGTCACAGGCTACTTCTACTGCATAAGCATTTGGAGTATCAGGTGTATATGCCCATGATAGCACTTCCTTCTTTAACTTTTTAAAACTAACAGTCTCTTTGTCTCATATTTGCTATAGGAGCTTCCTCGTATTGTGCTAATTCTGCAAAGAATAGGAAAGTTGAAAAGAAATGAACTAAGCGTCTAGTCTTAGATGTGCTGAAATGAGCTTTGTAATGTTAAACAAATCAACCTCACTGTGTCTCTTTCTATGGATTCTAATGTTTGTGTGTTCTGTTTCACCGAGTAACTGTAAGGATTAAATGAATCATTTAACCAGTCGAGCAGAATAAACTGAGCACTAACGATGGCTTTAGCAGTGTGCTGGTTACTCTAAAAACTTAGATGTAAGTTGTTGCCAGACTCGTCTTCAGAAACTATACCTTTGCTTGTGCACGCGCAATGAACTTGGACTAGTAATGATGTTCTTGAGCTCTAGAAAAAATAAAATGATGTACCTTTCGCATTCTCTGGGCATAACCTAAAGTAGCCTGCCATAAACACATACTTTTTTAAGATTTACATTTAATATTCAAAATTCATGCAGAAGCATGACAAACAGAACACACATTTATAACTTTTCCTTCTTCAAATTTACAAAAATTAAAGACGTTAAAAGATAATAAAAATTTTCTTCAATGGCTAAAAAGAGAACTATAAACCAAAAATAAAATTCTAAGCCCCCTCACTAATCTAAATGGACCCCTCCTCTCAGTCAAGGGCATTCCAGAGTTAACCAGAAAAACTAGTTCAGACCATGAGGGGGTCAGACACACCTCAACATCTGAATGAAATTCAGGAAAAGCCAATCAGCATTATCATCAACACAGACTGTAAGTGTGATGAGAAATATTTGCATTCTATTCTTTCTGACACCAGCTACTTAGCGGCTTCAGATAGAGGCATAATAAAACCTTGTTCTCTACAACCTCTTGTCTTAACCCAGGCATTCCTTTCTACTGATAACAGCTCTTTCAACCAATTAAAAATCAGAATATCTTTGAATCCAGCTATGATTTGGAAGCCACACCTCCACCGTACCCCCACTTCCAGCTGTCCCACTCTTCTAGATCGATCCAATGTAAATTTCACATATATTGACTGATATATTATGTCTCCTTAAAATGTATAAAAGCAAGGTGTACCTTAACCACCTTGGGCACATGTCAGAACCTCCTGAAGCTGTGTCATGAGTGTGTCCTTAACCTTGGCAAAATAAACTTTCTAAATTGATTCAGACCTGTCTCAAAAACTTTTTGATTCACAGAAAAAAAACAAAAAAACAAAAAAACAAGAGAGGAAATAACTGCAGTTAAAGATACATCAAGAAAATTTTGGAAGCTGGAAGCAGACAGACAATTCTTAACTGACTTTAAAGAGGAAAGAAAAAAATTATTAAATACAGAAGCCAAGAAACCAGTTGATTTCCATCACAGAATTCAGGAAAGTTTCTGGACTTATAGGCAACTGATATATCTAAAGATTCAATGGTGATAAAGATGTAAAGACTGGTTGAAAACTGGTATGTGGTTAGAGCCCTGCATTCTCTCCTGCATAGTATGAAAACTGCACTCCTCTTCTGGTCTCCCTCACACACACACACACACACACACACACACACACGCACACACACACACGCACACACACACACATGCCAGAGGAGGACAAGGCACTTCTTATTCAACCTCTTCAAGGTTGAATAAGAGGGATTACTTTAGAACAACGGGTCTCATGGGTCTCAACCATGTTTAATTTTGCTTCCCAGGGGATCTTGGCAATATGCCCTGAAGACCTTTTTGGTTGTCCTAACTTGTGGTGGGGTGCTTCTGGCATCTAGTTGGTAGAGGTCAAAGAGGTATTGTCTAACTTCCTACAATGCAAATAACAGCCCCCATAACAAACAATTATCTGACTCCAAATATCAGTAGTGCAGATGATGAGAACCCATGCTCTAGAACACCAGAAAAAGCTGAGGATGGGAAGGAAATCAGAAGAATAAAGTGAATACTACACATTGAACTGTGAGATCGACATCTTGAATTATGAGGTTTTCTTCCTTTTATTCACCTAGCTCTATCTCTGAGAAACCTGATAATTTTCCTTATATATTTCAGGCAATAGATCTGAGGCTTCTTTTTCAGGGTACATCACTGTTAAGAGAAAAGACCTGTGGACGCCAATAGTAGGGAGGTCTCTCTCTGAGGTGACCACTCTACGCAAAGCCTGCCATGCTAAGCCATCTCAAGTCAGAACTGGAGAACTGTGATAACTTGTTCCTAAATATGAATGGATAGCAAAGGATTAGCAGATATTGAGGAAGACTTATAACATAAAATATATATACCTAATATGGTTTGAACTTGTGTCCCTGCCCAAACCTCATGTGAAATTGTAATCTCCAGTGTTGGAGGAGGGGCCTAGTAGGAGGTGATTGGATCATGGGGCAGTTTCTAAAGGTTTAGCACCACAGCCCTAGAGGTGTCTTGTGATAGAGTTCTCCTGATAGCTGCTTGTTAAAAAGCCTGTAGCACCTCATGACAATCGATCTTCTTCCTCCTGCTGGCCATGTAATACGTGTTTGCCTCTCCTTTGCCTTTCACCTTGACTGTTAAGTTTCCTGAGGCCTCCCCAGAAGTAGAAGTCTGTACAGCCTGTAGAACCATGAGCACACTAAACCTTTTTTTTTAAATTTTATTTTATAAATTACCCAGTCTCAGGTATGTTTTAATAGCAGTGTGAAAACAGACTAATACAAAACCCAGAGTAACCAAAAAAAAAAAAAAAAAAAAAAAAAAAAAAAAAAAAAAAAAAAATGAGGAGAGAGAAACTCAAAATAACCATATATAATGTAAATGAAATTTCTCAGAAAGACTAACTAAAAGATCATGAGGTTTTTAATAACTGTCACAAATATTCACCAGGGCTTACTCTTTTAGCTACTTTTTTCTTGTTAATTCCTATATATTGTTTCTAATATATTCATTTATATCTCTAAAGGATTTCATGAGGATAATTCATCCAAGTATTTTGCACAAATAATTAGAGAAATATGTATGCAATATAGATGAGCACACAAGAAAAATCTGTTCAAAAAGAAAAGAAAATACCATGTTAACAGAGAGTCAACAGAGAAGTTATAATTTAACTTCAAATTGACTTCAGACATTCTACAATTTTTCCAATAATTTGTTAGAAATAAATAAAAAAGGGAGGTTGTGAAAAAGTAACATGGAATTTTTCCACTATCCTTTCTCATTACATTAGCTTTAAAAAAGTCAGAAGTCCCAGTTTTTATAGCTTCTTTTGGTGTAAGACTGAGTAGCAAACTTTCTTAGTTTATTTAAAATTTGACTGACTTTACATTATTCTACTTTCATGCAACTTTTCCATATAACTCTGACATACAGGAAGCCACCCCTGCACCAAGACATTTTCTTTAAGCTAGTTATAGACATACTTCTTAAAAAGCTCTCATCAAGGGGTTAGGGCACATGCATATCTTGATTTGTCTGATTCTTTTATTAGATGAAGCCCACTTACTACTAACCGTAGGCATTCTCAAGGAGCCAATCTTTTCGAAGAAGACTGTGCTATGAAGGACTGGTTTTATTAATAATGAACTTCAGCTTTGTACTTCAATAATACTTTCATCTAAGGGTACTGAAATGCTTTGCAATTTAAATGAATTAGTCCCTATAACACCCTTTGAGCTACAGAATACTTGTTTTTGAAATAGAAAATCCAAGGAAGAGAGATAAAAAGTTTAAACTTTAAAAAGTATAATTAAAATCCTCCTTTTCTCCACTTCACCCCCATTTTATATTGCATCCCACTTCACTCTTTATACAACTTCTTTCCCTTGCTCTTCCATTTTCTCTAGGATATTCTTCTTTTCCTATCAATTAATATTCTCAATTTTCTAGACCACCACCCATACATGACAGGAGTTTTTCTGTATACATCAGAATAATTAAATGAATCAATGTGGGGTAAAATTAAGGAAAGGGGCTCTCTTTTTCTTACGACTTTTGAGAAGGTTAAATTTTAATCTTTTCCTTCTGCTAACTTCCCTCCTTCACCTACAGCTCCATTTGTTGGAGGATAAAGCCATCTCCCTTATGAGTTCTGGCTTCCTCTTTCCCCACGCTGTCTCTGGTAAGGGATCACTGAGAATAGGCACTTCATACCTTTTAACATTCCCCAGGCTGGGGATAACCAAACCCAGTATCAGATCCCTCTAGCCACCCTGTTCTGGTTTTTAAGACTTAGGTTTTGGTGTGGTAGTACTCAATGACTAGTTAATATTAAGTTGGAATCAGCATACCATTGATTTCGGAAAAAGAGATCTTCACCCACCTGAGTATGAGCAGAAATAATTCTGTCTGCTGCTCAGGGATGGGCAAACTATATCAGGTCAATTCTGGTTAGGGATTTGCAATGGTTAATTCTATGCATCAACTTAGAAGGTGTTTTGGAAAAGATTTCAATTTAAATCAGTGGGCTGTCAGTAAAGCAGACTGCCTTCCATAACACGTCTGAGCCTCATGTATTGTTCTCAGTAGGACAAAAGTCCAAACTCTCTCAGGCAAAGGAAAATTCTGAAGCAGACAACCTTCAGGCTTGAATTGCAGCATCAGCTCCTCCCTGGGTGTCCAGTCTGCTGTTCCCTGCTGGAGATTTCAGACTTGCCAGCCTTTACAATCACAAGAGCCGATTCCTTAAACAAATCTCTCTCTCCATCTCTTTCTCTCTCTCTCTCTCTCTCCCTCCCTCCCTAAACATACACATACATACACCCTTATTGGTTCTGTTTCTCTGGAGAACTCTGACAGGACTATTTCTGTAGAGTTTTAGAGGAATATAGCCACATTCATTTGTATGTTCCTTTTCACTGTGATGGCAGAGTTGAGAAGTTACCACACAGATGAGAAATGACACAAAGCAGAAAATATTTACTATCTGGCCATTTACAGGAAACATTTGCCAACTTCTGCTATGGCTATTCCCTATCTCTCTTCCCATTAAGAAAATACGGGATGATTGGAAGCCTCCTCCGCCACCCTGGAATGCTATCTCTTATTCATCGTGCCTCAGTACCTGGGGCATGTCTAGCTCTATATGAGCATCTAGGATATAAGCGTTTTCATCTGTCTTTTGTTCATGAAGATGAGCTTTGTGAAATCAAGGCTGTCTTACTGTTTTATTTTTGTTGGAATTTTATTCATGTATTGAGTTCAAATAATATCTTTTGATGAAATAAATCACTGAGATAATAGCAGCTGACCTTTATGAATTGAGTACCTGTGATGTGTCTGCATCTGTGTTAACCTATTTACATATATTATCTCATTAAATTCAGCCAACAGCTCTATAATTATCCCCATTTTGCACATGTAGTAACTGAGACTGAGGGAGGGTTTTGATTTATTGACCATTACACAGTCAGTAAAATGAAGAGCTGAGATTTCAGCCCAGAAACTTTGACTCCTCAGCCCACTCTCTGACTTGACCTCTCCTTCCTAAAATGAAGACACCTGTAGCTGAGAAACTATGGTCCCATGTTAAACCTTATATCACATTGTTTCTATAATAGTTAAAAGCTATTATTTTAGCAAAATCAGCATGTTTTAATTTTTTTCTCTTTATTTGTTCTTTTGAGACAGGGTCTTGCTCTGCCATCCACGCTAGATACTAGCAGCACAATCATGGTTCACGACAGCCTCAACCTGCTCTACTCAAGTGATCCTCCTGCTTCAGCCCCCAAGTAGCTGGGACTACAGGCATGCAGCATCACAGCCAAAGGTGTAGTTTGGATGTTTGTCCCCTCCAAATCTCATGCCGAAATGTGATCTTCAATGTGGGCGCTGGGATGTAGTGGAAAGTGTTTGGGTCATGCTGGCTGACCTTTTATGAATGGTTTGGTGCCCCTGTCATAATAATGAGTGAATTCTAACCCTATTAGTTCACACATGATCTGGTTGTAAAAAAGACTGTGGCACCTTCTCCCTCTCTTGCTCCTTCTTGCAATGTGATATGCCAGCTCCCTCTTTGCCTTCTACCATGATGGTAAGCTTTGTAAGGTCTCACCCAGAACAGATGCTAGCATCATGCTTCTTGTACTGTGAGCTGCAGAACTGTGAGCCAAAATAAACCCCTTTTCTTTAAAAATTGCCCGGCCTTAAATATTTATCACAATGCAAACAGACTAACACACCCAGCTAATTTTTAAAAAATATTTTGTAGGCAGGGTCCCATTACACGGCCCAGGCTGGTTTGAAATTCCAGGCCTCAAGTGATCCTCTCACCTTGAACTCCCAAAGTGCTGGGATTATAGGTGTGAGCCACCACACCTGGCGAGAAAATTTATTTTCAAAAGTTAGGGTGCCTGATTAGTCATATTAATATTTTATTGAAAAGAGCCAACCTCTCAGCCTTCATTCTTACGCAAACTATAGTAAAAACATTTTTTAAAGGAAACCAGAATCACAGCTGCTTTGGTGTTGTTGCTAGGATCTTATTATTATGCAGTACAGCTTCTGTGCCCTGTGCTCTGAGGACTGCCTGTGTCTCTCAGGCATAGCTGATGATCACAGGTACCTTGTGAATGGAAAAGACCCAGCACAATAAAAATTATCACAAGCCTCATTTCTTTTCTTTCTGCTTTATGACACCACAGTGTTACAAACAAAGCACAGGAAGAATTATTTACTTTTCAGTTCAGGGAGTTCAGAGTTGTAGCCATATGATTTCAGCACATCAGAAAAGTCTTCTGATCACCTGAGTCATCAAACGTAGCGAAAAGCATTTACCAAACCATTTGAGGCTGCTGATAGTCCTGAAATTTCTTGGAATGCTCTTATGGTAATAAGGAATTACTGGATCACATAAAAGCACTTATAAGTATACATGTAAGGATTATAAAACAGGATGGTAACTTTTATGGGGTCCTTGGTCTGCTGTTATCGTGGCAGGAGAAGGGATACTGTGGAGAAACACTGGATGGACCATTGGGGAAAATACACTCAAGCTCCTTAAAGTCTATGTAATGTGATCTCTAATGTCAATTCCCAATCATTTTTAGGGCTGGCTTTTAGAAGACAGCAGCAGCAATAGGATGATTTATAAAACCTACAGCAGAAATAGCAATAGTAACTACATTCTGCTGAGAACTCTAGGAAGTCCAAATGAAAGTCTCTAAACATATCCTACTTCTCATCCAAGAGGATAAGAATCCTTTTTTCAAAAAATTATATTATTCACTATACGAATGAGAAATTGAGCTGCAATGACTGTTTTTCTGAAGCCACACAGTTAATAAAGAAAATGGGATATGAATTCATCCTAATCTCTCAAGCTTGTACTTATTTTACTAATATAATACACCAGAAAGAACAGAATTGTCAAGCTCTGTTTCACAGAAACATAAGACAGCATAGGATTGATAAATTAATATGTTTGATGTCTTAAGATAATCTCTTCTCCATGTTTAGGGACTTTGAAATAATCAAAAATATGTCTACTCCTCTGTATACTCAAAATATTCCAAGAAGCAAAAGACTGCTACATGAACAGAGAATCAAGGACTTATCTTCTAACTTTTTCTTGTGGTGATAGTTTGTAGTTCAGATAAGGAGAAATTGTCTTCTGCTTAGAGAGTCTAAAGGAAGAACTGAAGGTGTCCAGTTTAGTAGTCTAATTGTGAACATACACAAAGGAAACAAAAAAGCCTATAGTCCTAATTACTTTACTTACTGTATGCCTCTGGAAACTCTCAACTCTCTGAGCCTTCACATTGTAAAATGAAAATGCAAATAATAATAATACTGTCTCACAAGACAGTTAATAAATGACATGCGATAGTAAAACTCAATAGCAATAAAGTACAGTACAATTGTGAGTTATTGGATTCAGGGGAAGATGACTGAAAGGAAGTTTCTCTGGAGCGCAGCTATCACCGAGTGAGACAGAATCAGAGCGATATCCGCATCTCTAAGTAAGGTACCGGTTTTGTTTTAAAGGGACTGGTTGAACAGCGGGATTAACCCTCAAAAAAGGCAGCGAAAGCAGCCCAAAGGCATGCAGCCGAGGCAAGGCAGAGCACTGCCCCACCTTGAAAGTGTATCAGGCATGGAGGATCAAGGGGGCATCACCTCCTCGGTTCTCTGAATCAGATACAGCAATTTACTTTGAGACTTTGGCAGCACAAGGACCAGAAAAATGCCGCCTTGCTAAGAACCACCCAGAGTGGAAGACCTGGGTGACAGCCCAGGCCAGCAGCCCCAGCCAGACAGGTGCCTTATTAGCACAGACCAGGGTGGAGATTTGGACTAATACCTAGAAAGCTTTCTTATTTTTAATTGCATTTTAGGTTTTGGGTTACATGCTAAGAACATGCAAGATTGTTGCATAGATACACATGTGGCAGTATGATTTGCCGCCTTTCTCCCCTTCACCTATATCTGGCATTTCTTCCCATGCTATCTCTCCCCAACTCCCCACCCACAGCTGTCCCTTCCCTAGTTCCCCACAACAAACTCCAGTGTGTAGTGCTCCCCTCCCTGTGTCCATGTGTTCTCATTGTTCAACACCTGCCTATGAGTGAGAACATGCGATGTTTGATTTTCTGCTCTTGTGTCAGTTTTCTGAGAATGATGGTTTCCAGGTTCATCCATGTCCCTACAAAGGACACGAACTCATGGTTTTTGATGGCTGCATAACATTCCATGGTGTATATGTGCCACATTTTCCCTGTCCAGTCTATCATCAATGGGCATTTGGGTTGGTTCCAGGTCTTTGCTATTGTAAACAGTGCTGCAATGAACATTTGTGTGCATGTGTCCTTATAGTAGAACAATTTATAATCCTTTGCATATATACTCAGTAATGGGATGGCTGGGTCAAATGGAATTTCTAGTTCTAGATCCTTGAGGAATCGCCACACTGTCTTCCACAATGGTTGAACTAATTTACATTCCCACCAACAGTGTAAAAGTGTTCCTATTTCTCCACATCCTCTCCAGCATCTGTTGTCTCCAGATTTTTTAATGATCGCCTTTCTAACTGGTGTGAGATGGTATCTCAATGTAGTTTTGATTTGCATTTCTCTAATGACCAGTGATGATGAGCATTTTTCATATGTTTATTGGCCTCATGTATGTCTTCTTTTGTAAGAGAAGACATACAAAAGAAGACAAAAGAAGACCTAGAAAGCTTTCAAAAAGGAACTACCTATCCCACAGAAGGGAGAGTTGAAAGCAGGGAGGGGGATACGATCAGACAGGCCCCTCTCCAACAAGGTCCAGCAAGCGGATTCCCTCTGCTGGGAGAGTTTCGCAGTTAACACATCCTTCCCTCGGGAACAGTGGGCTCAGCAGAGCAAAAGGGCCTGCCAGTGGGAAGGCAGGGCTAATCCCACCATTACGGAAACCAGGCAAAGATTAAACAGCAGCGTGGTTGAGATTGAGGCAGCCCAGCAGTACCTCCACAGGAAGAAAATGGACAGACTGTCTCAAGTGGCACACTGACACCTGCATTCTTTTTTAAAAAAGCCTCATACTGGAGAAATAACCCCAACTTTAACAGAAAGGACATCCACTCAGAGAAGATGGGAAGAAGCCCGTGCAAAAAGGATGAAAATATAAAAGTCCAGAACACCTCTCCTCCCCAGAGAGATCACAATGACTCACTGGCATGGCAACAAAACAGGTCAGAAAATGATTTTGAGGAGCTGATACCAAAACCAAGCAGATATGCAACAAAAAAAGAAAACTTCAGGCCAATCTCCATGATGAACATAGATGCAAAAATCTTCAATAAAATACTGGCAAACTGATTGTAACAGCACATCAAAAAGCTTATCCACCATGATCAAGTAGGCTTCATCCCAGGCATGCAAGGCTGGTTCAACATATGCAAGCCAATAAACGTAATCCACCACATAAATAGAACCAAAGAAAAAAACCACATGATTATCTCAATAGATGCAGAGAAGGTATTAGACAAAATTCAACAGCCCTTTATGCTAAAAACTCTCAATAAACTAGGTATCAATGGAACCTATCACAAAATAATAAAAGCTATTTAAGACAAACCCACTGCCAATATCACATTGAATGGGCAAAAACTGGAAGCATTCCCTTTGAAATCTGGCACTAAACAAGGATGCTCTCTCTCTGTACTCTTATTCAATATAGTATTGGAAGTTTTAGCCAGAGTAATCAGGCAAGAAAAAGAAATAAAGGGTATTCAATTAAGAAATGAGGAAGTCAAACTGTCTCTATTTGCAGATGACATGATTGTATATTTAGAAGACCCCATCGTCTCAGCCCAAACTCTCCTTAAGCTGATAAGCAACTTCAGCAAAGTGTCAGGATACAAAACCAATGTACAGAAATCACAAGCATTCCTATACACCAGTAACGGACAAACAGAGAGCCAAATCAAGAGTGAACTCCCATTTACAATTACTACAAGAAGACTAAAATACCTAGGAATACAACTAACAAAGGAGGTAAAGAACTTCTTCAAGGAGAACTACAAACCACTGCTCAAGGAAATAAGAGAGGACACAAACAGATGGAGAAACATTCCACACTTATGGTTAGAAAGAATCAATATTGTGAAAATGGCCATACTGCCCAAAGTAATTTATAGATTTAACACTATCCTCATCAAACTACAAATGATCTTCTTCAAAACTGGAAAAGAAAACATTTTAAACTTCATATGGAACCCAAAATGAGCCCACATAGCCAAGACAATCCTAAGCAAAAAGAACAAAGCTGGTAGCATTACACTGCTGGACTTTAAGCTATACTACAAGGTAACAGTAATCGAAACAGCATGGTACTGGTATCAAAACAGAGACATAGACCAATGGACAGAACAGAGGTCTCTGGAGCAACACCATGCATCTAAAACCATATGATCTTTGGCAAACCTGACAAAAGCAAGCAATGGGTAAAGGATCCCCCGTTTAATAAATGGTGTTAGGAAAATTGGCTAGCAATGTGCAGAAAGCAGAAACTGGATCCCTTCTTGACACCTTCCACTACAATTAACCTCAGATGGATTAAGGACTTAAACATAAGACCTAAAACCATAAAAGCCATAGAAGAAAACCAAGGCAAATCCATTCAGGACATAGGCATAGGCAAGGGCTTCATGACTAAAACACCAAAACCATTGGCAACAAAAGCCAAAATAGACAAATTGGATCTAATTAAACTTCAGAGTTTCTGTATGGCAACAGAAACAATCATTAGAGTGAACTGGCAACCAACAGAATGGGACAAAATTTTTGCAATCTACCCATCTGGCAAAGGGCTAATATCCAGAATCTACGAAGAACTAAAACAGATTTACAAGAAAAAAATAAACCAATCCAAAAGTGGGTGAAGGATATGAACAAACGCTTTTCAAAAGAAAACATATATGAAGCCAACAAACATATGAAAAAATGCTCATCATCACTGGTCATTAGAGAAATGCAAATCAAAATCACATTGAGATACCATCTCACACCAGTTAGAATGACAATCATTAAAAAATCTGGAGACATCACACCTGTAATTCCAGAACTTTGGGAGGCAGGGACGGGTGGATCACGAGGTCAAGAGATTGAGACCATCCTGGTCAACATGGTGAAACCCCATGTCTACTTAAAATACAAAAATTAGCTGGGCATGGTGGCGCACACCTGTAGTCCCAGCTACTTGGGAGGCTGAGGCAGGAGAATTGCTTGAACCCAGGAGACAGAGGTTGCGGTGAGCTGAGATTACGCCATTGCACTCCAGCCTGGGTAACAAGAGCGATACTCCGTCTCAAAAAAAAAAAAAAGTCTGGAGACAGCAGATGCTGGAAAGGATGTGGAAAAATGCGAACATTTTTACACTGTTGGTGGGAGGGTAAATTAGTTTAACCATTGTGGAAAACAGTGTGGCAATTCCTCAAGGATCTAGAAATAGAAATTCCACTTGATCAGCAATCCCATTACTGGGTATATACCCAAAGGATTAAAAATCATTCTATTATGAAGACATATGCACAGGTATGCTCATGGCGCCACTGTTTACAATAGCAAAGACCTGGAACCAACCCAAATGTCCCCTGACAATTGACTGGACAAGGAAAATGCGGCACAAATACACAATGGCATGCTATGCAACCATAAAACATGATGAATTTGTGTCCTTCGTAGGCAAATGGATGAACCTGGAAATCATCATTCTCAGCAAACTGACACAAGAACAGAAAATCAAACACCGAATGTTCTCACTCATAGGTGGGTATTGAACAATGAGAACGCTTGGATACAAAGAGGGGAGCATCACCCACAGGGGTTCGTTGGGGGGAGCTACAGGAGGAGTACATGGAGGGATAACCTGGGGAGAAGTGCCAGGTGTAGGTGATGAGGCGGGCGGTGGCAACAAACCACCTTGCCGTGAATGTACCTATGCAACAATCCTACATGATCTGCACATGTACCCCAGAATCTAAAGTACAATTTTAAAAATGTGAGTTATTGCTATTTTAATTTCAGTACCATTTTTACCATATTATTATAACATCCATTTAGGACTAGGTCTAAAAATGACATAGAGACCACAGAAAGTGGGAGTTAACGGAGAAAACATTGCTAGAAAGGAAACTGATTTCATTAAAAACTTACATAATACAATTGATTTGCTTTTCCACAAAACAAATTGATGTGGCAAATTTAGCATTTCACCAGGAAAATATTACTGAATTTCTGGGTCTGATACAGTGCCATAATTGTTTAGCATTGCTGTGGTCTCTTGAGAAAGTATGTTATCTATGGAATGCTCTTTAAGCAGAGAAGAGTATCAATGTTTTTATACCGAAGTTCCCTGCCCCTTTCAAAAGAGGTAAGAGATATGTATTCTTTAAAGTCCAAGGAAAATACTTCAAGTGTAACTATAATTTTAGGTTTGTTTCTTTTCAGCATCTATTTCTTGTGTTCTAGCTCAAAAAGTTCTAAAAAGATGAGATGATCCTTTTAAGTTGAAAAAGATATCCTGAGAAGCAAAGCTTTGTGTATTAAAAGCTTTTGTTTAACACTTGGAAACCTGTTGATTTTCTAGGTAAGTTTTAGAAAGAGCTAAAGGACACATGCATCTGGGGACTGAACATATTTTTCAATATTTGAGGTCTTTGTCTCAGAAGGTACTTTTGTATTGGCCTTGATCTGTGAATTTTTATATTCAGAGTATTGCAGAATTATAGAGTCTACTGCTCAAGAGATTTGGAGGCCACATTTTTCTTTCTCTCATCTGATATTTAAGTTCCCTTTACAATATCTGAACTGTGGTTGGCAGAACTGTGGTTGAACTCATCCACAAATATGCATTGACCCATGCCTGTAAGTATTCATTCATGTCAGAATCATCCTTTGCCATGCAATTAACATTAACTCGGGACCATAGGGAGTACCAGAAGAGGACAGGATACAGTCTTTGACTATCAGTGGATGGAAGGGAACATCAGGTTTGTATCTTCCAGTCCCATGCGGATAATGCAAGACCGCTCAATGAAATAAAGCCTTGCAGCTTCCTGGGATTTGACGTTCACACCAATTCATGATACTATTATTTGATTTTGATTCAGCATACACTTAAACTTAACTGCCTACTACCTGCCCAAAACTATGCTTTAAGATCTCCTTTTGAATTATCTCAATTACGCATACCTTTCATATGAATTCATTTTATCTGAATAACCATAAAGTCTTCTTTTAATGCTTATGTGGTTGATCATGTAATTATATTATCTCATGGCTTCTCATGCTTTCACTGATTTCTGCTGGTCTCATTCATTAAGGCATTAGCACTTCATTATCATAAAACACCTAGGGCAGGTGTCCCCAAACTACAGCACCCGTGGGCCCCTGAGGCCATGCACTTCAGGAAGGGGCACCTCTTTCATTGGTGGTGAGAGGAGCACAGTATGTGGCGGCCCTCCAACGGTCTGAGGGACAGTGAACTGGCCCCCTGTGTAAAAAGTTTGGGGACGCCTCACCTAGGGTCTTCAATCCTCTTTCTTGCTTACCTGCTACCTCTGTCACTGATTTCTCCTTCAGTGTTCTGAGGCCTTCAAGTCCTTCCAAGCCAGAAAATGTTCCCTTCTTTCCTTCTATTTCATGATTTGTAATGCCTGTTCTATACCATTTGAAAGTTCTTGCCTTCTTACACTTATATGAAACCCAGACATCCATTCTCAAACTAGTCTCTCCTCAATGTGTTCATCTTCACTGTTAATACTGAAGACCAGCTGCATCTCATGGAATGAATCCCAGGTTGGTCCCAGGGGGACGACCTTTAGTTATTGTGTCCATGATATATTTCACATCAATTAAATCCAACTTCAGATACATTATCTTTAACATCTTCAATCTCTCCTTTAAGTTACCTACTTTTTCTTTTATTAACACCTATTAACACCTTGTTTCCTGAAAAAGTCTTCCCTTGGACTGGCTCCAGCCCCTTCTAAGATTTATTCAATTCCCTCTTTTTTACATGCTTGATTTTTGCCATCATGGTGAAGTAGTTCTCCAGTATAACCTTATTAAAAAACACAGTGGTTATGTCTCAATGCTTATCCTTATTTTCTTCTGATACACGTTTTAAAGGGTTAATTACCCTTTCTTCTTAAAGATCTCCAGTTGATTTCCAAAAGACATTTTTTCTGTTTCTCATTTTACTTTCACTTTCATCTTTTCTGTCTCTTAAGTACCAAACAGAAATAATGTGATTACAACAATAACCATAATGTATTCAGCTCTTTTAATTTGCATTTCATTTTGCAGATAGACATTATTTCATTTAATCTACAGAGAACTTCAAGAACATGTAGTATTATTTTCATTTATAGATAACATTAAGTTTCAAAGAACTTATGTAATTGGCCTAACATTTACTTCAAGGATTCAATGTATATTCTCTCTTCTATCCCTACACTTTCTTCCCTGTAAATCTCACATGTTAAGTACCATTTATATGCTGATGTACAATATATTATCTCTAGCCCATACCTCAACATTGAAGACAGTGCTTGTGTACCCTCTGTCTACTTGACATTTCTATTTGATGTCTCAAGGAATCTCAACTTTATAATACTAAATTTGTGGTTCTTCTTTTCTGCCTCATCTCAATTTCTTTCACACGCAAAAATACAATTTGTTTTCTTCTTTCACTTTGTCTTTTAGCTAATGGTGCTTCTATCTACCCATCTGTCTGCTCAAGCCAACAACGTAGAAGTCATCTTGACTTTTCTTTCTTCATTTCTGTATCCTCAATTATTAGCAAGTTCTATTAGTGCTTCTTTCAAGCTAAAACTCCAAATTTTCTATTTTACTTCATTTCTCATGCCTTTACCTTTGGCAAATGGTCCCTGAATTTATCATTTTGACCACTGGGGTAGAATTTTAACTGATCTACCCGTATCCCCTCTAGTCTTCACCCTTTCTTTCTCTTCACAAAAGCCAGAGGTTTCTTCATGTATCACTCCTTTTCTTAAAGTCCTTAAAAGGATGCCAGCATGACCTGGCCTCTGTGTCCTTCTTCCCTGACTCAATAGGATAAAAATATTTTGTTTTTACTGTCATTCTTTTCTGGGTTCACATATGGTACCACTCACTCCCTCTTCAACCCCCAACCCTAAATCTCTTTGAATGGAAGACTCTTTCAGGTCTCAGTTTATAGGACGCATCCTGAGAAGTCTTTCCTGATCTTCTTACCTAAAGTAATCACTGGTACTTATCACTGATTTTTTCTTGTAGCATATTCTTTATTTTCCTGACACATTATAATGAAAAAGTTTGTTTATCTGTTTATCATCTAATGCTCAACTGTATATTACATGAGAGTAGTAACTATGTCTGTATTGCCCAGGATGGAGTACAGTGGCGTGATTTCAGCTCACTGCAACCTCTGCCTCCCAGTTTCAAGCGATTCTCCCACCTCAGCCTCACAAGTAACTGGGATTACAGGTGCCCACCATCATGCCTGGCTAATTTTTGTATTTTTAGTAGAGATGGGGTTTCCCCATGTTGTCTAGGCTGGCCTCGAACTTCTGACCTCAGGTGATCCACCCGCTTTGGCCTCCCAAAGTGCTGAGATTACAGGCATGAGCCACCATGCCTGGCCTGTATCTTGTTCACTTCTATGTGCCTAGCTTTTAGCATGGTGCACAGCACATGTTTTGGGTTTCTAGGGTTGCTGTAACCTGGGTGGCTTAAACAACATAAATTTATTTTCTTACAGCTCTGGAAGTTATAAGTCAGAGATCAAGGCTTTGGCAGTGTGCGTTCCTTCTGAGAACTATCAAGAAGCATCTGTTCTATGCCTCACCCCTAGCTTCTGGTGTTTTTGTTGTTTGTGGTTTAAATTTTTTTTTTTTTAATCAATCCGGCATTCCTGGGCTTGCTGAAGCATCATCTTGACCCCTGTCTTGATTCTCCTATGGCATTCCCCATATGTGCATCTCTGTGGCCAAATTTCCTCTTCACACTAACATCCAGACATATTGCATTAGGGCTCATCCTAATAACCTCATCTTAATTTAGCTAATTACATCCACGATGACCCCATTTTCTAATAAGATCACTTTCTGAGGTACTGGGAGTTAAGACTCAACAGAGGAGTTTATTTTTGAGTTGGGGGATACAATTCAACTCATAAATACCACCTGACAGCTAGGAAATGATGAAAACAGTTCTGAACTCATACCTACCAAACATCAAGGACTGTAGCTAGAGAGACCTGGAGCGAGGACCAAGGGAAAAGAGAAGCTGCTGTTTATCAAGAGTTGTAAAGGGTCTGAGATTTTTCCCTACTTGTCAGCTAACCAATTAGTCTACCTCTGTTTCCTGGATGCTTGCAAAAGACATGAAACTCTCGGGCAAGTGAGAAAAGAACTTTATTACTGACAGCAATAGCACTAACCAGAGTATCTGCATTTGTGCGGTTCCCTAAGCCCCAATTTCCACATGATAACTTGAAGAAAGCCAGGGTACACTTAAATACATAGTAGTTTGCACTTAAAAGGTAACTCAAAGCCTAGGAAATTTATAATGGACAGTAAGCCTGCCTGACTTTTGCCCTGGAAAGAGACATTATATTTACTATAACAGATACTACACAAACCTTCCCTGGCTCTGGAAGGTGATACTATCACTATGTTTCAAACAAAGGCAGTCAGTACCTCTGTACATCACACTTGGAGCAATGTGAGATACCCATGAATAATAGTCTTCCAATAGTGCCCCAGCCAGGAAGTCAGGGAAAATGTGTTCCTGAAGAAGGGGTTTATGAACTGAGTTTGGAATATCTTCTTCCTATTTTCAGAAATGTACCTTTTGAAAATGCCATGGCAAAGAAATAAACACGTAAAAAGTTTTTTTGTTTGTTTGTTTTTTACACACAGTTTTCTTTGCCTTTCCCTAAGTAATTGTATGCTGGTTAATACATTTATTGGACTTTCAATACTCAGGGTGACTATGAGAGCATCTTTCTTAGTTACTGTGTTTTTTCAGCCCAATTTTTCTATTAGTGTATTTAGGTAATCAGAGATACAGAAATTCTGAGATAAATACTACCTTCCTTCTATAGCTCTGGAGATTGTGCCATCTGCATTTAAAAAGTGCTACATATGCATATGTTATAGAGGATAGGTTGATGTGAAGAACATAACTAAACTGCAGAAAATAACATAAATATCTATAATTTCATTTGTAAAGTAAGGATTTGAAAGCACCCTCATTCCATTTCATAGATTAGGATAAGGAAGCACCAAAGCATTAAGAGGCTTAAATAAATAAAGAACCCATTATTAACCCCCGATGTTTAAATTATACATAATTTCATGTTCTATGCATAGTTGCCCTCTTTAAGAGAGTATAACAAATAAATAAGAAAAAAACCCTAAAATAAACAGTATAAATTCTCTTTACTATGTTTCAGAATAGACCCTGATGTCTAGTTGAGATTGGAGGAAGAATTAACCCTTGGTTTTAGTACTATGTACAAAATACTCTTGGAAGCCTTTCTCTGTGAATTCCGTATTATCTTCATGTGTTGATCATTCTAAATGGTGCATCAAAGTAATTTAATATGAAAAGCTCTATGTCTTAGTGTGATTTGCACCACCATCTCTTCCTGCTGGTGTCTGTTGTAAATTTTCAGCCCCCACCTAGCAACTTCTTTTCATAATGAACATACACTTCATGAGTCGACCTCAACTATAAACATTTTATTGTCTGAGCATTTCATAGGCACTGAGACATATGGTGTTTAAATGCCAAGAATACTGAGGATGAAAGGTAAGAAAGAGAAGGTTGTGCTTTTTCCTCCTGAAATTCAAAATGCTGAAAATCTCTTTAAATACTTGGCACTATAATTTAAGTCAGTGGATTTTTCTCCCAAAAAAGTTTTTAAAGTCTGCTTCTGAAATTAATCTATAAATCGCCAAATTCAATAAATACCCAAGAGTCTGAGTGATTTAATAAAGGGTTAAATCAACATAGTGCTGTGCAGAAAGCAACTTGCCTTAATATCAAAATGAAATCCTAGAATACATGTCTTTGAATGAAGTATAAATTACAAAAGCACAGAATAACCATGCAAAAAGGTACAGACCCCTGACACATATCTTAACCTGCGTCATCATGTCAGTACCTTCCTAAATCCTCAAACTTGTGGTTGCCTTGGAAATGTGGCAATTCATAACCTTTCAACCTGGCCTTCCCCTGGCTGCCAATGGAAAGAAAGATGATGAATGATTTTAATTCTTGCTGCTGCCCTGCCCAATGCAGCTCTGCTGCCAGCTGGTTTTGCTGAAGCTCTGTGAAATTATTACATGAAGATTACAGAAATAGAAGGAAAAACAGTGTGGAGAAAGGTTTGCTTCTCATGGAGTAACATTAAGGTAGCACAATAGGGCAAAAAAACATGGGGACAAATAGTTGTACTTCTGAGTGTTCCACCACAAGAGGATGAGTGGGTTTATCCATGACCCAAACAGAAGCCTGATTAGATGCTACTTTTGAAAAAGTCAACACAAATACATGGCAGCTCATTAAAAGAAGAAAACAATGTGTGGCCAAGTGTGGAATGGCCTGATGGAAAAGATTATTCTCAACTTGATTTTTTTAAGGGCTTTGTCGAGCTTTAGGAGGAGGAAGTACTGAGCTAGCTTGGTGACAAACTACAAAAACAGCATCCCTGGGGACAGGTAAAAGATCCAAGGGCAGTCATAGAAAGAGAAGACGACGAGACGACAGGTCAGGGTAGGGAACAGCAACAGCCAAGTGACTAGAGTCACGTGAATTTTGTTTCTGACTCTGCTCTTAGAATTTGCCAGGTCTGGAAATTTGCCACAACCATAGACACACACTCACAAATACATACAGTATAAGAAGCAGAGATATGAACCTTAAGTGATTGGAGTATTAGTCTGTTTACACTGGAGGAAGTGCAAACAGAGGGAAAGCAAGACAAGAAAAAAGACAGCAACCCAGAAAAGTCAGACAGCGATAAATTGTGAATTTGGTGTAGGGTTGTTTCCAATAAGGAAACACCATAGCAATCAGAACTAGGGAATTTTATCTAAGACGTATACACATTTCCCTTTAAGCAAACTGTTAAAGACTTGAACATGAAACTGTCACAGCAGAGAGCATCAGGGAGAAATAAAGGTGTTTCACACCCAGCTCAAACTATGATGCAAGATTTACTTTTTGACATCTTTGCAAGATACCTAGAGGCACAAGGGGCATATTTCTGTGATCTTTGTAAAATCCTGCACGCACGTGCACGCGCACACACACATACACACACACATACACACTCTCTCTCTCTCTCCTGAACACAGGTACATGCAGCTTAAAGTTCAGAACTCCGAAGTTCCTTTAGACAAGTTTAGTAACTGAACCTAAATACCTGTCTATATTTGATTCACGTATTATACAAATAAAAACTAATGAAGCACTAATGAACACTGTATTCAAACCCAAGAAATGCAAATCAGAAAAAAAACAAAACAAAATAAAACAAAAAACAAACAAACAAACAAACTTAAGTCTTGACCAAGAAATGCTGGTTCTAGACAGTAAGGCTAGCCAGCTCGCCGTGATGCATTAAATGAAAAGAGAGAAGAGAGAAAAGGAAAGAGAAAACGATCCTGAAAATTTTTGGTCCTTGAATGACTCATATATTTATGTTTCTGTGTTATCTATCTGCCCATACCATTTCCCCTCCTTCCCTTTTCTTTCATGTTTCTATTTGTTTCTAAATCCCTCTGCCCCCACCACTCTTGCTCTTGCCAATTCTTCCATTCTTTGGTGATTTGTTGCTGCCTCCTTGGAAGGTCAGGCTGCATGGTTTTCACTGCTCTGTAGCTTGCCTCCATCCTTCCCTTTTTTTTCTCTCCATCTCTGAAGTGAAACATGCATGCATGCTCAGCAGACACACAAATAAATACACCACTGTCCTAACTTCTCTCTGCCACTTTCCTGTGATGGACACTCCAAACATTTAGCACAGCATGCTGAAATGTTCATGTAACAATGAGAAGCTCTCCACCTACAATGCTAATTAATCGTAAACACGTTCCTTTCAAGGTAGGAGTTCTGGCACTGATGCCTGCAGGAAAAATTAGGATTATTTTTAGAAGGCTAACAAAAATCCCCTTCAGATGCTAGGTGGCAGTGTTAACTCAAAAACAGGCACACATCTAAGACTTGCCAAGTCACACATGTAATTTGGTTTAAGTGAGACGCACATAAAAGTGGAGAACTCATAGAGATGGGTTGAAGCCAAAAACTAAGTTGCCATGACTGTCCATGTAGGAGTTCATAAACGTGGAAAGCTGGTGGTTATTTTTTAAAGGAATTCCTCACCAAAGACAGCTGATATTTTGAGAGTCTGCCTTGTAATTTCAGCATCAAGATTTCAAAGCAATATTGTTTTAAAAAAATATGTCATTGGTACAGAGATACCCCAGATGTTTAATATTTTTCCTATTCCATATGAATTTCCCATCTGAATAAATGTGATCAGTATTCATAGCAACTAGAAAAGAATCTAAACACCAAGCATGGCTCTTATTATAACGGGATCTCAGGAGCAGGCTGTCTTTCTTTTTCAGGTGATCACTGCCACACAGTTCTTTCATTCCTAAATTGTCCAAAATAGGATCCTCGGGGACACCTTTTATTCTTTCTTCTCTTTTACATACCAATCAATCACCCAGACTTGTGGATTCACTCATATAAATGTTCAAATCCACAGTCATCTTGTGAGACCCACTGTTCCTGGTTTACTTCGATCCCTTATTTTCCTTCCTTAGAAGATTGTGGTAGGCATCCTTCATTTCATGTCCTTCCCCACCATATATTAACCAAAGGCATGAAGAGTGGTCCTCTTAAACACACATCTGAGCATATAACTCTTTTCCCTAAAAAACTGGGATAGATATGACTTATATACAGGATAAAGTGCATATACACCTACACACACCTTAATGAGACTTATAAGGCTCCTTTGTGACTTGGCCTCATTTGTCTCACCATTTTCTTTTCTCAGACTTCCTCCTTACACATTGTACAATCCAGCCACACATAGTCCTGAGGGATTCTCTTTACATGTCAAATTGTATCACACTTCCGAGCCTTTCACATGCTGTTCTCCCTGCCAGAAATAATGTTCCTTCCTTTTCCCACCAGGTAAACACCTTATTCAATCACGTATTTATTGTGCAAAACCCCAAGGCAAATGCCACCTCTCTGAACATGCCTTCCCAGCTTCCTAACTGTCTTATGTGCTTATATTTATAGATACACATATAGAGATAGCTATAGACACACATCTTTAAGTAAAGTGTCTCTCAGTTTATTTTAACATTTTATATAAGTTCTCCTTCAATAAACTATGAACCCCTCAAAAGCAAAGTTGCTGATGTAGGCATGTATGTAGCTCCAAAGATTACTTCAGAAGAACTGTACTATATCAATGTTTCAATAAAGGATTAGAGAATGAATGGAAGATGGACTACTTTTCAATATGTTTGTGTTCAAAGAAGCATCTTAGTATTAGGTTGCCAAAAGAATTTTACTGAGCAAAGGGTAATGAGTGACACTTCTGAGTATCAGCATAGTGCATTTTGGAGAGCCAACTACTTTAATTCCTAAAAATTGGCAATTTTAAAGACTATTTCCCCACACTACATTTATCCTGGTCCATCCATATAAAAATCTAGCTTTTTTAAATAAATGATTTTTGTCATCTTGAATTTCCCTTTACACAATCATACGTTTTCTTTTTACATTTTTCAATTATTCTCACAAATCTTTCCCTTGTAAAACACAGAAAATCATGTCAAATAAAGTTAATCAAGAAGATAATTTATTAGCTCATATTAATGGAAAAAATATTGGGATACTTCACAGAATCCATCCTTTCATTCCCTTAATGAATATTTTTGAGGATTTATTGTATACTGGTTCTATAACAATCACCAATACAGGTAGAAAGCCCCTTTTCTTGTTATACTAACTTAGGTTTAAACCAAAGAGCCTCAACTGGGAATGACTTTCTCCCCAGGGACATTTGTCAGTGAGTAGAGACATTTTCGGTTATCATAACTGGTTCTACGGGTGTCTAGTGAGTAGAGCAAGAGACACTGCAAACATCTCATGATGCACAGGAAGGCCATGATGACACAGAATTATCCAGCTCAGGATGTGAAAGGCACACAGACTGAGAACCCTGTAAAGAAGTAGACTGTGTCATGTGAAAAGAACAGGAAATACCAAGGCTGTGAGAGGAACAGGTTTGGGATGTTTGAGAAAATGGACATAATCCTTTATGGTTTGAGTCAAGGGAAGGCAAGAGTATAGTAGGTAAAGTCAGATACAGAACTGGAATAAGATTACAAAGGGCATCCTAAGTTGTATTAAGGGTTTTAACCTCTACTCTGTGCAAGATGCAAAGCTATCAACAGGTTTTGCTCAGAGATATAATATGATGTGACTTAATTTTTAAAAGCTCAATCTGTCTTCTACATGGAGAAACATTCAACTTGAGGAATTTAAAACCTGCAGGAAGGGACACTAAAATAGTGTGAGTAGAAACAAGCCTGTACTCATGGAAATTAAAATGATTTAGTATTCAAACCATAACCAAGTTTGGCCTCAGGAATGTGATATTTCACACAAATTCTAATTTTGAATTGCCAATAGAAATCACTAGGGTTACTCCAAGATCTATGAATTGGACAAATGACATTAATGATATAAACAGAAAATGGAGACAAGCATAAGATTAAATAGTCAAGTGCTTTGTATTTCTGAAAACATCTTGCGTCCAGTACACACATACTATACATACTGTGAGAGTGAGCTCATGGCCCTGCAGCTTGCTTTGCAAACAATTACTAGAAAACTGTATTTTAGTTTTCCTCAACCCTTCATGTGGTTGTCTCTGTGAATACCTTCATTAAATGCCATAGGCTTTAAATTAATATATCTTCTTCTCACGCATTGTGAAATGTCTCTGTTTATTTTTTCCAATAGTGTGGCTTTCAAAATAACACCAGACTATGAAATGTTGGGTGAGGAGGAGGAGAAATGAAATAAGAAAGAGAAAGGTCACAAATTTTAAGCCATGTGGGGTTTTTATTGTTATTTTTGAAGTGTGTTTAGCACAGAGACAAATTGTACATTTACCACAAGTCACCAGGACCTAACGAGCTCCTAATGTGCCCCATACTTCAAGGTTTTTCAGAACAGGCCAGTAACTTAGCAACCACAGCTAAACTTTGACAGGAATAATCATTATTTGTGTTGCAGCTTCAGGCTTCCCCACTGTATGTTTCTTTTTTTCTTTTCTCCTTCCTGTTGTTTTTTTTAAAAAGGACCCAAGAACAAGAAAGAGCACCTAAGTCTGAGAAGGGAGAATTTTTCTCCTGTTGCTTTAGGTCATAAATGGCATGACTGGAACATAGGCATGGAGTTAAGAGTTACTTTCCACTGAGACACTAAGAAAAGTAATGGCAAAAGTCTAGATGTGGTAATTTTGGGTGAATGCCAGGCAGGATATGTTTAATACCTGCTCAAAATCAATAAATTCTTCCATTTATGAATCTTTGCAGTTTTGGCAGTTCACAAACCAACATGAAATTCATTGATGTGTAAAATGTTTTAATATTGCTGTGATACAAATTTGTGATGTAAACCAATCAACAGTAGTAAGTTGCATGGTTAATGAGTGAACCTAGCTGACTGCCCAAAATAGCAGTCCACCTTAGGTTTTTTTTTTTTTTTTTTTTTTTTTTTTTTTTTTTTTAATACTTTAAGTTCTGGGATACATGTTCAGAACACACAGCTTTGTACATAGGTATCCAGGCCATGGTGGTTTGCTGTACCCATCAACCGTCATCTACATCTACATTAGGTATTTCTCCTAATGCTATCCCTCCCCTAGCCCCCCAACCCCCTACAGGCCCTGGTGTGTGGTGTTCCCCTTCCTGCATCCATGTGTTCTCAATGTTCAACTCCCACTTACGAGTGAGAACATGCAGTCCACCTTAGTTTTCCACTGAAGTATTAAAAGTCAATCACTTCATTATGAAAGGACTGTTTCCCTTTCTCCAGTGCCTCAAAAAATAAAACCAAGCCAGGCACACTGGTGCATACTTGTAGTCCTAGCCACTTAAGAGGCTAAGGCAGCAGGATCACTTGAGCACAGGAGTTCAAGGCCAGCCTGGGCTTCATAGCAAGACCCTAACTCTGAAGTAAAACCAAAGCAAACAAAAAAAAACTTTTCATGAAGATGATGGATGAAAAGGTTAAAATGTTTAAGACAGTATTAACATCCAACAAGAAAATAAAGTTTTTACTAGATAAACCATAAGAAGTATGGGGATTTATGAAATATTCTGCAGGTGTTGCTCATGAACTTCAAGAATCTACCAGAGTTTTCATGATTTCTGCAGCACTAAAGAAGTTACATCACCGATAGGAAGCTTTAACAGATCGTTATTAGCAGAGAGATTGTAACAATGGCGAGAAAATTTACTAAGTAGACCTATGCTAATTCCACAGCTTGAATCATGGCCCACAAAGGTGCCAGTGAATAAAGCTCTCAAATCGAAGAGAAAATATGATATTATCACATCTCTATTTAATTGAATTGTCAGGCCAAGAAATTAAAAGAAATATTTCTTAGTTTACATCTATTCTGTAAAAGTAAATAATACAATATTGTGGCAATTCATAATCACTGAACTCTAGACCTCACTCTGTTGTATGACTATGGGTACTGGTTAACCACCCTAGATAAAGCAATCTCCCTTAATTGTTGTGGGCCCAAATATTTCCTTTAATCTTAATACTCTGTGATCTTCTTGAAAAGGCACAGTGAAGGGCAGAATAATCCAAAACATTATGAATAGCTTTGAATGAACCACTACAAAGATAAATGTTAGTTACATTTTTCTCCTTCTTTCTGAAAAGAGAATGAAAAAAGTTTAATTGTTTTCAGCACAAGCAGGTGCTCATAGAAACTTACTAGCTAACATATCTTAAGTTCTCTATTAATCATTTAAAAAATAGATGTTTTGTAAGTTTAATACAAATTGCTCCTGCAGATTCTTACAAAAAATAAGTCTAGGTGAATGCTAGCATCTGATTTTCATATGTACTTGGAGTAATCATTTCACTATCATGTAATTATATGAACAATGATTAATAGCTGATAAATACTTTTATCTCTTTCTAGACATAATATATATTTGTATGTGGTGAGAATAGTGTATGGAAGCTGAGCTCAGACAATTCAGTAGAAGACAGTGGACAGAGAACAAGGTAGAGTCTACAAGCAGCTTAGAACTAGCTAGAAGATGAAGACCTACAACTTGGATGAAACAGGAAAGAGAAGTTGGATGCAGTGAGAAAATGCAAACCTTCTAAGATATCTAGTGAAAGGGATCTGGACCTATGCTATGCTTAACTCAGAAATTAGACACTGGTACACAGACTGAGAGATGTCTGCCAGAATTTCCTGTAATCTGGGCAAAGCGTTAGTGTATATTCCATACCTCAATTAATTAGCTGAGAATACATTGTTTACATCCTTGCAAAAAATGTCCTTTTGTACAACTATGCAGAGTGGTCACTGTCATTGTAATCCATGTAAATGTCTATGCATTGTCTGACTCTGTGGGAGCACCTGACTCTGTGGGAGTGCCATTCACACAGACAATGATTTGGATGATGATTCCCAGAATGTGTAATATGAAGGACTAACAGACTAACAATCTTTAGGCAAATATTTCTGTCTCAGTATATAAATGGGTGATTGCCACTATTTACTATGAGAAAAAGTGGGAAGACTCATATTCTTAAAGCCATGGATAACATATTGAGCTACTAGTTGTCTGTTAATGACAGCAAGAATAATACTTTACTACCACATAGAAAGGAAGATGGTAAGAGGGTAGAGGAGAGTCTGATGGAAGGAAAAACACACTGGAAACTTTAAAATGGAGTTGCATAATGAACCTGGAATGATTGCTTGTCAAGATTACCTATACACCAAACTACAATTTAAAAACAGAATTAGTACCAATATATGATGCCAGTGGTGAAAGAGAGAGAGGCAGTTGAAAGGAAATCCTAAAAGACTTGAATTTATTTTAATAAACCCAGTTTTTAGCCCACGGAAATATTGTGTAGAGTTTCATAGCTAAGATAATTAAAGTTCTCCAATTTGGAATACTGTGGCCTGGTGGCATAAGAAAACACAGAAAAGGAGGGTATAGAATAAACTTTCATGTCTTCCTTTCTTTTCCTTTATCCAGGGCAAGTTCTAAAAAACAGAAATACACCTTCTTGTTTTTTGTATTTACTGAGTAATATAACAAAAATTTCCAGAAAAAAAATGCTATAAATTGTTAAGAGGTAAAATAAATATATGTATCCCTGGGCTCAAGAGATTTTTGTAGGTTACTACCACTAAATTATTGGGGGAGAAGGAGATTAATTTTAAAAGTGATCCTCCAAAAACAATGCTCAAATTGTATCTATTTAAGAATTAAAAAAACGAAAATGCTGTGTATGTGTGGTTTGTTTATGGATAGACTCTATTTTATATTGATACTTTTGATGGTCATTAGTTTTAGAGTAGATATGTTTAAGCAGAGCAGGTGGTAACTGAAAATAAGGTTAAAGTAATTCTGTGTTTCCACTGGCTGCAAAAGAAAATTCAAAATATGTATAGAAAAAAACCCAAAAGATGAGTAGTAATTCATGGTAAAGAAGAGCTTAATTTGATGGCTTGACCAGAAATATTCTTTATGATACTGTACTGGCAATACATCACTGGGCCTTTGGAAACTTGTCATTTCTCTTTCATCATAATAACCTCAGTTGAATCAGTTTAATTCAATTGAATTTTTTAAGTGTGTGTAGAGCACTTCAAGGTGAAACGCGAAGAGTACTGAACTCGGTCTCAACATTTTTGAATTTGGTCCTGGTTCTGCTATTTACTTGCTATTTGACTTGTGCTAAATAAATGTACCTCTTTGGATCACAGTTTTATAACGTGTAAAATGAAAGTGTAAATGAGTAATGAGGGCTTTTCAGGTATAAAGACATGAATTCAAGCCTAACTCTTTACTGGAATTTAAAACTCAAAACAGATAAAGCATCTGAGAGTTTCTGTTACTTAGATGGCAACATGACACAGTCTGCCCTGGCCATTTACTTATTTGCTCTTAATTCTATTACTTTTGCTCTTTTTCTGGCTTGTTCCCCACATATTTCCTGAGCCCCTTGCTTTTTCGCTTTCTGAAGTTTAGCTAATGAGTGGGTGGAGGACAGGAAGAGGAGACAAGCCAGAATAATTCTTCCTATCTCTCTGTGCTTTGGATGGTGTCCATGATGGCAGCTCTAGCTCTGTTAGACAACCTCTCTGTCATTGTTCCAACTGCAATAGAACACATAGGGAGAATTTCCAGCTTCCACTGGAGTTCCAGTTATAGGTTCTTGTAATACTGTCTCTTGTCCAGCTCAAGAGTAGTAGCCATGTCTTCCTGTGTTACTTGCTAGGCAGCTTTATCATCTTCTGTGTGACTTCTCAGCTCTTCTATTTCAAGTATAATCAGTAATCTGAATTTGAAATACCAGAGTGGTTTCTATTTTCTGATCCTGAAGGTTATGTAATGAATAGGCCATGGCTTTGTAGAAAGAAAAATAAAAACTACTAGTTTGAATTCCAAATTTGCCAATTAACTAGCTAAGCGATTGTGAGGATTATTTTATCTTTTTAACTAAAATTATTGGAATAATATTTACATTGCAAGATGTTTCTAAAGATTAAATGAGAAAACACATGTGAAACTGTGCCTGGCACATGTTAAGTGTCCAATAAACATTAATTTCTTTCCTTTTATTTTCATGAACTGCTAGGGATGAAAAAATAAGCTACTCTTACAAAAATTATAAAACTATAAACAATATACAAGGATACCACGAGGTATTATGTAGAACACAATCACCTACCATAAGTATCTCACATCCCTAACTCAAATTGTAGAATCTTTTCTCTGCTATGAAACTTCACATATTAGTCTGCTGGGGCTCTCATAACAAAATACCATAGACTGGGTGACTTAAACAATTTATTTCTTACAGTTCAGGAAGCTGCAAGTCCCTAATCAAGGTGGCAGCTGACTCAGTTTCTGAGGAGGGTTCTCTTTGCAGCTTGTAGATGGCCACCTTTTTGCCATGTTTTCACATGGTCTTTCTTGGGCATGCGAATGCATAGATAAGGAGAGAAGGCTCTCTGGTGTCTCCTCTTATAAGGACACTAATCCTATTAGATCAGGAACCCACCCACATGAACTCATTTAACCTTAGTTACTTCCTCTAAGACCCCATCTCCAAACACAACCATGCTGCTGGGGTTAGGGATTCAAGATATGAATATGGAAAAAACACAACTATTCAGTCTATAATACTTCCTTTGTATACATTTACGGTGTAAGGGACAAAGGTATCCTTCCCTATTTAAAAAAAATAAATAGATCTAGTTTGTAATATTATTTTGCCAATATTCTTTAATCTAAATTTTTCACTTTTTCCAATTTCACAAAACCAATGTGTTCTACTTTATAAGTCTTGAAAGTCTGTGTCTACTACTTTAACTTCTCTCTAGACTCTGGCTCACTTTGTGTTAGTGCTGCATTTAAGTTTGGAAAAGTGGACACAAAATTTAATTTGGTAATAGTTCAGATTGTTACTGAAATAGAGAAAGTCAGGAATAAATAAATACATCTAAAAATCAGCCACATAAACAAAATGCTGAGGTCTGGCAAACCTTAGAGCATTTAGAGCAAGTCATTCAGTCATGAAAAGCTCAGGTCCATATACCAAGAAAAGGAGGGATATAAAACAATCTAATTTTTTAGGTATATTACTGTGGTTATTAAATTTGTAAAATATTTTCAAAACCTACTGTCTTTATAATAAAATATAAATAATTGGCATCTGTCTTAACCTAACTTATTTAATTTCTTATCTATGAAATAGCATAACTTGGAAAATATCTGATATTTTCCAAGCTAAAGTTTCCTATGAGGGTTAAAAGAACCCTGGGCAATGTTGACACAAATTGTTTTTTATATTGATCCACAGGCTGTAAATTTCTTGGTCAAATTTTTAATGGATGCCTAAAGAAAAAACATAATTCTTATATCTGACTATCTAAGAGATGATGTCAGTGGTTGTCCAGGAATAATAGGTTTCCCAGATGTTTGTTTAAAGTCTCATAATGGATTTCCACAGGTAATCTTCTTGGCAAAAACATGAGGAGCTTGGTCATTGAATCTCACTTCAAAGTCAGTGGGAAATAACTTTCTTGTGCCGAGTAGCATTGAAAAGCTTCATAGAACTCATTAACCTGGTCTGTTTCTAAGGCTATATTCATTGCCACTATTCCATTTTCAGCAGGGGCGAAAAAAAAACAATAGTGCTCAGAAAGTGCATCTTACAAAATGTATCAGTGCCATAGAAAGTGCTATCGACTTTGATAAAATAAATCCATTTCTACAAATCCAACCGAAGGAACTACAGATAATTCATATATCAAGATGCTAATTATTCCATTATCTATAATGATGAAAAATTAGAAGTCCATAAATATCCTACAAAGGAAAATTGTTGAATTAGGGTATATCCATCTGTCTTAGCCCATTTGGGCAACCAGAACAAAGTACTGCAAACTGGGTGGCTTACAAATAACAGAAATGCATTTCTTACAGTTCTGGAGGTTGGAAATCTGAGATCTGGGTGCCAGCAATGGTCAGGTTCTGGTGAGGGCCCTCTCCTTGGTTGCAAACTGCAATCTTTTCTCTCTATCCTCAAATGGCAGAAGGGTTGAAGAACCTATGTAAGGCTCCTTTTAAAGGTACTGATCCCTTTAATCAGAACTTTACAATTATGACCTAATTTTCTCCCAATTGCCACACCTCCTAATATCACCACATTGGGAGCTGGAATTTCAACATGTGAAATTTAGGGGTACATAAACACGCAGTCTATTGCACCTTTCAATGGAAATTAAACTTATATTTAAAACAAAAGATGGGGTGATTAAAATTATATTTTACAAAAACAATAGAGGAGCAGACATTCTCACCTTTTTCATAAGAAGCATTTACTTTTCTTTCATTTTCTCTTATTTTATGATCTTTCAACTGTGGCTATGAGATCACACTGATGCAATTTACTGAAATCATGAAATATCAATTTTATATCTATTCCTATTTGCCACATGATGATTACATTGCTTCAAAAGGAAATGAATAGAAACATCCTTCTTTGTAGACTGGAAATACAACTTATTTCCACTCTATCCTTCCTCCAGTGCTCCCATTTTCCTCACAAATGCTGAGGTAGTACCTACACTTTTAGAGTGAAGTGTCATTTAAAAAAGGTTAAAACTGGTGGGGTGTGGTGGCTCATACCTGTAATCCCAGCACTTTGGGAGGCCAAGGCAGATGAATCACCCGAGGTCAGGAGGTGGAGACCAACCTGGCCAACGTGGCAAAACCACATCTCCACTAAAAATTAGCCGGGCATGGTGGTGGGCACCTGTAATCCCAGCTATTGGGGAGGCTGAGGCAGGAGAATCACTTGAACATGGGAGGCGAGGTTGCCTCAGCTGAGATCACACCATTACACTCCAGCCTGGGAAACAAAGTAAAACTCTATCTCAAAAAAAAAAGTTAAAAACCTTTGCTTAACTTAGGTCTCTTGTTCTCACAACTTGGAGTATCTTTTCCAGATTAGGACTCACGATTCACTATAATAAAAACCAGGGTGTAGAAAGTGGTTCCCAGCTTCAGATGGTGTGGTTGGGACCTCAACTCTATCATCTACTTACCAGGAAAGACATTTAATCTCTATCTGCTCAGTTTCCTGTTCTATAGACTGGGTTTACTGTGATGATTAAATGAATAAGTATGTCACGTAGAGCAGTATCTGGCACATAATACTCAATAAATGTTTATCATTATTATATGAAAGAGTGTCAGACCCTGTATTTTCTTTACAGGTATTTGGTAATATTCCAGTAGTGTTTTGTGCATTGAGGATTGATATTTCATTGTACATGTGATAAGCAAAATAACGATTAATGAATCAAGGAACATGATTTTATGAGTAGAAAAGAATTTAGAAAATACTTAGGACAACAGCTATTTTTGAAAAGGTGTTTAGAGATTTCAACTTGAACAAGTTATACAATCAGTTTCTAGCCATAATGATCAGGAATCCAGGCATCTCATGACTTTCTTCTTTCTCAAGGAGACACTAGACCCTCATGATGGCAATCGAGCCCCTGAAAAGGCTCTAAATTGCACTGAAAAGGATGAGTAGGGACGTATTATGTGTTTTCCTAGTAGATGAGGCAAAACTCAGCATAAGAGAAGATTCTCAGCATATCATTCCAAAATTTGAGGTAAATGACACAATCTCCCTTTTCATGTAAAACTGTTGTCAGCTTCAACAAATGGAGCTGCTAGTCTAAGTGCAATGGACACCTGCTTCTCATTGAGAAAATATTTTAAACATCAGATGTAAGTTAAAATGTTTCACATATTTTGAGTGTGATATAATTAATAAACTGTTTACATGTTGCAATAAAGTACAATCTTAGCTTGGCATTTTTAATTTGCTATTTAACAAACATCTCTGAGTAAATGTGGCTCGGAGACATAGCTCTACTCTTAATCTCTAATTATCCCTACTCTTGGCTTTACACTGGAATGAACTGTTTTCTCTTTGTGTCTGGTCATCAGAATTCATTTCTAGCAGTGTGTAGATAGTAATTTATATAATATGAGGGGCTCATGTTTTAGTGCAAAATCAGAATTCTACACCTTAAGTCATGAGGACACTATGTGTTTGATTATTCTTAATGTTCGTGAAGCCATGAAATAGTTTAGGGAATTTTATTATGCATTGCAAACTGCATGTTTAATATTTCCATCCATGAAATTATAATAGAGAGTTTATTCCCAAACTTACAAATGAAACCCAGGAAGGTTCAGGGAGGGCAGCACTCTAGAAGATGGCATTTGAATTCAAATGACATTTGCTAAATTGGAGAAGTAATCAGAAATCAACAAAATGAAGCTTTCCAGGGACCAGTGAAAGTCACGATGAGGGGTTGGGGAGGGGGGAAAGTGGCACGACCGCAGATATGGGAATTCTACAGGAAAATGCCCTGTACTCCATTCAGCAGATCACAATATAAATATAAATTAGGGCAAATACTAATTAGGCCTATTTTTTTCTTTATTTTCTTTCATTTCTTAAATATACTATTAGAATGCTGGAATCATTGCCTCTCAGGCTAACTTGGTCCTCTTTCTCTTTCACTTCTTTTCCCCCCTTACCCTCCAGGTCCTTCTTTTCCTATCTACCTTTATTTTCTTGAACTTTTTTAGGCCTTTTCATTGCCTATGGTGGTCACTTCATTGGCTCCGATTCTGGTAGCGAAAGTGATAAAGGATGAGAGTCACCTTGTACTACAGGTAGACATCAGCTGGGAGTAAGTCTACCTCAAGTGTGAGAATTGTCACGGTTCTCAGATCCTCAAGTGGGTACAAGCTGACCATCTTTTAGCATGATCCTCTAGAAAGGTACTGATTTCCCTTCCTTCAAAATCTTTACAGAGGCCCCCGGAATGTACAAAAAGAGAGGTATGTTCATCAGCTTCTAGTAATAAAGATGCAGTCAGGTTTATCCGTGGCCCTGTAAAGACCCAGGGTTGCCTGGGTAACAGTACAAGAGTTAAGAATAAAAATTACAGGCTAGGCTAGAAGTATATTTCGCTTTGTGAGAAACAGCCAAAGAGTTCTCAACAATGGTTGTGTCATTTTTCACTCTGCCAGCACACATAAGATTAAAGTAACTACACGTTCTCAACATCATTTTATGTTGTCTTTTCTTTCCCTTACTCTTAACTGTTCTAGTCAGTGTGAAATGGTATCTCCTAGGTGTTTCCACTTAGATTCTTCATTGGGTTTTCAACTTGTATTTACAGAATGACTAATGATGTTAAGCACCCATTCAAATATTTACTGCCTGGTCATATATCTTCCTTTGTAAATTGTCTGTTCAATACTTTTGTTCATTTTTAATTAGATTGTTCATCTGTTTATTACTGATTTTTAGAAGTTCCTTCTATATTCTTGATACAATTTAATTATCAGATATAAATTTTGAATATTTTCTTCCAGAATATGGCTTGCCTGTTCATTTTCTTAATGTCTTTTGATGAGCAGATGTTTTTAATTTCTATAATCCCAAATTTATTAGATTTTTATTTCCTATCATGGTTAGTCTTTTAAGAGTTCAATCTAAGAGATCTTTGTCTTCTATAACAAATTTATTCTTTAATATTTTCTTCATGAGCCTTATAGTTCCAAGTTTCATGTTTAAATTTGTGATCATTTTAGTTTTAAAATATAAAGATATAAATTACAACCATTTTTCTCTATGTGCATATATGGTTGTTCCAGAATCTTTTGTTAAAAACAATCAAAACAAATCTTTTTCCTATTAAAAAAAATGCAGTGGCTTTGTCAAAAATTAATTGGTCTGAGTCAATATTAATACAACAATTCTTTCCATACCTATATATTCACTCAACATAATCTCAATCACAATGCTAGCAGGATATTTTAGCAAAAATTGGCAAGCTGATTTTGAAATCTATATGGAAATGCAAAGGATCAAGAATAACCAGAGCAGTTTTCAAAAGGAAGAACAAGGAAGAGTTACTCTACTTGATGCCAAGTCTTACTAGAAAACCACAGTAATCCAAATAGGTTTGGGTGTTTGAAACAAGATAGACATAGATCAAAAGAACAGAGAAGAAAGTCCAGAAAAAAAAATCTATAAATTGATTTCTGACAAAGGTGTCAAGGGAGTTTAATGAGAAAAGCAAAGACTTTTCAATGAATGATTAAATATATGGAAAACGTAAACATCTACCCTTATCTTATACCATACACAAAAATTGATTTAAATTGGGTTAAAGTTCTAAATGTAAAATTGAAAACTATAAAACTCCTAGGAGAAACTCCTAGGATTGTGTGGTAAGCAAATTTCCTTAGAATATTATATCAAGAGTCACGTAAGAAAAAACTGATAAATTAGACTTCTTCAAAATTAAAAGCAACTGCTCTCCAAAGACACCATTAAGTTAATAAGGCAAACAGACTGCTAGAATATATTCACAACACATATATCAAAGAACTTGTATGCAAGATATATAAAGAACTTTTATAATTTGATTATAAGAAAAACAACCCAATAAGAAGCTGGATAAAATATTTGATAATATATAAATGACCAATATGCACATAAATTAGCCACTGGGGAAATGAAAATTTAAAACACAAGAATATACAACTGTATCCCTATTAGGATGGCTAAAATTAAAAACAACCATCACCATCCAAACTCCTGGTCATTCTAAGTATTGGCAGAGGTGAACCACTAGCAACTTTCATGTGATTTTGATATGAATGTGTAGGGTTAAGGTCCCCACAGGGTCATGGAGTGTCCCTTATGCTGTGCTGAGGTGCAGGATGTGAGAAATAGAGAGACAGGACACAAAAGTACAAGGAAAATGCAGCTGAGTTCAGGGGGGCCACGCCACCTACAAGCAGAGACAGGCGAGGCCCAAATGTCCAGAAGCATCTGTATTTATTGGGTATAGGTTAGGGGGCACGGTAGTGAGTGAAGTCATCTTTAAGGATAGTGATAGGGTTGTAAGCAATAAAACAAGGGGTCTACCCCCATTAGATTACCTAGGCTTGGAGGTGGGCAGTACACAGCAAGGGTTCTACCCCCATTAGGTCACCAAGGCATGGAGGTGGGCCGTGCACAGTGAAGAGGGTGCAGTGTGCAATACCTCTATCTATGGGCATGCTACTCCTAAGAACTATAGGAGGATGCTTAAGTCGCACAGCAGTGACAGAGCTGTCAGGGTCTACCGCCACCTGCTGGCAGCTTTCAATAAGTTCTATAGAAGGATTCTTTTTTTTTTTTTTTTTTTTCCTTTTTAATTGCATTTTAAGTTTTAGGGTACATGTGAAGAACATGCATGCTTTTTGAGCTAGCACAGTAGCAAGGGCTGACAGTTCACAGTCACCAAGGTGCGATTATTCGGAGGTGTTTTGAACCTTCGGATGCTAAAGGGATTGCCAGTCCGAGAGCAGCTTTCCACAAGAACTGGAGCAAGTCCTACGACTCCTTTATCAGGAGGAGTGGCTCTTGCCCCAAGCCTGCCATACAGCTGGTTTCTTTACCATACTGAAAGTTGCCACCTGGGCCATGGATTCTTGTCGTGGTGTAACTGTTTTCCCTTAAATCATGCTCTGCACTGTATCTGCTCCAGACACTCCTCTGACTATAAACTACTTATTCCTTAATTCATGCTCTGTACTATGTCTACTCTAGGCATTCCTACGATTCTGAACTAAGATATAATTATACACACACACACACATATATATATATTTGCATATATATGTATGGAAAGAACTCAGTGGTAAGATATTCTTTAGACACTCATTCTATGAACTAATATATGATTATATATAGGGGATTATATAAAGGGAAATAACAGTATTAATACTATAAACCGAGATATTCTTCAAGCCCTAATTCTATAAACTAATATATGATTATATATAAAGGATTATACAAAATGAAATAACTGAGTATTAACACTACAAACTGAGATATTTTTCAGGCCCTAATTGTGCCAGGATTCTGCTTAGCTCTCTTTCCTCAGTACCTATATGGGGGGTTACCCACAATAATGCTATAACCATTTTGTAAAAAAATTCGGAAATTTTTGATAAAAGTTTGTTAGTGTCGTAAAATCTTCAAAATGTGCCTACCCTGTAGCCCAGACATTTTACAACTAGGTATTTACCCAACAGGTAAGAAATTAAATGTCTATACAAATACTTTTCTATAAATATTCATTGCAGCTTTATTCATAATAGCCAAAAACTAGAAAAGTAACCCACATATAATTATCAACAGGCTAATAGATGAGTAAGTGGTGGTGCACCACACAATGGAATAATATTCATCAATAAAATGAAATGATTTACTAATACACACGACAACATGGACTATTTTCAAAATCATTATGTTAAGTGAAAGAGGCAAGACACATTTGTAATTCCATTTATATAAAACTCTAGAAAAATGCAAACTAATCCATAGTGTTAGAAAGCGTAACAAGGATTCTTAAGGAAGAAGTACTGAGGTATAACTGCATTAAGATTGTTACAGAATTCTTTTGGGAAGTAACGGACATGATTATCTTGATTGTAATTATGGTTTCAAATGGATCAAATTAGGTACTTTAAGTATGTGAAGTTTAGTATAATTTAGTTATACCCCAATAAAGGAGAAATAGTAATTCTTTGTAGATCTAGAAGATTCATTCTTATGGATGTAACCAAGACAAACTAAAACATATGTCCATTTAATAAATTTGTAAAAGAATGTTCATAGTAACTTTCCTATTATGGTCAAGAGCCAGAAGTAATCTAAATATTCATCAACTGGAGAATTTAAAAACAAATTGTGTTATGTTCATTAAACGGAATATTCAGTAATAAGAATGAGCTACTGATACACATGACCACACAAATGACTCTGCAATAAGTTGTGTTAAGCAAAGGTATCCAGATACCTACTTCTCCCCACTAAAAAATAAAAAAAACATACTGTGTGACTTAATTCATATAAACTCCAAAAAGAGGTAAAACTAATCTATGAAGATACAAATCATAAATCTGAAAGTTATTACCTCTTGGAGAAGAGTGTAATTGACTACAAAGCACCAGAAAACTCTCTGTGGTGATGTACATGCTCTATATTATGTTTTAGATGAAAGTTACATGTGTACATACAACTGTTAACATTTGTCAGACTGCACACTTTAGAACTGTGAACTTTATTGCATGTAAGGACAGAAGAAAAAAGTCAACCCAAACATAGGCTTCTCTGCAGAGCCTTTTTGGGCCCTCAGCCAGAGACAGCATCCTAAAATAGACAGAAAGACAAAGAGACAGATAGACCACTATTCTGTCTATCTGCACAGTTCAACTGGTTTTTTTAAATTTCATGAGAGTTTAAAATAGTTCAGTGCAATTCAGGGTAGCCAAATAGCTGATTGGGACTGTTTTTTTGTGTGAAAGAATTCCAGGTAGAAAATAGAACAATATAATTTAAAATTACTATTTTACAACCCCTAACAAAATGATGTTTATAGGCAATACTTATCAGTGGATACTAAGATTATTAGGTAGAATACATAGTTTTTTTGTTTGTTTGTTTGTTTGTTTGTTTTGTTTTGTTTTTCAAGTCTCTGGGGCTTGCACTTTGTTTCTTCACATCAAAATACGGCTTCCTGTTTCCATCAAAAAAAGCACATTGAGGCTCATAAAGGCAGCCTCCAGGTGCTTCTTGGACCTCAGACTGCTCATTCAAAACATGGTCTGATGAGTTCAGTACAAATGCATCCAGACATGTGGGAGCCATTTACCTGAAAATACACTTGGGCATAAAAATTAAGGGAAAACGGCCCGAGACAAAGTATGTATTGCAAGGCCAAGCCCCAGACACGTGGGAAACAGTTCTAGAGGTTTTCAGAACCCCAAAAGCTACTTGCTTTACCCGCCCCTTGGGAAACATCAAATGTTACTTTTTGCACAAGACTGGGGATGAGCCTGCTCTCTTCTGATCCCAGTGCTGTGCTCTGCTGTGTTTTTTTCTCTTCTAAAAAAAAAGAAAAAAAAAAAAAAAAAAAAAAAAAAAACAGGATACATGTACAAAATGTGCAGGTTGTTACATAGGTATACATGTGCCATGGTGGTTTGCTGCACCTACTGACCCATTCTCTAAGTTCCTTCCTCTCATCCTCCATGCCCCAACAAGCCTTGGTATGTGCTGTTCCCCTATCTGTGTCCATGTGTTCTCAATGTTCAGCTCGTACTTATGAATGAGAACATGCAGTGATTACCAGTTAGAATATTAATGGAGAAAGTTTATAACAGATGAGGTCAGGCTGACAGCACCTGAATCCACTGATCAATCTTAGTATCAGTAAAGGTCGGATAAGCAGCTGTTTGGTGCTTCTCCTAATGTTATCCCTCCCCAGTCCCCTCACCCACTGCTATCCCTCCCTTAGCCTCCCACCCCACAACAGGCCCCCAACAGTGTGTGATGTTCCCCTCCCTGTGTCCATGTGTTCTCATTGTTCAACACCCACTTATGAGTCAGAAGATGTGGCATTACACCATTTTTAATAGTATTATTTATGTTTTAAAATTTTCATTTGAAGCCTTAACTGACTACTAGATTTCCACATTTGGTGTTTCTTTGTGTTAATTTTTAAGTTAGCATTTATGAATCTTAGCTCCACCTCCTTTTTCTGATGTTGTGAAATGCATTTATTTTTACCTCTTACATTTCATGACAACTGAGCATGTGTTAGAACATATTTACATCTTCAGAGACATACCAATGTCCTTGGAGTCAATTTTCCCATTCTTAAAATCCTCTTCATTAGCCTATTATTTCATTTACTCTGAGAGAAAAAGCACAAAATATGTGCACAATCCAGTCTTCTGTCTGAGTACTTCTTGTTTGCAAAGTCAGAATGTTCACACGTTTCCCTGCCATCGACTGCTGACCACTGCTTTAGTGGCACTGGCCTAACGAGGCCCCAGCATACCCGGGAAGTAGAATGAGACAATGTGCTGGAATAAATTCTGAAACTCAAATCGTATTTTAGCTTTTCTTCCTCTTTCAGTACAAAAGGAAATAACAACTTTTTAAAGGACTACTTTTAAATTCACCACTTTCATTTTGTGCATCAAATCCTGGTATAAATATATTATTCTCCACTTGCTGTCTGTACTTCAGACACAATAAATTTATTGCTATTTCCAGAACCTCCCAAACTCATTCTCACATTAGGACTTTCGCACTGGTCCCTTCATACACCTTCAGGCTCAGCTCAAATGCCATCTCCTGTGAGAGACCTTTCAACCACTTGATCTAAAGTAACTCTCATCTCTCCATCACTTTCTTTCACAGTTATCCTATTTGTCATTTTCTAAGCACTTACTTTTTTCACTTCCTTTTAATCTACATTTATATGTACCACCATTCCCAACTAGAATACAAGTTCAGTAAGTATAGGGCTCTTGTCTAATTTATTGTTGTATCCACAGTGATTCAAATAGTAACTGATACACATTACAAATTACAAATTCAATAGATATTTATGGCTTGAATAATTTTTTTTTTTTTTTTTTTTTTTTTTTTTTTTTTTTTTTTTTTTTGAGACGGAGTTTCACTCTTGTTACCCAGGCTGGAGTGCAATGGCGCAATCTCGGCTCACCGCAACCTCCGCCTCCTGGGTTCAGGCAATTCTCCTTCCTCAGCCTCCTGAGTAGCTGGGATTACAGGCACGCGCCACGATGCCCAGCTAATTTTTTGTATTTTTAGTAGAGACGGGGTTTCACCATGTTGACCAGGCTGGTCTCGATCTCTTGACCTTGTGATCCACCCGCCTCGGCCTCCCAAAGTGCTGGGATTACATGAATAATTTTTTATGTTGATAGAAATGTATTATGTTGTGACTTTATAATACAATAGCAACAGCACTATAGATGATACGATTACCAGAGTATTTTTCAAAACATTCTGTGTTGAGATACGTAACTGAAATTTGAGATGACACTGTGATAGAGACAGCAAGGATTCCAAAAATGAGCAATAATGGTAATACACACATAACATTAACAAAATTCATATAATATATTCCTAAGCGAATTATTAGCACTCTTTGGATCAACACCCTATTAACTGTTATAATACACATAGGGGCTCTAAGAGGAAGAAGCTGAACAAAGGTATTAAATAATTCCAACAAAACCATTCGGCATTTCTATGACAACATTCAAGCTTCCTAACCAAAAATCAATTACTCTTTAATTAATTCAATAAATATTTGCTGATAATTTATTTTGTGTTAAACATAATGCTGAGTGCTGTTATGAGCAGATCAGACAAGAACCCTGCCTTCGTAAGATATTTTTAAAGTCATATTGTGCTTCTATCTACCTCTAAATTTACAGATAAAAAAACACCAATGCTTGTGAAGTTTTTCTACACAAAAAAATCCTATAGCTACTCAGGATAATAGCCTAAGGCATCCAAGCTGTATCCTTTCAAGCCAACCATTAGATGCTAATATTATCAATGGCACTATTGATCAATCACATGCAATTTTCTACACAACGGACATTTACTTACAAGTTCTGAATTAAATAATGTGTGTAAAAATATGATAGTCCATTTTTACTTCATTTGCTTCCCTTCTTGATCTTTCTTTAGAAAAACAGTTTTCAAATATGTGGCTTAAATTCTCTTGGAATTGAAAAAGAATAATTTTATTTCTTTTATTTAAAACAAATTTTAGGTAAATACATATATGGTTTCAAGTTGTAAATCTGCATGCTGAGAAAAGAAGTGGGCCAATTCTCCCAGAAGCTCCTATGTGTCCTGGTTCTAGTGACCGACTTAGCTGCGATTTGACATTCCAGGGAATTGGGATATATTCTTCACCACAGAAATCCCAAACTGCCTGACAAAACCTAAAGCGTTTGACCTTTCCAGCTTTACCTCTTTAATTATTTAAAATGAAAAGAGAAAAAGAAAAATGAGAGAGCAAGCAGAACTATATACAAATTTGCTTATCAGACTCCATCTTTAGCAGTATCTTAAACCATTCTGAAAGGTAAGCATGGAATTGTTACCTTTAGGGTGAGTTTGAGGCAAATGGAAAGGCCAATTCATATTTCAGAGAGTTATGAGCCTCTGATATAAGACTGGAACCCTAAAACCTAATATGTATATATGCATATAAATGTGTGTGTATGTTACTGCTGTTAGTGGGAGAGGGGTACATTTTAACAGTTCTAAAGCTTATTTTGTTCCTAAGGAAAAAAGAAAAACAACAAATTATACTCTTCCTGAAAAAAAAAAAAAAAAAAAAAAAAACTATGATAGAACAAAATGAGTAATACCAAACTTTAAGAAATAAAAAAAAAGTAACATGTTACATCTGGCGGATTTTGTGATTCTGGGAAGATACAATGATGCTAAGTGGACTGAATCCAGTTGAAATGCCACCTTTCTCTTTTCTCTCTCTCGATCTTTCTATTTTCTCTCTCTCAATCTCTCTTTTCTTTCTCTCTCTCTCTCTCTCTCTCTCTCACACACACACACACACACACACACACACACAATAAAATTAAAATATACATCATATATACAGCCATGCACCACTTAAGGACAGAAGTATATTCTAAGAAACGTGTCATTACGCAGTTTCATCATGTGAACATCGTAGAGTATACTTCACATACTGAGATGCTATAGCCTGCTACACACCTAGGCTGCAAACCTGGACAGCATGTTACTGTACTGATATTTGAGGCCATTTTAAGATAATGTTAAGTATTTGTGTATCTAAACATATCTAAACATAGAAAAGTATAGTAAAAATACAGTACTGTAATCTTATGGACCACTGTCATATATTTGTTTTGTTACTGACTGAAATGTTGCCATGTGGTTCATGATGGTATTATATATTTTGTATGTTATATATTATGCATTATATGTAATATATAGAATATTTCTATTCTATATTTATTTACATATAAGTATATTTTGTTTGTTACAGATATAGAGATACAGAGAGAGTTAGACATAGAGATTGAGATAGAGATATGAAAATAAAACAAATATTTGAAGGACTATCTGGTGAATTATCTGAATTATCTTTTCCTTGGCAATGAGATTAAACATCAATCATTACCTGGAATATTTATATTTAGATACACCTTGTGAAGAAGCATAATATCAAAACAGGGAAATTACAATAATATTTTTAAAATATGCTAAATCATATTCACTAAAATATTGAGTTTTAGTTTATTGCCCAAATGGTAAGAAAGGTAGTAAATTCTTCTTTTAATGGTGGAGATCATTTTTCCACTAAGCATTCTCTGTACCAAGTGACTTGGAGGAATGTACATTATCTATCAACAAGGCACACAGCACCACTTTTTAAGCAATAATGACAATACTCAATCCTGTAGTTTATCTTACTTTTTCTTTTGTTGAAACCTCTGCTGCAAATTCCTGAGGCCTAACTAGCCTTAAAATAAGAATTGCTATTTTCACATACAGCTTATAATCAAAAGATCCAGAAGAGGGAGAAGACTGAAGAATGAAGAGAAGGGGGTTGGGGAAAAAGGAAGAGGAGAAAAAAAAGCTGAAGAAGATGAAGAGAGCATTGTACAAAAATTACAATCTTTATTCTTTTTTTCCTTTCATTCCTAATTCCTTGTACTTCCATGTCTTTCTGCCTGAGATTGTGCCATTTACTACTCAGGTAACATTCAATTTTTCATCTCTGCCTGTCAAATAATCTTGTCTCTCAGACATCTGAATCTCTTCCAATCCTCTTTATCTTAGCAAATCATTCGTATAGTCTCACCCTGTGCTTTCTCAGTATCTGCATCCACTCTCATTCAACTTCACCATTCTACTCCAAAGTCATGCATTTCACTGTCTTGCTTCAGTAACAAGCTCTTATTTTTATCTATTTCCTCTATTGGTCCTTAGCCTCATTAGATCTGCCATTTGATCTGATCAAGACCTCTAGTGCCTTAACATTGCAACTTTCTATCAGCTCTTTCCCAATTTCAATTCCTTTCACCACCATTCCTGGATCCATTTCTGCACCACTTTATTTTCCTTGCCCCCACTTTACTTGCTTCTTCATTTATAGCATCCCATAAATTCCCATATTTGTACCAATTCTACAAATCCATTATTATTATTATTTTTTGAGACAAAGTCTCACTCTGTCGCCCAGGCTGGAGTGCAGTGGCAAGATCTTGGGTCACTGCAACCTCCACCTCCCAAGTTCAAGTGATTCTCCTGTCTCATCCTCCTGAGTAGCTGTGATTACAGGCATGCACCAACACACCTGGCATTTTCTTTTCTTTTCTTTTCTTTTTTTTGTATTTTTATTAGAGAAGGGGTTTCACCATGTTACCCAGGCTGTTCTCAAACTCCTGACTTCAGATGATTCACCTGCCTTGGCCTTCCAAAGTGCTGGAATTACAGGCATGAGCCACTGCACTCAATTCTTCAAATATATTTTCTATTTTCACACAATGATTACTAAGGCCTGCTAAAGAAAATTATGCAGCCATATAGACATGTGCCACTGTATGTTTCGGTTTGAAATAAAAGTGGTATCTTCATTGTCAATCCCCAATTTTATTATATAACTCTGGTTGGCATCTTAGTACCTTTCCTAGCGTGTTTTTTCCCCTAAATATTTGTAAACTTTATGAAAATCCAACTCCTACTCTTTTTAATGCCAGCAAATAATCTACAAAAATGAATAGAATTGAGGTCATATTAGGTGAAAGTTTCCTCAACTCATCTCATCTACATGTTAAACTGAGGTGTGGTTTTTTAGGAAAGTGATTTGGCCCAGAGGTAAGGGAGACAGGAAGAGATAGCCTATACAATGACCAGATCTTCTGCTTTTGGGTACCTTAAAGTGTAAGTTAAGCTGCTTCAAATTACCAATGGGCTCATAAGATGCTTACTACTCCCATTGCCTCTGTTACTATTACTGTTAACTACTACTACCACTGGTGGTGATGTGATGTCACAACCTGCTTTCATATATACTCTCCTAACTTGTGAAGGAATTGGATATGAAAAGCCTCTCATTAGTTTTATTATCAGAAGATTTAGAAAAACGCAAGGTGAAGAAAAGATCTGAGCATACAGTGCCGAATTTCAAACAGTAATATAACTAGGCCGTTAGTAAAAGACAGTTCTTCTTTAAGTAAACCATCATCTCAAAATTTTGCTTTTTACATTTTAATTACAAAAGCCATCTGTTTAATATTATGTCTTTGAATATCCATCAGTGTAGTACATAGAAACAAGTAACCTAATTAGTTTCGATTATTGATAAGGGAAAATGCAGATTTACTCTCAATTTTATTTTAGTTTAAAATTTTTTTCAACTAAAAAGGATGTGTTTAAAGCCATTTATCTTCCTCATTACTGAAGTGTTCTGAAAATTTTGCATCTGATTTGAACCTCGGAGGGTGTGGGTGTAAATAATTGGATTTACCCCAGATACTTTTGTAAATAAAGTAAGATAAAGGAATAGTCTTCCATTTGGGCTCAGAGACAAATTGTAGATTACTTAGTTCAAGAGAAAAATATTTAAAAATAAAACCAAACAAAGGGAAGTTGGCAGACTTAGATAAGCTGGCAGACAGGAAGCTGGCCTACCATGGGCCCACAGATTAATGTGACTATAAAAAATTCTGAAGGGAAGTGTGGGTGCCTCAGTGGAATGGTAGTATCTAGAATGAGGCCATCAACAGCCCGACTTTATTCTGCACTGGTAACACCGTAACTATGCCTAATGCCAAGTAGTTAAAAGTATGGAGCCACACAGTCCTATATCAGAATCTCAGCCTTGCCAGTTCTTAGCTCTGTGATGTGATGTTTTAAAATCCCTATGGCTCAGTTACTTCATCTATAACATGGACGTAAAATGTTTATATTACTGTAAAGCACTTAGCACTACACATGGTTTACAATTAACAAGCACTGTTATATTACATGATTTTTAAGAGAATAATGAGAAAACGGATGAGGAATTGGAGTGGGAAGGAGATTTGAAAAAAAAAAAATGTCAAATAAGGCAGGACTGAAAAACATGGTATCTTAGTCCGTCCAGCTACTATAAAAGTATCATAGATTAGACAGCTTATCATCAACAGAAATTTATTTCTCATAATTCTGAAGGCTGGAAAGTCCAAGATCAAGGTGCCAGTAGACTCAGTGTCTGATGAGGCCTGCTTTCCCACAGAGGGCAATCTTTTTACTATAATTTCTCATGGCAGAAGCAGCTAGGAATCTCTATGAAGTTGTCTTTATGAGGGCGCTAGTCCCTTTCATGAGAGCTCTGAACTTATGACCTAATCACCAGCTAAAGACTCCATATCTTAATACCATAACCTTAGAGATGAGAATTTTAATATATAAATTTTGAGGGAACATAAACATACAGTCCATTGTGTTCTATCCCTTAAAATTCATGTCATTCTAAAATAGCATCATTCCATTTCAATAGCCTCCAAAAGTCTTAAGTATTCTAGCATGAACTCAAAAGTCTAAAGTCTCATCTAAATGTCATCTAAATCAAATATGCGTGAGACTCAAGGTCTAATTCATCCTGAGGGCAATTCCCCTCTAGCTGTGAGCCCGGAAAATCAAATGAGTTATGTGCTTCCCAAATACAATGTTGGGACAGGCATTGGATAGACATTCCTGTTTCAAAAGGCAGAAATAGGAAAGAAAAAAGGAGTGACAGGTCCTGCGCCAAGTCCAATACCCCATAGAGCAAACGACATTAAACTTAAGGCTTGAAAATAACCTTCTTTGACTTAATGCTTTGTTTTCTAGACCCACTGGGCCCACTGGGGCTGCAGTACCGCCTTCCAGACCCACTGGGTGGAAGTTCCACCTTGTGGACACACTTGGGTGGAAATCCCACCTCTGCAGTTTTGCTAGGCAGGTGTTCTGCCTCCAAGGATCTAGGTGGCCCTGCTTCCATGGCTTTGGGTTGTGCTGACCGCAAGGTTTTGCTGGACATAGCCCACACTGCAGCACTCATTGTTAAAGTTGTGTGCCTGCAGCTCTCCTGGGCTGGTATTATATGCTGGTGGCTCTACGAGTCTGCAGCCTAAGGAGCTACCCTGCCCTTATGGCTCTGTTGGGCATTGTCCTATTGTGAGCCCACTCTGGTAATCCTATACCCATGGCAACTCTCTGTCTGGGTTGCACGTTTATATTTCTACCAACATTTTGTTCAGTATTACTTAGATTTTCTCTAAGAAAACTGACACTTTTCTGTAGCACTCCTCTTTTCTTTCTGCACCCTCAGTAGAATCCTCCTTCATGGTTCATTCTTGACAATGTATGCTTTTTGTACCACGCACCTTGAAACTATCAGCCTGTACACATTATCCAGTGCCAAAGCTGTTTCCACATTTTTAGGTAGTTGTTACAGCAGCAACCCCCTTTTTTGGTTCCAAGTTGCTGTCTTAGTCCATTTGGGCCGCTATAACAAAACACGATAAACTATGTGGCTTAGGCACAACAGAATTTCTTAAAGTTCTGGAGGCTCGGTAGTCCAATACTGAAGCACTGGCAGATATGGTGATATTCAACCTTACAGGTGAGGAGGTTCAGGAGAGACAGCAGTGAAACCTTCAAATTTGTAAGTGGCTGCCATAAGGAAGTACATTTTAATTTGTAACGTCTACTGCCAAACACCAGAAACAACATGACATGGATTCAATTGAATAGGCATTTGAGATCAGATTTTTTTTTAAATTAACACACTGATATTAACAGATACCTGGTATGTGAATAGGGACACATTATGTAACACCTCTGACTATCACTGACTTTATTTTTAAAATGAGGGCTACTACACAGATGCAATGAAGTTGAACATGGAAATAACTAATGAGTAAAAACTAAAGGGTGATGAACCCCACTCCACAGAGATGTTCCAATGAACAAAAACACTGCAGAGGGAATTTGATCCTTGGTTCCAACTGCCCCCTCAAAACCAGGAGATATTACCATTATAGAATAAGTGACCCAATTCTCACTTTCCAGCCCTGCCTAAAGTGCCTGTAATAGGATCTACCTCCTAAAATGTATTTAAAAATTTTCCCTTTATTCCTTATATAGAGCTCATTGATAAAGTCTGAAACCAGGAAAAGATCAAACAAATAAACAAAATTTTCTTCCAGTGGCTTTTTGGAAAGGAAGATGAGCATGAATTATACCATGCACATAGATAAAAGAATCAGTGAAATGTTATTAATAAATCAAGTTTTCAATCAAAGACAAATACAATCTGAAATACTGCAGCCATGCCCTGGTGCAGATGTCTTGTTATAATGAATTCATTTGAAGCCTTTTTAAAATGAGATCTTTCTTTTAACAAGGTTCTTTTGGTACATTTTATAAGGAACTGAGTTCAACCTTATAAATAATTTTATTTAGTAATATGCTTTTCTATAACAAGTTCCATTCACAGAGCCCCTGAATCTAAATTTTATATTCACCTGAAAAACTAAAAAAAATTTAACTGTAATGATTCTAGAGGCTTTAATTAACTTAAAAATAACTAATTGTCAAAGAAATGGAAATGTAAGTAAGTCTGAAACACTACATAGCCTTTAATGAAATATGCTTTCCTTCTGTCACAACTTCCACTGTTGCCAATGTTGTGGTGAAAATGTACACTAACTTATTAATCTCTGTATTATATATTGATAATTCATGCATAAAGCCAAAGAAAAATATGTAGCAAAAATGCCTGAGGACAGTCATATCTTTTGACTCAGTGCATTCATTCCTAGTATTTAAGAAAATAATTTAGTAGAAATCTAAAAATGACCATTGCGTATTATCAATATTGCAAAAAACCTCAACAACAGAAAACAATATATAAGTATGCCGCTTTAGTTAATAGTTTTTTTTCTTTTTTTGAGACGGAGTTTCGCTCTTGTTACCCAGGCTGGAGTGCAATGGCGTGATCTCGGCTCACCGCAACCTCCGCCTCCTGGGTTCAGGCAATTCTCCTGCCTCAGCCTCCTGAGTAGCTGGGATTACAGCCACCACGCCCAGCTAATTTTTTGTATTTTTAGTAGAGACGGGGTTTCACCATGTTGACCAGGATGGTCTCGATCTCTCGACCTCGTGATCCACCCGCCTCGGCCTCCCAAAGTGCTGGGATTACAGGCTTGAGCCACCGCGCCCGGCAATAGTTTAATAAATTATGCTAATACAACAAAATGTTATATAGATAAACTAATTGATATTTAGATAAACGGCAAAATATTCATTATATAGGTGAAAATTACAGAATAGATATTAACATTCACCCTTTTGTGTATGTAAAATATGTCTATGTATAAAATGTCAAGGGAAATTTTTTAAAATAATTTGTTAAATTTTCATAACTTACCCACTGTCATTTTAATAAAAAGTAATAAAAGACCCCAAATTGGCAGAAGATACAGATTAGATAGAAGACAATAGCAATCAGGTGACACGGTTTTTCTTTACGTTGCCATATAATGTGAAACTCCATAGTCTTTAACCCTGTATCTACCCAAGTTCCAGTTTCCTTCTAAGTTTTTACACTTTGCTAAAAACAAAGTAGTGATGAACATTTTTATCATAAAATTTAAAATTGTAAAGTACTTTGAAAATGAAGATACCTAATCAAATACTGATTAACAAAAATATTAGCTGGAAAGCAATCAAAGACTTCCACAGAACACAAAATTCTCTCTTTTGCAGAATGTTAGATGATGCCTGTGCATTAAGAAGGAAGTGTTATTCTCCCCTGTGGTTCCTAACCTAAGTGAGACAAACGCCTTGCTTACAGTAGTTAATTAGAATTACCTGGTACTGTATATTGATGAATCTTCATTCAATCCCTTGGTTCTTAACAAATAAAAAATCCATTTCCCTAAACTGACCCATTAATTGAAGTCATTCTTTTGGTTTTGTTTTGTTTTGTTTTTTTTTTAACATATGCAATTTTGTCACTGTAAATTTTAATTTCCCAAATGGCAAAACATTTCAGAGTATTTCTAAGGCTCTTGGAACTCAAGCTTAGCCACAGAGGTATTAAGCATGTGGCCACACTTTCCTCTGAAGTCAATCAAGGCCCTTCTAATTAGCCTTTTGCCACATGACATCCCACCAACTTCAGGAGATTTAGGGTTGTTAATCCCTCATCAGCAATTGCATTTTTAAGATGACTGAGTTTGAAGACTGTAGATAAGTAAGGTAGATATTACAAGTCACTCTTTGGGTTCTGCTTAATGGAGAATAATTTTTACTATTTAGTGGATTATGCCAGAGTTAAAGAGTTGAACACGTTAGATTTTGTTAATCAACTCTATTATATCTCTACTTCATAGCTCACTTACTCATTAATCTCCATATGCAAAATAGTGTTAGAAATATTTTGTAGTAGCAACTTCTTCTTAGGAATATTTGATGAGTAATAAGTTAAAGAAAGTGTTTTATCATGCTGGGCAAAGGTAAAACACAAATACAAGCGAAGTCACATGTTCCATCATTGAATCCCTTTACTTTCCTACGTCCTATGCTAAACAGATTGTGATTCATTTGCCATTTTCACAAGTTGTGGACTATTTATTTCATTTGCAACAATTTATTTCATTGTAAATTATACACTAAGTACCAACCTCTATTGCATACCAAACTGAAAATATGGCATAATAATAAAGCCTTGGTATATCCAAAGAGCTTTAGAGATAGGAAATATTTATTTTTCTTTCTCATTGGAATACAGCCTTGTCTAGTCAAGGCCCAAATTACTCAGTGTTCTTGCAGTTTCACTGAAACTCAGCCAATATCTGATCTGAGAACACCTACCTTTGTTCGTACAAAACTTAAACAAATTTTCTATGATCCCCAGAAAACCAGTTATGTTGCTCTTATTTTATTCCTTCAAAGGAATTTGAGATAGCTCTGGTTTTTTAAAATTCTCAATGTTTATTTCTAGTCCTAAAAAAACAATAATAAATAAGCCACTTTCCTGGGAAAGTGAAGTGGTATTTTCACTACAGAGTTATTGAAATGATATACTATGCATTTCCCATTTATTAGATTAATTTTTTGTCAGTTCTCCTACAGTAATGTTATATTTCCCTTGGGTTCACATAAAATTTTGCTATCTTTTTTTAGCTTCTTTATTACCAGGTATTTCATTCTTATCAGATATTTATTTGAAGTTTTTACCATACCCATTTGATCTGAATAAATTGGTTATATATGTGTTTTCTTTTTATAACCAAGCTTAGCTTTTGATGGTATATTTACATATTTTTATATAATATCAAAGAGATCCATAATTTAAAAAATGACCTTGATTTGCTTTTTCTGATCTTCGTCACCAGATAAAGTGGGCAATAACAAAAGGAAGAACTGCAAGCAATTCCTAATAGTTGCTATCCTTCTTCAAATAAATTCTGAAATAAGGATTTTCTTTTTAAATAGGACATAAGCCTACCTCACTATTAACTTAAAAACTGTAATTTCTGAATTATTGCACTTTGTGTACAGTTTGGAGATACAGAGACCCAGAAGTTGAGCTTCCTGTGTTAGGGACCTGAGGAACGTCTAAGTCTAGATAGAATCTTCTCTATAATGTGAAGTCTTCTCTTCACTAGAATTGCAGACCACAATGCTCATCTGCATTTGGTAATCCTTCTTACAATGACCCCTTCTTGTGGGAGAATTATACATTCCCATTTTGTCGAAGTGAGTCATGGCCATATAATTTGGTTTTCCCAAATGATGATGATCCCGATAGAAGCCATTCCATGAGCTGGAATCCTGAGATGAAGGTAACGTAGAACAGGAGCCAACTCATATTACACATGCTGAATGAGTTGAAATTGTACTTATTACTCTAAGAAATTAGGGTGTAAGGGATCAGTTGCTACTTTGGCATAACTTAATTTCTCATAATTGATTACAATTTTTGATGTTGAGAGACTTAGAGGAGCTAGGCTGAAAGAGAAGCCATGCTCCTACAAACAGTAAGTGACACTACAGAATGAGCAAGGAACCTCAGTCAGTTGACCTTCCCCAGGTGCAGGATGAACAGATTTAAACAAAGAGTGAGACAGACCCATATAAATGTTTTAACATCTATACCCTGCTAAAAGATCAAAGAAAACTCAAAACAATGCCCACAAAGAGAAATATTGAGGTACAGAGTGCGAAAGGTTGGGCTAGATTGGAAGGAGTTTATAAACTATGTTTAAGACAATGACCTTATAAGGAGACCTATATGCCATCGAGGCAGTGAAGTGTATATCTAGAGAAGTGATGCCAAGGTCTGAAGAATGGGAAAGACAGAATAAAAGAATACATATTGAATCAAGAGATCAGAACGATCAGAGTTATGGAGAGAATCTAATTTCAAACCAGCTTGGAGTAAGGGATTCAGTGCTATAACTCTAACTCCTTAAAGGGTTAGAGCCTGCAAGGTGCTCTAACTGCAGTACAGGAAATCTCCTCATAAATTGCATGGATATGAGCAGTGCTCAAGAGCTCTGCATTCCTAGGACCTACCACTACATAAAGGTTTCCCCGGGCTGGATGGCTGGAGACCTGTCTGGACCTTGAACACCATGTGTCTGATGTTTATATTAAACTGTTGGCAGAGCACCTGCTATGCATTACCTGCAGGGGTCTCACATTCACAGATCACTCCGCCTTGCCGAGGAATGCCATTTTCAGTATCTGCATGTTTATGCTATGAAATTTTCAGTCCTTTTGGAGGCTGAGGCAGGTGGACTGCCTGAGCTCAGGAGTTCAAGATCAGCCTGGGCAACATGGTGAAACTCCGTCTCTACTAAAATACAGAAAATTAGCCAGGTGTGGCAGCATGTCCCTGTAATCCCAGCTACTCAGGAGGTTGAGACAGGACAATCACTTGAACCCGGGAGGCAGAGGTTGCAGTGAGCAAAGATTGCACCACTGCATTCAGCCTGAGTGACAGAGGAAGACTCTGTCTCAAACAACAACAACAAAAATTTCAAGCAAGTACATGGCAATAGAACGTAAGTCTATTTGCATGACACTTTAATTAGAGATCATAGCAAGACAAAAGCCCAGTGAGTAAACCAGATCTGGTCACTTCAGTTGTATCTCATTCCACTCTCACAGCAACCAATCTGAGGGGTTATAGTTATTATGCTAATTTTGCGAATGAGGAAACTGAAGCCCCAAGAGTTAAAGAAACTTATGTTTGATTATACAGCTAAAAATGGTGGAGACAGGTTCTGAATCAAAAGATTTGGCTTCTGAGCCTATGCTTTTTCATCAATAGCTAAACTGCAGTCCATGCTGCTGTATAAATCTATTTAGTTATGGATTTCTTTGCAAGTTAACAAAATAGGAAAATATACTTCACATATTTCTCATAGAGTCCAGCTGACCTTATGATTGTCCTTTCACGCATTATTTGGCTATGGAATATGTGATCTGATTAATGAATCACTTTCTTTCATGCGTGGCAGAGAATCCTTGTCCAGTGCTCAAAGTAAGCCAAAGTATATCTTAAATTTAACTGACATTATACAGAAAAATTTAAGCTATATCTCTATGAAATAATTCAAGACAAGAGAAGTTCACCTGAATAATCTGGGGGGAAAATTTATTCTTCCTCCTTCCCTAAGGTATCCAGTTAGCTGACAGCAATTCAGTTGCTGTCTGAGAATAATTTGTGAAAATGTGCCCATTCTGATGCAGGCTGATGAGAACAGATTCTATTTGATCCTTATCTCATTATTCAGTGGCAGTGCACATCTCAGGTCATCAGTTGGCAGCATCTGAGGAGCAGGGGTGAATGGCTGGCCCATTACCACTGATAAGCCTTTTACCAAAGACAGCTCACACTGAGAGGAAAGAACAAGACTCCAACTGGCTACAAAGTGGGTTTTGGATAAAAACTCATTACTCTCGAAAATCCAGCTCAAAGACCAGAGAGTTATCCTGAGGAGGCTAGAGTGAAGTTCACCTAATTATCAATAGCAGTGTATCTTCCTTCCTCCTCTCTTTAATTTAATCTCTTAAATTCATCTTTTGAAATAATGACAGCTTGAATTTTTTGATCAGAAACACAATGGACTACAGACTTTTCAGAAACAGAGGTAAAAAACTGTCCTAGAGAAAGCTTCATTATGAAAAATTATCTCTGATGTGTAATCCATGAGTCTAGAGATTACCAGGAAAGGAAAATGAAAGATAGTATGGCAATGAGGTCTGTCCACAATCACACCCTGCAGGGAGACTCCATTATCTCACAAACCATACATAAAGTTCAAAATATGAATTGTATTTTTTTTTAAGTAAATACGTGGAACGGCCAGGCTGATGGGGAGAAAGAAAAAAGAAGGGACTTTATCTTTCTTCAGCCTGACACTAATCCCTTGTGATAGGGTGGGGAGCTGCGTGTAATTTTTATAACTGAAGAGTTGGTTTATCTTTCTTAGCAAGAACAAAGCTCCTCTCCTCTGCCTTTTTAAGATTGTTAGAGGAGTAGGATTATATAATCCCCCAAATAATTTATGTGACCCTCACTTTTGCTAAATTTTCACAGCATGTGTGAATCAATATTCCAAAGTATTGAGAGTGAAAGGGTTTTCTTGGATAGAAAATTCAGTCTTTCTCAAGATTTTGGAAACACACATTTTCTCCCCTCAGAAATAGTTACTCCAATGACAATCTTTCAGCCCCAGAACCACCCTATCCAAGAGAAACAACCTAGCAGGACTGTGCCACAGGGTGGGCCTGTCACAGAAATAAATCTCCATGGCACCAGCCAGGAGAGGGACTCAGGACAGCCCTGTGCTATCTGATCAGTTCACAAAAGAAAAAACTCTCACTCAAAGTACCTGCTGACCCAGAGTCTCTGCAAGGCTTCAGGGGCCTTCAGAAGTTTCCCAGGGTTCAGGGAAAAACTGGGAGCAGCTAAAAATAAATTTTTAAAAAAGGAAAAAAGGTTAATCTGGCTGCTTCTCCACAACTAAGAAAAATCATTTAACTAGACCTGAAAGCTCTGTTACCTGCCTGTAGCAATTTAGATATACCCCAACAGGTAGGTTTTCGCAATACAGAAAAAGAGACTTCTGAGTATTTGTTTTGTGGCTCCTGAACATCTAGCACTGCAAGCTGACATGCTCTTCAAGTATATGTAGTGACGTATTTTGTGTGGATTTTCAGAATCCAAGATTAGGAATACAGCATTGGCACCAAGAACCTTAAGGGAACCTAGGTAGACTTGGAAATGAGGGCCGGGCATGGTGGCTCATGACCGTAATCCTAGCACTTTGGGAGGTTGAGGTGGGTGGATCACCTGAGGTCAGAAGTTTAAGACCAGCCTGTCCAACATGGTGAAACCCATCTCTACTAAAAATACAAAAATTAGCTGGGCATGGTGGGGCATGCCTGTAATCCCAGCTACTTGGGAAGGCTGAAGCAGGAGAATCGCTTGAACCCAGGAGATGGAAGTTGCAGTGAGCCAAGATCATGCCACTGCACTCCGGTTGGGGCAAGAGAGGGAGAGCCTGTCTAAAAAAAAAAAAAAATTGGGAATGAGGACACTCTAGGTTTGATTTCTTTTTTGAGCTCTGTGCTAAAGGTATTTACAATACACACCAGCAGGCTGAAATATGGTTTGAACATATACACAGAAAACAGCAAACACTTTAAAGTATGTGTGCAATATTGTCTATAACCATCTCTCAGACATATTGTATTACATCCACTACATCCCTGACTGCTAAAAAGAAGAGTTGGAGGAAGCCTGAAGGCTATCTGTGCCATAAGACCATTGAATAATTCTCAATTTCTCACCTCTGAAGAGTGTATCTGAGTGGAGTATTAAGACTTTTGAGGAAAACTTGAAAAGCAACCATTGCTCAAATAAGAAAGCAGATTTCATTTCATGTACAAGCCATGCCAAGATCCAGTCAAAAATAAAGAGACTTTAAAATGGCTAAGTAACACAACTAGAACTATTCATTTTAAGAAATTCAAAGATGGATGCTTTCAGTGATAACTGCTAAAAACGCAAGCCAGAAAAATGTATCTGGAGTGCTCACACTTCTCTCCGCCTTACTTTAGAGAGGCCCCTATCCTCACAGAGACTCACTGTCCTTGTCCCTATGTAAAATGAGGATAATGACAATATTGGCCCAACTTATTTCATAGAGTCATCATGAGACTTGAACAAGATGTTGTGAAAACCCTTTACACACTGTAAAGTAGCCTGCACCAGTTAGTAAATTTATTTGGTGTTCCGTTACTTGGGAACATTTGTTACCTCTCAAAATATAAGTTCTTAGAGGACAGATTGCCATTTTAGGTCATCTGTGAAGAACTTCAATTCAAGATCGCTACCCAAAGGGAAAGTAACAAGTGGTTTTGTAAATGATTTGAGTTATGATACGGCCATCAGAAGAAATCCTCCATTTCTTTGCTTCCTCAGTAACAAGCTCAAAATTTGTCAAAAAGCACTTACTTTAAACAAAATAAAAGTATTTCTAAATTTTCCCATTAGTTTTGGCTTGTGGCCTTTCTCTGTCAAATCCTACAATCTATGCATTGCGAGTTGTTCAGTGTTTTCAAATTATTTTACAATGCACTGGGCTATATAAAATATATACATATCAATATGTATATAAAATATGAAATCTATATATAAATAAAATCACCTATATCTCTCTCTATATATTTTTATGCTATGGAATAGATAAATTAGAGGAACAGAACCTCACATAACAGAAAAAACATAGCCACATTTATCTTTTTCTTTTCTGTTTTGTTGAGGCTGCTGTTGCTTCCTCAGAGAATTCTAACCATTCTTGGAGACTCAACTTCAATACCGCCCCTCCATTGAGCCTTCTCTAATTTCTACCAAACAAGAATTGATCTTACCTTTTTCTAAATTTCCTTGTCACTTTGTCTCCAATTCTCTCATGACACCTAACTCAATCTAACATTGTATATCCTTCTTTTGGAGTTGTGACTCTGATATGCTCTTCTGTCTCTTGTCTGCACTATGCAGGCCTTGGCTTAACGCATAGTAGTTGTTCATTAATTATTGATTAGTAAGTAAATATCTGAATAAAACTCTAAATGCATACATGCTCTTCTTTTACTGTTATACAGGGAACCAAAGCTACTGGACGTCAGTAGATAAGTAAATGATAAAAACCCCACCTTAGGCTGACTCTTTGCAGGCATATAATAGCCAGCTCTCATTAAAGAGTCCAGATGCTGGGGACTGTGAACATCCAATTCTCACCACATTAAACTTCTAAGCTCTGAATGTGTGTGTACTGAAAACAAATAGAAGGTTAACATGGTTCATGCATAGTATTAAAGTTCTGCTCTACTAGACTCTCAGGTACCTTGAAAAGTCAAATATTTAAGGGTCTGATATTCTTATTCACTGGCAACATGATTTTGAACTTCTTTTTTCTCTTCTTTTACTTTTGCATTTAGCCATAGCTCCATAAATGCTACCTTGTATTATGTTGTGGCTGCTGCCTTTCTTAAAGACTAATTTTTGCTTTAATTATTAAGCCCTCAGCGCTGAGGGTTGTCCACTCTCCGATTCTCATTGCCAAGGTCTTGCAGTGCCTGCTCTGCTTGTCCTGATGCAGGGCTTCACTAATGCTCCACCATGAGAAGATTTCATGTGCTCATAATGGCTGTGGCCTGGAGAGGATTTTATACATATTTACTAGAAACAAGCAACAAAACGTGTGTGTGTGTGTGTTTGTGTGTGTGTTTAACCCAGAAGCCCATCTGGTATAAATGCCCAGACTACACCAAAGCACACTCCACAGCAATAATGGAGCTTAAATTTATTTGTTTTTGCTCGAATTTTTGTTCCCACTTTAACTATAGGTACCCAACTTCTGATCATTTCAGCCTTGGAAGAGACAAGCTTTATTTATTTACTTTTCAATTTTTTGCTATTTATTTTTGCATACTTCTTATTAACTGTCTGTACCCAACTATATGTTCTTAGGGATCTCCTTGAATTACTTAGCTATGCTATGCACCTCTTTTTTTCCTGTGGCTTTATGAAGTAAAACTCCCTTCCCTGATTTTAAAATCACCTAATGTAACTCTCACTCTTATTTAGTCTTCTATACAATTCCATTGCTGCTTTTCTCTTCCCCAATCTTGACACAGAACTTCTGTATACTGAGTAAGGTTTATTTCAGGGGAGGATGGAGCGAATCTGGTGAGGTGATGTCAGACATGACAATAATAATAGGCACTGTCAAGTCATTTTTCCACTTTAGCAAACTGGAAGCTGATGGTTTTGGCAAGGCCTTTCCTGAGATAGTTCTAAAAAACTTGATGGTATCAGACACTGTTGACATCACTTTATTCTAGTGAGTAAGCCACTTATTTAAACGTTCTCCTTGGCTTTGTTTCTCAACAAACACAGATTCCCTAACTTCTCTCGCCTGGACCTTGCCATCCCTCTTTGGAAATTATGCTGAATATGAGAAAGAATCACAGACCCCCAGTGCACCCAGATAGGCACAGTGACACTCTCCCCCTGCATCAGTGCTTCTGCAGAACTCAACTCATACTCATGAACTACTGTAAAATTAAATTGAGGTTTGGGATCCTACTATCAACGAATTATAGGCTTCACAGAGTTCTCTTTGCTTCTCTCAGTATCTATGAAATAAGAAAAATTAGTTTCCATTGTCCTTCCTGACAAGGATACCATGGAAATTAGTGATCTAATGTCTTCAATTTGCCTCACCCCTATGGCACCAAATTAAGAACACAGGACAAGGAATAACTGTGACCATTTTGTTTCTGAAGCCTAACTTAAAAAATCTTTCCACTATGGAAAACTACCTAATTCTCCTGACATGGGTGAGAGTACTTCTGATTCATGCCAGAGACTATGTCAGTGAAAAGAAATTAACCACAAACTTTTGTTCACACACAAACACTTCCTCCGGGTCCTCATATTCATTTTCTTTTTATCGCGGTTATTATTGAAAAGACTGGAGAACTACATCCCAGTTGGCTGTCTCAATTTAACCTTTTTCTCTTGAATATTCTCAAAGCACATTACTCCAGAGGGCACAGCTGAGAAGGGTAGGCCAGGCAAGTCGGCTGGTGAGCACACACTCACCAGATCCACTGGTAGCAGTAGGGTTGGGGGTCAAGGCGGACTTGCACAGAGCAGGGGCATAATCATACCTGAGGTCAGACAACATCCAACAGAACTATGTGAACTGGTAGCCAACAGGTTCAAGACTTATTCTGGGCAGCTTATAGATGCACCATTTCATGGACTAGTTTGTGGCCAGCCTAGTGAGTATGCTTCTAGCATTCGTTTTTTGTGTGTGAAAATTTAGAGGCTACGATTTTGGAAGATTTCATTAAATGTGAAGCAACTCACAAAAGAACAACTGCAACAGTTATGAGAATCAAGCATTTTGTTAATGAGAAAGATTGAAGGATGTTTAATGTATGCATCTTAGCTAGGTGTTACCTGGGTCATGAATCAGAGATGATTCGACTTCAGCAATAATTGAAAGTAAAAATAGGAGTTTTATCAAGAATACTGGGAGTCGTAGTATAATGAGGGTAGTTCAAACAGCAAAGTTGGCAGAAGATGTGCATTTGGTTACAAATGATAGCCACCTTCTTGACTGGGAGCCCCAAAGAAATGCTCATGGAATAATTTTCCAAATGTTAACACACAACACTGACATCAAAATGAAAATTAGAACTTGAAGAAATTAACTAAATTGAAAATTAACTAAGATAAATTAGTAAATAACTGCCATTTTCTTTGTTATTCTGTTGCATTAATGCCTGTTATTTGGTTTCCCATGGCTTCTAATGAGTTCCATGGAGTCTAAACTATGACCCAAAAAATAATAAATTTTTTTGGCGTTAGGAAAATCATACATTTTTTCACAACTGATTATTTGTGAAAATAACGTTTGTAAAAACTAAATGCTAGAAGCATGGCCAGAATTAAATTGTTAAATTATCTGACTGGGTGAGCATTTTCTTCGTCAGAAAATGGAAACTTTCTTCAAATTTAGCAGGCAGATTTGTGGTTTGGAGAAGTTGTGTGTTAAGTGATCAAGCTGCTCCTAAAGCTTTCTCACCATGTGCCCACAGACTATTTGTTAAGGAGACAATCAGGTGTCATGCATTTAGATAATTTCTTACTCATAACACAGTATGCTCAAGTACGTTTTCCTTGCCCCTCAGGGTCCAGAGTAGTGAGGTGGAGCCACCCCAGGCAGATACTAGGCACTGAATTTAGTTAGAAAATGCTCACTTTTAGAAGGAGCTAATGGCAAGCCTGCTCATCATTCCCTCTGAAGAGAGATTTGGTTTGTTTTCTGTTTTTTGAGATGAGGGTCTCACTGTGTTGCTCAAGCTGGAGTGCAATGGCGCAATCATAGCTCATGTCAGCTTTGTATAACTAGGCTCAAGGGATCCTTCTACCTCAGTCTCTCGGGTAGCTGGGTCTAGAGGCATGTGCAATCATCCATGGTTAATTTAAATAAAAAATTGTTTTGCAGAGGCAGGGTCTTGCTATATTGCCCAGGCAGCTGTCGAACTGCTGAACTCCTCGCCTCAAGCGATCCTCCCACTTCAGCTTCCCAAAGTGCTGGGGTTACAGGCTGAGCCACCATGCTTGGTTGACATTAGGAACGTTTTACCCTGAAAATTAAGCAAAACTCCACAAAAAATAAAAAATAAAAAAGGCAGAAGACATTACCAGATTGAAATAGCTCTCTGAAACTCTAAAGAATCACTCACTCTGCCTTCCAAAGCTATTTGTAATGCAAAAACCCTTCTGATGAGTGAGAAGACACATAAAAATCCCAGAGTTATCTCTGGCTTAACAGAATACACTTTAAGGCAGACAGACTAGGTTCAAATCTCAACCTCAGTATTTTTTCACCTTTGGCAATTCACATAGACTGTCACAACACTAAGCTAACTACATGAATTGTTTCACTGTTGCACAACTCTCTAAAAGCTAAATTAAAGAACTTAATGCCTTGCATATATTAGATCATTAAATTTAGTGACCTGCCTTCCTTGATCTCCCAAACTCATACAGCTTGAGACAATCAAATGTACACTTTGTGTTGCTTCAGCTAATAAATGGGGGTAACCAAATAACATGTATATTAAACCAAAACTACTTTACACATGCAATATTTTTGTCCTAGAAAACAGACAATTATTCATTAGATTTCCAGGCTTCAGTAAGTTATTGGATCTATTCAAGTCTCAGTTTTTCAATTTTAACTAAGATAATTACAGCATGATCACTGATCACTCTTTTAAATTCTAAGCTATATTTTTTATAAATATTTTTATTAAGGGCAATGCTATTTAATTTTTTATACTGCATTTTTATTAAACTGTGGATTGTTTAAAAACATTGCAGTTTTTTTTTTTAATTACCTTTGCCAACACATAGTACAAACATCCTCACAATCAAACCTTTTATAACCACACTTGTTTAAAAAGCAGTCATAAATATACATATTTAGAATATATTCTCTTCTTGCCATATAATATCCTTAATATGTGCATGTTTATTACAAGATTAGAGTGGTTTCAAAAAAGAACCAATCTTCAAAGTTTAGCATGAATGAAAGGACAAAGCAATGAGTATAATCCAAAGAGACACAGTCCAAATAACGGCTATTTGGTATAGGATTTGTTTATGTATTTGCTTTTGAATACATGTGTCCTTTGTACCCTAGGATGTCAATTCAGACAAAAAAGTGTATCCACATTAAAAGCTCCCCCAGAAAACAGGATGCTTTTTCCACCCAACATGGAAAAGACCATTCACTTTTACAGGCCATTTCACTCTTGAGAACAGGGCATATATTTTACCACGATTTGCTCTGACAGATTCCACCTCTCAATTTTCCCGTAGGACTGTGGTATTACTTTCATATACAGATTTATAAAGTATTAATCTATTATCATAAATTTGCACGTGATAATTAACCTATCTGATATCTAGCACAAAGCTGGACACTGTTTAAGGGCTGGTCCACAGGAAATAAAGGTAAGACAAATTTCAAGGTAGATTTGCTAGAGGAGAACAAGAGGTTAAGTTAGGTTAAAAGAATATGAACTTCATTTGACCTTTTAATCTACTGGGAATCAGGAGATATATGTGGGTCATATTGCCAGGGGAGGAACTTCAGCATAGGCTGAAAGTAGGAAGTAATTAGAATGGCAATACACAAACATGTCAAAAAAAAAAAAAAAAAAAAAAAAAAAAAGAGAAAAACGATCCAGGCCATTAACAAAATGTGCTCAAGGGTGGAGCATAAATTCAAAAGATATGTACTATTCTCCTATTATATGCAAAATACTATCCCAGCTGTGTTTCTTCCAAAATGGGATCAGAGAGCTGAGAAAGCCACAATCTTGGCTCAATATGACACAATGTCTAGCTTATGATGAACTTTAATGCCAGGTATTGAATTAATCTACATACTCTTGTATTTTTATAGCTGTGACTTCATATCTCATTATTTATATATAAAAAGTAATCTTGCCATAAACACTATCTTGAGAACATGTTAAGGACAGTGAGATTTTGACGGAAAGGATATTTTAAATCCTTGCTAGCTACACATACAAATATTTTTATCAAGATTACGTATCACCGGGCGCAGTGGTTTACACCTGTAATCCCAGCACTTTGGGAGGCCGAGGCAGGTGGATCACGAGGTCAAGAGATCGAGACCATCCTGGTCAACATGGTGAAACCCCGTCTCTACTAAAAATACAAAAAATAAGCTGGGCGTGGTGGTGCGTGCCTGTAATCCCAGCTACTCAGGAGGCTGAGGCAGGAGAACTGCCTGAACCCAGGAGGCGGAGGTTGCAGTGAGCCGAGATTGCGCCATTGCACTCCAGCCTGGGTAATAAGAGTGACACTCTGTCTCAAAAAAAAGATTATATATCAACATTGTTGATTTTTTGTAAAGATAGTATTTTCTGAACAAAATCCTATTTGCCAATTTCATTCTTGGACCAATATTCTATATGATGCTTTTAACCCATTTCCATCTTTTTCTTTTTTCATTTTCACTTTGCTAAAATTGTCTTTATTGTGATCAATTATGTTTTTTCTGTGTACACTGTACAATTAATAATTGAAAGATCAAGGTCTTTTGTTCATATTGAGTTTCATCAATTATGGCTTCTACATTTTACATGAAGAGTTTTCTGCTTATATATGTGTTTATTAATTCTACAAAATCCAATTTTTGGACCATTTTTGCAGATCTAAATTTTGTCAAGAATATTTTATGTTTTCATCAATTTTTTAGTCAATAACACGTTATTTTATAGAGTTTTAGTTGTTCTAAATTACATTTTGTTCCATTTGTTTCTACTATTTCTAATTTAATTTGGGACAATTTTTGTAGTTCTTAGTGCTCCCATGAAGTATTTTTCTTCAGTCAGTTTTCAACTACAACAAATTTTGCTATGTGTACTTTTAGTTTACATGATTTCTACAAGTCTAATTTTTCCTGGGTCAGCTGTTACACTTATAAAATTTACCGACAAGTGTTTCTTATGTAACAGTCAAAAAATCAAGGTATACGGTGAAATCCAATTATCTTCAAGGTCAAAGCAATGGAGTCAACACTTTTTCCTTCAGTTGAGGATATAGGTAGCAAATTGGATGACAGCAATAATTCTAAATATGATCTATTATATTCCAGTCTAATAAGAGGGCGTTAAGGCATATTTCAGGATAAAGACAATTCCCAGGCCCAGGGCTAGACCTTGAAATTTGAAGGATAAGTTATTCACTACATCCATAGCTTCTCAGAGACTTCAGAACTAGTCAGTTGAATTGAATATCTTTTCAAAAACTCAGCTAAACTATTTCTTCCTTGGCATCACTACAATTCAAGGAGACTCATACAGTAGCATAATACTATGGTTTTCAAAGAAAGATTGAGATTTAGGAGAGACCAACTAAAGAATAAAACACACTTCTAATTAAAGATGGGGCAGGTTGAACCCAAATTTATCTCTGCTTCTTCTCAAAATTCACTAACCTGAAAAAAGGGAGAAAATATTTTAAAGGGATAAAAGCAATACAAGCAAAGGGGAAGAATGAGTTTAATAGAACTTCAGAAACTGTAAAACAAAACTGCTAGTAGTAACTGACATATACAGCTGAGAAAACCAAATTCTAAACTAGAAAGCTAAGAGACATCCAATTCACCCCTTAGAAACAGCTTCCCTCTTCAAGGATTTGGTATTTGTGGCATCTAGGACCACTATAAGTAAAGTAAAAGTAGAAATAAAACAGGAGATTTTTTTTTTTTGCAACTGTTTAAGAAATAGCCAGTCTCTCCAGTTACCTCTCCACTTACGTATAGAAAATGCCTATCCAGCCTTATCCCTGCCTCTTCCCAGAAAAGACAGTGGGTAAGTTTATTACCTGGAGAGGATAAAACAGAAGGTCTACATTGGGGAAATGCTGTACTGTTGTAGTCCTTTCTGTATGTCCGTGAGCTGGGAGTAGGAACATGCATACTGTTATACTATGCGCATTTAAAAAAAATCATTTCATGAGGATGCCAGACATGAACATGTGTTGTGCTAGCTGCAGGGACGGTCAAATATGCTTGTATAGATGTGCAGGTGCAAAGCTACTGTCTGACAACAGTGAGTACTAGAGCCATGCATTCTGCTGCAACCATCCTTCATTCTGAAAGATGCCATTCATGCTAGCATAAATCAACAATCAACCCACACAGACCTATCGTTGCTATGATATTAACACTGCAAATTATTTACTACATTTTAGGGAATTTGTCACAGAAACAAAGTTGGAGGGGAAAAATGCATACAGAAAGACATATTCCCATATGTTGGGAAGCTACTGCTACACTTTTGTCCTTCATCCTCAAATATAATCTGCAACAGGTTAAGAGCTAGGAAATGAGGCATGAAAGCACATACTGAAGCCACTTCTAACACCTACAGTTTTTCATCTGCTCAGCCCAAGGAATTCAGAATGCAGTGTTCATTAGATATAGCTCAGGGCACAACTGAGAATCTGAAAGTTTTCTGCATCTACCGTCTTCTAGGAAACTACTGAGCCAGCCATAATTTGCTCACACCTGTCTCTCCTACATTCACCACAGCATGTACAATGCAACCTAATAAGCTTTAACTTTGTCCTCAGATACTCTTATTTATTGTTACTAACTCCTGCAATACCTTCAGGTCAGTATCTGGGACAATCCAATCTGATTTTGAATCTAGATACAACAACCCATCTCTCCTTTTCTCTCAGAAGCAGTGTAAATTACTGGCATTAGCAATGGCAGCAAACACATTCTCAATCGCAAAGGAAGATTTTGGCTGCAATGAGTAGATGTAATTTTCTTATATGAATGCTCTCATCATAAAACCAAATCTCTTTGTGTGCTAACACTGACATCAACACTTGGAGTGCCTACCTTTCGGCATCACTGTCTTACAAGTATTGGACAATTCTTACTCCCTCTTTTATTAACTGGTTCCTAAAAGTATAATATGGCCATAATATGTCCAACACTTATCTCTATCAACAGGCATGCCTTATTGTCTGAAAGTAAGCATCACTTGGTGGCAAATAGGACAAATTGCATGTGACCTTGCAGTTACATATGCTTGGAGTCACATTCAAATCCTAGGTCCACAACTAACTAGATAGAGCTCGAACAGATCATAAACATTACCTTGGCCTTTGTTTCTTCAACTGAAAAATCAGAAAGATCATATTTACCTCAAGGGGTTAGTGTGAAGAGTAAGTGAGATCATGAAGGTACCTAGATTGATAGATTATATATATTGCTATATTATACATAGAAGATACATAGAGAGATTATATTACATATAATCTCAAAAGAAACTGATCCAGCAACCCATAATAGGTGCTTACAGTGCTTACAGTGTAATACCTAACACTGTATTACAGAAGAGCTTTACTGTTAGATTCTTTCAGGTTAAGTTAGTATTACAGAATTACTATGTCCACCAAAATGTACAGACGTGCAAAATAAAGAAGTCAAGTACTTTCTCCTTGAACTCATAACAACAATAGCAAAGACAAGAATATATTTTTAAAAAGAACTTGTCATCCTTCTTCCTAACTCCTTGGACAGAGGAATGTGGGTCCACTGGGAGCAGGGCTCTCACTGGCCATGTTACTAATGTGAATCTTTTTTTTTTTTTATCAATTAAGGACAGAAATGAATCCTTTAAACGTGGCCTCTCATCAGAAGCTGTGCCAAGCCAGTGGCATCTCCCTGGCAGCAAGTATCTCACCAGCTCCATTTTCATCTTTCAGTGTCAAGTTGACTTTAAGAATCAACCTTTGGAGAGTCTCTTGTGGCCACCTGCCACCTCCACTAAAGGCTGCCTATGTAAAGCGTTTTTAAAAAACAAAAACAAAGAAATTATTTTCATGTTCCCATAGAGATATGGCATATTTGAAGTTGACCTAAGACAGAGCCAGAGATTCAATGTGATGCAGAACTTCTCTTCATCTGCTGCTACCCTCTGGCCCCTTGGGTTTTGGCAAAAGAAACAATAAGACAATGAAGACATGATAAAGATAAAAGAAAACCTTCCTTTAAGGAATTAGAAATTGATTTTTTTTTCTCCTAGAAAGCCATTATGAAATATGAAGGTAGAGAGATGATGACTCCCTTAATACTGATGTTGCCTTCACTGTATGACTGAGGGCAGCAGTGGTAAGTTGAGCAGACGATTCTATAAAGCCAGGAACCATGAATAGAGAAGTGGAACATGCCTTTATAGCTAAACATATGCAACAATACATAAATTTTCCTGGAAAATGAGTATGAATTCAAATATTTTGGGAGAAATGAGAGGAGAACCAAGAAAATGATATTCCTAGGACTAAATCAGCTAACTACTGGGTAATCCATCACTAGATGGACCATACACGTGCAGTAGTTAACAGATATAAGAGAATACCCAGAAATAAACTCATTAAGTATACTAAAGACTGGATGCATCAAAAGTGTGAGACAGAAGACATTCATTCACCAATATTCAAGTTAATTGCCAAAATGAATGACTAGCTAGAGACTCATACACTTTTTTCCTTCACTGGACTTAAAGTAGAGTCAGAACTAAATTTTTTGTGACATAAAACTTACACACTGGGAGAGAGGACCCTTTAAAAAAATAATTCATTATTAGAAATATAGCATTAATACAGCCCTTTTCAAGGTCTAGAAAGGATCCCATGAAAATGAGGGGCTTATGCTTTATTAGCCAGACAGTAAATCAACCTCTGTTCCAAATGTTATCAATGAGGAACGCATTTTGCTGTCTGAATACTTTCTTTGGGCACCATCCCCATAATATCTTACTATAACTTTCTGGGTTGAATTGGGAGTTAGCAAAAAACAACAATGCCAAACTTGAATTAGTAGAACTGCAGTGGATAATTTAATATGGGAAGGAGATCTTCGTTTTCTAATTTATTCTGACATGTTAAATGACATTTAAAAAATAGTTTTAATTATAAATATGGTAGATTTAATTCAAAATGAATTTAAATAAAGGAATACAGCAAATATCCACCAGAATCATGTCATTATAATTTCTAGTTTTTTCTAAGGTCTGTGCGTATGTTTGTGTGTGTTTAACCCAAATTATCCAAATTATATTCATGACGTAGTCATTCTATCAGATGGCATCATATTCTTATAGAAGATTTAGTGGTTGACCTTTCTTCTCTTTCTCTTTTTATTATTTACGTGTGGTAGTTTATTTTTGATGGCATTCTAGAATCAAGTTCCATGTTAACATATTGCTTTTAACATAGAAATAATACAGTTTTAGAATTCTGAAAATTAAACTGCTGTAGATGGAATAACTGCATTAAGATGTGTATAATGAAAATCTTGACATAAATTAACTCCTCCAACTGGATTGCTGAAAAACAAAACTTACCCTAAAGTTCAGGAAATCTCTGACCTGATGATTGGCCAACTTCTGGAATGGGGCTCTAATCTATAATTCCTACCTCTGTTATTTATCATATCACATTTGGATGGAACAAGAAGAGGAACTGCCTTTTACATTTAAAAAATTGCTTTAATGTATGCAAACAATACTCCAGAAACAGTAAAAGCTTTTTTGGGTGACTGCCATAATGCCATTTTCTACATGTTTCAGAGATAATATTCAGTTTTTAAAATTTATATGGCAAGAAAGAAAACAAGGCTACAGATTATCTTTTTACAGTACGTGAATTCCACTGACTTTCTTTTTACAATTTCTTTTTAAAGTCCAAGTATCCCTGACAGCTATTATTTTTTTTACAAGCAGAATGGTGTGGCAAAGAGAGCATGCATTACATGTAGAGACCCTAGGATTATTGTCGCAATTCTGCACTGCGAGGATTCTGCTTTCTCATTTTTAAAAGGGGAAGATTATTTCTACATAATGTTGGGGATTTTTTTCTAGCTCTAACACTGCATGACTGTTTTATAGATTTACTTAGAAACTATTTTCTTGATGGTTTTGAAGTGTTATCTTGGGAATCATTAGATTACATTGCTTTTCTTCATCCATAGTCACTACTGCTGAATTCGGCATCTTTCATTCAACCTAGCTGATGGTATTCTTTAAGGGGAGGAGAGAACCCTAATATCCTGTATTCTTTCTGCAGCCAAGCCAGTGAAACATTTCTGCTGGAGTTTTTTCTGTTTGTCCAATATTGTAGTTACGTTTGATGGCAATACAGGCGTGAGTTAAAGTCAACTTTCAATCATTCAATACTTTAAAAAAAAAAAAAAAAAAAAAACAGGTGCTATATACCAGAAACACCTGTAGGCACTAGAGATACAACAGTGAACAACACAGGCTAGATTTCCCTTCTCAAATAGCTTAGAGTCTAGTGAAGGAAGTAGACACTGATCGAATCATATAGATAAATGTGAAAATGCAAATGTGGTAAGTGCCATCTAAGAAAAATATATCATGTTCTGAAAATCTTTAAGTATTATTTGACCTGCTCAGAGAAGTCAAAGAAGGTTTCCCAAGAAAACAATACTTATATAAGATCTAAGGGGTGTCTTAGAGTAAACAGCAAATGAAGGAAAGGAATCTAGGTAGAGAGTATATCACATGCAGCTGTCCTGTGATGCCAGCAAGGAACGTGAGTATATGGAGTTATAGAAGGCAAGTGGGCTGGGTCCCAGAAAGTAAAGAATAGTCTGATAGGAGATGGCATTGGAGATATTTGCAGGGGCCTTATCACATAAAATTCTTTTCTATCAATTAAGAAGTTTCATCTTTAAGAACAAAGAAAAATCAGGGGTAAGACCATAGCAACATAATTAGGTTTACTTGTTAATCATCTTTCACTTGAAAAAGGAAAGAGGTGAGGCAAATTTGTCTAGAGTTAGATTATGTGGAGAACTGAACAGTAATGTAATAAGTTTATAGTTATTCTGGATTCTGCTCTGGACTGGTAACCCAACTTTTCTTGAATGCTTTATTTCTAGACTTCATCATGGAACTAGTCGAGACAGTACCAGAGAGACAACAGACAATTATTGTTCTCTTAAGTATTTATGAATTATTTATGTGACTATAATGAACTTAGACTTCTGAAGGATAGTTTTAGGTCCCACAGAATTCCTAGGGTAGACTTGCAGCTTTTGCAGGTGAGTGGCAACACAGCTGTATGTTCTCCAGCAGCAATTCTTTCATGAGCCTGACAGGTAATAGACAATATGCCGAAGAGAGGTCAAATTATTCTGCTCATTCTTCCTGGGTCCTTGTGGTAGTTCCAAATTTTCTCCCTTTTTTTTTCTTATTTAAAAATGCACACATCTTATTTATTCCTGAGAAACTACATAATTTCCATAAGAGATTCCCATTTCTGCTAAATAGCACCTCAGCATCATATAGCCACTATTCAAAAATAATTTCCCACAATATTGAGCACCAGGAAGTCCACGTCCTTTCTAGCTTAGAATGCCCCAAGGAAATCTTATGCAGTATCTCTGGCACTCACCTACCTTTTACCCTGCCACTGGGATGATTTCAGTTGAGTCTTAAGAAGTAAGGGCTGAATGGGACATAGCTTGATACTTATCCTTTCAGTCTCCTCAGTCCCAGTTTTCTAAGGCAACATCCACAGAAACTTCTAGTAGATAATGTCACAACATTATTCGGTTTCTAATATGTCACAAGGCTAAGAGCTCTGGATCTGGTTAGTGGACAATATATATGCTTAAGACACACCAGACACCCAATGAATATCCAGAAAATACATATTCATCTTACTCTATGACTAAGCCCATTTGTTGACTTGTCAAGATTGGTATGCTGAACTTGATAGAAGAGTAACAGGCATAAGAACAGGAAACAACATTGAGGAAGAATGAGATGGGGCAGGGAGCAGGTAGTTTGTTAACTTCTGGACTCTACAAAGCTATAAAACCTGATCAGTGATAAGTTAATCCTCTGTGTTCACCAGAGCAGATACTTCCCACTTTAGATTAAATTGTTCCCTAATTAAACACAGTCTGGTAATGGAAAAGAACATCAAGCAATTATTTGAATAGCTTGGGAAGGATGCAGTGATTGTAACTGTTAAATCAACTGGCAGGAGGCAGTGGCTCCCAGCCGTAATCCCAGCACTTTCGGAGGCTGAGGTGGGTGGATCACAAGGTGAGGAGTTTGAGACCACCCTGACCAACATGGTGAAATCTCGTCTCTACTAAAAATACAAAAATTAGCTGGGTGTGGTAGCACATGCCTGTAATCCCAGCTACTCAGGAGGCTGAGGCAGGAGAATTGCCTGAACCTGGGAGGCAGAGGCTGCAGTGAGCTAAGATTGTGCCTCTGCACTCCAGCCTGGGCAACAAAGTGAGACGTCTCCAAAAAAAAAAAAAAAAAAAGTAAATCAACAACAAAAACAAAAATAGAAAAATACATGAGGATTTGATTACTCTGTGTAGAGATACATTGTTTTCTCTTCCAGAAAAATGGGATTAGAATACAAGGGCGAACATGAGTACAAATGCAATGTCTTGCTGATACAACTAGAAGTGTGCATGTTTATTTCTGCCATTCTTCCAAATATGGTTAAATGATTTTTACTGGTTGGTAGGTAGCCTAAACATTACATCCATCGTCTTTTTTCTCTGATTTCTTTTCCCTCTTTGAGATTTTTATTAAAATGAGAATAGAATGGTTAGTGCCTGTGATCATTAGCTTGCAGAGGCTGGCTATAAAACAGATTGTTAGTGCCATAAACACAGGCCTAGGAATTCTATCATCCAGTCCCTGATGTGGCATGTCAATTCTCAGGAAATGGCTTATCCTAAATAGTGTTTGCTGTTATTCATAAATATATAATGACAGTGATCCTTAAGTAAACTTCATCCAAATCACTCAATTCTGCACAGCAATGACTGTACACCCAATAAAAATCAGTAAGAGGCAGATGTTCTACACTGTTTGCAATATTTGCCATTATTCAAATGCTGTGTCACTAACCCTTCACAGCTAAAAGGCTAGTCTCCAAAATTTGGAAGCACTAATTCTCTGCTGTGGACTTTTTAAATGTCCAAGGTTAAATGAAAAGACAAAGCAATGACATCAGGAAAATGAAATGAGCAATGAAAATAAAAACATTTTAGAGGTTTGATAATCAACATCATTTTCTCTCAGAATTTATAGAGGTTATTACAAAAACTAAGAAAGGAAAATATTAACATTTAGTTACCCTGTGGTACTAAAAATGAATAAATGGAAAAAAGTGTTATTCTAGGATAAAGATTTGATTTATAATGATACCATTTCTCTATAAAATTAGCACAATCTCAATTGAAGTACCAAGGGAATCCATATTTTGTAAGGAAAAAAAAGCATGTAGAAAAGTCAGGATAAAATGAAAATAAAATTTAAAAAGTTGGCCAGGTGCAGTGGCTTGGGTTGGGCACGGCAGCTCAACTGTAATCCTCCCAACACTTTGGGAACCTGAGGATGGCAGAATGCCCGAGGTCAGGAGTTTGAGACCACCCTGGGCAACAAGACAAAACCCTGTCTCTACCAAACAACAACAACAACAACAACAACAACAACAACAACAACAAACAATTAGCCAGGCATGGTGGCACACAACTGAAGTCCCAACTACTCAGGAGGTTGAGGTCAGAGAATCACCTGAGCCTGGGAGGTCAAAGCTGCAGGAGCCAAGATCACGCCACTGCACTCCAGCCTGGGCAAGCGAAGTGCAGTGAGACCTTGTCTCAAACAAGGAGATACGATAAAAGAAGGGAAAGTGTCACTACTAAATATTAAAACATATTGAGCTACAACACTTTACACAGTTTATACTGGCTCAGGTTTTCAGAAGGACAATGAACAAGGAAAATAACAGAAAGATAAATACTTAAGGGGATTTAACATTTGATAAGGGTGAGTAAATGATAGATTAAAAAAAATGTCACAACATCGGGCTAGTACTTTAAAAAAATATGACTGGATCCCTGTTTTATATCATACATGGAGGTCCAAGTAGAAAAAAGAATGAATATATAAACAGAAAAAAGAAAAAGATCATGTAAGGACAAAAGAGAAATATATAATTTTTTTCTAAAATACCTGAGGTGGAAAATCAAAACCAAGAAGCCATAAAAAATTTAATAACTTAGTATAAAAATTTAAAACTCCTGCCACTTTCCAATTTATCATAAACTAAGTCAAAAGAAAACTGATACTTGTGAAAACTACTTCTATCCCATATGATTAGAGTATTACTCTGTCACCTTACACCCACAAAAATAAATACAGAGTAATACTCTGTCACCTAGGCTTGAGGGCAGTGGTGCAATCTTGGTTTACTGCAGCCTCTGCATCCCAGGTTCAAGCAATTCTCATGCCTCAGCATTCTGAGTAGCTGGGACTACAGGTACATGCCATCACACCTGGCTAATTTTCGTATTTTTTGCACAGATGGGGTTTCACCCATGCTGGCCAGGCTGGACTCGAACTCCTGAACTCAGGTGATCTGCCTGCCTGAGCATCCCAAAATACTGGGATTATAAGTATAAGCCATCATGACTGGCTATGGATAAAATTTTAAACTATTCAATGGATAAAATGTTAAACTATTCAATAGAAAAATGAGAAAAATAACATGGACAATTTATAGAAGAACAAAACATCAGAATTTTAAAAATTTAAAACTTTTATGTTACATAACGCTGAAGGGAAATAAACTGAAACACTAGATACAGTGTTGGTAGAGATTTAAATTGATGCATTTTGTACAGTCTTTGGTAATATCCATAAAAATGTGTAAGCCGTATTTCCTTTGACTCAACAATATTTCTAAGAATTTATCCTACAGAGATATTCACCAATTTCTTAAAATATGTGTATAAAGAGGTTCATTGTAACATTCTTTGTAATAGCAAAACAAACCATACACTAAAAACAAAAACCATGGAAACAACTTCATCTGTAAAAAGAAACAGATTAAGTCACTATGCACTGATTAAAATGAATGAATAGGTCTATGTATAATGTGTGCTTAATATCCTGGTGACACTGTTGTGTTAAAAAAATCAAATTATGTAACTGGGAACAGTTTGATCTCGTTTCTGCTTTTTTCCTCTTAAAAAATGTAAATTTCCTATGAGTTTATATAAACAAGAAAAAGCTAAACAATGCTTTAGTTCATACAACATCCCTGATAAGTACTGTTTGGAACCATTCAGTTGCCTCTAATTAAGAACCTAAACTTTAAGGCCAACCAGTAATTCCCATCCCTATTTGCACTAATCTAACTTATTCTGCTTTAAGAATACCCTGTTGTCTCTTATCTCATCCAAGTATGTTTCCTCTTTAACATTTCCAGGGACAAATGAGAGCACAATACATTCAAGTACACTAGATGAAATATTTATATCAGAAAGCATATGAGTGTTATATATCAGTGGATGTTATATAATGGAGAAGATGCCTAAACCACAGTCTATAAATAACTGCAGTTTTAAGTATGCAGGTAAATGAGGAAAAAGTAGAATCTATCATTTCCATCAATATATTAATCCTGCTGTGTCCTTCCATTCAGTTCAGTTAATTCCTAAAAGTCAAGAATGTTCAAAGGTGGAAGATTCCAAGAAGGGAAGTATTTTCCAGTAACATATGCTGGCTTATATATTTCATCAGTGTTACAAGAAAGAAAAATATATTTTTGTATTTGAAGGGATTATGGGTAAAGCTGTAGGGAAGTCAGTCAGGCAATGCCTTAGGTCACTTCAAATGAGAAGAGTGGAATAAAGGGGATTTGACTGGTCCTTGACAGGATGTTGCTTGTTATCATCTCTGCACTGTGTTTATGCCATTTTCCTATCTGATCTTCCCAGGCAGCATAAATTTGCCATAAATTTGCAGGTTCTGGAATACACAGGTTCTGAAATTTGCCCATTTGCTGCCTACTGATTTGGACAAGTTACTTAACCCTCAAACTATGAAATATACCATAATCCTCTCATCTATAAAATGTACCATAAAGCCTATGTCCTTGGTTGTTGAAAGGATTAAACTACATGAAGAATGCAAAGTGCTTAGCATGGTGCCTCACACATAGTAAAGACTTAGAAGATGCTGTTTTTATATTTTTACTTTCTAATCATCTATCAGAAAATTGCCATCTAATGTGAAGTCTGTCTGATGTCTTTTTCTTTTATTTCTACAGCTAGCACCTATATAAATTAATCCTGAAACTTGACAATTCTACATCCCCTTGTGCTTTCACATATCTGTTGATCCTGCCAATCTCCCATAACATGGTAAATAATTACAGGGTACAGACTATGCACATTCTTTTTTTTTTTTCTCTCTCTCTAAGCAGTATCTGTTACATGCACACACAACAAATGGCCAATAAATGGTGTTGTCTTAGCTCTCTGACAGCTAGAGAGATGCAGCACTTCCAGGTTTTAATATTTACTGCCTGAATCTTACAACTGAGTAACAAGTTAACCAACCATCCAAGAAGAAAACAACAGGCTGATCAGAACTTATGTTAACAGTTCCTGTAGGTCGATTTCAGAATTCACCTTCTCACTGAATTTGTTTAGCTGCTTCTCTAGGAGAGACACTGTGGCTGCATGTCATAATTCCCCTTTAGTATATGGGCTGCTGTACAAATGATGCAATCAGTGAGGAAGAAGCAGCTTACTTTCTCAAGCTCTTTTTTTTAGTTTTTTTTTTTATTGCATTTTAGGTTTTGGGGTACATGTGATGAACATGCAAGATTGTTGCATAGGTACACACATGGCAGTGTGCTTTGCTGCCTTCCGTCCCCTCACCTGTCAAGCTTTTTAAATATCATACCAAGAGATGAGTCATCTCTGCTGGGAGATACATAACAAAACAATTATAGAGTGTTTGCGGGATATGAATATAATGTTTACATAGGGCATTTCACCCAGGTATAACCACTTGCACATGCATATTGTACCACTAATATTAAAATGTTAATTTAATATTTAATAATTAGCAGTAAGGCTATTGTATTAATATTTCTCTATAAGGATCCTTCCCATAGTTCTAGGGAAAAATGAATAAACTATGCGTATAATTAAAAATTCTTATCGCCTCACACATCAGACACCAGTTTGATTTCTCCTTTCAACTGCAATGAGGTCACACTCCTGCATTTGTGACATAGCAGCAGGTTGCCATGGAGATGATAGCTTTATCAGCAACTCTGCTTTGCAATGACTTCACAGCAAGGTTACCAAGAAGCAGATGGGCTGTGAAGGAGACAAACCCTCTTGTCTAAACACAAATAGCACTGATAATTAATTAGCTGAAGCAGCAGGGGAAATTATGAAAATGTGTGAAAGGTAAAATGATTTCTATTTATTACAGATTTGATAGTTTTATTCCTCTTGCCAGAGGAAGATCACATCCCTCTCCACCTTGGGAAGGTTGTATGATATACTGACTCTGGCACTAACTGGTTTGAGTATGCTGGTGTTCACTTTCTAGACACTTGATTTCTTGGTTAAGAAAGCAAAGTTAGTATAATAAGTATTTTCAGCAGCTCTGAGTGAGATTCCAGCAGTCCCATTATTCTTGTATTCATTGTGATCCAGTTTCTGAAGTTGTAAGCTAAATTGCAGTTGTCATTCAGTTGATGGGATTGGGGAAGGGGTGGAAACAACCTCCAGTGTTCCTGAAATCACATCATGGTTCTCTCTGCCACTGAAGAATTTTCAACCACAGGATAATAAAGCCTTAGTTATAGAAATGACTTTGCAGACTGTCCTTGTCCAGGGTCTCTGAACAACTAGGTGCTTCAAATGTTTTTAATAATCAGCCCTTTTTCATTCAAGATAAAACTGAATAGTATAACATCATTTAATAATTTTTTTATTATATTTTAAGTTCTGAGATACATGTGCAGAATGTGCAGGTTACATAGGTATACATGTGCCATGGTGGTTTGCTGCACCCATTAACCCACCATCTACATTAGGTATTTCTCCTAATGCTATCCCTCCTCTAGCCCCCCCAACCCTCAACAGGCTCCTGTATGTGATGTTCCCCTCCCTGTGTCCATGTGTTCTTATTTTTCAGCTTCCACTTATGAGTAAGAACAGGTTTTCTGTTCTTGTGTTAGTTTGCTGAGAATGATGGTTTCCAGCTTCATTCATGTTCCTGCAGAGGACATGTACTCATTCTTTCTATGGCTGCATAGTATTCTATGGTGTTTATGTGCCACATTTTCTTTACCCAGTCTATCATTGATGGGCATTTGAGTTGGTTCCAAGTCTTTGCTATCGTAAACAGGGTTGCAATAAACATAAATGTGTATGTGTAATTACTTGTCTGGTGGGGTTTTAAATTATGTGAACAACTGTCTATCTACAAAGAAGTATAGCTATCCATTCTTTCCTCAGTCAGTATATGATAAGAACTTTGGGAAGTGAAAAGAACTTTGAGGTGGTTTAAAATGAATGACCTAGAGATTGAATGATTTATGTCCACTTTCTGATTTTCTCTGAGGAAATGACTCATTTCCCAAGCCTGCAAACAAAGAACATGAAATAAACAACAAATTTCAAAGATGAAGCTAAAAACACTCCAGAATCAGAAAGGGTATGTTCAGTCTGAGCCAACCGTCACGTCTTTAACCCTTCCATCTGTTGATGTATATTAGAAAAAGAAAGAGAGAGAGAGAGAGAGAAAAAAAAAAAAAAAAAAACACACATCCAGCCTGTTAGCTGGGTAATTTGATTTTCATGTTATCTGTAAGCTGGTGAAGCATGCTTACCTCTTTCTGTTTGTAAGCATTGAGGCTGGCAATTAACCCTGTTCCCTTTAGCCATCAAATTTGTTTGGGGTCTTCACTCAAACCATCTGAGACTGAGCACTCTGCTAATGACCTGTGCTGGGCTTGACTAATGTAGAGGTGCAAAGGATGGTGGGCAGAATGGTGCGGGCTTTTCTCTCAAAAATATCTTTATGTGTAACTCATTAGACCAAACAGAAAAACAAGGTAGTTGGAGAGATTATTCAAACGGTGTTTTTAAAGTTTTGTGTCAGTTTTCTTTCATATTCTCCAGCTTTACTGAGGCATAACCAAAATAATCTGTGTGATATTTCATGTGTTCTTTATTATCTTTCTCTACATTTCCGTTTTCCCAAATCTCTTTGTGTCTCATATTAGAAAATTATTTTGGTTATAAAAAAAAAAAAACACTGAAATATTCATTGAAGAGGTAAACCCAGATTTGGGGGAGGGAGGATTCTAGAATGTCTCCTCAGAGGCCCCTTTCACAGCTGTTGAGGATCACTTTTTGATGTTATAAGAAAAGCATAGCCCTGAGATGTTTGACCAATGTGGCTCTCAGATGTATGAGTCCAGAGATTCTCATGTTTTTCATGGGTGTCCAATCTCTTGGCTTCCCTTGGCCACATTAGAAGAACAGCTGTCTTGGGCCATACATAAAATACACTAACACTAAAGATAGCTGATGAGCTAAATAATAATAATAATGAAAACCTCATATGCAGCCATAAAAAACGAGCTCGTGTCCTTTGTAGGGACATGGATGAACCTGGCAACCATCATTCTCAGCAAACTGACTCAAGAACAGAAAATCAAACACTGCATGTTCTCACTCTTAAGTGGGTGTTGAGAATACATGGACACAGGGAGGGGAGCATCACACACTGAGGTGTGTAGCAGGGTACTAGGGGAGGGACAGTTGGGAGTAGGGAGTTGGGGAGGTATAACATGGGGAGTAATGCCAGATACAGGTGATGGGAATGGAGGCAGAAAACCACATTGCCATGTATGTACCTATGCAACAATCCTGCATGTTCTTCATATGTACCCCAGAACCTAAAATGCAATTATATATATGTGTGTGTGAAAATAATATAACTTCACCAATATTAAAGAGTAGTTACTGAAAAATAAAAAAATAAAAAAATAAAAAAAAAAAAACTAAAAAAAATCTCATGTTTTAAGGAAGTTTACAAATTTGCATTGGGCCATATTCAAAGCCATCCAGGGCTGCATGAAGCCCATGGGCCACAAACTGTACAAGGCTGTTTTAGTGCTTTAATCCACTTTCACTCACAGTTTTGATTACTGGACTGATAAGATTCTGAATCACTTTCTGCCTCTGTCCACTCCAAATCAGCACAGCTGTAAGGCATGTAAAGTGGTCCTACTCCAGATCTGGTCTACTCGCCAGCAGCATCTCCATCACCCAAGAGTTTTGTTAAAAATGTGCAATGTCAAGCCCTACCCCCGATATACCAAATTATAACCTACATTTTATCGTGATCCCCAGTGACTTATATATAAAGACTGAGAAGCATAGGCCTTTGCCCTCCTGTTGACAAAAGGCAAAAAGGGGAGGTAGGTGGCTCAGAGCTTGGAGTAAAATAACTCTCCTGTGGTGATAGAAAAAAAGAGTATGGAAGGCAAAGAGGGGTGTCTGTTTATATAAGTGTGTGTATGTATGTGAGAGAGAGAGAAACACACACACACAGAGACAGAGAGAGAGACACAGAGAGAGAGAGAGACAGACAGAGAGACACACACGCACACACACACACACACACAGAGAGAGAGAGAGAGAGAGAGAGAGAGATTAGAGAGATTAGAGAGATTAAATAAGTCAACAAGATTCACCAGCACAACTAGCCCTGCCTAAAAGTCATCAGCACACTCTGGATCTCAGCTGCTAGGACTTACTCTTAATTGACTGCTGGGCCTATTTAGTATGTATATCCCACCGGAGATGTTCACAAAATGTCCTAAGTAGCAGGAAAATAACCTGAACTTTTGTCCTTAACCCAAACACTAGGTTTGACAGAGGCAGTCTTCCTGACTTTGCCCTCACTAGCCAAGAGTAAGAAAGCTCACTTAAGAAGTTCTCATGATTATTCGAAGCATGATTTCAGCCTTTCAGCCATACTATTCTACAAAAAGTGGTACAGAGCTCTCTTGACCATTTGGCATTCTTCATATTACATCATCACACATAAAACTGTTGATTCTCTGGGTTAGAAGAAGCCATTTTTAAAAAGTATAATACCTTACCTGATATTGGAATCCCTGCCATAATATAACTAGCCATTGCCAAGCTATGCTTGGAAAAAATAAATGAAGGAAAACTCAAAATTCATGCTCATATGTTACTGAGCATTTAGTGACATTGCAGCTACCATATTTGAGAAGGCAGCATTCCACTAATAACATATATCACCCTCCTTTAAGTATGGCATGCTCCACTTATAAACAGTCAAGCTTCAGAGCAGAAGTGCAGGACAGAAAAAAGTCCCTTCAGAAACAAATCCTTTTGCCTAAGTAAAAGAATATACAGTACTCATAAAACTGGTAATTAGAGCCCAGCCTGAGAAAAATATCCTAATAATAATGGCAATAGTAATAGCAAGAGAGACTTACTGTTCCAGAGAAAATATTTGCTATTATTGTTATTATTATTATATTATAGTGGGTTACTTGCTAAGTGATTGGGCCTTTGCTGTAACTAACTAAGCATACTTAGAAAGTGCTCCCCTGAAGACATTTCTTAAATTAATATAGAAGACTGACAGATCTCACAGCCTACTGCCAGGTACCAATTGACTGCCTCCCTGTAATAACTATTTGTTTTCTGGTACTAATCAGGTGCAAACTGCTGGCCCCTGCCGTTTGGTGACAAGGCAGATGGCATTTCAGTGGGCCCAGCTGCGCTGCCCACCAGTCCCACCTCCCACCCTTGGCCTTTTCCATTCTCCTTTCCCACCCATCCTGTCCCTTTCTCCTGCCTATTACTCAGACACAGATCTGGGACTACATGTTCCTCTAGGAAGATGCTGAATAGCACATTGGCAATGAACGAGTACACTGATTGGACCTCTAGAACAGCAGCTAGAGGATGAGGCATCCCTTTGCCCTGTATCTGGACATCTCCCCTTCTCAAAGAAAAGCTGTTAGTTCACAGCATGAATTAGCATGGCCCCGCCACAGACAAAGATTTAGGGTCATATAAGGCCAAAGTGGGTAACTTGGTCATTAAAAATAGTCAAAGTCTCAAAAGCAGAAGAAATTGTACCAGGGTGCTGGAGAGGGAGAGGAATTGGTAGTAAATATGATGAAAACACATGAGTAGAAAAGAACATTGATATATATGTGGTACAGCAAGCATCTCATTAGTCCTATCAGGGAACTCCAGGACACAGTCAGAGCCAATGACTGAAGTATAGTTTCCTAACCCTACCTTTTTACCCATAGCTCCTCTGTCTTGTTTGGGGGTATGCTTAGTTTTTGGCTTCTTGCATAACTTTCATCATTCTGCTTCACTCGATGAAAGGCCCACAAAAAATCAGGCACAGACCGAGGGATGCACTGTGGTTGCAACCACTCATACTAAAGTTCCCAAATGGACTTGGTACATTCACATCTTTACATGTCTAGACACACTATTCTGCCATCTTGGTGGAACGCCCTTCACATTCTGAATTATCAACACTCATTTTGAAGACCCCAGTTCTCGCATGAAGCTTTCTATTCCTGACCAGAGCACAGATTGTGCCCTCCTAAGGCAGTGTTCCTTTCACATTCACTTGTTGCTTAGCTAAGTAAGAGCAGACAACCTAAAGGGTTGTCTATTCCATCTTCTACCACCACTCAAGACCTATGCTATGGATGTATTTTACTAGCCCACATATTTTCCTTCCATCTGTGCCTTGTCTTTGCCCTTTCTTCTGTCAGAAATTCCTTTCCTCCGAGTTCAGAAATCAAATATTCCATCTGTTAAATACAATCACTGAGACCATTTCCTTCTTGAAAATGCCATAGGAAGTGATATATCTCTCTGTTAAAAACGGTATCACTTATATTATCTGCATACATATAAGATTCTTTGGAGACCTTACAAATTACTTGATGAGAGACACTCTTAAGACATTCTGAAACTCTTGAAACTCATAGTTTGCTTCATATGATGAAAACCATTTCTATGGACACTTTTTAAAAAGAGGTTTTACATATGAAACTTTAGAGCAATGTGAAATAAGAAAATCTTTTTAGCTTTAACTTTAAACAAAGTTACTTTCCACTGCAAGGAGTTTAAAATTTCTTTCCAATTTCCAAGGAATACAGGAGTGCTGATTTCATCAGTGGGAAATAAGCCAGCAAGGAGACAACAGATACAGGACAAAATGCTCACTTTAGGAGCACAGAGAGGTGTCATGACACTCAATCATTTCTGCAACTGGTAAAGTGGACAGTATTGGAGAAATGTAAGGCCTAAGAAGAGTTTTGTTAATAAAGATTTGGATCTTAAAGATAATAGTGTGAGAAGTACTTCTGAACCACAGTTCAGTCTCAAGCTAATACTGATTACATAAATGAGATACATTGAAAATGGAATGTTTGCAAAACTGAAGAGTACCTACTTAATTTAATTGAGATGGAGTTTTTTTGCTCTGTCACCCAGGCTGGAGTACAGAAGCATGATTTTAGCTCACTGCAACCTCTGCCTATCGGGTTCAAGCAATTCTCCTGCCTCAGCCTCCCGAGTAGCTGGGATTACAGGCACTCGCAACCATATCCAGCTAATTTTCGTACTTTTAGTAGAGATGGGGGTTTCACCATGTTGGCCAGGCTGGTCTTGAACTCCTGACCTCAAATGGTCCACCCACGTTAGCCTCCCAAAGTCCTGGGATTAAAGAGGTGAGCCACCACACCTGGCCTGAAGTGTACATACTTTAGGATACTCAGTTACTAAAACATAATTTGTCTTTAAATTATCTGCTTGGAAAGCCAAATATCATGTTTTCTCACTTACAAGTGGGAGCTAAGCAATGGACATACAGAGTGGAATAATAGACATTGGAGACTACAAAAGGTAGGAGAGAAGAGAGGGTTGAAAGATTACTTATTGGGTACAATATTCACTATTCCGATGACAAGTATACTAAAAGCCCAAACTTCACCAGTATGTAATATATGCATGTAAGTAATCTGCAGCTGTACTCCCTAAATATATATTTTTAATGAAATAAAATATAATCAACACTTAAAATAAATTTAGTTTGGATTAAATAAATAAAAAGTGCTGAGTACCTGACACTGATATTGGGAACAAGCAATTTTAGAGGTGGGAATTCCTTTCAGATGAAAAAAAAGAAAACAAGAGAGAGATACAGAAAACAAGAAAAAATATAGAACCCTGAAAATAAAAATAACCAACCAACCAACAGAAATCAAAACCAAGAAAATCTAATTATAAGACAACCACACAGAAGACTGGCAAAAAAGTGTTCCCATTCTCAGTGGCAGAAAATTCCATTCTCACTGCCACCATCCAAGTTTAGACTACTATCTTTTCTTGCTAGGGTCAATGCACTCATCTACTAACAAGTTTCCCTAAACTGTGCCTGGCTCTCTGTAAGTGAATAGATAAGCTAGATGACTGAAAGAACATTTTTTTCTGAATGAAAAACCAGCTTGTATCATCACCATGTCCTACATCCTATCCCATTCTTTCAGTCACCTAGCTTATCCATTCACTCCCTGAAGACTTATTCAGCCTTTATAGGCACTATAGGTACAGAAATAAAGCAGGATGAGTTACCCCTAACCTCTACCTCAGTTCCAGGAGCTTATCTATTAGGGATAAAGTCGAAATTCCTCAATATGACATACCAGGCTCAAGCAATCTAGAAATGCTTCTCTCTCCAACCTCCTGCCCACTTCCCCTTGGCTTCTCCACTCCATTCTTACTTTTACCAATACACTCATACTTTTGTTTCTCTGTTAGCATGCTCCACATTCTCTTTTGATTCCCATTTTTCTCATAAGAGGCTTTTTGTGCTAAAATACCTTTCCTCTCCCATCTTCCCCTACATTCCCCTGGCTAACTGCTACTTCTCTCCTGTATTTTCTTTATCACTCTGTTTTCTTTGTATGTGTCTGCTTCCTCCACTAGACTGATAGCTCCCTCAAAGAAATCTAGTGCTATTCATTGATAGGTAATTCTGTTACTCAGAACAGTGCCAGATTTAGGATGGTGCTCAATTATCATCAATTGAGTGAACCAACTAAAGGTTGACTTTGTGTGGCTGGTTTCTACTATACTAAGAGGAGTAGTATTTCTGTCTTGTGCCTGAGGTTAGGGAATTTGTTTGGTTCCTACCTCTTCCAACTTCATGAATATTTACTGAATGAGTAAAAGAAATGATAAATTCAACCAAAACAAACAAACAAAAAAAGAAACTCAATATTGAAACTATGTCTAGGTCAATTGCAGTGGCTCATACCTATAACCTCAACACTTTGGGAGGCTGAAATGGAAGGATTGCTTGAGGTCAGGAATTTGAGACCAGCCTGGGCAACTGGCAAAAACCTACTAATTTTTAAAAAACAAATAAATAAACTTATGTCCACACAAGTACGACGGCAATCAGAACTGAACTGGATGACAAGCATTCTTTTGACCAAACAGAAATCTGAAACTTTCTCATGAGAATTTTCTAATGGGATTAGTTACCTTAGGAAAAGAAAATGACAATTTTTTAGCCCATTTTTGTATATTCCAATTTCCCTTCTCTTCACCTGGCACAGTAAAGGCACCAGAGTTGAAATTGTGACAACCTTTTTACTTTTACATCTGAATTATAAAACGTCACATTCACCTGCCTCTGCCAGACACAGGCAACATTAATATTAATGTTTAAAAGGGCCTTCAGAATAGCAGTGGGATGATTTAAAGAGAAGAATAATCAAGGACTGCATCTTGGTAAATAAATTCAAGGTCCAATTTGTTTAGTCTTTCACCCACATTTTTTAAGGAAAATTAATATTCTTTTTAAAAAGCAAATCAATACAGGTTCTGAACTGCTGACTTAGTAGATTTAAAATGGAATTTTTTTTTTCTTCCCCAGCAGCTTGCTGGCTAATCTCTCTTTTTTCAGCCCCTCTCTATTCTATTCCAATAGAAAGAGTCACAGGGATACCCTCAAAATATCACCCATGAAGCACACAGGAAATTGTTGAGGCTGTGTGTGTGGTACTACATGTCTTTTGTGGGCATGCATACCAAAGGAGAGCTTGCCTTTGCCCTCAAGGGGGTCATACAATGGATGAGTAAAGAAAACTCTCCTAGATCAAGGAATCCAAAGGATAATATCAAGAAAAGTCTTCTAAGATACAGTGGTTAAAACCATTTTCAAGATGGAATTTATACCCTTGCAAATGTCCCATGGTCCTTTGTGAACTCCTTCCTCTCCCTAAAGAGGCATTAGACGCTTCATGTACACAGGTAAAGCATGCCTAATTCAAAAATCCAAAACCTGAAATGTTTCACATCTGAACCTATTTGAACGACAACATGACACCACAAGTGGAAAATTGCACACCTAACCTTCTGTGACAGGTCATACGTATTATTAAAAGTATTATATGAAATTACCCTCAGGCTATGTCTGTAAGATGTACATGAAACATAAATGAATTCTGTGTTTAGACTTAGTTCCCATCTCTAAGATAATTTATGATATATATGTAAATATCCCAAAATAAAAAAAGATTTCTGAAATCTGAAACACTTGCTCCAAAGAATTTCAGGTAAGAGATACTCAGCTTGTATTACTTCATTTAATCTCACAATGACCCTCAGAAGTCTACAATATCAAGCCCATTTTACAGTTCAAGGAACCAAAATGCAGTCAAGTTAAATGGCTAATGCAGGATTCTACGTTTGAGAAGTGGTAAAACTAGTACATAGAGTTCAGTTCTGTCTAACTGCAAACTTCTCTTCTTTCCATCAGCCTCACTCTTCAGTATCAACCACTGTCTTCCGCATTTGTCTATGATTTTATTTTTGAACATCTCTACACTGCTGAGTCCAAGTTTATATACATGACACCCCAGAACAAATTTTGCTCAAGCATGTTTTCAGGTGTTATTCACCCACCAACATGAAAAACTTAGATATCAGCAGAGCATATAGGTTCATAGTGTAATACCTGAAAGCACACAGGTACATATTCAAATTCTGCCTTTATGTCTTTACAGATAGGATTATGATCATTGACAAACCACTTTCTCCATCTGTATTTCTTTATCTGTAAAATGGGAAAATAGTAATAGAATCTACAAATGTCATCAGCTACTTTTGGTCACTAATGCTAGTTACCATATTTTTATCTGTGATTTATGAATGGACATCTTGCTATATGAATCTTAGACAGTAATTGGGTTGAAAAAATAGTCTGAGGATAGGAATATTAAATGGCAAATTGCCTTGTCCATTAAAAAGTAAAATAAGAATAATCTGATTGTACAGATGGAATAAAATTTATATGTATTTTAAATCAATCCTCTAATTTTACAGATGGGAAAATTAGAGTTCAAAATGGTAAAATAAATTTTTCAAAGTTCACACACCTAGTGGAAGAACTCTTCGAAAAGGCTATATTGTTGCTTTTGTTTCATAAGCAATTTCTGAAAGTGCTAATTCTTCTTGTCTTAAATATTCTTCCACCTTCTAATAACAAAAAGCAGGTTCCAAAAGACCCCACCCACTCACTTGCCCCATTTTTAGCCATCTCTCTGTTGGCCAAAACACTGGTAGCTTGTAAATGAAGGGTTTTTTTTTTGTTTTTTTTTTTTTTTGTTGTTGTTGTTGTTTGTTTGTTTGTTTGTTTTTTCCTATGAAACCTTTTAACTATGAGTTAGAAATCTAGTTCAGCTTGCTGGGTGCAGTGGCTCATGCCTGTAATCCTAGCACTTCGGGAGGCTGAAGTGAGCAGATGACGAGGCAACAGATTGAGACCATCTGGCCAACAGAGTAAAACCCCTTCTCTACTAAAATACAAAAAAAGCTTAGCTGGGCGTGGTGGTCCCTGCCTGTAGTCCCAGCTACTCGGGAGGCTGAGGCAGGAGAACTGCTTTAAGCCGGGAGGCAGAGGTTGCAGTGAGTCGAGATCGTGCCGCTACACTCCAGCCTGGCACAAAGGTGAGACTGTCTCAAAAATCTAGTTCAGCTCAGCTCAATAAATATTTGAGTGTCAGTTCTGGTTCTGGCACCATATGCTAGATGTTGGGAAGAAGAAGGTGGGACAAACAGCATGGACTATCATTTTAGGTTATCAGAACTTCAATTTTAAAGTTCAAGTTTCACATATTACCTTGATAATTCTCTTTTATTTTGAAGTTAAAAATGCCAAAAGAGAATTTTGTTCTAAGATAGGAAACTGGAGGCAGTGTTAGCATGCTTCTCCCACTTAGACAAAATATAATGTAGAGATTCATACTGTGAGCTTTTTTTCCTTGAAGCAATGCAGGAACATAACAGGAAAACTGAAATAAATAAATAAATAAATAACCCAGACCCTTTCAAAGAAGCATCAAGCTGCAGCCTACACCATGAGCCAGGTGAAAAATTGTAAGTCCCCACAGTACGAGAGAAGGAGAGACTGCCTCCAGGATATATACCCCCACTGGTGAACCTGACAATCCAGGCCATGGGGGAAGGCCTTAACCCTATCTAGCAGTGGAACTTATTTAGGGAGCAGCAGTGTGACAACCCTTGTGGGCATTTTCAGTCTCCAGCATGGACTGAGGGAAGCCATCCCTGACTCTATCTCAGAGGAAACATCATGGAATTCTGCTAGCTAATTCAGCCAGCAGTAGCAGGTTGAGAGGAGCTCCCAACCAAAATTGGGAAATGAGTGAGAAATAGGCTGCAGCCACAAGCACAGGAGCTGGGAACCCTGGCTGTGTGGGCAGACAGGGAGAGGTACGGCCTGAAAGCTGTGGTAGCTGTCTCCCATGGGGTAGGCTTATATCCTGAGGTAGTTTTGAATTCTGAGCATAGACTGCCTGGCGCTAAGGCACTAAGGGTGTGAGACCTGCCTTGCCAAGTATGTGGGAGCTGGGTGGGGTTTACTGCTGCCTGCTATTCCCCACTGCATGCATGAACTCTTCTGAGCATCAAAGGCAGATATACTTCACCCTGGAACATTACTGTCATGGCCAGAGATCTGACTCCTCCCACCCCAACTTTCACAGGAACTACTGCTTGCTATGCACATTGGGAACCAGAGCACAGACCTACCTGACCCAGCCCTCAGTTGGCTTTGCCCTCCACCTGCCCTAGTAGCTTAATACAAAGGACAGAAACTTTTGGGAGGATCTATAGCCCCATCCATCACCTGAGAACCCAGCATAACTCCCTGGTTAGCATAAGGCAACACAGATCCCACCACTACTGTCAGAGCTGGCACTCTTTTGCAAGCACCACCTCCTTTCTGCAGGCCAACTGACACAATCCATTACATTTCCAGGTAGAATAACATGACACCCAGGAAGGAGAAAACTTGCGTATAACCTCACCTATTACCATTGCGTTTACCAGGCTGGTTAACCAGAAGGCTCTGAGTCCCTCCTTGTGAGCAGTTCATTACTACAACAACTGGCATTTGAGAAAGTCAACACACTAAGGCTTTTTATAACCAAGGAATCTCACAGAGTCTATGTCACTCACCTGCCACCCCCCATGAGAACTGGTGTTGGTACCCACTGCTGGAAGACTTGAGGACAGGTCACATCACACCAAAATTCCTTGTGTACATTCTCCAGCACCAGTCTAGAGTGTGGTAGCCCCACTGGTAAGCTGGACCCAGAGGAGCAGCGGATATTCACAGTAATCTGGTACTGAGGGACTCCTAATCTTAGGGGAAGAGGGAATGTACCACATCAAGGGAATACCCTGTGGGACAAAAGAATTAAGAAGGCAGGCTTGAGTCCCAGATCTTTTTTCTGGTAGGAAGTTTCTTTCAGCAGAGGCACAGTTCTAGTGCTGGGCCCAGCAAGGAACTTCTGCAGCTCTCCCCTAACAGTCAGGCAGCCCTGGTGCCCATGAAGGGTCTTGGAGAAGGAGATTTCTTTTGCTCCTCATCCACCACTCCAGACACAGCTGGGACTTCTCCCATGAGAGCTCAGCATTATTACTAAGCTATTCCAGGAGATACCAGGGACAGGTGAAAACCAATATAAACAATTAAAAAAAATACAATTCAGGATATGCATGAAAAATGTTCTAAAGAGATGATTAAAGAAAAATCAATCTGAACTTCTGGAAATGAAGACATGCTTCACGATTTACAAAATGCAATGGAGAGTTTTAATGGACTAGAACAAGTGGAAGAAAGAATTTCAGAGCTTGAAGACAAGGTTTTCAAATTAATACAGTCAGATAAAAATTAAAAAAAAAATTAAAAGAAGTGAACATTTTCCAAGCAATATAGAAATATGTAAAATGGCCAAATAAGACTAGTTGGTGTTCCTGAGGAAGAAGAAAAAGAAAAAAGTTGAAAAACTTATTTGAGGATATAATTGAGGAAAACTTCCCTGGCCTTGCTAGAGATTTAGATATTCAAATATAAGAAGCTTAAATAACTCCTGTAAGCTACATTGCAATAAGGACATCATAAAGGCACATAGTCATCAAGCTACCTAAAGTCAATGTGAAGGAAAGAATTCTAAGAGCAGTGAGACAAAAGCATCAGGTAACCTATAAAGGAAAATCTATCAGACTAACAGCAGACTTCTTAACAAAAACCTTCTAAGCCAAAAGGAACTGGGCTCCTATCTTTAGCCTCCTTAAACAGAATATCAGTCAAGAATTTTGTATCCAGCAAAACTAGGTTTCAAACATGAGGAGAAATGAAGTCTTTTTCAGACTAACAAGTGCTAAGAGAATTTGTTACTGCTAGATTAGCCTTACAAGAAATGTTAAAAGGAATTCTAAATCTTGAAACATAAGGTTGATCAGAATAGAGCCTCTCGAAAGCATAAAACTTATAGATCCTATAAAATAACAACACAATAAAGAAAGTATGTAGGTAAAAATTAATACAATGACTGGAATAGTACCTCACATTTAAATATTAATATTAAACATAAATGGCCTAAATGCTCCACTTAAAAGATACAGATTGGTAGAGTGAATGAAAAATTACAAACCAAATATCTGTTGTCTTCAAGAGATTCATTCAACATGTAAGGATTCATATACACTAAAGGTAAAGGCATGGAAAAAGATACTCCATGTAAACTGAAACCAAAAATGAGCAAGAGTAGCTATTCTTACACCAGATAAAACAGACTTTAAAGCAACAACAGTAAAAATAATAATACAAAGAATGTTGTTATATAATGAGAAAAGGATCAATCCAACAAGAATATGTTAAAATCCTAAATTTACATGCACCTAACACTGGAGTTCCCAGATATATAAAGTAATTACTGCTAGCCAGCAACAAAATAGTGGGGGACTTCAACACTCCACTGAATGCATTAGACAGATCATTGAGAAAGTCAACGAAGAAAAAACTGACTTATACTACACTCTAAAACAAATACATCTAACAGGTATTTACAAAACATTCTACCCAAGAACTGCAGAAAATACATTATTCTTACCACATAGAACATTCTTCAAGTAGACTACAGGATAGGCCACAAACAAGTCTCCATAATTTTTTTTAATGAAAATAATATTAAATATGTGCTTAGACCACAGTGGAATAAACCTAGAATTCAACTCCAAAAGGAACTCTCAAATTATACAAATACATGGAGATTAAATAATTTGTTTCTGGATGATTTGAGGTTTAACAATGACATTAAGATGAAAATTTTAAAAATTGAAAATAGTGACACAAGTTATCAAACCCTCTGGGTTACAGCAAAAGTAGTGCTAAGAGGCAAGTTCACAGCACTAAATGCCAACATAAAAAAAGTCTGCATGATCAAAAGTTGGCAATCTAATGTCACACCTCATGGAATGAGAGGAACAAACTAAACCAAAGCTAGCAGGAATAAAAGAAGTAACAAAGTTCAGAAGAGAGCTAACTGAAACTGAAAGAAAAACTCGAAAGTCAGTGAAATGAAAAGCTGAATATTTGAAAAGATAAACGAAATGGATAGACCATTAGCTAGATTAACAACAGAGAGAAGATTCAAATAAACTTAATTAGAAACAAAGCTGGAGACATTACAAGTAATACCACAAAAATAAAAACATTATTCAAGACTACTATGAACACCTCTATGCACACTAACTAGAAAACTTAGAGGAAATGGATACATTCCTGGAAACATACAGCCCCCCTAGATTAAATCAGGAAGAAACAGAAACCATGAACTGACCAATAACATGCAGTAAGATCAAATCACTAATTAGAAAAAAAAAAAAAAAAAAAAAGCCAACCAAAAAAGCCCAGGGACAGATGAATTCACAGCTGAATTCTACCAGATATTCAAGGAATTGGTACCAATATCATTGAAACTCTTCCAGAAGATTGAGAAAGACAAAATCCTCCCTAATTCATTCTCTGAACCCAGTATTACCCTGACACCAAAACCAGGTAAAGGCTAAACAACAACAAAAATCTGAAAAACCCATAAGCCAATATTCTCAATGAACATTGATGCAAAAATTCTCAATAAAATACTAGCTAATCTAATCCAACAGCACCACAAAAAGATAATATGTTATGAATAAATGCATTTCATTTCAGTGATGCTGGGTTGGTTCAACATATGCAAGTCAATGAATGTGTTTATGATACATGACATAAACAGAATTAAAAACAAAAAAACATATGATCATCTCAATAGACATAGAAAAAACATTCAATAAAATCCAGAAGCCTTTTATAATAAAACTTCTCAACAAACTAGGAATAGAAGGGACTTAAAATAATAAAAGCCATAAATGACAAACCCATAGACAAAATTGTACTGAATGTGGAAAAGTTGAAAGCATTCTTCCAGAGAAATGGAATAAGACGACAAGGACGCCCACTTCCACTTTCATCATTTCTATTAAACACAGTGCTAGAAGTTCTAGCCAGAGCAATTAGACAAGAGAAGAAAATAAAAGGCATCCAAACTGGAAAAGAGAAAGTCAAACTATTATTACCAACCATTTATATTATTATATACCTGGAAACGCTAAAAGACTCCTCCAAAAGACTCCTAGATTTGATTTTTAAAAATTCAGTAAAGTCTCAAGTTACAAAATCAATGTACCATTCAAACTGCCAGTCACCAACAATGACCAAGCTGAGAATCAAATTAAGAATGCAATCCCTTTTACAACCACTACAAAAAAATAAATAACTAGAAATATACTTAACCAAGATCATGAAACATCTCCACAAAGAAAACTACAAAAACACTACTAAAAACTTAACTTGTGACGCAACAATAGAAAAATACGACTAAAAGAAATCATACAAGACACAAATGAAACACATCCCATGTTCGTGAAGTGAAAGAATCAGTATCATGAAAATGACTTTACTGCCTAAAGAAACTTAGAAATTCAATACAACTCTATCAAAATACCAACATCATTTTACAAAAAAAAATAGAAATAAAAGCAATCCTAAAATGCATATGAAACCAAAAGAGAGCCCCACAGCCAAACAATCGAAGCAAAAAGAAGAAATTTGGAGACATTACATTAAGTAGACTTCAGATTATACTGCAAGGCTACAGTTACTAAAACATGGTACTAATGTAAAAGTAAACATATCGACCAATAGAACAAAAACAAAAACTATATGATCATATCAATAGACAGAGAACAAATAATAAAATGGAACAGAATAGAGAACCTAGAAATAAAGCCAAACACTTATAACCAACTTCAATAAGGCATACAAAAACATAAATTGGGAAAAGAATACCCTATTTATGTTACTGAGGAAACTGGATAGCCACATATAGAAGAATGAAACTGGATCCCTATCTCTTACCATATACAAAAATCAACTCAACATGGATTTAAGACTTAAATCTAAAACCTGAAACCATAAAAACTATAGAAGATAACCTGGAAAAAACTCTGCTGAACATTGGCCTGGGCAAAACAAAATATAAACAAGTGGGACCTAATTAAACTAAAAAGATTCTGTACAGCAAAAGAAATAATCATCTGAGTAAACAGACAACCCACAGAATGGGAGAAAATATTTTCAAACTTTGCATTTGACAATGAACTAATAGCCAAAATCTAAAAGAAACTCAAGTCAGCGAGAGAAAAACAAAGAACGCCATCAAAAAGTATGCAAACGACATGAATAGACATTGCTCAAAAGAAAATGTACAAATGGCCAAAATCTGTATGAAAGAATGATGGATATCACCCATCATCAGGAAAATCCAAATTAAAACCACAATGAGGTACCACCTCACTCCTGCAAGAATGGCCATTATTAAAAAGTCAGAATACAATAGATGTTGGCATGGATGTTTTGAAAAGGGAACACTTACAGACTGCTGGTGTGAATGTAAATTAGTACCACATCTATGGAAAACAGTATGGAGATTTCTCAGAGAACTAAAAATAATGATCAGCATTTTCTCATACGTTTATTGGCTTCACAGGGGAGGGATAACATGGGGAGAAATGCCAGATATAGGTGACAGGGGGATGGAGGCAGCAAACCACCTTGCCATGTATGTACCTATGCAACAATCCTGCATGATCTGCACGTGTACCCCAGAACCTAAAGTAAAACAAAAACAAACAAACTAAAAGTAAATCTACCATTCAATTCAGCAATCCCACTATTGAGTATCTACCTAAAGAAAAACAAGTCACTATATCAAAGACATCTGCACATGTATGTTTATTGCAGAACAATTTACAAATGAAAAAATATGGAACCATCCTAGATGCCCAAACAATGAATGAAGACAATGTGGTATATTTAAAGAATGAAATACTTCCCAGTCATAAAAATGTATGAAATAATGTCTTTACAGCAAGACGGATGGAGCTTGTGGTCATTATTCTAAGTGAAGAAAACTACATACTGTATGTTCTCACTTATAAGTGAGAGCTAAACTATGGGTATGCAAAGACCTAAAAAGTGGTATGGAGACTCATAATGGGAGTCTCATGAGGGATAAAAAACTAATTGGGTACAATATATACTACCTGGGTGACAGGTGTACTAAAATCTCAGACTGTACCACTACACAATTCATCCATGTAAACAAAAACCACTTGTACCCCAAAAACTACTGAAATAAAATTTTAAAATAATTTTAGTGTAGCCTAAAAAAATACCAAAAGAACCATTTACATATTACATTTAGAAATATTTCATGCTATTATAAGAACTGCATATGCTTTATCCTATGTAATCGTACACATAAATAGAGATTATTGTTCCCATTTTACAGATTAGGCAACTGTGGATTAGGCTATATAAACTTGCCCAAAGTCACGTGGGTATACATGGTAGGACTACAATTTGAACCCAGGTATACCTGGCCAAGTATTAAGCATTTTTCTAGTTTCCAAGACCTTTTCTTCCCCCCCAAAGTAAGTGTCCAAAAAATCTTTGTTGAACCACTGAATGCTGAAGCCGCAGGAAAGCAACAAAATGCTATATTGTGAAATAAACTTTTGGAAAAGCTTAGCAACCAGACTTTGAAAGAGCTGTTACAACAGAATCCCTTGTGATTAGGCCTATATAGGTTTGTGAAAGACCCTGAAACAGCTTTGCAGAAACTGCACCAAACATGCAGCAGTCAATTCTGAAGAGGTTTTGAACACATTTTTATTGCTAAAGAAAAGGAAATTGAACTTTTAGTCATAATTCATCTAATAAAGAAATCCAACTTTTTGCTCTACAGAGACTTTAGGAGGAAAGAAGAATATGTGTCACAGATGCCCTCTGTACAAAACTTCTAGGTTTGACCAAAATGTTATACCATTGTTTAGTAAGAGGCACTGGGGTACCAAATTCCAAAGACTATGTACAATTCTCCCAAGCCAGTTCATGCTTTCAAAAGACATCTGGATCAAAATTTTACTATTTCCATCATCATCACTAGCTTAGAACACACATGCATTTCTACATGGGATATTTTTAAGCTACATAAATAGATGTACTCTTGGTCCTGCACCTTTGCTCTTCCAAGTGTGTTCCTCAGACCAGCAGTATTCACATGACCTGGTAGACTGTGAGAAATGCAGATGCTCAGGTCTTACCCCAAAACTACTGAATCAGGATCCACATTTTAACATGAGCCCCCAGTTATTAATATAGTCAGTCAAGTTTGGGAAGCACTGGTCTGTAGAAGGATCTGACACAAACTTTTCCTGCAGGTGTTAAAGAACAGAGTAATGAGCTACTAAGAAGAACATCCACAGTCTTTTCAGCCATTTGTTGATTTCACTGACGGTCAGCAATTCTGTTTCATCTGAGACTGAACCAGGGTCCTACAACCATCTTACATGCACTGTGACAATGCAGAGACCAAGCAAACTTTGTGTATTCATTTATGGTGGGTTCAGTTAAAATGCTTAAGTTCTTGACGTGCATCATTAAAATATACTCATTGCATTCTTTAAGATGCCTACTTTCTGTAGGAAGATATTTCTGTCCCATTCTAAAGACTTCACTTATGCACATCAAAGCACTAATTTATTTGAGTCATAGTACTACAGTTTGCTTATGTAGCTTAAAATGCTTTCTATTAATCTCAATTAGAATCTTTGAAATCAGAGGCTTTGTAATCTACCATTATTTAAGAGGGAGAGGGGAAGGGCTGGAGAAAAATAAGTATTGGAGGGAATTTAGAATCAAGTCTACTTTGGCCTTCATTTCTTATTTTGTGTTTTTAATTTCTTCCTGAAGAAAAATTATGCTTGGATTTCCCCTAATTACATGAGGATTCCAAACCTTTGTTCTTGATGGAAAATCAAACTGTGGGAGCTGGAGTCATGTCTGAAAATGAAAAATAAGCAAATCCTGCTACACTGTGAGTGGGAGCTGGTCCAGCAGATTTTCAATCACTCCTCATCTCAGGACTTGAGTCTGGTTTGTGAAACTACCACAGCTGTGCAAATCTTGGGGTAGAGAAAGAAGGACTAAGCACTTTGTTTACCTCCTGTGGCGTTTGTTTCATTTAGGTTCCTATCCTGTAAGCTTCACTTCACAATGCCAAGGGTAGTGAGAAGACATTCAAAGTGGAATTCGCTCAGAACCACAGCATTTTTCCTTATTTTTAGGTCACAACTGAAATTGGGTTTTAATGTGAAATTTGCCTTAGGCTCAGCAGATGGTTCTCAAACATCACAAGCAACAGTTTGCCTTCTGTACACTGATGTGGCTATAACTAAGTATAACTAAGCATAACATTTCAAGGGGACAAATGTTGTGTCCTAATCTGCCCTTTCTCTCTGTCTCTTGTTTCTCTCATTTTTTTACTACTTACATTAATTGGTGCTGCAACATACTTTGCTGCATTCCCCTCATACCAATCATACATGTTTATGAGAGGTGAGTGTGGTTGGAAGAAAAGAGGGAAACATCCTTGCTATACTTAGTGGGCTTAGATCATATGCTGATTTTTCTTTCTTTAAAAATAAATTTCCTTTAAAATTTGGGATGAAAAGGTAAGCAAATTGTATAGTGGATTTATTTACTTGAGTGACATTTCTGATAATTCTCATCTTTAAATCTTCCTGCAGCTGCACTCCCAACCTTTCTGGACATCAATATTAATGTTCCACGCTCCTGGCAGCAGCTAGTAGAGGTGGCATTTCATAATTCAGATGTAAAAATTAAAAGCCAAGTGCTAGAGGGGGTATACAGTAGCAGAGTACATCCGTCCAATTGCTGATTGAAAGTCCTTCAGAAAGTCAGCCTTTCCCAGTTCTTCCTTAGCAAGGAAATGCAACATTGCTAGGTAAATAATGGTGGCCCCCAAATTCACCCTCCTTCCTTATTTGAAGAAAAAGTAACTATAAAGGCTATAGTAAGTTTCCAGAAATATTTCAGAGCTGTAATGACTCAAACTTTGAGAATCCTCAATGAGATATTCAATCATTGCACATGGGGACAGGGCTTTGACAAATCCCATCTGAAAACAAAGTTAGACCAACAGATGCATGAGATTACATGGTGCTTTAGGAAGCAGAGAGTTAACTCCACCAGATAGTCCAGCAGTTTGCCGCTGATTCCTATTGGTAGGTAACTCCATGGAGAAAAGGTCTCACAATCCCGCTCACTAGTCATCTGGCCTAAAGTCTTACAGATTTTGTGAAAAATATGTCTGTTAATTTTATATGTTGTAGGAAACCCAGATCCTCAATTCTCTGCAGAGAAAAAGACTACCTTGTCATTATTCTCTTCATATTTTTCTTTTCTTCCTTCAAAATGAAGTAGACATGTTTGAGAGATGCAGGAACTTGGATAGAGTATAAGAATAATTTTAATTAACTATAAATTAAAATAAATGCTTATTAAATAAAAATAATTTGCCAGGTGCGGTGGCTCACGCCTGTAATCCCAGCACTTCGGGAGGCCGAGGCAGGTGGATTGCGAGGTCAAGAGATCGAGACCACCCTGGTCAACATGGTGAAAGCCTGTCTCTACTAAAAATACAAAAAAAAAAAAAAAAAAAATTAGCTGGGCATGGTGGCGCGTGCCTGTAATCCCAGCTACTCAGGAGGCTGAGGCAGGAGAATTGCCTGAACCCAGGAGGCGGAGGTTGCGGTGAGCCGAGATCGCGCCATTGCACTCCAGCCTGGGTAACAAGAGTGAAACTCCATCCCCAAAAAATAAAAAAAATAAAAAATAATAATTTAAAAAGACACTCCATTATAATAAATTCAACACTATGAGTATACACAGTGAAAGAAATCCACAACCAGTGGTATCAGCATGTCTTACTAGAGTTGTCGCCTTTCATCAGTGATCTGGTATTATTTTAAGGTGGAAATAAAATTACAAGAAGGTAGAGAAAAAGTATTCTCCCATTAACTTCTGTAACTCTCCTAGCATTTTTTGTTTGTTGCTTGTTTGGGTGATGCAGTTATTTTATGTTAATATTTAGTTGTCTCTTTTACAGAAGAGAATGTGGCCTCTTGTTAATTCTAGTCAAGTTCCTATTTCTTGGATACTTATTGTCATGATTTAAGATAAAATTCTTAAGTCTCCTTCAAAAACATAGCTTCTTTCTGTAGAAACTTTCGACTATGGTTACATCCAAGTATTTATTAGAGGACTGATTGTATGAGGAATTCATAGTCACTTACAAACCTTTATTTTAAATGAGTCCTTTTTTTTTCTTTTTGGCTAACAAAGGCTATGCCATAACAGGTGTTCAATTTTTTTCATTACTCCAAAAATAGGTAAGTATCACTTGCTTGCTATTCACTTTATTTTGGTAATTTCTGTCCTAATCATCGCTCAAGTGATTTTTCTGAAGAACTAAAGCATGAGTTGCTTTTTGTCTTTGTCTTCTGTTTTCTTTTTTAAAATATTGCAAATGTGGTTTTATTTCCTATGACTCCAAGGCCTCAAGCAACTTGTTTGTGAGGTCAAACAATTTATGAGGGAGAGCATACAGACTAATTTCCACAAGTTACAGTAATTCCAAAGCTTGAAAAAAATAAAACCTAAAAGAAAGATCAATACAGGTTGTTCATTAGCCTGTTTCAGGTCTAGATGGAGACTGTCATTAAAGTTTAGTTGCTTTACATTTTGCAGGGCAGGTCTTTCAGTTAAAAAGAAAAACAAAACACTTTCTAACCTGTCTTTTCAGCGTCTCATAAGTAAGAATCCAGGGACTTAGGAAGCTTATAATCACTGCAGGTAATGTTTGTGCTAACCAAAGTATGGCAAGGAGGCCAATTCAGTGAAGAACTGCAAATATTTGTGTGGGTCAAAGAAGCAAGGAGATGTCCCTGGTTGAGAGCAGGTCTATAAAACAAGGTGGACAAGACTGTACAGCTTAGGGAAATAAAATTGAAGATGAGTAGGTGAAAGGGGCGACATGAAGGGTTTGAATCCCAACTTGGATTTAGATTTGATGTGAAGACAGTTCAATATGCATTCAGAGATAAAGCCCATTCATATTTTTTGCAAAGGACACTAAAATAACTTCAGACTTCAAACATCCTGAGACATGCTCCTCCTCATGTTAGATTCTGGCATCCTTCCACCACTTACCATGTCCTATATGATGTAGCTCCATAGTCTTCAGGCGCCACAACAGATTGCTCACCACCCACATACTCTTCCATATGTGATGGCAGAGAAGAGAAATTTTGGTGACTCTTGCAGAAATCAAGAGGAGAGTAAAACAATAATGCTATGCTTTTTGGGATTATGCTCACTGAGATTAATCTGTATAGCTATACAGTTTGTTTTTAATTCATCTGATGGTTTTTTGAGTGTGATGCTTTTAAATAATAAAAGGCATGATTCACATTATTTGATTAGCTCAAGAAAATTGCCCTGATTTTAGAGTAAGTATGAACAAGGAATCTAAAGGGCAGTATCTAGTTTTATTTGGCTTCAGTGAGCATATTTGTCTTCCACAACGATATCAGGCAATGGTAATGCACTGGTCTCCTGAGCTCACTTGTTTAAATAATTTCCCCTCCCTTCTCCTGCAAGGCATCAAAGAGCACAACAGGTAGCTGCCACTTTTGGGACCTTTCAAGTATTGCTGCCATTTCTCTTCAGTATGCACAGCCATCTTGCCCTCGACCTCCTGAAGCTGCACTCAATGCTATTACAGTCCTGCCACAATAGTAGTCAAAGTTTTTACTGTGGTTCAGTGAAATTTGGGCAAGTCTCAACATCCACGTAAACATCAGGGAGACTGACAAAAAACATACCATAGATTTCTTGGCTGTAAAAGATTTAATAAAAGTAGACTGCAGTGATAGAGCTGGCTTTACAAAACAATGGAGACTATGCTCTTTGCTAAACAGTCTGACTTCAAGGTCCATAAAGAAATGTATCTGAATTTGCATCATACTCCTGTGGAAACAGTTTTGGGTTCTAGAAAGAGTGTGTGTGATGACGAAGAGTAAGTAACCAACAATTGGTTTACCAAAATTCAAGTCTTCCCCCACAGTCAGAATAATGTAGAATAAGTTTTCCTTGTGATTAAGTACTAGATATGCTTTCACTGTTCTTTGGCATAATTGTAATTTCAAGCATGCCTCAAGTCAAAATAGAACACTGTAAATTCTTCAAAAATTATGCAGTAAGTCTAAGCAGGCAGGCTATCGATATTAGGGTTCTAGAGCCAGGAAGACTTGACCTCAAGTCCCAGCCTTAACATTTACAAACTTGGTGACTTTGAACAATAGACCTCTCTTGGTGTCAGTTTTCTCTAACATAAACAGAAATAATTGTAATTTTTGCCAACGTTGTTGTGAGGATCAAGTAATATCATGCCTAACACAGCATTTCATGGTTCTTTGACATTTAGTAATTGCTGAGATAAATAGTAGCAGGAATTAGCTAGAAAATGTCTTATATTTTCTAGTATGTAGCTGAAATCCCCAAAAGCTATAGCCGAAAATCTGCTTAAAGCCCTATTACTTTACTTTAATATTAAACAAATAATGAAGGGGCAGAAAATCATGTCAATGATAATTATAAAGGTATTTGTTCATCTTTGAACTTGATACTTGATGATTTTCATCAAAAAACAATGAATACACTTCAACCATCTAGCCAACAAATCTGTACTGAGAACTTCCTGTTTACAAGACAAACCAATAGTAATCCCTTCCTGTGTGTTCCATGCTAAGTATCTCACATATCACATATGAAATAGAATTCACATCCAAGAAAATCTTCATGTGAACTAGACTAAAGCTATCCAAAAACAGTCATCTCATTTTGATTCCTAGGATCTCCAGGAAATAAAATATGTGTATTTTCATAAAATGAATGACCTTGGAAATATCAAGTATTTCCAGTGATAAAATAGACATTTGTATGAATCAAATGATAAAGGTCATGTAACAGTAAATCCTACACTACACTCTCTGTTTACTATAGTTTGAAGAACTCTGCAAAAGGTAGAATTGTTAATATAGTAATTTTTGCGCTAGAATTTCTGGAGCACTAGAATTTCAATAGTGGGTGACTTGGGAATTGGAGTTGAGCAGGGGAGGTTCTGGCTCCCTTTACCCCACTTCATTCAAAGCACCTGAGCCTTATAACTGTTTTATATACTAAGTTATATTTTATTTTCTTTTAAAAAGGAGTTCAGCTGCTTAGAAAAAAAATACAATTTAGGCAGGGCACAGTGGCTCACACCTGTAATCGCAGCACTTTGGGAGGCCAAGATGGGCAGATCACAAGGTCAAGAGATCAAGATCATACTGGCCAACATGGTGAAACCCCATCTCTACTAAAAATACAAAAAAAAATTAGTCGGGCATGATGGGACACACCAGCTACTTGGAAGGCTGAGGCGGAAGAACCACTTGAGCCCAGGAGGTGGAGGTTGCAGTGAGCCGAGATTGCGTCACTGCACTACAGCCTGGTGAGAGAACAAGACTCCATCTCAAAAAAGGAAAAAAAAAAATTGAAAACCACATTAAGGAAGTTCAATTCAGTTACATTTTTGCTTAAACTTTTTCAAAGCTTACCTGTCACACAAAATTTACAACAGCTTAAAGTTTCAGCATTGTGTCAAAGGCTGCTCTAAAGTTAACATTAAAGCCTAACCACTGTGTAGCATTCACCTTGTCTTCTTGTTCTACCCAGGAATCTTTCTATTTACATACTCTGGATGAGAGCAAGGAATTTCCCATCTTACAGAGGCATGCACTGTACTTGAAAACAAATCTAATAACCATATTAGCGTGCGTGTGTTTACACCATTGGTGGAAAGAGGGTAAAACGGAGATATAAAACATTACATGTATTTTTTGATTTTTTTTGCTTTAAACTTTTTAACTTATTTAGATCTTCATAATGATCTTCAAAAATGCCAATTTTCCCTAACACTGTTGTGAAGATAGTAGCGCAAGTTCTTTATTACCTCTCTCTAGGCTTTATTCATTAATTCAATCATTATCCACATAATAAACTTTGCAGAGTTCCCATCACGTTCCAGAGACTATAGAATGAAGAAATAGGCAACATGTAGAAACAGATGGAGCAGAGGCTTCGGGGTGAGACGAGTCATCATGTGAGTCTCATTTCAACAATTATAAATTACGTACACTTGAATATGTGACTTATTCTCACCAGATTTGTTTCCTTATGTGAAACAGGGCTTCAGACTACTGTCCTCATAGAGTTCTGATGATTAGATGTGGAAATATATGTTCAGTAATACACATTCATTACTTAGCACAAAATAATAACTGGTAAGATTTATTTGTTCTTCAAAAGGCAGCTTAAGACCATGAAATACAACCACAGCTCTGCTCCAACCCATGAAGGAATACCCAGGTTGCAGTGCATTTGTAAAACTACATATTTGGAAAAGGGCCTTAAAGCAGTCTCCACTGCTTTCAGCTTCTTAGGGAAAATTGTGCTGTCTCCAAGCATTTACTAAATTAATGAAACTCTAACTTGGTTTAGAGACATACTTAGTTTAAATTGGCCTTTATTATGGAAACGAGTGCCATGTGAACCCAGGTGTAAAACAGAGAGGGTTCCAAAATGCTCTACAAACATGTTTTCTAAAAGCGATAACATGAAAGATTAATCTAAATTGATACTTTTCCCAGTACAGGAGCAATTCCCTGGGAGTGACTTAGAAGATTTAGGCCATCATCATCAGGATAAGAGCTAACACACTGAAGCAATAATGACTAAATGGTACCCTGAGTTATTAATGCAATTTCTAAAAGAGCCTAGCTCATTATGAGGATATGGCTATCAAACAAGGGAAATTTGGCTCCATAACACTTTGCACATATTACATATTTTTAATGCTTGGGGCCCAAAAAGCTGTGAATGCATTTGGCTTAGTATTTGGGCTTGTCTGGTGTACGTTTTCTATTGCTGCTAAGTTCCCAGAAACTTGGTAGCTTAAAACAATACACATTATGTTACAGTTCTGTAGGATGGAAATCTAATATGTGGCATCATTGAGCTAAACTCAAGGGACTGAATGAGCTGCATTTATTTCTGAAAACTCTGGGCAAGAATATTGTCCTCACTCCTTGCTGTTGCTTCCTTGCTGCACCTTCAAGACCAGCGATGTTTCCTATCTCTGGTCCTTCTTCCTTTGTCACATTTTTCTCTGACTAGAGCCAGGAAAAAAATTCTACATTTAGAGACTCATGTAATCAGATCAGGCCTACCAGAATAACCCAGGGGTGTGTGAACCATAATCACATCTGTACAATCTTTTTTGCCATCTAAGGTAACACGTTTACAGGTTCTGGGGTATAGGACGTGCACATCTTTGGAGGGTCATTATTCTGCCTACCATATATGGCACTGGGGAAATTGGGTTATTATAGAGAGTATTAAATGACGTATGGCTATAGGCCTTCTGAATGTCCCATTGTGTATATCCCTTAAGGAAGATGTGAATTTTTCAGAAAACTGTCCCACTTGGCACATCTAGCTAAAATTTCCTCCATCTGTAAATGAACCAGTTAGACTAAGTGATCACTAGATACTATTCTAGCTTTAAAGGCTGGGGTCCCCTCAGTCTGTATAGGCAAAACTTTATGCACTGTTCCCTGACAAATTTGAATGAATCAGATTTCAAGGCAAATTAAAGACTTACAAAAAGCAAAATAGAAAAAGAACAGAAAAAGTACTATTTAGATCACGTGAATTACCCAGTCTTATGTTCTATGTACTGGCCAGTCTCCACATACAGTAGTACTGTGTTCCTTTGGCACTGACACTTTTTAAAGCAGCAACTGACACCCTGGAATGAGCCTAGAGGACAGCAGTCAGAATTTTATTACTGTCTCCCCAATTTGAGATATAGCAGAAGGAATGACAGAAGTTAATTGAGAGAACTGAAATGGGAAACTAGAATAATGTAGGGGATGTGATAGCTGTCTTTCAATAATTGTGCTTATTGAAGAAAAGTGAATTTTATTCTGTGATGCTCTAGAGAGCCACGGTTGGATCAATGGGTGGAAGGTACAAGAAGGTTCAATATAAGATGAAACTTTCCAATAGTAAGACTTGGAGCAAAATGAAAGCAGCTGCTTGTAGAGCAGTTAATTTTGTATGATTAGACTATGGGTTCCTGGGATAGAAATACTGGATAAGCAATTCCTCCACTAGTATGAGCTTTACATGGTAGTCTTAAAGGTACTCCCCACCACCAAATTGCTAGAAATTTTATGAATCTGATTACTGTAGAGACATTATTTCCATTTTAATAAAATGTAGATTAAAAAGATAATTATGCAAGATGTTTGACTGACATTATACATAATAAAGCCATTTCTACTAAGCAAGGGTAGATAGCTTTGGAAAAACACTAAGTTCCTGGAAGAAAGAGTTGGCATTACATCATTCTTAAGATAAGAAGGTAGACTATAGCCAAGATTTCTAAAGTACATCAGTGGAGTCCTAGGTTCTTCCTGGGTGCATCTGGACCCCCTAGGTAAGGCAGAATGAAAAGGAGAAAGATCAAGTAGGGATGAGCAGAACACAGAGGTGTTAGGGTCTACCATTTCCTCCATCCTGCCTTCAACCACAGAGGCTCCACTTCAGGGCTCCTCATAAAGTTCCCTTTGCAGAAAAAAAAGACGGAAGCTCAAATGCTTTTAAAAAAGGGGGAATCTACTGGCATACAGTAATAATGAGACACAAAAATAGAAAACTGGAAGTGAAAGAAATGTAAAATCCTTTCCCACAGTTAAGAGCTTTATTTACTAGAAGGGTAGTTTTTTAAACCTGTATACGTTTCTACATATATCTACGTCTTGCCACGCCATCCTTGGGTTGAGCTTTCTGGCATGGCATAGTGGAGATGGAAAACATGCATTTTTAATATTTAACCTGTAACCATACTGTATTTCAAGAAACTCCATAGACATGCCTTGTGGAAGCCTGAGGCTTCCTGCAACTAAGATAAAAACTTGCTCCTCCAGAAAAGACTGCCTTTAGCTAAGTTCATTCGAACAATTCCTATGTGAATGGTACCCAGTAAAAACAAACTTTGGCAACTTTTTAAAATAAAAAGTTCACAAAAGAAAAATGACAAACTGCCAGTAGGGGGAAATAAAATGTTAATCTTTTGAATAAAGGACTCCAAGACACTGATTTAAAAAGGCTTACAACCCAATTTTTAAAAAGATGGGCAAAGGCCACATACACAGGCAGTTAATAAAAGGAAAACACAAATTACATTTAAATATGTGAAGAAAGCAAATCTCAACTTTCTTAAGCCTGTCAAATTGGCAAAATCCAAAAATAAGGTAAAAATATCAGTGAATTTGTAGAAATAGACATTCTCATATATTCTTGTTTTTCTTTTTTTTTTTTTTTTGAGACGGAGTTTCACTCTTGTTACCCAGGCTGGAGTGCAATGGCGCGATCTCGGCTCACCGCAACCTCCGCCTCCTGGGTTCAGGCAATTCTCCTGCCTCAGCCTCCTGAGTAGCTGGGATTACAGGCACGTGCCACCATGCCCAGCTAATTTTTTGTATTTTTAATAGAGACGGGGTTTCACCATGTTGACCAGGATGGTCTCGATCTCTCGACCTCGTGATCCACCCGCCTCGGCCTCCCAAAGTGCTGGGATTACAAGCTTGAGCCACCGCGCCCGGCAACATTCTCATATATTCTTATATGCTCTTTTATTGAAGATTCTTGGATAGTATCTATCAAAATTAAAAATAAATGTTCTTCAATGAGGCAATATTAGAGAATGTATCCTACAGATAGACATGCATATACAAAAAGATTTATATATAAGGTTACTCATTGAACTTATTTATAATAACACGAGACTGTAAACAAAATAAACAGACTTGCTAAATACATATGGAAATCCATATAATGAAATAATATGCAGCTGTAAAAATGAATGACACAGTATTTTACCCACTAACACAAGATCTCTAGAAAATCTTTCAGATAAAAAAATGAGATACAAATTATTATGCAGAACATTTTACTTTTTATGTAAAATGTATGAAATGACATATTCATTTTGTTTTTCTATGCATCAAGAAAATTTGAAAGTATACACACAAATGAATCAAAATAAGTATTCAGGATTGAGTAGATGGTAGCAGGGATGGAGAGACAGTTACTTTATTGTACCACACTTTAAACCACATGAATGCATTACCTTTTAAACAATGAAAATTTAAAAATAATTAACTTGACAACTTCTGACAAGCTGGGGAGATTCAGTAACTATTTTCTTTTTAAAAGGAGCTTGTTTCTTTAAACCAAAAAAGTTTGAGCCCAATGAGAATAAGATTATATTAAAAATAATGAGAACATAAATTCATATTGGTGAATGAGAAGTATGTCATCCTCCCCAGTTAATATGGATTAAGTGAGTAATTTTTAAATTCAATTCTAAACTTTCAGATAAGCATAAAAAAGGGAAAAAATCAAGTTATTTAATTCTTATTATCTGATAAAACATAACCTACTATATTTTTCATAATCAATTACAATTGCCATAATCTACTACATGTTCTAGAAATAGAAACAAATAATTTTAGTAAAATTTTAAGGAAGTTTATCTTTGAACTATAAAGTAATTTCAGCATTCTACAGATGATGCAAAAGCACGAGTCATATAAAATAAATGTTAGCTATTTGTACTTCCTAAAATGGGCCATTTTTAGTAGTAAAAATAGCTAATATTTATTTGTCACCATGAGCCAGGCAGTGTTAAGTATGTTTCCTAAATGTGTGTGTTACCTGCACAGCAACTGTAAGAGCCAGTCACTTAATATCCCCTATGCAAATGAGGACACTTGATCATTAACGGGCAACTTGATCAAATGTACACTCCTTTTAAGTGAGTAAGACGAAGGCGAACCCACAGGTAGTCTCCAGAGGCAATGCTCCTGGCCACTACACAATGCTGCCACTACAGTAATAAAAACTTGAGCAGTATATTTATGGCATAACTTAAGAATGTCTGGATTGGAAGAAACAGAGATTAAGATGAGAAACTTTCTCATAAGCCAATACAAGCTTGCAATCTGTATTTTAACAAGTTATCTGTATATTCTGAAAGAGCTGGTGTAAAGTCCAGTGTTGGGAATGGTTGCCTTAGACTTCCTTCTATGAACACATCACTCAACTGGAGTTCTGAAAGGAGGCAAACAGCAGGCATTTCAAGGACATATTGTCACAAGAGCCTGGTGTGCTGCTATTTTCTGTTGTTGAAGAAAGAACGATCCATATGCTTTGGCTACCACACTCTCAGTTGGCAAGGTCAACATTCTATTTTTAAAAGTTTTGAAGGCTGACTTCATTCAGCTGGAGGGTCATCTCAACAACTGTTTTTCTCCACTGACCTTACACTGTGATAGATTTGTGCAGCATAGTGAAGACACAATCTTTGTCCTTGAGAAGATGGAGAGTTGTCAGCGTGGGCAGATGTGATTTACACACTTAGAAACAACTGAAGAACAGCAAAAGACTGCATAATTAAGGGCCAGATTGTGTGGTATGGCTCGGTTAGTTATGAGAACTCAGGGAAGGAATATGATGAAGCCTAGTGAGAGAAGGTTTTGCAAAGCTCAGTTAGTCCTGAATGTTAACAGAGGAAGAAAAAGATAACACTGAGGAAATAAAATAACTTCAGAAAAGATTGAGAGACAAAAATGGTATTTTCAGGGAGCAGTTTCAAGGAGTCAACAGAGTGTTCATATTAATTCTTTATTCATGCATTATTTTATCCTTGTTTTGGTAGCCCACTACATGCACACACTCTGCTAAGAATCCCAAATACAAAGAGTAAGATGGAATTCTTCATGTCTGAAGATGAAATGTTTACTTTTAGCTGGGACAGGATTTACCTATGTTGAAAATGTGATGATGTTTATGGTGGAGGAATAATGGGAGCAAAGGCAGGAAAGTTCATAGAGTGGACAAGGAATGGTGATTGTGGATGAAAATGCAAATGGGGTCTCATGAAAGAAACTGCAGAAATGAGACTCCACAGGTGTTTTGTTTCGTGTTGTGGGGAGTCGCAAACACTGTAATTCAACATTATTATGAATATTAAGAAATATAAGGAGGGCAAAGGAGAGACAGTGAGTGTCAGTTGAAGTAATTTGGAAATAATCCTTTTGAGTATGGAAATAACTAAAGGAACAATATAAAAGCAACATTCTTAAAGACTAAACTGGACGATGTAAGTACTAGGGACAAAATACGGGATAGAGTGAAGCGTGGAGAGATGCCTAGGACGCATCCGAAAGAGCCAGGACTAATGTGGCAATGAAACTAAAGTTAAAATAATTGAGAAGAGAATCCTTTAGGGTGAATAATCTGCGAGATTTATGAGTGATTTGATAAATATTAAGAACTGAATTGACTCAAGTTCATTCCCAGGTACTCAAGTCTAGGTTTTTTTTTTTTTTTTTTTTTTTTTTTTTTTTTTTTTCAACTTTATGTGTAGGATACAAATAAGCAAGTCTTTCTGGAAGTAAAATAGTTCAATCTTACACATCAAGGGCATATGCCCACAGGGTGAGATCCATCTTCAGTGTTAATATTTGTCTGTATCTGTATTAATTGCCTTATAAAAGCTACATCTCACACTTGCGTTTACTTTTCCGTTTTCTAAATCTCATGGTTCACCAGACTACAATTTAATCTTTAAAGATAAAGTAAAATTGAAAGTGAAACTCTTTGTTATTTTTTTTTTAAAGTTCTAAACTACAGTGAGCCAAATCCAGGAGGGAGGTTTAAGTGGGTCAGATCAAAGAATGTCCAAGAGTGATGACAGCTAAAAGCATTTCTGAGGTAAGAGTAAAGACCTGATGGATGGTCCAACCATTTGTGCAGGGTCTGAAATAAGAAGTACATGTTAACTATTTAAAGTGCTTGGGAATGTGATTCTTAATAACAAGACCAGGTGACTGCTAACAAGTCCAGGTGAGAAAAGTAAACAAGCTATGAATCAAACCCAGTTTACCTATTGAATTATGAACTTGCTTCAGAAAAGCTAGACAGAAAGTCCTAAATGGATCAAAAGAAGCAGGAATTTTGGACACTTTGAGATTATCTCACAAATAAATGCTGGTATCATAGCAAATTGCATTTTCTCAAGGCTGGAGAAGGCACTATAGGCCAGAAAATTCTGTTCCCTTCTCTTTCCAAACCAGGACCCACTGGAGCTGCTAGAAGTGAACACACAAAGTGAAACACGTGGAAGAATAGCATTAATTTTCTGAGTTAATGGAGAATATTCAAAATCCCATGGGTCCCAGCAATCATTCTGGTGCTTACACTGAGACCAAGACAAAAGGACTTAAAGCTTAAGCCCATGTAGTTTGGTCAGACAAAAGCTTTGGTGCAGATAGAAGCTTGGCTTCTTGTGCCCAGGCCACAGCCAGCCAGTCTGGGGTAAACTTTAAAACTTAAAAGAGCTATTAACTGAAAATATGTCTGTTTCTTTATGTTTGTCTTTTCACTTGGGGCTTTGTTTTGTTTTCCTTTTACTTTTCTAATAAACTTCCCCTTGAAAATTTTCCACCTTGTGATTAGAAAGCTGGAGGGCACAGGCAGGGTGGTGGCAGCTGCCATCTCAGCTGGATAACATTCCCTCCCCTTCTTTTTCCCTAGCAGCTGATGAGGCTGAGGCTGAAACAGACAAGAGGTGAAACCCCTGGAGGAGAGACAGACAGCTATGATCACTGGTTTCTTCCTGCCTGAGGTGTTCTCTCATTGTAAGACAAAAGTATCTATTTAATGTTAGGTATAATACATATAATGTTTTGTGTTAAAGACTAAGAAACTGCAGTAGCTACTGATGATTTCACTACTGATGAACAGTGCACAATTTCTTAGTCTTTAACACAAAACTATTATTGCTTTTGAACTTCTATTCAAATAATCTTCACCTAAAATAGAGATATTACATATAAACTACATATAAACAATGTTGCTAGAATAATGTGTTCTAACGACACTTTGCCTCAAGCAAATTGCTTTCCAGCATACTTCTTTCCAATTTTATGTTATGCTGGGAAGGAATATACATCCCCAGGCACTCTATAACCCAAAGTACAAAGCATACAGACATAACCCTGCAAGTAGTACTCAGTTTCTTCCATGTGTCTGTTATGCAGTGTTGTTATAAGCCTTTATGCAAATCAGAAGTAGCCAGATTTCAGTGACAGAACAGGGATTACAGAGAATGTTATTTCTACATGTTGGTTGGATGGGGTTTTAGTTGAGCCAACTTTTTCCTGATCTCAGTGGGAGTGTTGGCTGAGAGGTGGTAGAATTAAGCCTCATAGTTTACAAAGTACTTGAACTGTTTTTTTTTTTAATCAAATATATTCATGTTCTATTTCATACTGCTGTGACTCTTCCATGCACTAAACTATTATTGACTTTGGAGGTAATGCGGGACATGGAAAAAATGGGGAAAATCCGAAGCAAATTGAAGATCTAGCCAATATCATTATGCGTGAAGGAGCAAATGCTAATGCCTTTTTTTAAGAGTAGAGTCTAATGCATGTCTTGACTATTTGCTCCACTGAAAAATTGAATATTGAGAAATCAATCTTGTAGCTTTCTGTGAGCTGATGTTTATGGAATGGGACTGAGCCAAGCTGATATTGCCTGATTTATTTTGCATATAACCTTTTTAATCCCACAAATATGAAACACAGCATTGAAAATATTCACTGTTCAATGAAGACTTCTATTACTTGGAGAAATAGTCAATAAACATATTCTTTCTGAGCCAAGATAATATTATTAAAGCCTCTTGAGATTCAGGCTGCCCATACAACCTTTGGGCATAGCTTCTTAAAATAATCACAAAATGCCTAATAATAAAAATTAGACTATATATCAATACAATCAATAGAAATGCCATGTCATTTAATATGTTATTCCCTTGCTGGGGTAGGGGACATTAGGATGATTTTTTTTAATAGTATAAATGGTAAAGGAGTTCAAGAATATAAGAACATGTCATCTGAAAATGAAGTCAGCATCTTCGTTGGGGCTCATCAAGAGACATGGGGTTTTGTGATCCTAACATATATCCTTCTCAAGAGGGCACACTACAAAAACACCAAAGGGCTTGACAATTGTGAGGGACAGCTCTGCTGTTCAGAAACCTCTATAGAGCCCTCCATCTAAGGTATAACTCATAAACATGACCTTTCTCTGGGTGCCTCATGTCTATAGGAAAGCCAGACAAACTCAAGGGACAGCACATACCACAAAGACTATTTCCTTGGCTTTCAGGATATGTGGCCATAGTTACGGCTAAGCCCAAGAATATACCAACATAGGCAGTGTAATTGCTACTATTACTGAAGAAACTGTCATTAACAGAAAAGTTTTTGTGAAGGCTATGAGTTCTAGATAGAGTTTTGAATGAAAAGAACCATAGCTCACAAAAAAGAGAACATGTCAGGCTAGAGGAATTAAACATGTGAAAGGTCAAAGTCAAGAATGATAAATTCAGACTTGGAGGACAACTAATAGATGTGAGATGAAAACTAAAAGGTAAGAAGGATAAATTAGTAAAGCGCCTGCCTAAAAGCTTAATTAGGCTAATAAATCACAAAGAATAGTTATTCTAAATATTTGTTAAATTATTATCAAATACACATTATTTTGTATATTAATAAAAATAGTTCTCATTTATTGAATCCATGTCATTTCTCAAGCAATGTGTAAATTGTTTTGCATATATTATCTCTTTTGACAATTTCAACACTGAAATAGTATTATTTTTATTTACAGAATAGCAAACTGTATTCAGGGAAATTAGGTAACTTCCCAAAGCATTTTGGTTTTATTAAAATAGACAATTAAGAAACGTAAAGCTATTACTAAAGAGTGACAACATTACAAAGACTCTAGAGGAAGACACCCTGTTGTTATACTTGGGCTAGATCAGAGGAGAGCAAGAAGCCTGAGAAAAGAATCTTGTAGCAGCTCAAACATGAAGTGAATATTGTGCACTGTACCTGGGAAGGCGTGATCTGAGAAACTGCAGGGCAAAAACAGCAAGGGCATTGAACCACTAGTCTAAGCAACAGTTAAAGCTTATAAACTGGTCCATAACTCACCTTACAGAATGTTTGCTCAAAAAATCTTATAGCATAATGGTTCAAGGCATAGGTTCAGAAGTAAGTTTTCCTAGGCTTGAGTTTTGTCTAGTCCCAGTGCAAATTTTTACATCTTTGGCAAGTTATTTCTCTAATTCTTAGTTTTCCCCTCATAAAATATTTATCATTAATAGCCCCATTTCATACTATTGTAAAAAATTATATCTTTCATGTAAAATGCAGAACACAGTCCTGATTAAATGTGTTTGATAAATGTCAACTATTATTGATATATCAGAACCACAAATCTTCCTTTCCTTCCTATATACTAGTGCCTGGAAAAATGCCCTGTCCATTATTTCCTACTTCTCTAAACACAGGGTCTTTCACAAATTTTTGTATATGTAGCTACTCTGGTGTGTTCAGAAAAAAAAGTATAAAAAACATTTTGTAACTCACAAGAAAAACTTACATCATGATCATGTGTGAGTACATAGGCACACACATACACAAGCATGCACATACCATTTTATGAAAATACACTTACTCAATGCCATAAGAACTGATATTCTATTCTATTTCATTCTCTTTTCTTTCTTTTCAAAAATAACAGTTGTGACTCATTAAAGTGACTTTATGACTCAACCATGGGTGTCAATCACAGTTTGAAAAGTACTTCTGAATCTCTCCTTGGGTTAAGCAAGATTATTACAGAACTGTGAATCTGCATCTCATTATCTAGCTCCTCAGATTTTTTTTTAATTTTACTTAGACATTATACTATAATACTATATTGAGGGGCATTATAAAAATCAGTCTCATGACAAGAAATAACCAGTGTTGCTGAAGATATGGAAAAAGGGAAACTTGTACACTATTTGTGAAAATGTAAATTGGTACAGCCATTATGGAAAATATGAAGCTTCCTCCGAAAGCTTAAACACAGAAATACAAGAATCAACAGTTTCACTTCCTGGTATAGATCTAAAAGAATTAAGTTACTATTTTCAAGAAATATCTACACATGCTCACATTCATTGTAGCATTGTTCACAATAGCCAAGATATAAGAGCAATTGAAGTGTTGGTCAATGAATGAATTTTTAAAACACAGCATAGTTACACAGTAAAATATTATTCAAACAGGTTCATCCATGCTGCCATTTGCAACAACACGGATGAACCTGGAAAAAAATATGCTAAGTAAAATAACCCCCAAAAAGAAAGACAAACTATGGTAACACTTATATGTGGAATCTTAAAAATATATATATAGTCAAACTCGCAGAAACAGTGTAAAATGGTTGCTAAGGGTTGGTGCATGGGGTAGATGAACAGATGCTAGTCAAAAAGTCAAAGAGTACAAACTTTCAGTTTCTGAGGGGCTAATGTTTAATATGGTGGCTCTAGTTAACACCACAGTTGACCCTCCAACAACAGACATTTGAACTGTGTGGGTTCATTTATGCATGGATTTAAAAAAATAAATATACTATTTTTTTTTCCAGAGATTTCTAACAATTTGAAAAAACTTGCAGGGTAACCATGACCCCCGAGACAGTAAGATCAACCCCTGCTCTTCCTCCTCCTCAGCATACTCAATATGAAGACAATGAGGATGAAGATCCTCATGATCAACTTCCACTTAGTGAATTATATATATATATATATATATATATATATATATATATATATTCTTTTTCTTATGGTTTTCTTAATATTTTCTTTCCTTTAGCTTATTTTATGTAAGAAAAAGGTAAAATATGAGAAAAATACATACAACAAAAGAATACATACCGGAAAATGTATGTGTGAACTGACTGTTTACATTATCTGTAAGTCTTCTGATCAAGAGTGGCCTATTAGTAGTTATATTCTGGGGAGTCAAATGTTATATACAGATTTTGATTCGTCAGTTCCCCTAACCCCTATGATGCTCAGGAGTTCACTGTACTGTGTTGTATACTGGTATAGCGCACAGATATGTGGATCTGGATTCAGATTACAACAATAAAGAGCATATTGTTTAAAATAAGTCACATGATTTTTTTGGTTTCGCAGTTCATATAGAAGTTAGTTTACACTATACTTTAGTCTATTGTGTGCAATATCACTGTGTAAAAGGAAAATGTATATATCTTAATTAAAATGCTTTGTTGATAAAAATGCTAATAATAATCTGAGCCTTCAGTGAATCATAATCTTTGCTGGTGGTGGGTCTTGCCTCAATGTTTGATGGCTGCTGACCAATCAGGGAGGTGGTTGCTGAAGGCTGAGGTTGCTGTGGGAATTTCTTAAAACAAATAATGAAGGTTGCCTTATCGATTAACTTTTGCTTTCACAAAAGATTTCTCTGAAATAGTCATGCTGCTGGAGAGCATTCTGTCCACAGTAGAACTTCTTTCAACATTGAAGTCAGTTCCCTCAAAACCCACCACTGCTTTATCAACTAAGTTTACATAATATACTAAATCCTTTGTTGTCCTTTCAACAAGGTTCACAGCATCGTTATCCAGGAGTAATTCCATCTCAAGCAACCACTTTGCTCATCCATATGAAGCAACTTCTCATCTGCTCAAGTTTTATCATAGGGTGATTTTCATTAATTCAGTCCCATCATCAGGTTCCACTTCTAATCCTAGTTCTCTTGTTCTTTCCACCACATCTGCAGAGAGTTCCTCCACTGAAGTCTTGAGCCCCTCAAAGTCATCCATGAAAATTAAAATCAACTTCTTTCCAACTTGTTTATGCTGATATTTTGACCTCCTTCAGTTAGTTATGAATGTTCTTATATCTTTTTGATATCACTAGAATGTGAATCATTTTTAAATCCATCAGAAGAATCATTATCTACAACATTTATAACCTTACCAACTTTATTACCTAAATAATAAGGCTTGCAAATCAAAATTACTCTTTGATGTACAGACTGCAGAATAGATGTTGCATTAGCAGGAATAAAAACAACATTGATCTCCTTGTACATCTCTCTCAGAGCTCCTGGATGACTAGGTAAATTCTTGATAAGCAGTAATATATTAAAAACTGTATTTTTGTCTGAGCAGTTCTAAATGGTGGGTTTAAGATATTCAGTAAACTATGCTCCAAATACATGTGCTGTCATTCAGGCTTTGTTGTTCTATTTATAAAACACAAACAGAGTAGATTTGGCATAATTCTTAAGGGGTCAAGGATTTTCAAAACTGTAAAAGAGTACTAGGTTCCAATGAATGTTACCAGCTCTATTAGCCCCTAACAAGAGAGTCAGCCTGTCCTTTGAAGCTTTGAAACTAGCCATTGACTTCTCCTCTATAGCTATAGAAGTCTTAGATGGCATCTTCTTCCAATATAAGGCTGTATCGTCCTCACTGATAATCTGTTGTTTGGAGTAGCCACCTTCATTAAGCTGGATCTTTTGGATAACTTGTAGCAGCTTCACATCAGAACTTGTTCTTTCCCTTGTATTTTTCTTAAACCTTATAAACCAACCTTTTCTAGCAATTATGCATAACTACAGAAGATCAATTGCCATTCTCATAAGAACTGATGGTTTTAAAAATGGGAGTTTCTTGGCACAAACTCTTTTTTTCCTTTTCCTTTTTTTTTGCCTGCTGTCATACAGGTAATATGTGGCTTGTTTCTCCTTGCCTTCTGCCATGATTGTGAGGCCTCCCAGCCATGTGAAACTGTTAAGTCCAAAAAACCTTTTTCTTTTGTAAATTGCCCATCAAAACAGCAGCATGACAACTGACTAATACAAGTTTGCAGGTTTGGTTTATTTTTTTATTTTTTTATTATTTTTTTTTTCCCCAAGGCCTTTCTCCTTGCCTGGCAGACAGCCCTGCCTCCTTGATGTATGTTCACATGGTCTTTCTACTATATATGTACATCCTTGGTGTCTCTTTCTGTGTCCAAATTTCCATTCATTTCATTTCTTAGAGGCAAGGTCTCACTCTATCACCTAGGCTGGATTGCAGTGGCAGGACCATAGCTCACTGTAACCTGGAACTCCTAGGCTCAAGCAATCTTCCTGCCTCGGGCTCCTGAATAGCTGGAATGACAGGTGCATGACACCACCCTTGGCTAATTTTTTAAATTTTTTATAGGGACAGGGTCTCTCTGTGTTGCCCATGCTAATCTTGAACTTGTGGTGTCATGCGATTCTCCTGACTCAGCCTTTCAAAGTAATGAGATTACAGGCGGGAGCCACTGCACCTGGCTCAAAGTTCCTTTGTTCATAAGTTAGGGCCTAACCTAACAGTAATTTAACTACTTTTTAAAAGACCCTATCTTGAAGTACAATCACATTCTGAGATATGAGACGTTGCTACTATGGCATATACAATCCTGGGGGCAGGGGGACAACATTCAGATAACATTTATAAAATTAAAAAACAAAACAACTCGAGTACAGATTGTTTACCAGTAAAAGCACTTCAACAGTAGTAAAAGTTTAGGATGGCAATTATGTCTCAGGATAGAGGAAAAAAAAAGTCCTTGCAGCATTTTATTTCTTCGAAGTAAAAGATCTGAAGTTAATGTGACAAAATATTAAGTAAAACCAAACAAAACCTACAGATGCATTTATAATATTCTTCCCTGTGTTTCTCTATCTTTAAAAGCTTTCATTAGGAACCTGACAGTGACCAGTGAGATCCTCATATTAAAGCAGTAAAGCTGTGACTGAGGACAGAAAGGAAATGCTTAGACTCCTCACTGGCTTTCTAGATTCATTTCCTCAGTCCCCATCGTACAACCTCAGACATAAATGAAGCAACTTTATTCCAAGGATTCAAAGGAAGTATCATATTATCTCAGAAATTACTTGCAGCACTCCTTGATTTTTCTCAGATCCTAAATCCCCAATTTCCACTTTTTATGAGAAATAAAAATAAGTTCATCCATTTTTAAAAACAGGTTAACAAATGTAAATACTTAAGTGTATTTAAAATTTTATGTGTTGATGTATTGGTCAAAGTTTAAATGTTGATATCAATCTTTTTGTGTTTTGATTAGATATGGGAGAACTTTGGAAAGTAGGAAGGCACATTGTGTTTATAGAAAAACAAGGTTGAAAGTCTTAGATGTGAAAGGGGGGCAAAAAGGGAGGCTGGAGATATTTAAAAAACTATGGTCAACTTCACAACTATCGCCAGCTGCCCTATTTATATGCACCTGAACCTGGGAAAATACATACTATGTATATATGCTTTTGGTGTCCAGCATGATTACATGAGCAGGCGTCTTCCTGGTAACCTGACTCAGGGCCAATCCAAACCTTTGACAAACTGTGCCTTCTGGCACACTATACCAAGAGCAAGCTTCAAGGTCATCCTGTGCCAGCACCATCCTCCAGGGAACTCAGCAGGCCAGCACAGTTAATTACACTAACAGCCAAGGAAATTATATTGGCCCACCACAGCCCAGGAAGATGAATACCTCTCTTCTTTAGTCACAGGGGGACGTTAATGGTATTTTTATTAACTTGTGACCTGTTGACTGCTATTAGAATATAGATTGTATGCATAAACCAGGTTGGGTATTGCAAATATGATTATGGAGCAGTTACTGTGGCAGCCACTGGGTTTCTAATCATTGTTGGCAAAGTGAAACTGTACAACTTGAAACTGCTTTTTGGAATCCTACAAGAAATGCTTAGGATCAAAGTTTATATTGTCTCTTTGTGTCTTCCTGAAATTGCAAATTGTGATTTCTATGATTAGACTGGCAAACAAGGGCAGATTTTAAAAGAGAAGAAAACTACAAAGGACAGATGATGATTAGGGTTATCTTAGATTTTGGCAACTCAAGGCTGAAAACTTCCCTTGTTGAAATTGTTTGATTAAAAATAAATGCAGTTTGCTAGCAATTCTATTTGTGCAAGTATCCCTAATAATTGGTGACCAGCTTATATTCTGATCTATTACTTTAGTAATGTGAAAATTCACTTCTCCAATTATGTACAATGTGATATGAAATACAGCATTAAGTACTTTAGTCATGCTCTTTAGAGTCTCATATTAATGGTAATGCCATCATGGTTGCCAAAGTGTCTTCAGAGTCAATATCTAAGGATGCTGATTTATGTTTTGCAAAGTGCATTATTTATTCTGCAAAGTGCATTATTTATCCTGCAAAGTGCATTATTTATAATCACAACCTTTCTACCCTTAGTTGAAGCAGAGTTTATGCCACCCCTTTTAAACTCCTGCTTTAACATATGGGGTGAGAGCAAAAGGGGCAAATGGTACCATTAACACAGTAAATTACAGTATTAACTGACTGGACTAGAAGCAGAAAATACTGTATCTGAAATCTTGCCATCCTAATTTAGAAGTCACAAGTGGTTTAGATTAAAAAGAAAAAAAGTAATAATTTGCCCTTCCAGGTTCTTAGCTCAACTAAACATTTGAACTCTTTGTGCTAGAGTTAGTTCTACATGAACTTTAGACAGTCTAGTTTCACATGGGACTATCTAAGCTCAGAGAGAAGGGAAGCATTGAAAGTAAAATGAGATTGCAGCTGAATCTCTGGGACTCTGAGCAAAAAGAAAACCTCATAAATGCATAAAATTGATCTTTTGTCCCAAGACTGACACTTATCTCTCCATGATCACCATTGTAAATTTTTTTTCTATACATTGCATTGGAGGCAACTCTGTTTTGAATATGGTAACCAAAAAGCATGAGTTGGAAACTTTATCCCCATTGCAACAATGTTGTGAGGTGGTGCCTAATGAGAGGTGATTAGGGCATGAAAGCTGTGCCCTCACGAATGGATTAATGCTGTTACTGGGTTCCCTATAAAATAATGAATTTGACTCCATTTGTCTCCTCCTCACCCTCTCCCCATCTACCATCGGATGATGCAACAAGAAAGCCCTTCCCAGGTGAGGGCTTTATGATCTTGGTCTCCCCAGCCTCTAGAATTTTGAAAAATAAATTTCTTTTTAAAATAAGTTATCTGGTCTCTGGTATTCTGTTACAGTAGCACGAAACCTAAGTAAGCCAGAAACTAAGGATCATCTTAGAAACAAAACCACTTATGTGGGAGTAGTTTACATTAGAAATAATGCTGCATACTTCTATTAGTATCCTGCTGAGAAAATTGTGTTTTCCAAGTTTTTAAAATAAAATTTTAATCATATTTTATGGTAAATTTATTTTCCTGCCAGTATAAGAAACAGCACAAATTAAAAATTACATAATAAAATTATTTTCATGGACATATACTTTTCAGAAATGTGTTATAAAAATCATGGGATTTGGATCAGTTTACAATTCCAACTTTGCTATGTATTAACAATGTAAAATTGGGCACATTATTAACTTTTCCGACTTTAGCAAGAAGTACTCTTTTCCTATAAAATTACTCTGAGAAGTAAATGAACATCTGACTTAGTGTCTGGGGCACAGCTCAACTTCAACTCAACAAATACACTTTTTCTTTTCCCCACATCGCTCCCTCTTGCTGAAGTTTAAAACTTTAAGTGCATAGGATGCTGCATTTAAGTGAATGGCTGAGTTTAGAAAGAGGTCAAATAAATTTCAGCTTGATTTTTAAGATGTAGTGGAAAAATATATTTCCAGGTTGAAAAGAAAAATGGAATAATTCAGAGTTAACTGCTTAACACCAGCTTCTCTCTGATTATTTCCCCTTCACTGTAACTACAGTGAAAGGTCCAGGGAGAAACATAATTCCCATCTTTGGAACCTGACTTATAACAGGGACAGCAATAATACAGATATCCTACATTAAAATAAAAAGTCCTAACATTTGAATAAATATTTACTTCACTGGTTTGGCTTTATCTCCTACTTCATTTAGCCTCTTGTGCCTACTGTGAAACAAATTAAATCGTAAAAAAGAAAAACCCAGAGAAAAATGTGAAACGGCCTAATACACAGATCCCATGCAGCCCTAAAAAAGTAAATTTTATACCAACAGAGTGGCATAACTAAGAACAGTCATCTCATAATTAGAGTCTCTATTAACATAATTAAGTAGGATGTAATATCATGTACAAAAACAATTTACTCCCTCTTATTTTTATTTACCGAGCTTGTCTGCAGCCCTGCAGAAAGTCTCTTAAAACAAAACAATTCATTCCACTAGTATTGGAAAGGTGAAAATGAGGAAGGCTGGCACATCTTAGGCAGGTTTTCTGTATCAAATGGAGAAAAAAATATAAGAGGGGTTTAAAAACTGGCAAGAATTTGATTGTGAAAAAGCCCCTATTTGTTTCAGCTTTTAAAGGTCAGATTTTACCCCACTGTGTGGGTGTGTAGATGTGTTAGGAGTTAGCAGAATATCAAATACATCATAATTCTGAGTAGATCTATATATTCCACGAATTTGGGTTTGCCTATGACATTGCTCCCCTCTGTATGTGTGTATATCTGCACTGAATGAATACTGTCTTGAATTGAAAATGTCATAAGCTAGCTAGTTACATGTAGGGAGGGACCCTTCTGAATCAGCATAAATGGCCTTCCCATTCCAGAAAAAAAAAAAAAAAAAAAAATAGATTAGTGCCATAGCACTTTAATCATACCCTGGATGTCAAGCCTGCTATATTAATGGTTTTTGCATTTAAATAGTGAAAGTGGATTCAATATAGGGAAATGAGTTAGCAGCTAACTCAGAAGAAAGACATCTTCTATCCACAATGAAAGTGTGTCATCTCTCCCTGGAGTAAAAACTCACTGTAAGTTTGTTCCCTCAATGCTCAGGGACCTGCCTTTGAATAAGTCATCCATTGTAAAGACAGGGTGCTTAATTCTTTTTTGCGACCTTAAATCTTTGGTTTCTGCTGAAAATTCTGATATTGGTGTCCTTAAAGGGCAATCTATTAAAACTCATTTCTCAGCTCCTAACCACCAAAAACCAAACTCAAAGGTTACAGTTGGTTAGCATTGATTCTAAGTAGACTGCAAATGACAAATCAGAGCCAGGGCAAAAGAAACACAATACATTATATATTTTAATTTAAATATCAAATATTCTATATTTCAATTGTGATTCAAACTGCTCCTATACCTGTCAAGTTTTATTAAAATTTTAAGTGTCATTCCTTTTACCTTCACTTATGTAGTAGTCATTGATCATTACCTTGTGAATGCATTTTTAATTGGCATATATAACAAGGCCAGACTGGAGTATAGGGCTTAGAGCTTTGAGTCATCGACCATCAAGCAAGGCATATATAGGTTGTTTTAATGAGTGTACACACTGTAATAACCATTATGTTTATGTGTGATGAAAATCACAATGCCAGACATGATGGCATGCAGTTGAACAAAGCAAGTGTTTAGAATAATTACCACCAGTCCATTTGCTTCTGTACTTTTTTCGAGACTTTCCCTTTCCGCAGTAGAGAACGACACACATAAGTAATTGCTACAACAGCTAAAAAAGCTAATTCAATCTATGATGTACATGCTGTGTTACAAACTACCCCACAGTAAACTCATCTGTGAGAGAGCAGAATGGAATTCTACATTATTTGTCCCATTCATCCTCCAGAGTGATTTCTGGTTCTCAGAAGGTTGAAGTGCCAGATGTTTGACTGCACTGCACTATTTGGAATGAAATGTAGCATTTTGAAATGACTAAACATCTTGATGACTTCACCTCCATTTCATGCTTGCAATGTCTTTACTTTTCCATAACAGTTCTCATTTTTCAGTTAACATTTAACAAACTTGTTACTGAAATACAGCATACATATGGCAAAGTACACAAATCATGCGTAGATACTTTGGTGAATTTTCACAAACAGAGCAAACATGTGTAACCACCACTTAAACCAAGAAAAAAGTAATTGGCCAGCACTTTGAGAATCCTCTCTTGCCCCTCCCAATCATTGCTCATTCATTCTCTATTCTGACTTCTGATACAATCAGTTGACCTGTTACTGAACTTTATATGAATGGAACCATACTTAATTTGCTCTTTTGTGTTCAAGTTCTTTTGCACAATACTGTCTTTAGGAGATTCATCTACAAAGCTGTGTGTATTAACAGTTCATTCATTTTCATTGTTATATTGTATTCCATTGTGGGGTATGCTACAGCTTATTTATACATTCCTGTATTTATGAACAATTGTGTTGCATGGAAGCAAAGCAGGATTGGGGCTATCCTAAACGCTATGAATACTTTTTATACATGTGTTTTTATTTTATGCACAGTTATTAGAACAGTCAAAGGAGGTGCATTGTGGAATCTTAAAGTGTGGTATATCCAGCTTTATCACGTAATATTAAACAACGATTCAGAATGCTTTTTACCAATTTACACCATCAGAATCAGTGTATGATAATTCTAATTTCTGACCAACAACTAGCACAAACCATAATCAGTCACTTTTTTAAGTAAATGCAAAATTTTTGCAGTAGCACATAATGATATTACAGTTGAACATTGTCTTGAATTGAAAATGTCATATGCTAGCTAGTTATATTTCCACACTTTATGGAAATACCCACATTTGTCTATATTCATACACCTCATCAACATGGTCCTTTTCATATTGCCATTTTTTAAGTAATTTTCAAGTTTTTCTCTTCATTAGCTGTCTCTTCTCCCTCCAATCCAAATAATTCTAAACAATTTAATGCAAATTGTCTTCTTAAAGTGCGTCTCTAAGCCTACTAACCTCTTCTTCAAAATCCTTAAGGCTCTCAGTTATCCTCAAATCATCACTCCACAAAATTGCTGTCCCCCTCCCCCATCTTGTGCAATTCTTTTTCTCACATACTACATATATGTTTCAGTCAGAGGCAATCACTCTTCAGGCAAGTGTACCAAAAACTTCTACATAGCCAATTGTAAGTACATACTATTATTCTTTTATAGGTCTCTTCCTTTCCAAGACCCACCTTCTCTGTCTTACTTCAAATGTTATTTCTTTCAAAGCCAGATGTGCTTTCTTTCCTTTCAATTCTTTTGGTACTTTGTCTTGATGGGAGTTAAATCACCTCCCCCCAGTAAGTTATTTTCTTTAATTATTACATTATTTTAGTACCATCATACTACATAGTGAATAGGTTCACTGCTGAAGAAAAAAGATGCAGCCTAGGAAAATGCTTTGCATATAGAAAGTGCCCAATAAATAGTTGTAAAATTGAAGTGAACACGCAAAGTGTGTCTATGTTTTACTAAAACTCCCTGGATTGTTGGAACATTTACCCAGAAAAAATGACAGATTTTTTCCAGGCCAAATAACGACAGCAGTCTGAGTATAAGAGAGGCAGCAAAGTTGGCCAAAGAATCTGTTCAAAATCTGTCTGAGTGACACAATCTACCCTGTCCCAGATTGCTGCTTATTACATTTAAGGGATCTGTATTTTCCACGGAAACTGATTCCTGTAAAAGGGAAAAAAAGATAGGCGTCAATTTATCAATTTGTGCTCATCTAAGATAATGCAGATTTGTATTAGATTATTTTCAAAATTCCCTTGGCACCAATAGACTTTATCAGACAATCTCAACTGAATCACACTTAACGTACTTAGGACCTTTGCAGATTTAGCAAATAAGAGTAGCATGATTTGCCAGACTCTTCACGGCATTGCTGGGAACAGTGGTATGGAAGAAGGAGCATAAGTTTAAGAATCCAGTAGACATAAGTAAAAATATTAATTATGCCTCATGTAAGCCATGTGGATTTGGAAAAATTACTTAATCTTCTTAAGTCTTAGTTTTGTCATCCATAAAGTGGAGATAATAAGATGTGATTTTCAAACCTGATGTGAAAACAAAATAAGACAATTTACAGAAAATAGTTAATATCATGGCTGTACCTAAGCTTAGGTCTTGTCTCTACAGTCTTCCTTCACTCTAACTGGTTTGGGACTGCCTACATTCTCCTTTTGTAGCACACTGTATGTTTGCTTCAAAATTTTATCACAGGTTATATTTGTACAGTCATTGTTGTAAGTACTGCATTTGCTCTCTATAAGCTCTGTTAGAATGGTTTCATGCCTGTTGTATCACTGTTATATATCCAGTGTTTACCATGATGCCAGACACATAGTTCATGATCAAAAATATTTATTAAGGCTGGGCAAGGTGGCTCAAACCTCTTTTCAGCACTTTGGAAGGCCGAGGCAGGCAGATCACGAGGTCAGGAGTTCAAGACCAGCCTGACCAACGTGGTGAAACCCCGTCTCTACTAAAAAAAATTAGTGAGGCATGATGACACATGCCTGTAATCCCATCTACTCAGGAGGCTGAGGCAGGAGAATCGCTTGAACCCAGGAGGTAGAGGTTGCAGTGAGCCAAGATCGTGCCACTGCATTCCACTCTGTGCAACAGAGCAAAAAACCATCTCTCTCTCTCTCTCTCTCTCTCTCTATATATATATATATATATATATATATATATATATATATATTTATTTATTTATTAAGAAATGAATAAATTGATAAATACTCTCTCATCAACCCTGCCCACACTGACAATAAAGTCACCATGAGTTTGAGAAAAAACAAATACATTAAAAAGTGAATAATATCTTTTCTTTCACCTTCACTAACAGTTAGAATATAGGGTCAAATGGCTGAGGTATTTTTTTTTTAATGAAACAGAATGTGCATATTCTAAGGAGTACTACCTTTGTCAAGGTAGTCACGTTTGCAAGCTGTACACACATTTCTGAGATACTGAAATAGCTCAAACAATTGTGTGAAGGGCCTCTTAAGGTCCTACCTTCAAAGCCCAGTGTCCATTATGCAGAAAAGTATCATCAAAAGTGGTTAATATGACTTTGAAAAGAGGATTATATTTTTGAGAACTGGTAAAAATCATTTAAAATAAACTGTGACAAATTAAGCAGTTTGTTCTATTTTTCATCTGAAATAAAATTTTAAAAGCATTCACAAAACTGCTTTTCTTCTATGACCATAAATTTAAGGAGTTACTCTAAAGAAAAAGAGTTCCATAAATGAGCAAGGAAAGACTATGATCTCCCAAAGTACATAATGTGAAGGAAAATAGTCTTAGTAATGGTAATGTATATTTGGTATATTTGTGAAACACACACACACACACACACACACACACACACAGAGGTACACACAACAATCTCTCCCCCCATCTCCTCTGAAAATTACATTTCTTTAAAGCCATGTCTGATATAAATTCCATTTTAAACTCATTTTCCACAGATTTTTCTAAGAAGTATGATGAGAATAATAAATATCTCTCACTGAATAAAGCACAATACCACATTTAATAACATTACAGTTTACATCTCCAAACCTCCTGCTAATCCTAATGCAGCTTCCTAAAGCAGTGGATTTTCCATGATATTGTCACTACAGGGATTTTATGTTGCAAATGCAATCTAAATAAGCTTTGGCCTAAATTAATTCTGTTTAATCATATAATAAAGATAGAAAATTATAGTAAAAAGCATCTAATACAAATATACATAAAACTTTTACAGTCTGTAACAGTGAATTCCTGTGATACTGTGTTATTAGGATTTTGCATATATTTTAAGATGGCTGCCATAAAGTGAAAGTCAAATATCGAAAGTATGCGTGACACCACTAGAGTATTTTTGCATTATAGGTGGTATCGGAGCATTGCTGTGATACACATGGACAATGTTCCCTAGTCACTTCTATTCCATTGACAACTATGTCTGTAACACCATTGACTATAAGGGAGCAGAGCTGGACCAAAAAACGTGAGCTCAAAGGGTGGGTTCAAAGATCAGGAACATGAAAAAAAGAAGTTGGAAGCTAGAGGTGAATGGGAAAACTGTGTGCGGTCTGGTGTAACATTGGTCACTCTCCTAAAATAAGCTTATTTCCTTTACAAAGTCATTGGCAACACCTGGAATTATGCAATTTTATTTGCAAGGTGATTTCCAAATAATTGGTACCCTACCCAATTAAATGTCTCTTGGAAATCTGAGTTAGAATGAGGGCTGAGCTATTACTTATGGTAGTCAGCTCTCAAAAGAAGAAATCACTGAAGAAGGTGATTTGTGCATTTGCGCAGTTAACTACAATCTTTTAAGAACATGCTAAAAAATATTTTGCCTATGCTTCATCCACCAGGTGAAGTCTGAATTCTACTAGGTTTCCTTTTTTGCTTACCTGGACTTATTTATTTTACTTTTTTTTTTTTTTTTTTTTAAGGGACCACATTGGCTGAGACATCTAAAATACAAAATGGTAATTAAGAGCGTTTGAGGCAGCTCCAGCTGGCTCTGGAATAGCTCCCAATAGGTAGGCTGACATTTCCACCCTTTAAGAATCCCTGCTTGGATGCAGTTCAGAGCAGTCAACCTTGATTCCACCCACCATTTAAATAAACAACAGAGAAACGACAAATAGTGAAAGTCACTTCTCTTGGGCTAGCTTAAAATGACAGAAAATGCAAGAAAACAGAATGATGGAAAGGAGATCATGAATTAATATAAAAACATCCTATCAAATTGCATTCTTCAAAGTGTGTACCTAATTGGTCAATGAGCCTTCTAAATGTAAAAATTGCATTAGCATATCCAGAGCTGAGTATCTTGAGGGCAATTTGAAACACAATTTAATTTTACTTCAGAATTATGCCCAAAGATTGAGAAAAACAGCCACCTGGCTGCAAATCTTTAGGTACAGCCTTACATTTTGATTGAAAACCTGAGATGTTGCTAGGACAAGAAAACAGAAAAAGCATCTAAGACATGGTTTCTGCTATCTGGAAGTTTACAGGATAATTGAAAAGACAAAAGTTGCTCAAGCGGAACAACTAAATAAAAATGGCAAGTGGTGTATAATTCAGTATCAAAATGTGTGTATCAGCTTTGGAGTGTAAGCAAGGACAACTTGATAATGATCTACGGGAAAATATTTCTTTAACTTTACACTAGCCAGCTAAGGGTAGGCATATACACTAATAAATTTGCGATTAAGAAGTTGTTATTTAATATGGAGAGGCTTCAGGGAGGTCACTGCGAAAGTGGGAAGACTGCATGAGGTTAAGGAAAATGATCACTACTGGATTTCTATTCCAGATTAGGTCTACTCAGAGTCCTAGGTCGTAGTTTTGGTTTTTCCACAAATGTCAAGAGCAAATTATTTTCCCTCTCTGGATTTTGATTTTCCCATAAATGAATTGAGAGCTTTGGAAAAAGTAATCTCTAACATATGTTCCATTTTCTATGATGCTTTGATTATGTGTATCAGCTCCTATTTATCCCATCTCTACCATCCACTATAATGGAAGCCTCTAGTGGTGGCTGCTCTTCATTGGCTACTACTGGGCTAAGGCCAGTTTCAGGACCCTTTATTACACAAGTTTTCTGGACATCAAGTGCCAGCCTTGTCCATCTTTTATTACCTAGTGATTTATCACATGTCCTCTGATTCTCATTTCAAACAATTCTTTCCTTCTTGTTACTTTATCTAATGTTCATTTCTCTATTCTTCTTATACCTCTGAAGTCTTGAAGGCTTAAAGGTTATACAAAAATATTTTAAAATATTAATAGGGAAGTACTATAATTATTGTTAACTCCTTTTTGTCTTTTCCTATGTTGGTAAATACCCCATGTGGATTGGTGAATACTTTCTATGGGATGTGGACCACTAGAAAGATATTTCCTCTTCCCAAGGAAAGCCTTTCTAACTATACTAACTAAAGGTTGGTATTTATAAATGACACCTAGTATTTAATAATATATTCATATTTGAAAGTAACACATTCCATAAACAATTTGGTTATCTTAGTACATGATGTCTAGGGAAGTTTATGTTAATTATATTGTACATCTATGGAGGCTAAAGCAGCTAAAGTCTTTGCCTTTACATATAACATCCTTTGTTGTGTGATAATTATACTCTAATTATGTAGAAAATATTATTTGGTTCTGTAGTTCTCTCTGCTTTAGTCAGAAATTTTCAACAATCTTTTAAATATTTTTAATCATGTAACACATTCCTGGAGCATCAACTCATCATTTGCAGTCAGCATCCACAGAAAACCTTGTGTCTATCTGCTTTCATTCTTTCTCATTGCCCTGAAGCTGCATTTCTTTCTATATTATTGTTACCCTGGCTACACCCAGAGATTTATTCTCTGTTCACGGACACTACAGACTTGTCTTTCATTAGATTTTTTCAACCTCTTGATGCTTTTCTTAACCTGGTAACTATGTATTCCCCTATTCTTAGTTGTATTTTGTTAACACCTCTTTTTACATTTATTTTGCTGATTTGTGCTCCTTCACTACCAACTGGGAAAATGCTGTTGGATCTCCCTTAAGTCTTACATCTGTCTGTCTGTCTGTCTGTCTGTCTGTCTGTCTGTCTGTCTGTCTATCTATCTATCTATCTCTTCTTATCCATCCATCCATATATCCAGTGTAGTTTCAAAGTTAAAACTAAAGTGGTATGGTGGCAGTTACAGAATCCTTCACTTAGCTTGTATATTTCTCCAACAACTTAATCATGGAGAAGCTTCACTAATTTTTAAATCTTACTATGCCTTAAACCAAATTGAATTTTTATTTTAAGTATTTAAAGTCAATCAGATATCTATTCCTCAACATTTTAAAAAGAGGATTTGAGATGGCTTACAGAAACATGTGTAATACATCATCATAGTTGCCAATGGGAGCATAACTTGGTCAAACACAGTGTAGGACAACTTGACAATATTTGTCAAATCACAAATGTGTACATCCTTCAGCCACAAATTCTATTTCTAGGAATCTGTCCTAGGAATATACCTGTATATGTGCTAAATGATGCATGGACAAATGTACTTACTGTGATATTATTTGTAATTGGCATTGTTTGTAATTACACATACTGAAAACAACATACAATAGCAGGAGATTGGATAACCACATACACCATAGTAAAGCATCATTCCACAACATATTCAAGAAGCCATACACCAATATGGAATAATCTTCAACACAGATTAAGTAAATGTCGACTCATATAACTGTTGATGGAAAAGAAAGGAGGGGGAGAAGGGAATAGCTAGATAGTTAGGTAAGTAGATCATATATAATTTCATTATATATGAGCTTCCCTGTCTGTATCCTGAGACACTGTATATCTCTGGAAGCATACAAAAGCAATGATTGTGTTGGTTGATTCCAGAGAGGACACTGGTTGACTGTAGGACAGAGGTGAGAGAATCTTCTCATGACTTAATGATAGAGAGACCTTTCACTGTATATCTTTTCAAACCTACACCATCTCTTCAAAACTATAAAAAAATAAGTAAAGAACCTAAGTAAGATATCATGAAAATAAGAAAGGAATTGTAGAAACAGTAGATAACTATTAAAAATATAAAAATATATTAAGATAAAGATAGTGGTAAGGCCAGTACATAAAATGTTCATTTCAAGGCCTTATTTTCTCAGAATGGCTCGAATTTTTATTTTCTTACTTTGAATGAACTGTAACTTCTATTAAAAAAGAAAAAGCACAAGAAAGGTCCATTCATTCCTCACCTGGGGCCTGAAAGATATGCAAGGGCTCTTATCAATAGGGCACTGTATGAGATTTTGTACCAGGCCCTCAAAAATATCTCAAAATCAGTGCAATTCTAAATTTTATGAGGCTGATTATTTTTTTATTTCAGTTTATAGAGATATAAATGACAAGTATAGCAGTATTTAAAATCTAAAATGTGATGATTTGATACACATACCATTATGAAATGGTTACCACAATCTATTTAATTAACACATCCATCATCTTACCTAGTTAACGTGTCTGTGTGTGTGAAAACACAAATATTCACTCTCTTAGCAAATCTTAAGTATAGGCATACCTTGTTTTAATGTGCTATGACCTATTGCTCTTGGTAGAGGTTGCACTTTTTACAAATTGAAACTTCATGGTAACCCTGCACTGAGAAACTCTATTGGCATAATCTCTCCATCAGCATGTACTCACATCATGTCTCTGTGTCACATTTTGGCAATTCTCACAATATTTCACACTTTTTCATTATTACTATATCTGCTATAGTGATCCATAATCAGTGACCTTTGATGCTACCTATTGTAAATGTTTTGGGGTGCTACAAACCATGCTCATATAAAATGGCAAACTTAATTGATAAATACATTACTGTAGTTCTGACTGCTCCACCTACTACCCATTCCCCTGTCTCGCTCCCTCTCCTCAAGCCTCCCTATTTTCTGAGGCACAACAGTATTGAAGTTAGGCCAACTCATACCCAGCAATGTTCTCCAAGTATACAAGTGAAAGAGTTTCATATTTCTCGCTTTAAATCAAAAGCTAGAAATGATTAAGCTTAGAAAGGAAGCATCTTGAAAGCCAAGATAGGCTGAAACTAGGCCTCTTCTGCCAAACAGTTAGCCAAGTTGTGAATGCAAAGGGAAAATTCTTGAAGAAAATTAAAAGTGCTACTTCAGTGAACACATGAATAAGAAAGCAAACCAGCCTTCTTCCTGATACACAGAAAGTTTTAGCCATATGGATATAAGATCAAAACAGCCACAACACTCCCTGAAGCCAAAGACAAATCCAAAGCAAGGCCCTAACTCTCTTAAATTCTGTGGAGGCTCGGAGAGGTGAGGAAGCTACAGAAAAAAATTTGAACCTGGCAGAGACTGGTTTATGAGATTTAAGAAAAGTACAAGGGGAAGGAGCAAGTTCTGATGTGGAAGCTGCTCCAAGTGATCCTGAAGATCCAGCTAAGATAATTGATAAAGATGGCTGCACTAGACAAGAAATTTTCAATGTAGACAAAACAGCCTTGTGTTGAAAGAAGATGCCATCTAGGACTTTAGTAACTACAAAGAAGTCAATGCCTAGCTTCAAAGTTTCAAAGGACAGTCTGACTCTCTTGTTAGGGGCTAATGCAGCAGATGACATTCAGTGGAAGCCAATGTTCATTTACTCTTCTGAAAATCCAAGGGCCCTGAAGAATTAAATCTGCTCGTCTGTGCTCTAGAAATGGAACAACAAAGCTTGAGTGGTAACACCTCTGTTTGCAACATGGTTTACTGAATTGCCCAATTTGAGACCTACTGCCTGGAAGATAAGATTTATTTGAAAATTATTACTGCTCATCAACAAGGCAGCTGGTCACCCAAGAACTCTGATGGAGATGTACAAGGAGACTAATGTTTGTATGCCTGCTAATGCAACATCCATTCAACAGTCCATCAGTCGAGGAGTCATTCTGACTTGCAAGCAAGGGGAGGGAGGGCATTAGAGCAAATACCTAATGCATGTGGGGTTTAAAACCTAAATGGTAGGTTGATAGGTGCAGCAAACCACCATGGAACATGTATACCTATGTAAGCACATTCTGCACATGTATCCCAGAACATAAAGTAAAAGAAAATAATAAAATACAGTTTGTAAGGGTATAGCTACCACAGAAAATTATTTCTCTGATGGATTTGGGCAAAGTAACTTAAAAACCTCAGGAAAGAATTTACCATTTTAAATATCATAAAGGGCATTCAAGACTCATGAAATGGGGTCAAAATATCAACAGTATTAGGCATTTGTAAGTCATTGATTTTAACCTTCATGAAGGACTTTGAGTGGGTTAAGATATCAAGTGGAAGAAGTAACTGCAGATGTGGTTGAAATAGCACAAGTAATAGAAATGAAACCTGAAGATGCGAATATAATAGAAAATGAATAGAACAGAACAGAACATGATTAGAGTATTACATAAACTTTAATGTGACTTTAGTTGATAAAGGGGCAGGGTTTGAAAGAATTGACTTCAATTCTGAAAAAGGTTCTATTGTGGTTAAAATGCTATCAAACATCATAGCATGCTTCAGAGAAAGCATGGTGAAAGGAAGAGTCAGTGGATATGCCAAGCTTTATTGTTGTCTTTCTTTAAATTGCCACAGCTGGTCTGAACCTTTAGCAACCAGTAGCCAGATCAGTCAGCAGCCAACAAAATCAAATCAATACCCTCAACCAGCAAAAAGATCATCACTCCCAGAAGGCTCAGATGAACATTAGCATTTTTTAACCATAAACTATTTTTAATTAAGGTATGTACATTTTTTACACATAATGCTATTGTACATTTAATAGACTGTAATATAGTACAGACATTACTGTTTTATGCACTGAAAGTCCAAAAAATTCATATGACTTGCTTTATGCAATATTCTTTTTATTGTGGTTGTCTGAAACCAAACCTGAAATATCTCTGATGTAATACCTATATAAGGATAAAAACATAGGAAGCCAGGAATGGTGGCTCGCACCTGTAACCCCAGCACTTTGGGAGGCCAAGGCAGGAGGACTGCTTGAGCCCAGGAGTTCAAGACCAGCCTGGAAAATATGGTGAGATCTGTCTCTACAAAGAATTTAAAAAATTATCTGGGCATAATGGTATATGCCTATGGTCTGCTTTTTGGAAGGCTGAAGCAGGAGGATCACTTGAGGTCAGGAGTTTGAGGCTGCAGTGAGCCATGACTGCCTCACTAGACTTCAGCTTGAACAACAATATTTCTTCATAGATATGATCTTTAATAGTTTACTCTTTAAGCATCTAGAATTTATTTTACTATTATGTAATGCAAAGATTGAATTTTACCATTTTCTATGTTGCTTATGGTTTGCATACCATTTGCTGAAAACCGCTACATTAATTTTCCAATAAAAAAAAAATCACACTTCAGACCAGGTGTACTGGCGCATGCCTGTGATTCCAGCATTTTGGGAAGCTGAGGCAGGAGGATTGCTTGAAGCCACTAGTTCAAAACCAGCCTGAGCCAAATTGAGAGATCCTATTTCTAGAGAAAATTTTAAAATTAGCCAGGTGTGGTGGTGTGTGCCTGGAGTTCCAATTATTTAGGAGGCTGAAATGGGAGGATCACTTGAGCTCAGAAAGTCAAGTCTGCAGTGAGCTGTGACTGTATCACTGGACTTCTGCCTGAAAGATGAAGTGAGACCCTGTCTCCAAAAAAAAATAACCCAAACAAACAAATACCTAAAACCTCACATACTAAATCAATGATCGAATGTCTTCAATGTTAATCCAGTTCCCTTTGTGCCTATCATTCACTCAATGTCACACGGTCTCAGTAACTACGGCTGTATTATAAACCTTGACCAAGCATCCTCCCACAAAATTCTATCATATACTTTATTTTCTTTCAAAATTTTATCAGATATTCCTGGACTTTTACACTTTTATTTCTTTTCTTACTCCAGCTTGAAATATTAACAAAAAAATTATATACATTTAAGGCATATCATCTGATGCTTTGATATAGTTATACATTTTAACCTGATTACCACAATCAGGCTAATTAACATATCCCTTACCTCACATAGTTACTATTGTGTGTATCTGAGTATGTGGTGAGGCACTTAAGATCTACTGTTTTAGCAAATTTCAAGTACACAATAGTTAGTACTGCTAACTATAGTCACCATGCTGTACAACAGATCTCCAGAACTATAACATAGCTGCATTTAAAAAATTATACCTTATATCTAAGTCTTCTATCTTATATATTGTCTAGTTTCATATCTGCCCAAATTTGCTGTTTGGGGAGCAACCAGGTATGTAAAGGCACAAACTTACAGTTTTACCTAACTTGGGAGTCATTTCCATCCTACCCACTCCCACTCCCTCTTCGCCACACCCCACCCCACCACACCCCGCCACACCACCCTAGCCCTGCTCCTGCTCTGAAGGGAACAAGGGAATGCAAGCTCTCATTCTCTTCACAGCCGCTTAATTCAACTTTGGATTAGTTCCAGCCACCAGCATTCAGGAGACCCGATGCTCAAGAACAGGACAGAAGCTGCTGCTCAAGGACATTGGTTCAGAGGTGTCAGTGTGGCTGAAGGAACAGAATAACAATAAAGGATTCAAAAGATTAGATGTGAGTGGAATTCACGGAAGACAGTGCAAGCAGCATAGTGTGGAAAGGACAGGAGAAGGTCTGCAAGCCTCAAGTCTACAATATCATTTAGTACCACGGTCACTTAATGTGTATATGATAAATAACACATGGCAACAGGTAATTTTCAACAATGATGTGGACTTCAAAATGACAGATAAAAAGTGTTAAAATTATTATTTGGTCTTACAGACAATTTGCTTTGAGAATTTGGGTCATATTAAGTAAGTTACTGAATGTACCTGATTATAACAGCAGTTGGTGTTTGTATTTAAGAATCATAGCATACTGTTTATCTTAAAAAGTCAGCTAATATAGTGAAGGGGAGAAGATCTAGAGGAAACCCGGATCAGAGGCAGTCATTGTTTTTTTTTTTTTTTTTTTTTGAGATGGATACTGGCCCTGTCACCCAGGCTGAAGTGTAATGGAATAAACTCTGCTCACTGTCTCCCGGGTTCAAGTCATTTTCCTGCCTCAGCCTCCCAAGTAGCTGGGACTACAGGTGCCAGCCACCACGCCCAGCTAATTGTTTAATTTTTAGTAGAGATGGGGTTTTGCCATGTTGGCCAGGCTGGTCTCGTACTCTTGACCTCAAGTGCTCCACCTGCCTTGGCCTACCAAAGTGCTGGGATTACAGGTGTAAACCACTGCACCTGGTCCAAGTCATTGGGTTTTTGAGCATGACTTTTACGCCCTTAAATTTTATTAAATACTAATCTATAGCAAACGTGTAAATGCTGAACTCTTGGACCCATAATAAATTTTATGCCCTTAAAATTTATTAAATACTAATCTACAGCAAACTTGTAAATGCTCAAGTCTTGGACCCGGTTTTGTTCAGTTAGTTGTTGAATGGTAAAGGAGATTAAGGCAAGAGAATTCTGATCAGAAAAACATGTCCATATTTTCTATCAATTACACTAATAAATTGTGCACAAAAACGAAGAGACATGGCAAAAGAGGAGCTTTACTATTCATTCCAGGCTTCAGCTTTTACACTCAAGTATGTGGGGTTTTGTTTATGTTATCTAGTCTGCATAAGAAAAGAGAAAATTAAACTCAAAGCTAGAAATCACTGGTTAATGTTATTCCTCTATAATGTCATGCTATGAAGCAGTATTCCTGCAAACAAATATTTCCTTTTTTTTTTTTTTTTTTTTTTTTGAGACAGAGTTTCGCTCTTGTTACCCAGGCTGGAGTGCAATGGCGCGATCTCAGCTCACCGCAACCTCCGCCTTCTGGGTTCAGGCAATTCTCCTGCCTCAGCCTCCTAAGTAGCTGGGATTACAGGCACGCGCCACCACGCCCAGCTAGTTTTTTTGTATTTTTATTAGAGACGGGGTTTCACCATGTTTACCAGGATGGTCTCGATCTCTCGACCTCGTGATCCACCCACCTCGGCCTCCCAAAGTCATGGGATTACAGGCTTGAGCCACCGCGCCCGGCCACAAATATTTCTTACAATAGCTTCATAGTACTAACCAACTGAACATTAGATAAATGACTTTTCTATCAAATTCTTTAAATTGTCAAAGTATTTTCTTATCTCCTTAAATATCACTCCTATATTTCTGCCCTTCGAACTCACACCAACTACTACCACCACCACCACAAAAACTCTTAACAATGTAACAGCTGTTCAATTGTTAAGGAAAGCACAGAGGTTCAAGAGCTTTTTCCTGAGTGGATCTATTCCAGGACAGAGGTGTTTTAGAGTCAATATTTTGCAGCACACTAGTACATTAAAGTACTTCTGAAGCATCAGGGAGCTGTGAGCCAGCAAAATTCCTACAGGGTACAACCACATCCATTCCCTTTGAGCCATGCTGTTTAATTCTTGGAGCCTGCTATTTGGGTAATGTCAGCCCACTAGTGAAATGGCTGAAAAGCTGAAATTGTTTTTTTTTTAAAGTACGCATGTATGTGTTGAGCACGGACAGAATGGACGGTTTTATTTACAAATGTGTTCATTTTCAGTAATTCTCTGGCTTGGTCAATAATAAAGTGCTATGAAGAAATACATAAAAATACCTGCAATAACATATTTTAAAAACACATAAAGTAACACAGAGAAGATAATACAGGGACATGGCAGTGTGCTTCCCAGATAATTCTTTAGGATCAAGGCACTTCCCGCTCCATGTGCCTGGAGTCTTAGCTGCTGATTGCTCATAACTGGGTCCCTCTCCTATAGTTACCATTAATTAGACGAAAGTCCTTCATCCAAGGCTCTACTCCTTTTCTGAGGACAACATGCACCCAAAAATTGGTGAATGTAAGGACATAAAGGCCTGGACCCCTTATATCAGGTAGGATAAGGGGGTGATCCTGTTTCCAGAAATCCCCCATAGTGTTGGTGGAAGCCTCTGATGTACCACACTGCTGTTTAACTTCACCCTCTGCCCAGTCCTGTATTCCTGTCTCTCAGAGGTGTTGTTTCCAAGAGCTCTTCTAAAAGTTTTCATTAGTAATTTTCTCAGATTCCGTTTCTCAAAAAACCTGACCTAAGAGCTATACTTAGGTCTGGCTTGCTGATACTGAGTTCCTGATTTCTAGTGGCAGGTAGGGCACTGATAGCCCCTGGCATGTGGTTGCAGTCAAATTCTTAAAATTTCCATCAGTGTAGAAACTTTTCTATCAGTGTAGAAAATTTTACAGGAAATATCACAGGTGTTTAAAAGTTGTAGAAATCATAAAGACTACAAAATAAGATAACTATTGCTAGAGATCATCAATGCCTTGGAGAAAGACAGCAAGAGACTCAAGGTGACTAATCATCAATATAAGGCAAAGATTGAGTGCCTGAAGCCCTTCATGGCAACATATAAACTCTCTTCTCCTACAGCCAGACAACAGAAAAAGCTGAGGATAAGAGTAGCAGAACTCCAAAGAAAGTTGAATTTCCAGTGCTCACAAGTCGGCTACCAAAATTAGGAGTGGGACTCTGGGACTGAGTGTGTGGACATCTGGGTTGACACGCTCAAAAATACTAAATCCCCAGGTTCCCCTAAGCACTCTAGGCCTCCAGAAGAATCTCATCCTTACTCATTAAAAACTTGGTGATCATTTCTTTTTTGAAGATAATGCAGAGGCTACTATACTGCAAGACAACAAACCCTCTGAGAATGCAGTTCTTCTAAATGTAAGACAAATAACTAGGATCAAGCTTTAACGTAACCCAGACAGGGGATTACTGAGTCTGTTAAAAGAAATACAGGGATGATACGCTGAAGGAGCTTCACAGCCTACTAACATGCTGGCAGGAGCTGGGTTTATACTTTTGGGCTTGGATCCCATAGGATGATATACATGGAAGTATATCCTGAAGGTACTGACCAATAAGAATGGAATATAAAATTGGATAAGGGAGACTTTATTAGTAGGAAAGCATCCCCCTATGGTACAGAATTTAACACTCTAGCAAGGATACTGGGAGACAATATTCCTAAGGTAACTCTGGAAGCTTGGATAAAGTGATGATTCATACAAATGAAGTAGAAATGCTAAATCTTTCATGGTCAGCAGTAGGAAGTTTCAGAGAAGTGGATAGTGTAGTAGAGTGAATATATTACCTAAGGCCAGAAAGTCTATCACATGATGCTATTTCATGGAGGGTGCTGGAAAATAGTTTCTTTACTAAAGAAATGTGGAATTTGCTGGTTAAACACACACACACACCCCGGAAGTAATAATCACAGTGGTGACAATTCTCCACAGGCCAGAGCTAATAGTAAGAGATAATACTAAATAACTATGCTCCCTGATAGCAACAAAGATGGCTGCAAAGATGGTGGTCAGGTAGAAGCATTTAATCACCAGGAGCAAGATTATAGTGCAATTATTATAAAATGGTTAATAGAAATAATGCCTCCACGAGCAAGAGAGAGGGGCATCCAGCAAAGATATTGCTCAATCTATACAAGAGTAACAACAAAAGAATCAAGGATAGATTATTTGGAGGCTGAGGGAGTCTGCTCAAATAAAAAGTCCACTATCCCAAACCCAGTTTTCAGACCTGAGCCAATTGCATACCTAGTTCACCCTGACAGAAAGAGAGGCTGGATCCCCATCAGAATAAATTTTGCAAACTTGGCTCTTATCTATGGCTTGTAGCCATTTACTCAAGTAATCATACACTAGGGAAGTGGGGATATCCAGAAACTTCAAGGAGTCTTGGACAAAGATGGATGTGACATTATTATCCAAGCTTCGTAATGGCCCTCAGGCTAGAATGGTGGCACACTTGGTCCAGGGATCAAGTGTAGTCCTGGCCAAGGTCAGCTCACATTGAGTCCACCATACATAGTTGAAATGAACATACTCCGTAGTTAACAAAACCTCGATATAGATTCCTTGATTGAAGATAAGAGCTGTCATAATAGGGAAGGCCATATAGAAGCCTCTGAAAGTGCTCCTTCCCTAGTCAAAATTAAAAGTCATAAACAATATTGGATCGTGGCAATAGTTACAGAATTAGGGATGCCATTCAATTATTCAAAGGTGGCGATTCTCATATCTCCATTTATTCATCAGTTGGACCCCTTCAAAAACCAGAAAGATTCTGAAATGTGACAGTAAACCACCAAAACAATGAGAGAGTCCCAACTGTAGCTGCTGAGCCAGATGTGTTACCTGTTAGACCATAACATGGTCTCAGGTATGTGATATATAGCCACTGATCAGCCAGATTGGTTCTTTTCTGTCTCCATCAGGAAGGAGAGCCAGAAGTAATTCACATTTGTATAGAAAAAACAAGAGTATTATAGTCTTGCCAGAGGCCTAGTTAAAGTTTCCACCCTCTGCGATAATATATTTCAAAGGGATTTGGAGTATTGAAATATTCCACAGATGGCATTTGTCCACTATTTTGACAATGTTATTTAAAATGGACTCAATAAGTAAAAATTGTCAGAAGCTTGATAAAAACATATGAGTTACAAAGGCTCAAGGACACACCATACTAATGATGTTTTTAAGGATCTAGTTATCTTGGGCATGCCAGGACATCTCCTCCAAAGGAAAAGACACATTATACCATCTTGCACCTCTTTCCACTAAGAAAGAAGCAGGATGTCTGCTAAGCCTCTTTGGTTTCAGGCAGCAGAATATTTCACACTTTAAACAACTACACTGTCTCATTTATTGAATGATATGGAAAGCTTCCACCAAGGGGGAGGGTCCAGTGTAAGAGAGGGCTTTGCAGCAGCTCTAGGCTGCGGTGCTTACAACCCTGACACTGGAACAATATGATCCATCAGACTTTATGGTATTAGAAGTATATTTCATGAGAAAGGATATTTATGAAGTTTTGGGCAAGCCCCAGTAGGAGAAACAAAATCTAGATACCTGCAGTTTTAGAACAAGGCCATGTTATCTGCAATCAGAGATGTGCACACAATTTGAAAAACAACTTCTGCTCTATATAAGAAATAGACTGCCCAGTGTTGGGGAATCAAGTGACTGTGAGGTCAGAGCTGCCCATTACAAGCTGGGTTCTGTCAGAACCACCAATTCATAAGGTAAGTGGGTCCAGCAGTCATTCATCACAAGAGGGACATGATGAATCTGGGATCAGCATAAACAAGGCCAGAGAGTTCAGATAAGCTACATGAACAAGTGGCCCAGAAGCCATGCCATCCACCGTGCTGCATTAGCAACTCTCCCTTAGTTTATATCTGGATAAATATCTGTGTGTGGAGGTAGAGAGGAGTCTCTTATGACTAGCTGACAGAGGAGAAAGAAGTCTGAGATTGGCTCATGGACAGGTCATCTCTGTATGCTGAAGATGGAGTGCTGCTGCATTATCCAAAGTCCCATTCAGGGGTGGACTTAAAAGAGAAGAGTTAGGCAAAACTCTTTCACTGGGCAGAGACTTGAGTGGTACACTGACATTTTGTATGAAAATAAAGCTATCCTGAGATAAAAATGTATTGGAATTCAAAGGAAGCATCGAGTATCTTATCCAATTGTCCAGGGGCCTGCCAGAGCAATGAAAGACAGGGTTTCAGAATATCTAGAGAAGAAGTAAATAGATGGATTTGGAATTCCATGAAGCGTGGAGAACTTTGAATTACATATTAACACATACTGGAGAGCAGCTAACAAGTAGAAGGCTACTACTAAAACCAAGTAGAGGAATTCAGCCAGTGACATTCAGTGTCACTTGATATTAGCCATTTTCTGTCATCAGCCATCCCAAGTGCTGACACAGTGTGCATATGAATTGAGTAGCCATGGTTGCAGGAAGGGAAGCTATACATGAACCCAGCACCACAGGCTAAGTCTGAGCCAGCTGTTTGCTACCAACTGTCCAAACTATCAGCCACGGAGACCAATGCTGAGTTTCTGATATGGCACCGTCCCTCAAAGAAACTAAGTCATTTGGTAGAAATTGAGTAAAATGGGCCCCTACTATCCCTTGCCTCAACTGGGACAAGCCTGAAATGCTCCCAAATGACCTTTAGAAAGGACTGAGATCTTGGATGCAGTTACACAGCAGTTCTGCTTCTCCCTTTGCCCAACCTCACTTTCCTTCATCCCTCTTGGGTATTGTTCTGAGACTGATTCCCAATAAATCTCCTGCAAGAAAAAGTCTGTCTGATTGTTTCCCAGGTAGTCCAATCTAAGACAGATGGCAAGATCCAAAATTTATCCAATGATCTAAAGTTACTATCAATGGTTATTTTTCCACATCTGCAAATTCAGCAAGATGATATTACTTCTTAGGAATTTTCTTTCTGCTCAAGGGTGGGTTAGTAACACTAATTTGGAGAAAGAAATTTTTGTATTCACATTCTACGGAAGTTACTTAACGTCTCCCTGCCATGACCTAGAAAGTCATAGAACTGGATCTGAGAAAAGACCCCACAAATACATACAGTCTACCAGAGGGCTTCAAACAGGTAATACTGTTCCCTTTTATGTATTATGAATGGAAAGTTCAGAATTTAGTATTAACTATGAAGCTTATGCAAGACAACTAAAGTAGAAATCAGAAAACAGATCTAGCAATATTTATTACTGTGTTTCATTCTATTAATATACTACTCTTCTAAGTCTTTGAAACCTATTGAAGTCTAAGTAAAATAAATTATTGTTATAAAGAAATTCCATCTACTTCTAAAGAGCTATTGGCCAAAACATTGTGTGCATTTCTCAGAATATGATTATATAATGTTCATATTTCCACATGGGAAGAAGAGAGCTGTAACCTGGATAACTTTTGTTGGAGAGAGGAATGGAAGGATTTGTTTTCAAGAACTTCTTAAATAAAACTATTTTAAAACAGGAGAGTCCATCTGGTCCTAAATTTCCATGGAAAACAAAGATCTTTCAAAGAATCAAGAAGATCTCTTACTGGGATTTCAAAAGAAAGAATTTTTGATTTAAGAAAGTTTAATAGATAAAACCTTAACAATAAGTATTCTAGAATCTTGAGTTGCAGTTTATGCTCATTTTAACACTTTCTATTCTTAGCAGCAATGATAAATAAACCTAAGATCTATCAGTATGTTCTTTTAACTACAGTTAAGAAATGAAAATTCAATGTGACTTATTTGTAATCAAATTATCCACCAACTACAAGTCATACTTTTTATATTCAAATGAGCTAACTAGATTAAGAAAATATCATCTACATAGCTGATAAATAACCCAGTTAGAATTCATTCTCACAGTCCACCACTTTCTGGTTTTATCATGTTGAGAAAAAATATCTAATGTATAAAAATGTACAGAATGTATAATCACAGCTTAGCACTAAAAAGAGTGGAAAAAGAACAGAAATTAAGAATTGGCCAAGAAATTAAAAATAAAGAAGGAAATGACATAATGAGAAAAACCAAACTATCTTTGTGTAAGCATAGAAACAAAGAAGCAAAATTTTAAAATACAGATGAGAAAGCAGTGATACTTCAAGGGCAATGTTCTGTTTGCCTTTTTGGTGTAAGGGTTTTTAAATTTAGGTTCAAGTATTTGATTAATTTTGAAAATAACAAAGGGCATAGTATAGTCAAATGTACATTACTGAGCCAGTGTGGTTGTGCTGGGAAAACTCAGAGTCAAAGGGACTAGCTCAAAGAACTGGCTCCATTTCTGCCAACTGGATGGCATGAGAAAACTCACTTCACTTCTTTGTGCCTTGGCATTTTATCTGAAAAAAATGAAGCCATGGGAGTGACTGTTTGCAGTCCTTCTAGTCCTATAAGTCTATAGCAATTCTTGTTTTTACAGGCTTGTTACTTCAGGAAATATAAAATATTTAATAAATTAGAAATAGTTCTTGAGCACAGACTATTGATAACTGTTTCCATTTATACAGAATTTTATAATTTTACAGGTTGTTTTCATGTCCCTTTATATCATTTAATATTCACAATGAGTAAAATGTGATACAAGTAATCGTATCTCCATTTTTTTAAATGAGGGATTGTATGCTGAGACAAGTTAAGTAACCTACCCAAGATGACATAGGATTGAAGGGCAGGCAGAACTCAAACCTGGACCCCCTCATTCCAGGGCCACTCACTGTCTAAGCTTTCCACTATTGTATATGAAGAGCTTTCTCTGAAATGAGGCTTCACTGGATATAAATGAATTCATTGCTCCTAACCTATTTCAGAATTCTCAACTCTGTGCACTGGAGGACCTGAGAAGATGAAAATGTTGGACGCCCAAATCTACTTATGTGCATATGCAGATAACTCCATTTGGGTGAATTTTCTCACTTGCACAGTTTCATATTATCACCATTTTTCAAAAGGTAGTTCAGATTTAAAAAAAAATTGAAAACATTATAGAAATCAATTTGTTAAAGCAGTGTTCTACCTAATGCCTACTCTTTGAAAGATTAAAATATCTTTTGTAGTTCTTAACCTTCCACTGTCACCCCAGAGAAGATGTATTATGGTTCAAAAAGATTAAAAAATGCTTCTCCTAGTTAATTAATACTAAACTTAATTTAAGCTACAGTTGATCAGGGTAGGGTGTCTTTAGTCCAGGACATTTGAGGGCTTTTAATATGCTACTATACATTATGAGTTTTTTAAAGGAAGAGACAACACTCAGTATTTCTCAGACTTATTTAACAATTAAGTTTTCAAAAGAAAATCCAGTATTTTATTAAGCTTCTGTTCTAGAGAAAATAGTTTATGAGTTTTGTCTCCTTACAGCTAGAAAATGCTTTAGAAATTATTGATTTCAACTTCTACATGTTACAGATGAATAAAATGAAACCCAGAGAGGTCAAATTACTTTCTCAGTCAGTTAGGGACATGGCTCATGATTAGAACCAAGATCTTCTGACTTCCACTACAGTGTTGTTTTCATTTCACATACTACCTTTCTGTATGCTGGAAAAAGATGCTTGGTGCTGTAAAGAAAAATGCATACTGAGACAAAGGATCTCTCAGCAAGGCAATCTTTACTTTCTGCAGAAAGGGTACATCTGTTTCCAACACAGTAAATAAATATGAATTGGAATTGTGAAAACAGTTTTGCCACCTTATTCATAGTTGGCAAAGTCAAAGTCAATTAACATTGATTTAAACAATGTTTAAGTAAAATGTCTTTCCAAATATAAGATATATAATTAGTAGAGTATGTTTTACCCTAAGTTCAATGTGTTTTCAAACACTTCGATTTTCTATATTCATCAGGGCAACTGAACTTTGTAAAACAATTCAATATTTTGATTTCGTTTACAAACGTTAGAATTTTTATTAAACTAGAATGGAAAAGAAAAAAACTCATTATCTATAATGTACCCAGCACTTTATCTACAATGTCTTAATTTAGTTCTCAAGATAACTAACAATAAAATGATACTAGTTCTGTTTCCAATACTAGATGAAAATTAGGAATGTCAGTTATAATGTCCTAGAACACATGGCCAATGAAAAGAGGAGTAAAGACTTTAATAGAGTTCTATCTGGACAATAATTTAATTATTTGATCTTCTATATTTCTTATAAAATGGGAATATCAAATTATATCAAGTACAATAAATATTAAAATAGTTATGTATCATAAAGTACTCAAGTAGATATAAATTACAGTTACTACAAGTATATCTTAATTTTTTAAACCTTTATCAAGTCTGCCATTAGCATACACTTGAAAATAAGTATCTCCATTAGAGAAAAATGGTTACAAAAATTCATGATTTATCTTTATTTTTCATTCTAAAGGTTCTGTGTTACTTTTAAAGTTCCACTGTAGATCTTGATCATATTTGTTGATCAAGCATGTGTAAAATTGAGTAACTTTAATGAGAGAGGCAAAATTTATGGAATTCAGAATTGCTTTGGGAAATAAAAACACTTTTTTAATATTAATGGTCACTAATGGTCTATACGCATGGCAGCAACTGCTAGGCAAATAAACAAATGATTTGCTAGTTTATTTAAAGTGTAAGTAAAGGATAATCTAACAATTTGTTCTTTATTTTTATCTGCTGGGCCCTTTACTTCTCATCTCCATAACAGAAAAGCTGAATGCAAACTGAATATTTGTATATTAAATTACATTTTAAATGGCCTATATCAATTTGTGCTTACCTTCTAGTTTAAATTCTGTTTATATCTACATTTTTATTCTGTGTTTCCATCAAGTAGACACTAAGCGATTAAAATACAGTAACTCCCCACTTATCCAGAAGGTCCAGTTTGTCAGAAGTCTCTGATAAAGGCCTCAGAGAAGCCAAAAGTATCTACACCAAAGCCCTGCATTAAGGCTCTTAGAGATTCAGGCAACCTTTATTGACTTTTAAAATATGCAGTTCTTTTAGAGCTTAGTTATCTGACTTCTCAGCCTCTAATAGATTAGTAGAAGCACATAAGAAAAGGTCAGAAGCTGTCTGAGGCAGGTAAAGTATGAGCAGATGGGACAGCTGACAGCCTTTTACCACATTATCCCAAAAACCAGGTCCATAATGATTGTCCTGCATCCCAAGAAAGGGAAAAATGATGTTAATGATGCCTTGTAATTTTCTGGTTAAGTCACACATTTTAAAACGATTGCCCCCAAATGTGGCTAACTTAAGGTAACTGTAAAATTGACTGATGTGTGGAAATTTGTGTGTAATTCGTATTGTCTCCTCCAAGTAGGCAGGCACCATGTAAAATGGATCTTAGTAAACAAGAAGAAACTCACTAGAGACAGAAGAAGAGGCATATATTTTGAGAAGAAGGAATATCATTATCTAGTTTTAGTGACTCAAAAGAAGGATAAATGGTGAGTTTTCTGGTATGACTAGAGTACAAAATCTAAGTAAAAAGGTAACCAAAAGCCTGCTTTCTTCTCTTTAAATATTTAATTATTGCTAAAGTTTCCTCCCCTAGACTGTACAGCTCTATCTTGGGGTGTCACTCAGTATTTTACATTGCTGCAATTAAAAGACTTGTGATATGGTCCGTTTAGGAGGAAAAAGAAATAGAGTATGGCATACATAGGTATGCAGGAAGGTAAAGAGGAAAAATCATCAATCTATACCAAAAACTCTATCATAAGTCATATAAAAAAAGATTTTTTTTTATGTCTCATCTCACCTAATTTTCACCACAGGCATCAATTACCATCATTGTTATTCTCATCTCAGATGAGAAAATTGAGATTCAGGAAAACTAAATATCTTACTCAGACAATTTATAAAGCCATTCAGTGTAAAGGCCAAATTCCATATTCCACATCTGTGTGTTTTTTACCATAACATATTACTAGCTCTGCAAAAGGAAAAGGAGTACACAAAAGTGAACTTTGCCTTCCAATAACAAACTTTACCTACTGGAAAATAATAATGGCTTGAATCCCTGAATAGATTTATACAAACCAATACATTACATGCCAGTGATATGGATAATAGCACAATATTAATTGAGCACCTATTATATGGTAAGCAACATTTCTTACACACCTTGTTAGGGGTGATTATTCTCACATTAAGAAGAAGAAATTATGGCCACAAGAGTTTAATTTGCCTTTTGGGACATAATTCTAAGTACTGGAGCTAGATGAACTTCCCCCACTTTGTTATGATGCCTCTCTAATGGCCCAAAAAGAGTTAGGTTTAATGGAAGAAAATGGGAGTTGCACACGACTGGGAAATGAGTACTTACTGCTAGTAGTGAACAATTGATTTCTCATTACTCTCTATAATCAGCTGTACAGGTGTACATTATCTTTGGAAGTAGGAGACCCATAATTCTTCATGTTTGTTCCCACAATTATGTAACAGGCTATAATCAGGCAGTGACTTTAAAGTTCTTTATGACACACAAACTTCTGCTATTGTTCTAAGTTTTATAATGACTTGGAGTAGTTAGCCTTCTGTTTGACCCAAACCAAGTAAGATGTTGGGGGAAGTATACAAGCTATTCAAGATCATCAGCAGTGAGAAAAAGTTAACCGCCACAAAATCTGCTCAGCTTTTCAAGTGATGTGGTTGAGAAAAAGGCTGTCATCACTATTTAGAGACCTGATCCTAGTGTTGAATCTTTCAATAATTCAGCCTGTGACTTTGTATGAGTTCACTAACATAATCATTTTCCCCTCATATGTTACAATGATAGTTCTAATATTATCCATTTTTTACTGGTCTGAAAAAATCTGTAGGATCAAAAAAAAAAAAACAAAAAACAAAAAACAAAAAACAAAAAACAAAAACAAAACCCAGGTTTGAGCCTTGTTGCTTTTTTGTTTGTTGTTCTTGTTGAAAGTGATTTATTTAAGTAGAGAAAGAGAAAGGAGAGAGAAACAGTTAACTCTCACACTGAGTGAGAGAAAGAAAAGCCACTCTCACATTGAGTGAGAAGGGTTCCCAGAGAAGGAAAGCTCCTCTCACACTGAGAGAATCCAGGAAGATGGAATGCAGGAGAGGAAAGACAGCTTCCACACTAAGTGGTAGGGAACTGAGAGAGAGAGGGAGTTTAGGAGCGGGAAAGCAGCTTCCACGAGAGAGTGTTCATGGAAGGGGCCACAAACATGGAATCCCATCTTGTTGCTTCTTAATTGTGAGACACTGATCAATTAAAATGCCTTGATTCTTAATTTTCTCATCTATAAAGTTTAGCTCCCTGGTTAGCCTACTTAATAGAACTGTTTTAAGGATCGAAATGAAATAATGAACTGAAAGCACATTAAATTGTATAAAATCCCCTAAGTGATAAAAAAAAAATTCACACATATGTCTTTTACATTGTAAACATATTAAATATTGATGGAATATATACCAAACAAGGGGCCGGCATAGAACAAGATTTAGGAGTGCAGCCCCCAAGTTAGAATGCCTGAATTCAAAAACTGACTCCACAACTTACTAGGTGAATAAATTTGAAAACCTTACTTAATCTCTTCGTGCCTCTGTTTTCTGATATATAAAACAAAGAAAGTAATATTTGTCTCTCAGGCTACTGCAAGGATTAAATAAGACATCCCATGGAAAGTCCATGGCACTGTGTTGAGTCCTTGGATGTATGACATTAAATAGCAAAAGACATTATTAATATTCTTTTCCTAAGGTTCAAATGAAAGCATTAAAGTGATGGAAGAGATTTAGAAGGATTCATCTTTTGAAAACTTGTGAGTGTGTGGTAGTAGGGGTGGTTAATTTATATGGACACTGAGAGTTTGAATCAACAGCTTCTGTTTCATTCTTATTTGTGAAAGGATAAGGTAAATACTACCAGGGGACTCATCCAAGAATATAGCCTCCTGTGTTAATTTTTCACTTCTTTCCCATTGGGAGGAACCCAAGAGAAATACTGAAAGTGAAGACTATAGGAGAAGCAAGTGGTTTAAAAATCTTGGGTAGGATATGCTAGTCGTTTAATAGATTTATCTGTAGAGAGTCAGTGGAAAATTGAACACACGCAGGTGATGTTCTTTTCTGTCTGGAGCATCCTTCCCTTCTTTCTCTGCCTGATTAACCTCTCAGTTCCTTCCTTGCTATGTTGGTCCAAGGCCCTCTTCTTCACTGCACTAACATGAATCCTTGTGCACTCTATTGCTGCATTTTATCTAACACTAAAATTATCTGCCTATTTGTTGGTTCTCATTCCAGAATACAAATTCCTCAAAGACAAGGACCATCCTTATCTTCACTTTCCCCAGGGACAGTGTCTGTCAATAAATGTTTATTTAAGTAGACTAAACTGTTTTCTTCTTCATTATATAAATAACTCTTAAGTATTAATTTAACTTTGTATGATACAACTTTTAAAGAAGTTCAAAATCTAGTCTATAATTTTATTGACCAAATGTATTACTCACAACACTTTTATAATTTCTAATGACATAAAATAAAATCTGTTAATCTTCATAGTTATCAGTATATTTCTTTTACAGATACGCTTCACAAAAGCTTGATTTCCTATCACTTTTTGTAAACAAGCTATTTGTTGTTGACTTATATTTACAGCACAACTTGAAAGAATCAGCTTCTGTTGACTAACTTTCAGTATGTCTCTCTGATAGAATGACCATGTCTTGGTGTTAACAACTACCCTGAAGCCAAGTTCCTTAAGGCATACAACTGGAGTTTTTAACTAACTATATTTGTTGCTCAGGATGGGCTCCTCTTAACAAAAAAGATAAGAATGTATACTCCCTTGGTACAATTACATTGAGCTGTAAAAACAGCTGTTTCTGTTTTTCCTGCTTTGTTTACCCGACACTTTGGTTCAATAAAGATGACTTTCAACCATGGCAGGAAAAACTTCCACCTCCTAAACTTCCTTTTCCAGAAATGTGTGCAGGCTTTCCTAAGATTATATAGACTGCATGGCTACTTCTGAAAGATGACTGGCAATTTGACAATTTATTATAACATAGTTTTTAAATTTCTGTTTCACACAGGAGAAATCGTAAGCTGCAAGTATAAAGTTATTCACCAAAACTGAACAGTTATAATACACTTTTCCTGTAAATATAGGTACTGGGACTGAATTTCACAGGAAAAATAATCTCCTCCATGGATATTCATTTATTAATTAGAATTTCATTCTTTCTGCTCCAATCTTATGACACAAAATTAAGAAAAAAATTATAGGCCAGGAGCAGTGGCTAATGCCTGTAATCCCAACACTTAGGGAAGCTGAGGTGGGTGGATAACCTGAGGTCAGGAGTTTGAGATCAGCCTGTCCAACATGGTAAAACCCCATCTCTACTAAAAATACAAAAATTATCAGGGCATGGTGGTACATGACTGTAGTCACCACTACTAGAGAGGCTGAGGTGAAAAGATCGCTTGAATCCCAGAGGTGGAGGTTGCAGTGACCCAAGATCACACCACTGCACTCCAATCTGGGCAACAGAGTGAGACCCTGTCTCAAAAAAAAAAAAAAAAAAAAAAAAGAATAAAAGCCCTATTTTCCTCAATGTCATCTGCAGAGTCCACACACGAAACAATGATACAAGGTCAATAGTTTACCTGTATAATATATTTTTTATGTGTAATGCTTATGTGAGCACATATTTTTGATATAGAATGGAAAACATTTAAAATTAAGAAGAAAATTTATCATATACTCAATGGAAATTGACAATTCTAGTAAAAGATGAGAGAAGCCAGAATTCAGGAATAATAGAAAGAAAGTAAAGCTGCAATAAAAAGTAAAGGATTTTCTTCATTCCTGGGTGGGTAAGGATAATGGCAGAGTTGCATGCATGTACCTCCCCTAAACCAAAGAATAATGGATGCCTCTGAATCTGTTTAAATATTTGTGCATTCATACTCCTGTGCACACTTAATCATCCATTGATGGCTATACAAAATAGGATACACATTCCCTTGCTAAATAATACAATAGTGATTTCATTAAACTTATCGTTATTGAAAATTGCTTTGTAAAAAATCCACCAGCCAATCACCTTCAGAACCATTTAATTTGCTCATGTCCATCTAGAATGAAAGGCTTGCTGCACAGCTGTGTTTAAGACTATGTAATGACTTTAAATCTAGGACACAGACTCTTTTTGCATGTCCAATCGATTTGTTAGGAATCTGATCCTGTGCTAATAGGGTTGTGTGTATTAAAATTCATTCTTTGAAAATTATATCTTAACTGGATGCTGCACACAGCTTTTGAACTATATCAACTTGGTTTTGCCTTTACTTCATTTTCTAGAAGAGGCTATTTTTTTTTTCTTTGAGGAGACTACTGTTTTCAGAGGCATAAATTGAAGACTGGAAAATGTTCACATACTGGTGCTGTGAATTTCTAAATTAGTATGTGCTGGTTGTAAAGTAGCCAAATTCAAATACATGAAGGATATTCCCCAACATTTAAGGAAGTCCATGTGCGCTTGAAATAATGCATTCTTACTAATTTTAGAACCGTGAAATGTGTTGATTCCTAATAGCAATTCCACTTTCAATTCAAGAAGTGCTTGAAACAAGATTATCAGCCAAATCATAAACATAAACACCAGGAAATCAAGAATTCGTGGTCACAAAAGAAAACCAAGACCAGACAGTTTTCTAAAATACATAATCAGCTTAACAAACATTTTAAAAAACTTATTTTCCATTAGAAAAATATATGAAACCTTAAAGTTCAAACTAATTTATGTTAGCTGTCAACCAATGCTATGACTTTCTTGGCTCTAATAATTTTATGTTTTGATTACACAGTCTTTATTTTTGATGTCATGAAAATAATCAATATATTACTGCAACAGTCCAAACTTTGCATACAATCCTGTGACTCTAGCTTGCTTTTATAATACTGCAATGCAACACTAAAACTCTGCAAACCAGTGTTGGACATGAAGCTGTTCCAATTTTAAAAGTGAATGAAGCATAAAAATGTCATGACATGATTATCATCCCTCAAGAAACAAGTGTTATAATCATCACGTCCTAATATCCAACCTAGTGAAGACGCCAAAATACTGTATACAATTACACTGATAACATCAGAATCTCATCCAAACTAGTTCAGTCAAGTCCAGTTTCACTTGACCTTCACAGGAAGGCCTCCTGTGCTCGAGGAGTAACCTTTCTTTCTTGTGCTGTGAAAGAGGCGTTATCAGTTATGTGAATAAGTGATAACTGTGGTTATCAGTTAAATTACTAAAGGTTAAACCACTAGACGATCAAGCAAAAGCAGCCAGAAAGGAGGCCTAACCTGCAAAGTCCCTGAAGGCAGACATATTTTATGAACTTACCTTTCTCACCATCAAGCACATGGTTGTGCAGACCCTTAGATTTTTTTGAACTGAGTTCATTGATTGGATTATGTAACAGATCATCCTGCTCGGGGCAGAAGTTCCTCAAATCAACCAAATCCATGATATTGGTATGCTTAGTCTTTGAATAATAATGTGAAGATGGAGGAGTGTTGTTTACCTTTTGAATCCCTCAAATCTTTTGGAAAATGAGACAGAGTAGAAATAAATGCCTAAATAAATAATATATATATATATATACTTTTGGGTATATACCTAGTAACAAGATTGCTGGGTCAAAAGGTATGTAAGTTACCAGACACTCCTTAAGACAGAGGGAGTCAAGTACACAAGAGCCATGTGTGTGGTTCACACAGAAAAATCTGCTTTGCTCTGTTCACTCCATACCACAGAAGGAGCTACTTTTGCTGGTATAGTTCATGTTACCTGATTTTCCATACATTAGCAAAACAATCTGTTGAATTACACATTCTTTAGTACCCAACACAATTTTTAAAAATGTATTCTCTGTAATTGAGCTTCTCTTCCTCAAAGGGCAATAACCAACTGATTTAACAAGTGGGAATTTCTGCTTACTTTTTTCCTATTTTTATTTTAAATCTAAACTTAAAATAATTTTTTAGGGAGAAAGATGTCATGATGCTTTCCATAGAAAGAAAATAAGCAAATAAGTAAAAAGAATTAGGAAACAGAAAATAACCCCCGCATGTTTTCTCAGATTTGAATGATAGTTTAGGCCTTTAGTTTTCTGCATATATTTTTTGTATTAAAAGCATACTTTTAATTTCTTCAATTAAAGTGATGATATTCAGTACAGGCTCTGTCTTACCTCTTTCTAAAGTGCTGAACTCTTGAATGCCGGAACCATTTCTGATTATTAATAGCTTTGAATTATCATTACTTTATTAATACTTAATATATACACTTTAGATATTAGGTGACTTACACTTCATTGCACATATTTTTGTTATGACCAGCATGTAAAAACTTGACCATGTATGTGAATATTAAAAAGTACTGAGCATCGTATAGCTAACTCTGCAGGAAGCTATATGACCTATTTTAACATTTCCAAAGTCAACTATATATACTTTCTTAGCAAATGAGTAATTTTAGATAGAATGAAAATGTTATTTAAAAAGAAAATTCTGGTAGCAATTGCCAAATACTAATAACTCATCAACACTGATTTCACTTTTGCACACAGAAAACATGCCTTAGTTTTGGGATGTAAATTTTGTAGCTGAACCAACTGGGTGCATTTAGCAAATTACGTTTCAAAAATCTGCTGCAATAAGATAACCTCATAAATCTTTCATTTAATACTTACCTCTGTCTACTTCCTTTGCTTCTGTCCTCATGTGAACTGTTTGCAGACCCTTATACTGTAAACTAGAATTCCATATACATTGACATTTTGTAAATCAACTTTTTTTGTCAGTCATTGATTCTCAGGGAGCCAGTTTGTTAAGCCAGGTTGTATAACTACTAAAATCTGTAGCACGTTTCAGCTGGCTTGTCTGTTAGACTGAAAGTCTACATGCTACATACACATTTTAAACAGATAACTCTACCATAAACAGGAAAAGTAAGGCACTTCATATTCAATAAGAAACAATTATGGAAAAAAAAAACAGGGTTACAAATATATGTATATTTACATAAGTGTGTGCATGTATGTGTATACATATATACACACACATATATATAGTACCATATAGCCTAAATTGTGTATATCTGTTCTTGTAGAATCTGTTTAGAATGACATCTCAATTTTAAACAGTTCATGAATAATAAGCTTTCCACTGAGGGTGGGCTGCAGAAACTTTGGATTCGGGTACGAATGGTTGTCATGCAGATACACAAAAACAATTCTCACAGACCTTGAGGTTTAAGCCGTATCAAGATATAATGAAGTAAGCATGTATAAACACATAAGAGAAAACAGTAGCCCTGATAGCCATGTGAGACGCTTCTATGTATACAGAACAGCTGAAACATTACCATTTCAAGGATCCCTGCCTTTCTTGTTCTTCTAAGAGAACCGCCACCTGCACAGTTTCTGCAGAACACTTCGGAAGATATCTTTTTCACTTACCTGAAAGACAAAACAAAAACAAAAGCATTTAAACATAATTTCACAGTAAATGTGTTTTTGGAACCTTAATTAAAGAAAAAAATATACTTGTTTTCTATAGTAGACATGTTTATAAAATGGTATCTATGCATTGAAATTTTGTCAATAAAATCTTGCTTTCCCCTGTCCTGACATTACAGCTTTAGCTGATTTCTGAAAATCTGATAGTTCATTGGTACTCCTACCTCAAATTTAAATATCTTGCACAAATCAGATCTTCCCATACTATATGTGCACACTCTACCATGACAAGGTCTCAATGTAATTCAGAAGGTGAAAATTACCTGGTATCTTCATGTATTTCATCAATTAGTCAGTCTTTCGTTCTTTTATTTATTCACCAAATATCTACTGACCCTTACTGTGTGACAGCCTCTTTGCTAGGTCTGGCAGTTTAACTGGAATCAGGACACTCTCTCTGATGTTAAAGGTTCCATCTGCATAAAATCATTGTTGAAGGTAATCTGTACACCTGTCAAACAGGACTACTCCTTGGTCTAGGGCAGGCTTAACAGTCTATAAAACAGGAAAGTTGCATCTCTACTTTGCCTTCAGTTTTATGCTCAGTTCAAAACATTAGTGCAAAGACATGTCTCCTAGCCACAGCCCAGGACAGTATAGAGAAAGAGACACAGAGGCAATCTGCATTTGAGCAGGCTGCCAAATCATCAGCAGGGACTTCACTGCTGAGAGAATAGATGCCCACACTCAGCTCCTAGCAGTCTCCCTGCATCAGTATCACTGTAGATTGCACTTCCCTGTGGCACCTTTCAGTGGTGCAGTGAGACCTTTGAAATGCCTTATATGAACTTTGACTCTCCCTGCCTTCCCATAAGAACTCCCATCTCTCTTCATTGTTGACCCTCAATTATCACCCAGATATCATGCCTTTTATGCTGCAAATCAAATGATCCAAACAGGGTAGTCCCAGTTACCAGAACAAAAAAGAAAATTACTTTCTGCTTTGGATGAAAGCTGTATTAGTCTCTTGGGGATTTATACCCTGGCATTTCTTATCTGCTATTGGATGTTAACAGCGTATATTCTATCTTAGCATCCACAGTGAGCACTGGAAGCTCCTGGCTTTCATCCCATCCAATCTGAGAACAGGAACTGGGTTCTTTTCAGTGGGCATGTGACAAATGAAGCTGTTATCAATGTACAATAGAAGTTACGGGAGTTATCACAGAGGGTTGTGAGATGAGCAAAACCGCATTATAGCGCTGCATGTAGCTGCTGTTTTGGAGACTGAGCCAATGCTCTCTAGTAAATGAAAACGATTAGATGGGAATTGGTGAGTGAAGTGACTGCTAGACTGATGGCATTTAGAAAGGCAGCTAAGAGAGCAAAGAATAGCTTTCTAGCTTTCTAAGATAGGGCTTAGTTGGTTTGGGTAGAAGAAAAGTGTGTTCTTCAGTTAGATATTTTGAGATGTTTATTTTACTTGTTTTTCAAGTGAGTTAAGAGTTTTAACATGCAAGTTCCAGAAAGGTATTGAAAAGTAACATCCCTTTGTAACATCCCTAGTTGTTAAATAGATATGGGTCTATTTTAAGAGAGTTCTGCATGTCTATAGAAATATAAAGTGCTTTTCTGTACACTACTACACTTGCCCTCACATTACCAAAAGACAATGATATCCTTCAACAAATTGCTATGTAAAATAGGTGAGCATAACTAACCCTATCTATGGTATTGAAACAAACTAAATTATACTCTATTAAAAATTTTCAGACTTGAGAGAAAGAAAAATATGGTGCCACATGCTTATATGGCTACTCATGACTTTAAATACTGGTTTTTCTTAGTCAAGTATCTTTAGATTAAGTAAGCAGGTACACTCTGTGATACTCATACCTGATCTACCACAATTGTGTTTCCTCGCCAAATTATCATCTGTCTGATGAGGGGTGAGCTAAAGGCTAGTATGTTTCAATTCAGTCTTAAAGGGACATGGTGGGGACTAAGAAAATAAAAATAATGAAGCATGATGATTACTTTTACATTTACAAGACTTCAAATTCTCTGGGGACCAGCAACAGCTTTTAAAAACTAATGGGCAGAGGCTGCTGAAGGTGATCTTTGGTGGAACTGGCAAGAGAGACAATCTGATACTCTGTAGGCAACACTGTGGAGTGACTACGTACCTCAGAGTTAGAATACTTGTGTTTGAAACCCACTCTGAATCTTATTAGCTTGGGTAAGTTACTTAAAGTATACTGATCTTAGTTTCTCCATCTATAATATGATAATACCTGTATCTACATCATCAAAGTGCTTAGCCTATGTCTGTTCATGACAAAAGCACAGGACATGTTAGCTATTTTTCTTATATTCTCTTGGGTAATCTCAGCATCATCTTCCTTGCTTCATTATAGGGAAGATAGGCTTGAGATCAAAGAGAAAGCATACTACATTTTACAAAAGTTGTAGTCTATGGCTGAGCCTAGAATAGGCTAATTGAACTTCTCTTAGGCAATAATAACTCAGGAATGTCATTGAGGAAGGGAGGTGGTGATGGGAGTTGAGAATAACATTGATATATTACAATTGTATGGATTTTACTGCTTCCTGAATGTTTTGTAGGCATGTTCTCAGTGAGTTCCTATGATAAGCTTGGGAAAGAGATTATCATGAGAACATAAAGGAAGTGATAAGTAGACATTCATGTAGATCCAAGTAGAATTTCTCAACTCACAGGGCAGGAACAACATTCTAAGTTTTAATATCCCTGGGGAGCATTAGTAAAACTTTGCTACCTTGGCCAGGAAATGAATTGAAAAAAATTTCTTTTTCAGGTTGTCACTGGAGTGAAATGATGAAGTTTTAATAGTGTTGTGTATGGATTATTTTCAGTGGGAATAGAGGATGTGCCAGGAGACAATGGGATCTCATAGTAGGTGAACCACTGTTTCTAGTACTTGGGGCAGGAGAATAAAGGGAGGCCTATTGTCCTATGTTTAAACATTTGAATGTTATAAATCAAGATGATAAACTGATAATAAAATATATTCTATCTTCCAACCTTGAGAATTTATCTTTACATTGACTTGGAAGGCCTGCTTAACATTTATAACTCTTAGGCCACTTGGAGTTCTAGACAGAACATCACAAGAAGAGCTGGCGCCAGCTCCAAACCCCGACCCCTGGGCTTCCTCCTGTTTCTTCCCACTCCAGCTCAGTCAACACAATGAGGAAATACATCCATGTGGACAGCCCAAGGCTCCATGTCCAAGCTTTGTCTACTCTCCATGCAAACAACTGGCCCTTGGCCATTCCTTCTGGCCTAGAGATGTGCACACTAGTTGTTATGGTGAGTACTTGGAAAAACCGGCCTAGAAAAGAGCTCCATACAGATCCTGGGAGTGAGCTCAGGGATACTTGGGTAAGTAATTTTAAATTCATCTGAAGCAGGATCATAGTCTAGAAGGGCTGGGGTAGGCCCAAGATGGGCTTATCTCTTTTACCCCCAAGGATTTCTGACCCCCTCAGTGGAGGTATAACTGGTGGGAAGATGTCCTAAAGCATGAGACTCACAGAGGGTCCCTCTTACTCAGGGATAATTGTCATACTGCTCCATGGTGTCTTGAATAACATTCACAACAGAGAGGAAAATAACATTTTCTAAAAATAACCACAGTCATTATTGACTTTCAAGTGTATATTAAACAACAGCCATAAGAAACTCACTACCATACACTCTAATTGCATCCCTACTGCCTCTCTCATTGTTGCCATTGTTTTGCTTTTTTGCCCCCTTCTGACGTTGTAATTCTCTTTCAGTTTTCAATAGAAATGTTGCCACGTGGAGAGCATAATGAAGCAGCTGCTTAACAGTTGCAACTAAACAACAATAAGACAGTTTAAACCAAAAAGTCTCCTCCAAGGAACCTTAGGGATATGGAAAACAATACCTAAATATATTTTTGGCCAGGATTGGAGCTAATCCTGACACTTTCTCAGAAGTGTCATGGATCCTCAACCATTGCCCATGATCAAGCCTTGAGTTTTAAATCTTCACTGAAAGATGTGGCTATAAGAACCCAAGACCACAGTCTAAAAAGCACACCAGTTCAGTGCTGATTCATAAATGCTATCCCTGAAAGGGTGGTTTTCACAAAAGAGCTCCCACTCCAAGTTCCACATAAATCAAAATCATAAATAAATAATATTATGTAAGTACAAAATGGACCCAGCATCCCTAAGATCCTTTAATCAAAGCTTCAGGTATTCTAAGATCAGGTTTGTTTTGATTTTCTTCAGGCTCCATTTTTTTTACTTCATGATAATGAAACAAAAGCTTTTCTAAAAACAGACAAAAATAAATCACAGCTATCTAGGGTAAATGCCATTCATATTTCCTCAAAAAGTCACCTTGTGAACTAATGTAATCAAAACAATGGCAGGAAAATGCTAAACTCTTTTTAAGTAACCATTAATTATTTATGAAAAGAGTCCATCGCTTACAAGTAGATTTAACTCAGGCTTGGGTGGGGAGGAAAACACTGAAGATTTTATTTACTGGGGCTGGTGAAGTATAATTGTATATTTTTATCAAAGGAAGCCTTCTACTCCTATGGAAATGCTGTGAAAGGGTAGAATTTAATCTGGCCTGTATCATGTACGTGAATGAACCTGAGTAATAATATATAGCATATACATGTTGTATAGTACATATATATAAAAAATGTGTATCTATCTCTCTATATATATACACACATCATACCTTATAAACATAATTTATATCAATATTTAATTTTCATTGTTCTTTAATATATGTATAATATATATACATATATATTTGTGTATGTGTATATAGCATAGAATAGCATAGAAACTCTAATTTCAGCCAGTGTCCACAATGGCAAATGATTTGTGTAGTTGAAACTCTAAGAATAAATAACTATTACTAAAATCACTGAATGCTGTAAGAGACTGTAAGTATAACAAGAACAGTCTTATTCTTAAACGATAGTTTCTAATTTTAAAAAATGTCAATTGATCTCATTTGATCTACACGACAACTCTGTGGAACACTGTGTCTAGGAAACATTCTCCTGCCTTGCCATCTGTTTCTACAGTTCCCACTTATTCCATCTATGAGCTACAAATGGGAAATTAGCTGCACTGATAAAGGAGGGAATAGACAGCAAAGGACTTGATTGTCCTACCTACGCTCTTTCCACTAAGCCACCGTCTCTCTAACAGTAGTCTGTGACATTTACATATGGAGGTGAACATTTTGTGCAGCTTAAATTATGTTTCTACACTGGGAACCTTCTCACCTTTTTCTTCAAAATTAAAGAACAAGACTAAGGGGAAGAAGCATTTGCTTGGTCAATTATGGAAAGAAACTAGGTTCAGGAATCTTCCCCTTCCCTTTATTTCGCCTTCTGTGTTTGTGTTCTCTTCAATTTACCCTTTTTCTCAAGTTATTCTAATTGACTTAATAGTATTATTCATTTGTCCCAATTCCCTAATTTTATTTATGTATTTATTTTTATTTATTAGGTTCCTCAAAGTGTCAGACGGACTCTTTTTCTTGGTCTACTGCCTTATACATACTTCTATATTTGGTTCTTTAGTACTCAGGAACAAAACAAAATAAGCACAATGGTTGCGTTAATGATTTTAAAACTATATTAACAATAGTATTTAGCAAACCGTTTGTCTTTTTTTTGCCTGCACATCATACCTTACTAACATAATTTACATCAATATTTAATTTTCATTGTTCTTCTTTAAATGTTAGCATCCTCTCCTCAACAAAGGAACATCAAACTATTTAGTCTATTCAGTCAGTTTCTTTGATATTTATCCCATTACTGGCAATTGATCTTGCTTCTGTACTTTTCCTGTCATCACTTACAACATTTCTGTTCTACAGATGAAGTTAAAGGAAATTAAGAAACCTTCATACAGCTAGTAAAAGACTGAGCCCAGAATTAATTCAGTTGCCTGATGAGAAAGACCTGCCTCTTAGCCACTCTGCAATTCTGTCTCTAGGAAACATTCTCACTCTTGCCATCTGCTTTCTACATTTTTTTCTTCATTCCATCTATAAACCACAAATGGGGAAAAGGCGATGAAGCATAAAGCACAGGAAGGAAAAGGGATTTATGAATATTTTCTTCAATATTATAGCAATTGGTATGTGTGTAACAGAGTGAAGGCAATTTGTGTTCCTGTCCCTGGTGTTCTTCTCCGGCAATTCTGATTTTGTACATGGCACAGAGCAGGCCCCGTGATCAAGGTCTTTTTTCACACATTCATGTATCTATTATCTAAAAACCATTACAAGTTTAATTTAGTTGAAATGCTATTCCGATCACACCCAGATTTTACATATAACGAACCTGGCTTCACCTGGGCTACCCCTGAGAGCCGAATGTATGGAGGGAGCCACTCGTTAGCAGCTACACCATCTTGGTAACTACTGTGCTCCACCACTCACATCTCTTGCTGTCCCGAACCCCACCCCTTCTCTTTCTCTTTCTAGCAGGGATGGAGGAGAAAATTGCTTTATATTTCTCAGCTCCATAAACTATGTCAATTTCTGTGGAAACAATATTAAATATGGTAATTTTCCCTCTCTTTTTCTTAATCCATTATATTCTCCAACCTCAGTCACAATGACCTTTGAAAGAAAACAACAGCAAAGGCGTCTGGGTAATGTCATTATGCTAATTTGCTGGCACTAATCTGTAGAAATCAAAAAGTAGTTATTAGAGTGGGATCACTGTAAAAGAAAAAAAGGCAAACCTTCCGCTCAGCCTCTCCTGTGCCTGCAGTCCACTTCAGCAGAGCTTTTTCTTTGTGTATTGAAAACTGACCATGATCTTACACTCATGTCCGGCCTGCACCTCTCTCACCTTAAGAAGTAATTGGCAGGGTTGGACTTGATCTTCTGAACTCTGCCCAGAATACACAAGAATGAACTCTGGCTGCTTTTCTGGGAGGGGGGCTCAAAAGGTGATTTGAGAGTAATTACTGGGACTATGCTTTGCAAAATCGGCAAAAATACAGCACTTTGCTAACCCTAATACAGTAAGCACCTGTAGAGCAGTTGAAGGTTAATACAACAATGAAAAGAAAAAACTAGGTAATAAGGCCACCATTTTTTATTTCTCACACTCCCCAAGCCCCACTTCTGCTCCTAGGCTTTCTTATGTGCCTGCTTGTCTTGCTAACAACAGAGATCTTTCACCTCCCCTTAGAGGCCTATCAATGCTCTCAGTCTGGGGTTTTCTAGGAGCCACCAAGAGCTGCAGATTCACCGAGCAGAATGATGCTCTAGAAAGCACTAAGTCTCTGTGTACGCGATCTGCCCTTGCTCTCTGCATTTTCTGAAATGAAAGAGGAGGGAGCTAGCCAAGTGCAGCAGCTCTCAGTCTTGCTGGTGGTAGATCTGACCTGCTGCTGAGGAGAGAAAAGGATGCAAGGAAATACCAACGCCCATATATTCTCTTTGGATCCCTAAACATGTTTTCACTGACTGCATTGTTTAAAAGTGTCTGAAAGAAATTATTTTGTATAATTTCAAAAGTATGGTAATGTTCACACTGAATCATATTTATTTTAGAAATGACAATCCTATATATTTTAATTGGAATTCGGTATAAATAGCCCTTATCTGTCTCATACTCAGACAGACAGCCAAGTTTGAAATTTGTCTAATAATTAGAGAAAAAATAAAAAGGTAACTATGCACAGTGATATTTTATTTTGACATAGCTGCTCAATTTTCCCGGAGATATAAATGTGTTTAATCCATCTACATTCTCCCACATACATTCTGGCAAAATTGTTGCATTATGACAGCAGAAATGCATTAATTACTTAAATGTTGCTTAACACTATAGCACTAAAGTACTTTATACAACGTGAAAGGACAGAAGGGGCTTTTGCATATTGTCAATTCATGGGTGACATTAGTAGGCTGAAAGTAGTGGCAGGCAAATGTGGCTGAGGGTTAAGTGCTGTGTCTTAGAACACCTGTGATTATTTTTAATACTGCTAGTCATTGCTGGAACTATATTCCACAGTGAGGATTTTTTGTTGGGGGGAGCAGTGTTGATCATAAACCTAGAAAATGAGACAGTTTGTTATGGGTAACCATACATTCAGCATAAAATATTTACGTTAATAAGAAAGAGGATTAGGAGTAGAAACTAACAGAAAACTGGTTTGATATGCTTTTACTTAAAGAAAAAAGTATAAAACCAGAGAAGCATACAGCTTTCAGCTATTAAGTATGGCACAGCACAGTGAGAGTAAAACCCACTTCTGTGGGCAGCCCCAGATCCCCTCTGAGACAGACCCAAGATAATCCAGGTGTCAGAGCACAGCAGGATGAACTGTGCTATCCACTCCCATATGGTTCCCAGCACCTTGCTCCGGTTCAGACACTCTCCCTGTGTCTCTGGATGGATTACTGCATCATCCATCCTCCTCAACTCATTCAGTCCACCCTTCTCTCCTCCAGTCCCCACAGGCTTTGTAGTTGCTCTTACAACTCCAATCTGATCATGTCAGCTCCTCACTAAGAAAGGCTTATGTGGTTCCCCAATAACTTCCAATAAATAGAAACTTACTGCCATGGTTAAGTCCTTTCACAACCAGCCCCTACCCTGCCTGCTGGTCTTTCAGGCATTTCCTCATCCATGCTATTCTCACTGGAGCCATGGAATACCATACCACAGCGCTCCATTAACATTGTCACCTCCAATTCTCTCCTTGCAATGTTCCTTCCTCCCGGAATGCTCTATGATCCCTTTTCTGGTCTCTCAAAACCCCGTCCATTCTGCCTGTTTCTCTCCAAATGTTCTTCATCCTGTGAAGCTGCCCCTGGTGCCTCTCTCCTGACCCAATCTCCATCACGGGCAACAGGTTTCCTCACCCACACCCTCCTAACACCTCGTTTATATTACCTGCCAAGTCCCACCCTGCCTGGCCATGCCTTTGCTTGTGTCGGAGCTCGGCCTCCTCCATTAGATGGTGAGGTCCTTGCTGCAGAGCTGGCACCTGCATGATTTCTGATGTCCTGGTTCCCAAAACGGCGCCTTGAACCTACCAAGTACTGAATTAATACTTGCCGACTCAACAACTTCATTTAATTCCTTGAAAGAGGCAATCAGTGGCTCCATTCTACCTAGGCAGCAGTGCTCTGTGGCTAACAATATGAATCACTTTAACCAGTATATTATGCTACATCTGTTCGGTGCTTTATAATTCCCCACGTGCAACGACAGTATGTAAGAAAGAAAAAAACAGTGAAATGTCAGTGCCTCGAAGGCAGAGCTTTGGGGATGCTAGAAGCCGCATAGGGATGTCTTCTATTGTTTTTCAGTAGGAACAGTAACAGTAGCCTTTGGTAAAGCAGACAAAAGCTAAAACAGCTCCAATTTTCCTATTCCTAAAGCTCCCCTTGCTTGGCAGTAGCTCTGGTTGTGTGGGAAGGCCTTTGGGACATCTCTCTCCACGGCTGCCAGGTAGCAGCTTTCGCCGTGGATGATGTGGCTCTTCCTGTCAGACTCCCTCCACTTGGTCGATTCCTTACATAAGGATAAATTAATGTTACATGTAAAAACAGCGGAGGTTATATGTGAGACCGAGATGGTTTAATAACTGAGCACATTCAGCCCGCTCCCTTCGGGGGAAAAAACCAATAAAGGTATTGACAAGGGAAATTGATGTTATCTTTGCAGACATTCATAGAGCATCACTAAAACAATCCCCACAATAACATTTGCCTTTTCATTCTCTGACTTGAGTTCCCTCTTCTGACCATGACTACTTAATATGCTCTCCATTCTCTGCAACTGAATGCAACAACAACAGTAGATTCAGAAGAGTAAACAAGGAAGAAGCAGGAGATAAAATCTTTGCTCTGCTACACACAGTCTTTTGAGCTTAAGCATTCAGCTCAACAGCTTAAGCAATGAGAATCTGGTTCCATGCAGCTAGGGGGAGCCCAAACACAGTTGAATGTGCTCTGATAAATGAAATTCATTTAAATTTTCTGTCCCTCGGCTTTGAGAGTGTCTTTTGAACGTATCCCCTTTAATTGGCCCAGGGTAGAGGCTAGGCATCTCTGATTGAAGGATGGAAAACCAGATACAGAATTCCCCAGATACATTCTAGAGGTTTATATGATGTTTGTGTTTCTGAGATGAGACCCTGTTTCCTGCAGTTGTACATAGCCACACCAAAAGTATCCAGAAAGATCATTTCATGGCTAGAAAAAGAAGAAAATTTAAGATGGGGTTATGTTGCAACTGGCTTTTCTCTACATAACCCACTTCTGCATTTAATTCAATGGCTTCTGTTATAGGATTTTTCCTTTTTTTTCAATATAGGGTTGTAATTACTTATACTAAAAAGAGTGTGCATGGATATGTGTGTTTAAATTTCAAATACAATATTTCGATAAGGAGTTTATAACATGTAAATTAATAACAAAAACCCTTAAACAATCAGGCTAGAAACGCTTCCTAATTTACCAACAGGCAGATTATATATTGGTTGTTCAAAAGTCTATCCACCATGTTAGAAATAAGAAATGATTTGTTTAGTTTCCCCAAACAAATAATAAAATTTCCTTAATGCACAATGTGCTCAATCATAACCTGAGAAGCAAGAAAATATAGTAGAGTCACAGTATCTACTGTGTGAACTTAAGCAAGCTATTAACTCAACTGACCATAGTTCCTTATTTTGAAGTGAGAGTTATCATACTTCCTTGGGTTATTTTGAGGGTTAAATGGGTTTCGCACATTGCTTGGCACACCGAAGTGCCTGTTACTCCTAACCCTTATGAAGAGTCTGACATAGTACTTGGGTAAAGTACTCTAAATTTGCTGAAAAAAAAATGAATAAATGAAAGAAATTTCATGTTCAATAATATCTTCATGGGATGTATCTCAGGATAGCATTTTCCTGACTGCTTCTCTCATCCTCTATTATTTTGAAACTTGGGTGGATGATTCCTCTCTCTTGCCTACTCCTTGATAGGAATGAGAACATCTCCAGATCTACTTTATTTTTAGACAGCTCTAAGCCCCAGCAAGATGAGGACTGTGGGTAGAAATGAGAAAGGTGTCCTCACTGTTGGGAAGAGGGCTATCAATGTTTAAGGCTCAGAGAAGAATAAAAAATATAAATACCAGTTTTGATTCCTTCAAATTATAGAGGAAGAAAGGAGGCTCGCATTAGGGATATAGGGATAGGAACATTCAAAGGGAAGAAATACCAGCATGAAGGACTATAGGAGGTTGTAGAGGGGAAAAAGCATGTATCAAAGAAGAAAAAGGGCATGAATTCTGGGAAAGGACTGATGGCATGCATGAGGGGAGGAAGGATATGCTGAAATATGTCAATGCAGAAAACTGGGGTAATAAAAAGGATCACAGAAAGAAACCGTGGTCTGGACTAGGCACCGTACAATTCCACAAGCAGGATGAACAGTAAGGAATAAACTACAGACCAGCCATGCACAGGTGTTCTGTGTGGGGTGAATGTGTTACAGGTTGCCTAAAGCTCTCAGCCCCTGTGGTGGGAAGAAGTTAATGACACTATTCAGTCAGAGGAAGGCAAAAAGATACTAGGTCAGGGACAAAGCTGGAGACTGGCTATCCCACAAGCAATTGCAGAGCAGCACAAGATAGAATCCCATTTGGAGGGTGGCACCATCAACAAAGATCAATGACACAGGCAGCTCAACCACTAAATTGGGGTAAAATCTTTTCAACTAAAAGGTCCTTCCCAGACTTACCAAACTCACTCCCTCATTTAGGCCCTGAAGATCAGGTCCAGTATTTCTGGCCTGGTTTTCAAAGCTAGACGGGTCCTTGACACTGTTGTTGCTGTACTCAGAGAAGCGTCTAAGGACAGGTTTAGTTTCACTTTGGGGGATCATATCCTCCCTTAGTCCCGTGTGTAAGGCTTGCCTGGAATCTATTTTTCCCTTTGTCTTCTCCCAGAGATAGATTTTCTCCTGCAATAGGAACTATAGTTCAGCAAGAAGCCTGTTTCCAGCCTTGGTGGTCCCCAGTGTCAGCCTGTGTGAAAAGGCAGGAAGGTCCTGTGGCTGGACCCACCTATTGCAAAGACTAAGGAATCCCCTAAATAGGGATGCGTGCTAAGGGAAGATTTTCCAGTTAGTGAGAGTTTGCATTTCTCAGCATCTTAATTGTAAGCCTAATAATCTAACAGAATGTACAGAAAAATGCTACTAGTATTTCTGTACTTAAAATTATAGAAGAAAATGGGACATTATTTAAGACAAAGGAAAACTTTTCTGACTAGTTCACGTGCATTTGTATATCAGTAGAATCTGGTTCATTTTGAGTTTGTGGAATTAAATGTTTTCCTAAAGGTAGTATGTGCACTGGCACCTAGAACAGTACCTGCATAAAGGAGATAATGGATGCTCATAGTTTATATACAGTGTGTAGCTCAAGTTGCCATCTTGAAACCAAACAGCAGCCAAAACATTTTACAAATGCTTTAATTGTTGTGACTTTTAAAAACCTGGAACAAAATTACTGAGATATGTGATTTCTCTGAGGGTGGTTACTAGCTCCAGAATTACATGCTTAAATAATGTGTCCTTAGTTTTCTGAAACTTTTTCCGAGACAGGGAAGTATCAGTACACCAAACACCTCACCATGTTTCAGTTTTTCTATTTATAAAATGAAAACTGCAATCCAAACTCAAAAAAACGCTGAGAAAACTAATGAAATGCCAAGGACAGGGGAAAAAACATGCTTACGTGACTGCATGTATGTGATTATATATTTAGTAACACATAATTAAATGTATGTTTTATATCTATATAATTAATTCATTAATTTTTCTTTGACTTATGAGAGATGTAAAATGAGTTTATACATGGAAATCGGACCAGTTAACTTAGATTTTATTTATTTATTTTGGTGGGAATAGGGTCTCACTCTGTCACCCATGCTGCAATACAGTGGCACTATTACTTTCACTGCAGCTTCCATTTCCCAGGCTCAAATGATTCTCCAACCTCAGGCTGCCCAGTAGCTGGGACTATAGGTACACCACCGTGGCTAACTAATTTTTTTTTTTTTTTTATAGAGACACAGATCTTACTTTGTCGCTCAGGCTGGTCCTGAACTCCTGGGCTCAAGCAATTCTCCAGCCTCAGGCTCCCAAAGTGTTGGGATTAGAGGTGTGAGCCACTGCGCCAGCCCTAACCTAGGTTTTAGTTCAATAACTCACTAGCTGTGTGACGTTGGCCAAACCACTAACCTTTTCTGAATCTTAATTTCCATGAGGCTCTGATATTAAAATTGATATAAAAATACTGTGTAAACAGCAACATATTTTATGAATGTACATTTTGCTGGACCTAAATGGATGCAGGAGTATAAATTCATACAGTGGAAAGACATTAAGTCACAGGTGAATTTCTTTGTAGCGGACAGATGCCTAAACTTAGATTTCGAAGATCAGAACACAGAGGAATTAAAATTAAATAGCATAAGGCCTTATGTAGTAAATAAGAACGTAAATTATATGTTTTAGAGAAATGTTAAGTATTTCCCCCTTCTACCCAAAGAATAAACAAGGACTTTTAAATACAGAGAGAAAAAAAAAAAAAAGTAGAAAGAAAAGGCTACCAATACTGCCTCATATGAAGCATATTCTCATACAGATGCATTTCCTGAAGACATTCAGGATCATGTTAACAAAACTGGACAAGGCAGCAGAGATGATATGGACTGGAGACACCAGTGTTTCGCTTTTCATTCCCTTCCTTTGATACAGTTGCTGGACTCCGACTCTGCCATGCGTCCACTGCCTTCCTCTAATATGCTACCATCACTTTATTTTCTCCACTTCTTCCCTAGGCATTTTCCTTTCCTTTGACTCTCATTCTTTCTACTACCATTGTAAAGTATAAAAATGTATAGCTGATACGTTCACACGGGAAGGTGAGTGTATTATTTCTCTGGTAATATACCCATTTGACTCACAGGCAGCTGCTCCAAGAATCCTAATAATCCTAAGAGACTCAAAAAAGTTAAGAGCTTGCGTAAATTAGTTCAACCATTGTGGAAGACAGTGTGGGGATTCCTCAAGGACCTAGAAAAAGAAATTCCATTTGATCTGGCAATCCCATTACTGGGTATATATCCAAAGGATTAGAAATCGTTCTATTATAAGGACACATGCACACGAATGTTCACTGCAGCACTGTTTACAATAGCAAAGACTTGGAACCAACCCAAATGCCCATCAATGATATACTCTACAGGGAAAATGTGGCACATATACATCATGGAATACTATGCAGCTATAAAAAATGATGAGTTCGTGCCCTTTATAGGGACATAGATGAACTTGGAAATCATCATTCTCAGAAAACTGACAAGAACAGAAAATCAAACACCCGCATATTCTCACTCATAGGTGGGTGCTGAACAAAGAGAACACATGGACACAGGGAGGGGATCATCACACACTGAGGTCTGTGGGGGGATCTAGGGAAGGGACAGCGGCGGGGTGGGGAGTTGGGGAGGGATAACATGGGGAGAAATGCCAGATAGAGGTGATGGGGAGGAAGGCAGCAAACCACATTGCCATGTATGTACCTATGAAACAATCTTGCATGTTCTTCACATGTACCCCAAAACCTAAAACGAAATACAGTGTATGAGTTTTGTTCAAGATGGCACAACCAGTGATACAGCCAGGGCTGAAATTCAAACCTGCATGGCTTCAGTGACTATATGTTCCTCTCTAAAACCTGAAAGCAAGTGTTTTAGGGGCATGAGGTTTGAAGTTTGGCAGGAAGTTGTGAAGAAGACAACCAGGGAAATGTTAGTTGGCAGCAACTCCTTTCTTTACCTTAATTTTTTTTCTGGGATGCAAGCTCAGATAAACCCAAGGATAAAGGTAGCCTAACAAAAGACCTCATTAGGCTGATGAACAGGACTATTGAGAAAAGAATGAAAATTACTCTATGGAAGGAGATGTCAATATCAAAAGTTTGCTTTGGAGTAGACGAAATCTGATGTGCAGATAGAGTCGTGGTGGAAGGAATGAGTCCTATTGCCCATCCCCTGAAGCCATAGCAGGCATACCGCTTGTCCATCTAGTGACACTGAGCTCGAGGCTAGATTTGTATACATTGGCCTGATGTGTCCAGGAAGACTTTTTTTTCTGTTCTTCAGTGTGTTCTTCCAACATATTCATAAAGAAACATAATCCATGTCAGGTCACTTTAGAGGATGCTATTGTAGTTACCTCCTGCCTTTGTATTACACATGTCCCACCTGCAAGCAATCGGCTGTCCTCCTCCTCTCCTCCCTCCTTCCCTACTTAGCTCCTTTACTTCTTTCTTTTCCTTTTCTTCCTTTCTTCCTTCCCTTTGTCCTTCCTTTCCCTCTTTCCCTCCCTCCCTCCTTCCCTCTTTCCTTGCTTCCTTCCTTTCCTGCTTCCTTCCTTTCTTCATTTCTCTCTTCTCTTTTTATTTCTTCCTTTCCTTCCTTCCCTTATCAAATATTTACTGAGGCTCTTCTATACGCACTGTGGTAGGCACTGGTGAAGAGGTTCTGCTTAACTGCGGTTCCCATGGGCCTTTAGTCTCCAATGTTCTTCTGTATGACTCTTTTACACATGATTTTAAAATGAATTTCGGTCAAATGCCAGATTCAGATTCTCCCTCCTCAATGTCTTTGAAAAGGATCATCTATCTACTCTTTTAAATAATAGCTTTTCCTACAGGTCTAACAAGAATGTATTTGCAATAAAAGTTTTGTACTTAACCTGGACATGAATCATTAAGGAATTTAAGATGGACTTTATCACCACCCTACAACTTTAAGTATAATTTTGTTCCTGGGTATGTAGACACTTTTTTTTTTTTTTTTTTTTTTTTTTTGGAAATGTAGCCATAGTTTCCATCAGATATGCAAAGGGGTCTATAACCTAAAAATAGTTAAAAGTCTCTAAGTCTCTGAGCTGTTTAAATTTAATAGTGATAGTGATAAAATTTCTAAAATTTGTTCTTCATCTAGGCTTAACATTACAGCTCTTTCTCATATGTCATCTGATTTCCTGATCACAATTGTGATGAACACAAATGAAGGCTATTATCATTGAGTATATCTTGACTGTACATTTTTAAAGTTTGGCCGTCTTAACATGATATAAAAAATTTGGGTTACTCAGCAAAAGGGACTGATGTAAAATTTAATTTACAACGTATATCTTACTTCAAATTAACATGGTGTAAACCCTATTCAATGAAAAGTCTTTTGATGCACTCACAAAGCATTAAAGCACATCTTTATGGGACTGCTTGGTGAAAAAAACCAGCGTTTCAAAGGAAGAAAAATTAGCAATTATTTTAGCCAGCTCTGCTTGCTACAGCCGCATATACATGATTAATAAGTGAACTGGATTTGTAGACACTGGTGTCTGATTTAGAGCTGACACTTTACACAGTAATAGTGATACTCTTGGGGGTAATGTACCCAAATTATCCCTCTTTCTACATTTACACAGAGAGGCAGAACATTCATCATCTATTCTTGCCTTTTCAATGTAGTGGGGGTGAGGGGCGTAAGAAGCAACCAGTGGTTACAATCTGAGAGAATTAGCCAGCCTTAACCTAGGAAGAAACTCAGGGGTCAAACTGTCTCCTGGAGGTTCAGATGCTCTTGAGTCAGGCTCCTTGTCCTTTTACCATAGGGAGGTCAGACTCTCACAGCCCAAAAAAAGCAGAACAGGAATTAAGAACTCAATGCTCTCGAGTTTTGTAAATAAAAATTGAACCACTCGTCACATCATTTTTACATCTGAAGTCAAGTTTTAGTGAAAATACAAGGTTAATAATCCTAGAAACTAGATTTCAGTGTGAAATACGCATTGGCATAGCCTTGTTACATCAGTGGCATACTGAGAAAAGAAACTGAGAACAGCTTATAGAGGAAAATTAAAAACACTGCATACTAGTACATTCATTCATTAATTCACTCAACAAAAATATATGTGGCCCACTCTAAGATATGTATCCAAATGAAATGAAAATGCATGTTTATACCAAAACCTTTACTCTGATGCATACAGCAGCTTTATTTATAACTGCCCCAACTGAGTATGTCTGAGGGATGTGAATTGGAACAACTCCATCTTAAATAGGAGCTGGGTAAAATGAGGCTGAAACCTACTGTGTTTCAGCATTCCCAAATGATTAAGGCATTCTAAATCACAGGATGAGATAGGAGGTCAGCACAAAATACAGACCATGAAGACCCCGCTGATAAAACACGTTACAATGAAGGAGCGGGCCAAACCCCACTAAAACCAAAATGGCCATGAGAGTGACCTCGGGTTGTCCTCACTGCTACACTCTCACCAGAGCCATGACAGTTTACAAATGCCATGGCAATGTCAGGAAGTTACCCTATATGGCCTAAAAAGGGGAGGCGTGAATAATCCACCCCTTGTTATCAAGAAATAACCATAAAAAAGGACAACCAGGCTGGGTGCAGTGGCGTATGCCTGTAATTCTAGCACTTTGGGAGGCTGAGGATATGAATCACCTGAGGTCAGGGGTTCAAGACCAACCTGGCCAATATGAAGAAACCCCATCTCTGCTAAAATTACAAAAAATTAGCCAGACATGGTGGACGGCATCTGTAATTTCAGCTACTCGGGAGGCTGATACAGGAGAATCACTTAAACCTGGGAGGCGGAGGTTGCAGTGAGCCAAGGTCATGTGACCACACTCCAGCCTGGGCAACAAGAGTGAAACTCCATATCTCAATCAATCAGTCAATCAATCAGGACAACCAACAGCCCTCTGGGCTGCCCTGTCGATGAAGTAGCCATGCTTTTATTCCTTTACTTAGTTAATAAACTTGCTTTCCCTTTGTGCTGTGAACTTGCCCTGGATTCTTTCTTGTACAAAATCCAAGAACCCTCTTCTTGGGGTCTGGATAAAGACCCCTTTCCTCTAAAATATTTCTGGTGACCATGAAGAGACTGTAGTGCAGAAACTCTGACTCAATAGCTACCTTTGGGTAAGTGTTGGGGTCTTGTAACATCTTTCTGGTGACCACAAGACCAACTATATACGGCAGAAATCTCCAATCCAAAGCCTAACTTTGGGTAAGTAGTGGGGTCCGTTAACATCTTTCTAGTGAACCACCAAAGCGACAATACTAAGGAGACCCCACTGACCCGAAAGAGACTGCAGCACTGAATGAATGACTATGGGTAAGTCGTGGGGCACCCGAGTAAAAAATGGGATTGGGTTAGAGGCCTAAATTAGGGGAGTGAGAGTCTCTAAGACAGAGTGGGTTACAGGTCCCTCTTAGTAAAGGGCAAGGATGCTTGACCGACCTCAGGAAGGTTAGAGTCCCTTCTAAGATTTAGGACTCAGTAAAGTCCCTCTGGACTAAGAACAGGTTACTGCTAATTAATCTGCCTGGCACAGCTGATGGCTGTGTGTGACAGGGTTAGGAATATACTGGAACAAGGGACATGGGGAGCTTTTTCCTCCATAAAAAGGGAGAAGCAGCCGCCTGAACTTTTCAGTGTTGCTGCAATGGGTGGGTCTTTTCTCTGACCTCCCTGAGCACTCCACCTGCCCCACCCTAACACAGGCAATACTTTCCTTCTTTCCTTTCCTTTTTTTTTTTTTTTTTTTCAATCTCTTCTTTTACTCAGAGCTACCATCTTGCCCAGAGATCACATGTTGAAACTCCTAGTTGGAGGCTGGATTAAAGATGACAGGGCCCATCTGAGGGCAAACTGAAGCCTTGCCAGTTTGATACTGGGGGCTAAGCAGAGTGACAATGTCTACATTTTATTACATGTATTTTGCTCTAGCCAGAATGAAAAAATAATAATTTGCCTTCATGATGTGGCTTGACCCCCAGGGTAATGGTGCCACAAGCTGGATCACTAGGGCCCCTCAAAGAAACCAGAAGTCTGGCATGCCAACAAAAGGGTAAAATTTTCTTACCAGTTAGATTTCTGACTTATCTTTCTCTGTGCAAATGGTGAATAAATGGTAAAAATTTAAAAAAAAATTAAAAAAATCTGTTTATCTCCTCTGTAAAATTTGAATTAACACGAAAAAGAATTTTAAGGCTAGTCTTAAGCTGCTATATTGTGTGGTATGAATTTGTTTTTCTGTGGAATAAAACATGGGCTTAGAATACTTACAAGCCCACTTTTCAAGATGACCCAGCAAATCAATCAGTAACAAGGTTGGCTATACTTCTCTAAAACAACCAAAAAGCTGGACCAAGTCTCCACACTGTTTTATGTCCTTGGAAGCTTGACTTTTTAACCACGTGGCAGTACTTTCTCTTAGTCTACGCCTTTCAGGGAACAGGAATTTTAGAGTTCATATCACAGCTAGCTCTAAACATCATATTAAATACTTACAAGGCTTTGCAAGCTCAGAATAACGACTCCAGGCTTCTTCTAGGAAAGAAAGTGGGGACTGCCCCATCTTGTAGCTCAGTAACTAAGATTTCTGTACTTTCACAGTGGCTGTCCAGGTTCAATTCCCCACTTACGAATAAGTAGTTTCTGATTTAATATCCATGTGAACTTGTCCATTCTCTTCTCCATGAACCAGCTTAAATTTACCTTTCTCTAAGTACCTAGGAGGTTACCTCTGGCAAAGTTCAGAAGTTAGAAATATTGGCCATTTGGCATGGTTCAAGTTGGGCTAATAAGAGATCCAAAAGGAATTTTTAAAGAGCACTATGGTTAAAATTCAGCTTAATTAAATGTGGATAAACAAGCGATAGATCTCCTTAAAAGGCTTTCTGTTTTACTCTTCTTGAAACTTGTTTTTCTGGAAAAAGGTTTTCTTCCAGTTGACTGAATTATTTTTCTCCATTTTTTTGCCTTGCTACTCTTAACGCACACACGAGAGGCCCTAAAATAACTTCTGGTAGCCTGGGAATCCCTAGGAAAAACACAGGCGGTGCCACAGATCCCATTTTGGGAAAAACAAACGAATAAAACCTCTGTCTTCCTCATCAAACCCCAGGAATTAAAAGCAAATGATCCCTTTCAAAATCAAAGGCTCTGTTTTGCTTTGCATTGTGTTATCTGATGGCTTTGAGTTTTGGGAGTATCAGAAATTACTTCACATTATGAGAGCACTTTGGTGTGTAATAACTAGGTAGGAAATATACTTTAAGTGATGGCTAATAGTAGTTATGAAAGGATACTTGTCTCTTTCCACACTTGGATCAGAGAATCACGTTCTTGGCCACCTGGAAGAAAATAAAATACCACCCCCCACCCTCCAACCACTGAGAGATGAGAATATGATGAGACAGGAACATTTTACAAAATGGGCTGATAGGCTTTGGGTTGCTTTGCAATTACATGCAAAGTAAAAGCACTGCACTATCTTCTCCTGCAGTATTTTCCTCCTTTTGGTGATCCAGGATCCAGTATAGAATGGTGCTCTTAATTTTGGGGATCTGTCTTTGCCTTCAGCTGCTTATTTGGCCCTAGAAACACATGCTTTCTGGTCCTATTCCTCCAAGTGCCCCACCCTGAAGATAGTAATCTGATTAAGAAAGTGGCAAATAAAAAATCTTAGAAGTGCTAAATCTTTCTGTCTGTGCATTTATTTGTTGTTGTGCGTTTATATATAAAAGAGCTCTAATTCACTTAGAGAGGTAAGTGCTTAAATTTTTTGCCAGAATAATAGAAACTTTAATGCCTTTTTGTTCACATAACTTTAAGTAATCTTTTGGAAATAAAGACAGTTTTAAAGATTACTGGTAAACTAAAATGTCTTGAAAATGTAGACATTTGGTCTAAATTAAGGTCAGATATTATATTTGCTAAATGCTTTAAGGTCAAACTGTTTCTTTGACTTTACAAAAGTCTTCAGTGTACCTACCTTTAAGACCTTAGATTCAAGATAAGCCCTGGGGATATGTGGAATTAGCCATACCCCCTACCTATACAAAGGAAATTATAAAGAAAGATTTTATATAACAAAGAATCTTGCATGGTCAATTCTTGTCCTAAAGTAAAATGTCCAGATTTTTAAAAGGAAGGATGTTTAGGGCAAGTCAGGAAGTCTAAGGATGTCTCAGATTGTCTGTATAATTCATGAACAGATTTGTGAAAGGAAATGTATGCAAGAAATGTTGTCCAATTCAAACGTTGTTAAACATCCTAAATGCTTCATAAAATGCCACTGTAACTGTTACTGTAAATCTTGCCTGCTTAAGGAAAGGCAAAACCAGGGCACATGTGGAGTTAGCCACGCCCCCTAGCTATGTTGGAGTGTAAGCTTTTATCTGTATTCTGCCTGGTGTGTCCTAGGCTAGACCCCACACATAGTACACAATTTAAATTGCTTATTAATCAAGGTTTTCACCAAAAATAAAAGTCACTAAAAGTTAACCTTGTAATATGTAACTGAGACTACTGAGGAAACAATTTTACGTGTAACGTGTGTAAGGAAACTAAAATGTACTTTTGGTAAGAGATAAGAAGACACAGGAATGTGGGTTTTTGCCTCAAGAGTTAAAGAATTGTTTTAAGTTAGATGAAGTAAAGCTAAAGGTTTGAACAGTTGTAAAAGGTTTATAAAAATTAATTATAAGAGATTCTGCAAGTGAACATACTGACTAAAGTTAAAGGCTATTATTCAGGTTTTTCATAAATTAAATATTGGAATAAAAGCACAGCAGATTTTTCACAGAGCACTGATCTGCTCTTTTGCAATAATAATAAAGGGTTAAAAAAGGTTTATAAGAATCTTACCTTATTGTTAAACACTGAAATTGGGTAAATATGTATTTAACATGTTATTAAAAATTGGGTTTGACATCAATAATGCACTAATGCAACAGTGACATTTGGCTTATCTGGTATGAAAATCATACAGGAAGCATTATCAAATATGCAATGCAATGTTGTTTGGTTTTCCTTAGGCTGTATCTGTATGAATATTTTATTGGTACATGGTCTAAAATATTGGGAAATTCCTATAATTCTAATGAGTTAGTTGTAGGTTTTTGATAATTATAATTGTTACATAAAATCATTGTATGCCACAAGGTTAACCACATTTCTCTGTCAATTGTGTTTTTGACTATGGCTCTCCTAAGATGTTTTGCCATCCAAGGACAATTGGTGTCCTGTTTTAAACCTCTTCAAAACGTGGTTCATAATCAACTACAGCACTCTAACAGATGTACTTAAATCCAAGTTTCTAATAGCTTTGTAAATTGTAACATTAGAATAGAAGAAACAACTTTCAGAACTCTTTTGAAGAGCTCGAATGTTCATTAATATCAATGGGAACAGGAGTTAACTAAATTAATGGAACCAATAGAAAACAGAAGTAATTTTTTTTAGCTTTTTTTAAAATGCTGCTCATTCTTTGTTTTTCAAAATCAAGGAAACTTTTCTTTTGAGCTATTTACAGCTTGTAGCAACTGAGTAAAGTATACTCCAGTGAACAAAATTTGGAGCATATTTGCTTCTCTCTACCTGATTTCTCCAGAACGTGGAAACTAGTTGAGTTTTCTTAACTTATGGCAATAGAGTTATTAGATTTATTTGTGTAAGTACAATAAGAATCTGTTTTACTTTGTAATGGGAAACAATTTTTAAAACTGATTATTATGCCAAGGCTTTGACTGGAGTGGTGTGTTTTCCTTTAAGTAATTAAACTTAACTTACAAGGCCAATAAAAGCCCCTTGGGGAACTGGCCTCATACCCTGACTACACAGTTCTGGTACAGGGTTTCTGATCTGTGGTGAGTAATGAATGTCACTTTCTGACAGGTCCAGAAGCTCCATCTTGAGACCTCAAGAGGAAAAAAAATTACCCAACTTACAGGTATTTGAGGGTAAAAACCCATGGCTGGGCTTGGCTTTAAAAAAGTCTTATCTGAAATTTCTTCTATGAAAAAGAGTTCCATCAAAGTCCATTTAAAAAGAGCTTATGTGGAAAATAATTATTTTTGCTGAACTTTACACAAATTATCAGGCCAAGTATAATAAAGCAAATCAGGCATATTATGATTTGTCTGTTGTAAAAATGGGAAAGTGGAGAGAGAAATATTACATTTCAAGAACTACAGTATACTTGTTATTAAATTCTAGTCTCACTGTTTTTTACATTTGTTTAGGCTAACCTTGCTTATTCCTGTAAACCAAACAGTGATCTCCACTATTGCTCAGAAGAAAAAAGACAGGCAGGTAATGTAAAAATCTGAATCAGTATTCTAATTCTGGGCATATTACAGTCAGCTAACAACCCCATATCAGCTTAGTTCCAACAGCTGCCTAGTTCATGAAAAGCCTTCTAACTTAATTTACTTGGAATAACTTTACTTACATTGCTTTACTCTTGTGAATATATTGGTATTATACTCATTGTGTAGGAATACAGAACAAGCTTACTGAATGTTTTCTTAAACTAAACACTTATTAATCTTCCAGATATCACCTCTTGTTGAAACTCAAGAGTCCTGAATGCTCCTTGCCATACTGATGTTTTCTGACTGAGCTCCTCTCTACCATGAACACAAGATAACTGATAGGCAGAAATATTATCACCCCTATTCAGCCTGAAGAAGTTACAGAAGATGGATTTTCATCCCTCTGCAACCGTTAACATTAAGAGTTCTCTCATAAAAGGGATGGGGAAATGTCAGAGACATGTGAATGAGACCGACTCCATCTAGTTTTGTTTGTTTTTTGAGACTGAGTCTTGCTCTGTCACCCAGGCTGGAGTGCAGCGGCACAATCTTGGCTGACTGCAATCTCTACCTCCTGGGTTCAAGGGATTCTCTTGCCTCAGCCTCCCAAGTAGCTAGAATTACCGGCACATGCTACCTAACCCAACTAATTTTTCATTTGTATTTTTAGTAGAGACAGGGTTTCACCACATCAGCCAGGCTGTTCTCAAACTGCTGACCTCAGGTGATCTGCCCACCTCAGCCTCCCAAAGTGCTGGGATTATTGGCATGAGCCACTGCGCCCAGCCACATGCCCATCGTAAATAGGAGCTGAGTAAAATGACGCTGAAACCAACTGGGCTGCATTCTCAGATGGTTAAGATAGTTTAAGTCACAGGATGGGATAGGTCAGCACAAAACACAGATCATAAAGACCTTGCTGATAAAACAGGTTGCAGAGAAGGACCTGGCCGAAACCTACCAAAACCAAAATGGCCGTGAGAATGACCTCTGGTTGTCCTCACTGCTACACTCCAACCAGAGCCATGACTGGCAGTTTACCGATGCCATGGCAACATCAGCAAGTTGCCCTCTTTGGTCTAAAAAGGGAAGGCATGAATAATCCATCCTTTGTTATTGTATCATCAAGAAATCACCATGAAAATGGGCAACCAGCAGCCCTCAGGGCTGCTCTGTCTATGGTGTACCCATTCTTTTATTCCTTTACTTTCTTAATAAACTTGCTTTCACTCTGCAGTGCAGATTTACCCTGAATCTTCTCTAGCATGAGAAACAAGAACCCACTCTGGGATCTCGATTGGGCCCCCTTTCCTGCTAACAAATAGACTTCTGGATGTCCTCTACTGAGAGATGAATAAATACATCGTAGTATATCTGTAAGATGGGATACTACTTGGTAATAAAAACGAACAAAGTACTGATACATGCTACAACATGGATGGATATCAAATGCATTATATTAATTGAGTAAGTCAGAATGAAGTTCTAATATTGTATTACTCCATTTATTTAACATTCTGGCAAAGGCAAACTATACGGACAGAGAACAAATAAGTAATTGTCAGGGGTAAAGGCTTAACTAAAGACTAGCGTGTGTGTGTGTGTGTGTGTGTGTGTGTGTGTGTGTGTGGTATATGTGTTCATATGGGTTGACAAAAATATTCTGTATTTTGATTGTAATGTTGTTATACTACTCTGCATTTATCAAAACACATGGAACTCTATCCCAAAAAGATACATTTTATTGCATTCATATTTTTAAAAAATTAATTTGAAAAAGGTGGCAATAAAGTATTCTAAGTTAAAAAGCAATTTCAGTTGACATTTTGTATTTCTTGAACTCCTTGAGAAGTTTGAAGATGAAAAAGCAAACAAAACAAAAATAAAATACAAAAATTTTTCCTTAACCTTAAATTTCACAATATAATGAACAAGATAAACTTGTAGGGAAAAATACAAAGTTTGGAGATGGTACACCATCTCAACCAAACGTTATGTGCAATCTAAAGTACGTGAAAGATCAATTATTACTGGAATAGATGTTCCCTTCCGGGTCAATTTTACCTAAGATATATTCTTACAGTTGTTAACTTTTGCAGCTAAAACAAAACCAGCTCCTCAAAAGTAAAAGCTGGGGTTCCCATGGCTGACTCAGTGGCTCTCTATCCTAAGGTACAATGTGGGGCTGGGGGTGCTGTAGCACTCTCCTCTCCCACTTCATTATCTGAACCACTGTTATTCAGCAAGATGTGGCCTCTACCCCTGCTACTGTCTTTTTCCTACAGCTATACTGATTCCACAGTGGATAACACATTCTCCTCCCAAGAACTCACGGTTTTAGGGGGTGTCAGTGGGATATCAAGAGAAGTAAAGAGCTTTTGGGGACCACAGAAGGGGCAAGGCTTATTTCTTTATCTATGCTGGATATATAGACTTGATAGTTTTTAAAAATGGCTAAACTGCACTTCTTGTGAGCTTTTTTCACCCCCGAATTTTCCATCCCCTGGGAGTCTGTTGAGCAGCTCCCTCCCTGCCTTATCTCACCAACTATAGTAATGAGCTCCAGGGGGACCTCTCTACTGCCTTTGAAGTAACACATTTCTCTGAATTTCTTTGAAATTTCTCTTCTGTACATTGTTTGTTTCTGGTTTATTCTGACTGTCTCTTGTAGCGGGGGGTCTGACAGTTGTTGGAGGGAGGGGAGGTCCAACATGACAGCTCAGGAGTGTGTAAATTAAACAACACAAACATAAACAAAACAAAATAAGAAGAAAGAAGAGGGGAAGAGAAAAAGACCTCCCACGCCCACTGCCAGTTCAGGAATGTAAGCCCTTTCACTGGAGTTACTGAAGCATCTTGCAAGCTGCAGGCAGAGGATGACAGCCAAGGACAGATGCAGCTGGGATACCTGAAGCTGTCACTGAGGAAGTGGCCTGCTAGAGACAGGTTCTAGGGACAGCAGAGGGACAAGCCCAGGGGAGGAGCACAGAGGCAGAGCAGGAGAGGGACTCTGCTCTCTACTCCACTCCCTGGGGTGTTTTGTTTTGTTTTGTTTTGTTTGAGACAGTTTCACTTTTGTTGCCCAGGCTGGAGTGCAAGGGCTCTATCTCAGCTCACTGAAACCTCTGCTTCCTAGGTTCAAGCAAGTCTCCTGCCTTTTTAAGTGTAAGGATCCTGCATCTGAAATAGTTTAGGATCCCCACATGCCAACCAGAGGAAGACACAGCATATCGGTTTTAATCTTTATATTTTCTACATGGAGAGACTTAAACATTTTTTTTGAAAACTCAGGAGACGGGAGATTTGATTTAGCATTCAAGAGACCCGAAGGAAGTTATAAAATGCAGAAAGAAACCTGGTCCAGAACCTTGATTTACCCATCTACTAGCACTCAGGAGGAAAGAATTAAATTTCAGTCTACAGAGAATTAATCAGCCACTATCTCCAATTGATTAGATTGCAACTTGGTGGCGCCATAGTGGGAATATAAAGAAAACCAGATTGCACTGGCCCTTGAAACATGAAGAGGGCTGTCCCCTCCCAGGAAATTCAGTGTGAAATAAAAAGCCAGACTGACAAAGTCAGCACAATGTTATTTGGCTTTATTTTCATAAAAATACTTGTCTGAGAAGACCATTACATTTGGAAATGAGGGCTAGAGGTCGGAGCCCTCCGGGAAACTTGTGATGCTCTCGCAGAGCAGCAGAAGGCAGAGCGCAACTTTCTCAGTTGAAAGGATGCTGGGAGATTTCACTTCTGCTTTTCTGGGCTCCTTCTGAAGATTTGCCTGTGCTTTTATTACCACATCTCAGACTCGTATCTCAACATGGATTCCTAATTTCCTTAACCCTAATTCTTACCCTACACAGTTAATTAGACTGTATAATCATCCTTAACTCCTCTAACTTCTTTCTTGCCCTCCTGAGGTAGTCTTCAATTCTTTATTTTTCTTTTGTGAGATATTTTATCTTTTTTGTTTGTTTTGTTTTGCTATCACTTAAAGTCCCTATCACCACCTATGTAAACTCTGTCCACACCCTTTAAATGTTCTCTCCCTGGTGCCCTCCTACCCTTTACCACTCCCCAGTTTAGCTGGGGGAGATTTTTCAGTTGTGTTCTTTTGCCTCTGTCTCCCCACATGAAGGGCAGATCGATGTCTACACCTTTTTTTTAATTGGTCCAGGAATCACGGATTGCAGCTAAGAGTTTCTAAAGTCTCATTAGAGTGAACAGCAGATAACAAAAACAGATTCTTTTTTAGCTAACATGGGATACTCGACAAAAATTAAATATGTAATAATTATATAGAGAAAGTCTCAATCAATTCCAATGAATGAACATCAGAATATGTTCCCTAACTCTACTGCAATAAAGTTACAAAGCAATAATTTTAAAAAGAGGCAAAAATATTACCTAGTCCTGTAACTAAAAAGCTTGATATTAAATTACCCTTGGGTGTGAGCAGAAATCGTAAGAGAAATTATAAGGCAATTAGAATTGAATGACAATAATATCTTTGCATATGAAATCTTGCAGGGCACAACTAAAGCAGAAATCAGAGGAAAATGTATAGCTTTAAGTATATTGATCAGCAAACATAAACAAAGACATCGAAATAAAATGAGCCATGAATCCTACTTGATTCATTGGAAAGAGAATGGACCAAACTGAAATAAAGAGATTACTGTTAATAAAGTAGGCAGAAATCATGAAACATTGAACAAAAGTACAGTTATGAATATGACTAAAAGCTAAAGCTACTTTGTTTAGGACTAGTTAAACAAATATCCAGTAAGAGTGAGGTAAACAAATATCCAATAAGAGTGAGGAAAGGATAAAGACCGTTGTTTGTTTGTTTTTTTTTTTCTTTTTTGAGACAGGGTCTCACTCTGTCACCTAGGCTTAAGTGCAGTGACATGATCTCAAGCTCACTGCAACCTCCACCTCCTGGGTTCAAGCGATTCTTGTGTTTCAGCCTCCTGTGTAGCTGGGATTACAGGCGTGCACAACAGCATTTAATTAATTTCTGAATTTTTTTCATAGAAATGGGGTTTCACCATGTTGACCAGGCTGGTCTCAAAATCCCAACCTCAAGTGATCCTCCTGCTTTGGTCTCCCAAAGTGCTGGGATAACAAGTATGAGCCACTGCATCCATCCTCTGGCAGTATTTTCAATTATACAAAATACACAATAAAAATTTAGACATAGCTAGAAATACCATAGCAATTAAGAAAAAAAAAAATACCTCAACCACTAAATTCACAGCCACTAAATTCACTAAAACATGTGAAAACGCAAATGCACTATCTCTCTGAAAAAATATATAAAATTACTGTGGCTGTTTATTCTTTCTATAAACATCCACATGTGCTTCCAGAATCTTGCCACTCCAAAGAAGTGAAATCTATTTCCACTCGTTTGAACAGGGCAGGTATATGCCTGCTCTGAAGAGAAGAATTTGGCTATAGATAGCCACAGAAATTCCCATGCTAGGGCCGGGTGCTGTGGCTCAGGCCTGTAATCCCAGCACTTTGGGAGGCTGAGGTGGGCGGATCACTGGGTCAAGAGATCGAGACCATCCTGGCCAACATGGTGAAACCCCGTCTCTACCAAAAATACAAAAATTAGCCAGGCGTGGTGGCACATGCCTGTGGTCCCAGCTGCTTGGGAGGCTGAGGCGGAAGAATCGTTTGAACCCAGGAGGCGGAGGTTGCAGTGAGCCAAGACTGCCCCACTGCACTCCACCCTGGCAACAGAGCAAGACTCCATCTCAAAAAAAAAAATTAATAAAAAAATAAAAAATAAAAAAAAAAAGGAAGAGAAAAAAAGAAAAAGAAAAAGAAATTCCCATGCTGTATCTTTCTCTCTGAGAAAGCCACCATCATGTTGGAAGCCAAACTAGCTGATTTAGTTAGAATATACGGAAAAACCAGATGGAGAGGTCCACAGGAAAAAGAGCAGTGGCCTTAGCTGAAAGCTGGTATCTACAGTCAGATATGTGAATAAATGAGCCTCTAGCTAATTTCAGCCCCGGTTCTTCAATCCTTCCCACTAAGGAGCATTATCACTCAGGGACCAGCCATCCCACCATAATCCTGTCTGAATTCTTGACCCATGCTATCTGTGAGGGAAAAAATAATTACATTTCACCCCTATTTTGGGGTAACTGGTTACGCAGCTATAGTAATTGAAACAATAGCCAAACCTGAGACAAAATTAGCAAATTGAGTTGATCAGGCCTGAGTCGTGGCTCATGCCTAAAATTGCAGCACTTTGGGAGGCCAAGGTGGGTGGATCAGGAGGTCAGGAGTTTGAGACCAGCCTGACCAACATCGTGAAACCCCATCTCTACAAAAAATACAAAAAATTAGCTGGATGTGGTGGCATGTACCTGTAATCCCAGCTACTCAGGAGGCTGAGGCAGGAGAATCTCTTGAACCTGGGAGGTGGAGGTTGCAGTGAGCCAAGGTCATGCCACTGCACCACTGCACTTCAGCCTGGGCAACACAGCAAGATTGTATCTCAAAAAAAAAAATAATAATAATAAAAAATTATCAAGGGCAGTATTAACCACTTCACTTATGAGCATAGATGAGAAAATCCTAAATAATTATGTGACCAAATCCAAGAGACTACTAAGAACATTAATTTGTCAAGCAATATTTATCCTGAGAGAAAAATGGTTGTTTAACATCGGAACATCTATCAACATAAGGCATCCTATTAGTGGCCTAAAGGAGAAAAAAAAAGAGTCATATGTTTTTCTCAGTAAATGTAGAAAAATGACTTTAAATTAACTGTAATACATACTTATGAATATAAGCAAACTAAACAAATAAACCAAAAATGTCTCAAATATCTGAACTACTAAGGCACTTCTAGAACTTTATAGAGTATATGCCAAATCTATAGCAAATATCCTGCTCAAAGAAAATTCACCGTATGCATTTTTTTAGAGCTCTGGAAAAAAGATAAATATGCCCATTAACTCTGTCACTGTTTTTGGATACAGTACTAGAAGTTCTAGCAAACACAAAAGCCCAAGGGAAAAAAAAAAAAAAAAAAAGTGAGACAAGGACTGAAAAAAATTAGCACAAACCGATAACTATTTGCAAATGTACAATCATTTACATTGGATAATCAACAGATTTTTTTTTACAGATATCAAAATAAACTGAAAAACTGATGTGTAAAATCAACTTGCACATACTAATGACATTAATCAAAACCAGTAATGCCAATTTAGAGAGATGAGAGAAAATAAGAACCACTCATAATAACTACAGAAAAAATATCTAAAAATTATCTTGACCAAAAGTTCACAAAGTATTCATAAAGAGAAATTTTAAAATCTATTATGTCATAAGCATAAATTTAAATACAAGTTGATACCTTATTCATGAATTAGATACCTTATATTTTAAAGGTGTGTATTATCAATAAACTAATTTCAAAATTAAACATATTTCTCCATAAAAATGGCAGCAGAATCAGAATTGTTTTAATGAAATTCAATGAATTTATTCAAGACTGTACATAAAAATTAAAATCATAGATTACTAAGTTAATTTTCAAAAAGTAGACCAAAGAAAACCTGACAGTCTTTAAGACACATTCTAAAACTCTAATGATAAAAACATGAAACTACCACAGAAATAAACAAACAGACCAAATTAGATAGAATAATGTATAAAGAGTTCTATAATCATACAGGAACTAAAGCCATAATAAAACAATAATAGAAATCTATAAAGAAATAATTATGTGAAAGATATTTGAGAGAGAGAGATTCATTTATGGATAACAGGGTTGAACCCCCTATCATATACTATACACAAAAGTAAATTTCAAAAGTGTGGAAACTAAAAGAGTAATGTTAATACAATAAACTAAGGAAATACATTTGCTACCTTGGAGTGAGTACATGCTTAAACAGGACTTCAAAGTACAAACTATAAAGAAAATCATAAAATAATTGTTGGCTTTGACTACACTGAATATTAAGTATTTATGTTCACCATATGTTACTATTTAAAACACTGAAAGGTGACACCCTTTGAGAAGATAATTCTGACATTTAAAATCTTGAAAAGATTCATATAAAGAATATTCAAGAAATTTCAGAAAATCAACTTCCCAAAGGAAAGAAAATTAAAAATGGAGAGAGAATGCGCAAATAAGGTTCAGAGAATGAGAAACCTTAAAGTATAACAGGAATACAATTAATCAGGAAAATACAAATTAAAACTACCTCAAGATACCAATTTGTACCTATTTGACTCACAATAAATAAAAGTTGAATGATAAGTATTGATAAGAGTCAAGGAAATAGGATGTTTACTGGTAGAAATGTATAATATAGATCTACAAAACTAAAAAATCTATAAGGACTTAGTACAATTATTTATGTGTCTAATCTAGGGAATTTCAGTGCCACTACTGGATATTGCTTTAGCACAGCAGTCTTCCAAATGAGGTACTTGTACCTCTGAGAGTACACAAAATCTATCCAAAGAGGTATGCAAGCACAAATAGTTTCAACTGAATCAATTTTCCAATCTTCAGATTTCTTATATTCTTAAACTAAATGGTTGGCTTTCTCTTTTCCACTATTCCTTTCATTATTTCTCTTATTTCACTGTAAGAAGAAAGGCCTGCTACTTACCTGTCCAAAATCTTACAATGTTCCAGGATTCAAACACCTAAATCCCTGATTCACACAAAGAGACAATGCGAAGTCTGCAGGGTGATATATGACATCAGAAGCAGGAAACTTTGGTCAATGTTAGAGCATTCTGAATTCAAATGTATCAAACAGTGTGGCAAACAAGTAAAGTTATAGCTCTTTTTATGTCTTCATTTCTTCCACTCTTGACTACTGACAAAGAATGCATGGGTTTTCAGGAAGCAAAACTAGTAAAGTGTTGCTAAGAAAGATGATGGTACATTGTTTCATCAAGATAAATGCAGGACTCAAAAGGAAAGATTGTACTTTTTCTACCTGTTTTAGGCTTGTAGGAAACACGCTGGATAATCTTAATCGGTTATGAAAGGCTCCCTTGTCACTGTTTTGTTGTGAGAAAGGTCGAGGGGAGTACCTGTACTTTAAATCACCCTTCTCTACCTCAGTTACATATTTTGCATCATTTTAAGAAAAAAGAGGAAAAAGTTCCATCTTTAGTTCTCACAGATAAACACTACATCACTAAGTAAAACCAAAAAAAAAAAACAAATTATATGAGAAGTGTTTGTATTTTTTGAACATTTATTTGGATCCTTAGGAGAAAAATAACTTTTATGAAGTCATTTCTTTGAGGTTAACTTTTATGAAGTTCATTAACTTTTATGAAGTTTATATAGGCTACGGAAGCATTTAAGACTTGGACACATATGATCACACAAGATAAGGAAAAACTTAAACATAAATTTCATCATGGGAGTTATGATAAGATGATCAATAACATACTTTGAAACATTTTTTTAGAATAAAAATCCTGAGGAACTGAAATAAGAACAAAATTGCAGAAGAAAAAAGAGCAATGTAAGATTGCTGACAGTTTAAAAAGCTTTAATTTAGTGAAGATCCATATCTTACAGTGTGTTTAGATTTTTCTAAATGCCATTTATGTTTTGACTAAAAACACAAAACAAAAAACTGGTGTCTTAGAAAAAATGGCTAATTCTGGGTCTGCAGCAGAGCATTTATAAGGTGAGGCTTGCCATGCCTGAAAGAAAGACGGTATTAAAAACTACTAGGGTCACATCAAAAGGAGACAAAAGCTAACATAAAGGAATTACCATGGTCAAAAATGGAAAAACATGAGCACCAAAAAGACTACAATAGACTGAAACACATATGAAGTCTAGAAGTTCACAATGACTAAAAATAATAATTATTATTATTATTTATAACCATGGAAGGTTGCCAGGGCAACAACTCATTATTCTGAAAACTGATGAAGGGAACAGATGAAGTATTCATCTTGTGTTTTCTACTGAGCTGTTTTTCAAAGTAACCAAATAGTTGATAAAGTTTTTTTTTTTTTTTTTTTTTTTTTTTTTTTTTTTTAGAGAGAGCCAGGGATAATAAATGTAGAATGATAGAAAGTCACTATTTTGTAACCTTAATGGAAGATTGGATCTGATCACAGGCAGCTGCTAAAACTATTTAACTGACTGATGATGAATACTAAATGAATGGATAAGGCTGACAGCATCTGAACCACTGATCAATCTTAACATCACTAATAATATGGCAACCTGACATGTGCCTCATGATGTGATTCCATAGAAAATACTAAGCATCGCCCATGAAGCATTCTTGCAAATGAGACAAAATAATCCTTAATTCTATCAGTTCACTGCATCTTACTTTCAGTTTATGGGATATGTAGGAGAAAGAACAAATGTTCACCACCACCATGAAGACACAGTTGTGACAACACAATCCTATCTAAGATGAAAGATGCCACTTCTTCCACAAGTAACTGGTATGGAAAATTAAAAAAAAAAATAGAAATGCTACAGAGGAAAAGAGACTCCAAAGGAATCAGGCAAATACAATATGTGGACCTTTTATGGATCCTAATTCAAATAAGCCAACAGAAAAAACAGCAGAAAAATATGAGCACATATTGAATATTAGAAACTATTAAGGGAGTATTATGAATTGTGCTGATTGTGTCATAACAGTTTTGTGTTTTTCTGTCAGATATATATTTAAAAATATTTGTGAATGAAGTAATATGATGTCTGCAATTTACTTTAAAATAATGTAACATATAGGGGTACAAAGCCTAAGGTATATAAGCAGCAAGAATGGCAGAATGTTGACTTTGTTAGGTAACTGGTAAATGGAGGTTTGTTATACTCATCTATTTCTGTGCATGCCTTAAAATTCCCATAATAATGTGCATTTTTAAAGACATATCTAAAAAAAATTTCTTGGCTGGGTCCATTGCCTTACACCTGTAATCCCAGAACTTTGACAAACCAAGTTGGGAGGATTGCTTGAGCCCAGGAATACAAGATGAGTTTGGGAACATAGTGAGATCCCCAACTCCAAAAAACTAATAAAGAAAAAAAAAAAAAAAAAAAAAAAACTTAGCTAGGCATGATGGTGTCACTGTAGTCCTAGCTACTTTGCTTGAGCCCAGGATCTTGAGCCTGCAGTGAGCCGTGATTATGATCATGTCATTGAACTCAACCCTGGGCTACAGTGTGAGATGCAGACTCTAAAAATAAAAAAATAAAAATAAAAAATAAAATCAAATAAAAACTTCTCAGCTGGGCACGGTGGCTCACACCTGTAATCTCTGCACTTGGGGAGGCCAAGGTGGGCTGATCACAAGGTCAGGAGTTTGAGACCAGCCTGGCCAACATGGTGAAACCCAGTATCTATTAAAAATAAATTTAAAAATATAGCTAAATGTGGTGGCAGGCACCTGTAATGCCAGCTACTCAGGAAGCTGAGGCAGCGGAATCCTTTGAACCCATGAGGCAGAGGTTGCAGTGAGCTGAAATTGTGCCATTGCACTTCAGCCTGGGCAACAGGGCAAAACTTCATCTCAAACAAACAACAAACAAACAAAAACAACTTCTCTTGTAATCAGATTCCACTGGATACACTTAAAGAATAATGTAACATTTTTAAAGTATTTACAAATGTTGGAAATCACACTTTAACAACTATTTAAATTTATAACATAACAGGTTTTGATGTGAAACTGATGTACAAGGAACTGTATTATTTAAACATTCTTTTTTAGCGGTTCGTGAGCATAAAACTTTGAAGGCTTGTCCTAGATAACTTCTTTCTATATACATGACCATTCTTGCCGAATGAGTCAACATCTCACGATAGAGATTAAAAAATAATTCACTCAGCTTTTATCTGTGAAATGAAGAGCTAATTTTGCTGGGGCATTCTGGGAAATATTTTCTTCTATAATAAAACAAAATAAAGTTCTGTCTTGACGCCGTCACAACTCCTACACCCTGTCTCCTTCACGGCTTTTGTGGAATATCATATGAGAACATGATACTAGAAACTACTGCATCCATACAGTGAAAAGGAAAGAACTATTGTCTGAGGATGCCAGAAAAAGTTTGAGATTTCACTCTGCAGAAGCAGAACTAAGACAAAGTTTGGGGATGAACATATGTGAAAGATAATTGGAGGCAGCAGGACTGGGCAGAGGAAGAAGACAAACTAATTCAGACCCAACAAATCCTCAACCAAAATGCAGTGGGCTCATGAGCAAAGAATGTTCAGTCACAGGGTCCTATTGTGAGCCCCGGTCAGCCTTGGTCAGTCACCAGAGGCCAGCTTCCCTAAGAGTATGATGTCTGGGGACAGAGTGGCTCCCTGCAGCATGCCTCCTAGTTGGTTGTTAAGTACTTCCTTGAAAGGAGGGATCTCAGCAGCACCACAGTACAACCCGAGTTCTTGCAGCATTGTTGAGCTCCAAACAAATTCCAGGACACCTATTTCTGATGTTAGGCAGGCAGGAAAGGTGGATTGAGGGTAGGAATGGTTTGAAATAGAGGGTGGCAGATTAACCCTGCCTGCAGCTTGCCATGCAGGATGGGTGTCCTAGTAAAAGGTAAACAAGGCTCAAATCCCAAAGAGCCCTCTCTGTATTATTTACTAACTAGTTAAAATCATAGCCTAAAATATTAAGGTCAATGATGACCTGTGGAGGAGTTTCAAGAAGGAGGGTCAGGTGAGATTTCCAGTTTCGATAATCACTTAACCTGCTATGAATTTGAATGATCCAAGGCCTGGGGCAGGTAGAACATGGCAAAGATAAGGTAAGGGTAGTGGCACTAAGAATACAAATTAGTAAATGCAGTTTGTACTGAATGTTTATTTTACACAGTAACTGACCAAGGGTGCAGACATAATTGGAGTAACATTTGTCAGAAGAAACATACAATGACTTGCTAGTTAGTCTAGAATAGTAATACTTGAAAAAGAAAACATGGTTCAGCAACTTATGGGTCAAGTGATAATTGGGGTGGCTTGTTTATTGAATATTATTTTCCAAAACTCTGGAAAAATCGCATGTGAAAACAAATGCATGAATATTGGAAATTTCTAGTAAGCACCTCCTAGAGCTAAGCAACCTGGGTTGAGCTAAGCCAGAGTTTAAGACGAGCTTTGTCACTTGCAAGGTGTTTACTCTGGGAAAAGCTGCTTACTTCTCTTATTTTTAGTACCTACACCTCATAGACTTGTTGATAAAATGAAGAAAAGTGCTGTAAAGTACCTGATATATAATAAATTCAAAACAAATGAAAGCTGTTCTATTACTTTTATCATCCTGAACGGATGAAAGTAAAACTTTTGAAAAGATCAACAAACGGGCTCTGCATGAGAGAGAGAGAGACTTATGAACATTTAAAAGCATAGCAAAACAAAGATTTAGAGCTAGCAAAATGAATACACAAATGTTCCACTACCTACAAAGAAAGGGTGACTCCAGAATTCATAAATCTGAATAAAGTACCCATGAACCTTCCAGATATGTTTTAAGAAATGATTTGTATTTACAAGCACCATACAAATTTAATATACTAGCATCATTCAATTATATCCAATTAAATTATATTATCTCTTTATTTTCACACCAGACCCTCCCCCTTTTTTTGTTTTCGTGATACATATATATTTCAGAAAACTTGTTTGCTAAGGACAATTTAAATTTAAAGCTATTTATTTGCAAATTTCAGGCTGTGTACAAAATTGGTAAGACAGTAAAGTGATGTACTAGGCTTTGAACAGGAAAAACAAGTTTCAGATACAATTAGCAGAAAATGCCATGGCACTATTTTTCAAAGAGAGTAAACCATACATTTTTTTTACTACCTTCCTTATGTCAGCCTAGAGCAAGAGCTGTGGAAATGTGCACACTGGATTCACATATTGTTTATATTATTGTATGTTTGATTAATATTTTAGGCCAGTGTACAGAAAAAGGGCAAATGACATTTACAGATGGCAAAGTAGGAAGGACAAGCCATCATAGAGGATTTGAAAAATTTTTGACAGCCTGGCAAATGGGTTCAGATTAGTATGATGTGAATAAGTATGGATTAATAAAAATCCTGCATTAAGTTTTAACTTGTAGAATGAGGAAAAGCTTGATTTAATACATTTTCGAATAAAATGGCCGATTTTGTTGACTATACGACAAAAGAAAATAATAGTGCTGCATTACTGGTTTAAAAAAACTATTATCTTGGACTACATTGATATTAATTCACTAAGTCCACCAAATGTATTGTCTATTATGTGTTTGACATTGTCACAATCTCTGTGAGAAATTCAAAGGCCACATAGGAGAGCACAAAGTTTACTAGATCAAGAAATAAAATGGTCCCATTGTGCCTGTCATATAATTATGGAAAGCCTACTATGGATAAGGTATACTGATGCTTGTGGGATTGCAACTGATGATAAAACATAGCTCCTACCTATAGAGTATGTAATTTATTACAGATCCTAGGACAGGGAAATTGCTCAAATTTTGAGATTTTAGGCTTATTACAAAGTACTATTGCTCAGGAAACTCCAGTATGTGGTAGATGAATTAACCATATATTTACATACTCATACACATATGATACATATATGCCTGCAGAGAACTCATAGTTAAATATTCAGAGGGTTTACCTCTGGTGGCTCTGAAGAGGACAGCTGCTTGATCTTAGTGTCAGTATGAATAAAAATCCCCAAAGAATTCCTTATCTCAATAGGTCTCAGTTTCTCAGCAATTCTAGCCTCTCTGATTGCCCCTTATCTTTTCTGTTTTTTGGCCATCAGTTTTTAACAAACTTAACTTTGGTATTGAGTTTGACTGTGAGAAGATAAATTTGAATCAATTAAGTAATTTATCCTATTTATTGATAAGACAAAGTCCTAGGAAGTGAGACAATTTTCCCCATCCTGCAATGTAATATATATTTTTAAATTCCTGAATGACAACCCTGTAACGTCAACTGAGTTCTGGCAGCTCCATTTTAATCTTGGTTATGTACACTTCATGATTTTGTTGTCTTCTTAGATCTTGCTTTTCCGACCATTTAATACATATGAAAATCCAACGTGTGACTACTCTGTATATCACTCTCTTTCCACTTTCACTACTTACCTATGTAACTTACTGATAGTCCAAGATCATTGTCATGCTTTACTTACAAAATTGTGCAACTATCCCTATAATTAAATTATACATTATTTTGTAACACTTGAAAATAATAATAGCCAACATTTACATACTGTTTACTATATACCTGGCACTATTCTAAATTCTTTACATGGAATAACTCATTTAATCCCCTGTCTTAGTCTGTTTAGGCTACTCTAGTAAAACAGCTTACAATGAGTAATTTGTTAAGGACAGAAATATATTACTGGGAGTTCTGGAAGCAGGAATGATCAAGGTCAAGTTGCCAGCAGATTCAGTGTCTGATGAGGTTTCACTCTCTTCTTCATAGATGGTGCCTTCTATATGTCCTCATATAGTGGAAGCGAGGAACAAGCTCCCTCAGGCTTTTTTAATAAGGTGATTAATCCCATTCATCAGGGCTCCATTCTCATGGTCTAATCAACTCCCATAGGCCCTGCTTCTTATTATTCCATTATTATTCATAAGTTTCAACGTACTTGAAACTTATGTATCTAGGCTGAGCTCAGTGGCTCAGGCCTGTCATCCCAGCATTTTAGAAAGCTGAGGCAGGCAGATCACTTAAGCCCAGAAGTTTGAGACCAGCCTGGAAAACATGGTGAAACCCCATCTCCATGAGAAATACAAAAAAATCAGCCCAGCGTGGTGGTACATGCCTGTGTTCCTAGCTACTTACAGGGCTAAGGTGGGAGGATTGCTTGAGCCCAGGAGGTGGAGGCTGCAGTAAGTTGAGACTGCACCAGTGAACGTCAGCCTGGGTGATAAAGTGAGATCCTGTCTAAAAAAAAAAAAAAAAAAAAAAAGAAAAGAAAAAAAGAAAAAAGAAATGTATGTGCCTCCTGCAAATTCATATGTTGAAACTTATAAATAATAATGCAGTGTTGAAACATATTATTCATAAACTTATAAATGTTTATACTTATTCATAAGTAAATTTATAAATAATAAGTTTAAATGTATGTAAACTAAACTTATGAAAAATAAGTTTAACATATGAATTTGGGAAAGACACACACACTGATCCACAGCATTCCCCAACAAGCCTATCATGTAGCTGCTACTATTAATTCCAAATGCTATTAAAATAATCTGTTATATTTTGAGCTGAGATTCTCACAACAGAATTTTATTTAAAAAATTAAGAGAAAAGATTGTCTTTACTAAAGGCATCGAGAAGACTTCCTGGGGAAAATATCATATAATTTGACAGATTTTGAAATTTTTAAGTAAGGAAAGATTAGTGGGGAAGAATGGGAAAGTGAAATGCACATCCCAGTACAATAAACGTGAATAAAGCACAGAAGTGAGGAAAGGCAAGATGTGTTGGGAAAGCACCCATAGAGCAGAAAGAAAATCAATCACCAAGGACTGGGATGCCAGGTTGAGGACTTTGGGCTTTATGCTGTAAAGAAACAAAAGGACTCTTAGGAATAGAGTAATTTATCCCCTGATATGTAAAATAAAGAAGAGAAGAGGCATTTAGCTGGCCACTGTATCACACCTAAGTTAGATCTATCCTTCTTGGGAATTCTCACTGATATGTGGGAGCTAAGCTATGAGGATGCAAAGGCATAAGAATTAAACACCGGACTTTGGGAACTTGGAGGGAAAGGTGGGAGGGAGTTACGGATAAAAGACTGCAAATAGAGTACAATGTATACTGCTTGGGTGATGAGTTCAACAAAATCTCACCAATCACCACTGAAGAACTTACGCATGTAACCAAACACCACCTGTACTTCAGTAACCTAAAGAAAAATAAAATTAAAAAAAAAAATTCTCTGGTAAACACTAGAGTTTGAGGATGTAAAATGACCTTCAAGTTGCTTCATCTTTGACTCCGTGGCTACTGTCAGTACTACAGCTGAACTCAGCCAACCCAAGCACATCTTATGCACTTATCAATATACTGAATATTTAAAACCAGTTATGATCCATATTTTGTTAGTTTATTATAAAAATGTTTACATAAACTTATGTAAGATTTGGCCATAAGAAGACTGTTATTTTCATAAGCATGCCAGAACTTACAGGTTCATGTGAGTATGTCACTTTGTGGGTATTTTGTTGCACTTTCCTGGTGATACTATTGTCTAAACCTTCAGAGAATGGCCCTCAAACCCAGGTTCTAACACAAACAAAATACACTGTTTCCTCATTTTACCAGTATATTTTATTATTGAAGCAAAATGAAATTAAGGTTGGAATTATCCACTCTACTCACTTTTCTTAGTACCAAAATTACTTTTGACTGCTTGGAAAAATAAAATTCATACCCAAAGTGTAGAGATTTGCTACCTACATAAAAATAGCAGCCATCATTATTCAGCACTTAACATATTCTGGGAACTGTGGTAAGCATTATAGGTATATGATCTATTATGTGTCTTAAGCCATGAGGAAACTTTGATACAATTAGGTTAAGAATCAATAAAAAGGTCACACAGTTAGACATAATTAAGTGGGGGAGAAACAGTCTGCAACATAGGATGTATTTAAAGTTAATATTTATGTAGCATGGTGGTTAGGAGTTGGTGACATGGGTCTAAGTGTCTGGATTTAGAATCTGGCTCCAACACTAGATGCCTGATCTCAGGGTGGCTGTTTGCAACCTCCCTTGGTTTCCTTGCCTTTAAAATTATGGTAAGATGTGCACTATGCACACTGTGTTTAGCACAGTAGTTGGTGTTGGCTGTTGTGTCTGTGGAGCTTCAGCTGAGAAAGCTTGTATCTGTTTCACAAGGCCTCCTGTCCTGTCCTCCAGTTAGTTGGCCAGAGGAGACCTCTTCCAATGGTGATCCCAGGGCAGTATTCCAAGACAACAAAAGCAAAAGCGGAAGCATTCCTGATGACTAAGCTCAGAACTTTCACTAATTATTTCACTACATTCTCTGGGTCAAAGCTTCTCACATGTTCTGCTAAGACTGAAGAGGTGGAAAAATAGAGTCTACCTTTTGATGAGCAGAATGGCAGCCACATGGCTAACAGACATGTATGCAAGATCAAAGGAATGATTGTTTTCTATTTCTTTATGGTATTATTTTTGCAATCTACTACAGTAATATTGGGGAGTTGGGACCTTGTAGTAAAGAGGAGCTACTCTGAGGACTTTAAGAGATAAATGACAAGATGATGAAATTTGCTTTTTTATTTCTTTAACTGTGGAGAATAGATGAAGAAAGAAAACACTAGATACAGAGAATCCAGATGGGGTACAATTACAGTAACCCATGTGATGGATGATGGTGGCCTGAAATAGCTAGTGGCAGTGGGACAGAGGGAGGTGGAAAAATTAAAGTGGACAAAACCAAAAGACTCAGCTGAAGGACTGGCTTTGGGACTAACCAGCCTTGTTAACTTGCTCTCTTTCACATCACCTGAGTTAAGGAACTTACAGCCAAACTAAATAAAGCCAAAATACCACAAGCCATAGGTTTAAAAGACATACAAGAAACAAATTAGTTAACTGAAAATGGAAGGATTCAGCTGCTGCTGACACTTATTACTGTTGAAGTGCCCAGTGATACAGTGGAATGGTGGAAAATCTATTAAGAATTACTTGATAGCATCCTTTCACAATGCCACTTCCAATAGGACTTTAATTTACATTTTATAAATTATGCAATATTTTATAAAGTAAGTGAAATCTTTTAGTATTCTAAAGTGCAACACTGTATTCTTGGCAGCTTAGAGTTTTGAACATATAATTTCACATTCCCTGATTCAGTAATAAGCTTTCCAAAAGGTGAGACCTGCAGAAATGTTGAAATGAGTTATTCCATCTCCTTGTCAATTTTTTAAAAAGTAATTTTCACATTAAGTACTGTTCACATACAAACCATAATGGGGATGTCTGTATGCCTACAGTAAATGCCTAAAGTAAGTTAACATTTAATCAGGAAAGTTTGTTTTAATCCTTATAGAGATATTAAAGGTAAACATTCAGATAGCAATTGAAATGGACTCTCTCTATTTGTGAGAAGTGTGTACTTTAAGCCTGGGAGAGGGGAAAGGGTTCCTTGTAAATACCTCATTAAAGCACACTGAGACTCAGTAGGTGCTACTTTTCTAAAGGAGATCAACCCAGTCCCTTTGGGATTTATATAGGCCTGATATGGGCAACTGCAATATGAACAATAGAATTTAATTACTTAAATGGCAGCTGACAGGTTCCAAGAAACATTAAAGTCATTGTTTTGTAGCACTGTGGATGTTCTATTAGATCAAATTAGTATGGTCATGATTTTTTACATAATTAGCAGTTAAATATAAGGGATTAAGTAGAAGGCACACCCAGATCATTTGAACAGTTATTCTACATATGTACACCAGAGATTTATACCCTTGCTTCTATAGTATTTCAGTGCATTTCCAATAATCTACAGATGCCTGAATAGCTCATTCACAGTATCTTTCAATTCACTTAAAACGTACCCTATGGCTTTTAAAACATAATTTGAAGTTTGAAATAAATGAAATCATATAATAATGCATCTTCTAAAATTTTGCTCTTTATTGCATAGATATTGAGGATAGGGGAAAACAGGGTTATTTGTTATAGTGAGAAATCATATTGAACCCTGGGCAGGCAAGGTGGCTCCCGCCTGTAATCCTAACTCTTTGAAGGGCAAGGCAGGCAAATCAGTTGAAGTCAGGAGTTCAAAATCAGCTTGGCCAACATGGTGACATCCGGTCTCTACTAAAAATACACACAAAAAAATTAGCTGGGCATAGTGGCCAGTGCCTATAATTCCAGTTACTCAGGAGACTGAGGCAGGAGATTCATTTGAACCCAGGAGGCCTAGTTTGCAGTGAGCCAAGATTGCGCCACTGCACATAGCAAATCCAGATTCCATTTTACATGGATTGAGAATGGAGAAAGAGATGTGGCATTTGTATGCAACGTGATAAAGTGCTGGTTCATAGGAATAAACTTCTTTTCCCATTTTAATGGTTGAAAGATACTTTGTGAATGAGGTGAGATTTTAAAGTAAATCGACTTAAATTATTTAATTATTAAATATAACAACATTTTTTAAAACCGTGGCATAGATTAGTCATGACAAAGGATGACTCTGTGACAAAAATCAACTAATGGAACAGGAGAGGAAAAGGATATAAAAGGGTAATGGCTAGAGACTAAACGTTTTTTAAAGGCAACTTTGCAAGGGCTGATAGGATTTGGGTGGGGCTTGTATTTCAGTGGGTCATTGAAATGTTAACGACTGGACAACACAACAAGCTAAATAGAGAAAGGGTGATCTTAAACTTCACTTTGTCTTCACCTTACATGTTCTGAAAGGCCATTGGACAAATGCCTGATTTCCTCTTGATGTAATTATTTTACACAATTTTCAAAGTTAGAGACTATAACAGTGTAAGGAGCTAAAGCAAAACAAGTAACTTGGGAATGATTTAAAAAGTGATAGGAGGCTGGGCATGGTGCCTCACACTGTAATCCCCGCACTTTGGGAGGCTGAGGCCCGGGGACTACTTGAGACCAGGAGTTCCAGACCAGCCTGGCCAACATGGTGAAACCCCATCTTTCCTGAAAACACACAAAAAAATCACCAGGTCTGGTGGTGCATGCCTGTAATCCCAGCTTCTTGGGAGGCTGAGGCATGAGAATCGTTTGAACCCAGGAGGCAGAAGCTACAGTGAGCCAAGATCCCACCACTGCACTGCAGCCTGGGAGACAGCCAGATCATGTCAATAAATAAAGAGTGGTAGGAAATCAAGAGCAGCAAAGACAATCTGATGTTAGCTCATCTTCTAATTGCTGCTATTCTTTCCTTTCAAAATTTTCAGGCATCCAGCCCTGTCCCAGAATTTTTTTCCGCAGCTTCAAAAAGCAGCGTATTGGGTATACACACACACACACACACACACACACACACACACACACGAAACAAGACTTCAAGCTTCCTTCATCTTCTCTATGCCATCAGGATGTGGTCTGAACCCTCTCATAAAAAGAGAAGTCATAGTTAATGAGGAGGTGAGAACGCAACAGAGATAAAGCAGAAACACAGTGGCAGAAAGAGAAAAGGACATTTCTTTCCTTAATAAATATTTATTGCAAGTGTCGGCCAATTACCTTTTAAAGATGATTATACACATCGCGTGCCTTTCATCTTTTTCATGTCACAGGTTATTTGAGTTGGGAAAAGTACATGTGACAAGTAAGTGTTGATTTAAATGCAAATCGCCTTTCCTAACCTTGCCTTTAAATTTTAAAAAAAGGTTTGGAAATTCATTAATTTCTTCATGAATTCCTGTTTACAAACTCAAATACTTAGTATCAGTTGTAAATCGAAAACAGTTTGTTAGGTCTGTGTGTGCCTACTTTTGCCCCTCCCTGTGTCTCCTAGAAATCTGTGTGTTCACTGAAGTCAAAAGAAGAGCAATACCTTTTTTGGTTTGCGTGTTTTCCCCTCATCTCCTTTCTGTTTACAATGGGTCACGGAAAGAATAAACTCCTAGTCCAAACTGATGTGTTTTGTTTACACCTATCTTAGGAGGGATCCTGAGAGAGTATGTAAAGCAGGGATGTGCTGGGGCAGAAAAAAAGATACAGGAAGAGTAGGAGGGAGAAAAGGCCTAATAACAGAACTGATGATTTCAAAACTCCATGATCAGAAGCTAATTTATTTCCAGGTGTTCTTTCATAGAGACTTTTTTTTTTTTTTTTTTTTTTTGTTTGAGAAGGAGTCTGGCCCTGTCACCCAGGCTGGAGTGCCAGTGGTGCCATCTCAGCTCACTGTAACCTCTACCTCCCAAGTTCAGATGATTCTCCTGCCTCAGTCTTCCAAGGAGCTGGGATTACAGCTTTAGTAATCTTTAGTAGAGATAGGGTTTTACCATGTTGGCGAGGCTGGTATTGAACTCCTGACCTCGTGATCTGCCTGCCTAGGCCTCCCAAAGTGCTGGGATTACAGTCCTAGGTCACTGCACTGGGACTCCATAGAGAAATTTTAAGTGTCTACTCTAGGGTGCTGAAAACACACAAACTGAGAACATTTGCTATGTTTACCTAAGAAATTGTTCAACCAAAAAAAGACTTTGTCTTTAAGATTTTCAACATCTGAAGAAAAATACCACTAATAAGATAGATGTAAACTTAGGTTTTCCAGAAAGTTCTGAGCTTTGCTTTCTCCCTCTTGCTCCCTCCTTTTCAATGGCATTTCCTCCCTAATCAATGTCTTTTCAGATTTCCTTAGCCCTATAGCTAAGAGCTAGGCAGTTTAGTGATGATCTATTGGTCTGAAGAGAGAAGCAGTCCTTCCTGGCTAGAGAGCAAAGGGAAGAAATCTTTGAGGGGCTGCCATGTAAGAGATACTGAAATGGCCAGAGACTAGAAACAAAGGAATAATTAACAGGGATGTTTAACATCTTGAAAATATGGAATTACTGTAAAAATTTATAGCAATGCTTATGGGTTAACTAGTTATGAGAGTATTTTGGAGTAGAGAAGGAATATAGACCGCTGGCTGCCTTCATCTTATGGGACAGCCTCACAGCTGCAAACAAATGCTAAGAAATGTCAAAAATTACCTTTTGATGAATCTGTCATAAAGCTAATAGTACTTAAGCTTCCAAGCCCTCCCTTTACAGACCCTTATATGGTTTGGTGCTGTGTCCCCACCCAAATCTCAACTTGAATTGAAATAATACCCATGTGTGGTGGGGAGGGACCTAGTGGGAGGTAACTGAATCTTGGAGGCGATTTTTTTCCCCATGCTATTCTCCTTAAAGTGAGTAAGTCTCAAGAGATCTGATGGTTTTATGAAGGGGAGTTCCTCCATACACGCTCTCTTGCCTGCCACCACATAAGATATGACTTTGCTCCTCTTTTGCCTTTCACCATGATTGTGAGCTCCCTCCGCCCCGCCAACCCCCTGACATAGCTTACAGCTATGTGGAGCTGTGAGCCAATTAAAGTTTTCTTTATACGTTTCCTAGTTTCTAGTATGCCTTTACTAGCAGCATGAGAACAGACTAACACAGATCCCAGTGAGTACTGGGTGTTGTGTTATCAAGTAAGTGAGGAGGAGCAGTGAGGCCAAGTTGCAAAGAGGAAGTATTTCTCAATGAGTTTTTTTGGGGAAATGTCTAAAAATTTCAGAAATAAGGGACAAGAATCTCCAAGCCTGAAGGGATTGATGGTTATTTGATTTCTAATTCAAAATAATGATTTCCTTTTATAAATAATTTTGTATATTAAATTTTGTATTCAAGAGCCTTCCCTATTTTGTTTTTAATTTTTAAAAATTATTTTTAAAAATGTTTGTGGATACACAGTACATGTATATATTTACAATGTACATGAGATGTTGGGATACAGGTATGCAATGTGAAATAAGCACACCATGGAGAATGGCGTATCCATCCCCTCAAGCATTTATCTTGAGTTACAAACAATCCAATTACATTCTTTACTTTAAAATACATTTTTATCATTGACTATAGTCACCCTATTCTAGTATGTAATCGGTCTTATTCATTCTTTGCAAATTTTTTGCACATGTTAACCATCTACACCTCCCCCAAACTGCACACTACACTTCCCAGCTTCTGGTAAGCATCCAAGTCTCTTTGTCAATAAGTTCAATTGATTTGACAATTGATTCCACAAATGAGAACATGTGATGTTTGTCTTTCTCTGCCTGGCTTATTTCACTTAACATAATGATCTTCAGCTTCTCCCATGCTGTTGCAAAACTGGATCTCATTCTTTTTTATGGCCAAATAAGAACAAATTTAATAATCCAATCAAAAAAAGGGCAAAGGATTTAAACAGACATTTCTCAAAAGTAGACAGCCCCTCTATTTTATTTATTTATTTATTTTTTTTGACAGTGTCTCTCGCTCTTTTGCCAGGCACCAAGCTGGAATGCAATGGTGTAATATTGGCTCACTGCAACCTCTGCCTCCTGGCTTCAAGCAATTCTCCTGCCTCAGCCTCCCGAGTAGCTGGGATTACAGGTGCCCGCCACCACACCCAGCTAATTTTTGCATTTTAGTAGAGACAGGGTTTCACTACGTTAGCCAAGATGGTCTCAATCTCTTGACCTTGTAGTCCGCCTGCCTCGGCCTCCCAAAGTGCTGGGATTACAGGCATGAGCCACCAATGCCTTTCCGACATCCCCCCAATTTTCTAAATCTCAGGACCCACAAAATCTGGATCATCTCTGCATGCATTATGAGTTATTTATCCTTTATGATTTAAAACTGATTTAAGATCTGAGAAAGAAAAACAGCTTGGAGAAGTCTGAAGAACCTTAGGTCTGCACAATGTATCAGGCCCAGGGAAGCAAGAGCTTAGGGGTTCAGTCACACCCTTTGCAACCATGTCTGGGGTAATTGTTTAAAGGCATTTTGTTTTTACTTTCTTTCATGTAGTTTCCAGACTAGCTGATGAATATCTCCAAATGTTGCCACAACTTATACAACGTGACCCTAAACGATTATCTTCATCTTCCTGGAATTTATAATTTAAGAAACTATGTGCAGCCAATCAATAGTTGACGTTATTTTAATGAAACATTATACATTTTTGGTAAATAGCTTAGAAACTATCCCCTAACTTATTTTTATTTTCTCTTTAAAAACCCACTTGTAATTGCTGCTAATTGGAGCATATATTCAGGGTAAATTGAATTAGTGATTTCTGGGCTGCCGTTCTCAACCACGGCCCAAACACTCTACGTATATTAATTTTGCCTTATTTTCCTCTTATTGATTGACAAATGCATTACTTTTGGTGTCTGCTTAAAATGTTTTCACTTTATCCATTTAAGTGAAAGAATTATATTTGTTAAGAAATAGAAATGTATCGTTATGGAGTAAAAAAACAAAACAAAACTATTGGAGTTTTTGAGATCATGTTTCCTTACTACCACATGGTGGCAGTATCCCTAAAATCCTGAGTGTAAATAAATGTTTTCCCTGGCTTCAAGTGCAAAAACAATGTTTACAAAAGGGAGTGGGGGAGGGAAGCCCTTGAACATACGAAATTGCATTTTGTTTGGCTTGTTTATATTGTGACAATCCTTTATTAAATCAGTCATGAATTTGATAGAATAAAACAATGCTTTGTTTTTTTCAATTTTCAGATAACACATATGTTCTTTTAATTCTATATCTGGATGTCTTTAATAGTAATTAAAATAAAGCTTAGGCAATGAGAAATACTATATTTCATATGTTCCTTGCTTCTCACACTTAAGAGAGATGTGGTCAGGAGCAGGGAAGTCCTGTGTTTCTAGGGCTCTGCATATTCCTCAGTGCTTCATACTTTTAAAGAAAACATTAAATACCCGACATCATTAACTGAATTATTGCTGAGACTATAAGGAATTCTTTATCTACTGAAATATCCAGGATTATATTATTACTTATATTTAAAATATGCTAATGATACTCATTATGATAAATTAGGTGTTATAATTTGGGAGAAAAAAGAAATCATTGCAGGCTTTTGCCAAGGTGCTGATGATGTGTCTCCTGTTTTGTAGCCAACTGGACACCGCTGTGTAGATTTACTGTGGAGTCACTAGATTTTCTTGAGCAAAAAAGAAACCCACAATCTCTCTGTGTACTAAACAGATCGTTGGCAATATCTAAACAGCTGTTGGCTGTATGATCCATATTTGGCTAAAAACAACCCCATCTGTATTTAATGCATTATTGCCAAAGTGTAGTAACATGCTGTTTCCAGTCTGAAAACACTGGTACCCTCATGTGAGACGATCAAATTGAAAATCTCACAACATGGCTCTTGCACTTCTTGGCTATGCAAGCAGAAATCCTAGGTGTGTGCCAGCGGATGGCAAAATCTGTTTCCAGAGGTTTCAGTTGGGAGGTGAAGGGAAAGGTCGTGGATAGACAGACTAGAGAATCCTTTCCCTTGATAAATTCCTTAACTATTTCAGCCTGCCTTTCACAGTAATTCCTTAGTGATTATTACCTCTATAAATGTGTTTTTAAATATATAAAGTGATTAAAAATATATATTTAATACTAGAAAATTAGAAAAAGGAGAAAAAAAGAAAATAGAAAGGTCACACAGTTTTATTTTACCACACTGTTTACATACATGTACCACTTCTGAGTAAAGTTATTAATTAATGACCCAGATAATTAACAGGATTCAATCAATCCATTTACGGGGATCATCATTGCACCTGCAAAACAAGTGACAACATAGACTAGGAGAAGTCAGGCAACTTGCTAAATTTGCTTATCTCTTAAGTGTTCAAAGATTCCAACCCAGATTTGTCTGTCTTTGAGCTGGAGCTTTAGCCACTGCAGCACATCACTTCATATTAAGAAAATAATGCTATTCACAAAATATGTCACCAGAGGTCAATGGGATATAGACAACTGTTTTATGATTATTTAAGATGCAGTTGAGACTTTGAAAGCTACATTATATAATAACTACAACTATAAACAACAGCTTAGCTCGGTCATGAAAGAAATATTCACAAATGTGCTCAAATGTATCTATAAACAGATATGGGATTTCCTACTATTTATCATTTGAAGAAAAAAAAATGTGCTAGCTAATGAATTTTTTTAAGTTGATTAGTATAATGGAATCTTCCTCTAAATACTAGCACTTATTTTATTTGACAAAACACTGAATAATTTGGGAAGGTTCTTGTAGTTTTTCATGATTTGAATAATGCAATAGCTTTTGCTCATTATAAACAAATGTTCAAATCAACCTCAAAGAATGCTTCACCTGGAAAGCTCTAACTAAATGTGCATTTTTTTTCTGCCCACCACTAGCACCAGCTCCTGTAGTAAACAGTCAACAGCTGGAGTGGTAACAGGGAAATCTCAGCGCAGCTAATGAAAGCCTCATATTTCACATCTCAGAGGCTGTAAAATATTTTTTTAAGAAAAAAGAATACTTACAAAAATCTCACTTCTTTGAGTGTAAACCCAAAGAACTGTTACTGTTAAAGGAATCAACTCTCTGTACTAGGAATCAAATTCATAAAACTATAAAATGTAAATGAGGATAATTTATAAAGTGATTGATTTTGCAACATGCAATGTCACAATCCCATCCACACAACTAAGATGTGTCTGGAGTGTAATTAAATCTAACAGTAAATATTTTAAAAACACTTTTCCCCTACTTCTCAAGTGAAATAAAGAACCACTAGGAACATTATGAAAATGTTCAACTAAAAGCTGCCATGCTGCCTGATACGAGACTGTTTTAGTCCCGATACACCACAACATTCTTGAATATATATTTTTAAACATGTTGACAAAATGCCACTTCCCCAGGAAGCCATTTTAAATAATTCAGATTAACTCTGAAAAAATGTTTGCTGAGCCTTTTTGTTTAATTCAAGTTTCTCTTTTGCCCCCAACCTGTGTTTGGTTTTGCTCAAAAATATTTAGAATCAACAGTGCAAGCACCACTCTGATACACTACTACTAAAATTCCTAAAATTCTAGGACAATTACAGAGACTTGGAGCCAAACATAAGGCCATAATATTCCTATATTAGAAAATAATTTCAGTATTCAGGAGAGAAGACAAAAAGAGAAAGCAACAAATGAAAGGAAGACATGAGTGAGACAGAAAGTTAACAGAGTTGAAATAGCACACATTTAGAAAGGTAGGCACAGTAAGAAAAAGGATAAAAGAGAGGTGTTAATGCTACAGTGATAGGAAAAGAACGAGGAGAGAATAATTCTAAGAAAGACATCCCTCAAACTCATTTAGTGCTCAAAGCAATCATGTAAAAGAATTGTTGACCTTCATGGTGTAGCCTTGTGGAAAGAAGATAGACAACAAATGTGAGTCCGACTGTGTGCTTATTAATTGTGTGGCCGCAGCAATTAATCTCAGAAAGTTTGCTTTAAAGGCAAAATTGGAATTTTTGAGCCTTAAACTATATGAGCTGACATATACAGCAATATCTAACATATTCTATGACTTTCAGATTAGTAAATATTTGATCAGTGGTAATTTAGGCTTCACCATACAGATTAAACACTGGACTTCAAAAAGATTCCAGGGAAAACAGCTTGGAAACCCCTTTGTTTTTAAATGTCTGTAATGTACCTAGCACAGTCCTTACTTATTGTAGGTTCTCATTAATTGGTTGCTACCAAACACTTCAGGGTTTGCCAAGGGCCCTGTCTTTTGTTACCATTCAAAAGTCATTGTGGCATCATCTGATGAGACCTAAAAACAGCATTGTTATGAAAACATATTCTTTAATACAAAATGAACAGTTTAAATTACAAAAACTTAAACTGGCCCTCTTTACAACTTCTAAATAAAGGCTTTGTTGCTCCTGAGACTTTGTTAAAACCGTAACTACTTTCCCTCTACCCTGCTTCTTTCATTGTCTCATTCCATCAAACACTGTCTTGTACAACTTCAGATTCACATTCTACAAGGCAAAGGGGAAGTACACTTGACTTCTTGCTGTGCCCTCTCTCCCTTTCTTAAACAAGAGCTGGTCACACAGAAAAATCCAAAGTAACAAAGTTAAAAGCAAATCTGTTTTTGACTCAGTTATCCGTTGATCACTATCTCTGTCTCATTCTTTTCAGAATCTCAGAAAAACAACAAATACTCAGTGACGCCATGTACTTATCACAAATTACTCACTGCTTCTTCATTTCTTGATAACTGCCCTACTCCCAGAAATCGCTTTTCCCTAGGTTTACCGCAATCATCTCATCAATTATCTTATGGTAACTCTGTCAATATATTCCCAAACCACTGAATTCTGTACCAATTGTGAATTGCATGGTATGTGAATTATATCTCAATAAATCATATACATACATATACATATATACACATAAGTACATGTATGTGTTCATGTATGTATTTTATATTTTTATATGTTATAAATACTGTATCAGCATATATATAATAGATCAAATGGACCTGCAAACAATTGAATTTTCTTATGCATTTCTCCTTGACCTGGCTGCTGTTTTGGGCATGTCCTTTGTGCCGGCCATGTTTGAATTCTCCCTCTCTGGGCTTCTGTTGCGCTGCAGTCTTCTAGATCTCCTGCTACTGCTCTGATTTTTCCACCTTATCTCTGTCATCGACACTTCTTCTTTCTGATCTCCACTGAACTTAGAGGCTTGGATTAAACAATGATCTATATATTTTCCCTTTATGGTATATTTTCTGGGTTACCTGTTTTATATCACTGCAACTATCAGTTTTCTTTTGATTAGATCTAGGGACATACCTGCTCCCCTGATCTCACACCTAACATTGCAACTTGACTCTGTTGACTATCTTTGCCTTTATGTCCCTATTCAAAAGTAAGTTTGGCTTCTATCTATCAGGTGATTATTCTGTATTACTTGTCTTTCTTCAAATCTTTCAGGGAAAGCTGATTATGAACCAAGATTTGGGAAGGTAGGGGATTGACTGCTAGTATTTTAGTCCTAGGACAGAAAAGAAATAGGCTTTTGAGAATAAAACGCAATGGCCTAGGCAACAAATGGTCTATTAGGTCATATTAGCCATGTTATCGAGCCTGTCAAGTTATTTACTTTTCTCTTTCTCAGCACAGCTCATACTCTCTACATCCTCACCTCTAATTTACTCCTTAGCTCACTGAAATCTGACTTTCATTCCCATCACTTCTCTGAAAATACTTTGGCAAAGATCATTAAGATGACCTCACTGCTCTGGCTGGGCACAGTGGCTCACGCCTGTAATCCCAGCACTTTGGGAGGCCGAGGAGGGTGGATCGTGAGGTCAAGAAATCAAGACTAGCCTGGTCAACATGGTGAAACTCCATCTCTACTAAAAATACAAAAAATTAGCTGGGCATGGTGGCGTGTGCCTGTATTCCCAGCTACTCAGGAGGCTGAGGCAGAATTGCCTGAACCCAGGAGGCGGAGGTTGCGGCGAGCCGAGATTGCACCATTGAACTCCAACCTGGGTAACAAGAGCCAATCTGTCTAAAAAAAAAAAAAATGACCTCACTGCAAATCCCCTGGACAGTTTACTCCTTGTCTTACTAGAAATTGCTTTCAACACTCAAACTTCTTTTAGAAATATGATTCTCCTTTGCTTTCCATGCAACAAACAAACTGGGTTCTTGTCCCACCTTTTATCTTACTTTTCTTCACTGGTTCCTCTTCTCTCCATTTTAAAACTGGGAGTGAGCATTTATCTAGGGTTTTCTTTGACTTTCCCTTTACTCTGCATACTTTCTAATTGGGCAGCCTGCCTTTAACTTCCATTTACATGCATGGGAATGTCTTTTCTTCTTTTTTAAAAAAAATAATTTTGGTGCTGATTTGCATGACTGTATATATTTACTACAACAGATCAAATCATATACTTTAAATGGACAAATTTGACACCATGGAAATTATACCTTAATATGATTCTTAAAGAAGGAGGGGGGAAAAATAGATGTTGGATTGGATTTGGCTCACAAACCGTGGTTTGCTGACCCCTAATCTAAATGAAGAGCACACCAGGACTCTTTAGATTCTAGGTAGGCACTACTCCAACTGGAGCTGGTTTAGGCAAAATGAGGAATGCATTGGAAAAATCTAGAGAAGAGGTGGTATGTTTCCCAGAGCCCTCCAGGGAAACAGAATCTATTATATATATATATATATATATATATATATATATATATATATGCACACACACACACACACATAATTTTTTTAAGAAAAAAAGAAAAAGAAAAAAGAAAAAAAGAAAGAAGGAGAGGAAGAAAGAGGAAGAGGGAGAGAGAATGGAAGTGTTGCTTTATTGCCCAGGCTAAAATGCAGCCTAAAAATGGGTATTGAAAGCCTCTTCTATACCAGTAATTTTGCTTAATAGTGGAGACAGGAAAAAATGAGGGAAGAAAATAACAAACAAGCAGCCAACAAATGTTTCATTTAAACCTGTAAGTAGGTGTGATGTGGTGCTGCTAAGAGTGTTTATTTTGTGTATTTAAAGTGGAGAGTTCTACAAATGTTTATTAAGTTTACTTGTTTCGGATCTGAGTTCAGGTCCTGGATATCCTTGTTAATTTTCTGTCTTGATCTGTCTAATATTGATGTTGAAGTCTCCCACTATTATTGTGTGGGAGTCTAAGTCTCTTCATAAGTCTTATGTATCTGGGTGTTCCTGTATTGGGTGCTTACATAGTTAGGATAATTAGCTCTTCTTGTTGCATTGATCCTTTTACTGTTATATAATGTCCTTCTTTGCCTCTTGACCTCTGTTGCTTTAAAATCTATTTTATCAGAGGCGAGAATTGCAACTCCTGCTATTTACTTATTTATTTATTTATTTTTGCTCTCCATTTGGTTGGTAAATCTTTCTCTATCCCTTTGTTTTGAGTCTTTGTGTATAGATGGGTCTGGATGCAGCATACCATCGGGTTTTGGCTGTGTTTTTTGATTGGGGGATTTAGTCGAGTTTAATACTGCCATTTGATGTTAGCTGGCTGTTTTGCCCATTAGTTGATGTAAATTCTTCATTATGTTGATGCTCTTTACTTTTTGGTATATTTTTGAAAAGGCTGATACTGGGAATGTCTTTTCTATCTTGAGCACTGATTCCCCTCTTGAGTTCAGACTGCTGAATTCAACTACCAGCTAGACATAGTCATGGAGGCAACCAAATCCCAAGAGTCTCTAACTGAGCTCTTTATCTGCACCCAATTCCAGCCAATGTTCTCTTCCTCCTGTTGTCCAAATAATACTTGTAGAATAAATAAAAGAGGAAACCAAAGGGGGAAACAGGAAGATGCGAAGGCAGGAAGGTAAACACAGTGTATCTGGAGAGTCAAATATTCACATCCATTAAACTGTTCTCCAATACTTATTGATGTTCACGAAGAACTATGGTTTAAGAAAATGGTTTCATTCTTAAAGAAAACTCCCTCCTGGCTCACTGCCTTTCCCCATCAAGTGTCCCTTAAACTTGCTTATACCTTAAAGAATATCAATCTAACCTCTCTGCCTAATCTAGCCTCACCAGCCATCCAACTGCACAGCCTAGTCCTCAAGAAAAAGACATCTTCAGGGATTTCAGGCTTCTTTTTCACAGAGAGACCATAAAGATTCAGATTCAGCCATACCAGTATTTATGTTATATATCACACACATCCAGAGCACTGACTTATGTATGATATTTTCTAAGCATTCCACATGCATTGAATCATGGGTTTTTATAATCTACAACTATATGATGTAGATGCTTTATCTTTATCCCCTTTTCTTTATACCTCTCACCTGGTATAACTGAGGCACAAACAAGCTACAGAAAAATCATGCCCAAAATCACAAATATTAAGATGTCTGAGACTCTATTTAAACTTAAGCAGTCTAGTTCCCGAACCTATGCCTATAACTACTAGATTGCTTTGTTTCTCTGGTGGGTGAATAAGTGAACATTAGTGTGATTTCATGGGTATGAGGAAGGCTCAGTTTCTTTGAATAGGCCTTCCTATCATCTATTTGCTGATGCCTAAAATTTCAGGTCAGAACCTAATTCCTTTAGTGAAACAGAGGGATCTCTATTCAAATGCAAATTAAACTTTATCTGTCCTTTATAGCTTACCACAAATTGATTTAGCGAGACATTTTGTGACAGCAGATTTTGATCATGGTAATGTCCAAGGGGACACTAAAATGACTCAGATTATAAAATAAAGTAGGATTCTTAGCAGAGGAAAAAGGGTAGAGTGCAAGGATGTTAAGGTTGCAAACGCTCCTCAGGATTGCATAAATTGGCTACATATGTTTAGGGGACATTTCAGGGAGTATGTGTGCTTCTGGTTTTTTGTGTGTGTACTGGGGGTTTCAATATTTTCATCCAAGTAGGAAGATCAAAACAGACCTAAACTGGCTATAGAACAGAAAAAGTACAGAGGTTCCACCTATAGAATATAACCTTTAGAGGAATTGTGGAATTATTACAATTTTTTTTTTTTTTTTGAAGACAAGGTCTCAGTCTGTTGTCCAGGCTGGAGTACAGTGTTGCAATCATAGCTCACTGTAACCTCTAACTCCTAAGCTCAAGTCATCCTCCCACCTCAGCCTCCTGAACAGCTAGGACTACAGATATGCACCACCATGACCAGCTAATTGTTTTTATTTTTTGCAGAGACAGGGTGTAGCTGTGTTGCCCAGGCTGATCACCAACTCCTGGTCTCAAGGGATCTTCCTGCCTTAGCCTCTCAAAGTGCTGGGATTATAGGCATGAGTCTCTGTGCTTGGCCACAAGGTAATCCTTGAATGTATATATTCACCAAGCATTGCTTTTAGAGTGAATAAATAATAATCCCACTCATATGCAAATTAGTTTTTCAAAATATATAGATTCTAAATTATAAATATATTTGTAAACAATTATCAATTTATAAATTATATAAAATCAATTTATAATTTAATATCTACAAATTTTGAAAAACAGTATTACACACATCAGAGGGACTTACTATATATTCACTCTAAAAGCATGGTAATTTTGCCATTGTAAGTGTTCTTAAATAATTTGGAACAAGAATGAGTAAAGAGTCTCTATTTTTCAACCTTATTTTTGAATTTTAAACCATGACCCAGGGAAGACATTTGGAATGAGGTTGAATAAGTTTGGTAATCTTCTATGTGCTTTATTGATATATGTAAATGATGGTGCTGAACTCAAGATAACATCTTTTCATTGGCATCAATTTTGGGGTGAATAGTTAGAAATCATACTGAGGCACAAAAAGGAATGTATCTCTGGGTCAGCACCCTGAATAGCGCAGAGACAGGCAAAGAGATACATATGTGCCTATTGTACTTTATTGTTATATAGAGCAACACAACATTTTCCTGCATTCTTTTACCTTTGCCTCTTTAATTCAGCAATTAAAACACTTGTAACATGTAACAAATCAAACTATGGCTTTCTAATAATTATCATTTCTAGATACCTTAACAAGATCGGTGAAGACACATTCATTGAAATACCCATTGGGCCACAGTCATCATCTGCATTTGAGATCAAATCAGGCTATTAAACCAGAGGCCAGAGCATCTGTGATTTGCATGAGTAATTAGAAATGATTAATAGAATGCCTTGCTTAATTAAACTTATCTCATAAGGGCACCTCTTGAAAACTCATAAGCTTGAAAATTCATAATCACCCCAGACAGGTTGGGCATATGATTTTTTGACTCTGATGAATAATTTTTTGACTATTCTTCATGATTATTTTAAATAGACATGATTTAATGGTACAATCTGTGTCTTAGATGTCCTAGTTAAAAATGCTATAGAATAGTGTAGAAAACACAAAATTATGGTATTTCAGGGAACACTATAACTGAGAAGACAGTGGAGATTATTTTATTCAGCCTAGCCACTAAGTGATGTGCCTAGTTCTTTAACACAAGTATAGCAACAATTAAGAGAAATTTTCATTCAAATGCTTGCTTCGTTTTGAGTTCAACAGTTAAGATGAAGAATAAGACAAAAACTGCCAAGCCATAGATTAAATGCTGCCATCAATAAAAAATAGAGTAAAAATGAATTGTTTTTGAAGACTATTTTTGAATTTAAATAATATAAAGTAGAATGGGATAAATATTTTTTACAAAAAAAATACTGGTCATATGCCAAATTACTTAGCTGTAATTTTTAGTCAGGAAGATGAATTTACAGCAAAAGCTAAAGGAAGAGTCTAAATACCTACAGGGTATATACTCTGGTCTTGCCGTAAGTACTGATCTTTGTCCATGTATATACAAGAAATTTGTGTTTCTAAACCTAACATTCTAAACCTAACAGGACTGCTACAGATCACTAAAGAACTCATAAAACTACCAAAACCTCTGAACATGTTTTTTTATTTTAAACTCCTGAAGGACTGGGTCCTTCTCAGTTTTAGAACTTTTACTGTGCAACTATAGAATAGGGACTCAATACACTCATCCAGTAGAGCTGAAATAAGTGGCATATAGTTGAGTGACGTCTGATGTTTAAAACTAGCTATTTCTTAACTCAGCGTGTGCATCCTGTTGATGCTGCAACTGCTCATTGATGTAGTAAAAAAGACAAATGAATTGTTTAAATGTTGAAGATCTTACCATGGGAAAGTAGGTTTGTGTGTAGAAACAAGGATATGGAAAGCCATTCCAAAGATCCTTGATAAATAATTCATTATGTGCAAGGGAGCACTAATCTAGACCTGTACCAAGTTGTACAATGGAAAGAGCATCAACCTGTGTTATGGCCCTGGGTCTGCCATTAATTAGTGGTGTGATTTCAAACTCCTTAATCCCTATGAATCCACCATCTGCCTATAAAGTAAGATGAAGCAGGGTTTGAACTTGATTTCTTTTGTGTTCTTTTCTCTCTCCTTCCTTCCTCCCTCCCTCCCTCCCTTTCTCTGTTTCTCTCTTTTGTCAGGGTCTCTATCTGTTGCCCAGGATAAAGTGCACTGGCACAGTATCAGCTCGCTGCAACCTCTACCTTGTGAATTTGAGTGATTCTCATGCCTCAGGCTCCTGAGTATCTGGGATTACAGGTCTGCATCACCAAACCCAGTTAATTTTTCTATTTTTCGTAGAGTTGGGTTTTTGCCATGTTGGCCAGGCTGGTCTCAAACTCCTAGCCTTTAATGATCTGTTTGTCTCAGCTTCCCAAAGTGCTGGGATCACAGTTCTGACCCACAGCACCTGGCTGAACTAGATAATTTCTATGACTTCTTACCTGTCCCAGATTTTGTGATTACATTTTTTCAAAATATGTTGAAAACTTAATAAACATTCTATGAGAATGTATTCTATGACAAAAAGGTTTACTAAACACCGGATAAATTTTTTTAATAATATAATTTTTGGTGACTTTACTATACTAAGGTTTATTTTATGACTCTCCAGTAGAGTCTCATCAGGCTTATTTGATGATGAAACATATCCTTTTTGTGTAAAACCTATTGTCCACTAAAGGCCTGGTCATATTCCACAGACTAGAGTGTAAGAAAAGCACATTTATGATTTTGAAAATTCTCTAGAAGCCCGTGGCCAGAACTCATCACAACAACTAATATTCCAGTCAATTTCATATATGTCTCCTACATAAAAAAACTTTCAAATATTATCCTGCTGAATCATCACAACAGATTCATGATGTAAAGATCTCATATTACAGGTGAAGACGATGAACTTTAAGAGTTCAATGGTTGGCCCTATTGTCACAAAATAGGGAGGGAAGTTGAAATTGTAAACCAGTTTTTTGAGTCTACCAGGCTTTCTACCTTGCCTCACATCCTTTCATAACTACCAAAGCCACCCTTTAACCTTTTTACCTCAGATTACCTCAGCAGGGTAATCTGAAGTGGGTTTCTCTGCATGTGGTGCCAGGCACAGGGAGCAGTGCCCATGAGCCACTCTGAAGAGAATGATAACTACCATTCATTAATAATACAATAGAGGCCACAGCCCTGTCATATTTAGTGGTTCAGACACTCAGGGCGATACCTGGTGGAAACTTCTTCCTGTAATTACTTCTGTGATTCGGTGCACATCAGATTCTAATAAAGAAAAAATAAATAACACATATTTGACTTTGAGAAATCTATTATATAAGGAAGAATTTTTAAGATTCAACTAACTATTTTAAAGATAGAGTCTTGTTCTGTGGCCTAGGCTGGAGTGCAATGACAAGATCATGGCAGACGGTAATCTCAAGCTTCTAGGCTCAAGCGTGCCTCCTGCCTCAGCCTCTTGAGTAGCTGGGACTACAGCTGTGTGCCACCATGATTGGCTGTAAAGAATAATTTTTATGATACACATGTTTTAAATTTGCAAAATCAATGTCTTTCTCAATCATTTGCTTTCCGTGAACTTATAGTTCCAGAGCAAGTTGACTTTTCTACCTTCACAACTATTTTTACAGAAGAATTTCATTCTTATTTTACAGGGAGGGCATTGATGCACTGTGAAATTAGTGATTAGATGATAAACCTCAGCAACTCAGTGGCTGCTTAAGAGTTAAAGGCAGGCACCACAATTTTCTTGTTACTTAGCCTATGACATGTCATCTCGAAGTACGCTGTTCTCTGTGGCTTTGAACCTCAGTAAGCACAGGTTTTATAATAGATTAAAAAGGATTAGACATAAACAGGACAGAATAAAGCAAAAAATAATCAGCTATAGTTAAGTAAAACTTTCTGATAAATTTGCAGAAGATTTGCCCTGAACCAAATGTTTACTGAATTTACTGTCCTGTAGTTATCAAGAAGTTCCATCAAGAGACAAGGGAATTCCAATACTGATTTTTGCCAAACTGATGTTCTACTCCCAAGCACGTAATTTTGAAAGAAGAATCTAAAGTAATAGCTTATTTAGTGTCTTTTCAAAATATGAAATTAACACATCCTCAGATTTTCCAACAAAACAATAGTCCCAAGGCCAACAGTTTGACCACAAGGAATGCCATCACCAAACGATTCATCTTAGTAAGCTGCGCTGTATTTTCCACCTGATTCAGTGCATTCTTTTTCCCATAGTCACATAATAAGAACACAATGGAGATGATTAGAATAAGGAAGAAAGGAAATGACTAAAGAGGGTTCTAGCAATGTTCTATGCCTCACTTTCCCCATTTCTAAACTAGGATGAGTTATTCTTATTCTTTTATTAGTGGCAATCTAAATAAACAAACTCCTCCCACACAGCACAATTAAATAGGATCTAGGTAATTAAGTTCTTAAAGAAGCCTGTGGTTTTTTCTTACCTCCGAATTTTCTGGAACTGACCCTGCTGAAAATACAGTGAAAGAATAGTCAACCCTAGTGAAAAGACCAAATGACCCTACAGGATCCCTGACTACAAAGTCCATGGAAACACTAAGGGATGGTTGTGACCTTGATCAGATTTACTCAAGAGAACATCTTACAGGTGATAGACAGATGGACTCAAATCCAAAGCCCAGAGTTCTACCATGGACTCTGATAGTACCTACATGCTTGGGTAACTAATTTCAGTTTTCTAAGTTTGACTCCTCATCTGGGGTCTTGGCTTTTGCCTTGACTGCTTCACAGGGTGGCAAAGGGGATCAAATAATATATGAGAACATGTAGGGAAGTATAAAATGCCACAGAAAGAGACAAGAGCAGCCAGTCTGTAGGCTATTTAGCCCCATGTCTATAGCTGTTAAATTACCTACTCCATGGGATATCTGAGACTCTATTTATAGAAAGACTGAATAATACTCATGCCAAGGCCAGTGACCTGCTGTACACTGCACGTCTATGAAAGCTGATTTTAGTTGTTTCTGTGAGATACTTTCATAGCTTCCTCAGTAGAGAGTTACCAAACACGTGTGTGTGTGTGTGTGTGTGTGTGTGTGTGTGTGTGTGTGTGTGTGTGTATGTTCAGAGATGTTGTCTCCTTATGTCACTCAGGCTGAAGTGCAGTGGTGCAATCATAGCTTGCCATAATCTAGAACTCCTCAGCTCAAGTCATCCTCCTGCCTCAGCCTTTCGAACAGCTGAGATTACAGGTATGCATTACTATGCCTAGCTAATTTTTAATTTTTTTTTTTGGTAGACATGGGGTCTCACTATCTTGCCCAGTCTGGTCTTGAACTCCTTAGCTCAAGTGATCTTTTCATCTTGGCCTCCCAAAGATTATAGGCATGGACCACCATGTCCTGCTCCAGATTCGATTGTTATCAAAGAGCTTTGTGGTATGCTCTACCCTGTAGCTGTCATCTTCCATCTTCAGCGTGTGACAAGATCGATGCAATCACTCACATGGTGAAGACATAGAAGAAACCGAAGTGAGAAATAGGCAAGACTTAAGGGAAGATTTGTCCATGAAAGTGTGTTGAAATGCTTTTCGATAGAACAAAGTCACGTAACACATTATCTGGTGCCAAGGTGGCTAGAGCAGCAGTAATGGTCATTAGGGAATGAAAACGATTTATATGGAATAAGAACTTAAACACTATGCACCACATCCTTACATACTCTAATAAACCCAAGCTGCCACATGTCCCCTTCAATGTGAGGATGGACTCAAACAGTATCTAAAAGCCATTGAAAAGACATTTTTTATAATCATTAAAATATTTCAGATGGTCCAGGAGAACCCAAAAGCCCTCCACAAAATTCTTTTCAGAACAGGAGGTCCTATCTAGCTTCCCAAAGTCCTCCAAGTAGCCTCTCAAAATGTTCAAGAATGAAACTCAGGTCCTAGAAATTAACGAAAAAGATGATTTTTAATTATCTCTGGTCATACACCTTCCTTTATACTCCAAACTCCACTTCTAACTGATTAGATTTACTGATTCATTTCCCTCATTCTGATCCTCCTGTCCCTCTTCTGGAGCACTTCGAGCCCTAATTTTAAAATCCATCTATCCTTTCTTATCTCTTTTTAATTCTGAGGTGTAGCCCATTTCCTCAAATAGGCAACAAAAGAAAATTCACACAGCCGTCAGTTGTTAAACTCAACAAGGAAGTTTCTTTCCACTGTAGAAAGTTGGCAGATGGAGAGAAGGGGATGTTGCAAACATATTTATATGACTCAATTTACATCTACCTATGGGCAGATGAATAGAAAGACCTATACTAAAATATATCCACATTTATAGGCTTACAGAATTAAAGTACATGAACAGTAATACATTTACAAGACAATGAGTTTATTCTAGAGATTAAAAAAACTGAGTTCAGAAAAGTACTTGGAGATTCACAGAGCTCAATAAAGACAGAAAAGGGATAGATATATTATGCTCCTTGCTTCCCAAAACATTTATTCTTCCTCCAGGCATGAGTAACAGGTAGCTGACTAACTAAATTAAGCACATGCATGCAAGTATTCATTCACAAGCACACACGTTACATTTTAGAATGTTTAAATTTCAGTTATAAGAAACTTTTTATGTTGGAATAATTCATACTAAAGACAGTTCATTCTGTTGTATACACTAGAGACCATTTCTATGCTTTCCTTGGCTCCACCGTTCTAAGATCTCAACTTCTGTAAAGTATTATACCCAAACTGGCAAGTATAATTTAAAATAATATACACAAATAATATAATTTTGATTATATGATTAAAAAACATTTTCCCTTCAAGTGATTTTGAATAACATTTTCTGCAGTTATGCTTTTACTTTTCTCCTTATTTTCTTCTGCAGCTGAAGTTCTGGCTTCTCATTAATTGGGTCAGTAAGCAATCACTAATGCAAATAAACAAAACTCTCATTAAAAATCTTTTCTTCATGATTTTTTAGAGCCTGGGTTTCTTTTAATCTCAACAGTACATAATAGCATGTCTCTAGAATGTATTTTCCTGCCCTCTGACTAAAAGTGACATCAACTTTCTCCCTGGGTCACGGTCTCCACTCAGGCTCATTCCAATTAGCAGCACAGTCCTTAGTCTCTCTGCCTCAGTGATTTCTGGGAAGCAAAACAGAAAACAGCTGGGGCCTTATACAAACTGGAGCAAGACACCGAATTATTATTTAGTAGTAATAATACTCTTTTTACCTTCCTTATCTCCAGCCACCAAGAGCCCGTTTAGCATTTTTACTAGGTAAGGTAATTGAGAACTAGTCTTCCTCCAAAATATGCTCATTGGTCACAGTCACAAGGAGGAGGGTATGTTCCCAGACCAAAGAGGGTTTTAAAATAACCAATCTGGCAAGACAGAGAGAGTAATATACTGGTTTTTAGAGACCTAGAGGGCTAAAAAGATGTAACTAGGAACCAGAAAAAAAGGAACTTAGTGTTTTAGAAACTTGTGGGTGGCTCAACCCAGTGTTATATCTGGCATTTAGGAGGTAGGTGTTCAACAATTGTTTGAGGAATGAAGTAATGCTATCTGAAAGTCATCAAGTAGGGGAGCAAAAAATATCAGGGACTGATGTTTCAGGGCCTAAAATGGAGCCAGCTGTCCTGACAGGAACACAGAGGAAGAGCTAAAGGCTATCTACTTAGTGATAACTCAGAACCCATGTTGTTTTATGAGATACAGTTTCACTCTGTCCCCAAGCTGGAGTGCAGTGACATGATCTTGGCTCAATATAACCTCCACCTCCCAGGTTCAAACGATTCTCATGTCTCAGTCTCCCAAGTAGCTGGGATTACAAGTGTCTGTCACCACATCTAGCTAATTTTTATTAGTAGAGATGGGGTTTCACCATGTTGACCAGGCTGATCTCGAACTCCTGACCTCAAGTAATCTGCCTGCTTCAGCATCCCACAGTGCTGGGATTAAAGGCGTGATTCATCAGGCCCAATCTCTTGTTTTTTTCTAAACCAGGTAACTGCCAAGGCACTCCTAATTCACCAACCTTATTCACCTGGTTCATGGAATTCAGGAAGAACAATATATTTGATGCTACCTCCTTGATTGAGTAGACAAACTTGTGCTTGGGAAACACTGAGAACAGGGAAACCAGAGCTCCTGTCCAGGGCTTCTGCCATGGCTCAGCTCTAACCATCTGGATAAATCACTTCATCCATTTAGGCCTTCATTTCCTGATCTATGAGAGGAATGAGTTGGAATAAATTGATGATTGGGATCCTTAGGCCTTAAAATTCCATTCTCCATCTCTTATGGGAAGTTTATTAAAGAGCAGGGATGCCAGAGACTGCACTAAACTTTTTCAAAGGCTTCATATCACTTAATCCTTATTTCATCCCTATACATTATGCATTATTGCCACCCCTCCTTTTAAAATAGGAAACCCAAGGCATAATGGTTTAGAACATGTTCAAGGTCACACAGTTAGTAAATGGCAAAGCTGGGAATCTAGCTCCAAGCTTATTTATTGTTGCAAATTTTATAGTCAGATTAACGGGAAGCAGCCCCAGTCTTATGCTGAAAACAACAATAAAAGAATGATCACTTTAGATTGCATCCTGGTGCTTAAAATAGAACTGTGACATGAATTGTCATGAAGTGATTATTTTCTCCCTTGTGCCAGATTTAAGTAAGTGGGAAGTGCAGTCAAAACCTGAGAAAAATCTCTGTAGGGTTTTGAAATCATCATTGGGCATATAATATGATGGCACTAAACTCCAATAACCCCTACACTTGCTTCAATCAACAAAACTTTATTAAGACATCAAATGTGCACTGAATGTTAAATGGAGATCTGTTGTAAACTTATCTTAAAATCCTTGTATATGTGCAGGGAACAATACAGTTTGTGTTCAGAAAAATCAAAATAGGTAAAGAAGGATTTTAACATGCTTGAACTGAAATAAGACAGAATTTAAAATACACATCCTCTAGTAAATATCTAGATTCAGAATATGTAACTATCCACTTTTAAGATGCGAAAAAGTGACTAGATCTTGGTTAAGAAATATGAGGGCCGGTAAACGCATTTTTTTTCCCCATGTACTAAACCTGAAGAAACTAATCCCAGGCTGTCCAAGAGGAAGATTTAATTTCTGGTTTGGGCCATATAATCGCTAGTCATATTCCTGCACATGAACATACACACACTACACATTTTAATTCTATTTTACTCGTTGTGGCTATCTAAATTTACACAGTGCATACTGATAGTTATTACAGCTCTATGTACATTAAAACATATGCACACATATACATGTATCTGCATATTTGTATCATCTATCTGTCCATCTATCACATGGATTTCCCACAGCAATAAAGTGACTATAAACTAGACGCACTGATGCAGGCCTTCACATCTTATAATTAGGAACCATTATCTGAACCTCAAACTCTCAAGAAGTTCCCAAGGCTTCCCCTTAGAGGAGGAAAGCTTTAGCAATGTTGGGAGAAACGTCTGAGGAAAAGCAGCCAAGATATAAATTATCTGCAGGGACTTTGGGGTCTCTTCCAACAGTAAAACTCAGTGTCCTTTCCATTTTTTGATAAACAGCAAGAATATTATATCTATTTAATCTCTGACTTCCTTTTGAGAGTAGAAACTACTGCTGTCTTGAACCTGAGCTTCCCAGTGAGGAAAATATGACTCCGTATGGACTTAGGGAATGGAAACAACAACAACAACAAAAAAACAGACTTTACAGACACAGGATAGTTCATGTTGTCACATTGCCTTGAGGAGTTATACCCAGTTATTCAGCCTTATTAAAAATCTTAAAGGGACTCAGGCCACATGAGAGGAGATTTGTTTTGTGTCCTTGGCTGTGATAGTCAGTTTTGTTCAGCTTTTTTCTTCATTTTTTTTTTCCTCTTGTTATTCTACAGCCTTAATTGTGGCAAAGTTTCTTATAACAACTCAGTGTTAAGGTTTCTTATTTTAATGTGCTGATGAATTGATCCTTTTTCAAATATATATTTTATGATCAGATGGATGAGAAGCAGCTGTAATTAAAGGATTATGTTTAGTGCAATTGATGGCCCTGATCCCCCTAACACATATCCACCAAGGCAGAGGGGGGTCTTTTCATGATGTTTTAAATGAATTATTAGTCATCTGGCCATTGTAATAATGTTCTCTTACTGATGGACAGACCCATGTATAGAAGAGTAAATGTTATAAAACAGGTTATTTTTATTTTTCACTTGTTTTGTTTATTTTAGAAACAGAGTGTGGCTCTCTGTGTTGCCCTGGCTTCAGTAGAGTGGTGTAATCATAGTTCACTGTAGCCTTGAACTACTGGGCTCAAGCTATGCTCCCACTATAACCTCCCAAGTACCTTGAACTACAGGCCCATGACACCATGCCCAGCTAATATTTTTTTTTTTTTTTTTTTTTTTTTTTTTTTTGTAGAGAAAGGGTCTTGCTTTCTTACTCTGGCTGGTCTTGAACTCCTGGGCTTAAGCGATCTTCTGGCCTTGGCCTCCCAAAGTGCTGGGATTATAGGCCTGAGCCACCACAGCCTGCCAAATAAGTCATTTTTAGATTAAGGAGGAGGACCAACAATTGAGTGTGAACGGCAGCACCTATTACATAATTTTAACACCTCTGCTGTTAAATACCAACACCTCACATATTGCTGAAAGTGTATCTTTTATGTTATTGCTTTCGTCTTAGACTATCAAAGCAATAGCTCTCTTCACCAAAGAGAATGGAATAGGATCCTTCCTTACACTATTCTCAACACAGGTTAAGACGACAGCATTAGAGGCAAGCAGATAGAAAAATGCAGTTATAGTTGGTGTTAAAGCAGAGTGCACACTCTAGCTCTCCAGGTAGCAGTCCAGTCACACATTGATCTCACTAATCCCAATTCCTTGGCAAAACGACTCATGCTCTTTAAACTCTATTTCCCTTATTTCAAAAAGATAAAAATATTCACCTCTCAGAACTGTTATGAAGACTGAATGAGAAAATTATGTATAATGCAACAAACAGCTGTTAGTAATTGGTGAATGAGTAAGTTCTTTTGCCACATTTGGGAATGAAGAAAGCCTATAATTTTGGTTGAATTTTGTGGTTGAAAAGACAAGCCGATCTACAAATAATAAAGATTCTGAATGTAACTCATAATAAAAAATGGATAAGAAGTCAGTGAGACACATCAAAGGTCAGTAGAAATAATACAAAGTGATGACAAGTGAGTAATCTGTTAAGGATTATCACCAGGATTTCAGTAAGAAGAAAATGAAGATTCATATGTTCTCAGAATAAGAGTTGTTGGGCATGACAGCATAGTGGTTAGGAATGTGGGCTGAAGACCAGGCGCAGCGGCTCATGCCTGCAATCCCAGTACTTTGGAGACCAAGGCTGTTGGATCACCTGAGGTCAGGAGTTGGAAACCAGCCTGACCAACATGGTGAAACCCTGTATTTACAAAAAATACAAAATTAGCCAAGTACAGTAGCACATAACTGTAATCCCAGCTACTCAATATCCCTAATCGTGATATTGAGGCAGGAGAATCGCTTGCACCCAGCAGGCAGAAGTTTCAGTGAGCAGTGATTGCACCATCACACTCCAGCCTGGGCAAGAAGAGTGAAACTCCATCTCAAAAAAGAAGAATAGTGTAGGCTGAGAGCTGTCTTGCCTTGTTTGGAATCCAAGCTCTGCCACTATTAGCTGTGTGATACTGAACAAACTGTTTCACTTCTCCGTGCCACACTTTAAAGTGGAAATAATATTACTGGAAAATGAAAGTGTGGTTTTGGATTCACAAGAGCTGATGGATGTAAAGCGCTTAGAAGAAATCCAAGGACAGAGTACGCACTATTCCACAGGCTTAGCTTCTGTGTGTCTGTGTCTCTGTATGTGTTTCTGTGTAGGCATAAGCTGGCATAATCAATCATACATAGTTGTCATCTCAGTGTAAGATCCAGTCATTCCTGAATACATCAATTTGCCTTTTTCATAAAGCCCATTGAACTTCTGCAGCTATTTTTAAACATGGGGACCTGGGCTGGGTGGACTATACTTGACCAGATCATAAAAGGTATAATGACCACAACTTGCAAAACAAACAGTAACATCCCTTCAAGTAAGAATTTCTCAGGGCATGGAACTTAGGCCATTTGCATTGAAATCACCTGGAGTGCTTATTTAAATGCAGATTCTCCAATCCTATTTCTAAGGTTACCATATACTTTATTGTTCAAACCAAGACATTTTTGAGAGTGAAAGAGATTGCTGTAAATAATCATGCCAGGCTAATGAGCACAAACGATATTTTCCTAGGCAAAAGAGAACATAGGGTGCCCCTTAACCATCTCAGATCTATAGCTCTTTTGTGATTGAGTCCCAGAAATTTGCATTTCTATTAGGTTTCCAAGATGATTCTTTCGCTGTGTAAAATTTGAGAAAGGCTTCCTTAAATTATGTTGTTCTAACAAGACTTAATTAATTCAGGCTCTGTGAACTTTATATCATACCTCTATTTCCTGAGAATATTTCTTTGTAATAGACAAGAAAGCAAAAGAGAAAGAAAGAGAGCATTTATTGACCATCCACTCCTGCTAAAACCTCCTCCTCCCCTCGGCAAGACACTGCCTGCTATAGTCTATAAAACAAGTTTACAGATCTCTGCTCTTGAAATTGAGTGAACCCCGGGTGATTATGGTAAAACCATATTCCCCGCCCTAGGAAATCGGCACTTTCGCACTACAAACTACCTGGAAGGCTGATCCTGGTGAGGAAGGAGGCAGTGATTAGCTAACTATCCTTAACAACAGGGTGACCACAACATTCAACAGGATTTCACCCATGAAGCTCTCATCCTGCTTGCTGCAGTCACCAACAGAAGCAGAAACCTCCCAGTCATCTGTCATTGGGTGGACTCAGTCTCAATCAGCTTCGCACAACCCAAATCTGACCTCAACTCCTGCCTCTTTTTAGCTCTCTCACGGCAGCCTTCGTCATGTTCTTCTCATACTTGCCTAACTGAAACCTAAGTCTTTTTTCAGATCAAAGATACCCTTGTAGTCGTCTAAACGGAGGGTATTTTTTTCTCCAATATCCTATCCTATCCTCCTGAATATATGACCTCCAGGAAAGGAGGGCTTCATCATGTTCTTTGCTACCACACCAGATCATTTCTCCTACCTCTACCCTCGATAACTCAAGGGTCTTTGAAGCTGGGTACCATACCACACAATTTGCAACTGCTTCTTGTCTGAATTATGCAATGGCCTTCTCATTACCATTTATTTCCTTAAAAAGTATTTAGAACCTGCTCACTGGCTGGGCTTAGCGGCTCATGCCTGTAACTCCAACACTTTGGGAGGCTGAGGTAGGTGGATTGCTTGAACCTAGGAGTTTGAGACCAGATGGCAAAACCCAATCTCTACAAAAAATACCAAAAATAACAGGTGTGATGGCACATTCCTATAGTCCCAGCTCTTCAAGAGACTGAGATGGGAGGAGTGCCTGACCCAGAAAGGTCCAGGCTACAGTGAGCTCGGTGACGGAGCTAGACCTTGTCTAAAAACACAACACAACACACACACACACACACAAACACACACACGAATCTGCTCCCTGTCTTTGAATGCACGTCAGTTATTGTTCTGAATTGCTCGCCACAGGCAGGCAATTCAACACTTTGGACTATCAATTTGCCGTTTATTTCCAGTGATCTTTTTCCCAGTCTTAGCCAACTACTGCCATGATGTTCACTACATGGATTATTATCAACTCGAACATTTTGATTTTAATCAATCCTGTCTCTGTTTACACTTCCTATTCTTTAAAGTCATTCACAGCAGCTCCCCGGCTGCTCTACTGCTTTGGCCCCAGCGAAACTGCCAATTCATTAATCACCAAGTCTTTCTCTCTTCTTCCTTCTCCTGTTTTTATTTTCTTTTATTTAACCTATCTTAGATGCCATGATTTATCACCATAAGCTATCCTTTGCAAACATCATCAACTCAAACTTGATTTTTCTTCGACATGTTAAAACTACTTGATAAAACTTGGCTGTTTTCTTATTCTGCTACTGTATGTGAGCAGCCTGAATAGGTGGAAAAAAAACCCACCGAACTTAATAACTGGACCTACTCAAAATTTTGACCATGCATTTCAAGTGGAACCTCAATATTGACAGCAAGTCTACCGTATTTCCTAAATTAATTCTTTCTTTTAAAGAGGACTGTTTCACAGCATTTACTGTCTTCTCAAAATACCCAGTAAGATCTAACTTGCTTCATTATCAAATGACCACCTCAATATTTCTGTAACTGAAAAAAATAGAAGAATTCTGAATGGAACAACTCTCACTTCTCTTCCCTCAAATCTACCAACCTGCCTGCTCTTGGATCAATATACGCTGCCTTTCCTCCTGCTAAAGTTGATGAACTGCCACTGCTCTATCTAAAGACAATCCCTGCACATGTGCACTAAAGGCCTTTGCCTTTCACATACTTATGGATTTCACTTTGCACTTGTCCACTCTCTCCTGCACATTATCAACTTTCTCCTCTATAGCAGATTTTTATCAGCATATTAACCCGTAGCAATATCTTCTGTGATATAAAAGCTAAATTGTTCCTCGACTTGGTGTTCAAGTGACCCTCTCACTCATGCCCCATTTCTCTGCTTCTATTTTGAACAAATCATCTCTAAGAAGTTATTCATATTTGTTGCCTAAACGTCTTTTTTTTTTTGCCATTCGTCCTTAACCCACTCATGTTAATACTTTGGGTCTATCATTTTAGGAAAACCACCCTTGTCAGATTAACAATGATTTCTACCCTGTTCAATTCAATGGTAAATTCCTTGTACCTTTCTTATTCTACTCCTCAGAAACATCTGAGATGAAATAAATACCTATTTTCACTTGGTTTCCAAGGTAACAGATTCCCCTAGTTTAATTTTCTATTTTGGTGGCAGCTGTTTTTGGTCCTTGCTGGAGTCTCTTCCTGACCCCTAAATTCTGGGATGCTCCAAAACTCAAACTTCTCATGTCTAGTTGCTCTCTTCGTAAATAATTTTGAACAGATCCGTTGTTTAAAAACACAGCTATATACATACTAAAATGCATATGTATTTACTTATAAAATGATACAATGTCTGAGGTTTACTCCAAAATAATATTAAAGAGTAGAAAGTGGTGGCAGATGGTGGTGGGGACATGGTTGAAACAAGATCAGTAATCCGCTGATAAGTGTTAAAACTAAGTTATGGGAAATCTAAGTTCTTTACATTATTCTATCTCATATTGTTGAGATTTTTCCATAGAAATATTTTTAAAATATCCTAAATTTTCTTCTCTATCTCCATTACCTTCAAGTTCTAAATGCACATATTTGATTTTCTATTAAACGTCTCTCCTTGGATTCTGACTCATAAGAATTATTTTGATACCTGTTTGCCTTTAAATCTATCCCTCCCTGTGTCTCTCCTCTTAACAATGGCATTCTCATACCCCACTGGCCTGGGCTCCACTTTGCAAGCCATTATGAGTTCCCCTTTATTCTAATAAACTACAGCCTACCTATCAACAAGTCTGGTTGGCTAACCTATTAAGGCAGATGGGATTTGATCACTGCTCACCATTTCCAGAGCTTTCGCCCTCACTCAAGCTGCCATCACTTTTCATCTAAAATGCCTTAGAAACCCTCTACCTCCTCTTGGTTTTGCCCACTGTTGCTGTTGCTTCAAAGAGTCTATGTTCATAAGGTAGTATGGTGGTTTTTAACTCACTTTATGCCATTCCCTTGATCACTCCTTTAATGGTGCTCTTCCCTATTTCTGAAAACAGGCAGAGTCCGTACTGTGGGCAAGAGCCTGGGTAGTTAGTCTTCTGCTTACCTCTCCAGACTCAATTGCTATACATATTCCTCTTGCTCACCCAGTGATATGGTTTGGCTATGTCCCCACCTAAATCTCATCTTGTAGTTCCCATAATCACCAAGTGTTGTGGGAGGAACCCAGTGGGAGATAAATTAATTAAGGGGTGCATTCATTTGGTTACCCTCATGCTATTCTCATGATAGTGAGTTCTCATGAAATTTGGTTTCTTAAGAGCCATTTCTCCCTATTTGCTCAGCACTTCTCCTTGCTGCTACCATGTGAAGAAAGATGTGTTTGCTTCCCTTTCTGCCATGATTGTAGGTTCTTGAGGCCTCCACAGCCATGCTGAATCATGAGCCAATTAAAATTATTTCCTTTATAAATTACTCAGTCTCAGATAGGTCTTTGTTAGCAGTGTGAGAACAGACTTTAACACTCAGTCTTGCTATAATGGCCCCTTATTGTCCTCGATCATGCCAGGCTTACTATCACACCTCAAGGTGTTTTAATGGTAATTCTCTTGTCAACATGTTCTTTCCTGAGACATTTACATGGCTTATTCCCTTATTTCCACCTGGTTCTGCATTAGCTCAATAAGAGATCTTCTCTGGTAAACCTACCATCTGCCAAAATCTTTTCTCCTGCTTTTTCTTCCTGGCAATGATTACTTAAAATTATTTTTTATCTATATTTATTTACTTGCTAATTTTTTCTTTCTCCAACTATGATGTCATTTCCATGAGGGACATCTTTTATGTCCAGGATCTACAGTCTGATAGATGTAAATAAGCAAAAACCATGGAGATGAAATAAATGAATCTTGGACTCTGTCATGCATTTTCACTTAAAAATGGTATAAATGCATGTGTGAAGGCACAAAGCTGCTCATATGAAAATGAGTTGTCTCTTTGTATAGTATCTTCCCTAATGTAGTTTTAAGCCAATTAAATTCAGTAGGGACTAAACATCTCCATAAAGAAAGCCCAGAACTCCTGTGAGATATTTGGCTGCAGGTTGAGCTCTGAGTTCCTCAGGGGAAGTCATCCTGGGCTTACTAGTCCACCGCTGCTCCTTTGACAATTCCCTTTACCTACAAACCACCCAATCTTTTAATTCACAAATTACAAAGCTTGCAGATTGTCACAAGGAAAGTCAATGAACCAACAGACTACATTTTCAGTAATTCAGTATTAAAGAACCTTTTCCTTTGAGTGGTGTTTTAAGAGTAGAAATCTCTACTTTTCTGTACAGGCTGTTTCTATAAATTCCTTGCAACCTCAGGCAATTTTTGGACACTGGATTTAATCAATCCTCAGACTTCTCTTTCTAACCAAGGGTATAGAAAAGTTCACTCACAGTTTGACTCTCCCAGTTCGTAAATTCTCTTACATCATTCTAAGCTTCTTTTGCCCCAGTCTTCCTGTCAAAGTGAAAACTTACTTCTTACTTTCTTTTTAATAGGTGGCTTTTACCCTAGTTCATGGGTCAGCATGATATATGTTTAGGCCAAGAGGAAATTCTTAGCACAACATGAAGGCCTCATGCACTTGAAATGGTGTACTCATTTCAGTGAACGTTAAGAAGATCTGTGTTCTCAACGTGTGCTAGAAATACTTTCACTGGGGTTCTTAGCCACTGACCTTTAGTATGAGTTTAATTCATCTATGAAAAACTTGAAACAAGGAAAGATATACATTCTTTCCTACTATATAACAAGAAAAAAAATTAAAGCAAACTTTCTATAGCAGTGTCATAATCCGATGAATTTATCTGCACATCTTTTCTTCTTCCTTTCTTTTCTCTCACTTCCACCTGCCTGGATTTACCTGTGCTTGTCTGATTCTTCAATGAAGTCGTTTATGAAGCCTAACCATCTGTGCCTTTTTCTTTCTTAAATGCGTAAAACCATAATCCATATACATAAATTCATAATCCATGTGCGCTTCTTATAACTCTATTAAGATAGTGAATTTTCCAGTGCAATTAAACGATGAGCTAAAGAGATGATTGCAATTTCAGACTGTATCATAAATACTCAGGCTCTTACAGCGATACACCTGGTGAGGAACTGGGACTGATTTGTACTTTGCAACACCTTAAAATAAATCTAAAACAGAAGCATAAAGTCACAAACCCTTTCTCCTTAGTTAGCCACACTTCACTATCCCAGATCAGCAATACGGAAGAGTTTGACATATATAAAAATATTCTTTGCTCTCTGAACTTCCTATCTAAAACAAAGAAACTGAATAAAGTCATATATATTTGTATCCCTAAACTTGCTATTTTAATTCTCATTATTTAAATTCAGGAACTGATAGATTTACTTAGTGAAAGATAATTGCACTTTAAAATTATGGTTTTGTCACTTTTAAAATGATCTTGTATTTGGGGAGTAAGGTAGTAAGAACTATTTATTTTTTGAAGAATGTGTAGTAAGTACTAAATGCAAAGTTCTATAGAGAGTAGCAAAGTCATTTAGGGTATTGTCGGCTCTGATAATTAAATCGTTCTATGCATTCCTAACCAGTGTTTCAAGACCACTTGGCAAGTTTATTATGATGATTACACACAGACAGCCCTGATCATTCAGTCATCAGAGATCACTGTGAATGATACAGTGGAGCCTATTGTTCTCATCTCCCAGGATTGTATTAGAGTCCCTCTGAAAGTGAACTGAAATTGATTGGGTCAGTTTAGTAACACTTGAATTTCACAACAGAAAAGAGCACTGAGTAGTATTTTTCAATAGCAATTAAACTATCTCAAATGGTCATAGGGTTCCTCTATTTATTCCTAAGACTTCTCTGTCACAATCTTGGTACTTACAAAAGAGGTCAAGGTGAATAGAAAATGCCTTGAAACTAGAAACTATAATATTTTTATAAGGCTTATTACAGTGTCTTTCACAGACCAGATAGTCAAATACTTACTAAAAATGAATTGATATATAAAGGTATATTTTGATTTTTTTCCCTGCACCATGATGTAGGAAAACTCACATTTACCAAAAAAGCAAGCTGGCATGAATATTGGCTTAGAAGAGAACTTTTACTTTTGAAGCAGAAAGATACTAGAAGCTCAGAACTGTGGACCACAAAGAGTGCTGGAAGTCTGAACTGTCAGAGGCTGTCATTGATTTGTGGGTATCTAGACACTTCCAAGCTTGCAACTGTAACATACACATATTAATTACTTCTTCAGGATTATTTCAGCCAGAGATTTGTGTCGGGAAATTTCAGGGTATAAAAGAAAGTTTCTCAAAGGCTCAAAAATTGGGAATTGTCAATTTTGTTGTGTGGGATTGTTCTTGGGGTTGTCATGTGCCAAGAGTTCAAATTTAGGTCTTTCACATAATTTGCCAATAAGATAGTAGGTGTGAAAAACATGTTAGTCAAATGGACCAATTTAAGGTTGAGTATCCAGATACAGATATCAGAACCCTATGTCATGAGAAAGAAGAAATTGTAAACATCTAGGAGAGGGATACACTTGATGCAGTTATTTTTATATGTATTTTTATGAAAGTGTAATTTATGTATAACATACTAAGTGGGCAATCTGAGGAGTTTTTTTGTTTTTTTACAAATGCAGACACTTGTTTAACACATGCCTTTTTAAAACGTGGAACATTTTCATTCCACATAAAGTTTCCTCATGACAATACTTAGTCAATCCTACTTCTAGTCCAATCGCAACCACTGTTCTGCTTTTCCACCACTGTGGGTTAGTTTTCCTGTTCTGGAACCGCACACAGGTAAAAAATCCAGTGATATAAACACTTTGGTGCCTGGCTTCTTTTACTCAAAATAGTGTTTCTCAAATTTCCTTCTGTTGTTGTTTGTTCTGTCTTACTACTGAGTAGTTTCCATTGTAGAAATACAATGAAATGTTTACCCCTTCTCTTGCTTATAAACATTTCCTGTTTAGCACAATTATAAATAAAGCTGCTATAAGCATTCTTGATCAAGATGGATAAGCCGGGCGCAGTGGCTCAAGCCTGTGATCTCAGCACTTTGGGAGGCCGAGGCGGGTGGATCACGAGGTCAAGAGATTGAGACCATCCTGGTCAACATGGTGAAACCCCGTCTCTACTAAAAATACAAAAAATTAGCTGGGCATGGTGGCACGTGCCTGTAATCCCAGCTACTCAGGAGGCTGAGGCAGGAGAATTGCCTGAACCCAGGAGGCGGAGGTTGCGGTGAGCCGAGATCGCACCATTGCACTCCAGGCTGGGTGACAAGAGCGAAACTCTGCCTCAAAAAAAAAAAAAAAAAAAAAAAAAAAAAAAAAAAAAAGATGGATATAGTTTCTCTTTTTGGGGGTGGGGGTAATGGAATTGCTTGGATATAGGGCATACACATGTTTAACTTTATACAAAAAGTTACCCAAGAGTTTTCTAAAATTCATAGTGCCATTGTGCACTCTTACCTGCAGTAACTGAGAGCTCTGCATGTTCTATATTCTCAATTTTTAACATTTTTTCAAGTTTAAAATGGTATCTCATGAATTTGTCTTTAACTTTTCTGGTCACAAATACTGACAACTGCTTCTTTATGAATAGTAGCCATTCATTTGCCTTTCTTTACGTAGGACTATTCAAATCTTTTGCTTACTGGTTTTATTTGGTTGTTTATGTACATCATGTTCCACTGCCAGAATTTGTTAAGTATTTCTGACACTAGATTTTTGTTAGACATATGTATGTGAACATTTTCTCTCAATTTGTGGCCTGCCTGTGTATTTTCTTCATGATGTCATTTGGTAAAGAGAAGCGTCAAATTTTGATGCAGTCCAAATTATACAATTTTTAAAAAGTGGTTTCTCTATCCTATATAAGACATCATTGCTTATCCCAATGTCTTATAATATTCTCTTATATTTTCTTCTAAGAAGCTTTAAGGTTTTGGCTTTTATATTTAGGTCCGTGATTTTTCTTAAATTATTTTTTTGTGTGCAGCAAAGTAGAAGTGGGCTTCCCCCTCCACCCAAACATAGATATCCATTTGTTCCAGGAACATTTTATTTGAAAATAATTTTTCCCCATTGCTAAAATATTTGTCCTAGTTGCTTAGGGCTGCTATCACAACATACCTTACACTAGGTAATTATCAATAAAATACATTTATTTCTCACAGTTCTAGGGGCTGGGAAGTCCAAGATTAAAGTGTAAGAAGATTCAATGGTGAGAGCTGCTCTCTGCTTCCAAGATGGTTCCTTGTTGCTGTGTCCTCACATAGAACAAAAGTGCCTACCAGGCTCTTTAAAGCCCTTTTATAGGGCCACTCACGAATCCCATTCATGAAGGTAATGTCCTCATGACCTAATCACCGCCTAAAGGCATCGCTTCTTAATACTGTTGCATTGGAGATTTAATTTCAACATGAATTTTGGGGGAACACAAATATTCAAAGCCTAGCAGTATTCAATGGTAAAATTAATTAACCTTTCCTACTTTTAACCACGTAAGAAAGGCCATTCTAAATGAAATCGTTCTAGGTAGACATCATTCCATCTCTGAAAGACACACTAAGCCTTGGAGAGCCAGTTATCTGTCCTTTGAAATATTTGCCTAAATAGGCTAAGATTTACTTATTATAGTTTTCTCTTCTATTAGCCAATCAATTAATGCCAGACTCATGCCACCTGGCCCTGAGTGGTACCCTGCACAAGAAAACCTGGCCAAGGAGGACCAATGGGAGCTGAAATTTCTTATGTGCTTCTGCTCATTAATAATAAAGACCTTTTTTATTATTCTATCATCCTTGGGGACACAGGAGGCAATAAAGTTGCAACTGCAATTCAAAAGGATCCCTTTTGTCCATACACAGGAATCATTCTCCAATTTATTACGAGGAAATACTTGAAGGTTCACCCAGAAGTGACACCTTTTCCAGTTTTCAAAAAGCTGCTTTTTGGGTGAGCATTGGCTCCATGCTGTTTCCTAACCATTCCTGCACCTGCAGTGTTCCATCTCTTGTACCCCTAATGGTAACACAATAATTCTACTTAAAACTGTGTAGATACAGTGTGGTCCCTGCCTCTGTTTCATCATTCAAGGTTTGATTTTTTTTCTTTTAACGATTTGTTGCTATAATATCCTCCTTTATAAAATAGACATGACATTCAGGACAGCCTGTTCTCTAATGGCTTTCAGAATTCTATCTGATTACAATATCACAAATATTGAAATGCCTTTGTAATATCCTATGTCAGCAGATTTTTTTTACCTGAACAATAAAGGTATATTGAGATACCCAAGGACATTTTACTGCACTTTTCAAAGATCCGCTTTTTCCTTCTCTACACCTCTCAATCTTATCACTTTCTTGCTTTCAGATTCTGTCTTGCCATCCTTTCTCCACGCTCTAAGCCATCAGCCATAATGAATATAAATATATACATAAATGGATGCGGGGTTCAACTGGCTAGAGTAGCAAGGAACTTACAAGACTTTCAAGAGTCTGGTTAAATGTCTGTTTATTTCTATAGGGACTCTAGTAAACTTTCCATTCACACATCTTATTTTAGAGTTGAATAAAGAGATACTAAGATGTTAAAGATTTGCCCAAGTTTAGACAGTTAAGACAGAGCTGTGTCTACAGCCTTTATGTTTCCAAGCTACATTTAGAAACAGCCTTCAGGCTCCATAGTTTCAAACTCCTTTTAGGTTAAACAAAAACTCTTTTCCTCTTTTGAGCCAAACAAAAGAAGCATATGTGGGTTGGACAGAAATGAGAGAGATTGGAAATGAGGAAATATTTGGTTAAGGAGGCAAAGGGGTGAAATATTCACCTCAGTAAGTAGGAGAGAAAACTGACTAGAAAAATACAGTATTAATACTATTGTTGAGTGGTAGTGAAAGCCCACTTGAAATTTTTTGTTACCAGATTAAAATAGGGTTAGCTGGTATAGTAGTGTGATTTTTCCCAAGTTAAATTCAGTTGTTTGGATAGATATGCAAAAATATCAACATTTTGCATTTAATTAACTTTCTGGTTTTATTTTACAAGTAAGAAAGAGGAAGCAAGAGGCAGGAAAGATGAGAATTTATGCAAGGTAATGACTATACTGAAGAACAATGCCATTTTAGTATAAGAAGGCAAGTGAAGATGTGAGAAAAATGTAGCTCGGTGAAAAAGAATTGATTCTGATGGGGCCAAAGAATTGTTGAAGTGTGTACATTAGAGAGAAAATGACTTTGAAATATAAGAGGGAGGGACTATTGCAGTAAAGATTTTAGTGGTTACATTATTGTTACTAAATTTCATAAAGCAATAGAGGTAGAACAAAAAAGTAAGGCAGGTCCTAGAATCTGGAGAATGTCTGGTTGCTATATGATTGAAATAAAGAGCAGTAGTAGATACGGTCTGATGAGAAACTGTGGAGTAGCTAAGGATTTTGAAAACAGGTGGGAAGAAAAAGTGTCTATAAGAAGCCATGAGGAGCAAGTTCCTCAACTCAACTTCAAGGACCTGTTCTATAGAGTAGGGAGAAAAAAAAAATCACCAGTTAAAATCAGGTTTTCATTAAAGTGGGAAGGTGGAAAGGGAGTTTAGAGACAGCATATATTTTAATGAAGACAGAGGAAGAAATCAGGAGAAATAGGATGACAGTGTGTGAGTGAATGAGAAGTTGAGTCAGATGAGCAGATGGGCAAATCAACTCAAATGACGAGATGTGTAAGTGTACAGCGCGAACTTTTAGTGGTGATGAGGATAGGAGATGGCGTATTGTCCACTCTGTTGGTCTCCTAGGAAAAGTTAGGTATTAAATATATACACATACACACACAATGGAGATTTTTTATTTAAACCAAATCAAAATGATATAGTCTTTTATAAGCTGTGAATAATCCATAAGATTCTAAAATGTGCCAATATATTTTTTTGCTTTTTTTCTCAACATTTACTTCATCATAAGACAAGATAGTAAAAAAGGAGATGGCTGGAATGAAAGTCTTTGTGCAACTAATTTGGAAACCTAGAGATACAGCTGCAAGAGGAGCTGTCAAAATTACTTGAGCTTTTTTCCAAAGGTGGCGATACGTCTTTCTTGGATAGTCACATTCCATGAGAATGAAAGAAATGATGAACATGTTAACATAACAGCAATACTTCATTTTCAAGAGAAGAAAGCATCAGAAAACTAAAACAGAGTGCTTTTCATTTCCTCTAGGGATTCCTGTTATATAATTTCCATTTTAAATGAAGCAAAAATATTTCCAATAACCGGAGAAACACTTAAAAATTAAGAAACACTTGTTCTAGTTAATGTGTCTGAATAGTAGCAAGAAAAAGTCTCCCCCAGGAGGTCATTATTATTCAAAAATTACTCTAATTAGGTCATGAATACATTAGGCCTTATTCAGCGCCAACAAGAGAAAAAATAGAATTGGAAATGTGGCACACATAACACTCCCAACGTGTTAGGGTGATTTTATTCCAAAATGCCATTAAAAGATGAAAAGGTCACCCTGTAGGGAAGTAATTGGTACAGCACTCTTGTAACTGATTAAAGGGGCTTTCATTTAGGCATTTTTTTCTTTCTTTTCTTTCAAAAGGGGTCTTTCTAGATAGAAAGAAAATATATATGTATGTGTGTGTATAATGTGATTGAATAGATGTTTGGCTGTTTTAAAACAGTAACACAGAAAAAGGGAAAAACAAGAGCTCTTGAGAAATGAAAATAGACACACTTGTAAGACTGAATATACAAATTGCATAGAATATCTTAAGAAAACATAAAAAAGGCATATATATTTCCTTGTATTTGTTTTTCATTTAATTACTCCAGCTCTGTAGTTTCTTAAAATATCTGCTGCATAGACAAGTTCTATATTTAATTAGAGAAGAGCATAAAATTTTAATGAGTTGGTAATGTACAAAGAGGATAGAAAGTTTAGTCTTTATTTTTAAAAAAAAGACTTAAGAAAATCTAATAATAAATCCCCTGATTCATTTGATCATTGAATTTGTGAATTTCTAGCAAGCCCTACTAATCTACATATAACTAAACAAAGGAAAACATCCACAGGGCTTACACATGCATCTGTACCTTGTTAAAACCATACAAAACAGGGATATTGATCAGTTGTATTATGATTTCTGTTTTTTTTCTATATAATTTCATTATGAATGCAGTTTTTTATAATCACAGGTTGTAATGTTCATAATCAAAATTGCTATCTTTAAAACCTGCCAACGTACTTATCATATGCACAAGATTTCCATCTCAAAGACATGGTTTCTGTTAGTTCATTTGTGCTGCTATAACAAAATACCTATGACTGGGTAATTTACAAAGAAGATAAATTTCTCATAGTATGGAGGCTGGGAATTCCCAGATCAAAGCACCAGCATCTGCTGTCTGGTGAAGGTCTCCTTGCGGGTCCTCACATGGAAGAAGGCAGAAGGGCCAAAGTGGGGACAAACTATGTCCTCACGTGGCAGAAGAGCAGAAGAGGACAAACTCACTCTCATAAGCCCTTTTTCTAAAGGCATTGATCCATTTATGAGAGTGGGCCCTCATGATCTAAAACAACTCCCCAAAGGCCCCATATTCCAATACAGTTGCATTGGGGATTAGTTTCCAACTCATGAATTCTGGGCGACATGTTCAGACTATAATAATGCCTAGATATAAGACCTTACAAACTCAACGTTTTTTCTCTATTCTTAACTCACAAATATTTTATGTCTTAGTATTCTTTAAGCATTCTAAGAAAGAGTTATACAAAAGATTATACAAAATGTCTAAGTGATTTTATTTTGTTCTGATAATGCTTAATTCACACCTTCTCATTCCCTCATTTAGCCACTAATTCATTCAACAATATGTATATTTAATTTTAACTTTTTATCACGACACAGTATCAGACTTACAAATGAGGTGCAAAATTTTCATACTACCACCATATTCCTATGTGTGTATGCACATGTGTTCATGTGTGTACATCCTTGTATTTACATGTATATATATCATGTATCCACATATATAGGTGTGCACAAACAAAAACATGCATATATATATTCTAAACTATTTAAAAGTTGCAGACATGCCTTTTACCCATAAATAGATTTTGGAATGATTTTCTTAAAACTAAGGACATTCTTCTACATAATCACAGTATAATTATCAAAATCAGGAAAGTAACATTACTATGATAACATTATCTAATTTGCAGAACTTATTTACATTTTTCCACTTGTTCAATAGCTACCTTCAGAAAACCTAGGATTTTATTGTACATCGCACAAAAGAATAAACTACTTACGTGAAAGTGAAAGGTACTAGAGAGTTTGCTTACGAAAATCCATTTTGTTTTAGTGGCTAACACAGTGGGTAACTTTTAATTCAATAAATAGGTATTGTGTGTAAACTTTTTATATAGAAAAAGTAATAATAGCTCCCATTTGTTGAGTGCTTTCAATGGGTTAGACACACTAACGTCAACTCTCTAATTTCAGTCTCACAACAATCTTACAAGGTAGATGATTTTTTATAGAGGAGGAAACAAGGGCTAAGAGATTCTGCTGCTTGTTTGGTTACAGAGCAAGTGAAGTGCAAACCTGTAATTATCTTCCAAATCCTTATTCTGAAACCTTATTCTTTTATTTATTATGCTATATTCCTCACAGTGTGAAAGAACAGACATTGATGATGGATGTCCTATTGTCTTGAAGCTTATAATCTTCCTGAAAGAAATATGCAAAACATATAAACTCAGAACATTATAAGAAATAAGTCTGTCTTCATTTAAAGTTGTAGCCCAACTGTTAGCCTATCCCTGGTGATTCAATTCTTCTGCTTCTCACCTTTTTCCATAGCGTTTATCATTATTGATCTCGCTATATTATAGATCTCTACTATGCTAATATCATGTCTCCACACAGGAATGTAACTTCAAGAGAATCTCAATTCTATTTTTTTTTTAATTGTGAAGTCCCCAGCACATAGAAAACTACCTTGCATGAAGTCATTAGTAAAAGAGTTTTTGAATACATGATTAAACCTTATCAAATGCCTGATTTTATAGACGAGGAAGGTGAAGTCCTGAAAGATTAAGTTGCTCATGATCAACCTAATTTTTAAAAAATTTTTATTAGAGATTGAATTTCACTTTGTCACTCAGACTGGAGTGCAGTGGTGCGATCATAGTTCACTGACACCTCGAATCCCTGGGTTCCTCCTTCCTTGGCTTTTCAAAGTGTTGGGATTACATGCCCGGCCTAGAGTAATTTAATGACATGAAATGTCATTAAGTTGAAAGTAAATAGGAGTCACAATGAGCGACACATTCATTGATGGAGGAGGAAGAGATCACAACTTGGTTCTGGTGGGAGAGTGTTGAAGGAGAGAGACCATAAACAACAGGTGAAAAACCTGTAGTACACAAAGACCCTGGGAGGAAAACTGACAGGCCAAATTAACTGGACATATTACATGACTAGCTATAGAAGAAAGATCATTACGGAAAATAATGAAAGGTCAGACTTGGCAGTATTTCTACCAGATTATGATAGAGTTTTCTTTGATATAGAGAAGTTTCCTTTCTTATAGGCAAAGTAAATTGGGTATTTTCTGGTAGTACAACAGTTAAACAATCAGTGACATAAAGGCTAATCCCATTTCCACTTTAAGCTAAAGCATTACAGCTAGCAAGAATTAAACGGTGATTTGCCAGGGTTAATTTGTATGTACATCTCTCATTTTCTAAGTCGGTCTCTGGTTTTAATGCATGTGATACATCATTGCTCAGGGAATGATTGAATGGATCATACCTTCAACTGATGTTCAGTAATTCTAATAAACAGTTCAGGAAAATACTTTAGCTAAGTTAAATAGTAAAAAATAGAGGCAGATGTCAAAAAATTAGGTCAAGGAAGAGACGTGTATGGTTAACTTTTGGCATAAGAAACTAGTGAACTAGGAATCTGACTGTCTCCTTTTGAGTTCAGTATACACAAATCTACTTCAGATTTGTAGTAGTACAAATTCTGGAGCAGGCATCATTTTTCTGTCATCCTGACTTTGATGCCATGCTGATTAACTCTATGTGCTTTCACATAAGAGGGCTCTGATAGTTTATAAAGTATGGTGTATTTCCTCCAAAACAAATAAAACTTTTTATTTTGCATCCTAGTATTTATAAATATTATATTTTCTAACTATTTGATTTGTTTAAGATCATTATCCTCATTTTATATATAGGAAAACTGAAGCTCAGAGGAGTTAAGTGATTGTACAAGGTCACACAGTGAATACAAAAAACAAGATTTTTTTGTTAGATTTCTTGGCTTTAATATTTCTGTTGTTTCCATTACATGCTCCAAGACCGCAAATCAGTTTTCTTTCCCTGCTAACCTCTGTGATAAAACAGGGAATGTACTTCCTCACTTGCTACATAGTCAATCCGTGGTTGAGACTAGGCATTTAGGGTATTATGGACTAATAGTAGACTGAAACTACTGCTTTTTTCTGCTAGTATTTGTGAGACATTTCCTGATGGCATTATGAAGTGGAAAAAGGATAAGTCCTTCCTGCTGCTGGCTCATGTGTCTCTCCTTTATTCATTAAAATGTTATTATTAAAGCTACTACTAAATTAATACATGTTGCTCAAACAAGAAGCCAAAGGTTGTGAATGAAGATACAAATCTTCCTCCTTCACCCTCTGACCCCTTTCCATTTCCAAAATGAAATCCCTGCTATCTGGTTGTGTGAGTGTAAGAGAGAGAAAGTGTGTTTGTTTGTGTGTGTTTCTATTTTCTTATAGTATATTTTAAACAAATAAAATTATGGTTATGTTATTTACATCTTAATGTATTTTGAAAAGCTTTTAATATTTGCATATATAAAAATTTTCCACTCAAGTGCCAAAATGTAACAAATTCAACCAGTCCCTATTTATACACATCTAGGTTTTTGTTTTCTTGCTATTAAAAACGTTTGCAGTGAAACCCCATCTCTGCTGAAAATACCAAAAAATTAGCCAGACGTGGTGGTGCTCACCTGTAGTCTCATATACTTAGGAGGCTGAGGTAGGAGGATCGTTGGGCCTGGGAGGCAGAGGTTCCAGTGAACTGAGATCTAGCCACTGAACACTGTCACCTTGGCGACAAGAGTGAGACTCTGTCTCAACAACAAAAAATGGCAACTTGTAACATATATTTGTGCATGTCTATAAGGAATCTAAGGGAGAAAAATCTTAGAAGGGAACTGATGGCTCAAAAAGTATGTAGATAATAGTTTGGTAGATATTGCCATTTTTGTCTTCAAAATTATGCACCAATTTATATTCCCATCACAGAAATATGTTAGTATGCATTTCCTTATGTCCCCATCAATTCTCAAGGCCATAAATGTTTTATTCTTGCCAATCATAGTAGTACCTAATTGTTGTTTAAATTCGCATTTCTTTGATGTTAGGGTGACCAAAGTATTCATTTATAGTTCATTTTCTGTCTGATCTCTGTTCATGCCTTTTACCTATTTGTTTTTCTTTTAAATTTTTTTTTTAAGTTGTAAGAGACCCTTGTATGGTACAGAAATTAGCTTTACTTTCTCTAAATAACATTTTCTAGTTTATCATTTATCTTTTGATATTTTTAGCTATACAGATATTTAATATTTTTATATCCAAAACATTTTCATTATGACTTATATTCTTTCTCTCCTTAGACAGTACTTTATCAGATCCAAATCTGAAAAAAAAAAAAAGTTTTAAAATTCTTCTTGCTGTTTAAGGGCTCATTTAACTTTAAAACTTTTGACTTATCTGGAATTTATTGTGACATAAGGAGGTATGAGTCCAGTATATTTTTTCAATTGCTAGCCAGTTGCCACAACATTTACTAAATCCAATTTGCTCCTCCCCTTTGAGATACAAATTCTCATATAACCGTTAGTCTGTTTATAACCTCTCTGTTCTCTCCCATTACTCTGCCTGCCTATTGGTAAGTCAATCTCAAACTATATATTTAATACTTGGGTTCTGAAATATCTGTATCTGAAAGATTCCCCATCCTCACAAATTACCTTGGAAATATTCTGGGTATTTTAATGCCACTATTTCTAGAAATACTTTAGTTCATATTATTTTTTCAAGTTCTTCCAAACTTTTATTGCTATTTTGAGATTGCAATTATACATTTTGGGGGCATATTGTAATTTTTATAAAATTGAATCCTCCTATTCTCAAACAGGGTATGCATTTTTGTTCATCCAAGACATTTTTGTTCTGCAGTAGAGTTGTAACATTTTTTTATTGGAACTACACATTGCTTATTAAGCTTGCTCTAAGATAGCATATCTTTCTGACTGTTTTAATGTACTCAATTTCTCATCCACTAACTTTCCATTTGTTTTTAATTACTGTATATCATAACACCATAATCAACCACCTTTTAAGATTATTTCTACTAGTTTTTAGTTGGTTTATATGTATGAATAGATATATACAATGTACAAAAATAATAGTATTTATTTTTCAATTTTTATTTTATTATTTCATTTTCTTACAGGAATAAGCTTGGATCAGGTTTTGTATCACATATTTTATTTTTTTATAAAACTTTATTATCTACAACATCCAAAATAATGTTTAACAAGGGTAATAAGGGTACTGTTTCCTTTTCACAACAGCAGTGGAATAACTTTAGTGTTTCACCAAGGCCTGTTTGAGTTTATAGAATGTATTCATGTCATGTCAGGTAAGTTTGCACCCCTTCAACTTAAGCAAAGGTGTTTTAAATTGCATTTAACTTTGAAATTAAGGTTAAATTTTCTAAGTGGTTTGAACTTCAATCAAGATAAATATATTTTTCCCTTATTAACCTATTCAAGAGCTGAACTATTTTAATGGATTTCTTATTATTGAGCCATCCTTGCATTTCTGAAACAGGCCTCACTTGGTCATAGTGCAACATTATATTCATTTGCACCTGAATTCATTTTGGTGATATTTTCTTTATTTTACTTGTATTAATGTTCACATGACAAATTTTCTTTTCTTTTTTCATAATTGTTTGAAATTCTTTTTTAATAAGAAAATGTGTATTTTTTTTCTTGTTTATTGTATTAGAGGAATTTTCAATGAATATTTCAAACAAAGCCCTGAGAGCATTTCTGGTCCTGCCTCTATCTTGATAGTTGGCTATTTGATAATCTTCTTAGTGTTTCTCCTTAGTGATATATCTGATTATATATTTCATATGTAATTATTTCAGTTTAATTTTTAATTTCCTTAAACATTTTAAATTCCTATTTTCAAAGTATTTTGAAAAAAATTTAAGAGTATTCATTTATTAAATTTAAAATTTGTTTTATTCTCAGGAGTGATTTAATCTGTTCTTATTTCTAATTTTGGTCATTTTGCCTTCTCCTTTCTTATGTCACTTCTTTTTTTCCTTTTCTTTTTTAGAAACAGCACTTGAATTTATTTTTTTTAATTAAAATTTTAAAATTTTAATTTTGGGGATATATTTGCTTTTGTTTTTCTATCTTTTTAGTTAAATCCTTCTAAAATATACTGTTTAGTCATGTAGCCAATTCAGGCTATATATTTTCCTCCAAACACATTTTAATGTACATCACTATGAATACAAACAATACAATCACTATTTTCTAGATATTTGTGCCTTTGTTTTTTAGGTATAAGTATTGTTAAAAAATACATATTCAACTTAGTTTAACTTTTATGTTATTAGGTACATTACTTTTTTTTTTTTTTTTTGGAGACAAGGCCTCACTGTCACTCAAGCTGGAGTGCAGCTGCACAATCTCTACTCCCTGCAGCTTCTGCCTCCTGGGTTCAAGTGATTGTCCTGGCTTGGCCTCCCTGGTAGCTGGAACTTCAAGCAGAGGCCACCACTCATGGCTTTTTTTTTTTTTTTTTTTGCATTATTAATAGAGAAAGGGTTTTGCCATGTTGGCCAGGCTGGTCTCCAACTCTTGATCTCAAGGGATATATACCCCCAGCCCCCTTGGGCCTCCCAATGTGCTGGAATTACAGGTGTGAGCCACCACATGGGACCACATTACTTTTTCTTTTTGTCAATGGTTTATAACATAATTATAGTTTGTCAAAAAAATAAAACAAAAAAAAAACTATGCTTTTCTTTTTTAAAAAAACAGAAGTTAAAGTGGTTTTATTCACATAAACGTGATTCATAGGAAGCATTACAAAGAAGCTACCAGAAGTCAAAGCTGAATTTACCAAGGTCTCAATATACAAATCAATACTTTTTTTTTGAATTATACTTTAATTTCTGGCATACATTTGCAGGACATACAAGTTTGTTACATAGGTACACACTTGCCATGGTGGTTTGCTACATCCATCAACCTATCATCTACATTAGGTATTTCTCCTAATGCTATACCTCCCCTAGCCCCCCACCCTCATGATAGGTCCTAGTGTGTGATGTTCCCCTCCCCAGGTCCACGTGTTCTCATTGTTCAACTCCCACTTATAAGTATTTTTTCTTTTGTTCAAATTTACTGACGTTGATCTTAGAAGGTAATATATGTACAATTTTTGTAAAAGTCTATAATTGTTTAAAGATAAGTTCTATTCTCTGTTTTCAGGTACTCAAGTTTGATACATACTTAAGAGATCAAATTTATGAACCATATTATTCAAATTATCTAGGGCCTTATCAGCATACTTAATGATTTATTGAAAGCGAACTTTACAAAATTGAATTAAAACTACAACTGGGAAGAGGAAATTTACAAGTAAAAAGGACATAGCAGTTAGTGCTACAGTAAAAAAAATTAGATAAATATGCTTCCAAATTATGTGTCTTCTGAATTATGAGCGGTCTAAAGCCCTCTAGTATGTAAGCGTGTCTCAAAGATCTTAGTGGTACATTTTGAATTAGCATGTTGCTCAGGTTCCTGTATGTTTTGTCAAGGACAAACCCAGAAATAGTCATGTCAGGAAAAGTCTACGGGTTGGTAATCAATGTTTCTCAGTGCAAAGAAGAAAGAGCTAGGACAGCCACTTCTGCTGAGGGCCTTGAAGCTTTCTGCTAGATGCAGGGCTTGCTAAGCATAGCCCATTCTGTCCTAGTTTTCCTGGGGACAATCTGATCATTATGATTCCATCAAATAACCTATTACTCGAAACTTCAAAAGCATGACCTTGCTCTAAAATCCCCATGAAGAAAAAAAGTCATTAAACCTAAGCTTAACACTTTTCCCCTAATATTTCATTTAAAATTTTTATTTGCTAGAATACAGTTAACATGGATAAAAACAGATCATATAAGTGAGTTCTAACACTGAGCTTCATTAAAGTATCATAACAGAAAAACGCTCTCTAGATGTTTGATGGAAACCTAGTGATTACACAGGTGGCTCATTTCCACCAAGGAGAGTTCAGCTTTCTCTCTGGGCCTTTTTGTGTGTATGTGTTTCTCAAATATTTTCAGAAACTGCCAGCATGCTCTCTCTTTGATACAAGATCACAAAGTGAAGCTGAGAAATATGACATGGATTCAGAAATGACAGTTATCTAGGAGTGAACCAAACATCAAGGAGGACAGAGCACCATTTCTTTTTACTGATTTAAAAAAAAAAAAAAAAAAAGACATTTTCTCTGTGGTGAAAGCTCAATTCTAGGTACTTCTTAAAATACTATTATTTCTACTATTTATTAATAATATTATTATGACCCAGAAGGAGTGCCTACAACTTTGATCATGTATGCCTTCAAAACATCATGGAAACAATTTAGAAACACTATTTTCAGCATAGCTGTCTTTCTGCATCTCACCTCTGCTACCTATTAAGACTTGTATGTTGGCTTTGCTAGAACATGGAGTATCATGAACTGGAAGTTCTGGAATGCTGCTGAGGGCAGTGTTTCTCAACATGCAGTTCTCAACCACCTGTATCTGAAGCATCTGGGTACCACATTTCTGTTGAATCAGAGCTTATGGCACAATTATATACATTACTTATATATATGGTTGAAATAATTGTGATTTCTGCCATTTCCTTCAATGGCAAAAATCTTAATTATTTTGGCACCAAACTAAAATATATACATATATATATATATATATATATATATATATATATATGTATGTATACTACATATAACACACACACATATGCATGCACACACACACGCACACATACACACAATGAGAGAAAGAGAGACACTGACTCTGCTTCCCAGCCTGGAGTGCAGTGGTGTGATCATAGCTCACTGCAACCTCGAACTCCTGGGTTCAAGCAATCCTCCAACTTCAGCCTCTGGAATTGCTAGGATTACAGTTGCATGCCACCATGCCCAGCTATTTTTTTTTGGTGGGGGGCGGGGGGAACAGAGGCTCACTATGTTGCCCAGGCTGGTCTCAAACTCCTGGCCTCAAGCAATCCTCCCACCTGAGCCTCCTAAAGTGCTGGAATTACAGGTGTGAGCCACTGCACCCAGCAGAAAATAGTTACTTTTAACAAACCACCCAGATGATTCTTAGGTATATGGAAATTTCACAGCCTTTAGAGATTGTGTTGTCAAGCACCTTCTGCCTTATATGTAGTGACACTGTTATATAAAGTTAACTGATTTGTTTTAAGGAAAGTACTAGAATGGCCTCATGCCTTAGTAACTATGCCTACATGATGGGAACTGGTAGCCATAAACTTAAATTCTTTAACTGCATGTCAGGGAATTGTACTATATGGAAAAACTATCACTACATCTCTTGTGCTTGGTGGGGCCTCTTAAAGCAAGGTTTTAATAAAGTTCCAGTTATCCGTGGTTCTATTCTGGGCACTTGAAACACAAAAATTCCAAAATACCTGTCTTTCTAAAGCATATCTCCTATCTTGTGTTGCACTTCAAGTCATGACCCCTTGTAAAATTACATGTAAAGTATTACGCCTATGCACCTCTTACAAGGGCTACTACTTGTCCAAAGACAGATTAAAAATGGAATCAGTTGCTCCTCAAAATGCATGGAGCCATTTCTGCCTCTCTGTATTGTCCTGGGGATATAGGAGCTCAGTTAGAGTTCTCTGGCCTGGCTGTCATCTAGGATGGCATCAGTGAGCATTTCTGTGTTCTCTGCCATAACTCAACTAGAGTCTGAGCTCTTCCCTCTGCTAAGCTTAACTGCCTCTTCTAACTAGGATTCAGGAGAATTAATGCAGGTTTTTTTTTTTTTTTTTTTTTTTTTTTTTTTTTTTTTTTTTAACGCAAGAGTATTTATTCACACACACACAAAAAAATACTAGAGTCACATTGTCTTATGTTCACTGCAACTGAGAAGAGGTTCTGAATCCTGAATGACAGTGAACTTCATGCACTTCTCCAAAACACAGCTGAGCGGAGTGCCATGCACTGGGGCTGGCAATAAGGGAGAACAAGGCAGGCAGGCATAGCTGGATATCCACACAATCCTTGCCTTCTCATGTTTTATTTGTTCTCTACATCAGCTCAGCTCTGGAGGTTGAAGAAAGCCTTATATTGAACGTTGCTGTAATAAGTTGCATAATGGACATCCAAAGATACCACGTTCTAATCCTGAAATTTGTAAACTCTTATTTGCAAGGCTCTTTGCAGATGTGATAAAGTTTTCTGAGATGAGGAGATTACCCTGGAATTATCTCAATAGGCCCTAACGCCATCACCAGCATCCTTATAAGAGAGAGGCAAAGGGAAACAACATGGAAAACAGAAGAGAAGGTAAGTGAAGATGGAGGCAGAGGTTGGAGGGACGTGGAGAGAAGCCCAGGAATGCTGCAGTAGCCATCAGAAACTGGAGCAGGTAAGGAGAGATTCTGTCCTACACTCCATGAGGCAGTACAGCTCAGCAGGGCTGTGGACTTCCGGCCTCCAGAACTGTGAGAGAATACATTTCTGTGTTCTAAGCTGCCAAATTTGTGATAATTTGTTACAACAGCCTTGGGGAACTAACAGAGTTGCCATGCCACACAACAGATGCCTACTATGATATGCGAGTTATCTATGTAGTCTGGCTGCCTCTCAATGGAGAGCTCGATTTTCCCTTACTTGTTCATGTATCTTTTCAATATGGCTTTATCACCCGAGTAGCTATACTTCTCTGTTCCTTGGCACATGAAATAAACTAACATACTCTATCTATAAGCTTCTGTTTTCTACTCTTCAGCACCATCTTGGATTCCCTCCATCGTCATCTGGTCAGTGTGTGCTTAAAGCAAACGAAGTATACAAAAGAGGTATGTAATATTTCATCAAAATTAGTAAGATTTAATAAAGCAGGAATAAAACATTAAAAAAAAAACAGTGGGAGTTAAAAAATTGTTTGGGTTTATGTATGCCACTACTTCCTACCCATCCCACCTGCCAGAAAGCTAATGGACCTAAAACTTGTGGCACAAAATGGAAGACTAATATTTTGACAGACTTACCAGAATTTGCTTATATATCTGACAAATCAGATAGGGCCACAATTTATTTGTAGTTCCTCCCATCAAGAGGTGGAATCTCTTCATCTTTTGACATTAGGCTGGCCTGTGCTTTGCTTTGAATGACATAAGTCGAAGTGAAAGCATACGAGTTCCATAGTTGAAGCCTCAAGAGACCTTACAGTCTCTTCCTTGTCCTCTTACAACACTGCCCCAACAACAGCATGCAAAGAAGCTCACCTACTGGAGAATGAGAGTTCCTATTGAAAAGAACAGGGCATCCTTCTTTCAGGACCAGCTGGTAGATATGTGAAGGAGTCTAATCGTGTATCTCCTAGTCCAGAAGACTTTCCCCTTAATAAAACCAGGTAAGTGAGCCTGGGTAAATCCAGCAAAACAAAACAAAAACATACAAATAAGAAAACCACCTGATCATCTCAGAACTATGAGAACAAGCAACTTAATCCTAGGATGGTTTGTTATGCAGTGAGAGAGAACTGATAAAACCTCTGAGGAGGAGTGTTTTCCTTCATAGAAGCTTTCCTGTCAGAATTGCCTTCACATTCTATTGAGAAGTCGCACCCACCAGCCTGAATTCCCTCCCTTGCCTTTGCAATTCATACTTTGAAGTTCCAACCCCAGTACTTCAGCATGTGGCTGTATTGGGAGGGTCCTCAATGCAGTAATTAAGATAAAATGATGTCCTGGAGGTGAGCCCTAATACAACATGACTGGTGTTCTTGTAAGTTAGAAGAATTTGAACACAGACATATATGGAGGGAGGGAAGACAATGTGAACATTTAGAAAAAAGATGTCTTATGGCCATCTATGAGCCAAGGAGAGATTCCTGGAACACATCCTTCCTTCACAGCCCTCAGAAGAAACCAACTGTACTGACACCTTAATTTCAGACTTCTAGTTACAGAACTGCAAGAAAAGAGATTTCTGCCATTTAAGCCACCCAGTCTGTGTGTGTGTGCATGCGTGCGTATGTGTGTGTTTATGTGTGTATGTTGAGATAGGGTCTCATTCTGTTGCCCAGGATGGGGTGCAGTAGCACAATCTTGGCTCACTACAACCTCATTACAATTCTCCTGCTTCAGCCTCCTGAGTAGCTGGGATTATAGGCACCTGCCACCACACCTGGTGGATTTTTAGGTAGAGACGGGGTTTCACCATGTTGGCCAGGCTAGTCTTGAACTCCTCACCTCAGATGATCCACCCACCTCGGCCTCTTCCAAAGTGCTGGGATTACAAGTGTGAGCCACCATGTTCGCCCAGTCTGTTTTTTACAGCAGCTCTAGCCCATGAATATAGTCCCCCTACCCTGATGCACACATATACAATCTTCATGGTTCCTTTTAAAAGTTTAAAAATATTAAAGTTAAAATGGTTTTGCTGAACTTGAATATCCATCTTTTTAATAGACTTGGCTTACTCTTAAAGAATACAGATTTGCTTCACTTAGGACAATCGAAATAACATGCAAGAGACTCTAGAAGCAATTTTCAAGAAAAGAGCTCCTAAATATTTTGAACAATGACAACATAATTAGAAAATATATCACTTCCTTTGTTTAGTACACTGAAATGAAAAACCCAATTTTTTTCTAACAAAAATTGTTGTTCTTTTATAGTCACATGTTTAATGCATTTCGCCTTCTCATCTGTATGGTAGCTATTTTCCAGGATAGCTCTAGTCTATGTAAACGTCTTCATTAACCAGAGAATAACATGCTTGTGGAGTTAAACAAATACTCTGTAACAACAATGACTCAGATACATTTCAGGAGTTCTGTTTAATCTAAAACAGTTCCAACTGTTTTAATCTAAAACAGTTCCAAACATATGCCCTACCCCTCTTCCACCCGGAGCATTATTAAGTAGGAAAAACTAACAGCAAGGAAGATAATGAAAAAAAACCAAAATAATTTTATCATCTGAATCGATGAGAAAAGAAAGGGTGCCAGTTAGACAAAAACCTTAATAAAGGAAGGATTAATTCCTGCATTCTCAGGTGGTTTCCAATTCAATGCTCCCCTTGCTGTCTCTCTCACAAGATATGTAAGTAAATGAAAGAGTTACGGCTAAAGATTTAATAACCGCTGTTTGTGAAAACATAGATGTACAATTCCCTACCACTTTTTCCCACAATGAAATCTCAGGGAAATTGTTCTTCTATTTTAATATGAATCTATAGTGATGACAGCTATATTGAATATTTATGTCAGGAAAAAAACAAAAATATGATTATTTTCCACTAGTTTTGCAGCTGGAAGGGTACTAGTTAATTCAACTTAGTTTATATTCCCTTTTTGTTGACTGTGTTTCAGTTATCTGTAAGAATCAGTGCCACTCCTTTCCAAGACAATGGCCCTCAAGGATTAAAGAATATTAGCTCTGGGAAGAATTGTAATAGTAATTTTTTGGTTTACTCAGTCTAACACAAATCAACAAGTCTTTGTCTAAGTTAGGAGTGTCTTTCTCTAAATGTCCAGGTTAATATCTAATTGTCTCTACGTGGTGGAAAATGGCAAGGTTGTCATGACAACTGGGTGGAAAGTTTAGCTAGAATAATGTTTTCTTTTAAAAGAATGAGGCAATTTCAATCTCTTTAGTGCTATCTGGAATTATAGAAATTGCTTTATAGCCCCATTTTTAGATTGCAGGAGGTGATTAATCTTTTTTTAAAACTGACTTACAGATTTCCTTAACACCGTTTGCGAATCAGTGTTTTTGGTTTTTTCTTTTCACCTCTTTTTTTGGTATAGGAATTCTACCCTCTTGAATGAAGTAAATGGTCCTCTGGTTCATTAGTTCACTGGACATTTAGCACCTGAATAAAATGAATATTTAGCTACAATTCATTTGATTGGTATATTGTAAAACTGTCTCAGAAGTAAGTCTCTGATTACTAAATGAAGAGAAACAGTACATTTGCTTTTCTACTTTGCAAGACAGAAAATGAGATACGTATCTTGAAATTTCCACATGCATGCTCACTAACACGACCGAATAGCTCTGATCTTTGGAAAGGAACACACAATTCTCTTTCATTTGATTTTTTCCTCTCTCTTTTCAGTAAAATTTTTGTCTTTTTCGGGCATGAACTCCCTTAGTTCCTCACGATTGTCCAATTATTTCTACAATGTTGTCTCTTGTCATTGTTTTTGTACATTCTGGACACATAAGGGGCTGAGTGCTCTGGAAAAATTAAAATATGTATAACCTTTGTGGTGCATTAGAACAGCAAAAGGGAAGGGGTCATTTTCATAGTAGGCATTTCTGGGGATACTGGACTCAAAGGGAGAGGACACTTTTGTAAAAAATCTTTTGCCATAGATTTTGTTATCACTGTATTTATCTTTTCTGTTTCAAGACTTAGCAGGGAAAGGCTCAGCAAATGAGCAACTGCTGAAAAGAGCAACAAGATTTCAAGAGAATAACGTAGTAAGTACCAGAAAAGTTGGCTTCTAGGATCTGGCCACCAAGCTGAGATTTGGGGGCAGTGTCCCCCACACTCTTTGGATAGGAACTAATAAGATCACACCAAGGTTCAAGTTCCAAGGTGACTGAATTCTCTAGTGCTTGTGTTCTGTCCACTCAGTAGGTCAAAATCAACGACTTATAAAACATACTGATTTCTCCATTTTTCCTCATCTTTTACATTCCATCCTTTGGCCAAACATGTTTGTTCTGTCTCCAGTAAAAATCTTCAGTCTGTCAACCTTTCCAAACCACCGTCTTCACTGACTAAGACCCTTACAACCTCAACCCTAATTTCACCCTTTCTCCTTACCCATCCATCCTATGCCTAATAGCTAGAATATTATTTTTAAAACACAGTTCAACTCATTTAATTCCATTTAAATAAATTCAGTAGCTTCCCCGTTGCACATAGAACACAAGCCAAACTCCATCATATGTTCAACAAAACCCTGCATGATCTTTTCACTTTATAAATCACTTTTTCCTTAATCTTTCCCCCCTTGTTCACTATGCTGATGACTATTCCCCCTTGTTCACTATGCTGATGACTATTCTCTCTTCCTTTGTGTTCAACAAACTGCGATGTTGCTGAGCTAGCAGACGGGGCCAAGGAGTCCAGCCTTACAGAGAAACACAGACCTGTAGATTGGAAATGAGGCAGAACCTAAAGCCGAACTCTACCTTGAATATACTTTTATTCCCTCTCTCACCATCACTACTGTTTTGACTTTGTAATTATTCTGTCAATACTATGGAAGTATATAAGCCTTTGAAGTGATTTGAATACAGGGAAAGGATCCTTGTAGTTGAAAATCTGTATACAGAAAATAAATGGCCCAAGTTAGAACTCTATACTATCCACTGAATCTTGTGCTATAATCTTCACAGTGTGTGTCACTAACTGATGAAATCTGATTTAAAAAGACGCATACACACATCTGTTTATTGCAGCACTGTTTACAATAGGAAGGACTTGGAACCAACTCAAATGCCCATCAATTATAGACTGGATAAAGAAAATGTGGCACATATACACTGTGGAATACTATGCAGCCCTAAAAAGAATGAGTTCATGTCCTTTGCAGGGACATGGATGAAGCTGGAAACCATTGTCCTCAGTAAACTAACACAGGAACAGGAAACCAAATGTCGCATATTCTTGCTTATAAGTGAGTGAACAATGAAAGCACATGGACACAAGGAGGGGAACATCACACACTGGGGCCTATCTGGGGGTGGGGTGAAACAGGAGGGAGGGCATGAGAACAAATACCTAATGCATGCAGGGCTTAAAACCTTAAGACGGGTTGATAGGTGCAGCAATCCACCATGGCAAATGTACACCTATGTAACAGACCTGTGCCTTCAGCACATGTGTACTGAAACTTAAAAACTTAAAAGGAACTTATAAGCAAAGAAATCTGAGACTCTCCCTCAGTTTAAGTGGAACAAATGAAAGCACTGGAGATTAAGGCAAGAAAAACAGTGCCTGCAGGAATCAGGAAGCAAAAGCAAACATCTCTTCACTCCATCTTGGGGCTGATGACAAAAGCCAGGAGGGCCCCTTTCCCTGCAGGTACCCTTCCTTTGAAGAAACAAGTGTGGAGTAGAGCAATTAGAAGAAGCACATGGAGAGCATTGCCAAGTGCCCCCCTTACTACCTTAATCAAAATATTTCCCTTTCAGGAGAAGCTCATTTAGAGAAGACATAATGAGCTGGTGTCACCTCGATTCTCCAGGGTTAGCCGTGCCATGTGAGCCCGCCAGCGTTTCATGCTCCAGTTTTAGCCTCCTCTTTCCTCACTGCCTAGAGTAGACAAGGCTGTCACTTGGAAGATGAAATACATTTGCAAATTAATTAACTTTGTCCAGCAACTGGAGAATTAGATTTCTGCTACAGGTCTGTCTGAGTGATGGATTCTCAAGACATTGAAGGAATTAAACACCACTTTTTTTTTTTTTTTCTTTTCACTTTTGGATCATATAGGTATCATTGTTTCACTCCTTTCATCTGTCTTCCATTTATTACCACATTTCACCTACAAAGCCAGTGGAATTTGCTTTGGCAGATGATGACTCTTGTGAGAATTTTTAATCTCTATAAACTCTTATCAATTCATTACAAAACCAAGAAGCTAATAAATATTAGGCTGAAGGAGAATAGGAGGCAGCTGCATTAGAATAGTACTTTGTAAAGATTTTCTTTCCTTGACTGGCTTTTTGTCCTGATTTTGAAGTGCAGGAGGAGACCAGCAGAATGTAAAATGAATACAGGAGTTCATAGAATCATGGGATAAACAATGTAAGCCCATTAAGGGATTTTTGCAATTAAAAACCTAAGGCAGAGAGAAAGCATTTCTGATTCTCTTCTGGCTAGTATGCCGGTATGGAAACACAGTCTGTACTATGTTGGACATGTTTATGTGTTTTCACTTTGGGTTTAAAGCAATATATAAAAAAGCACTTTTTTAATGATACTGGTATGTACAGTCTTAGGGGAGTATTGCCCAAATGAAAACAGAGAAACTTTGAAGGGAAAGTATTTCAAGAACATATTTACTCTGATTATGGTTAAAAATGAGCTCCTGAAACATGTTTTTTCTCTTTTTGTTAAACATCACATAGTGAATACACCAAAGAATCCTATCTCTATTACCATAAATTCTTAATAATGTATCCTGTCAAATACAAGTGAAAATATAATCATTGAGAGACCACATCCAAATAATGAATATGTACATGCGATTCATCTGTGAACATACAACACACAATGGTTAGACATTTAGAGTAAAGAAGAGGAACTGATCATTGAAATTATTTGTATTAATTTTAGCTTAATTTTTAAGGAGCAGAATATAAAGAAGAAATCCTGAAATCAAACAACCTGCTAAAACAAAATTGAAACAGAAATGAGATCAGCAGTACATCTTTGATTTGAGCCTCAGCAAACAAGAAGTCTTTTTTTTTTTCTTTTTTTTCTATTCTTATAAAGTCTTTCTCAAACTTAGGGATATCTAGCAGTTGAATCATTAAGATCAGCTTCTTGGTATTATGTTAGTCAATTATTTCAGGAAAATGTTTAAACAGTCAAAGAAACTATCTACTTCTTCTTAATGATTCCCCAAAACAGAACCTTTGGTAAACCTTGCAGCCTCTCCCAAGCTAAAAAAAATGAGGCCACCCTAAGAAAAGTAAAGCTTTAAAGTCGCAGAGGGTGGTTGCTTAGAGTGGTGTTTCTCTGTTGACCCTGAAAGGCAGCGGAAGTGAAGTGCTACTGAAAATGCCCGCTCTCGGATGACATATGACAATCCTATTCATACACTAAATGTTTAGCGCCATCATTTTTTAAAAAAAACCCTCTTTTTTGGTATTTTATTCTTAGAGTAACTTCTATTTAGCAAAATAATATTTTGCCTCACATAAAGCCATCTGAATTTTACCAGCTTGACACTTCAAAAGTTTTTCTTATAAAATGATTATATGTTTTGCCAAATAGGCCATTCTACCTAAGCATTTCAATAGTGGCAAGGAAGTCTTGAATTTTACATCATTGTAGTCTATGATGGGGTATAAATGTAATCATTTATACAAATACGGTCATTTGTAAATCTCTCTCATTATGTGCTCTCTCATTAGTAAGCAGATTTCTCTTTTTGCTCCCATCTACCATTACAGCCAAACCATGAGGTTTAATGTCCCTGGGAAATGAGAAGACAAAAATGGGGAAGGTTACTTACAGAGACGAAAAGAAAATGGAGAGATGGCCCCTCTGAGCCATTACACTGGAAGAAGGGCAAGTTGGCAGGCTACGCGAGTGGCTTCTGACTTTCACGTGTTGGAAAGGTTACCGAGAAGACTAGACTCAGTAGAGCTTTACCCCTTTCCCTCACTTAATTTGCCTGGAAAGAAAGAGCTGTCCTAGGACATCCTGATCCAGGTCAGGGTGGGCAGTGTAGCTCTGGTGAAGGATAGGAGCTAAAGAGATAACTCTGAGGCTGTATTATTGGTGCCCCACTCTTGCACGTGGCATGCAAGCTATCCAGATGTTTCTGTGGGTTTTCTTAAATTGGCATGAGGGTGCTGAGAAAGTGGATATATTCTCAGAGGTCCAAGGTTGAAATAAAGAGGAAGCTGGCTAGAATTAAGAGTCCAGTAATCACTCTCAGCACATCAACCCAAAGGCTTCACAGGACCTAATACCTCTGTGGTCATCAGTGTGAAGCCCAAAACAGATGAGGCACCCACTGCTGAAAGGAGCCCCATTAATGACTTTCGGGCCTCATTCCCAAATTTTCATCTACTGCAGTTCTCTGAGCTCATCTACTTCTCATCTTGGAGCCAGACACCATGTTAAGCAGCATCAGGAGAAAGTGGGGTAAATGTGAAAAGCTGCATTTATTTACATCGAGATATGGGAAATACACTAGATAGACCAAAGTAGACTAATACATTGTTAATGGTTAAACAAAGTAGACTAGTACATTGTTAATGGTTAACTTCAGTCTACTTAGCGAGTAGAAGACTGTGAGAAATAAAACAACTACAGAAAATTAAGACATTTCTTGTCACCCAAGTGACAAGTGATAGTGTGTAAATTTCCAAAACAATTCAACATAATTGCACTAAAATATAAATACAAACTATCCTTTCGACGGATATTTTCTTTGAGTTTCTCCAACAGAACCCCTTTCCTTGTATGTTTCGAGAAGGTTATCAACATTCCTTCCTCACAATTCAGCAAAACACCAGCTGCTAGGTCCTGCTCAGGTATCAATAGCAGAACCTCCTTGCACTCTCCCTCCTTTTCTCTTCTGAATAATAGGAAGGGTAAGGGTCAGCGGCACACACTGGATTTGGAATTGAAAGTATCTTTGGTTCCCTGCTAAGAATTAATTATCTCTTAGGAACCACATCATCCTTTCATATGAGCTGTTACCAATTTTTCTTCCTCCTGTTTTTTATTTGGTCTTGATTTTTGTTTCTCCTCCCCTTCCTGCAACTCAAAGCATAAACTTTAATGATGAAATTTCATGCTCAGTCAACTTCTTTATGGTCACTTAAGAAGCATCAATGAGGTTACAGACTTGCTCTTGGGAGCACTGTGGTCTGTTTCATATTACAGTGTGGGTGGCAGAGGGTAAAGAGTGGTCAAGCACTAAGCAGCAGGTGTTTCCCCACATTGGTACTCTGTCAAGTACATCATATCCCCGATACAAAAACGGGAGATATCGACTTCCAAGCTTCTGTTTTGGACCCTACACAGAAAACACCCCTATGTTTTTTATTCACTATTCATTCAATCTAATACATAAAATACATAACCTTGCTTTGTTATTAATTAATCCCTTATGCCCTCTACTCATTTTTTTAAGTGACTCAGTTTCAACATGCTGACATTTTTGGCACATGTGATTCCCTCCCTGCATCTTTCTTTGCAGTATCTCTTCTGTCTAAAACGTAAGATATCTCTATCTCTGATTTTTGAAACACTAGCACATCTTTTTTCATTTTCAGCTCAGTCCTTGAAGATAATATATGCAATAACCCTTGCATTCAGATGCATAAACAAGTACAGCCCACATTCAAGTAGCATTTAACTAACTACAGAAACTGATTTTTATATCAGAAACTCAATTATTTGCATTTTAAATTTCTTTTGCCTACATTACACTCACTTATCATCTCTTGAAAGTTGCAGTGTATAAATAGGCTAATTGCATTATGCTGCTAGTGCCATTAAGGTTTTAAGAGTAAAGAGATTGAGATTACATTTTACTAACGGCTGCATGATCTTGAACAAGTCACTCAACCTCTGAGCCTGAGTTTCCTCTGGAAAACTGACAAAGTATTACTTTTACCAATAGCTACCTTACAGGACTGTTGCAAAGGTTAAACGATAAAGGATGCAACTTCTTTGGCACAACCACAAAAACAACACAATACACAGCAAGGCAGAGTCTTATTATTTTGATCACTTGATTCTTTAAAAAGTAAGAAACAGAAAACGCAGTACTATCAATTTCAAAATAAAGAACAACTATTTATTCTGAGTAGTTATCAGAAGGAATGGATTTTTCAGACTTTTAATTTTGCCTATGCCCACACCTGACATCATTTTGATCAGAAGGCCTAAAGTATATTTCTTTTTTTTTTTTTTTTTTTTTTTTTTTTCTGAGACGGAGTTTTGCTCTTATTGCCCACACTGGAGTGTAATGGTACCATCTTGGCTAATTGCAACCTCTGCCTCCAGGGTTCAAGTGGTTCTCCTGCCTCAGCCTCCCGAGTAGCTGGGATTACAGGCATATGCCACCATGTCCAACTAATTTTGTACTTTTAGGAGAGATGGGGTTTCTCCCTGTTGGCCAGGCTAGTCTCGAACTCCCAATCTCAGGTGATCCACCAGCCTGGGCCTCCCAAAGTGCTTGAATTACAGACATGAGTCACTGTGCCAGGCCTAAACTATATTTCTCTATTGATAAAAATTTAAGATATTACGTGAAGTAAAATGTCATCAATTTAATATAATTGACATACTCTAAGTTTCATGTGACATCTCCTGCAAGATTCCGCCCTGTCTTTTCCTTGCTACCCTGTATCTCTTGACATAGGAGAAAACGAACTGGTAAAACAAATTCAACTGATTTGGAATTAAGTAAACACCCCCTAAAACGTGCTTTGCTTTTTAACATACAGAAACAGTATAAGGGAAGGTCTCCATTTTTAATGACTCTATACTCTATAGTATAGAGTGTGATATCACCTCAAAGGTCTTAGGGTTCTTTAAATGACCTATCTAATAGTTGAGTTCGCTCTAGAATGGGACTTCGGATCCATTGTCCAAACAATTCTCAAGTACCTTCATAAGCAAATTTGTTTATCCCTTTTGTCTGGTCTCAGTAAAAATTTGCCTTACATTAACTTTCCCAGCAGTATAATACCACCATCATTAATTCTACCATCTTGAATTCTACCCTTTATTTATGCTATGAACTAAATGTTAACCTTAAGCTGAAGGCTAAATCTCCAATGTGATGGTATTTAGAGATAGGTCTTTTGGGAAGAACTTAGTTCATTAGTCCTTCTTATGAAGATATGAAAAGACCAGCACTCTCTCTCTCCACCCTATAAAAATACAACGAGAAGTCAATCATCTGTAAACCAGAATGATTTACCGGTGTTGGCAACCTGATGGCAGACTTCCAGTCTATAGAAATGTGAGAAATGTATGTTTGTTGTTTAAGCCACCTCGTCTTTGCTGTTCTGTTATAGCAGCCTGAGCTGACTAAGAAAGTAGCTATTCACTTAAATCTTTTATTGTGAAATGGATGAGTCAATGTATTAATTGTTCAAAGAAGAAAGTGGGGAAGCTAGGAATTTATCAGGGAGGGAAGACTCAATAATCAAAGTAGGGCTCGATCTGAGCTTAAAAGAATGCCTTGGATTTAAATAAAGAGGGGGAACAGAGCACACTCCAATAAGGGAATACCACAGCCAAAGCTCAGAGGCAAAAATGAGAGTGATAGCCTCAGGGATTTTCTCTCAGGACCACTTGCAGTTTGAAAGGAGCTAACCTCCGAGATCAACACTTGCCTTAGGAGTGAGGACCAGATCTGACAATGATAAAGACAAATTTCACTTGGCTCATGCATACTGCCCCTGAAAAAGGTGGAGGGGATTTCACAGTTTTGGAAATCCAGAAACCCTTAAGAGAGAAATTTTCTGCTGTAGAGAGTAATTTCATATAATGCCACCTACTGAGATTTGTAGCAGCCCTGTATTTTTGCACACCAGGGAAACAATTAGGTTGTATAGCTGGGCTTATGATATTGATAAACTTAGCTAATGAGTCACAGGTGTGGTTGTACCACAACCTGTGGTACAACCCAAAAACCAAAGTGGAGAAGTTAGTTACATCACCAAAAACAGTTCTCGTCCAGTGAGCAGTCCTGGAACTCAGAATGCTAGTGAACTTTCAGTAGCTAACCAACAGCTTTGTATCTTAGAAATTCAGAAAGAATTCACAGCATCCAAGGAAATGTATGCATTTTAAAATTCAGAGTTTAAAAAAAATGCTTACTGATTCAAGGAACAAAGAAGAGAATGCCTCAAATAAAATCAAACATGAGAATTATATTTTTATTTTAACCCATGCTCTGTCATCCAAACCATTCTTGAATTGTTTTGGCAATTTTTTCAGTCATCTCATAAAAGGCTTTTGAGTGAAATATTCCCTCCCCTGACATCAGACTGTGAAATACGTGCCTTCTAAAGATACATAAAAATCATATTAAGCATATTAAGTTCAGGAGACTATGAGAAACCAGTGTTTTGTCCAACGTACCCACTACTCTTAAAACAGAGGTGAAGAGTTAAAGTTCACAGGCTGACAGCTTGGAAAACTCAATGCAAAAATTGGATAGAAAGGATTATTTCACAAAGAAGACTCGAGAAAATAAATTTTGTTCCATGTGATAAGTGCACTGCCATTCCTAGTAACTTTACTAGCCCTATTATTTTGGCTGTGAAATTAACCAATATCCTACTGTGATAAGAAGCTTCAAATTCTCTGGCGAGAATTAGTATACTGTAGAATGAAGAGATGCATGTATTAGAGCAGAAAACATGAAATCTTTTTATTTGCTCACATGGTTTTCCTTCGTATTTTTTCATTGGCACTAAAATATATAAATATTATCACACAGCACTTGGTACTGAAAGAATACACCAGCAACAGTTGGTATTTCAAATTATTCAGGTTTTGTTTTGATTCCATAAAATGGAGTTCAGTTTTTGAGTGTGTTATTAGATATGAAAATTATGGTAAAAGTTGTAATAACAGAGGACATTCTGTAAGGGGTCAGAAGACTGGTTTTCTAGTAAAAGTAGTAATTATTTATTAAGTACGTACTATGTGCCAAGCACCATGTCATTTAAAACATTGCCTCATTTAAACCTCAAGACAAGTCTAGGAATTAGACACTGATTTTGTCCTTTTACAAAAGAGGAAGCCAGAATACTATGATTAAAATATAATTTGTTTGAGGTCATCCAGCCAATCAAAGAGTCGAAGACATATCTCAACTCCAGGTATTCAGACACCAGTGGCCACGTTTTACCTCTTCAGTAGTCAGAGTTTTGTCATTTGCTTACTGTATGTCTGTCAATTATCATTCCTGTGCCTCTGTTTCCTCATCTGTAAAGCGGAAATAATAGCAGCCTTGTTTGGTTCATAATACTGTAGTGAAAAGCAAATGGCATTGTATACATGCAAGTATTTTGTCAAAGCTAGAGCATAATAGAGTTTTAACCCTGTTGCAGTTATTATTTCTCTAAAGTAAAACAAAGAGATTCTGCAAACTCCAAGTCTTTTCCCTGGATCAATTCTTAACATAGAACAATCTTCTAAGTTCTCTCTCAACGTCTGTGGATACATGATATTACCCACTCATAAAGCAGATAGCTGTACTCACGGAGTGATTACTGGACACCTCTTTCTGTGGCTTGGAGTTGTCTGAGATATTACAGGGAAGCTTAAGGCAAATCTCAGGAAGGCTTAAGGCAAATATCCAAGTGGCCTCTAAAAGCAAACAACAACTGGTATTCAACAGGTACTACAGGGATCTATTCATTGTGGAAATACTGAAATATTTCTGCATCAATTGACCGTAACTGCTGTCTTGAGCTCCCTAGGACCTATGCCTCATTTGTCTGCTTTGGCCACCACAGCTACTCCCCTGGGACCTCCTGGACCTCACTGTGCTCCAGAAGCTAAACAAACCTTTGACACAGCAGGGGGCCTCCAGGACTCTGAGCTGTAACTACCTGTTTTAATTGGTTGGTAGCAATTCACTTTGGTTGTTAAATGTTCTCAATATAAACTCTGGAAATACTTCTAACGAAAGGCATCATTTCAGACCTTATCATTTATACATTTGCATCTATTTGTAAATTGAGGTAAGCAGGTTCTTTTCATTGGTGGGGCAAAGAGTTGTTCTGCAAGTCTCTGGGTCTTCTCCCTCACCTTTTTTCAGAGTTTACCTCCCTGGAGGTGCATGAGTACATTGTATTGTATCTGTTTGCTTGTTGCTCCTCTTCCTTGTGGGCAAGAACAATTTCTTCCCCAATGCCTAATAAGGACTCCATCCATGGTGACAGTGAGATAAAGCACATTGCTACTGGGACAAGAGAATGAGGAGGAAGGAGGAGGCAAGACCAGTAACTGGTAGAAGTAGCAGTTCTGTTACTGTTTCCCAAAGGTTAAGCTGGCTAACCTGGGTCAGAGGTGGGGCCCTTGATTTTCTGAACGTTTTTAGGTATTCTACTTCAATAGTGCTAGTATAGATTCAGTTGCTTCAGATGCACTGGAAACAAGACAGGGCTCAAAGTCAGACATAACTGAGTTTAGATTCTGTTCCCACTTAGAAGGTATGTAATCTCTGGTAAGAAACTCAAAATCATTGAGCTGCAACACTCTTCCCCAGCAATAAAAAAAAATGAGATTGATGATATATACCTAAAAATGTGAGAAAGAAACAAACAAAATGCGCAAAAAAACTGAGTGTTGTTGAGTCTTCAATAAATGCTGGTCACCTTCCTTTTATATGGCACTTTAGAATTTATATAGTATAAACGTGTAGGATTTTTAATACAATAGTATAAGAAATTATCAGGAAGCAATTAAAATTTACAGTATTAAAGAGAGGAACCTGAAGGCTTATATGTAAAATAACTAATCCAAGATCACACAGCAGTAAGCAGAAGGGCCAAGGCTGGAGTAATGGTCTCCTGATGCCTGTTTCATGTTCTTTTGAGCCCATGGGACTCTCAATTTAATGTAAATTGAAGCAAAACAAAACAGCCCTTCTCAGTGGAGAAGACAGAAATCCATGAACATAATTCCTCACCAGGACCTGGATCTGAGTGACCAAAGTATGACAAAATTTAATATAAATTGAGAATCCCATGGGCTCAAAAGAACATGAAACAGGCATTAGGAGACCATTACTCCAGGCTTGGCACTTCCGCTTACTGCAGTGTGATCTTGGATTAGTTATTTTACATGTAAGTCTTTACAAGAAAGTGGCAGGGTTATGCTTCACTTGGACAACAAATGCACCCCCCACAAACCCATCTTGCTACATCTAGTGCTGTGGTGGAAAAGGCACAGGATGCAAAGACAACAAATGCAGTTGGACGGTGCACTCTCCTTGCGGCTACTTTGTTTTTCTGCGCTACATGTTTTCCTTCTTTGGATCTTTATTTTCTAATCAATAAAATGGATATGTTTTTAGGTTTACTGGCATTATCCAAGAGGTCTGTAAACTGAGTAACCGTCTACATGTCTGGAGCATCACCATTATCACCACAAACAACACAGTACATTCTTCCAAAGACACAAGCGTTTGCTTCATTGGGCATTCTGTTTCATCAAGATGCAGGCCTTTTGTGGCCTGTCACTTTCACTTCCAGTTTTAGTGGGCAAGACTGAAGTTCACAATGAATTCCTTTTATTTTCCTAAAAATAATGACTTTAAAAATATTATGCTTTCTCTCTACTAGAATTTGAAAAGTGATCTAGAAGAGACTCTGAGATTGCAAATATGCAACCTGTTATATGGGAGACGCATGCCAGTTGGGTTATTCATCATACGTTTTTATGTTGTGTTACTGTAGCAGCTGAACAGCTGCTGTGCTCCATCCTGGTGGCTGCGTTCCAATGGTGGGCAAAGAGGCTTCTAAGTCTGCTAAATGTGCTCTACGGTAATTGCTAATTCAGTGCATTTAGCTCCACTGGGATTGAAGGCATTACGAAAATAGACATAAGGAAGCAGTTGCCACAAGCCAATGCTGATTTTTGAGGAAAAAGGGATCTTATGAAATGGTTGCTCTCTACTTTCACTAGAATTTAATTCAGATCATTTTATTTCAGCAAAGCACTGTGCTAGGTGGTAGATGAAGCAAAACAAAAACATCCCTTCTCATCTCAGTGGAGAAGACAGAAATCTATGAACATAATTCCTCCACAGGACGTGGATCTGAAAATCGTATTTTGATGTGGCCTTGAACATAATCCTTTGGTGTATTCTCCTGGTTATATGAAAATATTATACTTTCCCTTTGTAGCAGACACTATAATTGCCGCACTATATATAGCTCCTTAGCCTACCTTGCAATCCATCAGTAGATTCCATGAACAGTTTCCTGACATCAAGCACCTGTGCTCTCTGCCTCTCTCCTGGCCATAGGAGTGCTCTTCTTGCACACGGAGCAGAATGACAGTGCAGGGAAGCCAATGCCTCCAGAAGTAACCCTCAACCAAGGGAGGATGTGAGTTTGTGGATAAATACTTTATTTTCTTATCTCTTGGCAGGAAAATTCTGAGACATATTCTGCATAGTATCTGAGAGAGCACCCAATGAGATGGAAGCCAACAATGCTCAAAGGGTGCTCAGAGTTTTATTAATGCACCCTTTATTGGCTTGCATCCAAATGCTTTTCTCACTGATTTGGGAGGAACCCAAACCAAGACTTATTTATTATCTTGAGACAATTTTGTTTGAGAATTTTAGCCAGTGCACAAAGAATCCACAGGTGTTGAATGATGTACCATTCTGTATTTTTTCAAGTTTCCAACCTCCTCAAGTATATTGTATACATTCTAGGGCTACACGTTGAGTGCTGTGACTCAGTTTATGCTGCTCCTTTGTCAGCAATGACTTCCCTTGTACAGTAAAACTGTGATGCAACCACTAAAAGTTATCCCCCAATACCCTAGATTTAACCCTATCACTTCATCTCACTTTGTGTTCCAACTGGTACCTGGCAGGATCCCTATCTCTGCACTGCTCACTAGACACTTTTTTTTTTTTTTTGGCACAGACCTTTAGCTTATAACTCCTCCCCTCTGCTAAAATATCAATTTTCTCTTCAAATTATTTCCAACTGTGGCCATTACAGGGAAAGCTCCAGCCCAAACTGGAAATTTCTTGTATCTCTGCATAGCAAACACTTCAAAGGTCTTTGCTGTGTTGCATTGCCCAGGTCCCTGCAACTGGGCAGGGCTGTTCTACTCAGTATTTGCTGTTCATAATGTAAGGGGAAATTATGCTCCAATAATTGATATGTATGCTGTGGAAAAAAATGGGCAAGCCTGTGATTTATCGAGAATCAGAGAATTACTAAAACCGGTGTGTGAGGGTGCTTTCTTTAAAAAAGCCACTGAATAAAGGAGTTGTTTAGTAAGACATTAGCTACGCTAGACAGGAATTATCTGGTAAGTGAAAGAATCAGGAAAGCAGAGACTAAGAGATCAGACAGGCAGAAAAAAGAAGAGTAGGCCTCTATCAAAACACAAGCGGGAATACAATGATGTCCCGCTGAAATAATGGAAGGAAGCAAATAAAGTATCCCGAGGACCAGGATACAAAATGATCACAATATGCTTTTTCATTGTCTCTTCTTACAACCATAAGTCATAGATATTAGAATCTCCACTTTGCAGATCAGGAAAGAAACTCAAATTACTCACTTGTGTTCAGATAGTGACAGTCGGGATTTACATTACTATTTGACTCTGCAGTCAGGTCTCTTTTCTTAATATCACACTTCAAGCAAAGAGTTCAGAATCCAGTCAAAAAGATGAGCCAGTTACAGGTCCCTGCAATCAGAGGCATGTATCTGTCCTCTGACAGAAATGGGCTAATGTGAGTATAAGCCTCCTAGAGCCCACAGATACAAAAGCACCTGAAGAAGTGATTGCCTGTTGTTTCTGACAAACTGGGAGGATAAGAAAAAAAAAAAAATTGCATCCTCTGAATCTAGAAGACTCAAAATGGAGTCACACATCCTTTCTATCACCCCTGTCTCCACCATTCAAAGTATCTATGCTGAAACCAGTATTACTTACGGCATTTAAAAAAAAAAAAAAAGGACTTACGTGCAGTGAAATCTCCACATTCTCACATAATGCTAAGCCCTACTGGTTGAGAAAACGCTGAGGCAACAGGGTTAGTATTCGGGAAGACTCCTTTGAGTCCAGGTAAGTGGGCATGAAAGTGGCGAATCAGCATATGAGCTCCATTCAGCAAGAGCAAAAGTAAGGTAATAGGTTTTGGGAGAAATAATCCACACTACAAGATTATGGGCTCCAAACTATCATTAACAACCTGGAAATCTATGAGTACATTATTCACTGAAGGCAATGGCTGAAAATGCTGCCAGAGTCAAGACACCCATGGAAGACAGTGCTTCCTCATGGAATTTTGTATAAACAGAACCAGAAGCACTGACCATACTTGTACTGGAAACTAAACAAAACATGATGCAGCAGCACCTGAGCACATCATGCATTGCTCATCCCTCTCCAAAATACAGAGTGAAGCTGCACAAATCCACACTAATTACCATGGTCAGGATGGAAGGTTTCCCCAAAAAATCAGGAGATTAAGAATTGTCCATTTGATGGGAAGGCATTTACACAAAATGATGTTGAAGATGTACTTTTTCCTTAAATTATATTTAATAACTAGAGGTGAAGATTTTTAGCATCTGAAAATTCCACATCATCTAAAAGTGTTTTAAATTTAGAGTACTGCCCAGAGTACCACATCTCGTAAAGTCCAAACTTCCACCCTTTTTCCATACAGTGATCTATTTGTTCCTGAATCTAAAAACTGTGTGCTAACTGCTGGTTTGTGCCAAGGACTGATTAGTTGTTAAGATCAGGTATTGGGATACAGAGAGAGATAGGGTCTTCTCTCAGAGAGCTCAACACATTTAAGGACTAAATCAAGAAATATCTGTATGTGATGTGATGGATGGATGTGAGGGATGGATGGATGGGATGGATGAGATGTATGTATGTGATGTATGTATGTATGTACATATGGATGGATGTGATGTATGGATGGATGTGAGGTATGTATGTGTGCGAGGTATGTGTGTGAGGTATGTGTGTGAGGTATGTGTGTGAGGTATGTGTGTGAGGTATATGTGATGTATATGTGTGATATATATGTTATATGTTATATATGTGTGTTATATGTTATATAGTGTGACGATTGCTATTATTTGAAGACTATCCCCAAATGATGGCTGGTGAAAAATACGTCCTGAATTTTGGGGAGGATACAATAAAATGTATTTTCTATTACGTGACCTTGTATGCTTTTCTTTTTACATTTCCTTTGCAATTGCACACTGACTTACTCTAAGAGGATTAATAAAGACAGTGAATAGTGGATTCAAGCAGCATTAAAACTGAGCATTTAGCATGCCTCAACACTTTTTTCAAAGCTATTAATATGGTGATTCCCTATTTTGTAGACTCTTACATGTATACACTCATATTTTACATACTCTTTTCCTTTCCTGGTAAAGGCTTATCATAATATATAGCATTTATTTTTTAAATGCATAGTGCATTTTCTCTCAGAGCTTATAATACTAGAGTTTTGGGGGCTTCTGAGTGCTTAATTTTTCAACTTTGACCTTATATCAACATGAGATGTAGAATTTAATATTGCATTATTTATATGCTCTTTATCACAATGGATCCAACCATGCTTTATTAACTACAGTGAATGCACTAGATAGAACATAATTTCTTTAAACAGCAATGAGAGGCATCCTAGAAACTGTATCTCAATAACAAAGTTAAAAGCTTCCATAGGCAAGACAAATTAATGAGATCTGATGGGAAAAAATTCAGGACTGATCTAGCAGGCTTTCTTTGTAATGCACATGCTACACCAAAATGCCTATTTTAGAAGAGTTCAATAAAGATTCCATAAAGTTGTTCACATTAAATTGTACAGGTCAGCACTTTAATGAATCATAAACTAATACAGTTAAAAGATACAGGAGATACACAGGCATTAACTTCTAATTGTTATGATTTCTGCATTATTTTTATATCAACAAATTAAAAAATAGCCATCTCAATAACATCTAGGAAAACATTTCTGAAGCTATTGCAACAATTATTTTTGAGAATTTGAATCACTTGTGTCATTTAGATCAAGTAATTGAGATTTACATTTTGTTTTCTTTTTTGTCCCCACTATAAATTTCCCTGCAGTAGGTTTAGGTATCAGAGGTCAAGTGGTTGTTTTCCTCCTCAATTTGGAAACAGAATGTCTCTTTTATTTTCTGAGTAGCCATCTTATCGCACTAGCAGCTTCACCTAGCACCCTAATATATTCAACTCAAACTTGCCTTTAAAATGCATGAGCCAACCTTCACTTCCACTGAATTTTTTATCCTTTGATTTCTCATAGGACTGTTACTTCACAATGTCAAAAAGCCTGAAAGGTTTAGGTTGAATGTCCAAACTCAAAGGCACCAGTGCTAAGTTTGATCTTGAAACCCCAAAATCAAAGGCCTTCCCATTTCAGCCACATATTTTGCCTGTTGCTTTACAACAATAGAAGTGGCAATTAGTAGAACCTGGCTTTATCCTTTCCCTGTCAAGTTTTAAAAGTTTGACTGTGAGATAACTATAAAAGTAATGACACAGATGCGTTTTATTACTCATGTACATTAAATTATATGTTTATGAAGTCACTTTCTCCCAAATGACTGCTGTTCCTCAGTCTCTTTGGGTGGCCCAACAAGGTTTCCACAGAGCACAAGGCATTTTGGGGCTTCCTTTTGGGAACTGTCTTCCAAGTTGCTTTATGAACAGGCAAGGACATCACATTATTCAAGTGTCAGAAGCCATGCTTCTTTAATTTCTCCTTTTTCTCTTTCTGTTTTTCTCCCTAGCTCTTTTATTTTCTTCCTGCTCAAACTCAAGGAAGTTCGAGGATCCTTAACGAAGAGCTGAACTGGGACTGCTTTGAAGCAGAAAGTGAACAGGAATAGAAATTGTACCTAGTACAAATCACCAAGATCAAATGTTGCTACTGAATTCCTCTAAAAGAGAAAATAAAGAGTTTGGACCATATAGAAAAAAAAATAATTGCCTAATTTTAATGAAATAAATTAGATCAGCTAAGTCTAATATCTGACTGTTATAAAACAGACAAGCCATTGGTTTATTGAAAAAGCCAATTTAAATGCTGTGCTCATTTAATATGCCTCATAGAATATGCTCTGTGTGTATAATTTTTAGATTTGTCTCTAAAGTCAACATTCAAAAAACTCACAAAAAATGTGTATTTAATATAAATACATTTTCTTTCTAGTTTTATAATTAACCCACATGACATAATTAGTAGAAGGAAATATATGAAAGCAAAACAAACAAGCAAAATTGTTATGGGAATACTACAGATATGAGTATAGAAGAGATGTTTTTCTGACAGATTGTAGGACTAACACAAAGGTAAAATAGAACAATGATCAAAAACTGCAATTACCTGTACTTCTGTGGAAAGTCTCATTGTACCAAAAGCGGAATATCAGATAAATTCTTTAGAGGAGTTGATGAAGACAGAGGAAGAAGTGCTTTAATGCATTTGATCTTAATGCCTATTGGGAATCTTTATGGATTGGTAAGGCAGACCTTAGGCTGGTGCAGTGGCTTAGGCCGAGTGCAGTGGCTCACATCTATACTCCCAGCACTTTGGGAGGCCAGCAGGGGCAGATCACCTGAGGTCAGGAGTTCCGAGACAAGACTGGCCAGCATGAAGAAATCCCATCTCTACTAAAAACACAGAACTTAACCAGACATGGTGGTGCATGCCTGTAATCCTAGCTACTTGGGAGGCTGAGGCAGGAGAATCACTGGAACTTGGGAGGTAGAGGTTGCAGTGAGCTGAGATCACAACACTGCACTCCAGTCTGGGCAAAAGAGACTCCATCAATCAATCAGCCAATGAATGAGATACTTATTACAACAGACATGAGAATATTCCATCTGCTCACTGAATTCACAAAAGCTATTTATGATAGTTTTATTATCATCAAGAAGAAACTGAATTAGGCTGGAAAAAGATGGAAATTTCGGGAGAAAGTGCCATTGTGATTTTGTAATTGAAGAAAAGAATGCAAAGCAGTTTTATTTATTTCATTTTTTCCCTATCTTTTAAAATTTACCTCATTACAAAACAATTTGTGGTGATTTGCAAAGATATAGACATAGCAAATAAAGGTGACTATAAGCCCAGATGAAGTTAATACCAAAATGCATGACATGAATTCCTACACAATGCATTTTTTAAGTGAAGTTACAAGTTTTCATTTTTATTTTCTTTAAGAGGAAAGCAGAATTAGCTATAAGACTTACAGGAAAATCACAACTCATCCAGATAAATACAAAAGTTACTTATAGTAGGGACACAGAACTATGACAACAATATCTACATTGTATGTACAAATAAGTAAAACAATCAATTTTATAAGAATGCTTCTTGTCTTGTGATGCATCACATCAAAATAAAATTCAGTTGCAGAAATATCTTGTAGTTTGATCCACTGTGAAATGATTGTTTCTCTCTGTTGAACCTTTAAAACTATCCAGGGACAGTGAGTTTGAACTTACATTCGATTAAAAGTACTGGGAGGGGAAACTTTTTTCTGTTCCTACATATATATGAGGTTGTATAGGGTGTAATAAGTAAGACAGTTAAGAGAAGCATCAACATTTATTAAAAATTGAGGAACCTAACAAAAGATCATCCGAAATAGATGCCCCCATGTTTTTATTAGAGGTAAATAAAGTTCCCCCCAAAAATCTTGTATAGAATACGTGGCATAAGAGTATCTCATTCATCCAAAATCACAATTGTTTAAAATAATTGGAGCTAAAGAAGATGAGAAATTGTAGAAATTAACTTTGATTTATTATTTCCAGAAAAGAACATGATTAATACAATAGCACACACAACTCTTAATCATACTTTTAAAGTAATGTAATAAAAGATGAAAGAAAGATATAAAGACAGATACCATATGTACTATGAACATGTAAAGAGTGTCAAGAAGGCTTAAGGCAAGAATAAGCTTCAGGTTTATAAAATATCCTGAAATCAATAAGAAATAGTGCTTATATTTTTAAGGTTTATTCAGAAAATCTTGTGGCTTAGTGAAGATAGTGACCCAGCAACAAAAGAAAAAAGGAAGACAAGATATCTAACTCCTGAGTTTCATCCACTTTCTCTAGCAAGAAACTAAATCTTCCTAGTAGAAAGGGTAGAATAAACACTGCACAAACAAATTAAAGTTCTGGCAGATGAGTTAGTAATAAATTATTATCTGTGCAATTTAAATGTCTTCAAATTCCCAGGTCCAGAAAGACTTTATTGCATGAATGGAGAAGAATAGACACTAAATCAGAGATTAAAGTGAGACCAAAATCCCAATTTTAAGAAATGGGAAAAATTATGGATAAGTTGATTTTTAGCAAAATTCAAAAACAAACTGGAAGACAGATTGGTTATGTGAGTTTATGAACAATTTATTTCTAGTTATGGAATTAAACTTATTTTTGTTTTCCATAAAACAGCAAATCTAAAGTCTTTAGATGTTATTTTTATTTCACTGAAGTATATGATAAAGCGTAGAGGAAAAATGAATAGATTGTAGCCTGGATACTAGTTCATTGTCACTCATAGACTTATAGATGTCAAATTAGTTGAAACATTTAACACCTTTCTCCGCCTAAAAAATTACATTGCTCAGTGGTGAAATATACACTGAAGGTGTGTTTTCCAAGATGTGTCATAGAACATCTATGTCTCTCTCTATATATGTAAAATCTATGTCCACATCTATGTCTATACACATCAATGAGCTGAACGGAAACCAAGAATGCTTTTGAAATTGGTAGGTAACACCAAACTGAATGGATGACAGAACTCAAATTCAAAGTAGTCCTAACATATGAAATTGTTAACTTTTTTCATGTATTCATCAAACACATATTGGAACTCTCAATTTGAGAGCCTGTTATATACACTATAAGCATGTGGATACAAAGACAAAAAAAATTCCTCAATATGCTCAAAGTCTGGAGAGACAGATGAGCATGAAATCGGACACCACCATAAATGGTGAAGTGATATAGCAGGGGAGAGAAAAAGTGCCTTGGGAGCTCAGGAGAGGACGTGCCTGTCTCTGCCTGGGGTAGAGAAGGAAAGATGACTGGGACTGTATCACTGAAGTTAGTCAGTCTTACACCAAATAGTGTTATGAAATAAACAGAAAAAGACCTGAGATGAGGGAAGCTTACATGGAAAAGGCCTAGTGGTCAAACTTGAACATAGCGTCAAAAAACAGTAATGTATTTTGCCTGAGATTTAAATGTTTTAACAATTTCTAAATTTTTAGTAGAAATACTGTGCCTAAAGGAAGAAAGAAAGGGAAGCCCCTGCTGCACTTTTTGACCCTTTTTGACACCTGTTCTCCATAGAAAACAGCTACATGTAGCAACGTGATTATAATGTGTTTTATAGCTTCCAACAGAGAGAAAAACTCTCACAGCTGAATGTACCTTTGTCACCTTTTTAGTTCTGCTAAAGGAGAGTGCAACGTTTTGTAATAAAAAGCATCTACAAACTTTTCTTTGATTAAACAGGCATTTTAAAAATGTATCGACAAAACAAATGTAAAAGGTTTTCTTTTGCTTTCAAATCTTTTTTCTTCCTTTTCCCTAGAATCTTCCTGTGTAATGCATACAAACCTCATTAGAGAAAGCGTTCCTTCCAAAACTAAATTAACTTTTTCTTGAAAAGTTTGCAGTAAATAAGTCTCAGAACTGAAGAAAAATGTATTTTACATAACTATATTAGGCTTTCACTAAGTTAAAAAAATAGGTTTTAAACAACCAGGGACGATTAAAATTATAAACAAATCACAGTGTCTAAATGATTACTTTTACAAATCCAAATCTAGACACATACACATCCCTCTAGAAATACAGACTCAGTACTCAATAATCTGGTCACATCAGCTAACAACAGGCTGCTTTTTAAGGAGACCTCAAAGATACGGCTATTCAGATAAAAGACAGTCTCTAGACTAATTTTTTTAAAACTGTTTTTTTTTTTTTTTTTTTTCATTTTCCTTTTAAAGTGTTCTGGTTTTCTTTGGAAGCAGAACATCCCAAGTTGCCTAGGTAACATGATGGTTGACTGTGGTAGCAATAAGTACAATTGGAATGGATCTATACTCCAGGTGACATGGTAAGGATGTTTTGAGTCTTGTGCCAACTCAGCATATAGCAATTCCTTACTTGGAGAGAATAATCTGTTGTCTTGTAAATTACACTGTTGAATTAGGATGAACCTCTTTGGATATAAACAATTCAGACTATTTAAACAAACTTCATTTGTTTAACAGCAACTCATGTGTGGCTGGGAAATGGAATCTAAACCATTAACATCTGCTAAATTTGTGTAAAACATAAGCAAACCAGAATCATACTAAACCCAAGTAAATTGGTAAGTGACATATTTATATAAACATCTAATATTTACTATTAGGCTTTTTTAAATCTTTAGTTGAAATTCAGCTCTAAAATAAACAAAACCTTTGCAGATAGTAAGGGTAGTAAAGGAATGGAACAATTATTCTTAGCTAATTTTTGATTTTATTAAAATTAGTCTTACCCAATGATACCATGCACAATAACGTAACTACAGTGTAGGCTGTCAGCAACATTATCAAATACATGCTAAGCTTAACTGTTGAAAAGACAGTTTCTAGAAAGTGTCTTGCAACTGTAATTGTAATTTACTTTGATAAACATTCCTATTGTTTTGAAGCCACCAGTTTAAAGGAGATGGGAGCTAGGATGAACCCCTTTGCTGATTGGACATTACAGCTGGATCCATGGATCTAGAAGTTGAGGCAGAATGAGTCTAACTTGTTAGCACATAGGCATAATGGACTGTCTGAGAAGTCTAAGCTATAATTTATTTGCTTGAAGTGCAAAGGTTAATGCAATGATGCACTGTGTATTTCATGGCTGCTACAGCTGGGAGAGTAGTTACCAACAGCTGTCTGTTAGCTTCAGCAATTATTTAGACTAGGAATACCAATCCTGCTTATTTGGTCCTGTTCTGTATGTATACCCACACACTTGATTCTTAACTAAGAGGGTACATACAATATTTGTATAATATCTTTTCATATTTATGTATAAGCTACATTTATGTGCTGTATATACTATACATATTTACATATAAACATGTTTGAAAGATACACACACGTGCGCATGCGTGCACACACACACAAACATTTGCCTGCCTTGACCTTGCTCTTGTTTACCTGGTTCTAGGTGTTCTAAAATTCTTGGAATTGCCGTATGCTAGCAGGAAGTTATCATTAACAGGACTTTCAAGGTAAGAAGCATCCTCATGACATTTAGTCTTAGAAGATACAAGGGGAAGAGGGGTAGCCCAGATACCTCCTGATGGTCTACCTGTAGATTTCCTGTAATTACTATTAGCACTTGGGGAGAACTAGGTAAAGAGATCCAGTGGAAGAGGCATATTCTCTGACTTCAGCTTTTCCCTTGATCAAATAGAGGGAGAAGAGACTGGATGATTTCTAAGGCACTTTCGGTACTAAAATACAGCACCTGTCAGGGTCACATCATAGCTCACAGTGGCATCATGGTTTTCAGGCAGCTGCTAGAAACTAATGACCAAGAAAACATCAATGCCTGGGAGTCAGGGCACAAGTATCCTAACAACTGGATAAGAGGCCAGGAGCAGGAGAACCCAGGCAGAGGGAGCTGTGTATGTATCAGAAAAATGCAGTAACATGATAGAGGTGCATGCAAAAGGATCTCAGATGGGTGCGTATGTATCGGTTAACTCCAAATTCTGAATTCCTTTAGTGCAAGCTAAAGGGAAGAACTGTTTCTTCAACTAGAGCAATCAGGTATTAGTCAGGATCCATCTATTTCACTCCCCTTTCGCTTCAAATTGACAACAACCTCCACAGGATGGGAGGCTAACTGCCTGGTGCCTCAGTTTTCCTCTTACATAAAGAGGAGACAATGCAATGGTTTAATATTTCTGATGATGGAGAAAATGAACAGAATAAAATACAACTAAGCATATGATAATCTTTCTTAAGGTGACTAGAGGGTCTCGATTAATTGTATTTTTCTCACAGAATATAAAAGTACGAAGCTTTTTCCTTTTATGCTTGGCGTGGGATGGTAGGCAGAAAGATTTAAAAAAAAAAATCCCCAAACAAAACAAAGCATAGATATCAAGCAGAAATTTAATGTTCTTAAAAATTATTTAGTCATGATTTATGCTACCCTCAAGATAAGGCAACTAACGGAAACTACAGAGGAAACCAGATGTTACAGTGTGCCTTTTCTTTCATTTCCTTCTCCTGCTAGCTATATCCCACTCTATTAATACATATTTAATAGGAACATCACTTCAGAATTTTCTAAGAAAAAAATATGAGAAGGAACATTTTTAAACATAGCCCAGTGAAGTTGTCAAATTATAGACTCCAGAGTCTGGCAGCTTGGGTTCAGTTTGTGGCTCTGAATTTCGTGGTTTTGTGACCTTGGGCAAGTTAATTAACCTCTCTGTGTACCTCGGCTTTCTAATCAGTAAGAGGAAATAATAATAGATTTACCTCACGCGTTGTCATTAGGACTTAAGGAATTAAAACATGAAAAGGACTTAGAGCAGTCTCTAGCACATAGTAAAAACTCAATAAATATTAGCTACCATTGTATTAATATTCTTTTGTTCATTCTTTCTGATACTGACAGGAGGCAGGGAAATACTGGGTAGAAGAGGCGTTTCCTGGTAGAGCCCCCACCCACAAGCCTGAGCCTACAGCCCCAAATGAGAACTTCACATTGTTGTTCTCCTGCCTGAACATTGCTTTTTCCAAATTCACCCTGGCCTGCCATGCCCCCATCCTGTACCCATAAAACCCCCAAAATCCACTGGCAGGGGAGCAGAGCAGTGTGGCAGAGAAGGAGAGAAAAGAAGTGTCTCAGTGTTGAAGAGGCAGCTGGATGGTGGGAAAGAAGTTGGTCCAGGGACAGCCAAACTCCAGGGGAAGACTGTCTTCCCACTCCAACCCCTTCCAGCTCCCCATCTTACTCAGAGCCATCTCTATCACTCAAAAACCCTCTGTGTTCACCATCCTTGCAGTCCATGTGACCCGATTCTTTCTGGACACCAGACAAGGACCCGGGCACCAAAAGGGCGGGGCATAAAAGGCTGTCACTCTGACTCTTCACTGAGCTGGTTAACACTTAGCCATCCACTGGCAGCAACTGATGAACGAGCTTTAATTGTAACACACCCTTAGATGCTACTTTGGGGCTGGAGCCCAAAAGCACTGTCCTGGGCCAGGGCACCCCCTTGCCTGTGTGCTCCCCCTCCAACAACAGGTTTGAGCACAAGGCCCTAGTAAAGGAGCCACTTGGCCACATCCTTGTCTCGAGTCCCATGAAGGTGCCCAGGGAACCCTCCTATCTCACGTCCACACCTCTGTTTCCATTAATATCGTCTAATTGCTCAAAAGAGGGCTAGGGTTGTTGGGGGAAAAAAGTAAATTTTGCTCTCCTACACTAGTGCTTCTCTTATAGTTCTTATATTAATCATAAAAATTGTTGACACTTTTATGGGAATTACAGGCAAAACGACAGAACAAAGTCTACCTGCGCATGTGCCTGCAAATGCACACCCACCCCCATGGAGTAAAAACGAAACCTAATGGGGCTAGAAGAGAAAAGAGCAAGACATTATCTTCACATATCATTTAGGGAATTGAAGAATAATACAGTTTAACAATAATATTTTACATGAACAAATTTTCCTTCTTTTGAGAAGAGCTTAATGTGCTTAATTTGCTTTTCATTTATATTAATCATTTCTTACCTCTATTAAAGCACTTATCGCATGGTATTACAATTTATCTATTTATACATCTATCTTCTCTACTAGACCATGAAATCCTTCAAGACAGAGGCTCAATACGATTAATCTTTCTAACCTCAAGACTAACATAGTGCCCCAGAAAATCGCATATACTCAGTGTTTCTTGAATAAACAAAAGAATAAACTCTGCTATCATATTGCTGGTTTAATGAGTTTCCATTATAGACAGTTCAAATTATACATGCTTTAAGCAGGCCTATAAAGTTACAAAAATCTACATTTGTAATTTAAGCAGTAAATTTTGCAATATCCCACAAAATAATGCTTTTTAAAAGAATCTGGTCACAGGTTGTTGTTTTAAACTTGGTAGTTCAAAGTTTTTGAGGAAAATTGGCCATGTCATTAAGAGATAATATCTTACCTTCTAAGAGATAGTATCTTATCTTCTTTGGGCCAGTTTAGGTAGTAGTAACAAGAATTTTATTCCTGCTATTCCTTCACTTACAGGCATACCCCATATGCAGTTCTCTATTGGGTTGGTCTCATCCTCTCCCTAAGAGGGACTCTGGTCCTGAGCAAGTATTACTAAACAGCGCCATTCTCAGAAGGGGTGGTTTAGCAACAGTGTCAGTTTAAATCTAGTTTCCTTGCTCTTGGTCCAAAATTTCTGCCTGTAATTTGACCCCCTTCTACTTAGACCCTTGGGGTCTGTTTCCCACCGCCCCCGCCCCCGTAAGAGTCTCTAGGTTCCAAGCCTGTCTTGTGTTTCTGATCTTTGATTTTCCCAAAAATTGTCCAGTCTGTTTTGCTCTATACTTGAATATGTATCTCAGATTTTAAGATCACATAAGGGCTACACTGGATAAGAGCTTAAGAGTCAAACAGATGAGGAATGTAAAGACTAGAGAAGTACAGCGACCTACCCTAAAGTAACCCAGCAAATCAGTGTCAGTGCTAGAGCTACAGCTAAGCGCCCTTGTTTTTGTGTCCAGCCCTTGCCCATTTTAGCAAGAAGATCTGGTTAACTTGTTCATGCAAACGCTAAAACTGAAGGCTCTACTTCTTCACCTGGCTTACACTGTAGGTCCTGATTGACTTCTTGTCATAATTTCAGAAATTCCAGCTAATGAGAACTTTCCTATCAGTTCCTTTCTCTTGGTTTTTATCAACAGCTGGGCCTGCTCTTTTTTGTCTCTTCTAGCTACACTTTAGAAGACTTAGCACTGAGAAAAATCATGTGGTTACTACACACTCCCTTAAGACATTACAGAGTCACCCCAGGTTTCAGGTGAAAGGCCACAACATGCACAACCAGCAGAAGCAATCTTTCAACAAATGCTCACATGCAGACTATGGACCAAACAATGACTTGATGTATCTCAAGAGCTTTCTCAGGGAAACCTATACCCACTTTTCTCTTATTTCTAATCAGTAAATCTCCTTGTTTTTCTTATTTACTAAGCAAGTCATATATTTTCTATATATGACTTGCTTAGTTTAAAGCTTTCATGTTCCAAATCTCATCCTCTAATTTCTGTAATTATTTCTTGCTTTTTCTTGACCTCCTCTGTATAGCTGGGTTTTTCAAACCATGTATTGTGACATATTAATAGGTTATAAGTTTAGTGAGTTTCAATAATAAAAAAAATAGAACAGAGGGAAAATAGATCATGCACAGAAAGGTGAACGTTGCTTTGGAAAACTTAAATATAGATATAACCTATATGTGAATATTAATATGTGTGTGTTTATCTGTATACTAAGTAGGATGTAGTTTTTATTGTGAGTCATGATCAAAATCACTTGAAAGCTATGGACCTAGACTGTATTTATTTTTAATGAGAAGATATAAAGTTGGGATGTTATTTTTCTTAGGAATTGTTCAGTGACTTTCATTTAATTTTTAAAACCAAGTGTATTTTCAGAAACAGGAGGAGGAAAACAGGGCTCGCAACAACTGCTTTAGCTGTAGGTTGCACAGACAGTGTGCAATCAGATTTCTAATGCTATTCCAGTGAACTGAAGGTCTAAAACAATTTTTAAAGATGATTTATATGCAACTTTTCAGAACACCAGGTATTGTGAAAAAGGTGCAGGTATTCTCTCGCCAGCTTAAGTTAACACCTGCAGATCAGTCAATTCCTAACTCTCTGTGGTGCTTTTCTTCCTTGCATATTGTTCTGCTACTCTTTTATCACATTAAAATCTTAAAATATTTGACTAGTATCTCTGGAGAATATAATCACAGTAGATGTGCGCTTGAGATACTCTTAACTACTTTGAGGAAGGTGGGAGCAAAAGAGATGAAGGGAAAAATTGCTGTGTAAATCCTTTATGTGTCTGAAAAGAAAATTAGCAAAGAAGGGAGAAAGAGTAAAGAATATTCTCAGACTAAGGACATCAAAATCAGAAAACAAAGTAGCTTCCAGCCATCCAGAGTGTAAAGTATTTAATGCTTTGTTTTCTCATATTTAAAGGAAACACAGACATGTGAAATACATAGTTAAAAACAGTGAACAGAAACGACCTTTTTCAAGACTAGAGATGGAAAGAATGCAGACGTAATTAAAGGTCTGAGGAAAGGAGATGGTTGTGAATCAGTCATTTTCATCAAACTCAAATGTGATTTATAGACAATTACAGCTGTTTCTGGCACCAGTCCAAGAAAGGCTGGAGGAATGTTCCCCATCCCAACACCAAATCCCATTTTTAAATGTTTGTTTTGAATCACAAATTTTTCAGTGGTTGTTTAAATGCAATTTCATGAACCAGAAAACAGGTGAACTCCAGATAGCTATGGCGGCATTGATACCGTCAGATGGGCAGATCCTCCAACAACCCCTCAACCCAGTTCTCTCCAGCTCTCAAAGGATGAGCTGATTATTCTTAAACAAGGAAAACCAATGTGCTATTCTGCCACCAACAATAGTACAGGAAAATCACAGAATTTAGAGAAGTTAAAGACTGGAGACATTGTCTAACTTTTTTCTTTGGTCAATACAATTGTGGCTTAGGAAAACGAAAAGACTTGTTCAAATTTATGTTAGTATCAATGGTAAAATGGACTTGACTCACTATTAGGCCACCCCAGATTTGTTTAGATAGGCAATTTAACTCTGATAATTTTAAAAAGAAAGTACATGTTTTGAATGAACCAAAACCCAAGATCATGTTCCCCATAGTTACTAAAACTGAAAGGACATTTTACAAAAGAGACATTCACTTTATGTCCAGCCAAGTCCAATGTTAAGACCATTAGGTTAGTCACTATGGTCAGTATGTAAATTCATTTGCCCAAGGTCACACAAACCTAACTGGTGGAGTTTGAGAATTTGGCATATTTGATTCCAAAGGGCATTCTTTAACCTCTGTGTTCTGCTAAGGTGAAATTAGCAGCAGCAGAGCCGAGGACTGAAGTATAGATATGAACATAATCTAGCACCTAACACTTAAGCCTCACAATTTTAAAGAGTAAGATGTGGTTGGACCATGAGAGATACTACTTTCATGAATTAAAGTTTATCAAAAAAGATTCCAGGTACGACACCACATGCCAGAGTTTTACGCACCAGGCAACCTCAAGTTGTATAACCTTTAGAAATATGTTTGCTTTTTCTGAATAAAGATTTCATGGTATTTGCTGCAGCCACAAACTCAAAACCAATTCCAGTGGGTTGGCTATAGTTACAAACTAAGGTACAATGCAGGCAGTGCCTTGTTATAAATGCTGCCTTTCCTGTGCTTCACTTCTCTTATTAGAGAAAGGGAGATTTCTCAGAAAGTTCTGACCTTCTTCATCTTCAAAGGTCCCCTTAAATTCCAACAGCAAATTTTGCTACACATGACTTCAGTTTAAAACATTGCCTATTTATTTCTAACACGATTTCTTACTCTAAAAAAAAAAAAAAGATAAATATAATGAAGACACAATTGGAAGACAAAATAAGCCTCACAGTGAGATTGTGTTCCTCTTCATTATTCTTTTTAGGACAAATTCTCTTATCAAAGCAACTTTCCTTTGGCCACAGAACAGGGGCCTTTATTCCAGCTAGCAGGCTATGTTGTCAATTATTATTTCTGGTCTTTCTAGTATATATATTCAAGTCATTCAGATGAAAGTGTTCCACTTAAATAAATATCAGAGTGGCACCATTACTATGGCAACCAGAAACAAGAGCTTTCTAAGATGGGGAAAAAAAAAAAAAAGAAACAGTCAATGAGGAAGGAGAGGTGTTATTATTTATTTTGCATTAAATAAAATACATGCAAGTATAATCACTGAAAAAAGCCTAGAGTATTAAGAAGAGATAACAGAATAGCCTCCCTCAACCCCATCCTCATGCTTTACCTGCTTTTCATTATTGTGAGCAAAATCATAATCATTCAGTGGAAGAATTTAGCTTTCTTTCATGAGGACTACCAAATAATACCAATTATTTCAAGACATTTACCATTAAGTCTTGGAGAGTTCATTTGGAAAATAAATGCACATATGTCCTACATATTTAACAAGAAAAGATTGATAATAAGAGCTTAAGACTCTCAGCTGAGTTCCTAAAAATCCAGCTCTCAATCATATATAGGTCAAACATCAGTCCACATGTGAATCTCAGTAGCCTTGTTTGAGACTCAAGAAAAGGATTTAAATTTGCGAGTGAAGCTCTCTAAGAGTACATTTCAGATGTTAGTAGGCATCAAGCTTCAAAGTCTTAGTGGCTGAATTTAAATTCCTTTAAACTTGTTTTAAAACTAATTCTAGTTACATATTTATCTATTTCATATGCTTTTATCTCCCATCATGCCTTCTTTCAAAATTAGTATAAAATATACCATCAAGGCCAGTTTTATTTCTAACATACCTACACACTTAAATGTATTTAGTGTTCTTGACAGCACATTTTTGCAATCTTGAGACTGAAGGGATCTTATTGTCTACTCAAGTAATATAGGTATTTAGAAAAAAGCTCATACTTCATTGTTCAGAATGTCATTATTTCTATTGTCCTGGATAAATTAAAGGTAAAACTAGAAGCACTAGGGAGAAAATTACTGAGTTATGTTTTTCTTCTAAAATAGAGTTGTGCAACTACCTCTGTGTGAGACAAGGACCCTGTTGCCTCAGTGACCCAAAGAGGATAAGAAATGAGGGGATTGTTTCCTCTCATTTATTCTTCAGGATTCTCTGGATACTGTTTTCTGGTGCCATGGAAATTTCTAAACGAGAGTCTGAGACACACTTCCCAGAAATTTTCTCCACCTGTTGATTTAGGGACTAGGATAGTCTTGGCCTGAAACAAAGACCAAAAAAAAAAAAAAAAAAAAAAAAATTGGCTGGTGATTCGATATTCTCCCATGTTTTATTTTGCTGGAGAGAAAAAAATTGCTATTTCAAAACAAAGTTTTCAGTTCAAACACACCTTACCAAAAAGTATCAAGTATACTCCTCTACTGAGGTTAACTACATAATTTGACTCTTCACAGAATCTTCAGGTCTGTAAGCACCGCCAAGGGAGGAAATTTAAGTAGAAGAACATATAAATGCTAGTCAATTCTTTCTTAGTCAGAATTAGGCCCAGGGACCTGGTTGTTATGAAACTCTTGTTCCTTTATCTAGGTTAGCAGCTTTAGAGTTGCCATCATAAATGACACGGGCAAAGAGCCAATGAGCGTTATAATCGTAGGAAAAAAGCAATGGACAAAAGTTAGAAAACTCAGCTTCTCATTTCCATTCTTCCTGCTTTTCTCTGTGAATGTGGAGGACTAATATCTTTCAAAGCAAAGCACTATCTTTGGACCTAACAGGAATCTGAAAGAGCATTTATTTCAGGGTTTCTCATTCTTTCCTTTTTTTTTTTTTTTTTTAGAATAAGAATTACATGAAGTTCAGTTCCAGAATATTAATTTGAAAAAGGTTCCGGGGCAAATAATTTTGGGAAATGTTAGGTGACCCAAAGTTAAACAAGCCTCTTTCCTATGGGAATTCTCAGGGCCTTTCATAAGGTAATTATGTTGTGCCTCTCCAGAAGGGAATTAAATATGCCATTTTCCTCAATCATGTTTGACTACTTAATATTTTTTTCTTTTTTTGAGACAAAGTCTCAGTCTGTCACCCAGGCTAGAGTGCAGTGGCACAATCTTGGCTCACTGCAACCTCCATCTCTGGGGTTCAAGTGATTCTCATGCCTCAGTCACCTCAGTAACTGGGATTAAAGGCACACGCCATCATCATGCTTGGCTAATTTTCGTGTTTTTTTGTTTGTTTGTTTGTTTTTGTTTGTTTTTGGTAGAGGTGGGGTTTTGTGTGTTGGCCAGGCTGGTTTTAACTCCTGACCTCAAGTGATCTGCCCACCTCGGCCTCCCTAAGTGCTGGCATTACATGCTTGAGTCATTGCGCTTGGCCATACATAATTTTTTAGTTAAAAGTCTTGAAAGATGACGTTTCTAAGAATACACTTTGAGAAGATTGATCTCATCTAACATTTTTGCCTTATCGAGAAGGAAACTGAGGCCTAGAAAGCTTAAATGATTTGTCCAATGTCTCACAGTAATTAAGTAACAAAGACATGACTAAAGCCTACTCTCCTGATTCTGGGTTAAGAAATTCTGCCTGTTAAGGAATTCAGACCATGCTGTCCTTTCAAACTTTGCTGAGCCCCATTATCTACAACTATAAAATAGAGATTTTTAAAAAATTTCTTGGCAGAGATACTATAAGAATCAAATAAGAAAAATATGTTAACACTTCCCAAGAATTACTTTGCCTAGCACAAATAACATGTTTTAAAAATTGCTGGCTACTATCATACTTAAAAAAAAAAAAACTCACCAGTTATGTCACTTATTCTGGAGACTTCGCATATTCTTTGTGGTAACAAGCTTGTAGTCTTTTCTCCAAGTGAAACCCAAGGTTATAGTCTCTTTCATATTCCATGATTTATACTCAAAAAGAGGTCTCTAGAGCACTAGGGATTCTATGAAGAAGAATCAGGGCGCCCAAAGTTTTTCTCAGACTGTATTTTTAATTCTTTGCTCATATATGTGCTTCCCAAACTGTGAGAGATTCTATGTGGGTTTTTTTTTTTTTTTTTTTTTTTTTTTTTTTTAGCCATCTATGGAAATTTTAACTAAATAGAACCCAAAGCTGAGAAAAAAGGCTTTGAGTACCCCAGTGCTGAATTCAGCCATCTCTCATAAAGCTTGCTGAGAGGTTCTACTTCAGCTGAACCAGTATCACCATCTGCCTTCTCTCCATGGTATTCCATGGTAAAGAAGTCTGAAGTTTAATGTAAACCTCCCCTATGATCCAACCACTCTTCTAGTTATTATGCAAGAGCAAAAAAAGAGGCTATGTCCACACCAATAATTCTCCATGAATGTGCTTATCAATTTTATTTCTCATAGCCTCAAACAAGGAAGAGCCCACATGTCCATCATAAATGAATGGATCAATAATATATGGTTTATCTATACAGTAGAAGTATACTCAGAACTACAAAGGAATAGACTCTTGATACATGTAACAAAATGGGTGCACTGTCAAAGTCATTATACTAAGCCAGACGGAAACCACTACAAACTATATAATTGCATTTATATAAAATTCTAGAAAGTTCAGATTACTCTATAGTGAAAGAAAACATATCAGTGGTTATCTACAGACAAGAGAGGGCCAAGAAGGGCAGGAGGGAGACTGTATTAGTCCATTTTCACACTGCTGATAAGGATACACCCAAGACTGGGCAATTGACAAAGGAAAGAGGTTTCATGAACTCACAGTTCCAAGTGGCTGGGGAAGTCTCACAGACATGGCAGAAGGCAAGGAGGAGCAAGTCACATCTTACGTGGATGGCAGCAGGCAAAGAGAGAGCTTGTGCCGGGGAACTTCCCCCTTATAGAATCATTGGATCTCATGAGACTGATCATGAGAACAGCACAGGAAAGCCTTGCCCCCATGATTCTATTACCTCCTACCATGTCCCTCCCACAACGTGGGAATTCAAGATGAGATTTGGGTGGAGACACAGTCAAACCATATCATTCTGCCCCTAGCCCCTCCCAAATCTCATGTCTTCATATTTCAAAACAAATCATGCCTTCTCAACAGTCCAACAGTTCCCCAGAGTTTTAACTCATTACAGCATTGACTCAAAAGTCCACAGTCCAAAGTTTCAACCTAGACAAGGCAAGTCCCTTTCACCTATGAGCCTGTAAAATCAAAAGCAAATTAGTTACTTCCTACATAAAATGGGGACTACAGGCATTGAGTAAACACAACCATTCCAAATGGGAGAAACTGGTTTAGACAAAGGGGCTACAGAGCCCCACACAAGTCTGAAATCCAGTACGGCAGCCAAATCGTAAAGGTCCAAAATGATCTCCTTTGACTATGGCTCACATCCAGGTTATGCTGATGCAAGAAATGGGTTCCCATGGCCTTGGGCAGCTCCACCTCTGCGGCTTTGCAGGGTATAGCCCCGCTCCTGGCTGCTTTCATGGGCTGACGTGGGGTGTCTGTGGCTTATCCAAGTGCATAAAGCAAGCTGCCAGTGGATACCATTCTGTGTTCTGGAGGATGGTCCCCCTCTTCTCACAACTCTACTAGGTGGTGCCCCATTAGGGACTCTTTATGGGGGCTCCCACCCTACATTTCCCTTCTGCACTGCCCTAGCAAATGTGCTCTTTGAGGGCCCCATTCCAGCAACAGACCTCTGCATATGCATCCAGTTGTTTCTATACATCTGAAATCTAGGCAGTGTTTCCCAAACCCCAGTTCTTGACTTTTATCTACCCAGAGACTCAATACCATGTGGAAGCTGCCAAGCCCTGGGGCTTGCAGTCTCTGAAGCCATGGCCCACGCTCTAGGTTGGCCCCTTCCAGCCCATGACTGGAATGGCTGGTACGCAGGGCACCAAGTCCCTAGGCTGCATACAGCATATGGACCCTGGGCTGGGCTCATGAAACCACTTTTTTCCCCCTAGGCCGCTTGACCTGTGATGGGAGGGGCTGCTGTGAAGACCTCTGACATGCTCTGAAGACATTTTCGTAAGGATTAGCATTCCGCTCCTTGCTACCTATGTTAAACTTCTGCAGTCAACTTGAATTTCTCCTCAGAAATTGAGTTTTCTTCTTTATTGCATTGTCAGACTGCAAATTTTCCAAATTTTCATTCTCTGCTTCCCTTATAAAACTGAATGCCTTTACAGCACTCAAATCCCATCTTGAATACTTTGCTGCTTAGAAATTTCTTCCACAAGATATCCTAAATCATCTCTCTCAAGTTTGAAGTTACACACATCTCTAGGGCAGGGGCAAAATGTCTCTTTGCTGAAATGTAACAGGGGTAATTTTTGCTCCAGTTCCCATCAGGTTCCTCATCTCCATCTGAGACCACCTCAGCCTGGGGTCAAAGTCATTCAACAAGTCTCTAGGAAGTTCCAAACTTTCCCACATTTTCCTGTCTTCTTCTGAGCCCTCCAAACCGTTCCAACCTCTGCCTGTTACCCAGTTCCAATTCTCAAACATTTAGAAAGAATTGTTGATTTTCTCTTTCTAAATGGTATCTTTATGAATTACTGTAGTATTACTGCTGAAAATATATCCTAAAGATACTGTGTTTTGTAGTCTCTTTTCAGCAGTGTTCCACTCTACTGGTACCAATTTGCTGTATTAGTCTGTTTTCACACTACAGATAAACACATACCTGAAACTGAGCAATCTACAAAGGAAAAAGATTTAATGGACTTCAGTTCCATGCAGCTGGGGCAGCCTCATAATCATGGTAGAAGGCAAAGAGGAGCAAGTCACATCTTACATGGATGGCAGCAGGCAAAGAGAGAGCTCATGCAGGGAAACTCCCATTTATAGAACCATCAAATCTCATGAGATTTATTCACTATCATCAAAACAGCACAGGAAAGATCTGCCCCCAATGATTCCACTACCTCTCACTGGGTACCTCCCATAACATGTGGGAATTCAAGATGAGATCTGAGTGAGGACACAGCCAATCTGTATGAGAGACATTACAAAGAGGTGTGAGAAAACATTTGGGGGTGATACAAATATTTATTAACTTGCTTGTGCCGTGGTTTCACAAGTGTGTATACATGTTAAGGCTAATCAATGTGTATACTTTAAATACATAATAGTTCATTATATGAGAACTACACTTCAACAAAACTATTCAAAAAAGAAAAGTTTAAAAGGACTCAGCTTCTCTTGCCACAAGTGGGAAGCCCATTGGGGAAAATAATACTTTTTTAATTATAAACTTGTATTGTCCTCCTCGTCCCCATGTCAGACATCCCACACAATTACCAGTAATAGATATACAGTTGTGCCTTTCAGAAAATCCCCAAAGCCATGAGAACCTCTCTTTTTCTCCCCTAGTCTAGAAGACACAGTGTCTATAGAAGAGAATTGTTGATTTTTTCTTTTCTAAATGGTATCTCTATGAATTACTGCAGTGTGTATACAAAAGCAGCTCTCAGCAATTAGTTCTCTGGTGTGCACCCGGCTCTAACCTTTCCTCATGTGGAATTTCATTGTTCCTCAACTGCTTTAGAACTGCTTTGTCCAAGAACAGTTTTTTCCAGTAGTATCCAAACATAAAAGAGCTTCTGGTGCTCAAAGGACTGACTCAGAGATATGTTTTCTTGTTAATTGACATACTTACTAAGCATCATTAGATTTTAGAAATTCTGTCACAAGTGTCTGTTTTTCACATTTATATGGTGTTCTCTGTGTGGGAGCAGTAACAAAATAATGTTGCGATAGTAAACTCAGAACATGTGTTATTCCTATCATTTGTAATGTGCTTTAAAGAAAATAATTCATTTTAATAATTTTAATTTAGCGTGAAAAGATACATTTTATCATTGCCCATAGTCTGCTAGACAAAATAGACCAAAGAGCATTTGAGGAAAAATGTTAACTCTTATAAAATCTACTAAAGGAAAACAGTTTAGGAAGAAGTAGCAAAGCCCAGAAATCTAATGGAAGTAGAAAAAGCAATGGATTGGGAGGATGAACCACTGAATTTGAGTCTTAGCTTTGCCATTAATTAACTGTGAGGCCTTGGACAACTTAGTTTCCTCTTTAGGACACAGATTCCTCATCTGTTGAATAAAAGGATTTAATAAATGTTCTGAAAATTCTGTCTGGCTCTCTACTAAAGATTAGTACCTTCTTCATGGCATAAAATTTGAGAGGGAGAAAAATGATCCTGTCCTTACTTTTAGTTTTCTTTTTGTTATACTACTTTACAAAGCTGTAGATTATATGTTTACAAATAGCAATGTCTTGCTACAAATATTCTGGCAGTATCAAATACAGTGCCTAATTCTTCCCCTTATCAACAGTTCAAGTATTTAGGACAAGTGTTCGTATTGCCCTGGCAAAATGGAGTTTACTATAGGAGTAGTAAAATAAATATGAGAAACTATATTGAACAACAATAGCTCATAAGATAATTTAATCAGGTAATTCAGGTTTGAAATAACACCATCATGTTGGCAATTTGGGAACTCTGAGGACAAGGCAATTCAATGCCTGGAACTTAGCATGCAAATGTTTCGTTTAGACTTGGGTGTTTGTATGTGTATGTACTATACAGATCTAAACAATTTACATAGCCTAGTCTCTTGATATTCCTATGATCATTAAAAATAAAACACAAAGAACAGCCTGGCCAACATGGTGAAACCTTGCCTCTAATAATATAAAAGTTAGCTGGGCACAATGGTGCATGCCTCTAATCTCAGCTGCTTGGGAAGCTGAGCCAGGAGAATCACTTGAACCCAGGAAGTGGAAGTTGTAGTGAGCAGAGATAGTGCCACTGCACTCCAGCCTGGGCAAGAGAGTGAGACTGTCTCAAAAATAAAACAAAATAAAATAAAACTTCCTTATTTTCCATGCCATATTATTTAGTCATTGGCTATTAGCATTATGGATATAACTTTTTTTCAATGAAACTGTAAAAACGTTTTTCTGATATAGTGACGTGGAATTATAGAAAATGCTAGAAAGGTGATCATAGATTGTTCTTAAGTGGCACCCAGAAAATACTCATCTTAGTGGTTTCATAACAGCCATCTGGCATACAGAAGGTGACAAAATAGTTTTAGTAGACCCTCACCAATAATCTTTCTAAAATCTTCTAAGGTATGAGTTGCTGGGCTTTTGAGAATCAGTCAATTCTTCCTCTCTTCCTTCCTCCCGTCTCTACTTCCTCCCTACCCCGCCTTACCCCCTTCCCTCTCCCCCTCTCCCCTTCCTCCCTCCCTTCCTTTTTTCTATTATTATCTTCAGGAAATGTTTAGAACTTGCCATTTTGAATAATTATTTTCCAGAACTTTACATATAAGAATTTGCTGTACAAAGGAATCTGAAACAATGCCCCAATTTTCCCCACAGGTGATCTGTATCCTCCTGTTGGAGCCTGGCTTCTTCTTGGCATGGGTACTGATTGAGCCTGTATGCAGGGGCCTTGGAAAACCCTGCTTTTTGTTTACTGTTCAGACAAACTCTCTTTAATAGCAGAACATGTAACAGAATACTTTGAAATTTAATTTATGCCATGTAATGAGGCTGCCAAGAAAAAGATCAAGGTAAAAGCCAATTTTTTTTTTAACAGAGTCTGTAAGATGCTGATTTGCTCAGTCTCCCTGCAATCCCCTCTCTGCCAGGCATCTCACACTCCATCCATACCATACCTCTTACAGCCCTCATCAAATGCCTCTTGCCTTTGTACCACGTGTGTGTGCACATTTACTGTTTGAAATTTAATTCTCCTGTGCTTCTCCTTGTCCTCTCCCAGCAATTTCTAAGACTTAACTGTCCACAGGTCTTAATTCAGGGCTTCCCCTCTGGAAAGTCTAAGTCTTACCTTACAACCCACCACCAGCATATGTGTATCTTGCTCTGTGTTCCATCTTATATATATGAGAATCATAGCACCTATCTCTCTGAATTACAATAATCTCTAAGAATACTTGCATCTCCCCAATAGAGAGTGATGTCATTTTTTAAATATGGGATTTTGTTTTCACTGTCTCATCTCCAGAGCTAGATGCATACCTCGCCCTTAATAGCCACCAAATCAATTTTGGATGAATGAGTTAAATACCCACCTAATGAATTTAGAGTTTTAATCTGGAGAAGAAAACTAATAGGTACATTAGAGAGAATCTACAATATTCTGAAATACTGTCATTAACATATTAATAGCTCATCTTTATTAGCTATTACTGTTTAATATGTTCCATGCCATGTTTCTAGTTCATATGAATTATGTCATGCAATTTTGGCAAAAACCCAGTATGATGGTCCTATTCCTTATTATTCCTATCCTTATTTTGCAGGTGAAAGTCTGAGGCATAAGTTAGGGAACCTGTAGAACTTTGGGCAGAAAGGGGTGGAGCCTTTCAAGTCAGGCAGTCCGACTCCAGAGCCCACACTTCTATTAGCACAGAGAGCCTACCCAGACAACCACTATAGAAGAAGGAAAAGATTGTCTTCAGCATCTGAACACAAAGTAGGCATATACCACGAACTCAATAATTATCTCTAGGATGATTTGTTCTGAGTGACCTAAAGACTGGAATGACATTAAATGACAACTGCTTTTGTCTCAACAGAAAAAAAATCTATTTTTTAAACAATTATAGCTGTCTCTAATAATCATAGCTTCTCTACTTTCGATATCAAAGATGATTTTGGAATCAAAGAAGATTTTAAAAGTGGTAAAATCAAAATCTTTTTTTGGAATCAAAGGAGATTTTGAAAGTGGTAAAATGTGGTATATATATAAACTGACATTATGGAGATAAGGAAAATATGTAAAGTTTTAAGAAAAATCATCAAATCATGTCAGCTATCCATACACATATACTAACCTACAACTATTACCAACTATGGGACATCATTAACAGTCTTCTAGTAGCATCTTTGTGAAAAGTGTCCTACTCTCATGGCCTGAGTATATTGCCATATCTCATATAAACTGCTATCCTCTTCTAAATGGTGTGTGTGTGTGTGTGTGTGTGTGTGTGTGTACGAGTGCGTGCGCACGCACCCTTAAACCAAAAGCACAGTACATACGCAACTCTGAAAATTTAAAATTAAGTTGCTGAAGTCAGAGACACATTAGGAATTTTAAGACAGTTTGAAAATCATTCTCTTTCTCCCTCCTGCTTCTTCATATCTACTCAGTACAACATCAGACAAGCATGCCCAGCAATAGCATTTTTTTTAAATAATGACAACAACAAGAGCATTTGTACATCCAGTTTTAGACTGTGGGCTCATCTCAGCGGCAGGCAGCCTTGGTTGAGGGAAGAACAAATCCAATCCTGAGTTATATAGCCGATTTTGGTAAAAAGCACACTTTTCACACCAATCAGACAAATTGTTAAGCAATTTTAGAGTAAAGTAGCACTCAGAATGAATTTGAAAAGATAGAGGAAATAACTGGAAAAAAAAAAAAAAAAAAAAAAAAAAAAAAAAAAAAAAAAGCATGGAAGGAGAAAATGAGACGACAGGGAAACTCCGGGAAAGAAGAGACACGAGAACGAGAAAAAGACAAAAAAACCCCACAAAGATGTGGACAAAAAAAAAAAAAAAAAAAAAAAACAAGTCATCAGTACCTGTTTGTCTTGATAGTTGAAGGGGTTCCCTGAATACCACTACTCTCCCCATTTCCAAAGATGGATTAGCAAACTAATACAAGCCGAGCATAAATTTGCTGACTGTGGTGGTGCAGAGTCACCTTGGACCTCATCAGCATTGCTAAACATCGCCCGTAACCTTTCCATTATCACTGAGGGGCTGCTTAGCACCAAGCCCAACTGCTCCAATAATTTCAATTACTTTCCCTGACAAATTTTATGTTTCATGTATTTTAGTGGCCTGATAATTATGATTTCTCTCATTTCTCGCTATCGAGCTTAATGGGTTCCAGCATGAGTGTGCAGTTTCAGAAATGAAGTTCCACTTGAATTCACAAGTTATTATCTACTTTCATTAATGGAATTGGAAAAGAGAGTAGAAAAGAGATAAAGAATGAGGAAGTAGGAAGAGATGAGTGAGGAGGAGGAGGAAAGAATAAAAGAAAACAAAAGGCCAGGATTGGAGAATAAAAGTCAGCCAAAGAGTGGGAGGGAAGCTGGGCTAAATATATTAAAAAAAAAAAAAAAAAAAGGGAGTAGACAAACCTTTTTTAATGCAAAAAGCACTGAAAACATTATTTCCATGACTAAACACATGACTGAGAAGAAGTACTGTTTGAAAATTCCCAAGTATGGCATCCAGATCATACTGGGTTTGAGGAACCTGGCTCCTTCACTTCACCACTGTTTGATGATAGGCATATTATATAAACTCACTGAGATTCACCTGTTTTCCGTTTTTCATGCATAGGTATGTTATGTGTGTGCTCATGTATGTGAACAAATGTTTACGGAATGACAATGATCTATAAGAAATTGTGCTAATGTAGGGAGATTAGCTCTTTTAAAGGTTGTAGAGCTGGAAACAGACTTACATGCACCTCAGCTTGCCTGGACATTGCTTCAACTTCCCTGCCATGTGAGAATCAACTTCCCTCCCACTGTCTGGCACAAGAGATGAGCATGTGCAATTTTGAAAGCACTCCTAGCAACAGAAGCACCAGTAAAATACATTGTTTGCATTAGTTCCACATGATTATCATGGAAGCCCCAAAAAGAATTAAAAAAAAAAAAATGTGATACAGCAAGACATCAAGGAGCTCAGATCCATCAAAATCTTGTAAAGCCAGTATCATCAACAGCTTTATGTCATCTGCTAGTGTGCAGATATGCTGCAACAGGTTCTGACTTCCCAGACTCTGATTTCTGACCTAATAATTGAAAACTTAATATAACCTTACAATGGAGTTATGTATGTCATCTCTTATAATCAACCTTTAATCCATCTGAAAAGATGTAGCTAGGGAAAGTAGGGTATACAAAGATGAAGACAGAATCCCCTTGCCTTCAAGAAGCTAACAATCTAATACAGAGATAAAACAAACAATTGTAATGGAAAATCAGTGTGAAAAATGCCTTAAGAGTGGCACATAGCATCAGAGAGGTTTAAGGAAGGAAAATGTGATATTTATTTTGAAATACTCTCTTTTAATAAGGGCCCAAGTCTTAAGCTAAAAGAATAAATCTCTAGTTTTACAATTTCAGGCATCAGTGAGCTACTTGGGAACATAAAAGGAGGATTACAGAGTCCTCCCCTGTATCTCTAAAATTACATCACATGGATGGCAGGAGCCAAGCCCTGTGCCAAAGGCATTTAAGATAATAAATGATAAAGATTTATGAAAAAAAAGTATTCAAAGACACATTGGAATTAAAAGGTAACAAAGCAATAGTGCAAAATAACAATAATCATATGTAGAAAGAGCTGAATTGATGAATCATTTAAAATGCTTTACCCTGTATTCTGCAATTGAAAAGAGTATCTGCTTTCTCCAATGACTCTAACAGGGACCACTGGCAGGTGGTTCATCTTGTTCAGTTTAGTTAAAATGAAGCAAAAGTGGCTGCCTTAGTTAACACTGACTGAAGGAGGACATATGAATCAGACAATGTGCTCTTACTTACCAAGTATGTTTCTGCAAAGCCAGCTAAAGACAATTGGAATTTTCTTAAGGGTGTCTACAATTTTCCACTTTTCAGTGAATACATTTAAAAAGACCATTCTCTGGGAGGAATTCGGTCAGATTACCAGTTGTTGATCCAACCAACTTTTTTAAAAAGAGGCCCTTTAGCTCCTGTATTTGAAAGATTCACACCTGCCTCACCCTCAGAGTGAGATTAAAGTTAGTACTGTTTTAACCTTGAGGCATTATTGCCAGTCTTCCTCTTCTCCTCCTCCTCCTTTAAAGCAACAAGCAAGGGCTTATAGGTGTAGGGTAGAAGGAAGAATGAAGAAGAGGAAGCCCACGCCATTGGTGCTAAGGTAAACTCTGCTTGAAAGAAAAACTGCCTTCAAATGCAGTACTACCAGCCTTGGCTTTCAGAAAAAGCACATCCATTCGAAAACAGGGTGCATCTCTCTTCTACCTTAGGCATTTTGAGTAGTACATACGATGCAAGGACACATGCGAAAACCCTCATCTTGAAGCCCCCATGCTGTATTTGGAGAGACAAACACATATGCAATTACACCTCCTATGAGAAGCATGTGCAAAGCGCTGCGGTAGCTAATGAGAAGAGATGACAACTCAGTGTGTGGCAGGAGAGAAAGTGACAAGTTTCATGAATAGGTCAAATTTCACCCGGGCCTTGAGGAATTCTAGGAACTTACCCTATGAAGTGAAGGAAACAATTTCAAATGTAAAGAAGGTTCTATAGGGATGCTGTTCTCAGAGTTCATTAAATATTCAGGCAGGTACTGTTAGTTTTACAACCTACTTATTGACGGTGGGTCCCCAAGTCACAACTTGACTGAGCAACATTAATGGCCACAAAAAGGACTTTTGTGGTCATTTAAAAAATTCAAACCAGTTCCAGATCTAGAGATTCTCAAGGCCGAAACTCAGTTGAATTTGGCTTCTCTGAGTAAAAGTGCACTTTATCCCAGCAGGATCATACTTAGATTTGAATTAGGAAATGTCACATTTTTAACCTTCTACTCTATTTTACACAATGACACACTTTGCCTCAGTTAGTCATGGCAGATAAATATTTAAATGTTAAAACACAGATAATAAAGAGGACTCAAGGAAGCCTGGACTTCTTGTGCTCAGAAGTCATCACTCCGCTATAGTCTTCCATGGAGACCATGGCCCAAAAACTGAATTAGCACCCATGAATTCAGAATTTCAGAGGCAGGTCGAAGGTTTCCTTGAGTCATCTGAGTATTTAAGAGTCTTCCTGCCTTAGTTTCTATTATTCCTCATCAAAAGTTCAGCTGTTCTGGAATAATACAAAAGAGGATCTTGAAAAGTAGAATATTCTCTTTAAAACCGAAGATTCCACAGCCTGCTAAGGTACTTTAAAAAACAAAACATTTCTCGTCTTTCCAAAGAATTCATGGGAAATTTATTTTCCATGACTTTATAGATGTTACTCTATGTTTCTTGATCTACAGGCGTATTAATATTGGTGAAGCTCAACCTTTTCCTACCTCTGCATATGAAGACTATGAAGAATCTCTATGGTGATTAGAAGATTTTGTCTTTTGTTGTTTTTGCTAAGACCATGGAACCAGTTGCTTTTTGTGATTAAGTATAATCTTTGAAATAAAATATGCACTAAAAACGATCTTTTGACCCTTAGAATTATATTTTTAATGCTTTTTATATCTTAGTATCAGGGTCATTTTTAATAGATTTTTCTAATAAACATCTGTTGAAACTAAGAGTAACGGTAAAAGGCTAACAGGTGGAGACATGATAGAGTTGAAGCACAAAAGGTGTAGAGGATGTTTAACAAAGGGTTGGTAGGATTTAGAGGTCCTCAGCGTCTGCCTCCACCCCCTGGTCCTAGTCCTAGAAGTCCCAGTATATTAATTAGTAGTATGATTTGCCATGTGAAATAATATTTGGAGCACTCATTAAAGACTCATTATATGTCAGGCGCTTTACATAATTTAAGTCTAATTTTCACAAACACATATTTATTACTGAGAAAACAGACTCGTAGGGCTCAAGAGACTTGCCTAGGGTTATACATTCAACTTAGCACAGAACAAGGATTTGAGCTTATATGTATCTGAATTCAAAACCAAATTATTTCCTTTTTATGCCAAATTTCTATTTATAATATTTTTAAAAGTCAAAAGAACACTAAGTCCAGCTCTTTCTTCCAGCTGAGTGGCTACAATCAGGTTGTCTAATCACATTTTTTTTAAACATATACAACACAAATCTAAGTTATTCAGGAACATTATAATGGCAATTATTTTTGCTTTAAAAAAGATCTTGTGGCCGGGCATGGTGGCTCATGACTGTAATTCCAGCACTTTGGGAGGCTGAGGCAGGCAGATCACGAGGTCAAGAGATGGAGACCAACCTGGCTGACATGGAGAAACCCCATCTCTACTAAAAAATACAAAATTGGCTGGACATGGTGGCATGCACCTATAGTCCCAGCTACTTGGGAGGCTCAGGCAGGAGAATCACTTCAACCTGGGAGGTAGATATTGCAGTGAGCTCAGATCATGCCACTGCACTCCATCCTGGTGACAGAGCAAGACTTCATCCCCCCCTCCACCCCCACCTCCAAAAAAAAAGAGATCTTGCTACCAATAAGGACTGGAGAAGAAACAGAGGTGCCTGACAGTTGGCCAAGTTGAAAGAAGGAACACGAGTTGAGAGAAGATTCTGTTGCAGGAGAAGTTTGAAACATAATTTGGAGTCAGATATATCTCTATTACAGGGATGTTCAATAGAAATCGAACGCAGGCCAGTGATGTAAGATGTGTAATTTAAAATTTCTTAGAATTCATGTTAAAAAGAGTAAACAGGTGAAGTTATTTTAAATATGTAATCTAGTGCATCTAAAGGATTATATATTTCAACATATAACCAATAAAAAATTCAATGAGGTATTTTTCTTTTTGTATATGAAATCTTAAAAAAAAATCTTGTGTTTTATACTTACAGCACATCTTTATTCAAAATAGCTACATTTCAAGTGCTCATCAGCAACACATGGCTGGAGATTACAGAATTAGAAAGTACAGCCCTAGTAGTTTAAGAAGAAAACTTCAACAGAGAAGGTGGTCCAAAAAAGCTCGCATGAAAATGAACTAATTTCAGAATGGGGGACTTTAAGTATAAGAACTTATAAGCTGATGATTGTAGAAGTCTGAAAACTCCATCAACTAGTAGTGAGGCTAGGAATTTGTGCCATGGAATGAAGGGGGCCGTAAAACAAGCTCTTGTAGAGCAGGGACTTGACATTCATTGTCTAACACTAATTCCGTGGCTATTCTCCGCATTGTACATGTGCAAAAGCTGAAGCTGAGAGAAATTCATTTACTTGCTCAAATTTCTACTTTCTATTCCCTATGAATTTGGGACCAGACAAAATAAAGAGTTTGTACTTATTCTCATTGTCCATATTATTATTTTTTTTTACAAGTGTAATCTACCAGCTGCCCTGAGCCTATGTTGCGGATGCTAGGCAGACACAGAGGGGACTTGCAAAGGGCAAGGTGGAAGGAGGATAGAAAGCTTGAAAAGAGCTGTGTTTCAAAGGCTGTGTAGCTACAACCCTGAAGCCTTTAAGGTGTTAATAAAGGCAGGGAGCCAGGCCGCAGGCAGCTGTTGTACTACACAGTTGTTATTCTAGGGACATTTACCTGCTGTTCGCTTGATGCTGTGGAAGACAAAAAGCAAAGGAATGAGTTTGACATGCAGTCAGGGAGCATAGGTGAAAGAAACTGAAGAAACTCTTGAAAATGAGTTTGGTTAAGAATCTCAGGAACTTGCCCAATGGTGTGCTCTGGATATTCGAATACTACAATAGATTCTCATCTGACTTGGACAATCTCAGCATGTCTCCTGGATTGTAGTTTCAAATGCAAAATAACAGTCACACTTTAACCGGCACATGTGAATGTAGGTAATCTACATTCTGTGAGTGTAACTGATAAAACCATCTGCTTATATCATGGTGGTGTTAAGATTTTTCATCATATTGTTTCTGTAAAGTCAACTCTTTATGACAAGTTGGAGGAAAAGAAGAGGGGCATCAGGCAGCTCTAACAAGCTTTCTTTCATGAAAACTGGGTAGGAAAATCAAGTTATTTTCACTTAAGGATCATTGCTGAGGAGAAAGAAGAACCAAATGAGCTGAAACGTAATCAGGCTCTCTAAAAATGGAATCATAATGAATTCTTATTTCTATTTGGATAAGTATTTTACCCTTAATTACTTATAGAATTATGAGAGAGTTAAAAAGTATACTATATGCATTCATTCAAAAAATCATTCGGTAACTTTTTTCCCCCCAGCATTTACTTTGTGCCAAACCCTTGGCTCTCGTTACAGAGTAGTATATGTGAGAAAAAAAAAATCTTTTCTTCTACCCATCTTAGGTACATGGCTGAGACTCCTCTAGCAAAAGATACAAGAGAAAATCATACAAACTTAAGTTTTACATGGCACGAGAGCCTTCATAAGAAATTGAAGGCCCCAATGGTTCAACCTGTGTATTTTTATGTAAAACATTTTTTTTTTTAAAGAGACAAGGTCTTGCTCTGTCACCCCGGCTGGAGTACAATGGTGCAATCATAATTCACTGCAATCTTGAACTCCTGGGGTCAAGTGATCCTCCTGCCCCAGCTTCCTGTGTATTTTTATGCCAAGTTTGGTGAAGAGTGAACAATCAGAGAAATACGATGGGGGAAGAGGTATGATTAAATGGTAATAAACTGGGAGAAACTTAGCAAGGACTGTTTGTCCAGATTCTTCTCTGTGGCTTGTTTTCAGAGAGAGGAACGTTCCTTTCCTCTTGGTGTAGGGAAGGAACCTCTCGCATGAGGGTCTGTCTTATGACCTGCTTCAGGGGAAGGTCGTTATATTAGGTCATTCTTTGCATTACTGTACAGAAGTACCCGAGGCTGGGTAATTTATAAAGGAAAGAAGTTTAAATGTCTCATGGTTTTACAGGCTTCACAGGAAGTGTGGTACTAGAATTTGCTTTTGGTGAGGGCCTCAGGAAGCTTACAATCAAGGGGGAAAGTGAAGAAGGAGCAGGCCCATTATCTGGTGAGAGGGGGAGCAAGGGGAAGGGAGAGGACTCAGACTTTTAGCCAGATTGCATGTGAAATAAGTGAGGAAAAACTCACTTATCACCAAGGGGAAGGTGCTAAATCAATTCATGATGGATCTTCCCTCACAATTCCACCCCCTTCGAATAGGCTCTACCTCCAACATGGAGAATAACATTTCAACAAGAGATTTGGAGGCGACGAAAATCCAAACTGTATCAATCAGAAAATCCTTCTTAGGTTGTATGACTTACTTCAGGGAAGAAGGGTAGGGGAAGGTCAGAGAGATCTTCCTGCATCTGCTTTTTCTAAAAGTCCTTTGGTTTAAAATAGTTAATATGGTAAAGTAACACACTTTGGGGTGGCATGTCCTGAACTCCATCAGTAGTGCGGCAAAGACTGCCAGCTGATCTCTGCACCCATGCCTTCTTTTTGGGAACACAACTAGACTACATTTTCTAACCTTTGTGGCTGGCTGTGGGTATATGACTGAGTACTAGCCAGTGGAATATGGGATCAAGTGTTACCTCTGCTTCTGCTGTCTGTAATTCTCCAGGATCTTTCCTCTACACCATGGTGAACTTTGGAGCTACAGTTGAAGATGGTGGAACCACTCCACAGAAAGAGGCAGAATCACCAATTAGAGGAGAACAATAAGGACAATGGTGTTAGACTCCAGGTGAGCAAGAAATAAACTTCGATGTTACAGATGCCAGTGCTACCTTAACTTACACAAGCATGAGCAGAGAACTTGCTCTATGCTCCCTTGGTCTTAGAGTCTAACAGGAGACGGGCAATAAATAAGCAAACCATATAAACAGAGGCATTTGGTTTACATAGAAAAATGTTACAGCCTAGACATAGAAGAGGACCACATAATTGTTTTAGGTTTAAACAAAAGATTAAAACTGGTGATGATATGAAAGTAATTCACAACTTCATTTTTTAATCTATTTTTTTTTGAGATGGGGTCTTGCAACGTTGCCAAGGCGGGATCTAATTTCTGGGCTCAAGCAATACTCTTGCCTCAGTCTCTCAGGTAGCTTAGATGACAGGCACATGCCACCTAATTTACTTTAGAATAAATCTTTCTTTTTATCTTGCCTCCTTTCCTCTTCTCAGCACATACACCTATCTCTTTTGCCAAGTAAGTAGAGTCTGTTTTTAAAACAGTGATGGACTCCCAAGCACGTGAAATAAAAGAAATTGCATCTTACAAATTTCAGTTCACTGTTCTCTTTACTGTATAACAATTCACTTATAAAAAACTGTCCATCTTTTTCTGAGCAATTATGAAACCTAAGTTGGCTTTTTAATTTTCTCCCGTAGGTATGAAGTGAAATGCTGAATATATAGCTTAGTGGTAGAGTAACAGAAAGACGCTGCTATGGTAATTCAAGAGGTCCAGTATCTGCTCCTAATTACTTGATGTTAGTTAAGGTAGCTACTTTTGGGGCCTTAGTTTCCTCATCTACTAAATTGGAAATTTGGCTAATTGACCTGTAAGTTTCTCCCAGTTCTCACATTTCCAGCTTCCAACCTTTTTTTTTTTTTCTTTTCAGGGGATGGAAACAAAAAACTGGTACAAGTGTGGCTTAAATGCAGTGCTTGGGAAACATTCTGCATGCTTTACAGGTTCCAAAGCTGGAACTCAGTACCTGAGCTCTCCGTTAGAGGTCTGACACACCATCCAGAAAAAGGTGGCTAAAGGGGCATTGGAAAAATCCAGATGATGCAGGGATTGTCTGAATTGTCAAAAAAATTTCCCAGGAAGATGTGAGCTTAAATTATGGGTCCATTTGCTTCATTTGACCTCTCTGCTTCTCAAATAGATGAAGGTTACACACACACACACAGACACACACACACACACACACACACACACACACACACACACACACACACACACAGATTCCCCAAAGCTCTGAGCCTTCTTTGTCTTTGAAGTTTCAACCTTTCAAAATAAAAACTGTATTGTTTTTAACAACTGGGTCTCTCTCTTCCCAGCTTCCTACCCCCTGCCCAGATTCTCTCTTCTTTGTGTTCTACCTCAGACCCCTCTCAGCTGCCTGGCTCCTGCTGCTGCGCATTGTGATTTAAGGTACTCTATGCTTTCCTTTCCTTACCATGGTGCCTTTGATTCAGATAGAGACAGATACATTATTGATCAGATTTTGGCTGCTGTTCTTAGCTTGCTGGTGCTGTACTAGTAACTAATAAGCTAGTCAGAGAAGATGAGTGAAGAGAGCTGACCGATCTCCTTTTAAAAAGCAAGTGGATGACAACTCCACAGCCTGCATCTGGGAACTTTTAATAGACGCTACGTGCTTTTCTGCGAGAATCCCTTTGTTCATTTGCTCAAGCACCTTCCCTGTGCACAGGCAGGGTGGTCCATACACCAGGCAGTGAAGGTCTGTTTGGATGAAGAAAATGCTATTTTCACACAAGGAAGACCATTCTTTATTTCATAGTGCATACGTGGCTGGCTTCTTTTTTCCCCTAAATGTACCACATAAAAACCAAAGTAGCCATTTTATACTACACTTTCTATAATCTGATTTAATATTTGCCACCAACCTATGATGTAGCTTTATCATTTCATATGAGAATATTTAGGTTGAAAAAACTCATGTGCTGGGCAATACCTAAGTTCTTTACTTTCCTTTGTTGAAATGAATCAGATTAACATCCCATCTAAAGATCATATCAGAGCCATAACTGAAGCTCAGGTCTTTAGACTCAACCTATAGCCTTCTCCCAGTACTGGAGGCTGCTCTGCTGGCCATTCCTCCTGCTCCTCATTCAGCACTCTTATTGAGCCCTCACAGAGATGACTGGAAAAGATCTAAGAAAAGACTTGTTTTCTTACCCAAGGTTCCTCTTTAATTAATTTAGTTTTTTGAGATTGAGTCTCATTCTATCACCCAGCCTGGAGTGCTGTGGCATGATCTCGGCTCAATACAACCTCTGCCTCCCGGATTCAAGTGATTCCATTGCCTCAGCCTTCCAAGTAGCTAGGATTACAGGTGCCTACTACCACACCCAGCTAATGTGTGCATTTTTAGTAGAGATGGGTTTCATCATGTTAGCCTAGCTGGACTGGAACTCCCGACCTTGGGTGATCCGCCCGTCTCAGCCTACCAAAGTGCTGGGATTACAGGCATGAGGCACTGTGTCAGATCAGATTCTTCCTTTAAACATTCAAAGGCCCTACCTATGTCAAAATATTTATCAGATTTTCAGTGTTCATGCCCTTTAACCCAACAATTCTGCCATTATAGTTCCACTTGAAAAAGCGTGCATGTGTTCATGTGTGCATGCATGTACATATATATGCATGCATGATTATGCTTACCTGTAATAGCAAAACCTGAAGAAAACCCAGGGACTACTTAAATAATTATATATCCATAGACTTGAATACTATAGTTATTGGAAAAATGAAAAATAGATATAAATCATAACTTTGAAAAACATCTAGGTTATATTATCAAATGAAAAACATTAAACTCATCTCTCAATTTTTTAAATCTGTCTACTATCTATCCATCCATCAATCTATTTGTCTACCTACCTATCCATCCATTCATCCATCTAGCTACTTACACTGATTTATGTGTAAACATTTTTATATTTGCTGAGAGTGTAGATAAAAATATATTAACGGCGAGTGTAGATAAAAATATATTAACGGCAAGTGCCACTGGGGAGAGTGACCATGGTAAGGAGAAACTTACATTTTATAGTTTACTTTTATGCTTTTAAAAATTTCTAACTTTGTGCAGATACTGCTTTTATTTTTAAATGGTGTCATGTCAACGAAGGTTAACTGGGCTCTGATATTTTAAAGAACTTTATTTCTGTGTTTCAACATCTTTATAAGGCTTGTTTTAAAATGTACTACTATTGAGGCTTAACAGTTATATGTAAATATGGTACCAGTCATTTTTCCCTGAAAATGAGTTTTGAAAGATGAAAAGAGAATCATGGGGCTCTATGTCCCCTATCAGTGAGTAGAGACCTAGGGGAGCAAAGGAAAGCAATGTTGAGGGAGAGAGGGGCAATGGTGAAGTACGAGCTTCTCTGCACAGCACAGAGGTGATGAGAGAGAGGTCTGCACTGGCAATTAGGAAAATCGGATTCTAGTCCTGCTCCACCATTTAATTCTCTCCTGTGCGTGCCACTTAAGCTCTCCTAACCTTGGGTTTCTTCATTTATAAAATAAGGAAATTATGTTGAATAATTTCTGAGGTATCTTCTAGCTCAGAAATCTATAAAATTCTATGAAACATCATTCTACCACCACATAATTGGCAAGATGTGGTAATGAAATAAATTATATACTTCATCTTACAATGTACATTTTCTCAGTCTTGTAGATGCAAGTAGTTGATGGGTCTTGTTTGTCCCCCTCTTAACTTACAATCTGGATAAAAGCAAAGGGAATTTTGCAGTATGTGGTACTATACTATTTCAGGCACTCTAATATTTTATATTCCAAACTTAGAGATAAAATCTGACCTGGTCCCAGTTACTCCAGCAAAATGGCATGTGACCTCATCCTTTAAAACTTAGCTTGTGATTATGAAAGAGACAAAACTATAAGCCTACATAATCACTATTTAATGATGTGACATATGAAAGTCAATGCAACTTGAGAAATGCTTCTTGAGCATCTACCACATATTAGGCTGTGCTAAGCATTAAATATTCAAAGATGAAGGCACTACTTTGAAGAAGACAGGAGTCTAAACACAGAAGAATTAACACTTTAGTTACAGTAGCACATCTAACACTAGGCAGATTGATCAGAGCTAAGGATGTACAGAGGAAAGGCCATTTCGCCAGAGGAAAAGTCTTTTGAGTTGGGCTTTAAAGACAAGTAACTGATATCTAGGCCATTCTTTTTGCTAACAGTTTCTGACCTTACTGTAGCAAGGAAAATGTCTCCATCACTCCCCAGGTGACAGCCCCAGGGGCGTGCATGTATATGGAGAGCAAGCAAGTGCATGGGAAATGAAAGATAAAAGCAGGACCCAGGAATAGCAGAGTTGGTCTGGAAAAACGGAAGACTAAGGGAGTGGTGAGCAAGCCAAGAGAAGAATGGGCCCTGAAACTAAGTAACAAGAAGGCAGAACAAGAGAGGGATGGGTGAGACCCTGGGGATGGGCAGTGCCTCTTAGATGTTATAGGTTTTACTGCAAAATGCTTGTTTTCCTTTTTTCTTCAGAGATTGGATTTCATTGGTCATCCCTTAACTGCTGCTAAAATTCACCTCCTTTCATAGGTAGTCCCTCCTCACCTACACAAGCTGTCATGAACATAGCAAGTTTTGTCCTGAAGCCTAGCCTAAGTGGAAAAAACTTCTCAGTACCAGTAAAGCACAAGCACCCTGCTGGGGTGAAGATGAATGGAAATGCAACTAGGAAATATTTCACAACCAAGTGTAAATAGATGGAGAAAGGAAAGAAAATATTTCTATCATGAAGTGATTTACACTAGGTTTAGACTAAGACTTATAGCCAAGTGCAGCAAACAGCTGGAAGTCAGGTGTGAAAGTACAATACTGTTTTTTTTTTCTTCAAGTAACATGTCAGTTTAAATCAAATCAGCAAATACTTTTTAATGATATTATTGCTCCCCAAATATTTTCATTCCTTGATTTATTTAGTTTTCTTCCAATAGAGTAAGAGTAAGAATTGCTGGAGTCCCAGGGTCAGGAGGAGGACATGATTTTAATGGTTGACCAGTGCCTATTTTCTATCAGGTAATAAATTAAGGGGCTTCACATCTTTCTAAATCTAAAAGTGTCTCCCACCAGCCTGTATTTCTGAGGCCAGAGTTGTTGTGGATAAGGATGGTGAATTCCCATAAAGGTTCTTTTCAAATGTAAATTAACAGTCCAATACCTAAAGCTATTAACAGATGTGTTCCGCCAAGCCCTTTGCCAGGTAGAAGGAAAAATTCTGCCTTGATTGCAAAGAAAAAAATCAAGGTAAAAGAATACTCTATTTTGATGCCTAATAACATGTCAAAAAAAAAAAGAGGCATTAATGATACTGTCTAATTATTTTAGGCGTTAACTGGAGATCTAAGAAATATTAGCTGCACCATGAGTAATTTTCAAGTTATTGTTACAATATCTAAAATCTTTGCAAAATGGGGGCTTGTGTTTTCAGTGCCACAGGACTAACAATATTCTGTTCTTTCAGATTCTCTACATACGTGGTTTTACTGAGCTGCAGAGTACCCTGAGTCTACATAATTATAGGCCATATTATCACATGGTTCCAGCTTTATTATTTATGCAGAATTAAGGTCTTCATATATACTTTTATTCATTTATTCTACAGATCACACACAAAGTGGAATGTTCAAGGTCTTATTCAAGGCCTTTCATTGAGATGTGGCAATGCTAAAGGCAAAGTAAAAATAAAACCCTGAGCTTCCTATTCTCAGTCCAATGTTTCCTGTAGATTCTACTCTTTCTGAAATACCTAAGAGATGAATTCTAGAGAACGCCTCATCAGAAAAATCACAATCTGTGAAGAAAGCAAAGTTTTTAAAGGTATCTGACTGGCAAATCCATGCCTTCTCTTTGGCTTCTTCTCAGGCCCTGGAGCTTCCACCTTAAGGAGCTGTGTGATTTCATGTGAACTGTGTGATTGGCAGCTTGACAGGCAACCTAAGGACACCTGAACACACAAGGGAGCATGCTCAATGCATATGACCCAGAAGCAATTCTGGAAATTAAGGTAAATTAATAAATAAATGAGAACCACAGTAATAAAACTTCACATTATTGCTCTCTGCCTTTAAGATACAATCTAATATTTAATCCATGAACAAGCATTTATTTAAAAAATGTCATTCAAGAAGCTACAGAAGGTAAAGACAAATAATGAAATGGCTCCTGCTATCAAGCTGCTTGTGATTCTATCTTAATAAGGCACATTCTTGTCTTTGGCCACTGACATGTAAAAGATTTATTTTCACCTTATCTCATAATCCTCAGATATTTTCACTTGAGTTAGGATGTGCCTCATGCTGTTTTGGCTATGGCCAGTACAAAAATGTGTACTCCTCCTTGTTTTCGGTTTGTAGTTTTTTTTTTTTTTTAATCCGAGTCTTCCTCTGTTGCCCAGGCTGGAGTGCAGTGATGTGATCTCGGCTCACTGCAGCCTCCACCAATGAGGTCAAGCAATTTTCCTGCTTCAGCTTCCCAAGTAGTTGGGATTACAGGCATGTGCCACCATGCCCAGCTAATTTTTTTTTTTTTTTTATACTTTTAATAGAGAACAAGTTTAACCATGTTGGCCAGGCTGGTCTTGAACTCCTGACCTAAACTGATCCACCATGCTTTTTGATACAAATATTAAAAGATATATAAAGATAATTGGGCCGGGTGTGGTGGCTCACGCCTGTAATCCCAGCACTTTGGGAGGCCAAGGCGGGTGGATCACGAGGTCAAGAGATCAAGACCATCCTGGTCAACATGGTGAAACCCCGTCCCTACTAAAAATACAAAAAATTACCTGGGCATGGAGGCACGCACCTGTAGTCCCAGCTACTCAGGAGGCTAAGGCAAGAGAATTGCTTAAACCCAGGAGGCGGAGGTTGCGGTGAGCCGAGATCATGCCACTGTACTCCAGCCTGGATAACAAAAGTGAAACTCTGTGTCAAAAAAAAAAAAAAAAAAAAAAAGATAATTGATGTGAGCCACCCTTCCTGACACAAATCTAGACATATTGATACATACTGATGCTGAAAAGGTGCCAGACTGTCCCAAATGTATGTGTGGCACTTACTGGAAGGGAAGCAATTCATGTCAGGATACAGGGTGATTTTATCAAATGAATCTGGATTTTCATAGAAGATAAAGGACATGAAGAGCAGTGGAGATGGAGTCCCATCTTCTTTAAAACATGCTAGTACTCTTAAGCAGAAAAGGCTGGTCTTCTGAGGTGGGGAGTTTGAGTCCAGTGATGGCCATGTAGGATGAAATCAGAGATATGAGATCATTTTCTGAGTCATTGGTGGACACCATATTAGTAGATGTGCCCTTTATCTACCTACTCAACTGATCCTGATAACATGCTATTCTTGGCATAATATGGTACATATTCTCTAAAAAGAAAAACCTTGAAGGTAAATATATATTTTTGTAACTCTTGGCAACCCTCAGGATGTCCCAGTATGGATAAGTTATGTATAATTTTCCTGATTATAGGAATACTATAATTCTGAGGCTCAGTTATACTATTATTCCCCATAAAAGTATTGAAAATAATACCATAGCAATAGAAGTGCTCATATTTCACAAAATGAATTAATGTCTTACACATAAACTTGCCAAGTTTCAAATTCTAATATAAAGATTAATATTATGCTTTACTTTATGTAATACCAACCTGAAAATTATGAGTGAATATTTCTGGAAATATCAGATCATGTAAAATGCACTATGAAAGTTGACTATTTAGAATTATTTCATCGAATTTGAAAACTGTTACTAAGAGGTGATTCTGTTGCAGGCATTGAACTTAGCTTGCATGATTTTTACAGACAAATATAATTTGGTTCCTGATATCAAAAATCTTTGTTTATATAAGAAAGAGATGCATAAATGAAAAAAAAAGTGAAGATCACATGCTGAGCACAAGGATAGATAGTATGAGAGAACAAAGGAGTGACTTGTTCACCTTACGGAGATCAGCAGCAGTTTCTACAAGAAACGGCCAAACTGAGTCTTGAAACAGCAAAGATTCTTAAATAGTTATTTTGTCTAGTAGTTATTTTTTACTTATTTATTTTTTGAGACAGAATCTCCCTCTGTCGCCTAGGCTGAAGTGCAGGGGCGTGATCTCAGCTCACTGCAACTTTCACCTGAGTTCAAGCGATTCTCCACCTCAGCCTCCTGAGTAGCTGGGACTATTGTGCCGGCCACCATGCTCAGCTAATTTTTTTAATTTATTATTTATTTATTTATTTTTTAGGAGAGACAGGGTTTCACCATGTTGGTCAGGCTGATGTCAAACTCCTGACTTCAGGTATCTGCCCACCTTGGCCTCCCAAAGGGCTGGGATTACAGGTGTGAGCCACTGCACTGGGCCATTAGTCCTTACCTTACTTGTATTCTTTGTGTAACTTTGGCCAAGACACAACCTAAATTATCTGTTAACTCTTCAACTGTGAAAGGGAATTAGAAGCAAATTCACTCAGCATGTGGTTTGTTAAGGGCAGTTCCATGTTGATAACCTATTCATTCTATTTTTTTAAACTCAGTTTTAAAAACATAGTAAGTGTTCTTAATGCAAAGCATCCTATCTTGGGTTTATACTGTAAATAATATCAGGTTATGTTTAACGTCAAAAAATAAGAAATGAGCATTAGCATTGCTGGGAACAAATTTTATGAAGTCTACACCAATCTGGGAGAAAAGAGCAGGGCATTTGTTTCCATGCCTATATTAATGAAAAAGGCTATAAAATAGGGAGGGGGTAACTTTCTGGAGAGAAAAAAGCCAAACGATCACAATATATCAAACTCTGCCTTCTGAGAAGTGTCTGTGACTACATGTCTATTATCTTGGTGTATCAATTTTCACCCTCAAATGTCTTCCTCTTAATTAGTGTATTAGTGGACAAAGTTTGTGTTGAATTGATGCACATTTATTTTGCTTCAGCTTTTTTGTGGGGAGTATGGTGAGGATATTGATGACTTATTCATGAATATAAAGGTTCTGAATGAAAAGGTCTTTAGTCATTTGTGAAAATAATCATACCTCCTGTTGAAGAGCTTACTGGGTATGGGGCCAGGAGATTATGCCCAACTTCATCTGTATTGTGTGGTAAAGGACAAGGCTTCCTAGATTCTCCCACAGTTCCTCAGTTCCCCACATGTAAAACATAATGATCTGGATGTTAAGGTAGGGTTTCACTCTATTTTGTTTGGGTTGTTGCATCATTAAAACATGTTATTGATTTGTTAAAGAATACAAGATGAGGAAAATGTCTCACATTCTATTTATTAATTAGAATTACACTTTTCATATATAGAGGAAAGCCATGTGCTAATGAACTGTTTTGAGTGATAGTTGCCTTCCCCCACGATTTGGTAGTATCAAAGTGAAAAACAAGCTCTCCTTCATGAGAGCAAGTAAGGGAGTCTTGATATGCATTGCTGTCTACTGAAGCTCAAAGATCCTGAATTAATTAGTGCTAAACATTCATCTTTTTTTTTCCTTTTTCCTTAACTTCTGCATAGTACATGTAGAATCTTAATTTGCACATGCTAATGCACCTTCATGAAGATCTCCTTTGGAAAAACTCTTTAAAATGTTGAAGCAGCCTTGACTGTAATGCTTTATAAAGCTTCTGATTTTAAAAGCAAAATGTATGAATAGAGTTTTTTATTTTAACCTGTCAAGCTTTCTTCAGCTGTTAGTGATTTTTAAATTGATTTTTTTAGGCAGGGTGTAGTGGCTGATGCCTGTTAGCCTAGCAGTTTAGGAGGCTGAGGCTGGTGGATCACCTGAGGTCAGGAGTTCGAGACCAGCCTGGCCAACATGGTAAAACCCCAGTATCTACTGAATATACAAAATTAGCCAGGCATGGTGGTGGGCACTTGTAATCCAAGCTACTTGGAGGGCTGAGGCAGGATAACTGCTTGAGCCCAGGAGGCTGAGGTTTCAGTGACTGGTGTCACATCACCACAGCACAGCAGCATTGGCAACAAGTGTGAAACTCTGCAAAAAAAAAAAAAAAAAAAAAAAAAAAAAAAAAAAAAAGATGTTTTTAGTAGGGAGGTTAGAATTTACCAACTCTGATCAGTTTTGGAACTGAGACTTAAGAGATAAGGGGCCCGATTTGTATCTACGACCAACTATATATCTGACGGTCTCTATGTTAGAAGTTTTTTTTAGTAGACTTGGAAAAGATAATTACATATTGCCCTGTTTCCGAATTCACAATCTAAAAAGATCAGATATATATTGAAAAATGAGTAATAGTCTTTTAACAAGGGCATAGATGTTTCTGACTCAACAGTGAATCTTCCTCCAGGTAGATAGACCAGTCCCTGTTTCTTAGCTTGTAATTGACCCTAGGATAGTAGTACAGAGCAGACAAGGCTCCAGGGTTTTGCTACCCTCAAACTCCTGCTCATGCATGCACCAGTGGCTTCTGTTATTTATTTTTGTTTGGAGTACTACATCTTTCCCAACCACTGAGATCTAATATCAAGGACCTCTTTTTTCCCCCCACCCCCTGAGAGTTTTGTGCTGACACAAAGAGCAATCTTTGGAATCAGAGAGATCTGGGTTCAAATCTTGCCTTCCTTATTTAGATTTGAGACACCAGTAAAAATGACAATTTAGGTCTATCAAGGTATAAATGTTTCATATAAACCAGACACACAACACACACAGACACACACATATATGGAGGTTTATACTCATACATATGTGTATGTGTATACACATGGAATATTGTGTGTGTGTATATTTATACATATATAAATCCTTGTTAATGATGTATATATATATTGCTAATCATACATATAAAACCCTAGAATATGAGTTTGAATTGCACAGATCCATTTGCACATGGATTTTCTTCTGCCTCTGCCACCTCTGAGACAGTAAGATGAACCCCTATTTTTTCTTTTCCTTCTCAATGTGAAGATTATGAACACAAAGACCTTTAATGATGACCCACTTCCACTTAATGGATAGTAAATATATTTTATATTTCTAATGAATTTCTCCATAGCATTTTGTTTTCTCTAGCTTATGTTATGGTAAGAATACAATATATAATACATATGATATACAAAGTATATGTTGACTTTTATGTTCCTCATAAGGCTTCTTGTCAACAATAGATTATTAGTAGTTAAGTTTTTGGAGAGTAAAAAGTTATATGTAAAATCTCAACTACACTGTACCTGGCTAGGCTCTTAGGCCATAGACACACTTCAAATGCATCTCTGAATTTACTCCACACCATCTCTAACCCCAATATTGTTGAAAGGTCAACTGCGTGTGTGTGTATACACACATGTATAGATATACACACGTGTATATATATATATATATATACACGTATACACATATATACACATATATATGTATGTATATATATATATACGTATACACATATATACACATATATATGTACATATATATATATACACACACACAGTGTTTCTATAGGTGTATACATTATATGTGTGTGTAATCATACATATATACACATGCATATACACATCTCTCTACACATAGCTGGCTAGTGATACATGTATCACTACCAATATGATCACTAGCAAGATTAGTTTAAAAATAGAACACATTTATAAAAGCAACTAGTCCAAAGCCTAAAATTGTATTTAAAATTTAAATTTTTTATATTATTGCTAGAAACTTATCAATTACTCATTTAATTGACTCTTCCTTTAAAATGGCTTTTGTATCTTAGTTTTCATTTTCATTGCCACGACCTCAATCCAAGTATTAACTATATTATAGTTGTGTTATTCTAATAACTGCAATAGCAGCTACTATTCTCTTGACTGAATTCTTGTTGCCTTTAAAACAAATTGATCAATTCCTATAGGAGCAATTACTGAAGTACGTGCATCCTGTCACTTCTCAATTCCAAATATTCAGAAGCTCTCTAGTGTTGACAAGATAGAGTTTACAGCTTCAATAACTTGTAGAGTTTGGCCATAATCTATCTTGCCGATGACTCTCCCAGTATCCCTTATCATGAAATCCTTACCCCAAAGCAACTGGCAATCATTTAATGGGCCAAATTTCCCCAAATGCTAGATCAGGAATTATTCTGGGAACCATGGCTTAATTCTCACCTCCTCTGAGATTAATTTACTACCACACATGGCTAGCCTTCTTTGGAAGTAGTCACACCTCAAACGCATCTCTGAAATCACTCCATAGCCAGATTCACCTAGTAAGTATCAAGTAAATTCTAAGTGCCAAGCACTGTGCCACATGCTATGTTGAATCATTTAATCATCTTTATAATCCAGTGAAACTGGTGATGTGATCTCCATATTATGAATTAGACAACAGGCTCAGAGAGTTTTAACAAGTAGAGTATCATAATGTTTTCTTCTTTTGCCCTATAATACCAACATTAATTTATTCTTTATTCATGTATTAATTCATTTATCCATTTTAATGTTCAAAGGGTCCTTATCATGCTCCATGCATGTGGCAATCTGTATTGCAGTTGTTCAATCATTAAAGCTGCATGGTCCCTGTTTTGATGGCTTTGTACCCCCAGGCTTTCTCAATCAGAATCTAAAGCATCCCTTCTTGAGCCAAGAAATTTGTCTTATTGTCTTTATCAGAGACAAAAAGCTGAGTCTTCTACCTGTATTTTCAGTAATTATCCTGGTTCCTGGTTGATGTTCAGCAAATTTATTAATACATACATATATGAACACAAAGCTGTTCAATTAAACTTTGTGTAATGAATGAATGAAAAATTTTGGTTTTCATCTGCTGCCCTTTTCCAATTTATCTGTGACTTTGTTCTTACAGAAGATATATATATATATATTTTTCCATGAGAAGCGAAATCTGGGAAATTAGGTGCAGGCCTATGTGCTGAGCAATAAATCAGCTTGCCGGAAGCTTGCTACAAGTTTATGTAGCACAAATTATGTCCGTGAAGCACTACTATCATGTGGGGCAAAACTGAGGTTGGACCTCATTCCTATAGTAAGTTTTCTTCTTTTCCACACCAGTATTACCTCATTTTAATCCAAACACCTGAAAATTTGATAAGATGGAAAAAGAGAAAAGGGATGAGGAATAGCTGTTGTTGTTCCAGGCTTTCATTAAATTGCACTTTTAAGAACCCAAGTTGTTTATGGGTTCTTTTATCTAGAGCTCTGGTTAGAGTGTGAGGACCAAATGGAAACCATGACAAAACAGGCAGCCATACGGGGAGTGAGGACTTGGAGTGAGAGAAAGTGCAGAGGCTGTGTGGAAAAGATCCAGGCAGCTGGGAGGAGTACAAAAGGGAAGAGGAAACAAAATAACTGCGTCCATGTGCTCAGAGCAAAAAGTTTGAAACAGCCCCACTCTGCTGACTCCTGGCACAGAGATGAAGTGTCACAGCCCCTCTTTGATTCCTGACCTGTGGAAAAGTGGACTCCAGTCACACAAATACATTTTTTGATGACTCTAGGCCAGTCTGCCTTTGGGTTGTTCCTCTACCACGTGAATCAGAGATTTTTATTTGCATCAGACTCTGTCTTTTTCACAGGCGACAGGCCACTGATATTCCAAGGAAAAATAATCTCTCGCTGGGGCAGTTTGCCTTCTTCCTTTCAGAGTATTATTATCTTAGGTAATGTGTCTTTTGAGGACATAACATAGAGCTTCGCTTCAAATTAGACTTTGCATGTTGATATTGTTTGGCTGTGTCCCCACCCAAATCTCATCTTGAATTTCAGCTCCATTAATTCCCACGTGTGGGAGAAATCCAGTGGCGGATAACTGAATCATGGTTGGTTCAGAAGAGAGGAAAAATTTTGATGAGAGAGTGAGCTTTTCTCATTAAGCTTCTAATTTGGTAAGTCTATATTCTATTTTTAATTTTTAATTCCCATCATCATTTTACCATAGTTAACAATGTCAACTGCTAGTATTATATGAGTACCATACATAATATATGCAAGATGATGCCAAGGGGTGAGCTGGTTTCCCCTATACTGTTCTCATGGTAGTGATTAAGTTTCACAAGATCTGATGGTTTTACAAGGGATTTCCCTGTTCACTTGGTTCTGTAAGATGTGCCTTTCACATTGTCATGATTGTGAGGCTTCCCCAGCCAAGTGGAACTGTAAGTCCATTAAACCTCTTTCTTTATAAATTACACAATCTGAGGTATGTCTTTATCAACAGCATGAAAACGGACTAATACACACCTCATATTTTCACTACCCCAACAAGGAAATTTCATCCAAAATTAACATCCTAGAGAAGCTATTAAAGAGAAGCAAGAGAGGGACAAAGAGGAGAATCTTACTCCTCACCTCCTCCCTCTCCAAGTCCTAACCCCAGCTACGTCTGTCCATTGTGTTAAAGGTTCCATTTGGTCCTCACACTCTATCACAGCTCCTGTCTCCGTGGGTCCTCCTTAAAGCAAATGTTGTTCACAATTTTCAGTGTGGCTGGACAGACGGCATGGCATCAAATGGAACACATTTTGAAGAATATACTATCAATTCTATGCATTTTTGGACTAGTTGCCTTTCTATCATTTTCCCACTCAAGAAAATGAATCAGAACAAAGAAGTGAGAATGGCATTATTACAGGAGTTATCTTGAATCTATTCAAATTTATGAAAAATTATTTGCAAGCTTTTATACCTTAATATTACATCACATTATTTGGACACCTTACAACTGATCATAACAATATTAACCAGAAGTTAGCATGAATGAACAACAATTTATAGCATCATACTTGTCTAGAAGGCCATTCTATATGTTTATGTTACTAAGTTTCTAGGAAGTCTATGTCCCAGTTTTATTTATCCATATACTGGGCAATTGTTTATAACTTCATTTTTTTTTAACACCTTTTAATTCTATAGAATGTGGAAGAGGGAAAGTCTACTTAATTTAAGCAATACTGAAATTTCTATGATTTTCTGCCAGAACACCAAGTGAGAAAGACCCAGGACAACAAAGTGATTATAAAAAGAGCCATTTATAGAGGCAGTTGAAAAGCATATGCTAGTGAATCAGTTTTCACTTCTTCCACCTGAATATTATTGGATTTCAAGTGCGTAGGCAACAGTGAGTTTGAGATCTGCCCCTAATTTCAAATTAGTTCATGTGGCTATTTTAGGTGTTTGGGGAAAATCAAGGACAGTACTTTCATGGTTTTTAAATTCTAATCGGACTCTCATAGTCTGAAAATATTGGGACCCTGAGACAGTTGAAGGCAATAGCTAATGGAGCATCTAAGATTATCTCTAAATTTACAGAATTTGCTCTCACGCTTCTCTGTCTGCACAAGAACTCAAGAAGTAACCATCATCATGGCCAACAATCAGTGGTTCTCCAGCTCGCCCCTTGGCATCATCTTGCATATATTATGTATGGTACTCATCTAATATTAGCAGTTGACATTGTTAACTACGGTAAAATGATGATGGGAAGTAAAAATTAAAAATAGAATATAGACTTACCAAATTAGAAGCTTAATGAGAAAAGCTCTCTCTCTCATTAAAATTTTTTCTCTCTTCTGAACCAATTTTTGTGCCTCCTACTGTTCCGCCCATTTGATTCTTCAAACTAAGCTTTAAGGAAAAAGTCCCACCATTTATTAAGGAGGTCCAATTATTTCACTAATGAAATGACTAATTATGTCAAAACCTATGTAATATACTTGTATACTTTTTTTCCCTGAAAAGCTGAAATGAGATTGGGTTAGCATAGCTCTTCCCTGAAGGAAAGCAGTTGAGCACAGTTGCAGCTACCTTTAACTAGTGACGTCAACCCTGCCTAAAATTAGATATTCATCATTCCAGTCCAGACAAGGGTTTATACTAACATAGCATAAATTTATCTCTAATGTAAAATAATAAGCAAACTTTCAAAATCCATTATAATGCCCTTGATCAGTATTTACATTGTGGAACTCTGCTTTGCTATGACTTTTAAAAGCAGCTCATACTTGAGCAATATTTATTTAACACAGCCTCCCTGGACAATGATAAATAGGTGAGCTTAACAAATATCAGTGGCCACCATAAAAGCAGTAACGATTGTCCAGTCTAGACTGGTACAGAATTGACATGTAAAGCAAGTGAGATAGGAACTAGTCACTTTTGAAGCATCTTTTTTGTCTTGAAATCTAGGTCAATATGCTATATTATGATAGCGAAGAGCTTAGATGTGGAGTCAAAGAGGCTGAGTTCAAATTCCATTTCTTCATCCACCAGTTGGGGCTACTAATCATACTAACCTTGTAGAGATGTTAGGATTAAAAGAGATTATATACATAAAACATTTACTGCCTCTAGCACGGAATAAATTAACAGTATAAGTGATTTATTGCAATGTTGTATCTATTAAAAGGATGTGTCTCTTCCTGGATGTTAAAAGATATGCTTTTATTTTTTTCCTGTCTTGGCCTTACTTGCAAGTTATATCATTTTTATTTTGTTCTTACATGCTTTGAGTATTTTAAAAGTCTGATCTATTCTTGAGGGTCAGGGTTGAAATTAACACCTTCAACACTGATGTCAGTTATGACATGGAAAACAATGGCAGGAGACAGCTGGGACAGGTTTCTCAGAGCCCCAACTTACGGAAGCCTGGATGTCAGAACAGTTACTGAGGCACTTTGGAACTGTTCTGACCGTCCAAGAATTACAGGGCAAGATCTTCCTGAAGAAAAAACTTGGGAAAAGTATGTATAGGAATATACATGTGTATGTGAAACTGTGTAGAGTTTATCACTGTCATCTCAGGTGCTTTACTTAGCAAATGAGCTCAGCAATATTCCGTGGAAATTGCCTGCTCTGGAGTGCTTAACAAATGGTTGGCCATTTAATGGCCCGAGGCACAGCCAGGGAAGGTTAACACACTGACAAAATGGGCATTAACTATGATAACAACTGTTTTCATGGGGGATTATTGCTATTATAAACCTTATTCAACATAATAATGCAAGCAATATTTTTTTCTCTCATTGTAAAATTAAGTCATACTCGCAGATATACAAGACACACGACATCTTAAAACTCAGTGTTAGATATTTAATGGCCTTTTCATAATTCTCTGTTGTTGCAAAGACTAGATTCATACTCAAATGCTTGGGTAGATTATATTATTCAAACTAGATGAACTAGATTTAAGAGACATGGCAATTTATTATATAAAATTGTGACAAAGACTGTCACCTATCTCTCTCAAGCCTACCAAACTTTTTTTTTTTTTTTTGAGACAGGGTCTCAAAGGCTAGAGTGCCATAGTACAATCATAGCTCTCTATAGCCTTGACCTTCTGATCTCGAGGGATCCTCCCACTTTAGCTTCCTGAGTAGCTGTTAACTATAGGAATGTGCCAAGACACTTAGCCAATTTTAAATTTTTGTAGTGATGGAATCTCACTATGCTTTCCAGGCTAGTGTTGAACTCCTGGGCTCAAGTGATCCTCTGACCTTGGCTTCCCAAAGTGCTGGGATTACAGACGTGAGCCACAGTGCCTAGCCCAGACTTCATTTTGACTGGGCATGATGTCCATGATTAGAGCAGCTACTCTGGTTTGGAAAACAATAGATGGGATATTTTTATATGAAAAATCTCTATCCAATTGCACATTGCCCGGTTGAGAAAGTGATATTCTAAAGACTCATCTAACCTTATTTCATTAGCACAGAATTTGGACAATTTATTATAGTAGCATATGAAATATGAACTATCTGCTTATGCAGTATTTGTCTGGTAATATTTGCTTGTGGAGCACAGGTCAAGAGCAGCCACACAGAAGAGTGCACTACCTGGACAGAATGGGGGATCAGGATGGTGAGATTCCTAATAGAGGTGTAATACCAGAAACGACAGACCCTGGGTGAGGGGCTATTGGTGGAGCCTGCTTCTGAGCTGTCAATCATCCATCCAAAAGAGAAAGGGGAGGGGCAAAGTCAAGTCTCTTCCATCCTAAATCTGCCTAGATCAAAACTGATAACTAAACCTAAGGTGAACTTGTTGAATCCAAGCACAGCCTGTTCACAAATAAGTCCATGGGTTGGAAGAGCCAGCTCAAGCCATTTATAATTTGAATTTTTCCTTCTGTCACTTGAGCCAGACTAGATTTGGCTTATCACTTTTCCGTTCATATATATACACTCATTTTTTAGATTCATTTTTTAATCTTTTTGGTCCATTCCACTCTTGATTCTCCTAAGTTTTGAATTATGTTCATTGGCTATTGTCTTTGTTTTTTGTTTTTTTTTTAGAAATTGCTTTTAGCTGAGCATGGGTAGCACATGCCTGTAATCCCAAAACTTTTGGAGGCCAAGGCAAGCAGATCATCTGAGGTTAGAAGTTCCACACCAACCTGGCCAACATGGCAAAACCCTGTCCCTACTAAAAACACAAAAATTAGTGGCATGTGGTAGTGGGTACCTGTAGTCCCAGCTACTCAGGAGGCTGAGGCAGGAGAATAGCTTAATTCTGGGAGGTGGAGGTTGCAGTGAGCCAAGATCGTGTCACTGCACTTGAGCCTGGGTAACAGAGTGAGACTCTGTCTCACCAATCAATAAATATATAAAAAATTTGCTTTTACTCTCTTCAGACACACACACACCTCTCCAGAACACAAAAATAAACTTTGGGATTACTTTTCCTGTTGGACTGTTCTGTACCCAATCACTCTTCTTTAACAGCCAGCAGGAACTCTGCTTACTGGAAGAAATGCTCCATCACTAGCCACCAACTTTGGAAACAACCAAGAGGCTTTTTGTTAACTCTTTATTTCTACTTGTACCTTTAGCCCAACTTTAACTGTCTAGTTTCAATTCATCAGTAGATAGTTTTTTATGTACTCCAACCTATTCAGTATTCAGTTTAAGCCTCCTACACATACATTACCCTGTTTTTGAGTCAAAGACAGAATGACAATTTACTTACATTTATTGAGTACTTATTGTAATTATATATCCTAAGGCAGGTGTCATTGGAAAACAGTGGCATTTTAGAATATCTCAAATAGGTGATGAGGCAGTCTACCTCATAACTTCAATTGAAAACAGCTCCACTACGCTGCATATGATAGCAATGCATCACTCTATTCTTAGTATAATTTATGCAAATATTCTCATCTCTTAGATGAAATTTGTTTCCTAATAACTGTCACCTAGGGACACTAATTCCACTATGTAAAGGAAGATTCATATTTCCTTTGTAATACAACTTCAAAAATTTTAGAAGATCCATCCTTCCTCAGTCTTCTGTAAGCTAAATATTTTCATTCTCTTTAATGTTTGTTATAAATGAGATCCTGCACAATTCTGACATTGTTTTGAACCAGTACCATTATCACTACCTCAACTTTATTACGGAATTCAGAATTAAATTTAAAGTTCCAGATGTGATCTAAGTTATAAACTATACAGTACTTACTTGTAAGACAAATTAAAATAACTAAAATACTTGTGGAGCTCATTATCCCCCATTTCGGCCTGAGCTAGAAATTATCAAAATCAGGAGGAAATAAAATCTTTTTGTTTTAAAATTCTAGGCATCTATACAAGTCAGAACATTTTAAGTTTAATCAAAATTATACCTACCACTCCTTTTCTACATACAATGCAAAGAATGGATGTATTATAAATGTATCATTTCATCCAAAGTCAAACAAATCAACCTAACCCTAGGTGGAACTGTCAAGATTATCATTTTACAGAGGTCAAAACCTAGGTCTGACTCTTTATAGCCATTCATACCACAAGACTTTAAATCTGATAGGCCAGATAAGACCAAGACAGCTCAATGTATTTTGTTCCCCAAACTTTGGAGTCCTCAGGCAGGTACAGAGTGATGCAATGACACCAGCTGATCCTATTACGAGATCAAAAGAAAGTGAGTAGTGCACTCCACCAAATACCGCAGTAAAAACTGAGCTTTGGAGCAGCCTATGAGGTATTGTGTTTTGCTATTCCACTTGGCATGCTCATGAACCTTTAACTGAATCTCCAATCAGCTATAAGAAAACAAATATTTGATTGGGTCTGAGAGGCTTAGAGACTGCCATGGCAGCAAGGGCTTTTCATTCTTTTGCAAAACATTGCTCCTTTGATCTCTTGCAGCATCTTTTAAATGGTTATATGTTTGGGCTTACAATTCATTGTGTATGAGTTCATAGTTAAGACAGGAAGAATTCTCTCTGGAGAAAAGAGTGTGACTTTATCAAACCTAAAAACGTGCTATAAATCTCCACTGGCTCCATGTGGGAGGATTATCTCATGTTAACTCTGTCCAACTCTGAGAAAGCCATGCCAGGGGCACAATATGCTAGAATTTGAAAATTAGAGATGATAAATCAGTCCAGACTCATACTCTAAATCAATGTCAGGTCCATCTGAACACTTGCCTTTGAAAAAAAGTTCATCAATTTCTCTTTTTAACTTTGTTTTAAATTGTGTTTTGAGATGGATTGCCAAACAGAGCTAAATCATTACAGACAAATTGCTATGTACATCCATGCCCTTTGAAGTGAGCTAGCTGTGGCTGGCATTTGCACAATATCCAGAGTGGAAAATTACTTGCATACTGGTAAACTTGTCAAACCTTTGCCCACTTACAGTCATGTTCTATTGTGTTGGGCTCTAGGCTGTTCCTCTTACTATTTCACTATTTCCTGAGGGGATCCCTGTATCACAGTTTTTTGTGCATCTGACCCAACTGCCTTCTCCTTGTTCCTAGTGTTTTTAGTTTTATTTAAAAAGTTTAATTAATTTTGCATGCTGCTATAATCTGATGTTCCTAATTTTCAAACAGTTTTCTATCTGCCTCACTTCTCTGTTCAGTTATTAGGTGGCAAATAGGATTCATCTTTCATGTCAATAGCAATTTATTAGTCGTAACTTCCTGGAACACTGTTTTGAGAAAGAATATAAGGCTATGTGTGGGTTCACTGTGATTGATTGAAAATGCCTTCAGTGGGTACACAACAGTGAGGTGGTAGCCCCTGTGCCATTCTTTGATAATTTCTCATTCGATATTCTAAGACAAATGGACAACAAGTACATATCCTGACATGTTGTTTTGTGTCCAAAAATCATTTTCATACCCATAGATTGCTTGTATAGTACATCCATCATCAATAATGGATAATGCAGCTGTTGTTTACTGAGCAAAAACAATGTGCCAGCCACTGTGCTTGGTGACTTACATGCATTATTTCAAATATTTCCATCAACTCTACACAGTAGGCATTGCTATGCACATTTAACAGTAAGAAAATAGGTCACAATGGATTTGAGCAGACTTTCTAAAGCCATGTAAATGAGTAGCAGAAGCAGAATTTACATTCTGCCTTATTTTCGCCACCCTATAACGATAGCAACAACAGAAATCCTAAGCATCATGGATGTCACTGCATCCCTAAAGGAAAGTCTCTATTTTGTAAGTGACAAGGGGAGCCAAGTGAAGGGACTTGAGTTCACGTGAAAAATATAATCTCAGATTAAAAACAGTCGAGGGCTAGATATAAAACTTTACATGAATCTTAAAATATTATCAAGAGTTAGAAGTATGACTATGACCTAGGATAAAATGAACAAAACTAAGGATTGTTTCCTTTCAGTTTTTTGTTTTGTCTTTAGACAGTGTCTCGCCCCCAGGCTGGAGTGCAGTGGTGCAATCTTGGCTCACCACAACCTCTGCCTCTGCATTCAAGTGATTCTCCTGCCTCAGCCTCCTGAGTAGGTGCGACTACAGGCACATGCCATCATGCCCAGATAGTTTTTGTATTTTCAGTAGAGACAGGGTCTCACTATGTTGGCCAGGCTGGTCTTGAAAGTCTCACCTCATGATCCAGCTGCCTTGGCCTCCCAAAGTGCTGGGATTACAGGTGTGAGCCACTGCAAACAACTCCTTCTAGTTTTATACTGTCATTTCAGAAGATAAGAATATTGATTCCTATGACCTTCCCTGCTAGATGGTAAATTTCTTAAGGCCAATGGGCCATATTCTCATTTTTGTCCTCTCCTTGCCACAGTTAACACAAAGCACTATTCCTTAAAAATCCCTTTACAAATGTTATCTAAGTGTGCACTCATCTAAAAAATGAGCAAACTAGCAAACAAAAAGAAAACAAAAAATATACTGATGGCTGTTTTTCTTAATTTGTTGTGAAAACACGGGAAATATATAATTTATACCAACATGATAAAGAAAATAACTAGTTTCCAATTCTTGATTCTTTATTATTAAAAGGGTCCATTTATACCAATTATTCCTACCCCATGATAAAGAAAGAGCCTTGGCTGGGCACAGTGGCTCACACCTGTAATCCCAGCACTTTGGGAGACTGAGGCAGGTGGATCACTTGAAGTTGGGAGTTTGACACCAGCCTGGCCAACATGGTGGAACCCCGTCTCTATAAAAATGTAAAAATTATCCAGGTGTGGTGGCACCTGCCTGTAAGCCCAGCTACTTGGGAGGCTGAGGCAGGAGACTCACTTGAACTTGGGAGGTAGAGGTGGCAGTCAGTCAGTATTGTGCCCTTGTACTACAGCCTGGGCAAAAAGAACGAGACTATCTCAAGAAAAAGAAAGAGCCTTAAGAGAGGATTAAGAGTCTTTAAAGGCACAGCCTCCTAACATCAAGATGTAGCAGAGAAAGACTCAATGGCAAAGACCACAACCTTATTCTGTTTAGTATTCACTAGGTTTACACTGAGAAAATAACCACATGCTAAGAGTTAAGTAACTCAAGTAGAAATAGCAAGGCTATCCCACAAGTTGTAAGGACAGTATAATGCTGCATCATCTCATTTTAGTAGCTAGGGTAATTATTTATGTTAAATAACCACAAAGCGATTATTGCCAACATTATGATTAAGGTTTATGGTGCAATGCAGAAGGCCAAACTTGTTATATAAATGGTAAACCACAATAATTCAGTTTTTTAATAACACTTTGAGATTTAATCAACACAGAGTAATTGCATTAAATCTGAATTAAGCTCACATTGGAGACATGATAATATCAAGCAAAGCATCTCATTCTTTTTTCTAATATTTAAAACAGACTTCGCAATCTCACGAATCAATGCAGTTCAGTTCAAGTTCACTGCAAAAGCAGTTTTCTACTAGAGGCCATGGATCCTACAGCCCCATCAATTTTGACACATGAAGCTTACCAGTAAGGCAGAGATATGTCTTGGGACATTACTAAAAGCATGAGTTTTGCTATACATTTTATTCAAATATATTAAAATTGTTTTTAGCATTATCATGTGTTATTTTCCTACTGTAGTCAAATGCATCTCAAATTTTAGCACCAAAAATTACTTACGACATAAAAGAAATATACTGTTTCTCCAGGAATTTGGACATACAACTCACCCAGAACTTTACCTGTTCTCTAACATTATTTATCTGTAAAATTATCTTAAATCTTGTGTTCTTTTCCAGGATGCATATGACCTTGCTCTTATACCAAGAATAAGATTATTAAATTACATACTATCAGAGAAAACAATTTTGCAATGTTTACTCTTGAATTTATCCAAATCTCCATTTTGAGAAGTCCAGCTTCAGATACTTTACTTAATTAAACAAAAGAAAATAAATATTTACACACTGAGCCAGAATAAACTAACTTTCCTAGTTTCCCTGAATTGCCAAGAGTATTATTTGAAAGGTCAGTTGATCTTCTTGAAGTTTCCAAAAAAGGTTAAAATGTACCTCAGCAGTTTAGATTTCTTCATGGATAGATCATACAAATATTTAATAAAAGCTTGCTTAAACTTATTTATATTGTCAGTTTTTATTAGTTTCAAGTGTCAGTGAGTCTAGACATTTACTCTTCCTACATTAAGTGGTATCCCTAACAAAGGAGAAAAATTCTTAAGCTGTTTCACACACAAGAAAAGGACTCTGATCAAATAAGTCTGGGAAACTAAGCATACCACATGTTTGATGTACATTTAAAATAAATTTGACAATATTGAAGTCTCTAAAAAGTTCTGTGGTACCCCAAATGGTTCTCAATTCTTATATTCACATATTAGGTATTAACCACTAATGCAAGTAGTACTCCATGGTACACGCTTTGTGAAAAACATGTACTTATTGATTTCATATGCTTATTTTACAATCCATCTCAGGATTTGCCTCTCCAAACTGAAAAAAAAATGGTATACTTTATTATTTGGCTGTTTCTTTTTAAAAAATCATTATCTGTTTATTTTTTATTATAATTGACAGATAATACTTGTACATGTTTATGGAGCACAATGTGCTGTTTCAACACATAATCCTTCTGCTAAACTTAGGAGCACCAGAGCTCACTAGCCCAATCATGTATTTTGTGTTTTGGCAAGATCTGTATAGAGACATTTCAGTTACAACCTTTCCGATTATGCCCATCTTCTGTCTTTTTTAGCTATGGAAATATACAGGGTTTAAATTATAGATTTACAATTAGTACCAAGTTCCTCTTGCATCAATAGTGAGGGTTTGCAACTCGTTATTTTAGCAAACGTTTTGGATCTCTTTTTTGTAAATCAATTATGAGTAAACAACATTGGTGTTCAGCAGCCACCTTTTAGTTCATTTACAAAAAATTTTGTAATCTTTCTGAAATCTGTATCAGTCAAATGGAAAATCTGATTCACTTTTTAAAATAACTCATTTGGAGATTTTTGTATTTGCTCCTATCAAGTTACTGAATCCAGAAGTAATCCTGTGATTTTCCTCTCCCGAAGATGTGCCTATTAAACACTACCCCTTATTTCCTGTCTCTCATCTTGCTCCTCTCCAAGATTAAACAGTAAAACAGAAAATAACATTTGGTTAACCTATAGTACTTTACTGAGATCCTTAAAGCCCATTAAGTCACTCTGATTTTGACAGTGAATACTCAAAGGACTGCGAAAAGGCAAATGGGAGACTACATAGACAAGTGGGAAAATTATACTGGAGAGAAACAAACTCATAGAAAAAGTCTAAATAAAACAAACTGGAACATGAAATGGAAGCCCGAGGGAAATGCCATGGAAGATGGCAGAGGGCAATTATACATTTCCAAACAAATAGCCTGTAAGAAACTGTATGAAAATGGCATAGTGGAAATGAATGGAATGGAGAGAAGCCTAAAGGAGTTGATTGTTAACTCTCAAACTTAACGAAGAACAGAAGAGTGAAACGCAACCCAGCACCTAGGGTGTGCTGAAAGGAGGAAGTCAATTGCAACAGCAGAAGTCTAATTTCACAGTCTCAGCAGAAGTTTCACTAATGTCACATATATTTTGTCTAATAATAATTCAACATGAACTGGAATACTTGCAAAGTAAAATAAATTTCCTGAGAATTATTTATCACATTGAAATTTTTTATGAAGCTATTTTAGGTATAGTGGAAAGGAAGGGACACTCTAGTTCAATGACAGGAGACTTAGGAGATTCACATTTTTAAAATAGATGCTTCTAAAGGGGGCAATGATAATGTTGCTTGTGTATGTTATGCTTTTTGAGCACCCAATACATAATATAAATTCAGTAAACATTCAATATGGGAGAAAATGATGATAAAGACCTTGGTTCTCCCTGTAATGTGTTCTGTAACCAAGTCAATCTGCCTCATGGTTTTGTTACCAAGATTTATAACACACTTAGAATTCTTTGCAAGATCAAAGATGTCATAACATAGGGCATAATGGGAAAAAAGTGTGAGTTGCATAAGGACTGAAATCTGGGAACTGCCTGAGGTGAAAGGGACAGGAGCAGATTCCCAGACAGAAGAAGAGGGAAAGCCTAACTTTAGACAGCGGAATAAAGTGCAACCAGTGGGGCACAGTTTTTGGAGAGAATGGTAAAGAGGTAAGAGATATGTTGCTCAAATAATGATGAGAGTAATAACAACAGCAATGGTATTTGCTAATGCTGATACGCAACATTTCTTGTGTATACAGCTTGTTTGAGATACTATACAGGGTAGTCTGTAGATGCTCTTATTTAATCCTCACATCATCCAGTGATGATGATCCATCTAGGTGGGTGTTATTAATCCCTTTTTGCAGACACAAAATTTGAAGCTAAGACAATCTTCCCAATCACTCAGCTAGTAAGTTGATCTAAATCCAGTTTTGCCATGTTAAAATGTCTTCCCCCCTCCACTTAAGCACACATAACATGAAATCTCAATGTCTTTTATAGTTCTGCAGGGATACAGTTAAGGGAACGAAAGTGCAGAAATAAATATTCTTAACAAAAACAGGAAAGAATTGCTAGATTCTCATGGAAAGGTACATTATCAGAGTATATTTACAATAGATTATAAGGTCTAGCTTTGAATCAGGAAAACCTCGTTCATTGTATGAGCCTAAAGAAGTCTTCAACTTTCAAAATCTGTTTCCACACTGGCAGAATGGGGATCATAACAATTATGGGGATAATTCCACACCCACAGAACTGAGACAGTTAAGGAAACAAATATACATGGAATTCTCAACACAATGACAGACACCTAGTAGATACTTAACAAAATAACAATTCTTTCCTCTGATGTTGCTAGTGTTACTAATGTTACCACATCTAAAATATCTGTGCCACCCCCATTTTTTTTTTTACTAATATGCTTACAGCTCATCTAAGGAAAGAACAAATTCATAACTAAATAGGCTAGGGACTTGCAGAGGTGAGATACAAAACTAGTAATCACAAATTTCAGGAGAGAATCTCTGGAGTTAGAGGGCTCAGGCCTCAGCCATAGGAAAACGTTTTTTCTATCTAACTGGGTAAGCTCACCCAGTTTCATGGCTTTAATGTGTTGATGACTTGGGAAATGTACATCTTTAGTCTTGACCTTTTCCCTGGAATCCTATCTCCTATATACAATTTTTTATTTGATCTATCTACTCTGATCCCGAATAAGCATCTGCAGCTTAACATTTCTCAAATTCAGCTGCTGGTCTTCTTCAAATTTTCTAGTCTCATTCTTCCCATCCAAGTTGGCAGCAAATTCATCCTTATTGCTGAGATCAAACTTATCTACCTTCGTGGACTTCTCTCCTACTTCACTTTCATTCTGCTAAGAGATCCTGTTTGATCTATCTTGAAAGATCTCTACAATCTCATCACTTCTCGCTACCACCACACCTGCCACCCTGGGTTTGAGTCTTCATCTGCCCCAGAATATTTCATTAGTCTCCTTTCTGAGCTTCTGACTCTTCTCTTGCCTTTTACTCTGTATTCTGCTTATTTCAATCAGAGTGATTATTTAAACATATAGGTCAGATCTTATCACTTTTTTGCTTAAAGGCTCCAATGGTGCACCATTGTATTAGTCTGTTTTCACACTGATAGAAAGAAATACTCCAGACTGGGTAACTTATAAAGGAAAGAGGTTTAATTGACTCATAGTTCCGAATGGCTGGGAAGGCCTCAGGAAACTTATAATTATGGCAGATGGCAAAGGGGAAGTAAGGACCTTCTTTACATGGTGACAAGAGAAGAGAAGAGAGAGGCCGGGCGCGGTGGCTCAAGCCTGTAATCCCAGCACTTTGGGAGGCCAAGGCGGGTGGATCACGAGGTCAAGAGATCGAGACCATCCCGGTCAACATGGTGAAACCCCATCTCTACTAAAAACACAAAAAATTAGCTGGGCATGGTGGCGCGTGCCTGTAATCCCAGCTACTCAGGAGGCTGAGGCAGGAGAATTGCCTGAACCCAGGAGGCGGAGGTTGTGGTGAGCCGAGATCACGCCATTGCACTCCAGCCTGGGTAACAAGAGTGAAACTCTGTCTCAAAAAAAAAAAAAAAAAAAAAAAAAAAAGAGAGAAGAGAAGAGAAAGTGAAGGGGAAAGAGCCCCTTATAAAACCATGCAATATTATGAGAACTCACTATCATGAGAACAACATGGAGAAAACTGCCCCCATGATCTAATCACCTCCCACTAAGTCCCTCCTTTGACACCTAGGGAATACCACTGGAGATGAGATTTGGGTGGGAACGCAGACCCAAACCGTATTAACCATCTCACTGAATGGAAAAACTGAAGTCTTTAGGAATACCTCCTGGGGCCTTTCTCCTCTCTGGTCTCATCCTTCTATTGTTCCAGCTGCAATGGCCACACCAGTCTGCTCATGGATCTTCACGAGCACCAGGAATATGCCTACGTTTTTTTGAACTTGCTATTTTGCTTCTGAAACATCTGCATGGCTGATTTTCTAATTTATTTCAAGTATTGTACTCAGCTGTTAGCATTTCTGGAAGGCATCTAAAATATCAACTGGGGTATCTGACAATTACCCCATACCTGACTATTTGCTTCCATCACTGCTTTTCCCTTTCCACTTGTAACAACGTGTGGCTCAACACTCACTAAGTGAAATAATACCTTTTGGCTCTAAGACTTCTTTAACATTCTGTTCCCTTCTCTCCATATTTATGTCATTGCCTGTGTACTTGTCCCCGCAAAGAGGCTGATACGTGTGCATATGCGTATGTGTGTATTAAATTATCAGATCTTTGCGCCTGGGATTTGTTTAACTGTCTGTCCCATAATGTATAGTTGAATAGTTCTGAATAAAGGTAAGTATTTAACTAAATGTTTTAATTTTGACAAATTAACTGCAAGCAAACTTCTTGATTGAGTGATATATGTTTATTCTGTCTACAGAAAAATGAATAGGGTAAAAACCATAAACACATTCTCCCATCAGTCATTATAAACTTTCATATTGGACTTCATCATTCTTCTATCTCCTTGCTTGTTACATTTGCTTTTTTGTTATGAAACTAGTATTTATGGTCGAAGCAGGGCTGAGTAAGATGCAGTGATTATGGCTGATTTTATCACAGTTGTATTACTTAGCTGCAAGGTGAAGTACTGTGGTAAAATGGATCATGAATCCCTGAAATTGACTATCCGTCACCTTTATAATCCTGATGGAGAGGCAGGTCATATCAGGACTGGCAACTTCCCATGCAAACAAGAATACCAAAGAAATGTTCCTGACTCAATTTGTCTAGAATTGTAACTACTAAACACTAAGGTAAAGGTGAAGAGAAAGCCACAAGTGAGGAGATTGTAGGCATCGTGTAATTTTACACCAATACATAGATAGGAGGAAAATTCTGAGTTGTAAAAGTATAGATATTAAGGTATTTAAGACGTACATTTAGAATTGCCTCAGCCATTATTGATTAATTCCTGCATTTGCAATTCTTGCCCTGAACTCAGAACTTTTATAAAATTTTTAAGTTGAATGTATCTTTGATGTTTCTAGGTCAATCAACATCCCCTGACACGTAAGTAGGAGCCCAATAAATATTTGTTAAATAAATGCATGACTGAATAAATCAATGGTCTGACATTTAACACTCATCTGGTCTTTGCTTTATCCCTATAGTGATAAGGATATCACCAGTTCATAAGAAAACCCATCCCACTGTCAAAGAGTGTTTTTTTGTGTGTGTCTATTTTTTCCTTATAATGAACCAATATTTTCTTCATGGTAACTTCCATTAGGAATTGCCATGGCTAGGAGTCAATAATTTTGATTTGATCATCTCTTCCCTTCTGTGCACCAGCTTATTGAATCTCTAAGAAATTATTTGGTAGATTTTAAATTATTTCTCTCTGTATTTCTTGGGATAAATCCTTCAAAGGTTTTTGAGAATTAGTGCAAGGATAACTCAGGATCTTATACTCACAGATTAAAATGGGTCCTAGTGAGGGCCTCTCCAGACCACGTAACTTAAGAAATTTTGTACATTCTTCTTCAGTTCTGCAATATTACATTTTACCTCCTCTTTCAGCTAAGATGTTTGGGATATGCTACATTTCTTCTTTAATGTTCTATGGAAATTCAGTTCAGCACTGATTGGCAGGTATGCATTTCTATGTGGAATAGATAATTAATGGTCTTGTTCAAAGAGCCTAGTTATCACATTCATAATTCCAAGTTTGTCTTTGTCTTGGAGCTTTTACAGAAGTCAGTCTTCATAATCCAAGCTTTATTTGCACCTATCTACTATTCCAAGTTTAAGATATTCCTCTGATGGCAATATATGGGCTTTCTGAGCTAATAAAGACTGTTGGGCTCAATCTCACCACATTTGTGACATACAAATTTTGTTCCATATCATCACAAGTACAAGTACAGTATGCTATTATGTGATTGGATCACCAATTACACAGGACATAATTTATTCAAATAATGATGCAATAATAAGCTCATGAGAAAATGGTTTAGTTGCCTTCTCTATCACCCGTGTGTGTGTGTGTGTGTGTGTGCATGTGTATAGGATTAGGTGTCTTTGTAATTCATTTGTTCTTTGCTAATGAAACCTCTGCCTCACTAACAAAGCAGAATATAAAAAAGGTAAATAGCACTCCTCGGAAACAATTTGTTTCTTTTTACATGCATTCTTGTTAAACACCATCTAAGGGATTTTTTTCAGAGCAAGAGAAAGGAAAAGGCTGCAAACAAAATTAGTTTAATCAAAAAGAAATAATTATAGTCACAATGCAGTCAAATGGCTATTCAGACAGCCATGTCTGTGGTCAAAGAAACACAAATGGAGCACTGCTCTCATGGATAGTCACAGGAAAGATTACATATAAGGCAAACATAGGTGCTGACTGCCAGAAAAAGTCTTCATATTGATTTTATTAAAGGCCATAGGGGCAATAGTCACTCCTGAATCTGCCACCCAACTGCCTCAAGGTCAAGCCAATTGCTGTACGGCACTCAGTAGAAAGAATTAATTGTTTTCAAAGTTTTACTTCAATGTATTTTTACTGAAGTACTATGTGCAAGCAACATACCAGAACACTAACGACAACATGTTAAGATCACAATGCATGAAAAAAATGAGTTTGTTAGGTGTTGAGAAAAGTTGATAGGTGTGATTAAGAACATGAAATTCCTTAAGCATTATTTGACAAATCATGACAATTCACCATGTTTCACTGAGTAAAATTTATCAACTTTCTTGCAAGTAATTGGAGCCAAATAGTATTACCTTACAACACTACAGAAGAGTAAAGAGACAATATAGACACATCCATTATGTCATGTTTTCCCATTTAGACACTAAGAATGGAATCTTCGAATGGCTGTGGGAGACTGACATTCTATTAAGTATGAGATGCTGTAGAGTGGCACCATATATTCAAAAACATGAATTTGCATCTTTCCGATGGATTCATGGCTGAGTTTACAATCCCTTAAATCATAATGTGGAGACTAGCGGTAGTGAAAAATCCTTCAGTCTGTCTAGGAGTACAGGGGATCTTCTTTACATCAGTAAAGGATGTAAAGAAGATCCTTTGTAGTTAAAGGATATTGGTAGTTCTACCAGAATTCAGAAGAGAGTATTCTTTATCCTGTTTCCATTTTATAATGAATTTCTATAATTGGACTCTATCCAATTAAGGTTTTGATCTTTTATAGAAGGCATGATGTCTTTTTCTCCAATGTTTCTACAGTGCCTGACAACTAATAGAAATTCCAGAAATACTAACTGAATTCATTGAGTAAAAAATATGCAAGGGTACTCATAGTCCTAATTCATATCATTTTCTGTGCAATTTTTTTCAAAAATATATGCTTTCTAGGAATTTGAAGTGGTTATCTCAGTCTTTGCTGAGGCTCAGTAAGCTGATTGTAGGACAGTGGTTTTTAACATCACCTAGACAATAGAAGGACAAAACATGTACTCTAGTATTAAATTCTGAGCAGGTATCTTCAAGAACCATTTTCCTGAGCATCCTGTATGAGAACATCCTCCTCTCAAACCTTCTTCCACATTCTTCCAGGATGAACCTGCCACTTCTATGATAGAGCCCACTGAGAAACATGAACAATAAAACAGAGATATACATGCTAAAGCCCCTGCCCTAAAGCTTTACAGCATATGCAATTAATAGCTTGCTAAATGTCTACTCCTAAGTGATCCTGGCAGATAAAAAAACAAAGCACTAAGAAAAAAATAAAAGCTCCATTTTCTGGGCTTCTTTTTGGCTAGTGTTCTTCTTACTTCTATCAACAATCATAAGAATACTTGTGCAATTTTAATTGGGAACTAGGAAACAGTAGGCACAGAGTATCTGTAGTTTTAGTAAGGATTCTGGCAAACAAAGTAGAGTTTGGAGCCTGTAATTTCAGTGACAGCTTCCTGACATTGCTACAACTTGAACAAAGTAGAATGAAGACAGTTCTGGAACTGACAGTGGTGTTACCAGCTTTCTAAATTGGGTTGTTGGCTTTCTGATTCAGTAGCTTTATAGAATCTAGACTATGGCCAAGATACCAGCTTACCTGGTTGCCTAGATCGCTGGTGTCGTTTTAAGAGTTTTCGGAATTTGGCCTGGAATTTGTTTCATAAGGGTTCCTAGTGAGTCTAAATTAGCTTTATCTTTTAATAAATTCTTTTATGCTTAAAAAGGGTAGACTGGATTCTATCATATGTAAATAAAAATGCTTACCAAATAGCATAGTCCATTTTTCTGTTTGCCAAGGTGGAGGAGCACTGAATTTTCTCAAATATGTTTCTGGAGATATCTAGACTCTTCTTTGGTAATCTCTGCTTTTTTAGAAAATTGTGATGGACTCTTACTCTAGATAACTGCCTCAACATGGAGTCCTACATACTGAGATTATAATTATGTAGTAGTATCTATTTTTAGAATTTCAGAAATCTAAGGCTGATTTAGAGTAACTGCCTTGACCTTTGATTAAATTCACTTTTGGGAAAATAAAATCTTATACAGAGTGCTAACTATTCATGAAAGTTGATCTAAAATTGGCTGATGGAGAATTTAAACCAAAATATTACACAGTTTTTACTTATCCAAAGTATTTCCGATCGATCATCTTTAAAAAAATTTCTTAATACAGAATCTAGCACCTACACATCAGGCTCCAGTGAGTTAATGACTTTACTACATTCCATTAAGGGTCTTAATAATTTTAACTGCTGCTCACACTGCTCAATTCATTTAGTATTTGTCGAATTCTTTGCTTCACTGTTTCCTCTGAGTTATGCTCATATATCGTTTGATATATTCAATTTACCCATTTAAGCTTAGAACAGCATTTGTGGAAAGGGTCTAGAAAAGATCCCTATGCTGAGATTTCCACCCTTTCCAACCTGATGATATGCAGTGACTTTTGAAATGTTTTTCTCTTTTCTACATACCAATGGACTATTGACATTTTTGATTCAGGCAATCAATAATCAGCAAAAAAAAAAAAAAGAAAAAGAAAAAATAAATCTACAGTCTAGAGTCACTGCCTTTTTTGACTTAAGGAAACATAAAATAAAGGAAGCATAAAATGTTAAATAACCTCTTTCTCTTTTTTTAAATGTATGCTCCCTATGTAGTTTTGTTCTGCTTTAACAAATCATTCCAACATGCTTATACATGTTTTCTACTAACACTTATCAGCAGTCAGGATGGGCATAGTAGATAAAAGGTCTTCATATTCTACTTCATAAAAAAAAATCAACAGTAATTGGAGTCTTTGATATCTGAGTCCTACACTGATGTTTTGGTTTACCATAGTTATTTGGGCTGTGTCAAACCTGGCAAACTCATTTCTTTGAATGTAAAACAGGTAACTTCAGGAATTAAAAGCACTAATAACTTACAGTAATTGCTCATTGAATGTTATTTAAATAACTGTGTTGAGCTTCATAATAGCAAAGGCAGTCATGCTAAATATGTTCTTGTTTAGCCAGTGTAGGTTACGGTTCACGCAGAAAATTAGTTTTGTACATCTCTGTAACAGAAAATAGATTTAATTATTGCTAATTGTATTTTCTGAAAAATAAACCAATGTTTCACTCTTTGAAAGCAGGTAATGGAATATTTGAAATTAGATAAACATCATCTTTTATCCTATTTCCTCAAATATTCTCTTGGTATTTTCAGGTGGCTTTTATGCCCAAACTAAATTCTTTAAGTGTATATATTTGTCTCCCACAAGATCTTGGGCTGTGACCAATTATTAGATTTGATTCATTTTACTAAATTGCTTGGGCTATTTTTGCCAAACTTATCCTATTAGTTAAAGTGAAGGCTAAGTTGCTGTTAAAAGTGGGGCATGGAAGGCAATCCTAAGCAAAACAAAACAAAAAAACAAAGCTAAAGACATCACATTACTCAACTTGAAACTGTATTACAAGGTGACAGTAACCCAAAGAGCAAGGTGTTTGTACAACAACATACACATAGACCAATGGAACAGAATAAAGAGACCAGAAATAATGCTTTACAACTGCTAGTATCTCATCTTTGACAAAGCTGACAAAAGGAGCAACAGGGAAAAAACTCTATTCATTAATGATGCTAGAATAACTGGCTGGTCATATGCAGAAGATCAAAACTGGACCCATCCTTACACCACACACAAAAATCAACTCAAGATGAATTAAGGACTTAAAGCCAAAGTCTAAAAAACTATAAAAATTCTAGAAGGTAATGTAGAACCTGGCAATGTAGATTTCATGACAAAGATGCAAAAAACAATTGCAACAAAAACAAAAATTGACAAATGGGACATAAATAAAGAGTTTCCTTTGCTGTGTAGAAGCTATCAAAAGAGTAAACAGACCAACTGGAGAATGGGAGAGAATTTGTGCCAACTATGCATTGAGCAAAGGTCTAATATACAGAATTTATAAGGAACCAACAACTTTACATGCAAAAAGCAAACAACTCCATTTAAAAGTGGGCAAGGGGCATGAACAGGTCTTTTTCCAAAAAAAAAAAAAAAAAAAAAAAAAAGGCATACACACAGTCAGCAATTATATTTACAAAAGCTCAGTATCATTGATCATTAGAGAAATGCAAATCAAAACCACAGTGAGATACCATTTCACATCAGTCAGTATAGTCATTATTAAAAAGTCACAAAATAAGAGATGCTGGCAAGGTTGCAGAAAAAGTGAACACTTACCCTACTGGTGAGAATATAACTTCGTTCAGAAAGTGCGAAGATTCCTCAAAGCACTTGAAACAGAATTACTATTCAACCCAGCAATCCCATTATTGGGTATTTAACTAAAGGAATAGATGTCATTTTACAATAAAGACACATGCATGCATTATGTTCATTGCAGCACTATTCAAAACAACAAAGACATGGAATTAGCCTAAATACCCATCAAAGGTAGAGTGCATAAAGTAAATCCAGTGGCATGGATACATCATGGAATACTGTGCAGCCCAGAAAAAGAATGAGATCATGTCCTTTGCAGTTATATGGAGAGAGGTGGAGACCATTATTCTAAGCAAACTAAGGCAGGAACAGAAAACCAAGTATTACATGTTCTCACTCATAAGTGAGAGCTGAACAAGAAGAACATATGGACACAAAGAAGGGAATAATAGATAGTGGGGCCTATTTGAGGGTAGAGAGTTGGAGGATGGAAAGTATCAGAAAAAATACCTTTTGGATACTATACTCATTACCTGGGTGATGGAAAAACCTCTACATGAAACCCCAGTGACATGCATTTACCTATATAACAAACCTACACATGTATCCTTGAACCAAAAATAAAAGTTGTCATTAAAAATAGCTTAAAAAATAAGAAGGGATCAGGGGACCACCAAACAGTAGTTTAGAAATAAAACACATTTGTTAATTGCTCATACAATAATCCTGAGATAAGTGGTTCAGGTTTGTGTCTGCTTTGCTCCATGCAATCGTTCAAGAAGTCAAGTTTCCTCCATCATGTTACTTTGCCCTTAGCTACCTATCCTCCTGTGCCTAGGTGACACTAGCTGTGGGCATATCCATGTTGCTGCTTTTGAGATGAAAATAAAGTTAACAGGGAAGAGCAGAAGACCAGTGTCTCCAGGGCCAGATTAAGAAATGCAACTGAACACTTGTATTCCTTTTTCATTAGCGAGTACTTAATCCCTTAAAGGAAGGATGGGAAATGGCCTCCAAATGAGTAGCCATGTCCCTAGCTACACTTCCGTCCCTAGGAAGGAAGGAGACCATGAGTTAGTGGACGACTAACAATCTCTGCTATACTAGCCAACTTTATCAATTAAGTTGACCAAGTTAAGCTAGTTCACCTCAATTGTGGGGAGGATATTTTCTAACTCTTCATGATTTATACTTGGATGTGATCTCCAACACTTTCCCTACAAATGTGGTCTCCTGAGAGATACTTAAAGACAGCAGTCAATTGTCTTACTTTTAAAGATATGAATGCTACTTATTGTACTGACCAAGCATGAAAGATAAAGGGATAGAGTTAGGAGATTCATAATTTTTCTACTTCCTCCCTACAACTTATTCGCTTCAAAAATGAGGAGAATTGAGGTTAAAAAAAAAAAAAAAAAAAAAAAAAAAAAAAAAAAGATATCCCTTAATTATCCCTTAATGTAAACACAAAATTCTGGCTAATCTATGTAATACTCAAAACTGATCCTCTGGTTCCTCAAAAACACTTTAAAAAGATCATGAAGGATGTGCTTTATGAATCTCTTATTACAGCATTGCAAATTTTTTAATAACAAAACAACCGTAACAATGTTATTAAAATAATTAAAAATTCGCTTGGTCCCTATTTAACTCACTATGGCTGCCTAACTCCACATAAAGAGATCAGGCTTCAGAGGTGAAACAACATATTAACAGGTGTTGCAGGATCACGAAGGTGATTTCCCATTAGCCACATGGTAAATGTTCTGGAAACAGCAGCAGGAAAGCTGTAACTCACAACACTGCCTGTGCAAATCGTTATGTTAAATGAAGTTATTATTTTGGTTAAATAATGGCATTATTATAAACATATTAATTCAGGTTGACAGTGTAATGAAACAGGTTACTGTTAACTTCACACATGTTACATAAGAGGAATCTGAAACAATTCGGTTCCAATAAAGGTCTCAGAGTGAAGCTTTGAATATTAAAGGACATTGAGATGAAAATGTATTTCCTGTATTTCCTGTTTGGACAGTAGCAATGTCCAGATCCAGAATTAATAATCCTTTGCCAAAATAATTTAGCACAATAATTAAAAAGAACAGGCTTTGAAATTACTCTGGTTTATTTTTTATTAGACACTCTGCTACTTAGTGCTGTATGACCTTGAACAGCATTACATAGCATCTCTAAACCTTCCTGACAACATCTGCAAAATGAAGGTATTAATTGTTGCTTCTTTATATGACTGTTGTAAGAATTAAATTAGAACTCCTGTGTTAGGCAGTTTACAGGGTGTCTGGAACAGTACTCAGTGAATGCCAACACATTATTATTGGCCTCAAAATGTTTATATTGCCTGCCCTTTTACACTGCTAATTGGACCTTATATTTGAAACAGATGAATAATTGCATTAGGCTGTGTAAAATTGACAGGGAAAAGAAACTTTTTTTCCAAAAGGAAACATTCACAACTTAAGCACTGGATACTGGAATGGAGGCACAAAGATTCTTTGAGATGGGAGATTAAAATGGAGTACATAGATGACACATGTTTGAGAATATATATTTTACCAGTAGAGGGACTATTCTAGAGTTCAGTGAGTAGTTCTATACTTCTAAATGAGAGCGGAGGACATGAATTTTGAACTGCAACTAAATCACAAATATGGGGAAAATTTTTCTCTACGTATCAATACATATAATTGGAAGGAAGAAGTTTGAATCATACGTGTTTCACATGTTCGAAGAAACTGCCATTGTGAAATGCCTTCAAGAGCTGACCCCACTGCAAATTTAAATAAAAGCCATTGAGACTGTTCATATATATATATATGCACACACATATACATATATATATATATTGCCCCTGGGTTTACTATAAAAGGATCTCAGGGGTTATTACCATCTTATCAAATATTCCATTAAGACTAACAGCCCTAAAAGAGAACCGTCATTTGCCAAAATTCCCTCTGAGCTCTAGGGATCCTTTGTCAGTGTCATGCCTGGACCAGGATTCAACACAAAGAAGAATGAAGTCAGAACCTGGTTAATATATAATTAGCAATAAAAGGAGTTGGGTATTTGAATAATACATCACATGGTCAGATGAGAAGAATACCAAGAAAATGAAAAGAACATGCGATCAAGATAAATCAGGTACAAGTAGTAAGAAACGAATTAGATAAGTACAACAGAGGCAGAGAGTAATAACAAAGCCTTCTATTTATCTATTCTTTCCTAACAGTGGACCCTTATTAATACTTATACCATCTATGAGAGAAGCCTGACTTATTAATACTTATAGCATCTACGAGAGAAGCCTGGAACAAGCATCCAAATCCTTGTTTTGTAAATAAAAAAAAAATCAGGATGGTGAAGGGACTTGCATAGGGTTTCTCTACTGAGTCGGGAGCTCAGCTGATACTTGTTCTTCATCCTTTGCTATAATCATTAAGACAAACTGTCTCGTCAGGCATGAGGAAAATACAAGTAAACTCCCTACAAATAGTCACACCCACATTCTTCCTTATTCTGTAATATTAAGGTGATAACAAAGGTTAGTGGTTCTTTTTCACTATTTCTCTCTGTATACTAGAAGTCCTATTAAGTATTGCTCTAAATCTTTACTGGTGTGACCTGAGAGAAGGCAGCATTCGTATCACCTGGGGCTTCTGAGAAATGTAGAATCTTAGATGACATTCCAGACTTGCTGAATCAAAATCAGCATTTTAGCAAGGGTTTCCCAGGTGACTTCTATATTCAAAGTCACTCAGCCAGTCTTCCTTTGGGTATACTATTTAAAGTGCCTCAACTGAAACCAGGCAGAGGAATACAAATATGTATTATTTTTCTTTTTTCTGAAATGCTGAAGCGTGGCTCAACAATCACCACTCAGGCTGGCCTAATAGAGTTCCACAACATTTTTCTCAGAAATGCTAAGAGAGGTCTGATGTTACTTATTTTCATGTTCCATTGCCATTCATATCTTCAAGGTTCCCCCAGAAGCAAAGGCCTTGAAGAGCGGGCCTGAGGGGGAGGGCACATCAGAACTGCCTGCACTCAGCTCATTCCCAGCAACAGGTGCAAACTTTGAAAGTATTGTCCTTCTAACAAAGAAAGCAAACTACAGTTGAGCTTGAACAGGTAATAGGTGAGATACCATCCCACATTGATGAAACAGACTGGGGAGCGACCTGGCTTGAGTATTTTACACTTCCCTCAAGGAAGACGATGGCACAGGGTTGTCATCTTTGAAAACTCTGAAAAGAGGAGTGATAGCGTCAATCGTTTCCATTGGTCTAAAAATTTCAGTGTATAATAGGCCAGTATAGAAATTTTAATTATATAAACATAAGTTAGACGAGTTCTGTTCTTGAATGACTGTTTTCAAGGAGTTTTCAGTATCAAATTAAAAATAACACAAGATTTTATACACAAAAAAGCACATTGCATCATAAGAGAAGCAGAAAGTGCAAGAGAAGTACAAACACAATCCACGTTTGAATGAACCATCTACAAATCATTGTACAGGCCCTCCTATATGTCTGTCTATCCCATACCAGATCTTTATTCTGGATTCACCAAGAAATAGCCTCTTAGTTTGAGGACAAAAGAGATTAAGACGACAACACTCACTTGTAATTAAATTGGTTACAAAACTTATTGAGCAACTGCTATGAGTGGGGCTACTGCTTCCATAAATGGAGGAAAAAAATAACATTCTGAAATTAGATAGCAACAGTTACATAGTTGTGTACTTAAAGGCACAATGAATGTGCATACTCAGCACAATGTCTTACTATTAATGAAAAAAAAAAGCTGATGCTGGAAAAGGATGATTTAGCGAAGTGTTTCTGTGATTGCTGTTAAGTCTATTTGAACTCTTACTTGCTGTGGTAGTGTCGTAACCCAGCGAGCAAGGGAAATCACCACCAAGCCAAGAATAGGCCAAATTGCAGGGTCTTTACTGCCGTCGGCCATAGAGGACTCATGTCTCTCAAACCTGAGGCCCAGTACACAGGGGGAGCAGGGTTTTTAAGCTGAAAACCCACATTATTTTTCCGGGAGCACAGGGGTTGTGCAAAGCAAGCTGTTTGTATAGAAGCCAAAGTCAGCGGTTTATGGGGCAATACAGAGAAGCAATGGAAATAAACTTACAGTTCTGACAATTACACATTTCAGGGTTCTCAAAGTCAGCAGTTTATGGGGCAATACAGAGAAGCAATGGAAACAAACTTACGGTTCTGACAATTACACATTTCAGGGTTCTCATTCTAGGATGGTGGTGTCTATATCACTAAGATGGTGACGATTAGGCCCAGTCTTGGCTCCTACCTCAGTAAGAAGAATAGCCTCCCAAAGATGCTTGTGTCCTAATCACTGGAACCTATGAATATGTTACTTTACATAGCAAAGGGGTCTTTGCACGTAATTAAGTTAAGGATCTTGAAATAGGGAGACTGTCTTGGATTATTTGAGTCTTACATAATCATAAATTTTTTAAATCTCAAAAAGAGAGGCAGAAGGGAAAACAGAGGGATTTTTGACTACAAAACAAGAGGTCAGTGTGATACAACGTTAAGAGGTCTATTACTGGCTTTCATAATGCCAAGAAGAAAAGTTGGCTAATTAGAAAAATACAGCTGGATAGAAGAAATACGTTGTAGTATTTGATAGTGCAGTTAGAACATACTAGTTCCTTCTCACACTGCTATGAAGAAATTCCCGGAACTTGGTAATTTATAAATAAAAGAGATTTAATTGACTCACAGTTCTGCAGGGCTGAGGAGGCCTCAGGAAACGCACAACCACAGCAGAACGCAACGCTCCACAAAGCAGCAGGAGAAACAACAAACTCAAGCAGGAGAAACGCCAGATGCTTATAAACCCAACAGATCTCGCGAGACTGACTCACGGTGAGAAAAACGTGGAGGAAGCTGCCCCCATGATTCAGTTACCTCCACCTGGTCCCTCCCTTGACAGTTGGGCATTATTACAATTCAAGGTGAGATTTGAGTGGGAACACAGAGCCAAGCCATATCAAGGAAATTGTACTTAACAATAATTTATTGTATATTTCAAATGACCTCCACCTGGCCAATTCAATGACCTCTACCTGGTCCCCGTCCTTAACAAATGGGCATTGTTACAATTCAAGGTGAGTTTGGCTGGGAACACAGAGCCAAACCATATCAAGGCAAATTAACAATAATTTACTGTATATTTAAAACAGCTAGAAAAATTAAAATGTTCCCAACACTAAGTAAACGTTTGAGATAACAGGTACCCCAATTACCCTGATTTGATCATTACACATTTTATGTATCAAAATATCACACGTACCCCCAAAATGTGTACAACTGTGATACATCATTTTTTAAAATACACAAACAGAAAAAAAAAGATGGAGGAATAGGGACGTAAGACAGAAAAAGCAAGGAAACAGATTCCTGTAGAGCTTCCAGAAAGAAATGCAGCTTTGCCAACATCTTAATTTTAGACTAGTGTGGTGACCTGCATCAGACTTCTGACAAAACTGTACAATAAGAAATTTGTATTGCTTTAAACTCCTAAGTAATAATTTGTCATAGCAGCACTAGAAAACTAATATTCTTACCCTCTCGTACCAGTAAATGGGAGGATATTTTGCTACTTAACAAGGCTTAAAAAAAAAAAAAAAAACAGATTGTGGCCAGGTGCGGTGGCTCAGGCCTGTAATCCCAGTACTTTGCAAGGCTGAGGCGGGTGGATCACGAGGTCAACAAATAGAGACTATCCTGGCCAACATGGTGAAACCCTGTCTTCACTAAAAATACAAAAATTAGTTTGGCATGGTGGCACACGCCTGTAATCCCAGCTACTCGAGAGGCTGAGGCAGAAGAATCACTTCAGTGCGGGAGGCAGAGGTTGCAGTGAGCCAAGATTGTGCCCCTGTGCTCCAGCCTGGCAATAAAGCAAAAATTCTGTATCAAAAAAAAAAAAAAAAAAAAGATTGCAAATGTATTGATACATATTCCTTTTATTTTTACTAAGTGGCATCAAGGATTGTTAAAAAGCACACACAAAAACATTTAACAGAATGCATAAATTTGTGTCTTGTTGATTTGTGACTAGAACTCACAAAAGTCATCAAAATAATAATGTCATACTTGAATAAACATAATGACAGAATAAAATTTTTGATTTAAAAAGACATAAATTATCCTACTTATGAGATTCCCATGAGATTACGTGGCTCTTTGAGATTATATAAAAAGTAATGACAAAAACAGCAATTACTTTGGCATCAACCTAATACCTTGCTTGGATAGCACGTGGCCAGCTAGGTCACACCAAGGCAGATACAATCTGGTTTGGATTGATTTAAGTAAAATGTAAACTTGTCTGAGAGAATGATGAGTCCTACAGGATGCATGAGAAATCCCTGGCACTCAGCAATCAGGAATAATGGAAAACAACATGCTCAAGTTTCTCGAGTACAGCAGAGAGGACTTCAGGCAGGAGCCAACTGGGGGCTGGAGGAAACCTCATAAGGAGATGCTAAATTGCAGAAACGCTTTATATTTCTTGAGCTAAGTCGAGTCTGGACTATCCTGGGAGGAATTCTGGATGAAGCCAAGGCAGCAAGAATGACTAAATCAGAAACAGAATTTTAGTACAGATCTATTTCTCTTTATTATTATTAATAACTGCCTTTAAACCATCAGCTCCTGCAAATAAATCAGGAGCATTTCTAAAAATAGAGACAGAAATATCAGATTACACACAGCAACGCAAAAATTCTGACTATATTTCAGGCAATTATTTGATATGAAAATAAACTACCTTTTGGCAAAACCCTATCAATATCTGTCACTAGCACATTTTGTGTGACAATTCTAAGAAGCTCTAGTGTACTATGACAAAGCTAAATAGTTTGATGAAAGTTGATCAGTGATTTCAAACACAGTTTTTCTTAATGAAAGAAAGCACTGCAAAAAAAAGGACCTATTAGAGTTAAGAGGTGACATTTCATATAGAGAAAAATGTGTTAAATGTCTTAAATGATGATGCAATAGCCTTACATTTAATTTAATCTTGACTCATATGGCATATTTACTAGCAACTAATATGTAGCAGCATATTTTTGACAGGTAGTTGAAGAAAAACATTTCTTCATAATGAATTTTTAAAAATGCACTTTTTCTTTTCACCAGAAAAACTCAGTAACAGAAGTGATTCAAATTAGAGAATATCAGTTTTATCCTGAATGTCTGTAGTCCTCCATAGAGTAAACAACATGTCCCTGAACAACATTCTTGGAAGTCAACATTCAGAATGTATTGATTCACTTTGCAGTAGTAAGGTAATTTCTGTCATCTTTTTTTTATTTATGAAATTCTATTACTCGAGTCAACAGCAATTTATAAACTGGGTTAAAGAGAGCTTATTGAGACTGGCCTTGACCAAGGAGAGGACAGATAAAGCTTTCACTGAAAAGGCAGAGCCTGTTTTTCATGACATCTTTTAAAAATACATATTTTTGCTATTTTTTTCATTCAGTTCTCTCAAAAATCATTTGTAGTGAATGGTTGGTATAGATAGGAAAAACATTTAAAATATAAGGAGATACAGACAATTTTATCAAGAACATTTTTGCAACGTCAATACAACTTCAGTGATGTGTTTGGAATCAAATGACACTTCTTTCTTTGGGGAGGTAAGTGTTGCGTATGTGAGCACTCATACATGTGCACACACATGTGAGTATGTATCAATACTTCAAGTCTAATGCTCCTATAACCCTCCAAAGATGTCTTTTTTCTTTTGAAATGGGGTCTCACCATGTCCACGATGGTCTCAAACTTCTAGGCTCTAGCAGTCTTCCTTCCTCATCCTCTCAAGTAGCTGGGATTATAGGTACGTGCCACTACATTCGGCCCCACCAAAGATGTCTTAATTGGTCTGATATGCTGGGTAGTTCTGCCTAATTTATATTTTAGTTTTTTTCTGTGTCATCTACAGAATCAATAATGACTATTTACTGAGTACTGTATATATTGTATGATTCTTATACCCGTCTGCTCAAAAGGTTCACTTCTAGATAATTCAATGACAAGGAAAATGTTTTACTTTATTAGTTCCATGATCCATTAAATTCTGCAACTTATCTACGAAAAGCACCAAAAGCCATGTGTGAGCAGATCTCCTAAGTCTCATAATTTCAAAATGAATCAAAACTACGAACACAGTGAACATATCCTAAAAAGTTGTATCTCTTGACGGAATTTTTAAAATGTAGGTAGTGTGGTATATGAGAACATTGACTTTGAAATCAGTCAGAACTGGATTTCAATTCTAAGTCTGCCATGTACTAATAGCAAAATGACCTCTGCCTAGACCATAAATTTCACATGTATAAAATATGTTAATTAATACTACTATAGTAGTTACTGGTGGAATTAAATGAAAGAATACAAGTAGATTTTTCAGTCACAGGGCCTGAAACTTAGTAGATATATAATAAATATCAACTTCCTTTCTCCCCTCCATGCCATCTGAGGAAGTATGGTTATTGAACTATTTCTATAAACTTTCTTCCTAAGTAAAATAGAACTAATTTTTTGCATGTATTAAAAATACATTCAAATATTAACAACACTTTCTAATTTTAGTACATAAAATGAACTTTATAAACAAATCCATAAACTGTTTCATGATTTTAATTTGTTTTATCTTTCAATCTTTGTATTTCTAAATAAAAGAGTAATGGCTGATTTACATAACATAAACTCTTCATTTATGATCAGATAAACATTTCTTATTCTTCTGGATCATTTTTACTGGATATCTCAAACAATTCTCTTTGGTTTCTTTGCTATGTCATATATTTTTGAAGGGTAGAGATATGAACTGCATGAGAAATTTAAAGTATAACTTCCACATTTAATAGAAGGAGAGCATTATTTTTCTTGAAAGTCCTACTTTGTTAACTGATTTTATCAGTGGGAAATTGAATTTATATACCTTTCAAGTACCTTCTAGCTTTCTACTTCAATCCCTATTACTGAAACTTACCACCAAATCGACAAATCTGAATGCTGCTGTTTCTTCCCGGACTCTATTTCCTCACTACTTAGTCTAAACCATGCTTATGTGTTCCTGTTTTTTCCTTTCCGCTGTTAACTATGGAATCTTGATCTGCTGTGAACAAATACATTTGACTTCAACTGTTTCCTGAAACATTTCTTCCACATATGCATTAAGTTTTGCATGAATGAAATTTAGCATCAGGTTGTTCTGTCATAGGAATTCTTCCAAGGGAGATCAGTAAGCTGATGAGAAGACAGAAAACAGATGGTAGTGGTAGAGCAGAAGTAGAAGACGGCAAATTTGGAGGTAGTGGTCACTGTAATAGTTACCCTGGATAATGTGATTAGTAAAGGTGGAGAATAAGAACTGATAAAAGACGGAGTTGGAAATCGAACGTCTGTAGTTCAATTATTGAGGGGGGGGGGCAACCCAAAGCCTAGGACTGAAATTTTAATAGAAGGGAAATGGTAGTTTTATATCTAAAAGTAAAGTTCATTAAAAATTCTAAGTTAATTCTTACAATAGCTCCCTAAGCTATGGTAGTATCACTTTGTAGATGAAAAAAAATGGAAAAGAGAAAAACTAAGTAATGCATCCAACATAACACAACCCACAAGTGGCCAAGCTTCAATGTGAACTTAGAGTGTTTGAAATTGCAGAAAGAATCATTGTCTAGCAAATCCCGAGGAACATTTATTTGCTATCTCACTTGGCTTTAATTGTGATACTTGTGACTAATGGCAGTCTTCTAGCATACCTTCAGGACATGTTGTTTTTGAGACTAGCTTCTTAATCTGAACTGTGATGCTCCTCCAGGATCATCTAGTTAATAAAATCCTCTTTAGTAGCATCTGTTCCATTTTCTTCAAACTCATAGAGTCAGGAGAACATGGTAGTCTGGATGGCCTATTTCTTGTTTTTGATCCCAATAACCTGCCTAATCTAAATACCAGCTCTTCCTATAAAATTAACTACATTCATTTGTTACTAACATGGTGTCAATGAAATGAGCTGCTTAGGTCTCTTGTTGCAGAAAGTGAGACTGACTGATAGCCCGAGGTGCTATCCCCTGGAACCACTACCTCATTTATACCAAGGCCACATTTTCCAGCTCTCCGTCAAAGACTGAATATGGACACAATACTGATGCAAGTCCATTCCTGTGGTATGCAATACTCTTCAGATAAGTAACTTTGGAGTAAGGGGTACCAATAATTCAGGCCAAAATTTTCTTATAACTGTTACAGTTTGAGACTCTTATTCAATCCTTCTTGCTTCCTCCTTTCATAGATGTGAGACTTACATTATGTAGGGCTTTTCCTGCTTATTATTTCCCCTCTCTTCATCCTTCAAAGATGTTTCCCCAGTAGATCTGTTGCGCATCCAAACAAATTTATCTGCTGCTCAGAGAATCCAAACTAATACAACTACCCAAATAGCTTCTTATCTCTCAATACACCACATTGTTTGATGGCTCTTACACTAGACTTATGCATGTTTTTATACTCTTTTTACTGCCGTTACTTTATTATTGACTTTCTATTATCTTTACTTCATATTTTCTCAAATCCTGTATCATAAAATGGCCTCAATACCCTGACATATGCATAGTAGCATTCTCTCTCTACTTCTAATCATTACTGAATTTCTTGAAATAATAGTCTATATTTCTAACTACATACCCATTAACAATCATTGTTATCTGGCTTCTATGCTAATTGTGTTTTCAAACTAATGGTTTTTCTAAGTCCAATATTTTCTCCATTCCTATCTTCTCCAAATTTTATGGAGCATTTGACATGATTAATCATCCTTAGCTTGAATTTCTCTGTTTCTTGGCCTTTGTAGAATTCTGCTTTGCTCTTTTTTTTCCTACCAATTCTATGACTAAAATTTCTGTGATTTAATTTCCTCCAGAAATTTAAATGTCTAAATGAAACTCTGAATCGATCCTCAAGAAACTAATTATCAAGGAAGGTAAGAAGAAAGTAACCTCACATAATCTGACAGCTTCAGTTATCACGCATCATGGCCAACTCCAAAGTTATAATCCCTGGCTTTCATTTATCTCTTGTCCTTTGAATATCTGGGGAGTCCTTAAGTTCTACAAACTCAGTCTATACCCAACTGAACTTACTTTCTTTCTTCTTAAATTCATTCCTCCTGAATTCATCATTTTTTAAATGGTACCATCTTTCCACTCAAAAACCCACTTGACCCTTTAGTTAATTTGTCACTGTTCTCCTTACTTCTGCCACTCACCACAACAACCTTCTTTTACCTAATGCAATTAGGCTTCAAGAATTATTGTATTGTAATAACTCAAAGCTTCCTGTGCTCCTCTCCATTTCCACTGTTGCTTTTCAAGCTCAGGTCTTCATTATTACTCAACTTGATATTATACAAGCTTATCACTGTTTTTCTTTACTCTCCAATACCTACAAAGTATTCCTGAAAAACTGTTCTAATCATGTTTTCTTGCTTGAAATAGACTTCTTCCACGTCCTATAGACCTTACTTCAGTCACCTCAGCATGCTAGGATGTTGTCATCTATTTTGACATGTGTCAAAATAATTTGCCATCATTGACAATTAAAATAGTGATGTTTGAAAATAACGTGCATTAAAAAATTAGAACAGATTTACAACTATTATTTTTAAAAATCACTCAATCATTTACATGATGGTATGATTTCTTGAGAAGTAATTTCGATGTCACATTTGCTCTGACAACATCCTGCTTGTTGAAATGCCATCTGACACATGTGCTGAGGAAGAAAATGGTAGAGAACCCTAAGTCCTCAGAACCAAGCCCAAATTTCCGAACTTGACATTTTATAGCTCTTCACAATTTGTCCCCAGTCTTGTTCTCTGCTTCTTCTTACATATTCTATGTGCTGACAAGAAAACAGCAATAACCATGGAATCCTAAATTCCTTATTGCTCACATGTATCATTTATATAGGCTTTTTCTACTCCCCCTGTGCCCATGTTGTTCCTTCTGCCTAGAAATCCTCAGTGCTTCATTATGCAGACTGGAGGTCTAAAGGTCAAGCATAAATGTCATCACCTTTGTGAACATTCGACCCTCCTCCTCTTCCCTCTAACCAGAAAGAAATGCTTTACATTCTGGAATTAAACAGTATTGTACCTACTTTTCTGGTGAAGTAGGAAATACTTTCTCCTTAATCGTCTAGATTCAAGAGTAATATTTTAATTATATAACAGGATATAAGCTCCTTGAAAATAAGAACTGTTTATATCCCTCACAGTGCCTACACAGGATTAGTGTTCAAAATATATTTATTGAATAAACTTTATAAATTCTTTGTTAATTTATTTGTTTGATACAGCCCTCTGCAAACCTAGCAATTTTCCTATAAAACCCCTCTTCTGAATCATTTATTCATGTATTAAGTTAAAGTAATCTTAGCACTTCTTTCCTGGAAATACCACTGTATCATTTCTCTATTTTATGAGAAAAAAATGTATTTGTAAATGTAGTCTTCTACTTCTTAGCTAATTTTATTTTTTTCTCCTCAACCCTCTGATGGATGAAAGTGGCAAATCTTGTTGTAAAAGTTATAATACACTTTTTCAAAGCCCAAATGAAGCCTTAATTATAGCATATCCAACATTTTTGTACTTATAAATTTCCTCAAGAAAACTAGTTGATTAATTTAATACAAGTTTTCCCTTAAAGAGCTTATATTCACCTTCTTATAGCATATATTTGCAAAAGGAGAACTTTTGATTTCCAGCTCAGTATCGATTTTATTTTTCCACTGTACCCACAGCCTGTGATGGAAGTAAGGTCAGTTTAGCTTGAGTGAGGTTGGACATAACACAGTGTTGAGAAGGCGCTTACAAAAAGGAAAATAATTTCCAAAATGAATAATAATAATACAATATCTGTTATCGCAGAGAGCAGAAGGGACCAAGAGAGCTTACATAACTTATTCCTTTGCCCTGGGGACAGGACTACCCCTAACATTTTCTGAAATAGTGGTCACATCTTTCAAGCTTTTGAACACAGGGAATCTCTAGTATATGTCATGCTCTTGTTTTATTTCATGCATTTTATTTTTCTGTACTGATTAGCAAAGGGAAAAATTTATCAACAAACCCTTTCTGACAGAAAAAGTATGTTGAACCCATAATTGTCTGAGTCATAACCTTGAGTTTGGAATAAAATTTTTGATAATGTATACAGTTGACCTTTTATCAAAGAGAGTGTAAGCACTTTTTTTTCACCAAAGGGACTTAATTTACTAAGCCTGAGATTGCAAATGTTAAGAAAAAAATGGCAAACACAAAATTCCCCTTCGTGGAAAGAAGGAAAAAAAATTGGCAGGACACGATGGCTTAGGCCTGTAATCTCAGCACTTTCGGAGGCTGAGGTGGGTGGATCACAAGGTCAGGAGAGGGAGACCATCCTGTCCAACATGGTGAAACCCCGTCTCTACTAAAAAATATACAAAAATTAGTTAGGCATGGGGGTGGGCACCTATAGTCCCAGCTACTGGGGAGGCTGAGGCAGGAGAATCACTTGAACTCAGGAGGTGGAGGTTGCAGTGAGCCAAGACCGCATCGCTGCACTCCAGACTGGCGACACAGCGAGACTCTGTCTCAAAAAAAAAAAAAAAAAAAAAAAAAAAAAGGAAGAAAAAATGTCAGAAGCAGACACAGAATGGATGCTTTTAGCAAGGGTTTGGTTTGCAATATCTTCTATGCTACTGAATGGCTACAGTTTGGGAAAAATGAAGATCTTTACTCAGAGAGGGAAAATGCTTAAGTTAACTAAAAGCAACTTTTGATTATTTCCCCAAAGGGAAGATGGGTAACTAAAGCCTCCTAAGCTTCTGCTCAACTTTAGCAAGATGAATTTCTTTGATAGAAGGTATTTGGTATTTAGGATACCATGGGGACTACATTCCTAAAACTGCTGATCTGCAAGGGATGTAAAAGAATTTGTCACAACCATTATGGTTTTCTTGCATTGGTGTGCTTTCATAAATCATTGCTTATTGCACACTCCATGGACACATGCCATAGAAAAGACTGAAGGGTTTTTTCACTTTCATAGTGGAATTTGTTTCTCAAAGGCAGAAAAAATCAGCAGAACTTTGAAGGAGAAAGTGCGGTTTCTGTGCCAAATCCTTCTATGTCATAAAAATTACATGAAAGAAAGAATCATGCCATTAGGTACTGTACAAATACACATGCATGCTTGCTCCTTCTCCACCCTCTTTCATTTTCTCTCTTCCCTTCCTCTCTCCTTTCTTCTCTCTCTCTCTTCTCTCTCTCTCTCTCTCTGTCTCTCTTTCTTTTTTTCTCTCTCTCTCTCATACTTTAGTGTCCTTTGTGAAGCAGATCAATATTTCAGACACAAATTTGATGACCTCAAGGGAAGAGAGATTCATACTGAGGTGTGAAAACATTAAAGAAAAAAAAAAAGATAGATCTGTTTAGAAGTACGAATACACCCAATAAATCATGTTGAGCTTGTAGGGTGACGCTCTTCCTTCTGGAAGCTTTGTAATTACTCTCTCAACATAACTTCCTTTGGAAACCGACATTCTGTATACAAGACAATTACAGCACTGAGTATCACTGCTGGCCAAAGCCCAGACTATGTATGTCACAATCCATTCGTTAAAAGATGTATCTGAGTAGCCTGAAGTTTATTAAACCCAACTGCCACTTTTCCCCATCACTTTCACCTAGGTCTCCCAAGGGCCGTCATCGACTATTTCTAATAATTCATCAATGCAGGCTACAAATAATTCCCTGTAAGCTGAGACTTTATGAATTATTAAGCTAATCTCTGGGATCTGATAATTCCCAATTCAGTCCCCCACAATCAGTCTTCTAATCTTTTGTTACAGCTCACAATTAGAGATCATCAGAAGACACTACAACCAACAAAGAACATTATTTCACATTATCTCATGAGAAACTGATTTATCTAGATTTGTGTTTGAGAACTTTAGAGTATGTTTTGGAAAGCTCAAGATAGATAACATATTGGTACTAAAAGTAGAGAAGACCATCTTGTGTGTGTGTGTGTGTGTGTGTGTGTGAGAGAGAGAGAGAGAGAGAGAGAGAGCTCTCTTCTCAGAAATATTATTTACACCTACCCATTTTATATTTAAGCATGTGATGACGTGCATTATCCACTAATTGGTTCACATGTTAAAACATCATTTCCCAATTAGTTTTTAAGGTAAGAGGCCACGTCTTGAATGGTCGCATCTTGCCAGAAGTAGTGTGCTGCAGCTGGCTTGTTCAAGCTTCTGAGAGCCAAATTTAAAATTTTCAGGAAATTCTGACAGCCATCACAAAAAATCAAAATATACAGACATACAATTAGATAAATTATGCTAAAAGCAAAGGGAAAACTGTCAAAACTCATTGTCCTTTATTTTTCTATATTTACTACTGTCCGTGGTCTGGAGGTTATTTAAACCCATTATATTTTATGTTGTGAACACTCTATAATGATGTGTTGCTGTGCCTCTTTTCATAACTTCATCTTCACTGATTACATATTCAATGACTCCATGATAAAAGATGGAAAGTAGCCATGGTGGGAATATTTATACCACAGAAATCAGCAAATACAAGCATACTTCTATTTACTGTACTCCACAAATATGGCATTTTTTACAAATGGAAAGTTTGTGGCAACGCTGAGTCAAGCAAGTCTATCAGCATCATTTCTCCAACGGTATGCACTCACTTTATGTCTCTATGTCACATTTCAACAATTCTCACAACATTTTAAACTTTTTTATTGTTGTCATATGTGTTACGGTGATCTGTGATCGATGATCTTTGATGAGACTGTTGTAATTGTTTTGGAGTGCACAACCATGCGCATATGGCTGTGAACTTAATCAATAAATGCTGAGTGTGTTTTCACTGCTTCCCCGACTAGCTGTTCCCACTCCCACTCTCTCCCTCTCCTCAAGCCTCTCTATTCCCTGAGATATGACAATACTTATTTATTTAACTTTTATTTTCAGTTTGTGGTACATGTGCAAGTTTGTTATACAGGTAAATTGTGTGTCATGGGAGTTTGGTGTCCAGATTATTTCACCACCCAGCTGATAAGCATACTTGGATGGTGAAATGATACCTGAAAGGTAGTTTTTTGAGCCTCATCCTCCTCCCACCCTCCACCTTCAAGTAGGTCCCAATATCTGTTATTCACCTTTTTGTGTCCATAAGTACTCTCATGTACTTATGTACATGATTCCACCCATAAGTTTAGCCCGCAATTAGAAGTGAGAACAGGCAGTATTTGGTTTCTGTTCCTGTGTTAGTTCACTTAGAATAATGGCCTTAAGCTCCATTGATGTTGCTACAAAGGACATGATCTCATTTTTTATGGCTGTGTAGTGTTCCACGGTGTATTATGTACCACATTTTCTTTATCCAGTCTACAGTTGATGGGCATAATTTGATTCCATGTCTTTGCTATTGTGAATAGTGCTACACGAATATATGCATACATGTGTATTTACGGTAGAATTATTTCTATTCATTTGATTATATATTCAATAATGGGGTTTCTGGGTTGAATCATACTTCTGCTTTGAGTTCTTTGAGAAGTCACTAAACCGCTTTCCATAATGGCTGAATTGATTTACCATCCCACCGGTAGTGTATAAGTGTTCCCGATTCCCTTCAACCTCTCCAACCTCTGTCATTTTTGACGTTTTAATAAAATAGCCATTCTGACTAGTGTAACATGGTATCTTATTGTAGTTTTGATTTGCATTTCTCTAATGATTAGTGATGTTGAGCATTTTTTCACATGCTTTTTGGCTGCATGCATGTCTTCTTTTGAAAAGTGTCTGTTCATGTCCTTTGCCCACTTTTTAATGGGGTTGTTTTTTTCTTATCAATTTGTTTATGTTCCTTATAGATCCTGAATATTGGACCTTTATCAGATATGTATTTTGCAAATATCTTCTCCTATTCTGTAGGTTGTCTGTTTACTCTGCTGAAAGTTAATTTTGCTGGAGACACAAAAATATTTAAATTAGGTAATTAATAACCCTACACTGAATTCTAAGTGCTCAAGAGAAAGGTGAAGTCAGATGTCTCTAACTTTAAATTAAAAGCTAGTAATGATTACAATTAGTGAGGAAGGCATTTGAGCCAGCTGAGGTGGGCTGAAAGCTAGGCCTTTTTCTCCAAACAAGAAAGTTAACCAAGATGTGAATGCAAAGAAAAGGCTCTTGAAGGTAGTTAAAAATGCTATTCAGTGAACGTGAATGATAACAAAGTCAAACAGCTTTCAATGCTGATACGGAAAAAAGATTTTTAAGGTCTAGGTAAAATATCAAACCATCCACAGCATTCCCTTAAAGGCTAATCCAGAACAAGGCCATAACTCTCCTCAATTCTGTGAACTCTGAGAGAAGTGAGGAAGCTGCAGAAGAAACATTTGAAGCTAGCAGAGGTTGAATCATAAGGTTTTAGGAAAGAAGTTGCCTCCATAATAAAGAAGTGCATAGTGAAACAGTAAGTGGTATACCAAGTTAGAGACCATCGAACTAAGATAATCAATGAAGGTGGCTACCCTAAACCACAGGTTTTCAATGCAGCTGAAACAGCCTTAGATTGGAAGAAGATGCTGTCTAGGATTTACATATCTAAATAAAAATTAGTGTCTGGCTTCAAAGATGCAAAGGATAGGCTGATTCTGTTGCTAAGGTCAAAGTAGCTGGTGACCTTAAGTTGAAGTCAATGATCATTTACCATTCTTAAAATCCTAGTCCATTTAGAATTATGCTAAATATACCGTTTGTGCTTTATACATAGAAAAACAAAACATAGGTGATGACATCATATCTGTTCACAGAATTTTTTTTAATGAAAACATAATTATATATTTGGTTAAAACTTGATGAGGAGGATATCCATTTGTATAGTCTACCAGTGTGTTCTTTTAGTTCTATTTGTTTGCTTGGTTTTACATTTTTATGGGTACATAGTAGGTATCTATACTTATGAGGTACATGAGATGTTTTGATACAGTACTGCATGGGTTACTGAATGCCTTAAGCCTACTGTTGAAACATACTACTCAGAAAAACAATTCTTTCAAAATATTACTGCTCATTGAAAATGCACCTAGTTATGTAAGAGCTCTGATGGAGATTTACAAGGAGATTACAGTTGTTTTTATGCCTGTTAACATGACATTCATTTTGCAGCCCCTGAATAAAGATATAATTTTAACTTGCAGTAATATTAGTTAAGAAATACATTTTGTAAGGCTATCACTGCTATAGATAGTGATTTCTCTGATAGAGCTGGAAAAGAAAACAAAAAAATCTTCCAGAAATGATTCACCATTCAAGATATCTTTAAGAACATTTGTGGTTCATGGAAAGAGAACAAATATTAACATTAACAAGAGTTTTGCTGCAGTTGATTCCAACCCTCATGATGATTTGGATGGGTTCAAGACTTCAGTGGAGGAAGACATAACAGATGTGGTGGACACACAAAAAAGAAAGAAACTAGAATGAGAGGTTCAGCCTGAATATGACTGAATTCTTGCAATATCATGATGAAACATTAATAAATGAGGAGTTGCTTCTAAATGGATGAGCAAAGAGAATGGTTTCTAGAGTTGGAAACTATTCCAATTGAATATATCACAGAGACAAAGAAGAACATTTTATAGTGATAAAAAGATCAATTCACAAAGAAAATATAACAATCATATATATATATATATATATATATATATATATATATACATATATACATATATAAACACACCAAAATCAACATCAGATAAACATACTATATGAAGCAAAATTGACAAAATTGAAGGAAGAAGTAGATAGTAACACAGCAATTTTAAGAGATTTCAGTACTGCACTTTCAATTGTGGATAAAACAATCAGACAGTTGATCCATAAAGACATAGAAAAATTGAACAACACTGCAGAAAAATTGGACCCAGGAGAAATACAGAACACTCCAACCAACAACAGCAGAATATACATTCTTCTTAGAAGCATACAGAACATTATCTAGGATAGATCATTTAGGCCACAAAACAAGCCTTAAATTTAAGAAAGTTAAAATCATCCCAAGTATCTTTTCTGGCCAAAATAGTTATAAATCATTAGCAAAAGGAAAACTGAAAATGCTCTAAGTATGTGGAAATTAAATTATATCCTCTTGAACAACTAATGGTTGAAAGGTAAAAATCACAAGGGAAATTAGAATATATCTTAAGACAAATGAAAACACAAATATAGCATGCCAAAAATCATAGGGTACAGCAAAAGCAGTACTGAGAGAAGTTTAGAGCACTAAGAAACCACCTTAGAAAAGAAAGATCACAAATCAACAACTTAATCTTGTACCACAAGAAAGTAGAAATAGATGAACAAAATAAACCAAAGTTAGTAGAAGAAGGAAATAATAAACATTAGAGCAGAAATAAACAAAATGAAGAATAGAAGAAGAATAGAAAAGTTTTTATATTGAACTAAGAGTTATGAAGAGTTAATGAAACTAATAGTTTCTTTTGAGAGATCAACACAATTGATAGAGCCTTTAACTAAAACAAGAGAACGTTCAAGTAATAAAAATTTTAAAATGACAGGAAACCTCACAATTAGTACCAAAGAAATAAAAAGATTGTAAGAGACTCCTATGAATAATCATATGCCAACAAATTGAATAACCTAGAAGAAAAAAGGAAATTCCCAGAAACATACAAACTACCAAGCCTGAAATGTGAAGAAATAAAAAATCTAAACAGACCTATAATGAAGAAGAAGATTGAGTCAGCGATCAAAAACTTCCCAACAAAGAAAAACCAGCTCCAGATGGCTTCACTGGAGAATTCTACCAAACTTTTATTTTTATTTTTTTAACACAGAATAGATTATCAATTCTTCACAAATTTTTCCAAAAATTGAACCAAAGGGAACACTTCCAAATTTATTTTATGAGAGCAGCACTACTTGAATATCAAAACTACACAAAGATTCTCAAACTAAACTATTGTGGTCTAAGTTTCTACACTGGTATGGGAATGCTTTTTTTTTTTTTTTTTTTTTTTTTTTGTCTGCCACTCGTCATGATAAGCTACAAGCTACAACAGGAGCCTTGAAGAATTCCTCAAGTTTAGTTTCTAAATTCTTTGGACTTGATTTTGTGCAAAGGATGAGGCCATAATCAATGGTGCAATGATTAGAAATGACTAAATCATAAATTTCCTCTATGAGACCTTCAAATAAGTTCATATCTTAACAATAGCTGCCAACATTTATTGAACACTTGCTACATGCTGAGCACTATACTAAGTACTTTATACATTATTTCATTTGACTCCAACAACTTATAAAGAAGGTATAATTATTATTCCATTTTGAAGAGGGAAAAACAGAAACTTAGCTTAAAGTAACATGCTTGTTCACATAGCTAGCAAGTGATAGAAGTGGGCAAATCTGGTTCTAGATCCCCTACTCTTAGCCAGGCACAAAACTAAAACTCATGTCAGCAAAATATTTATCACCTAAATAGAAACAAATGATCAAAGGCTTGGAACCTTTAGCAGCATTAGTAGAACAAGCAAAACATTGCCATTAGTAGGATTTTTAGTTTGCTGACATCCAAGCTGCCAGCAAGTTTCCAATGATAAGGGAACTGATAAGAAACTCAGGAAGACTTGTTTTTAAATCACATGAATGCTCCTTTAGTTGACCTGAAGATTCATTATTTGAGAGATGGCATCCAGGACAAAGAAAGAGATCTTCCCAGGCTACCCTGGTGGTCAAGTATTGCTATATCATAAGTTTGATTCTAGGCAGCAAATGAGACATTGACCAACTGAGTTAGGGGGTGCCATTCAGGAAACTGAAATGAAGGACCCCCTGAAAACGAGGAAGACTTGATTAAAAAAACAGAGCATAATTCGCCTGGAACAGAAGAGAGGGAACATATTAGAACTGCTTATGAATACTTGATGGAACACCATATTAAAAAAGATATCTTACTTTTTACCTAAAGAGCAGAATTAAATTCAACTTGGCAAAGTTAAAGAAAGAAAAAAATTTATTTAAAGAAAATACGTAATGATTAGAGCTGTGAAAAAACAAAATTACCTGCTTGATACAGTAGTGAGTTTCCTAAATCATTAAATGTATTCAAAATTGACAGATCCTTTAACTAAAAAAAGAGAGAACACTCAAGTAATAAAAATAAAAAATAATAGGAAACGAGGCTGGGCGCAGTGACTCAAGCCTGTAATCCCAGCACTTTGGGAGGCCGAGGCGGGTGGATCACGAAGTCAAGAGATCAAGACCATCCCGGCCAACATGGTGAAACCCCGTCTCTACTAAAAACACACACACAAAAAAATTAGCTGGGCATGGTGGCGCGTGCCTGTAATCCCAGCTACTCAGGAGGCTGAGGCAGGAGAATTGCCTGAACCCAGGAGGCGGAGGTTGAGGTGAGCCGAGATCGCGCCATTGCACTCCAGCCTGGGTAACAAGAGTGAAACTCCGTCTCAAAAAAAAAAAAAAAAAGAAAAAAGAAAATGATAGGAAACATCACAATTAGTACAAAAGAAATATTAAAAAAAATAATTAATCCTGGCATAAGAGATTCAGGATCATTTTTGAGATCATTTCTAACTTTAATATTACCCTATCAATTTAGAAAACAAAAAATTGGAATCTTTTTTTCTTAATTACTCTTAGCTAATTATCTGTAATCACAAAAAATCTAAGTTTTCTAAAAATAAGTTCTTCCTGGGCAGCCTCCCTTCAAAGGCCAACCCTGAATATGTGGCATAGACAGTAGGTACAGAAGAGATGAACAGGAGTAGAAAAAGCATTCATCATCTAAGCTCAAAAAAGGCACTCCTGACCTTGGAGTAAGGGACAGCTATTTTCAGCAGAAAATATAAAATGTTATGCAGTTGTGGGAAATGTTATAGGAAAGAAGGGCTAATTAAAAAGAAAAAAAAAAAAAAAAACAGAGTATATTAGAGAAGGATACATGTTATCTTCTTAGAAAGACTTCCCAGATCAATGGACTATCAGCTACAAAAAAGTTAAGAATGTGATGTATTAAAAATAGGAAAGATAGCAAAAGGTAAAAATACAATGGAATTTTATTTCAATATATACTTTTAAAATATTGGACAAATATTATGTATAACTGCTATCAATAGGCATGTTCATCTAATATTATTTTTTTGGCAACCTGTTCATCACTTTTAGCATCTCAATGCTCTGGTTAAGTTTACTATTCTAGGTGAAAATGTAAACCCTAATTGCTTTAAGCCAGAAATGCAGTAATAACTAATTTGAGAAAGTAAGCAGAATTTTTCTGCTGAGGCTGGTGTTTGTCTGTTGAAAACAAAACATTTTGGTTATCTGATTAGTAGCTTCCCCCATGCAAGAGGTGGATTAGATAGTAATTAAGAGGTCAGGCTCTGTGGTTAGACTGCCTTCATTTGAATGTCAATTTAGTCTGACCTTGAGGAAGTCACTTAACTTCTCTGTGTCTCATTTTTATGTACAATGGGTATGAAAATTGTAGGCTTGTTATGAGAAACAAATTAAGTAATATATACATAAAGTAAGGCATTTAAGACAGTGTCTGGCCATAATAGACACAATAATTTATAATAATAATTGTTATTATCATTGGCTTTAAATAAGCAGTTTCATTCTACTGATCAGACTGAATTGAATTATTTCTTTAAGTATTATATAGACAGAACCTAAGAATAACTAAATCCTGTTTATTAGGCATAGAATGATTTATATATAAACAACAATGGCAATGTTACTGACATTCATTCATTTTAAACATTGGTAATACTAGGTTAAAGAATGGAAACAGTGGTTATCCAAATTTTATTGAAAATTCTCATGAAAAATTCACATCAGAAATAATTGCTCCTGTTCAACACATATCATTTTGATGTGAAATGTAATTGTCCCTCCCAGTACCTGTATGTTAGCTATTTGAAGAACAGTAGAGTGAAGTTGAAAGTAATGTCACATTTTACCTTCTTGAGTCCTCTGCAACTATAACAGCTGACTAGCAAGGCTGAGATTTAATGACAAATGATGATGAATGATTTGGAATGATTACAAAAGTTAAAAGAAAGTGTTCTTAGAGAATAAAGGCATGTATATGTGTATGGATTTACACATTCACATTGCTTGACAGTTTGGATTCTAGAACAGGTTTGTGCACTGGAATTCTCTACTAACATTTTCAAAGTTCTCAAGCTGTGCTGTCCAATATCGTAGCCCCTAGTCCTATGTGGCTGTTTACTTTGAATTGATTAAATTGTAATAACATTAAATTTTCATTCCTCAGTTGTTTCAAGTGCTCGAAAGCCTCATGTGGACAATGGCTATTGACCGAACAGTGCAGATATAGAACACTTTTTCTCAAGACAGCGTTCAAATGGACAATGCTGGTGGAGGTAGGAATGGGAGAGGGTGTGAGGGAAGAAAATGTCTCTCAGAATAGGGAAGATGATGTGGTTAACAGAATGGTAAGGTTGTTGTTGAAACATTGGAGATGGAATCATTATGAAAAAGTGAAGTATCATTTTCATTCTATGGACAAAGAGACTGCTGTACAAAAGGTAATAAGTTGCCATGATAATGTGCCTCTTCCCATCTGCAATGAGGCAGCCTGAAGGGTCCTGGTGTGAGTGAGGCAAACCACCTGGGATTGTTGTGATTAGAGAAAAATTCACTTCAGCAGGAAGCCGGACATCCAAAATGCCAAGATTAAAGACAACGGAAAACAACCAAAAAAAAAAAAAAAAAAAAAAAGACTTCTACAGTTATCACAAATTCTTTTAAAATGCAATTCGCTGAAAAGAGATCTCTGATAGCAATAAGCCGCAAGCACTCTTCTTGCTACCGCCCTCTGTCAAGCACGAATGAATATTTATATCAGGTTATTTTAATCATGTTTTTCTCGATGTGACATAATTCTACATAATTTATTTTCCCTTCTTGGGTGTTAAGAAAAGGTCTCTTCCCCCCCCCCCCCCACACTGTCAAGTTTAAAACTTTTTTCTATTCCTTTTCTGGCCCTGAGACAAAACAGGACACAAGATGACACAGAGAGGTGACTGCACTGGCATGTGTTACCACTGAAAATCAATGCATTGTCCTTGGCACATTCTATGGAATGTAATGGTCTGGAACACTAAGCCCTGCAACAAGAACTGAGGAACCAGAGGGAATCTCTGGAGTGAGAATGTCAGGTTACTGCAAGTCTGTGTGGGTCTAAGACACTGAGTATGAAAGAGACTTCAGGGCAGATGCACTCTTTGAGCTGGGCTCAAGGTGGTGATTCTAGCAGTGAATTTGGAGTTCAATAGAAATTCACCAATCTACTTTCACGGTGGTTAGAAGGTGGGAGAAATGGTGGGAAGGGCAGGCTGCAGGGAAAAAAGAGACCTGCAGACCAGAGACAGGGATAAAGTCAGATAGCGACGTAACAACAGATGGCCTAAGAGACAGGGACAGACATACAGGCAAATTGACAGAGGCATAGACAGAGAGAAAATGATTCCTGATTTCTTGTTTATTTCCTTTTCTGAACCCTCAGTAAATCTCTTTCCAATAGAGATTTTTCGGTGTATTCAACATTTATGTTTACTCTGAATAAAAACTAGGAAATTCTGCATAATGAACAAAATTCAAAACCAAAAATAGGATGATATTTTTGAGAAAGACATCTATTTAGCTTTAAGAGGAATTGATACAATTGGAAAGATATTAATAAACACCAGCACAGAAAGCACCCGTCTATCACTGAACGCAGTTTCTCTCCCATTCCAGACACACAAGCTCTCCGTTTTAGTTATGCTCTGACAAGCTGTTTGCAAAGAAAAAGTAATGTTCTTCAGAAGTGAAACAAGAGCAATTTCAGGACCTGGCACTCTCTTTCTTTAACTATCATTATGAAATGACTAAAAATCAAATGAAGCGAAGCAACATTTGCTGGTCTTTTCTAAGCATGGGTTAATTATTGCCAAACAAATGTGCTTGTTTTTCCTTTTGTCAGTTGTCAGTTTCAACCCTTCTTGTATGTGTATTGTGAGTGTGTGTGCGTTAACTTTTTTTCTAAAGGTATAAATAGAGAATTCTGGAGCATTATGCAAAAGTTGGGCTCAGTCAGGGTTATAGGAATTTCTACTGTTTACCCAGGGGCAGTGAAATGTTTGGATAAAATAAGACATCGAAGATATGGGTGTGGGTGAAGTGTTGGAGTTGTTCCAGTTTGGACCAAAGTACTGTCTGTTGCATACTTCTAGGGCTAGGATGCTATTAGAGAGGTCTGGGATGTCTGGAAGTGGTTTTCAGGGTCCACACCCTTTTACCCTAAAGAATCTCTTTTCTTCTGTACTTATCTGAAGGTTATTACATGCTCACTATTAACCATATATTATAATCTTCAGATTCCACTGAAACTAATGCATTACACTGTGTAAGAACAAAGATGCAAATAAAATCTATCTAAAATGTCCAGCTTCACAGTGCTGTGATATTTGCATTTTATAGAAAACATTTTAAAATCATTTTAGTAAGTGCAATCCATTTTCCTCCACAAACTGTTAATACTGAATTCTTAATAGCTTCCCTAGGGTTTTGTGTCTTGCTAAGAAGCCTTTAGTGATTTCATCATTGTTAAGGCACAGTAAACAATCACAGTTTATGCTCACAAGCATAAAACTCTCAATCTATTACTCATCTTAGTTTTTATATTTTGAAGATCAAAAACTTATTTTTTATGCAATCTGAGTGTGAGACAACACTAAATCAGTTTATAAGCTTGGCAAATATTGGTATATACATTTCTAAAATGCTTTAATATATAATATCAGCATTTTGAACTGTTATAGAGATAATTATGCTTCTAAATTTCTGTTTTTTTTTTTTAATGACATTATTCTTTTCCTTTGTCGGAGTTAGTACTAATTTTTGTTTCTGGTTCTTATCCTTCGTTGATAAAAAGACCATGTCAATCTGATCCTCTTATAAGTGACTCCTCAAAACCTTAAATTTTCAGCTTTGGTTTCTAAAATCTTTAAAAATATATATTATAGATCTATATTTAAGCCTAGTACAAACACAGCAAAGTTATTAAATAGATGACCATAATACACAAATCCATTGTTTTTTACAATTGTAAAGTATATGCTTACTGTATACAAAAAAGGAAATTTTGGATATTTATGAAAATAAAATTAATATATTATTTTAATCTCTTAAATATATATCTTGATTCTAGTGTTGAATCTCCCTCTGCTTATTTTTTCTATAATTATATAAATATGTAAAAAGCAATATGTTTTTAAAATTGTAGAAGACTACCATATATAAGGTTTAATAGCTGCTTTTTATTGAAATTGGTATTACATCTTTAGCATTTTCTTGCTTTTTTCCTGCTCTTTCTATGGATGACTCTACATTATATTTGCTGTCTAAATGAGCCACGATTTATCCAACTATACTGCTATTGTGAGCAATTTGGTTGTTTACAACCTTTTAAAAAAATTAATCAAAGATCACCCTTTTCTGAAATCTTCTATTATACTTCTGATTACTTTATTACACTACATTTATCAAAAAGAATTAGAAGTTTAGAGAGTATCATAATCAACTATAATTACTCATTGAAATTATACTAAGCCAATAAAATAATATAGGAAGAAATTTATATCCTAAAATTCTATTCATTTCCCTTTTTGTCATGTCTCAAACAGTTCTTAATATGGATTGTTTATATTTTTATTTTTCTTAATTGAATTTCTTTCTCTCTTATAATCTTTAATAGGATTATAGAAAATATATTAGCTTTTGTATATTCATGTTTATACCTGGTGCCTTATTGACTTTCCTTCTTGGTGCTTTTGCTATTTAGTACCTAAAGGTGCATTGTTATATATATATATTGCAGAAATATTATACGAAATTAATTTTAATTTTGCTCTGTCTTGTAATTTTCTTAAAACATTTTTATTTCTAACTATATCCTGTTATATTTGTCTTGTTTCAATTCTCCTGTTATATGCACATGCCAACATCAAATGGCTCTTACTTTCAGTAGATGCAAATAGTAAAAGTCCTTGCCTTGCTCTTAATGGCTTTACTTCTAGTGTTTCTCTATTAAATATGAAAGATGCTGAATAGGCTGATATTTTCAGATGCTTATTTTTTATCAGGATAAAAGAACATCTTTCTTTTGCTAGTACACTAAAATATTTTTTAGCATTTTACATGTAAACTTTTAATGAAATTACTTTTTTGGTATCAAGATGTCATATGTTTTTTCATTTGATGTATTGATATTACTGAATTAAGCATTTTTCCGCATATTTCTTTTTAAAACTTTTTTTCTAAATTAAATCTTACTTGTTATATTGTTATGGTATATTTTCATACATTGTTGAATCTATTTAATAACATCTGATTTATGTTTATTATAAATATGCATATTATGTGTGGGCACATATGTGATTTTAGCATGTAGTATTTGTATGCTTATATTGCTTATTCTTTAGTTTCTGAGATTTAATACCTTCCAAGTTAGGAAGTTTCATTTATTGTTGTTGATTTTCTACACTATGGATAAGTTTAGCATTTGCTAGAATTCACCTGTAAAACTGTCTGAATCTGGAGTTATTTAGATAGTTGATTTTTTTACAAAATACTAGCTTCTCCAAAGATTAATTGATTTATTCAATTGATATTTGTTGAGTCTCATCTACATACTGTGCATAGTGCTGAATGGGGAATCAGAAAGCCAGACATTTATGGTCCCCATTATCAGGGAATTTGAAACCTAGTTAGACAACCAAAATTAAATAAGTAATCTCTAGAATGACTCAAGGTATTTTTTAATTGGCACTTTTTATACAATTTTGAGGGCTATTTCATGGATTAACAAAAATAATGAATTCTCTTATGGTAGGGCATAAACATGTGTGTGTGTGTGTGTGTGTGTGTGTGTGTGTGTACTTTATACACATTCTAGGGGAAGTTACAGACCTTTTCTGAGGATCTGTTCAAAGTACTATGTTCCCAGAAAAGCTCACAGTCACACACACATGTAAATAATAATTTGCATAGAGCTCAAAGATTTCTCAATACTCAAAAAACCCACCCACAAATTTTAGGTTAAATAATATTTTTTCTATGTCACTATTTTCTTTTTATCTCCTTGATCTAGAAGCATCTGAAAACATTGAATGTGCACATAGCTTTTGTTTTTTTCATTTTGTCTTCCTTCATTTGGGCTGCGCTAACAAAATACCATTGCTAAGGCAGTTTATGAACAACAGAAATTTATTTCTCATAGTTCTGGAAGCTGAAAGTCCAAGATTGAGATGACCATAGATTCACTGTTTGATGAGGACTTGTTTTCTGACCCATAGATGATGCCTTTTTCACTGTGTCCTCATATGATAGAATGGGCTAAGCTAGCTCTCTGCCATTATAAAGGCCACTAATCCCTCATGATCTAATCACCTCTGGAAGGCTCAATCTCAACCTCATCACCTTGGAATTGGTAATCTAACTTTTCTGAAAAGAAGTTAAAAAGATGTATCTCTTAAAAAGTCTTAAAAAGATGTTAACTCTTAGTTGAATTTTTTATCAACTCAAACCATGAAAATTTTAGATACGACTACTATTTGATTAAGAGTTGTCATGAGGATTAAGGAATAAAAAAAATTACATTATGTAGGTTAGCATATAGCATAATTTCAGGCAGACATTAAGAAGTAATAAACATTTAATATTATCATTTTCACTATTTACTTAATATGAGTTTAAACAATTTATGGTGACTCATATAATGAATCTGTGGTCTTATTTTTGTCATCTGGAGTATTTTTTTCTATTTTTTCAACAATTTCTGTATTTTGCTATCCTATAATTTATTGCACAGAATGTGGCTTGATGTTCTTTTTCTGTGATGAACTAGTACATAGTTTGTGTTTAATTCTACTCGGTGATTATCTTTACAAATTTCAAAACTAATCACTTAAAAGGTAAAATATTACTAACACATGGAAAACTACAGAAAGTACCATAACTGACAACAGACACCAATACTGCAGTCACATTTAACAGACGTTAACATTTTGCTCTACTTTTTTCAGATATTTCTCTTAAACAAATGAAACATTACATGCAGAGCCAAAGGCCAGCTCCAGGCCCCCCAGAGAGAAACACTATCCTGAATTGGTGAGTATTTGTTCCATGCATGCTTTCAACTTTTCATTATAAGAATCTGTTTTCTTCTAATTATCAAGTTAATAATTAGTGTCCTTGAAACACCCCATTATAAAATTAGGAGCTTAGCATTTTTGCACTGCACTACTCTATTTCTTAATTTTGTTTCATCTCTGAATCGGTGGGTGCACATTTTAAAGTAATTTTAAAATGATAAAGAGATATTATATTTCTACACGAATGAATAGCTGAGAAAAGCTTTTAACAACCTTCAGAAGAGGAAAGAATTAATAAACATATCTCAGAATGTTATTCCCAGCTAGATATATTACAGACATTGTTCCATTGACCATTGGCCCTTAGTATTACAGAGAAGGCAGTCAGCAATCAGCAACCCTCCTATCTGCCCATTTCCATATTTTTTCTTAGTTTTGCAACTTTCAAATATGTTCAGTATATTTCTAGATAAGAATATATTTTTATTGATTCTTCTATATTATAGAACTCGCTTTTGATCTGTTTTCTCATGTCAACTTTAAGCTCCAGTTATGTCTGTAATCATTGCTTCTGTTCAAATTTTTCAGTTTCTTCCTGATGAACACATGTAGTTACTAGCCTAGGTAAGGGAGAGCACTCTCTGTGTATTTATCTCTTGGGTTCTTTCACACATTTTTCTTTTTTCTCTAAACTTCTGGTCATTCTATTTTTTTATGTACATTTTATACATTTCTCAAGTTTGTTTACCATATTGTTAATTTCAATTTTTATTAACTTGTTATTTTCAACTATCCAGTTCTGATTTCAATTTTTATTTTTATAGGTTTCTTTGCAGTCAGTCCTCAACTCATCCATAAGTTTTTGTCAAACATTCTACTGTCTTCCATTTCAAGCCATTCTCTTCTATTGCTTTTTTTCTCTTTTCATATATATAGACAATGTGATCTTAAGTAGTATTGAAAGTACAAAGAATTTTCTAGGGTTTACTTTGTTACTTATCATCAATGGTTATTAGAGGTCTTTTCTTCTATCTCAATTTTTTTTTTTCCCATTTGTTTGGTTTTCTAGACTGGGTCTTCCTTTTCTTAATCTTTTTGTATTTCTGTTTTGTCAACCTTGGAGAGAGAGTAAACTGACTCAGGCTTTGTGTTTACTAATGATGTGATGTGTAGACGACTCTTTCCTTACTCTCTGTTCACAAGGGTGCTGGTAAAATATTTAGACATTCATTTGTATAACTTTTACCCTAATTTTTGATATCTTTTAATATTTTGTTCTGCATGGACCTCCTGGATTGAAACAAGATAGTGTCTTATGTCAAGTGTTTTACAGTCTGACACAAAAAGATGAAGCACATGGCAGAACAAGTATCTGCTGATACATTTTTTTTTAACCACTTTCTATCCCTCCCTGTTCCAGTTCTTTACCTGTTGGAACTACACATTCTAGAATACAATGAATCATAGCTTGTCTTCCACGACATCTCATCTATTTATTTTCAGAAAGGCAAGTTTCAAACTTGGTATAGAAAGAGGGACAGATATAAAGTGGTAGGAGAAAAGGTTGGTTGCCCTAATCAGCACATGTTTAGTATAGGGACCCCATGGTTGTCAGATTGATACAAAGTCTTCTGTTTCTTGTCCAGGAGACAGACAATCACAACAGATTTTTTTTTTTTCCCCTATCCAAAGGTAGGTTAGTTGTTGTCTTCTGTTTCTGTTTTATCACCTATGGGGCTTTCCAATTCAATTTTATCACAATCTTATAGTTTTAGAAGATGATGAGAAAATTGATGGGTAGTTCTGCTTTTGAATGGCAGCACAGACTTAGAGTTAGCATTTGTCTCAGCTTTGAGTCAAAGAGCCATAAACAGAATAGGAACTTGTTTCCCTGTCAGTAAGAGTCTGGAAGCACTCTAGGCTGAATGGCTTTGATTCCCAAGCTCCCAGGGTCCAGTCTTCTTCTATCTCATTGCTCTGCTGTGGCTTCCATTCTCAAGGTCACATCACGGTCCAATATGGGCACTGTTACCCAGTGCACTCAAATTCTAGTCAACAGCAAAGAAGAAAGAACTAGGAAAAATGGGCAAAGGATATGCACAAGCTGCATTTTAAGGGAGATTCCAATACATTTCCATGAAGTTCCTACTTACAATTTATAGACTAGAGCTTATTTACAGAGCCATGACCACTTTGAGAGGAGGGCTAAGCTGGGAAGTAAAGTCTCCTTGTGAACAACAGTATACCTACCTAAAACCAAGGATTTTAATACTAAATAAACAAAGAAAGAAGGGAGAATAGGATAGCTAGCAGACTCTGCCACATTTGTGGCCTTTTACCTTTCAGGGCATATTGCCATATGATTTGAACAGATAATTGAGAGAGGTTGAATTAGTGGCTGGTAACCAGACCTCATTTTAAACCAAAATAGAAACTCATTTTCATCTTTTAGATATGTCAAACAATTTTCTCTTTTAATAACCTTATATTAGAGGATTTTTATACCACTCCATACTTATACATTCTAATGAGGAAAGTTTCTAATATAACACCTGTTTGGTGACACCGAGATCCTGATTTGCCTATGAGAAAGCCACTTAAGCATCCTTCAGAGAAATGCCTATTGTTCTATTCTCCTGAGAGCGTTTCATTGTGTCTAAAAAATTCTTTAAACAAGCAATGTATGCATAGCCCATGCTTGTTGATAGTTTCAAGTGGTCCAGTCAGTCTGTAAGTCTGAGTGAAAGAGGAAATTACAGGTCAGATGTGATCACAGGGTATTGAGAATGGCCCTGATGCTCCTAATCTTTTCCAGGTCTGTACCCATAATTCCACCTGACAGTCTCCATCCATCAAGTCTAAATTATTCAACCTTATATCACACTTTCTGAGAAAACGCACTTTTAATCACCATAAACTTGTCCTTTGTTCATATCTCCTTTTATGTTTACTTGGTCCTTCCATTACCTCTCTAGCAAATACCTTCAACTTCATCAAGGCAAAATTTTCATTGTGAAAATCAAGAGTGATTTTTCCAACAGGTGGTATCTACTGTCTAATCATTAAACGTAGCCCAGGTAATATTTGCATCCTCTAGCCTACACCTGAGCCACAGACCATAGTTGGGATAGCTCTAGATCACTGGAAACTGATTTTTAAAATCTCAACCCTGTCTTTGCTTACTATGCCAATTATTCATCCCATTAATACTCAGCTCACACCATACACTTTCTGCAATGGATTGCCCCCTCTTTCCTTGGTCGTTGGCAAGTCATCCTTCATCAAATATGAAATCAACTCCACATTTGTGCTCTCACTTTATTTTCCCTGCCCACTTACCCTAAGCATTCAAAAACTCCAAAGTCCATTTTCTTAAAACAAAGCAGGAGAACAAGAATTAGAATAAGGATATTGTTAAGGACTAAACGAAAGCTCCCATGTTGAATCCCTGACCTCCAGTGTGGCTTTATTTGAGATGGAATTGCTAAAGAATTAATTAAGGTTAAGTTAGGATGAAAGAATGGGGCTCTGATCTATATAAAAAGAGACACCAGAGAGCTTGCTTTCCTCCTCCGTCCATATAAACACACACACATAAGAAAATACCTTGTTAGGATACCACTAGAAAGTAGATGTTTACAACCAAGGAAGAGTCCTCACCAGAAACCAAATCTTCTTGCACCTTGATCAGGAACTTCAAGCCTCCAGAACTGTGAAAAAACAAATTCCCTCTGTTTAAGCCACCAAGTCTATAGTGCCATGTTATGGCAGCCTGAGTAGACTAACACAGGTATATAAAGCTGCTGAAGAGAGTCTCTAAACCATGACTAGAGAAAGATGAGAGGGAAGGCTTGAATACCTCACTTGGTGAGAAGTGGCACCATGTGGCATAAATACTGAAGACAGCCCGGACATTCCCTGCTTATTCTTTGCCTTCTTCAGGGAAGACTGGTTACCTTAACCACCTCTGGTCAGACTCACTTGACTGCTGGAATCACTGGGCAGGGGTCTGAGGGTGCTGTCTTCATTACCCTGAAAATATTTGTCCCCCTTGCCTTGAAATGGTGGGGCTCTGTTATGATTCACATATTATTTCTTCAATTTTAACTTAGAGATAAAGAATGGGACAGAGAATGAGAGGACCTAGTGTCAGACTCTCGTTGAACAGGACTGAAAGCTAAGGCTTTAATAAGGAGGTGGTCATAATGAGAGTCATGTCACTACAGATCCAAAGTTTACATCATGTCTAAAGTAGTGATGCATTTATAGATATAAAAGTGCACCAAAAAAAAAAAAAAAAAAAAAAAAAAAAGAACTAAAAGAAATCTTCTAACACGTTGCCTGAGGTAAGCTAAGGATGTTCAATTGAAAGGCTATTTCTAGCTGCTTTGTCCTGGAGTATTTCTTGTATTATTTTATAATCAGAAAACAGGCAAAACAAAGATAACACGCACATATTTAAAATTTTAATTTTATGAACTAGTATCTCTACGTCCTAACTTCTACTGCTACATGAGTTTACTTTCTTCCCTGCATTTTTGCAGCTTTGTGACATTGTAAACACATGTGACTGGCATACCAAACACATTTGTGTCATCACTTGTGGGGCAGTCTATGTTTGAGTAAGTTTTTCATATTTTCATTTAATAATACACATTATCTAATGAACTACATTTTCTTCTTCTACCATATTACTAAGGAAATGTGTTAGAATGAAAGCTCTGCGTTTCTAGGAACATGTCCTGTTTTGAATCAAGAATAATTTGCATTCTTAACACGGCAGGAATTTGTGGGAATTTCTGTGCATCCATATCTTAAAAAGATCTCCATCTCCACGGGCAGATGTAGAATGTTGAATATTTAGCATTTGCTATTAGAGGATTGCTATTTATATTTGTAATGTAAGAAGTTGACTGCTTGTTAGTGTGCATTCCACTACTCCACCGACTTAGTTGTTATTGTTGTAGTTGTCTTGGCAGTAACCTGGTTATTTTTTCTAAAAAGGAATCTATGACTATCAAAACAGCGTGTAGTCTTCAAACAGAAGCCCAGGAATCTATTCCTGCCTCAGCAGTATGAGCCCTTGACCCCAGGAAGCAGGATGTAGGAAGTGCCCATGCACTTCAGGTTTCTTTAAATTATAAGCAGTTAGCCTCTTCCAAACAGTGAACAATACAGTTTGGTGGCTATCCTAATTGCCCCCAACCCCCTCAAAATACAAAACATGAAACAAAACTGGCAACTACTGATAATATAAGCTCTGCTGTCAACAACAAAACTGCAAGCAACAGATTGAAGGCACAACCGTGCAAAGATGCATCTCAAGAGGGATAATTAAAACACATATGCACACCCAGAGAAAAATGGATTTTTTGTTTTCCCTGCCCCAAATCCTCTTGTATTTTCAACAAGTAATAAGACAGGAGAAAGTGGTTGTATGCTAGAGTGCCTCTGAAATTGGCAATTAATAAGGATGCTGTTTAGACTGAGATTTTCTTCCTGCCAAATGTTTAAATATATCATTCTGTTTACCTCTACCCACATTCTGTCTGCTTCAGGGAAGAGTTCTCAGTCCTTTGACTTCCCTGACACCAGACATGCACAGGGGACCTTTCAGAAATGAAAATATTTGTCTCTGTGTGTACTTACCTTCACGGATATAGAAACAGAGAGCTGAAACTGAGTCAGAGTGAGCTTTCCTTACAGATGTGTGCCCTAAGTGTTGGTTGTATTTCTGTTGAATCCTTCATCTTTGAAGTATTTATGTGTGTGTGTGTGTATGAGGGGGGGGGGGGAGAGAGAGAGAGAGAGAGAGAGAGAGAGAGAGAGAGAGAGACAGAGAGAAACAAAAACTGAAAATCATAATCCTCCATTGTCTTGCTCTTGTCACCGTTTATTAGGATATGCCTGTAGATGAAGAGTAGCATTGCCATCCCTACACAAAAGAGGCTTGTAACGACATCAAGAAAGACTAACAGCCAAAAGTGCCAGTATTTTTCTTCCCTCTCAGTTACATTACATTGAGATCCTGGGATTCTGATTGCTGACAGTAAGAACACATCTATCCAGGTACATTCATTCTTTTCTGAGGAACAGCTGAAAAGGGATGCAAATCAAGTGACAGTGGTGGAAAGGTGGAAGGCTGGATGAAGGCTCAACATTCCCATTAGGAGGGAATTTTTAAGACTTTTGCCAGCTGTAGCTCCTCATTATCCAGATCACTCTAAAGAAGTCTAAAGACTGCGTTAATCCAAATTTAAGGTCTTTTTAAAACCAATTTATTCCTTCAATAAATATTTATTGGACACTGACAATGTGCAAAGCATTCCGGAAGATAGACAATGCATAATATAGTCTTTTCTCTTTTTCTCTTTTCTCTCAAGCTGCTTATGATTGCATCGGGGAGGATTATATATATATATATATATATATATATATATATACACACATATGCAAATAACTATATTATTTTATTCAGGACTCTTTCAGTTGCAAATGACAGAATCCAAATGCAAAGTCACTTAAACAGAAAATAAATTTGTTGGTTCATGTAACTGAAAAGGTTGTGCCTGAATTGAGGCACAGCTCAATTCAGGAGCTCATTTGATATAATTACTTCTCTCTGTCTCTGTCTTTCTGTCTCTCTTGCTCTCTCTCCTTTCTCTCTTTTTCCCTCTTCCATTTTATTTCTTGGGTTTTAAGATCGTTGGATCAACCATTGTGGACAGGGATAACATGACTGTTCAGTAATGGTTATTTAGCCTGGGCACCTAAAATACTATGTGGACTTCAACGAGTGTTTATTAGACATTTGCTAAACAAGTAAAGTTTTCAGTAGCTTGGAATGATATAAAATGAATTTCAAAGATTTTTTACCAAAAAATAGGCAACAATGAATTTTAGCAAACACAATAGCCCAAAAAAATTTTTAGTCAACACTCTGCAGTTCTCAATCATAACAGAAAATGGGAAAGTGTAAGATTCCAGAGACAGAAGCATGGAAAACATAGAAATACAAGCATATGAAGAACTGAAGTGGCCGACAGTAGGGTCCACAGTTGGTTAGTGAAACAAATGAGGACAGAAGCAAGCTCCTGGACTGTGAAAATGGGAAAATGGTCAAGGGATTAGAGATTATGGGGAAAAAATCAGAGCAGATTGAATAGGAGTTAGAAAGTGAAGTTAAAGTCATTGTGAGCCCTATGTGAGGATGAGTCTGAGGCTGGTCGTTAAGTGTGGCTGTGTTGCTAGGAGACGGAAATGGAGAAGGAGCAAAGGTCACCTGCAGCTGAGGGGACTGAGGCACTAAAAGGTCAGGGTTTGAGATGAATCTTAAACTTGGAACTGTAAAGTCTTAAAGTCATACAGACAAAACCAATTCTGATGAGGAGGGAGTTGGAGTGAGCTGAAGATGGACAGAATTATCCCTGGAGCTGAGCCCTTTTTGGAGTGATGTGCTCTGTTCACTACCATTTGTAAACTGTGGTAACTGGATCATCTGAGCCTGCTCTGGCTACAGACAGATCACAAGATTCTCAGCCAGGCAGAAGGCATAATCAAAGATTGTCTGGTGGACTGGAAGGCTGTCAATGAGTGGATGGGCTTAATAGTGTATTGCTCTGTGTTTTGAGTCTCAAACGTTTTTTTTGTTTTTTTTGTTTTTTTTTTTTTTTTTTCCCTGTTGGGGGAATGGAATTTTGCTCATGGCTCAGCTGGAGTGCAATAGTGCAATCTTGCCTCATGACAACCTCCACTTCCTAGGTTCAAGCGATTCTCCTGCCTCAGCCTTCCCAGTCACTAGGATTACAGGGGTCTGCCACCCCCAGCTAATCTGCTGTTGTTGTTATTTTTAATAGAGATGGGGTTTTGCCATGTTGGCCAGGCTGGTCTCGAACTCCTGACCTCAGGTGATCCACCTACTTCAGCATTCCCAAAGTGCCAGGATTACAGGCATGAGCCACCACACCCTGCCTAAACCTCTTTAAATACCTGAGGACAGATAATTTTTCCCACAGTCCCAGAGACAGCACTATGAGGTGCCCCAAATCTCGGGGTAATTTCCTCGATTATGATACCCTGGGAAAAGTTAGTCCCTACTTAAATAATAATAACCTATCTCTTGCCTCACTCCCACCATTTTCTAAACATTTACATTTTCAATTTGGGTCAAAATTTTTTTTGATACTGATTTTTCATTATTCATTAACTCAGTGCTAGGGATATATATATATATATATATATATATATATATATATATTTTTTTTTTTTTTTTTTTTTTTTTTCTAACCCTTTCGATTAGAATGTAGGCTTCATGTGGGCAGAAATCTTGTCCAGTGTGTTTAGTTTTACCTTCCCAGTCCCAATATCCGCATTTTCAAAAGAGAAGTTGAATACACACACACACACACACACACACACACACACACACAGAATTTTTGGTTAAACATTTTTTGTACAAAAGGATAAAAAACAAAGTCAGTGCAATACCAGATAACATTCCTTTTTTTCTGCTAAGTTGTTTGCTTTAGTAGTATTTAAAGGATATAAAAATGCAAAATAGTAAGGAAGTAAATTGCATGGTTTATCCCATTGTCTTATCACACCTGTAATTATTTCTGTTTTAGTATCTCTTACTTTTTGCCTAAAGGAAATATAGTTAATTCTGTTTCTTTCTCTCTCCATCCTCCTGTTTCTCTTCTTCTTACCCAAGCTCATGCAGGCACATTCATATACCACATATTCCTTCTTAAATCTATTTGCCAAATCTATGATTTTCATGTGAGTATTCTAATTTACCCTCTCATGTACCTACTTCCTCTGATTTGCATCATTAATCGGAATAATGAAATTTCTAAATTCAGTACTGCTCTGGCTGTATCTTTATAATCATCATCACATTATTAAAATAATTAAAACAAAATGCTCAGCTGCTTGCAGTGCAGTGCTTATGAGGTCAAGGTAATTGGTTCAGTCTCTGGACAGGCCAGCTGGCATTCACAGAGGGGGAAAATTGTTTTCTGGCTACAAACTGCACCCTTAACCTCAACCAGTCAAGTTACAAAGGCATAGCATTGGTTACTAGCAGACTGGGTTGAGAGAAAGGGAATGAGTGTCAGCAAATCCACAACTGAGGTAGGATTAAGGCCACTCTCCAAATGAGTCCAGTTATTTTTGACCCATAATGAAGAAGGCAAGCTTAGCCAGCAAGTATTATAGAATTAACTATAAAAGTGCCTAGTAAATATATTTCAAGAATATAAGAATAAATCAGACAGAATTAGGCAAACGTAAAGATAAATATTAGATAATAAGTACCACTTTGTGATGACAATACCAGGAATTGTGCTAACCTCTTTAATAACATTAGTTCATATGAAGGCCTCTTCATGCAGCTGTACAGGTAGTACACTGCTCAACTTTAGATGGAGCCTTTTACTTACACTATGATGGAAATGTGCCACATAGGGTCACTGATTGGTTAATCTTTTCATCAGTTCTACGACATAATCACTACTACCTACTGTCCCCCTGTATAAATAGGGAAACTGAGATTGATAGTGGATAAGTAATTGGCCTAAGTCTAACAGTTAACACGTGGTGAAGACAGAATTTGCGGCTATCAAGGAAATCTTCAGAATGTGGAAACAAAAATATTTACTTACTGTTTTGGCAGGATAATGTGATAAAATTTAGGAGAAACTCTCTGAGACCAAAAAAGAAAATATCTTCATTACCTTCAGGAAAGTCAATGGGGAAAATAAAGATGGTACAGGATCACAGGAGATGACTTTTTAAAAGAGTTGAGAATGCAAGACAGAATGAAAATGCACTGATCTCATCAGTAACATTAATCAATATCCTTATCACAAAACATCCTTCTTAGAGGAACACTTTAGTGAGAAATAGGTGCTAGGACTCATCGGTTACCATTTTCAAGGCCTGGGATTATTCTACCCTTTACTTAGGATGGAGAAAATTAACAGACTATTTGATATAGTTTGGATGTTATTCCCTCTAAATCTTATGTTGAATTGCAATCCCCAGTGTTGGAGGTGGGGCCTGCTGGGAGGGGATTGAACATGGGAGCATATCTCTCATGAATGGCTCAGCACCATGCCCTCGGTGATGAATGAACTTACACGAGATCTGGTTGTTTAAAAGTGTGTGGCACATCCTCCCCTTCCTGTGCTCCAGCTCTTGCCATGTGTTATGCCACTCCCTCTTCACCTTCCATCATGACTGTAAACTTCCTGAGGCTCCCAGAAGCCCAGTAGATGCCAGGACCATGCTTCCTTTAAAGCCTGCAGCACTATGAGTCAACTAAACCTCTTTTCTAAATAAATTACCCAGTCCCAGTTATTTCTTTATAGCAAGGCAAGAACAGCCTAATGCAATATTCTTATGTTTTTCATGTTTTTCCATAGGGGTGTTGATAGGGGTGTGCATAGGGGTGCTTTAAAATGCAGATTACTGAGCTCTACTTTAGGCTTAGGCTACTCTATCTCAATTTTCCCAGAAGATTCTTAAGTACATCAAACTTTGGGAAACACTGCTCTAGAAGATGGGTAGAGTGATAAAACATACTCAACTCCTAAAGCCCACAAATAGGCAGAGGGCTTGGGATTAGATTAAGAGAGAAACCCCAAAAGGAAAATGAGGCATCAGATTAACCATAAACACTAAGTCTCCTTCTTGGTGAATCTTATTTTAGACGGATGGCCAACTAGATCATCATGAGATTTGTAACCACAATAATATACCCTATGTTAGGAGAAAGGCGGCAACATCTGACTGTGTGGAAGAACTAGAGACTCGAAGTAAGAATAACCCAGATTCAAATCTCTGCTCTGCCTCTTACCAGCTGAGCAGCCCTAGGCAAACAGTGCACTTTCTCTAGTCTCCATTTCCTTATTTGTCCTGTGGGAATAAAAAATACTCTCTTGCTAATTATTAAAACAAGATGATTTATGTAAAGTCCCTGGTATAAGGTGAGTTTTCACTGATGATAAATGTTGTTGTGCTTATTGCTATTGTTAGAAGGCCAAAGGAAGATCACTGACCTAAAGAGAAAATCCATAGTTGTTTTCAGATTGGGCAAAAAAGCAGCCAAAAGGAGTTCCTCCTGGTTAAATGCTGTTAAATTACTTGACTTCAAATCCGTAACAAATTGGCTTTAGCTATATCTTAATAGTGCTATTTAAAGTGAGATTATTGTAAACAAACAAACAAAAAATTAAGAAATGCAATGACAGGGAAGGAAAGTCTAAAAGGTTTTTTTGGTACCTCATGTGTGCAGTCCCTGGGAGAAAGCAGGAATACACCTTTAAAGAGAAGGAAGAGCTTCTGCAGAACCCTTGAGAGGAGAACTAGTGAGCTGAAAAATTTTGCGTTTGCTTTATTTTCAGCACTATGGTCAAAGGAGAAAGACATTAGCAAGCGTTTGTGTAAGGATGGTATTGTGGAAATGGTGCTGACGGACACAGTGACTTTGACTCCAAGATGCATTTTCATTCTGATTTTTAAGACAGGGATGAAAGCATCTGGCATAAGTTTCAGGAAAGGTATAATCTTTTAGTTAGCTTGGAGAAAAAAAATATATAAACAGCAAGAAGTCAAAGGAAGTACTGGTTAGACTTGGCAAAAAATTGCCACTTAAAGTAAAGTGATTGAGAGAAGTGGCTTGCATGCAAGAGTGTACATTGCCACTAATTCAGGATGCCTGGGAAATGGCAGTGCACTGGGTAATTGGACATTATGCTTCCCCAAGTGTTTCCATCATTATGCAGCACATGTGGATCACCAATTTTCAGATAAATGAAATGCATGTGGAATCTTAAAATATTCAGAGATTGCCTGGTGTATGGCTTCCCCTTTGTAGATTAGGAAGTTTAAGTCTAGTAAGAACTCATGTGTGTGAAGTCACAGCTAATTTGCATTGTAGCCAAGATCAGAATTCAGATTTCCTCACTTTTAGGTCAATATTTATTTCCACTACCCTATATAATTGTGTAACTATTACCATTCTTAGATATTTTTTGGTGATTAAGAATTTTAAGTACCTTGGAGGTTATCATTACTGATATCAATTCTCCCTGGACCAGGCTAAAGGGTAGAAGTTATAGACATAGGAGATTGGGCTAAATCTCTACTTACAAAATGCAGTACCTCAAAACTTTCTTTTTAAAATTAAACTATTAATGATAGTCACTTGTTCATTGATCATTTCTCATAAGCTATCACTGAGCAAAATATGCAAAAGAAAGTGATTGGGCCTTGTGGGTGTTGTAGAAAGAGTATTTTTTGATAAAATTTTTAAAGATAAACTAGTTGCCTAAGAAAACATTGTATACTATGATTAAAGGGAGGTCATCTCAGGTACTGGAAGCAGCTGCCCACAAGTTGAACTTTTGTTACAGCAAGGCTATCAGAGTACAGGGTGACCTGACACCCAGCTGAAATACTGAAAGGCACAAGGACACAATATGCTAGAGAAAAATTTGGGGAAAATTCTTCATTTGTTTAGGCCTCCATCTCTACAAGTCACTTAATCTGTTATCAATCTACCTTGAAGTCAGGACTGTTGTGATATATGATTTGGGGCATTACTAATTGTATTTGCAGATATAAAGTTAAAAGCTACTTTAATGTGTATACATGTGCTTATGTGTAATCTCACTAATGTAAGAATCTTACATTAGTCTCTAAGACATAAAGGTAGAATTAAGGGTTGAGATAGCCTATAGCAGATTTCTAGAACAGACTTCTCAAACTCTAATGTGCATACAAATCAACTGGGGAACTTGTTAAAATGCAGATCGGGATTTAATAGGTCTGGGGTGGGAATAGCTATTCACATTTCTAAACATCTCCCAGGAGATACTGACTGTTCTGGTCCATGGACCACGTTTTGAGTAATAAGGGTTTTAGAAGAGTGGAAGGAAAGGGGAGGAGGAGAAAGGTTCCATAACTTAAACAAAACAAGTCCCTTTCTCTATTTTTGATCTATTTTTAACAAGACATACACATTATTACAGATTAAACCAACTTTAAGGACTTGTGGCCCAAAGCCAATATATTCTGGGGCTAAAAAGAATGAGTATGTGAATGTATTTCAGAATAACCCCCAGTCTTTTTCTTTCCACTCTGCAGCCATAATAATCTTTTTAAAGCTCCAAATCATTATTTCACTCCCTTTAAAAAAAATATTTCAGTAGCCTCTTTTGTTGTACAGACAATGTTCAAACTCTTAAAGTAGTTCACAAGTTTCTGCTAGATGTGACTGCTACCTCCTTTCTGACCACTGTCCTCTTCATTATCTTAACTTTAAACACATTGTACATCTATTAGTCCTTCAAGTACAATGTTTTATCCTCTCCCGGATTTTCACAATACTTTTCCTTCTTCCTGAAATACTATTTGTCTTCCCCACTGCAATTCTCTACTTTTCTTGGCTATTCCTTTTTCTTTCTCCCAGGAAGCCTTCTTTAATACCCAGAGTCAAGTATAAGAGCCTCTGCTATGTGATCCTATGGCACTTTTGTTTTACCCTATCAAAAACCATCATGTTGCCTTGGTCATTGTAACTGAAAGTTTCTCCCACTATATTCATATCTCCCTGAGGACAGAGATCGTGTCCACTTTGCTTATTATTTTATTTTCCTTCCCTAAGTAGGCTCTCTTTATGCCAATATTTAGTAACTATTACATAAATAAATAAGCAAGTAACAGTTGCAATCCCTACAAGGAAGAGGGGCTGATAGATGGTGTAGGACATAGTCCAGAGAGAGCAGGTGGGGAGTAACCTAACATGGCTTAGGGAGCCAAAGGCAATTTTCTAGAAGAGAAGGCCCAAGATCTGAAACATGCATAATGGGCAATAGGAATTTCCCATATGGAAGGCAGAAATGAGGAAATCTCAAAGGGGTGATGAAGAATGTTGAAGACAAAAGTTATAGATTTAATTATGGTTTTCCTGGGGCGATTTAGACAAAATAATGTGACATAGTAGGCAGAAAGAAAGCCTGCAGTAGCAACAGAGGGAAGGTAAAGGTGAGCAGAGAATGGAATCAACTGTTTTCCCCAAATCCTTGTAGAAGCAGAGGATCACTGCACTGGGAGGAATGAGAATGCTGACAGCGTGGATTTAGGAGGCATTTCATTGCTTAAATCTTTGAGACTTGAGAACAGGCTTTTTGTAATAGTTTACAGAACAATAATAGCATTTTTTTGTGGTACTCATGTGACAATTAAGGGCACATTTGTGAAATATTGTATGTCCGAAATAGAAAAGGCAGGAAAATAAGAGAAGAGATTCAAAAGGCTCCTAAAATAAAACTTGCCTTGGGCCTTAAACCCTCAGGATGATTATTTATATACAGAAATCAGGGAAATGTTTGTTAGTCTGGGATGATGATGCTTTTGACATTCAACTTGGATGTTATCTGTTAGAAAACCCCCTAAACTTTCTTTTGTCTTTAAGCTTTCTCAGTAGTGGCCCTTTTGTCAAATAAAATATTATTTTGCAGGAGGGGATACTCAGAAAACTCAGGTTGAACATCAATTCCAGCCTTATACCCCTTCCCAACACCCATCAGCAAACTCTGAGGTCCTTCAGAGAGCCTGAAGGCTTTGAAATACACTACTAGAATCTAATTTCTACTTTTATTACAGGGATTTTCTTCCCCAAGCATTTGGTGATTCCTGTTTGCATGAATCCCATGGATTGCTTAGTGATATCTTGAAACTTTAAATTCAATTTTGACTCCAAATAAAATTTCGCAGCATGATATACATGCAGATATATAGAATGTATATATGTATATATATGTTATACAATGTAAGTCATGTATACATGGATGGTTGAACTACTTAACATAAGATATAAACAATACACAGACATACAAGATAGAAACAATACAAAGGATATAAACAAATACAAAGATTCAACAGTTATCAAGATTTAAAGAAAAGACACAAAAAAGTAATTTTTCTAAATTTTAATGTTGCTGATTATCAATTACTACACAGAATTTTGTGTTTCTAATTTACTCAGTATTTTTTTTTGAGCCAATGACCTTGCCAGCAAGTAATCAATATGGATTGATAATAAATCTGCCCTTCATAAATGAATCCCCTATGAAATGTTTCTCATATGTTGCTCAGCCTTAACAGAGTATGTCACAGGAACTGCCTAAATATTTGGTGAAAACTCTACTGAGTGAATGAGTGTTGGCTTCTGTTTCAACAAATGTATTTTATTGTACATTAGGGTCTGGGTTGTTGAGCAAAGTGCTGTAGACCTGGAATCAGAAGGCCTGGGTAAAGGCCAACTATAGGCAACTCTAGGGTCTTGTCTGATGGTAGGTCTCATTTTTAACTCTGTTAAATGGAGGTAGCAAGCAACTCCTTAAAAACTAGGTACTGCTCTAAATATGCTGACTATCTTTGGTAGTAACTATATTCTTTTGATCTCTAAAGCACGGATCCCTCAGGAATCCCAAACAGAAGAGCAGACTTTTACTCGTTTTTTTCCTTCCTATTCAGTATTTTTTGTTTAAATTCATTCTCTCTGAAGATAGTAGATACGGTTTTATCTCCTGATATTCTCCCCAGTCAGGAATGTTTATCTTAGTTACAATGCAGCTCTCCAATAATTTACTTTACAGACAGAATTTTAGTAAGAGTGAAATAATGTAATTAAATACCTCTGCTTTTTAACAAAAATTATTCCTTTACTAGCATCCATAATTCCAAGCAAAAGTTTTTTTTGTTTGTTTTTGGGAGAGGGGGTTGTTCATTTATTTTATAAGACCCGCCTTTAAAAGGACTCTTTCTTAATCAATAATTTCATGGGAGTATCAGCTGACCTTTCTGCTGATTGCTTTTGTGACTGAATTTTTGCACTCAGAAGAAGAGTTCGTCTCTGTCAAAGTGCTGTAAAGATGAACAACACAGGGAAAACTGAGAGCAAGATGGTTAAATAGAAGCCTCTACTGATCATCCTTCCTGCAGGAACAGCAAATTGAACAACTCCACACAAAAAGCACCTTCATAGGAAACAAAAATCAGGTGAGGAATCACAATACCGAGTTTTAACTTCACGTCACTGAAAGAGGCATTTAAGAGGGTAAGAAAGAGGGTCTTGAGTTGCTGATCCCCTCCCACGTTCCCCATCAGCAGCTGCTTGGCACAGAGAAAGAATCTGTGTTCTTGGGGAAGGGAGAGCACAGTGATTGTGGGACTTTGCATTGGAACTCAGGGCTGCTCTGCTACAGCAACACAAGTCAGAACTCAGCTGGCAATGGAAGAAGCGTTTAGACCAGCCCTAGCCAAAGGGGAATCATCCATCTCAGCAGTTGCAACCTGAGTTCTGACAAGCCTCACTCACTGCAGGCTAAAGTGCTCTGAGGTTCTACATTTGAAAGGCAGTCTAGGCCATAAGGGCTGCGGTTCCCAGGCAAGCCCTGGTGCTGTGCTGGGCTCAGAGCCAGTGCACTTGAGGGGCATGCGAGCTGGTGAAACACAACTCAGGGCAGACAAATAAGTGCTTGTGCCACTCCTCCCTGAGCCCCAGACAGTGCAGCTCGCAGCTTTGATAGAGACTCCTTCCTGGCACTCGAGGAAAAGAGACGGAAGATTAAAGAGGACTTTGTTTTGCAATTTGGATAACAAATAAGGCACCAGGTAGAATCCTGAGACACACATTCCAGGCTCTAACTCCCAGACAATATTTCTAGATGCACCCTGGGCCCTAAGGGAACCAACTTTCTTGAAGAGAAGGACCCAGTCCTGGCAGGATTTATTACCTGCTGAATAGTCAGCAGTGATAGCCAGTCAGTACTTTCTGTGGGCCTTGGGTGAGACTCAGAGATGTGCTGGTTTCAGGTGTAACCCAGCACCTTCCCAGCTATGGTAGCTACAAAGAGGGACTCCTTATGCTTGAGAAAAGGAGAGAGCAGAGTAAAAGGATCATTTCTTGCAGCCTAGATACCTGCTTGGCCACAGGGAGGTACAACACCAAGCAGGCTCTTGGGGGTCACTGATTTTGGAACTAGGCTCCTGGACGGCATTTCTGGACACACCGTGTGCCAAAGGGAGCTCCCTGCCCTGAGAGGACAGCCCCAGGCCTGGTAGCATTTACCACAAGCTGACCGAAGAGCCCTTGGCCCTTGAATAAACATCAGTAGAAACCAGGCAACATTTGCTGCAGGCCTGGGGTAGTAGTAGCCATGGGGAGAGGCTCCTCCTATTGTGGAATAGGAGGCAAAAGTGGGAAGCATTTCATCTTGTGACACTGTGTCAGCTCAGACACTGCAGAACAGAGGGTTAGGTAGATTCCTGAGGTTTGTGACTCTAGGCCCTGGCTCCCGGCTGGTATCCCTGGACCTGCCTGGGGCCTAAGAAAACTTGCCAACCTGAAGAGGACACAGGGCTGGCTGGCTTTGCCACCTGCTGACTGTAGAGCCCTGAGGCCCTCAGCAAACACAGGCGGTGGCCAGGCAGTGGTTATTGCAGGCTGTTGGTGAAACCCAGTGCTGTACTGGCTTCAGGTCTGACTCGGTGCAGTCTCAGTGGTAGTGGGTGTTTGTGTCACCCCTCTCCCAGCTTCAGGAAGCTTGGCACAGGAGAGAGAGAGAGACTCCATTTGTTTGGGAGAAAGGGAAGAAAACAAGAGTCGCTGCCTGCTAATCCAGAGACTTCTTGAAGATCTTATCCATGACTACTAAGGTGATATCTCTATGAGTCTGCAAAAGCCACAGCTGTTACTGGGCTTAGGATGTCCCCTAATGCAGATAGGGTTGCAGTGACCAGAAACTTAGATCACAACACTCACAACCCTTTAAACCTGGAAAGCCTTTTCAAGATGGATGAGTATAAACAAGTCCAGGCTACAAAAACTACAATAAATACCTAACTCTTTAATATCCAGACACCAATGGACATCCATAAGCATCATGACCATCTGGTAAAACATGACCTCACCAAACAAACTAAATAAGGTACCAGTGACCAATCTCAGAGAGACAGAGTTATGTGACCTTTCAGAAAGAGAATTCAAAATAGCTGTTTTGAGGAACTCAATGAAATTCAATATAACACAGAGAAGGAATCCAGAATCCTATCAAATAAAGTTAACAAAGAGATTAAAACAATTAAAAAGAACCAAGCAGAAATTCTGGAGCTGGAAAATGGAACTGACATAATGAAGAATTCATCAGTCTCTTCCTAGCAGAACTGATCATGCAGAAGAAAGAATTAGTGAGCTTGAGGACAGGTTATTTGAAAATATACAGTCATTTGCCAACGTGAAAGGAACTAGAGGTCACGATGTTAAGTTAAATAAGCCAGGAAAAGAAAAACTTTGCAAGTTCTCATTTATGGGAGCTAAAAATTAAAACAATTAAACTTAGGGAGATAAACAGAATGATTGTTACTAGTGGCTGAGTAAGGTAGTAGGGAGCAGGGGAGAGGCATGGGGGTGGCTAACAGGCACAGAAATCTCGTTAGATAGAATAATAAGATCTAGTATTTGATGGCACAACATGATGAGTACAGTCAGCAGTAATTTATTGTATAATAAAAAAATAACTAAAAGTTTAATTGGATTGTTTTAACACAGACAGGATCAAGTATTGAAGTCATGGATACTTCATTTACTCTGATGTAATTATTATGCACTGTATGACTGTATGAAAATATCTCAACTCCAGAGATATATACACCTATTACATACCAACAAAAATAAAAAAAAAAATTAAAAAATGAACAGCATAATATAGTGCATATACCATACTGCTAACATGCATTTCAAAATTTGTATTGTAACACAAGATTTAAGAACCAATTTCAGAGTATAATATGGCAGAGTTAATTGAATGGTTGCATACATTTCTGCTTTCCTTTCTTTTTAAATTCTTCTTTACTAACTAGCTTTGCCTAGCTTATACTTAAGCAGCAGGCTGATAACCTAAACTTTTTTGATTAGAGAGAAGAATATAGGAAGTAGACTATGTTGAGTTCCTATTACATGCCATATTATAAATTTATTTAATCTTCATAACAGCTCTGGGGAATAGGTATTATCATTTCTATTCTACAAACTTAGATTCAAAGTTCAGTCAACTTAATAATCTTTCCAAAGTTGCACAACACAAAGCAGTGAGGTTGGGATTTGAATTCAGTTATGATAGCCCCAAATTACAATCTCTTTCACTAATACCATTCAGCCTCCCAGGAGAAGACAAGAAAATAATTCGAAAGAATTTGTACATTGTTATAGAACATACGTATATAGAGATTAGATTTAGATCTAATAAAGAACACTAGATTTTGAATAAACTTTATATGAAATAGAATATATTTGACTCAATTACAAAATTATTGTCATTAAACGTATATATTTTACATATATTTTGCATGGCAGGTAAAGGGCTATGTGTATGTGCACAGGCAGGCTGGCCCCATGGTTGATCAGTAGACTCTGGAACCACTCTGTCAGGGTTCAAGGTGTGCCTCCAGCACTTACTATATGTATGACCTTGGAAAATTTCTTAACGTTTTAGTGGATCACATTCCTCTTTTCTAAATTATTATTATTAATAGCATATAACTCATAGGGTTATTGGGATGATTAAATGAATAAAACTGTGCCACATGAATATTAAGTGTTCTAAATATTTACTATTAATATAGTTGTTATTATGATTACAGAGAACATGAAGACGTGAGCCATACTGAAGTCCCTATGCAAATCTTCACAAAGCCCAGGGAACTCCATCTCAACTTTAAGATGCAAACTTTTACAAGCATGCAGCTGTTCCAGACATCAATAATGCATGCACAGTTGATAATCATACCAGTTATGTAACCCGTCCTGCAATCCACATTCTTCCAAGGCGTATATCCCCAGAGGACAGACAAAGCTATGTGCAGAGAACCTGCTGTTTCTTAAGTATTTCCACTTTCCATAAATTTACAATTAATATTAATCCTGATCTTGAAAATAAGCTGTGAACCAAAGCAAATCACCTTAAAAGCAGATTTTCATTAATGAGGAGATTTACTGTAAGTTTCTCACAGCCTACCTTTCTTACTTGGCTTTTGTGAGAAAATGCAAAGCGTCTTTCCCTGGCGAGATCCATACCATGACTGCTGATACATGGTCGAGAGCACTTTTGTACTTAATTGGTGCAGTAATAAAAGTAAAGGCAGAGCTATGTTCACTCCTTCATTTCCTCTCCATTCCTTTTCTGTAATGTCACATGGTGATATAGCCTCTACACATAGCCATGTGTCTAACAAACATACCTGCTCAAGGCTTAGGCAGTCTTTGACCTTCCATCCTTCCTCATGCATACATACCTTAAATATTAATTTAAGGTCAAGCACATTTACAGGTTCCCCAACATGCCTTTCTCCATCTTGTGCTCCTCCATCCTTTCTCATTCTCTCTGGTCATACTTGCTTGAACTATATTTTTCAAAAAGGCAGGTACATTTACCCACGGCTCTATCAAAAATTTCATTTTTCCATAGGTACTGCAGCTCTTTAAACTTTGATGAAAGTAAGTGTATCTAGCACCTTGTTTCCCAATACATCTCAGATGGGCTAGTGGAGTTTTATTACAGAGGAAAAACCAAAGTCACCCATAAAGTACATATACAAATAAAAGCATAATAACATTCATTTCTTTTGTTCATTTTTCCTCTATTTACTCGTTTTTATATAAAAAGATAATAGAGACAGCATGATACAGCAGAGACAAGCATAATCTAGACATATATATATATATATACTTAAAGTATTATACTTAAAGTATAATAATTATATATATAATTTATTTAATATATATATATTTTTAATATATATAAATATATACATATTTAATATATATAAATTATATATATAATTATTTAATTATATATATTATAATAATTATATATATAATTATATATATATGTATAATTATTATACTTTAAGTTCTGGGATTCATGTGCAGAATGTGCAGTTTTGTTACATAGGTATATGTGTGCCGTGGTTGTTTGCTGTACCCATCAACCCATCACCTAGGTTTTCAGCCCCACATGCATTAGGTATTTGTCCTAATGCTCTCCCTCCCCTTGCCCACTACCCTACGACAGGCCCCAGTGTGTGATGTTCCCTTCCCTGTGTCCATGTGTTCTCATTGTTCAACTCCCACTTATGAGTGAGAACATACAGTGTTTGGTTTTCTGTTCCTGTGTCTAACCCCATATATTTTCATGGGGTTTCATGGGATTACATTTATTCACAGAAACAGATAACAGATATAAGTCATAAACTATAGAATTGTCTAACTGTGAGTCTGTGTCCTAGCCCACTTGATACTTCTTCTAAGAAGTACACTTCTTCATAAGAGCCCTAGTCTCCCTAGAGCATACAAAAATGATCTCAGTTCTTCAGTATTTTCTATGACAGCCTAAATAGAGGGCCACTCAATAAGTTAAGTAGTAGTGCTGAAGGTGCTAATGGTATATGTGGTCACAGACATAATACTGTTGTGGTCACAGTTTTGAGTTCTTTATATATAATAAATGCTAAATAGAATATAATTCCCATGCCAAAGGAACAATTTTTTTTCCTCTCTATACTGCCCAGGAATTTTCCCATCCAGGGACTTTGAGATTGAGAAAATAGCTGGGTTTTCTCATTATTCTAATTGGAAAAAGAGCAGAATTTATCATTGGTTGGTCTATTTTGTGCACAGTAATTTGTCACTTAACAACGGGGATGGAGAAAAACGTCTTTAAAATATTTCATCATTGTGTGAACATCAGAGTGTATACACCTAGACAGTGTAGACTACTCTACACCTAGGCTATATGGTATAGCCTATTGCTCCTAGGCTACAAATTTGCATAGCATGTTACTGTACTGAGTACAGTAGGCAATTGTACTAGGCAATATGTTAGGCAATCAACACAGAGGTAAATGTTTGTGAATCCAAACATATTTAAACATAGAAAATATATGGTAAAAATATGGTATTATACTCTTATGTGATGCCATCATACATGTTGTCTGTTCTTCACCAAGCATCGTTATGTGACATGTGACTGTATTTAATCTATTTCCTTTTATTAAGTTTTAAACTTTTCCAAGTGGTCTATGTAGAAGCATCAAGGCAAAGAGAGCACCATGTCAAAATCCTGAGGAAAGTTTGCCTTTTATTAGCCACAGTTAACATGCCACCTACATGGGGCCATTAGGAGTTGAATATAACAAACCAGAATGACACATCACACACATGCCTGGAGGCAGATATTTCTAAGAATACTTTTTTTTCTCTAAAAAAAGAAAAAAAAACGGAATGAAGAAGAAAATAATCCTGTCCTGATTATTTATTTATTTTGGAAAAATGTGTTAACATGGAATATTAACAGATAACTCAAAAACCAGTCAAATGCAAAGTGGTTCAGAAGGGGGTTGCTCTGGTCTTTATCACCCTTTTTGCTGCAATGTGTCTTTTCTGAAAATTCATGTTTAAAAAAATGAACCACCACAACAAAACAAGAGATGAGGATCTGCGAGCAAGGCATGTGAGATGTAAATAAGAAATGTTGAACAACTCAGCAGGACCATTATCTATTTGTTTATTATGTTTTCCGGTGTAGTAGATTGATCTGAAAATAACAGAACATTTATGAAGCATGAAGCGTTTCCTAAGCTTTCAATTAAAGTTAAATAAAACAAAATGTAGGATGTGCATACATTGTGAGAAATCTCATTAGGTCACTGGTCACCACAGTCAGAAGTGGCTTCATTACCCTGTGCTTCTCCTTAGTTCACTGTGCACCAGCTCAGCTTAGACATCAAGTGTAACACAGCTCTTTAGGAACATGGGGTTGTAACATATCACTGTGATCTTTTAAGACACAGGGCACCGCTGTAATCTCCACTTTCTCTATGAATAAAATCAAGTACATCAACTGATTTTCCATAGGACCCATTGCAAACATTAGGAATAGGACATGAAGCTCACAAAACAATGTTAGTACTCTAACTCTTAATCATTGGGTAACTCTGTGCTTGTATTTCTGTAGTTTTTTTTTTTTTTTTTTTCTTTCCTGGGACTTGACTTCAGAGAGGTTAGAAAAGAACAGAGCATTAAATGAGGAGGAAAGGGCAAAGCAAGTGAGAAAATGAAACAGACCAGTGATGCAGGTTCTGATAGCTCAATGCCAAGAAGCATTGAGCAGAGCATGTTGGGGTATGGGAGAGAGAACTGGCGTGGGAGCCACACCCTGTCTCTTAAATCCAGACAAAGGGAAAGTCACACAGTCAGTTAAACTCAGAAGTCCAAGAACAGTTAAATAAATGAGTCCAAATTAAACCAGCCTGCAAACCATCAAGACCAAATACAGCAGGCAAAGCCAACCTTATGATGACTTTCTGTTCTCGTCGTAAAGAATTTGTGTGTATGTTTTAATCAGCAAAATCTCAGTAAAATATAAAACGAGACTACTCAATGTTGTTGTCTGCTCATTAGTGTCTATTTTAAGAACACATCTATGTATCCCAGTTCTTTGAAAACATGAACTGCATTGGAATCATTTGTAGGCCAAATTTCTCCTGCACTTGGAGAAGTACCAATTGTGGACAGTGTTCTCTGTTCTTTGAAAGGCCATTGGAACCCCACAACGAATGGAAAAAATTACATATGAACAGTGCATATTTATTATTTGAAATGGCTCCAAAAGAAAGACAGAGCAAGGTACAAAACAAAGCCTCATATTTCCCTTTTATTTTATTTTTTTTCCAATTTTTCCTAGTGTTACGGAAAGATTTCACCTATCATCTAAAGAAGGCAATAGCTTAAGAGTGGAATTTTTTAAATAATGAACGCTTTACCACAAGGTGAAACTAGAACTCTTCTTCTCCATGAATTTCACTCTTCTCAGCTTGTCTGTGTACCACATTGGAACAGTGCTGCGTTAGAAGTCAATTACTAGTGAAGGCCTGCATTTCAGTTTTAGCTCAGCCACTGAGTCGTTTTGTGACCTTAGGCAAGTCATTCAGCTTGGATTAGGACTCAGTGATTTATAAGGATCCTCCAGTTTCCAGAAGTCCATGTTTCAGAAGAAAGAAGCTCTACTATGTGATCTACACTCTACTATTTACTAGTGACTGAACTGGGCAAGTGGCTCAGTCACTCTCTGCCTCAACTTCCTCAACTGAAAAAGTTTATAGCCCTCATAGAGTTTGTGAAGATTAAATAAGATGAGATTTCTGAAGAGCTTAAAATGGCACCTGGCGTTTAATAAGCAAGCAGTGGCTTTTTGTGATTATTGTTACAACGATGCTTCATCATCTCCAATAGTAGTAATTTCCTGTCTGCCTGGTGGGTGTCTTTAGCCAACCACTTTACTAACAGATTGATTGGATAAGTAATGATTTGGAACAATCAGCACTGGAGGCAGGTTTGGGAAGGAGAGTCTGGCTGATTGCTGTTGTGTTATTTTTCTTTCTTTTATGACCCATAACCAGTACTTACTGGAGCAATATATATACACAAATTGTACTCCAGGAGAGTTGGAAGGAAAGTTGCTATTTAAAGTCTGCTCACAGTGTCTTGATTGGCATTTTGTGGTTACTACATAGAAATAAACTGTTGGAGAAGGATTGACTTACCTAGTATGGTTGGCTTTGCTGTCTCCAAACTATGCCAGGGTAGATCAAACCAAATTAATAAATATGTAAATAAATGAAAAGGTAAAATGTTTTAAAGTGCTTAAGGTTTAGTCAGGTATACAAAATGCATTCACAATTGAAATAATAATGTTTTACTAAAAAAACAGATATCTGTACTTGTGATACTATTGACTTTATCATATTCTACTTACATTGGCTTATAAATGAGTCAATATGATATTATTGAGCCAATCATATATTTGAGGAAATATTCTAGGAAGGGAAGTTTCAGTGAATTTTGAATTTTGTCATAGACTCTTCTATGGATTGTGTGAAAGTACTTAAATAAAGCTTAGAATTTGTACAGTAGAAGGGATGGAGAATTATAAAAGAATAGAAATGAATTTTTAAAAAAGTTAGAGGCAGAGTTTGCAGCCCCTAGAGAGGGTGCTTTGGAGATGGTCTTTTCTGGGTAACGGATATGGAGGCATAACATCTGTTAGGTGAGGAGAAACTCATGGGTTGCACATTTCATAGTTTCTGTTTTAATCAAGAAAGTATTGGTGAGACATTATAGAGTTTTGCACAAGGAAGAAATGTCATGAAATAAGTGAAGTCTCCAATTGAACTGTCTGAAATTGGCAATATTTGATCTTTTTATCTTTAAAAATGGTGATTTCATATGTCTCAATCTAAAATCTTAAAATCAATCTTTCATTTGGTAAGAGGCAGGGAGATCAGCTTAGAAGGTAAATCTATTATCCAGAGGCAAAATATCATGGGCTTTGATAAAGGTGAATATTTTGATAAAGAGGAAAGAGTGAACTTTACTAACATACTTTGGCTTTTGTTCAATTTTCTTAACCTCCATTTTCGCCTTATTATTATTTTCTCCTTTTTTTGTTTTACTCTTGGGAAAGCATATTACTTGTTTTCTTACATCATTTTGGGTCCAATGTGATGATTCTGATCTTTCTTGGTTGCTTGACCCACAGACCCACTACAATACATTACAAGGCCCCTTCCCAGACGAGCAGCAGAGATGAGCTTAGTTTCCTAGGCTGGGACTGCTGTGCTGGATTTGACAGGTGGACTGAAGAATGCAGGGATAAGTATAGCTATTGAGAACAAACATCTCACCTCTTTATCAAAGCTCTTCATTGGCTTTGGAAAGTGCTGTAGGCCTAAGGAAACTAAACCTTCTAGGGATATTCTTGGTTTTAAACATATTAGAAAGAGAAAACATTGAGTCTTATTAAAGAGAGTTTATGAGACCTCATCCTTGAAATAGTCAAATTTATAAATGACTTAAGCTTGGAAGGTAAATAGATTCACCTTCCAAGCTAATCTCCCTGCCTCTTATCCAACCGAAAGACTGATTTTAAGATTTTAGATCGAGACACATGAAATCACTGTTTTTAAAGATAAAAAGATCAAGTACTGCCAATTTCAGATGGTTTGATTGGAGACTTCACTTATTTCATGACGTTTCTTCCTTGTGCAAAACTCTTTAATTCCTAGTTAATAAAGCAGGAATACGAAGCCACTCAAATGTTTCACACTTTCAAAAATGATTTGGGGTTCTATTTTGGGATTAAGGAACACTGAATTTCTTTGAACCACTTCAACCCACTTCCAATTCTGAGGTCTACAGATACAATTTGCAGCACAGCATGGCAATGTTACAGCATCAGCTGATGTATATCCATTCAAGTAAAACGATTTTAAAGTTTCACTAAAAAATAATACCATCCATGCTTGCAGAGTTGGGATGACAAAATACTTATAAGGGGTTTGCTTTTCAGTTATATGTTATATTACAGACTAAAGATTTAGGTATTTTTGCTGAAAGCCATTAATCTAATGATATTTTCATTATTGAAAGTAGAGGCAATATTAGGGGATCCTTGACAATTTAGAATTAGGCTGGAAAACAACATTCCCCCAACCCCAGACCCAACTCTCAGGCTTATAGTAACCAGCAAAATCTGCTGTGATTCCCGTCTTTGCCATCTATTCAGGTTTCATTTTCTTGTTCAAAGTTCACTTTATGTTAGGAGAGACAACGGGGCAAAAATAAACAGGTTGAGGATAGTGCACAAATTAGATACCTAATGTGTGCCTCTGGATCCCCTCTTCACGCCTCAGAACCATCATCACAGACGGTGAGAATCCTCATGAGCTCTTTTCTCCTTTGGCCTAATTGACTTTCTTCCCATGGAAAATATAAATTACCAGGGGAGTAGCTCTGAAGGCAACATAACCCTGAATGTTGGGCACCAGAACAAATACCCTTGATAATCTACCTGCTAAACACACAGGTGAGAAACAAGAGTATCTTATTTTGTGCATATGCAATGTATTGATATTTCCTCTTTATTTGGTCATCTTAACAGGTTTCCCTCTCCACTGTTTTCCCTTTCCACTTTCCTCCTTCCTTTTAATTTATAGAAAAGAGTGGGGGCCAGGGAGGTTAATGAGAAATGGAGGGATTTCTTTTTTCTGGATAAGATAGGATTATTCATTAGTCAGATCTGTGGGCTTCTTGACCCAAAGTGAGCTCCAAAGCTCTGCCGGGCCCTGGTGGTGTGTTTGGGAGAATATGTGCCAGGCTCTCTTTATTTGCTGACACGTTAAACTCTGAGTGGTCCTTCAGAGGCTGAGTGAAATGAACTTAAGCCAAGGCCTGGAGCTGCTTAACAGTTTAGGATCATGGGCACTTGCATTCATGCCAGAAGTGTGAAGAACAATACAACTATACTTTTCACTTTGTATTTCTCTGACACATCTTAGTATGTCATGTTTATTAGTTTTGTTTCATCCATATGACCATAAGCTCCCTGAAGCCAGAGTCCCACCAGATATTTTGATGTATACTTCATCACAGGCTGCACAGACCTTGAATAAACATTGAGATTTAACAAAAATGGAACAATAGGAAAAGAAAGAAAAAAAATATGAAACATACAATAAATTGTAGGCCAAGGAGAGTGTAACACATAAAACAGAAAAAAGCAATCAGGAAACAAGAAAGACATGACAGAGTCATTGGATTGGTGGTCCCTACAGAACGCCATTGAGTGAAATATGTCTTCCTTTAGTTCTTCTTCCTTTTCATTCCCTATCCATCCTTGTTAACCTCCCTTTCTCACTTTCTCTATGTATAGCCCCAAAAGAAAGTGTAAGCATGGACAGCAGCTTAACAGAACAGCCGCACTGAAAGTTAGGTGTCACCTGGACAGGCCCAGGCTTGCTGACAGCCAACAGGGATGGCATTTGAAGTCCTGAGGGAGACGGGAGAGCAGTGTTGCATACTCAAAACCCAAACTCAGGACATGGCCAGCGATCCTACCTATGCCTGTCTCTCTTGCGTTATCCATTGTAATACCTTGTCCTTCCCTGAAACCCCTTGAGGATGAAGAGTGAAGGAATGCATCCTAAGTTATTAAAGACACTCCTAATAAGCTCGTTAAGCCATTTCTCCTTAACTCCAAGAAAAGATCCCATTTTTCCTTCCCTTTAAAACCATTATTCATTGGATGGAAACATCCTTCCTCCCCTCAGCTCTTTCCAAAGGGAATCATCCAGCCCAGGTCTATGAAGTATTCTCATGTGTGGCAGTTAGATTTGGTGACAAACAAAAGACTCTGGTCTCTCTTTGTTACAAAGAACAAGGAGAAAATTATGCAGTTCAGGCAATAAATAGTGAGGCTGAGCCAAGGCCATCAGTTCTAAGCAGAGAATTCAGACCAATTTGTTTCCTCCTCTCCTTTCCTTTGAATCTCACTTTTTGTTTTTATTCCCCTCTCATCTGAGTGCTATTTGGCCCCTTTACTTTCTTTCAACGTATCTTCTCTTCATTTTTTTTTTTTTTTTCAAACTCACTCTTGTCCATTCTTCTATTTTACTGCAGTTCCATTTCTTTCCCTCTTTCTCTGTCTCTCCCTTGTTTACTTCTCTTGAGATTTATGCAGCTAGACTTTATGAGCTCACTGTCACATCAAGTGAAAATAGTAAGGAGGAGCCAGGGCAGGAGGGCCAGGGCAGGAGGGAAAAGGTTTTATCTTTTTTTTTTTTTTTTTTGAGACAGAGTCTCACTCTGGCACCAGGTGCCAGGCTGGAGTGCAGTGGCGTGATCTCAGCTCACTGCAACCTCTACCTCCCGGGTTCAAGCAATTCTCCTGCCTCAACCTCCTGAGTAGCTGGGAGTACAGACATGCACCACCATGCCCAGGTAATTTTTATATTTTAGTTGAGATGGGGTTTCACTATGTTGGCCAAGATTGTCTCGATCTCTTGACCTTATGATCTGCCTGCCTCGGCGTCCCAAAGTGCTGGTATTAGAGAAGGTTTTATCTTACCTTAAAACTGTGTTAAGCCATTGTGTGGGAGTGTGATGAGTACTGGTCTTTTCTTATTCTTGAATAGTGCTCTAATAGCTCCATTACCTCGGCAAGCAGGAAGATGCTGTTCACCTTTAAAGCAGCAGGACCTAGCTAAAAGCCTACCATATTCAATAAAAGCCTCGATTGTGCTGGCCCTCTCCACATCTCCTTGCACCCCAGGCTTGTGAGCTGCCTGAAACAGAAGTTAATGGTATTCTTTGGAATAAGATGTCTCCAATAGACTTCTTCCAGTCTATTTGGATTGTGATGCCCTGCAAGTGACAAGGAGTGGTGAAGAGATATCAGGGTTCCCCTGCCTCATGTACGGTGCATTCTCATAAAAGAGATTTTGGCTGGAATAGTTATATAAGGCAGTCTTTTGATTATAAGCATCACATTTACTTTAGAGTATTATTCTGAATTCTTTAATACTTGAGAAGAGAGAAAAGACACATTGCTCTTGCTTTTCTGAAGAAAAGACATATGGCCACTCAGATCCCTCCAAATATGTTAATTCCATTTTCCTTTCTCCTGCTCTCCCTGTGTCTGTCACTGCTGTTCTGTCTGCCCTTTTGGTGTTGTTCCTTCTTTTCCTTTCCATTCTTCTCTTCTTTTTCTTTTTCTCCTCTCCTAATTGCATCATAAACTCAAGGTTCTGAAATTGTTATTTTGACTAATTGTGAAAGGGCTTGCATGGATGAGCTAAAGTTACTCTAGTCCTTAACCATTTCATGCCAAACCTGTTGTCACACTCCTTATTAGCACAGAAAGAGCCATTCCATACAGATTTTACTGGGAACATCTGCTCCTCAAGATGCTGCTAGGTAACTATCAGTAGCGTAAGGAAGGTGTCTTACAAAAGACACTGGCTTGGAGTTATGGATGGACAACAAATTGTTGGCAGCAATAAGGAGAAACAATGAAGAGATACAAGGTTAGAAGACTGTTACTGAAATAAATTACTCTAGAGAAAGGACCAGGACAAATGGATGAGGAGAGAAGTGGAGAGAAGAATAGCTGAATCCTAAACAAGGGCAGGCCTAGAGTTATCTCAGTGGGGTCCTCTGACCTGACACTATGTGCCTCCTGCCACTTTGTGCTGTGTGCTGGGCAGCCTCTTTTCACCAGGCTATCTGGGTATTCACTCTCACACACAATTTCACACAAACAAATCCCCTGTTGCCGTGAATAATGCCACCATTTGGCTTGAGAGATATTTGAAGTGTTATTTACTGACTTTCTTTGCTTAAATCTAGAGGATGGCTCATTCTTATCAGAGTGTATATCTCCCTCAAATTTATTAGCAAGTCCCCCATTTAATCCCTGAGTCACGCTTTATTCATATCCTAGTCGTAACGCTGAGATTGTGCCAACATCAGCTTTCCCTGACAAGGACACATTAAACATGGTCTGGAAAATACACGTTTAACAAATGCTATGAAAACGTAGTTTCCATCATATTTCCACAGAACTCCAAGCCTTCACCACCTGACCAAACCTAATGCATCAACAACCTCTGTGACTCCCTCATTCTCTGTCTTTCCAGGACACAGGTTTCTCCATGAATGGTTTTCTTGCAGATCCTTCAACGTCCACAATTACCTCTTTCTCATCCTTAACACCTTCTGTTTGATGAGAAGCAAAGGCAAAAAGTGGTAATTGACTCAAGTCTCCTGGAAGGTAGACAGCAATGCCACACTGGATGAAGGATGGGGGTGGGAGCCTCACTGACTTAGTGAGGATTCATATGGGGAGAGTGAGGATGCTAGTTCTAGAGCTGTGGGTTTCTCCACTAGCACGGGAGGCAGAACATAGAGAAGAATAAAATGAAGCAAAATCTCCTTTTTTTGGGAGATTTTTTTCACTCATTCTAGGAAAAGATCTGGATCCTAAGCATTTCACTTCCTTCCCACTTACTTCCTTAATTCTTTACTTTTGGCTTCCATTTTTGTTTCAGTATTCGTTTTACCCAGCAAAAAGGCCAATCTAAACTATAAGACCTAAAAAGCCAAATGGGTGCTTTTTACGGTTACTGTTTTTTTTCTCTGAATAAACTATTAGATCATTGTATACTTTGTGGGGACCAGTTGAATTGTTCTAAGTAAATACACAAAACCAAAATCAATAAAAATTTAGAATTAATTATGTATTTGGAAGTAGGTGAAGAGAGTTTCACACTATTTGGATTCCAAGGTGGCAGATATTGAAAATAGAAACAATAACAACAGGAGGATAATTACACATTATGATAGGGAGGAAGCTAGAAACCAGTGCGAAAGAATATTTTTGCGCTAAAAATATTTTAGGTTTTATTGAGTGCAGATAGAACAAAGAAACATTCTTTTGCACTACATTTCTTTTGCACTGACTTGATCTCTAGCTCTGTTTGTTTAGACAATGTGATTTTGAGTACAAATATAGGAATTCAGAATTGAGATTCTAGTTCAAATCTTGATTCAGCCATTTAGTAAGCAGATTATTTTATATAGGCAAATAAATACTTCTTAGAATTTGCTTTTCCATTTTTAAAATAAAGATGGTCATAGCACACTTATAGAAATGTTGTTATAGTGATATAACAATTATTTCTTAATTATAGTAATTTAAGAATTATTTCTTATGATCTCTTGTATTTCCTACTAATAATATATTTACAGTGGAACCTCAACTAAGTGAGATGTACTTTGAATGACTTTATGAATATTTTGTATTAACTTATTATTGAAGAAGCTTCTTTTCTTTTTTCTCCACATATGCTTTTGATTTTTGAATTTATTATTGTTATTGGAAGTCTTCTTATACCCAAAGAATTGACTTCAGGCCTTTGTACCAAAAATAAAAGATTTTTTTAAATGGCAAGAGCTTATTCTAAAATGCTTCCTACTGGAAGCGTCCTTAATAATTTTGTTCCTATAATTTTTCTTTAATGAAAATTGACTCAACCAATAAGAAATTTCATTTACTCTCAAGATCTGCCTCAGTTCACTTCTATTCTCTGTTCCTTCCTTGCACTGTTGTTCAATACTACACTTAGAACCAATAAATCAGACATCATTTGTGCCTCAATGACAAAAACTGAGACACATAAAAAAAAAAAAAAAATCAGGTTTTCTTTGTTGAAATGAGGGCTTGCCAGTTGCCACATCCTAGTAGAGCACATTTCCTAGTCACCTTCCAGAAAATAGGAGAAAACTCTATGGAAGATTTTCATGGCTTATAACAGACTAACACTTCATACGTGTTACATTACTATATAGACTGAGATATTTGAGAACATTACTATATAACTGCTACATTAGTGTTTATCATTATGTAATGTTAAATAAATTCCCTATTCTTTTCTGAGAGAGAAGTGGTTTGGGTCACCACTTTTCTTTTGAATAGCCAACAAAAAGATAAGCCACATAGTCTGACTGGGGTTTCATTTTATGGCAACAATAAACTAGGAAAGGAGCTTCATAAGTTGCTTTTTATTCACAAACTGTAAAAAGCTGGTCAGTGTTTGATCCTATTGACGGGACTGAAACCCAGCTAGCCCTCAATTATTGTGCATGTATAATACTCATTGATCAAAAATGTTATTGTGTTCTACTAAGATACGTTAAAACAATGGGATCTGTAAGGGTAAAATAAAACTCTAGGAGTTTAGGGAACATATCTCATTTGAAATATATCAAGCAATTTTCACTATGCATTAAAAAAAAGGAGAGAGAACAATAGAACCTGAGATAGGTTATGGAGGGTCTTGCTAAGAGATACTTTTAAAGCTTCCGCAAAACAGAGGCAGGAGAAAAAAACCCAGGAGAGTGTTTAAAGGCAAGAGTCAGAAAAATGAAAAATTGTCTAAATTAAAAATGGTACTAATTTTGATTTTCTACTTGAAAGGGAGTAAGCAGAGAATAAAATAAAGTAACAAGAAGTGAGAGAAGAAAGAGAAGAAGAAGAAAGAGAAGGGGGAAGAGAAGGCTGACAAAAGTAGGGAGTTAGGAGAAAAGCGAGGGAAAGGGAGGAGAGGAAACTTAGTGTGGGGTGGGACCCTGAGAAGAGAATTGGAGCCACGTGGCTCAGCAATCCAGCCTTCCAATCTGATCCTTGTTTACGCTCTTTAAGTCTAGAGTAGATCCCTCTCCTACTGTTTGGACCATATTCTACCTACTAGAGTTAAAGAAGTGATCAAATGTCAAAAACATCTTTTAAAATGTCTTTTAAAAATGTCTTTAAAAATTCAGTTGGGTATGGGGGCTCACGCCTGTAATCCCAGCACTTTGGGAGGACAAAGTGGGCGGATCACAAGGTCAAGAGATCAAGACCATCCTGGCCAACATGGTGAAACCCTGTCTCTACTAAAAATACAAAGATTAGCTGGGCATGGTGGTGGCCACCTGTAGTTCCAGTTACTCAGGAGGCTGAGACAGGAGAGTTGCCCGAACCTGGAAGGTGGGGGTTGCAGTGAGCTGAGATCATGCCACTGCACTCCAGCCTGGTAACAGAGCAAGACTCTGTCTTAAAAAAAAAAAAAAAAAAAAAAAAAAAAAAAAAAAAAAAATCAAGATTTCTAAGTAGCAAAGATTGTTCAGGATGTTTCTGTCACTCATCCCAGGAAGGAAGTAGAGCTTTCACAGATCATCCCAAATTTATCTTTTTAACTTTTAAGTTCAAGGGTACAGGTATAGGTTTGTGACATAGGTAAACTTGTGTCATGGAGGTTTGTCGTACAGATTATTTCATCACCGTGATATTATACCTAGTACCAGTAAGTTGTTTTCCCTGATCTTCTCCCTCCTCTTACCTTCCACCCTCTGATAGGCACCAATGTGTGTTGTTCCCTTCTACGTGTCCATGTTTTCTCATTGTTTAGATCTCACTTAAAAGTGAGAACATGTGGTATTTGGTTTTCTGTTCCTGCATTGATCATCCCAAATTCTTATCCCAAAAACACAGCACTTAGGATGACTTTGTGTTTAAAAAGTTCCAGGTTATGAATTAGGGCAAATTTCTGTGGCACTTGTTTCTTCTAATTACTATTCAAATAATTTTTTGCAAACTATTGTGAGTTGCTGATTAACACTATGCTTTAAATACTGACTGCTTATTAAACAACTAGATTTATTGTTATTGATATGGCAGAAAGTCAAAATCAAAATAAAGTAAAAGCATCAGGATGAAAACCCACTTATGGAAGAAATGTGCTGCAAGATTATATTAAGGCTTTACTTTGAGTCAATCATGAAGACAGAAATGAAGGAAGATTAGGGGAGGCTTGATGTTGCAGCTGTATGTCTGGCTTTCTGCCACACTTGCAGAGATTTTCTGTTTAATTGGCAAGAAAAAACGCAAAGTAAAACACATATTGGGGTAGCAAAGGGGGTACCAAAATGCCTTTAACATTTATGGTTCTCAAAGGTCTTAATCTCATCCTGATCGTACAATCCGTATAAAGTAAAGCCAAATATTACCCTTTCAAAATGTATGAAGAAAATTTACAATTTCATCATATATATCAGTAGGTACCCATTATAGTGCTGGCATAGTCAGAATAATGTCATCCACATTATAATGACAAAGATGCACCATGTATTAAGACTCATGTGTGGAACATAATGTGACCTGCCTGAAAACTAAAACCTTGATATAGCAAAGTAGTTTGTGAATTTCAAGTAGATTCACCATTCACAGTCTAAATTGTTCTTTCAAATACAGTGATATTAGAAAATTGTTCGTTTATTTATTTTCTAAGAATAGAGATAATGCTAATCTGATGCTCTGCTATCATTTTGTGGAGTTAAGAACATTGGTCCATTTCTGAATACCTTTTCTCACACAAGGTTTGAATATTCAGCCATTAGAGAGAAACATACCTGCAAGTCAACTCTTCAATTCAACATATTTAGGATCGATAGGCATCTGTCCTTCCACATATCAAATCATTAACAAGTTTTTATATATGCTATCTCAGTTACCAAAATATACAACTTTTTTTTTTTTTATTTTTTCCTTTTTTTTTGAGATAGAGTTTTGCTCTTGTTGCCCAGGCTGGAGTGCAATGGCATGATCTTGGCTCACTGCAACCTCTGCCTTCTGGGTTCAGGCGATTCTCCTGCCTCAGCCTCCCAAAGTAGCTGGGATTACAAGTGCCTGCCACCCAGCCCAGCTAATTTTTTTTTTTTTTTGTATTTTCAGTTGAGACGAGGTTTCAAGGATAAAAATTAATTCTCTTTGGAAGCAATCATGGAAAGGAAAAAAAATGCTTATATGCAAAAGACACTTGCAGTTTCTTCCTGACTCCTCTCTATTTTTAAAGAGTGAGGGTTACCCAGTTAACTAAAGTTACCACTGAATCATCTTTCAAAAATTGAAGACTTGAGATTGTTAAAACTGCCTTTACTTTGAACTTCCCACACTGTCTGTTGGATTTTGGAAGGGCAAGATCACAGTTATTGAAGGCACTTGTAAAGTTTCTGCTAATTAAGACCTGTTCACTTGAACCAAGCAAATGGCTACACATCATATAAGAAGAAATGGTCTTCCTGACCCTACCTGTCTTTCTATGCCTTAGTTAAGGTGAGTAGAAGATGGTATTTGACTGGCAACTTATTCTGGCACTATTTTATGCTCCACAAGGAAAAGGCACTATAAAAAGAGAAGATAAAATATTTAAATTATTTTGCTTGTTACAGTTTTTCAGCTCCTTTTTCCATGTAGAAATGTATAATAGCTTTAGGATATATAAAGGTTTTGAATTGATGACCTCATTTTTTCATAAATTTTTAAATAGATTGCTAAATCAACTACTGTTTAAACAATTATATGCCTTTTCTTAAAAATAATAGATTATACTTAATGTTTTAATATAACTTGAATATTTATTCACCAAAAACTTTAATTCTTATTAAATGCAGCAGACACTTGAACAATATACATATACATAAGTGCTTTGACATCTACCACTGAGTTACTGAAATATCCATTTCAAAACCTGTCTAGCCACAATCAATCACGTCTTTCAACATTGCACAGAGAAAATAAATATCTCAAACTGTCTCTTCAAGTGCTCTTAAATCTTAAAGAAACTTAGATAGGATTAGCATCAAAGAATGAAACAATATATTAAAAAATTGAAAACTGCATTACAGAAGGGTAATCTTTCCATTCAGATAACAAATCATGTTAATGTATAGGCACTGTAGTTTAGTACAAGCACACATGGACGCACACGCGCACACACACACACACACACACCCCCCACAACTGATCCAGGGAACATCTTATAACTATAGCAAAAGAGATGTTTGGGAACATATTGCACATGATAACTCATTCCCTATAGGCAGATGAACTTCTAGACCTAGGGCAAGTAGTAAAAGATGAGGTTGTAGCAGGTCAAGAGAGACCAGGGATAAAGGGAGGAGAGCATAGCTCTTAGTGCTCTTGCAGCCTCGAACTCACGGAATCCTATTGGTGGACAGAGGAGAGTGACCCGGAGCTTGGATAAAAATGACAACACTTTCAATAAAGCTACTAAGTTTTAATACCTGGTCTTCGCATCTATGTTTGCATAACGTAAGAGTAACAACGAATCTCTAGGATGCTTTCTTGACTGACAGATTTCAAGGCTAAGACTCAGAAGATAAATGTTAACCCTGAAGGAAATTACTTGAGACAATTCTAAGAGGCTGAAGAGAAGCTATCAACACTCCGGTGACAACAGTGCTATGAATAAGAGAACTGATGCCTTTGCTTTTAGGCCTCAATCTTTTCCTGACTATGGTTAGTAAAGGCGTAAGGTTGTTTTTTCCTTATAAGTGGCTTTTTTTCATTTTGTCTGCACTAAAAGCAAGATATATTACGTCTGACCTTTATCCTATTGAACTGACTACCTCCTCCATGTATCCAAAGCTGAATTCATGATCTTGCTTCCCAAATTTGGGTCTACTCAAATATCCTTTCTTACAGGGAAAGGAAGCTTCATCCATAGAGTTCAAGCTAAAAATCTGGGAATTGACCTTACAATTTCTCTTTCCCAACATCCCATAACCAGCTTATTATTAAATCTGGCCAACTTTGTTTTGTTTTTTTGTGTTTTGAGACAGTATCTTACTATGTTGCCCAGCCTGGTCTCAAACTCCTTTCCTCAAATCGTCCTCTCGCTTCAGCTTCCCAAAGTGCTGGGATTATAGGCACAAACCATCAGGCCCAGATAATTTTTCTGATACACAACATCAAGTATGCTGTCGCTGAGAGGTAACGGTTAGTTTTTCCAAAAGAGATTTTCCAGGGTCTTCTGAAAAGCTCCATGAAAGTGAAGTAAGACCTTGAGTTTAAAGCCCTGAACTTAATGTACTCCTCCTGACACACCACAAGCACAAGGCTTGATTTCTAGACCCTTCTCATTCCAAAAGAGTGACCTGTGCATCCCCAAACAGCAACATTTTCATGTGGAAAGTTCTACTACTTACTTGCAACATCATGTATTTGTGAACCTCAGCGCCAAGTGACAGAAGAGGTTGGTACTACCTACAACCACAAAATTCTGAATAGGACTGAGGCCCAGTTCCTGACTCATAATATTACTACTGTTTTCCTGCTTTTGCTTATGCAGTGCTTCCCTAATCATGTAGCTTCAAAGCGCTGCAGAGCAAGGATAGGGGCTATCCCTGAAGTCTGGTATCTGGCCTAGCGAAATTTCCGCTGGCTGTTCCAGAAAACAAATGCACCAGCTCCTGCTATTGTCACCATTAGTGAAATTTGAGGTTAAACTTTAACCTTAAAAATGCTGTTCTGGCAGGTTTGGTGTCCTTGTTTACAATGCAGCCAGCAGCTTCAAACTCTTAGGTGGCAACACAATCACTCTTAAGATAAGCACCAAGATACTTACCATGGCCTGCAAGGCCCAGCATGACCTGGCCCCAGCCTCTAGTTGCAGGCTCACTTTGCACCACCTGCACACTGTGTTTCAGCTGGCCTTTTAGTTTTCAGAAATGCATTTTGTTCTGCCTCAAAACTTTCAAACTACTGTTCCCTATGCTGGAACATTCTATCCCACTTAGCCTTCTGATCTACGAGCAGAAGTTACTTCCTCAAATATGTCCTCCAGATTTTCCAGACTTGTATGGCTGTCCTGTTATATACCTTATGTTATTTGGCAACAAAATTAAAAAAAAAAAAAAAAAAAAAAAAAGCCCAAACCAACCAAACAAAAACAGGAGTGTTTTTAGATTTGTCCTTTGTGGCTCTTATTTCTAATTTGATATAGAATCTTGATGGGATGGGAAAGATTTATGATGGGAAAGACTCATGATATTAACTATTAGTTGCAGAAAAATGTGTTTATAGCAATATAAGAGTTCTTAATATACATATTCGCTCCAAAAAAAGACTACTTTGTTTTCTTTAAGTTAGTTCTTGTTCCTCTCAGTACACTGTTATACTCACTTCCCATAACACTTTATGCTTCACAACTTACCGTAGGTACTAAAATAATACATGATCATTAAAAAAATTTAGAAAAGAATAAAAATAATATCTCCAATTTTGTTCCTCAACCATCTATTTAGCTTTTCTGCATTTAACACAATGCAATTTCTTAATCATGAAAGTATTTGTTAGTTCTTCACTGGCAACATGAGGCAAGAAAATGAATGGAAGGAACAAGAGGATAGAACTGTGGACCCAGGTGATTAGGAGACAGAAGGTATGCTGCAGAGTCAATACTGATCACAGAAGAACATAAATTCTTATTTGGTCATTATGGAGGAAGATAGAAGGCTGAGATTCTAAACGAATTTTGTTTGCCCATTTTTAAAGAAAATGTTAAGGAGATTCTCATTTGCTAAATGTCTTTAGAAACAGACAAGAGAAACAGATGAGAACTATTAGATCAAATCGTGGTTATTGTACAAGATGTTCTATACCTAATAGATAAACAAGACGTGGAAGAATTACCAGGACCAGATGGCAGTTCTTATGTCCCGTCATATGTACCATTTTCCTCTCCAAAATAGAGATGAAGCACAAAAATGTGTCTGGGTTTAGTTTAATTGCAAGTAGCTGTGGAAAGAATAAATAAGTCAATTTCTAAGGCTGCCATCTTGTACCACTATTACATTTGGAAATAAAGACCCAATAGAAATGTCACCTTTTATCAAAATCTTCTGTAACTTTCATAACCACAAAATTCAGTCTAAAAATGAAATAAAGTATTCCCACACAGAACCAATACCTAATCATATAATGATCAAAATAAAGTAAGTATTTTGCAGTATATTTGCAATTAGACATAATGTCAATTTATAATATAAACACAGAGGAAATTTGTACTTTTTCTTCATTCTTAATATGAGATTATTCAATTCTAGTTCTGATATTTCCAGCCAGAAGGGATCTAGACAGCTGGTTGAGTGAATCATTCCAAACATTCTGAGAAACAGCCTGAGATTCATTTGTTCTTTGCTTATGGGGATATATTAATGAATCTTCAATCTTGCTCTCACTGTCCCCAATGGCCATAATGCATTTGTAGAAAAATCAGGTTTACATAGCAGAAAGGCTTCTGTCAATAGTATTAAACCTGCTGTTATTTATCTTCCTAGTCTTGGAATATTGAAGGGAGGGACAAAGAAGAAAAAAACAGTAAAGAAGGTTACATTTGATTAACAATAAAATACAGGATTCTCCTTTAGTTTTCTTTGTTTTGTTTTCTCTTTGTAATTGTTATTCACAATTGTGAAGTTGAATCCTAATGAGGAAGGCCATGATATTAGCCAACTGTTATGGAAACATGTGGTTATGGTAACTGAAGTAATTTGGACGCACATATTCACTCTTAATAATTATTTCTTCTCTTAAGAGATTGATGCTGCCTTTTTGCTTTGGTATGGCTGGCTACTCTGAATCATTTCTTAGTAGTAAGATTGTTATCTGAACTAACACTAGACAGCAGATGCCTTGATTGAAACACACAAACAAAAAATTGGGAGGCAGACAGAAGCAGGATTTCTTTTTTTTTTTTTTTTTTTTTTTTTTTTTTTGAGACGGAGTTTCGCTCTTGTTACCCAGGCTGGAGTGCAATGGCATGATCTCGGCTCACCGCAACCTCCACCTCCTGGGTTCAGGCAATTCTCCTGCCTCAGCCTCCTGAGTAGCTGGGATTACAGGCATGCGCCACCATGCCCAGCTAATTTTTTTGTATTTTTAGTAGAGACGGGGTTTCACCATGTTGACCAGGTTGGTCTCGATCTCTCGACCTTGTGATCCACCCGCCTCGGCCTCCCAAAGTGCTGGGATTACAGGCTTGAGCCACCGCGCCTGGCCAGAAGCAGGACTTCTAAAGCAGATCATACTTTGCCCAATGCTTAATCAAAGATAGCTACTGTTTTTATTTGGCCTGTGAGTGATTTTATGATTTACTAGGTTTTATGTTTTGAAACAGTAAGGAGTGTAAGATGAAAAGTTGAGGGGGAAGAGCAGAAATAGTGGGTGAGCCTGGGAGGGTGAAAGCTCAAGAAAGGACTGGGAGATGGCAGGAGAAACTCTTACATTTTATCCTATCATACTGTTTTGTGAACTGTACCCCTGAAGTCGTGCAATGCAGAAACTACAGCGAAGGGGATTTCCCTTGGGGTCTTCACCATTCTATTTATCAAGAGCCAAGAAGAGCAAACAGATGTGGTGAGGAGTCCAGAGACTGTTGCATCTTCTTTTCTCTTTTGTTTTTGGCTTGAGCAAAGGACATGCTGAACTAGGGGTACACATATGATGCGACCTAAGGGAAACAGGGAGGAAAATACAAGCTAAAAATCAATACAGTCCAGTCCCACCCTATCCAGATCACTCTTAGTATAATTCCTAAATGCTTTCCTTAGTAGAGGCATTTATTCTAATTACAACCAAATGATGTTATGGTGTTAAGAGCAATTTTCTTTTGATAAATTGAAAGTCCCACTGCTTAATGTCTACTTTGCGGAGATTAAAGTGATAGGGCTGGGGTGGGAGGCAAATAGTGGAAAGACATAGAAACACTACATGTAACCACATCACCTTGTTACAATGGACAATCTGCTGAAGGAGCAATGATCATACTACATTCATTTAGTTTTCTTTCTGCAAGTTTCCCTCTGTCTCTTCCATTTTATGATCTTTGCCATTGCAAGTTTTTTTTTTTCTGTCCTTTTTTAAACAAAATAAAACAAAACATGTTGTGTCTTGCTCTGTTGCCTGGGCTAGAGTGTAGTGACATGATCACAGCTCACTGCAGCCTTGACTTCCCAGGCTTAAGCTGTCTTCTGGCCTCAGCCTCCAGAGGAGCTGGGATTATAGGTGTGAGCCACTGTGCCAGGCCTTGCTGTCCTTTTTAAATTGGGGCAAAAATTTCTCTTTTCCAGTCCTCAAATCTTCCATAGTGTTGCCTTTGTTATTGTCCTAAAATGAAGGTTAGATATTGCCACCGTCAAATACCTCAATGTTTCCATTCTGTTTATGGAAACAAGTGCAAATTACTTCATTATTGCAGCAAGACTCCAGTGACTTGGTTTCCCTTTAGCATGCCTCCCCCAACAACTCTCCATGAGTGCCATATTTCATATACATTGGGTCATTTATCATTCTCCAGAATACACATGAAAAATACTGTGCATGATAGTGTCAATCCTTCATTTTGGAATTCCCTTCTTTGTCCATCGAAGAGCCAAAGCATACCTCTATGCCTCTTCTTCTATCTCATGCCAACAGCTGGAATTAACTGCTCTTTGCATTTTCCTTGATAACATCGTGACTTGCATCTCAGTTGCAGCACTTGTCCATTCTTCACTGTATTGTGTCATTATACGTGAATCTATGTAGCTAATTTAAAGTTCCTTGGGATAAGGTTCTTACCTTATTCTTCTCCATATATCTACAATGTTTTCCATGTAATATTCCCATTGATAGTAGATAAAAGGCCAGATAACTAATTAGCAATTATATGTAAGTTTATGTCACAGAAAGTAAACGTAATTGGATATAAGGATCACATATCTTCATGGAGGTAAAATTTCCTCCCAGTGGGAATCATCAACATTTCATATGGGATAACAAATTTAAGTTAAATGAAAGTCTTCCTGAGGTGAACAGTCAGGCTTTCACTTAGGATGATGGACTATCAAGGGGTTGTGGGAACCTATTCCAGGATCCATGATCATGCCACATGAGCAGTCTTTCGGGGATGACTGCAGCAGAGGGTGTAGAGGTTAAGAACACGGGCTCTGTAGCCTGAGTTTAAATCCTGCATTCATGTCTTCCTAGCTTTGTGACATTGGGCACATTGCTTTACCTCTCTCTGGGGAACATTACTACTTACCTTAGGAATTACGGTAAAATAACTATATGCACAAATTGCTTTCCATAGGGCTTGATGCAGAATAAGAGTTGCCATTTATTAAATAGCTGGTGATATTTTTTTTATTTTTTGGTCTGAGAACGATCAAACTAATCTGAGTAAAGATTTAAGGCTTTTACATCTTGAATACATCTTCATTCATTCAATACATACATTCAAAAAAGTATAATGATTGAAAACATATGATTTTACTTTCTCCATGGTCAGTTTGACCTAAGTATTTTTAAATAAAACAAATTTATCAACTCTACATGTAGAGGTAGAACAGAAATTCTAGTGCATAAAAAACAACAGATTCAAGTCTGAATAGTCAAGAGTCTTCAAAAGAAAAAATACATGAACACACATACATGACTATTAAAAATAGGCTTTTCAAGTAAAATAACAAGAGGTAATTTAACTTTTTTACCAGTTATGTCGGAGAATAAAGCATATAATTGTACTGTTTGGGCTGAGCTGTCAATTTCCTACCCTTCTGATTTACCCCTCAAATTCCATATCAACAATCACTTAACTGAGTACCCGCTCTGCATTCAGAGCTTTAGGCACACACATCAAAGGAGAATATTCCTGCCTAAACCCTACTATCTATTAGAAACACATCTTTGAGTAAAAAAAAGCACTTGTTTTTCAATAAAGTTATCTTTACTCACAATTCACAATGCTTTAAATAGAAAGCTTCCTTTCCACAAATATGGGATGAAGCTTTCATACATAAATCCATTTTATATGTTTTGATGAAGAAGCAACTTAATTACACGTTCAAAGAAAAGAACTGCAAACACATGACTTCAGTAATTAGGGCTCAAATATTATGAGCCATTTAGAAATAATGCCGCCTTACATTTTCAATGACACTTAACTAGTTTACTCATTTACATAATTTTTTACATCAATTTTTACATTTAGTCATCATGACTTCCCTGTAAAGCAAGTACATTTACTCCCATTTTATTAATGGGCGGGCTGCTGCTTAGAGATAAGCCATACTATTTGCCAACAAATCACATTTAGAACAATTATTTAAACAAGAGAGCCAGGAATGAAAATCTGGTCAAGAGCCTGTGAGGAGAATTCCATAGTTTGGAGTCCTACCCTACTGTCTCTTGCTTCTAGTTCTGCACCTTAAAACTCCAAATAAAAATACAGTTTCACCTAGTAGGGGCTGATTATCCAAAGAGTTAGAAGAGTAGATAAAATATTTCATATACTCTACTTAAAAGTCCTTCAGTAACACAGAATTTAATATGCTTTCTACAATATACAAACTAAAGATATTTTAAATTTATGTGACACACAATGCGTTTTATCTCTTTGTAGTATCTCAATATTATCTCAACAGAAGGAATAACAAATCAAGTTGAATCTGTTTTTTGTCAAAGCTTGGATGTTGGTTCTAGTATCTTCTACTACTAGTATATTTATTCCACTCTTGTTTTTTAAACATGGAGTTAAAACGTGAAACTAAGAAGTTTTTGCCTTCTATGCTAGTTAATAGAAATGTCTAGTTAATAGAATGCTAAGTAAGCCTGGTTTTGCCTTATTTGATTCACAACAATTTTTAGAAATATGGAGGGAAAATGATGACTTAAGCAAACTGCCTGGTAACACTGCATTCACATTATTCCTACATGACCACATTTGGCTTCTAAATAAATCAAGAAAATAAAAGAAATTTAGAGTCCATGTGGTCTACCCTCTTCTTACATTTGAGGAGAGTTGCATGCAAAAAGGATAAACAATTTATTAAAGACCTAAGAACAAGTTTGCTCTATTCCAAACTATTTTGAACTGTTTGGAAGTTGAGGATGGCCCTTTTATTCCAATCATGTATTTTATATGCTGCACATACAATAGGGTGTAACAGTGGTAGAGGTCAGCAATACTTTTAAATAGCAAGGTTAGGAAGTTCTCTTTCAGTAAGGGGAATCCTCAGATTAAATGAAATACTTCCTATATGGCAGTGGTTTGACCTTATCAGTGTGTCTATTTTAAATGATATGTTCCTCACAGTTTCAAAACATTCATAAAGGTCCATACTTTGCATTTTTTATTATTTATAGTCTTTTCATTGATTTATGTTTATGATTATTATCTTATTTGAAGGTTTTGAACTTTTGATTATGAAGTGATTGGTTTTAAGGTATTATCTTAACCACTTGATTGTCTAGTTTACTCCTCTAATTTTTAAATCAAATATATTTTACTATTTATTTCAACCTTCACATATTTGGACAAGAGAACTAAAAGAAAACAAAACTCAAAATAAAATCTCTTTATTCTGATAGCAAAAATTTGGTTGATAAGAACAGTAGCCATTGCCAATATGATACTTACATTTTACCTTCTGTAAATTATACTTAAACAAATTATGTCCATTCACTATTGCAACATACAAATAAAATTGATTTAAAGAGAAATGACACATTTTATATTAGTCCTTTCTATTGGGCTAAGGAGGTGATATCTATAGCCATTGTCAGTAGTGGATACCAATAGAAAACATGATTAGTTAAGGTCAGGATTGTGTAATCAGGAATTAGATGTTTGCATACCTCAAGGACATTCTTATATTGAAGTGAATTGGTTTGGTCAAATAATATATAGACCACTAGGCTTCACTTTAAAAGTAATTATTTACTGTTTCAAAGCCAGCACACATCAAGATAACATTTGAAATCTTAAACAGCCCTAATTTTTTAATATATGCAAAGTTTAAAATTTTTTTTATTAAATTGAACACAAAGGGAATGCTATTTCAAATGAATCTCTTTATAGTATTTCAGATTGGGAAATTATGTGAACACAGACATGGGACATTTCAATCAAAGGTTTAAATTTAATTCATTTCTATGTAGCATCCTTCAAATACTGTTTTTCAATGAAAGATAATGTAATGAGATAAAGCTTTTAAGAGATTGAGTAAAACTTACTCAAGCATCAAGACAGAATGGACTCAAGCCACTGGGTTTTGAGTTATAATCAACAATGTTGTCATTTAAAGTGGTAAAATGTAAATAAATTACTTGTACACAATCATAGGACAGGAAAAAGTAAAGATGAATTACAGGAATTGGACACACAGGGATAAGACTGAAAGTTCATTTGAAAGTAAATGAATAAACAAAATTCACCCAAATTCAATTTGGTCTTATTTGAAAAAAAACTTTAAAGGTACAAAAACAAAATAAATTGGGAGTTGCAGAACTGCTACAATGAGAACTTTTTTCCAGAAAATTCTGTAAACTATGATTTTTCTTTGACTGGGAAGACCTAACTATATTCTAATGGATGGATCCATTCTCATTCCATCATGAAGTGTCTATTAGGTGCCAGCAGTGTTTTGGCAAGGAGTGGGAGTGATATGTAGAGCAGTGAGCAAATGTTACGTCTTTATAAAGTTTACATTCTACTAAGGAAAACAAATAATTCATGAGAAAATTCATATTGTTTTCACTATGATTAAGGAGACAAAATATGGCAGATATTATATTACTAACTGGCAGAAGAGACTCTGAAGAGAAATTTTACTTTGAGTTATGATAATGAGTGATTTATATCTAATTAGTAAATAAAAATAAAATCCTTAGGCAAGTTATTTTTGTATATGTAGTGAAGAATTTAGAGACAAAGGAATAAATATCATAAATGAAATATTAAGGTTAGTAGGCAGATGAAGAGACCATGAAAATGATAGCAATGAAGAAAAAGAATTATTTCCCTGCTTTCTTTGCAGCCCAGAGTTCATATGTGTTCAGAATAGAAGTGGATAGTATTACTGAATTGCAGGAAGAATCTATATGAGCTCTGATAAATCCTTACATAATCTTGCTGAGTAGATCTGCACAAGTTTTCTACCCATTTCTCTTTATTTTCATACAGACCTTGGGTTTATATGCTCCCTCAACAAAATCTCAATTGTACTATAAAAGTACATGGGGTACTTTTTATGGGATATTGCTTCTTTTTCAACATGGTTTTGCATTTCTCCATTTTCCAGGGTAAATGCCACTCACAACTCCCTAACTATGACCACAGTAGCCCATCACAAGGAAAAGAGAAATGAATAGAGAAGATAAGTATGATTTCTCTAAGGATGTCTACATTCCTGTTTTAGTGATCCTTTTAGGTTAAAACAGCACAACTGGGTAGGAAAAAGTACAGGTAAAAAGCGATGGAGTACATAAAATGAAGGCTTCAGCAACTAGGCCAGAGATCCACCTTTCCCCTGAAAACAAATGTGAGGATAGAGCATAAGTAATTATCATGAAATGTCCTAGGGCTTTGCTTTCCTATTGTAAAGAACTGAAACAGGGTCAGGATTGACCACCTTTATTCACTCTCAGGAATTCTCTGGGAAATCTGCAACCAGGACTTCAGATTCTTTTATAATTTTACGTTTTTGTTTCCATGATTGGATATTAACTGGATGCAAGGAAAGCTCGTAAGGAGAATTGGTGAGTACTATATGGTAACATTCCCCTTGAGAGAGCAGAATCAAGCAACATTGCTCTTTTAAAACAAAGACTAATAATAATGTAGCATGGCCAAGGTGACATGTTTCTAATTTCAATATCTGCTAAATTAAAAACAAAAGGAACTGGTCTTTTGTGTGCCAGTAAACAGGTAAGAACTCTGTTCTCAGCGACGTGACTGACAACAGTGGCACCGAGACAGCGCAGGGGAATGAGGACTGACAGTTGAGTCTACTAAGGTTGAACTGAGGGAAAAGAGCTGAAGGTAAGAAAACAAGCTCTTGATTGAGGGATAAAGGTGAATCAAGAAGGCAAATTGGTTTTGTTTAGTTAAGAAGATTAATGAGATAAAGTCAGGAAGATGCTATAGTTTCATATGTACGTTAAGTAATTCTTATGTTAGAGATCAAAAAAGCAGTATTGCAGTACAAGCAAATGAACCTGGCGAGCAGTTCTCTGGAGAAAATTATGAGCTGTGTGTATTGCAATGATGATGGAGGAATTTAAAAAGTGCATTCAGTCTCCCAGTACTGAATTGCCCTCACCAGGCAATGTTTGTACTGGCATCCCACCATTTGTCAGTATCTGTTAATGACATTCTAGAATGGACCCACTTTTTTTTGTAGAATCTTCCTGGCTAGAAAAAGTGTTTGGGCCATTTTAACGACTATAGCTTTGAAGCCACTGATACAGTCAGAAAACTATCTACAAAGAGCAATGTAGCTAGGCCACATAAAAAACTGTTTTGGGTGTGTATTAAGCAGCATACAGAGTCTCTTGGATCAGTTAATGATAATTAGAAATTTTTTTCTCATTTATTTCCAACTTGGTCCTTATAATAAAATCACTTAGCTGCTACTGATTTCATAATCTAAGCTGTTTTTTGTAATTAATTAACAAATTAAGTCATTATTTTTTATTTTATTTTTGTGTAATTTCTTTTTTAAATTGTACTTTAGGTTCTGGAGTACATGTGCAGATCATGAAGGATTGTTGCATAGGTACATACATGGTAAGGTGGTTTGCTGCCTTCCTACCCCCATCACCTGTATCTGGTATTTCTCCCCACGTTATCCCTCCCCACCGTCCCCATCCCCCACTGTCCCTCCCCTGGTCCCCCCAACTGACAGCAGTGTGTGATGTTCCCCTCCCTGTATCCACGTGTTCTAATTGTTCAACACCCACCTACGAGTGAGAACATGTGGTGTTTGATTTTCTGTTCTTGTGTCAGTTTGCTGAGAATGATGGTTTCCAGATTCATTCATGTTCCTAAGAAGGACATGAACTCATCATTTTTTATGGCAGCATAGTATTCCATGGTGTATATGTGCCACATTTTCTTTATCAAGTCTATTGTTGATGGACATCTGGATTGGTTGCAGGTCTTTGCTATTGTAAACAGTGCCGCAATGAACATACATGTGCATGTGTCTTTATATACTCAGGAATATATAAATATATACTCCTGGGTATATACTCAGGAATGGATTGCTGGGTCAAATGGAATTTCTATTTCTAGGTCCTTGAGGAATCGCCACACTGTCTTCCACAATGGTTGCACTAATTTGTACTCCCACCAACAGTGTAAAAGTGTTCCTATTTCTCCACATCCTCTCCGACATCTGTTGTCTCCAGATTTTTTAATGATCACCATTCTAACTGGTGTGACATGGTATCTCAATGTGGTTTTGATTTGCATTTCTCTGATGACCAGTGATGATGAGCATTTTTACATATGTTTGCTGGCCTCATAGATGTCTTCTTTTGTAAAGTGTCTATTCATATCCTTCACCCACTTTTGAATGGGCTTATTGTTTTTTTTTCTTGTAAATCTGTTTTAGTTCTTTGTAGATTCTGGATATTAGCCTTTTGTCAGATGGTAGATTGCATATGTTTTTTCCCATTTTGTTGGTTGTCAGTTCACTTTAATGATTGTTTCATTTGCTGTACAGAAGCTCTGAAGTTTAATTAGATCCCATTTGTGTATTTTGGCTTTTGTTGCCATTGCTTTTGGTGTTTTATCCATGAAGTCCTTTCCTATGCCTATGTCCTGAATGGTTTTGCCTAGGTTTTCTTCTAGGGTTTTTATGGTCTTAGGTCTTATGTTTAGATCTTTAATCCATCTGGAGTTAATTTTAGTCTAAGGTGACAGGAAGAGGTCCAGTTTCTGCTTCTGCACACTGCTAGCCAGTTTTCCCAACACCATTTATTAAACAGGGAATCCTTTCCCCATTGCTTGTTTTTCTCATGTTTGTCAAAGATCAGATGGTTGTAGATGTGTGGTGTTGCTTCTAAGGCCTCTGTTCTGTTCCATTGGTCTATATCTCTGTTCTGGTACCAGTACCATGCTGTTTTGATTACTGTAGGCTTTGTAATATAGCTTAAACTCAGGCAGTATGATGCCTCCAGCTTTGATCTTTTTGCTTAGGATTGTTTTGGCTATGCCGGGTCTCTTTTGGTTCCATATGAAGTTTGAAGTATTTTTTTCCAGTCCTGCAAAGAAGGTCATTGGAAGCTTGATGCAGATAGTGTTAAATCTATAAATTACTTTGGGCAGTATGGCCATTTTCACGATGTCGATTATTCCCAACCATGAGCATGGAATGTTGTTCTATCTGTTTGTGTCCTCTCTTATTACATTAGCAGTAGTTTGTAATTCTCCTTGAAGAGGTCCTTTACATCCTTTGTTAGTTGTATTTCTAGGAATTTTATTCTTTTTGTAGCTATTGTGAATCGGAGTTCACTTTTGATTTGGCTCTCTGTTGGTCTATTATTGGTGTATAGAAATGCTTGTGATTTCTGCACATTGATTTTGTATTCTGAGACTTTGCTGAATTTGCTTATCAGTTTCAGGAGATTTTGGGCTGAGACAATGGGTTCTTCTATATATACAATCATGTCATCTGCAAATAGAGACAATTTGGCCTCCTCATTTCCTAATTGAATACCCTTTATTTCTTTGTCTTGCCTGATTGATCTGGCTAGAACTTCCAATACTATATTGAATAGGAGTGGTGAGAGAGGGCATCCTTGTTTTGTGCCAGATTTCAAAGGGAATGCTTCCAGTTTTTGCCCATTCAGTATGATATTGGCTGTGGGTTTGTCATAAATAGCTTTTATTATTTAGTGATATGTTCCATCAATACGTAGTTTATTGAGGGTTTTTAGCATAAAGGGCTGTTGAATTTTGTCAAAGGCCTTCTCTGCATCTATTGAGATAATCCTGTGGTTTTTGTCTTTGGTTCTGCTTATGAGATGGATTACATTTATAGACTTGCATATGTTGAATCAGTCTTGCATCCCTGGGATGAAGCCTCAGCCAAAGTCTTAATTGAAAAGTAACTAACTTGCCCTTAATGTTACTTAAGCATAGGGTCTCTACTTTAAGAGGCTGGTGTTACCTTGTCCCTGTGGAACTTTTGAAACATATGTAGCCTCATTTGCTGGAAGAAATACGGTAATTTTAAACTCCTCCCAGTGACTTTATTTTGCTTCTCTCTCATGGCCACATCCATATCATTCCTCTGTAACATAGAATCTAAGTCAAAAGGGTCTGTGCCCCATGCACATTTCAGCTTCAAGGACAGTGCCTTGGCATTCCACTTCCTTATCCCAATGAGATTGCCACTCACAAGTGCCTCTTACGTAGAAATTTGTGATACACCATTTGGTTAAGTAACATTCGGAATAAGTTAAAATTCTGTTCAGAACCTCCTGCTCCAGAAAAACATGCTATGGTTATAAAATCACAGAGATTTTATGGTCATAAAAATGGAGACAAATACTCAAAATTAATTTCATTTACTCCAAAGGCATTATTTGTAAGATTTCTTCAGTGTCTAACCCTCTTTATAGCATTATTCTCTTACCGTAACATATAAATATGTAGTGGGCTCATTTTAACTGCTTCTCAGAAACTGAGTATCACTTAGCAGTAAGAAAAAAAAAATACAGTATCAATACCACCAAAGAGACAAAAAGAAAACACAAGAAAAAATAACTCAAGTGAAGAGCTGAAGGAATGGGAGGTATTTCTGTCTCTCTGTCATCTTGCTTGCTTCCTTCCAACAAGGCAACTGAAGAAACCTGCCAGAGATTCACTGCAAAGGGAAGCTTTCTAGATGAGGAGCCACTTCAAATTGACACGAGACTGTTTTATCTGCCAGTCAAAGCATGAGGTGAACAGTGATATGGCAACAATGTCACTGAAATTATACTCCTTTGTTACACGTACATAAATATTTTATTTCTTTTTTCAAATTATTTTCTTATATAGATACCTTCCTAGTTATAAAATTGTATATTTTTCTAGTTGCTCCCAGATCATAATAAGTATCCAAATCTTCCATGACTCATTGACAAATTCTTTCCTAATTCAAAAGAAAAATACTGTAGTTAAAGGTGACAGTTTGTATTATATGCAGTGAGCAAGTGCAACAACTTTTTAACCATCTCTGGATGATGTGACAGAAGGAATGTTTGTAGTAAAGGGAAGACGAAAAGCTCCAATTTTAAACCTGATGAACTTTATATTGTATGAAGCTGATTCAGGGTCATTTGGGCTTCTGATAGCTGAGATAAAAACTCAGTTTTATTACACATATATGAAGAAATGAAGAAGACTGTGTACCAATGTTTGTTGACTCTGTAACAATAGTATGACTCAGGAAAAGGAAGACTCTTTACATACTAAAAGGAATTCAAAGCTAGAGAAAAGTGAAATATTTATCATAACAATACCGAAGGCACAAGGTAATTTTAAATATGCCCATGAACAAGCTGCTTCAAACAGTATATCTAAACAATACATCAGAAGATGACAGAGTGATTGAAAGGAATAAAATCTATAAAAGCATTAAAGATAGCATAATCAACCAAAAGACTTACTTTCTTTGATTTTTTTTCCTTGAGATAGGAAAAGATCGTTATCATTATGCTTGCCATTTGTTGAACACTTCCTGTATGCAAAGAAGAGTGCTAGTGAATACCATTTATTACTCTCTACAAAGGAAATAAGACATCTTGCTCCCAGCTTTCACAGAGTAGCTTTAATAGGGTTGTCAGGACAAAGTCAAAGTCATCATAGGAAAAACTTAAATGAAGTGAAGTAAATCAATATATGGTTGATTCCTGTGCATTTGTGTGAAATGGGGTGAAGTTTGCCCATTCATATTGCATCTAAAGGTGAGAATTATACCTGCCTCATCTACAAAGAAAGGAAACAAAACACAATCTCATAAATCTATTAATTAAACATATGTTTTGTGGTATCTACTATATGTTTAACTTTGTGTAAAATCTATTCCAGTCTTCAAAACTTTACATCCAATTGAGAAGAAAAACTCAAAGACCAATTAAATAGCAATCCAACACAAATAGGTACCTAATCAATGTTGAAAGAAGTTTAGCATTGAGAGGGAGGCTCTATCTTTGGGGGTATGGGTAAGAGTTAAAATAAGATTACAGTACTCTGTCATCTACTGGGTGTTTTTAACATCTACTCTTTGGAAGATTTTGAGCTTTATGAGGTGCAGATTGGCTTTTATTATGAGATTTTTTTCCTAAAAAGAATGAAATATTTGTTATACTATTATGGTATTGAAACTATGAGGCAGTTTCACATACTTCCAGAAACAAGCTGCTTCAAAGTGGGAAAGAGAAAAACAGGAGTGGATGAGAATATTTGTTGTCAACAGAGAGACAAGGGCATTTAGTAAAGAATACATAATAATGGGTTTCTGCTATGTACTTAGAACAAACGCTCTTGCTCCCCAAAATGACTCTTCTCACTGGCCATCACAGTCTCTTACATATTTCCCCACGTGTTGTAACCATCATCATGTTTTTACCCCTATGGCTACTTTCCCATTTTACATCACAGAAGTCTACCATTTATCCTTGGGGACTTGTCTGCAAGAAACGAAATATTGCATCTGTCATTAGAAATTTCTGCTGCAATATATTACCCTTGAATTACTTCTCTAATTGTTCTAGTTTCATTTCCCCAAACACACTGCGATTAGTAAAGGATAGAGAACAAGTCTACCTCATGGTATCCCCACAAAACTTCATTTGGTGCTAGTATACAAAAGAAACATACAAATTGATTGAATGGATGATAACTGAACAGAAATTGGTGAAACAAATGTTAGCCTAGACTTCCTTCAAGATTCTTAAAACTGTAACATAGCATACATATCTTTATCTTTACCAAAAGTTCAAGTTAAGATTACAGCTGGAAAACTTAGAGGCATCCTCTGGGCTTTTTCCTAAACCATTGAAATTTCCATAGGAATCTACAGCAAAATGCAATACTCCATCTCCATGTTTTGTTTTCCATCGGTATGACCATTATGTGGCTTTGCTGGTGGAAAGCTATTTCTTTTCGGCTTTTTTATTTTTATGTGGGGGTTAATAATTTTAATAAACATAGAAAGAATAGTTCAGCAAAGGGCAATGAAAAGGGTGGAAAAAGATGGCATTTTGATTATATGCCCAGAGGAGGAAACAAAGCAATGGAACATTTTTATTTCAACTGTCAATTCTCTGATAAGATTAAGAGTTTTTTGAATTGTATAGTTTGAAGAAAAATACAAAAGAACTTTTCTAGACTACAAGCTATTATGTCTGTATGGTCTAGAACTAAGTGTCAATGATGGGTGTGTAACCCCACATAACAGCATTACTGTCTTTAACTTGTAAAATTGATTGTGGGCTTCATTACTTAAACCAGTCCCTGACTCTCTTATTACTATTCGTGCTCATCTTTTATTTTTTTTTTTATTTACCTAAATGTGTAGGCCATCTACCTCCCTTGCTAGATTTAAAATTACTTTTCTTAAAGGTCTCAACATTGTGAGGTGGAGGCTTATTATAAGCAGCTGGAGAGGACAATCTAACAAAAGGAATGAGGTGTTTCAAGTTCATCAAGACAGAGACGCAAAGTCTCTTTGTAAAGAGACTTTGTATACAACACTCTGTACAAACATTTACCACAAATACAATCATAATGTCTTAATAACTTTTTAACTAACATTATTTTGTATTCATTAGATATTTGAGTTGTTTCACAACCATTTTAAGAATGGTGAAAATTTCTAGATAGTGCAGAAAACATTGTTTTACAATCACTGTGGTTTCCCTTAAAGGGTATTCAAAAGAGGAGGAAGGGATTAAGTATCTTAATACATACAGGATTAAAACAGTTTACATTTGAATTAAATGTGATACATGGATATGGCACACACAGCTACAATGCAGAATATGACAGATTTGAGATTAAAAGTATCTAAAGTGATATCAAATCCCTTCACCTCCTATTTTGCCTCTATTCCTCTCTTCAATGTGCGTGGAAGACATGTTTCAGCATTTCACATCAGGACATGCACTACTTCCAAATCAATGTCACCTAGATGTCATTATCCAACTAATTTCCATCCAATATGTAATCCAGATGCTCTTTTCAACACCCATTTCACTGTACAGTTAAACCTCAGTAAATTATTTCTTCCTCCACTAGGCATTTATGGCTTTGTAACATGTATACACACACCTTCCTTAGCCAAGCTGTACAGACATAATTCTTTCAAAGTTTTCCCATAAGTCAGCTTCTTTTCCCTAATCAATTGTGAAACTCTTCTTTGGACTCCTTCCAATCTGTCTACTTATTTTTGGTAGTCAGACAAACCAAACAGAATGGGGCATTCTAGAAGAGGTCTCATGAATGTCATTGAGAGTGGAACTGTCACCCTCTATTCCATGATGAAATGCTCTAAATAAACTGCATCCAAAAATAACATTAGTCTTTTGGGTGTCACATTGCACTAAAAATGTGCAGTCTTTTCCTGTTTTCAGTCTTATATCTCCAGATGTCTCCCCATTATTTCTGGGATATGTCCTCATCCATTCAGGGATTAAGAGAGTATGATTTTTCAATGTTCCTCATAAGCATGACTAATTTGTCCTCTTAAGTTTTAAATTTTGTTTTCCCTCCCTCCCTCCCTCCTTCCCTCCCTCCCTTTCTTCTTTCCTTCTTTCCCTTCCTTCCTTCCTTTCCTCCCACCCTCCCTCCTTTCTTCTTCCTTTCCTTTATCCCTTCCTTTCTTGCTTGCTTGACAGGGTCTCATTCTGTCACTCAGCCAGGAGTTCAGTGGCATGATTACAGCAGGTTATATTTAAGTCATCCTCCTACCTCAACCTTCTGAGTGGCTAGGACTACAGGTGTTTGTCATCTCAGTGGGCTAATTTTTGTTTTTAATATCTTGCTGAGACAGGGTCTTGCTGTGTTGCACAGGCTGGTCTTGAACTCCTGTGCTCAAATAATCCTCCCGCCTGATCCTCCCAAAGTGTTGGGATTACCAGTTTTAGCCACTGTACCCAGTGTAAATCTTGTTTTCTTTTACATAATAACTTAATCTCTGTGATTTTTCTCATGTGTGCATGTACCTCTGAGCATTCCCCAGGGGCTTTTCCACAAACACACCTATTTCTTACTATCTCCATTGCTTAAATATTTTTGACAAGAATTCAACAGTTTTCTTTGATCTTTTTCAGTTCAGTTCAATGAATATCTATCAGATTCTTACAATGCCATATACTGTATTAAACACTAGAGACACGGCAATGAATACATGATTTCCACAGGAGAGACAATCATGCAAATGTAATTTGAATATCACTTAAGTCCTTTGTGGGCATTTGGAGCATAGAAAGGGGGTTTGGCTTGCTTATAATCTAAAAAGCACCATGCATTTTTAAGTTTATTGTGCACACACTGGCTTTATGACTGTCTTTGAATGACACAATTAATGCTTCCTTGCCCCTTTGCCTGGAAACAAGGAATTAAGTCCCCCAAACAAGGAGGTATTGCAGCCTACGTCCTGGGTCAGCATTGCCAGGTGTGAGAACAGTCACAGATTGGCCTGTGCACTGGTTTTAGGTAAGCAACTCTGCTTACAGAACTCTGGAGAAATAGAACCTCCCTCCAGTAACTCCAAACATACTTGTGTGCAATTCCTAACACTGATCATTTTCCCTGTTTCAGTTGTTCCATCTTCTGTTTCACCTTTGTTCATTCCACATTTAAATTTAAAATTGTACCCTCACTGAATTTTTTTTTTTAAGTTCTTCTTTGGAAAGACAGCTTAACAGTAAAGAAATGAAAATATGACAGGAGAAGAAACTTGAATTTCTACCCAGGTCCTGGCATTCTTATCCAACACAGCATTATTCTCAATGAGCCTTGTCTTTGCTTTGAAACCACCAAGGTGCAAATATAGCTCAAAAGGAAAAAAAAAAAAAATCACCCAATCTCTCCATGACTCAGTTTCTTTGTTTGCAAAATGGTAGTTAAAAATAGTGTTTCTGTTGGAGTTTGTTGTGAAGATTAAAGGTGTGATGGAAAGCTTCACTGAGCACCTGGCCCACATCAAATGCTCCATAAATATCATCTGTTAGTATTTTGCTGTCTTGACTTTTTCATGATTGTTTCAGCTTGCTTTGCTAGCATGAGAGTGGCACCTCTGAAAGGTAAGCAAACCTCTTTTCACTATCTTTCGAATAAAAGTTCATTAATGTGTACCTATCATTCACCGTGGCAAACAAACTTCGTATTATAGTTTTCAGGACATCAGTGACCTTGTTTACCAAGTGTGAATTTCCCAGTATCTTCCCTCTAGAGTCAGGAAAACACTGAACAGCAGGTAGAGAGGTGCTACTTTGGCAAAGGAGCTGACGTTGTTTGAGCTACTTCCTTTGACCTCCTTTCCCCTACCACTATGCTCCTTTGACCCATTCCCCAAGGCTTCTCTTCTTTACCATTTTTTAACTTCTATCTCCTTCCCAAATCTAAAGGCATAAATGCCAATAAACTTTGCATTTCAGAGTTGACATGAGCTGATAAATGTTATACTGCAGTTTTCTCTAACCTAGATTGAAAACCTCTAAATCAGAGACTGTGCTGTCACACACTGCCTGTCCTGCATCACATAAATCATTGACAGATAAATCCTCATAACGATACTGCCAACCAACCCCGTGTCACGCTGCCTGGTCCTCCTTCTTTCGAACTGTGTCCATTTTGTCTCAATCAGCTTCTAATCCCATGCTAATACTTAAATGAAAATGAATTAATTTAAAAACTATAAAACTTGCAACATAGCCTACCGTGTGACATAGTCTACTTCTAAAATAGAGGTATACTATTTCTTACATTTATTGCTACAAGAACTTATTTCCAAAGAACTTTATCCAGTATGTTTAGACTGGCTTGATAAAATTGTTGTCTTCTGTCATTCATGTTCTCATCACATCCAAAAGAAATTTATATTTGGCCTTGTCCACCCTTTCATCTATTCACCTATTCACCGGATGTTAATAATTGGCATTACATTTTCCTATTCTCTGGTCTCCTGGATTTATTATCATAACTCCCTTTTCCTGTGTGTGATATCTTAATTTAAGCACTTCCATACATTCTACAAATAGCTTGTTAGTTGGCTTATACTATTGTCACATTTCCCATAACTTTTTTGAATATTCCATATTTTGATACTTTAAGAAGCTATTGCTTCTGGCACATTTTGTTTTTTTTTTTTTTTATTATTGTCAATTCTAACTTACAGTTATTCAAGCATATTAATATTTACCTGTCAGGTATCTTGACAGGTAAACATTTGTATATGGTACTGTCATCCACACACTATAACATATTAATAAAATATTTACCAGAGATGAATTATTATATACCACTAAAATATTTACCTGACAACAATTTCATAGTTCAACAATTTCTTGGTGAATTGGCTTTTACCTGAAAATTTTAGCCAATTAGCACGTTTGTAGAATTCATTTTTTATTCACTTAATTATAGAGCTATGTTCATTGCTGTGAGTTAAACGTACATTTCATTCAGTGATTAGCTGGTTGTTTGACTCTTTTCAAACAAACAAGAGAGAAGAAACAGCATATGATCTAAATATCTTGTTCTTTTGTAAAATATCAAATGATGACCTTGGAGAAGGAGATCTCAAAATAAACTTCTGAGTAAGTTGTGTAGGCATTTGTTGAGGTCTTTCTGAAACATTTCAGGAGTGAAAGGAAGAGAATTTTGTGCCAAATTTTATCAAAAGAAATTTTAAAATGGTATTATGAAGAATATAACCAGCCAAGGAATCAAGTCCAGAGCTTGTCATGGTCTTGTCACATGCAGGTATTTAAGAAACATCTTTTGTTGGAATATTGGAGGATAGGCGTTCATGCAACAGAAAGCAAAGACCTGGGCAGGGGAGCAGAATGGCAATATTAATAACAACTAATATTCATTAATTAACCATGTGCACCAGGCAAGTTAAGAGCTTCATATATACTATTTCATTTAATGCTTACATCGTCTCTAAAGGAGGTGATAATTAACCCTGCTTTGTAGATTAGAAAATAGGTTCACATGGATTTGTTAATTCCAAGAGCCAGAAAGTGGCAGAGCTCAAAATTTAACCCAAGCACTGTTGACTCGGAAACCAGCCCTCTCCACCAGTGTTTTCTTTCTCTCAGCACCACCAATAATCTACCTAGCAGATGGAGGAAATGTAGGTCAGGATTTGGGCAAAAGATTTGGTAATAGGTACAAAATATTTGTGGAAAAAAATAAAGCCTGGTATTTGTTAACCGAGTTCTCAAGTTCTCAAAGTCTTTTTTACAGTTTTTTCCCTTGTTGTTAATTTTTGAGGCCAGAATGTATCTTAATCCAAAGGTACAAATGAACAGTCTCAAAGGAAAGAGAGGAGTTACAAGCCTGACAGCAACTGCCAGAAGTTGTGTGGAAATAGTTTAGATGAATCAACAGCTACCGTTCAAGAGAAATAATATGATTTATAGATGATATGTTGTAAAGCAATTATTCAGCAATGAAAACGTGAAGTAGAGACAAAAGTATTCCTAATTTGAGCCATTGTAGGTGGCTACAAAGTTATGTACAGCTATTTTCTAAACCACTCTGCAAATAAAATGAAAATAGTACCTTGAGTTTCACTGAAAACTTGAGCTGAACAAGGTACAAAATATAGACACCAATCTCTTCCCAGTGGCTTCTATTTAGGTCTAACATAGTAGGGAATTTTGAGCCCTATTGTCAACAAGATGAAGGATTGTACAAAATGATAATCTGAATAATTAGAGGATGTCAAGTAAAAATCTCATATCCATCTCAAACTTTGGATGAATAACATTAGTTGCACCTCTGTTGCTGACTGCCTCTCACCTCGAATCCATGGGTATGCTGAGACTTGACATTAGGGCAATGCACAGGAAAGTGCTGTCCTGCACAGAGAGCAAACCCGATCTTGATGCTCCCTCAACAGAAGCTAGGTACAGATCCTGCTCACTTCCACACTGGCTCTCAATGTCTGGCTCCAATTATGCTGGCAATATTCACATCAAGAACTCTGTGTAAGCTGAAAAGAGTGCTGGAAACTAACCAAGGTTTAGCCAAGAGTGAAAGTATTTTTATCCTAGCCCTATGATGCAAATAACCCTTCTTAATAGTACAGACTTAGAATTAGGCTGCCAATCTAAAGTCTTTCATTTAGTTTTAATGATGCATCCCATTTTCTTCCACAGCTTAAGCTACTTGACATAATTTTCTAAATTCCATGACCTACAGTACCAGAATTATACTCTGTGGTTTTTGGGTGCTCAATAAATTACGTGCTATTATCAATATTCTAGAAGTTTGATACTGTGTTCCACATGGTGGCATATTTTTTCCCGGGATGTGGGGGAAATCTGGAGCAGTAATTGCATGTATTATTGTCACTGATAATAGCCATACAAATCAAAAACCATTCTGCAGAATTTTTCTTTCTTTTGGCCTATGTAGAATTCCAATTATGAAAAAGTTTTTAATCTCTGGAGGGGCAATACGTGTATGCATCTCTGCATATATAAAGAACCTAGAGAGCCAAAGTCCTTGAAATATTTAACATCTGTTCAGAAAACATTTCAAGGGTATTTAAGCTTAATGTCACCAATATTATTTCACATATACTATAAAAGTTTCAGCCTCAACATTTGCTTAACAGTTTTGAGCTGACCATCAGCTGCCCATTAATATAAGACCAGTGTACTAGCAATTGCTACCAGGTACAATATTATCAAAGAAGTTGCAGGAGGTTGTGGCCAGGCAGTCTATATCCAGGAAGAAGTACAATAAGGGCATTTAATGGAAAGCCATGAGAGGACAGAGAGGGGAGAAGCTGCAATTGGTAGAGAAAACGGAGAACAGTGAGGAAATTGAGAACAGAAATACAGTGAGGAGTAGAGATTTGTATCAGGAATACCGAATGGGGGTGGAGGGGGATAGGAGAGCCTTGTTATTTCACATATTTGGAGATGAACTCACAAGGAGAGTAGTGGCTGCCTTTGAAATGTGAGCTGTTTCTCTTCCTGCAACAAGGGAACCTCTATGTCTCCATTTCCTTTGCACCTGATCTGCCACTTCCATTGTCTTCCACATAATGTCACCTTCATCTCCAGACCTAAAGTACCCGGCAAAGCCTGAAAGGCACTCTTCCTGGACTCCTGCAAATATGTCATCTAATGAAGACATCTATTAATATGGGCACATTACGGCTCGCCATCTGGCTCTGCCTCTTGGACCCCTTTCCTCTCTATAGATCTGCACACACAGAGCACGCTGTGCCTAATCAATTATTTATCCATTTCCCTCACTGCTGCTAACAGACTAAGCCTCTGCTTTCTGCTGCAAGGCTGCTGAGGGCTGATGGCATTCATTTCAAGCCTAAGAACATATTTTTTCGATCAAAACCAAACATAAAGTCCTTGTATTTCCCTTGTTCTGTCCTTGGCTCTGTTCCCCTTGTTGCTTATTCTGTGGGACGTGGTATAATGCAGTATTCCACAATACAGGTTCTGAAAACAGACCCTCTGGATTTTAACCCTAACTTTTCCTCCAGTTTATGATCCTAGCAAGTTGGTTAATTTGTTTTTTGTTTTTGTTTTTCCCTTGTTTGTTTGTTTTGGTTTCCTCACCTGTGAAATCTGGATAATAATAGGATTGATTACTACTACAATGGGCGTGCTTTGAGTATTAAATAAATAGCTATATGTAAGGAGTTTAGACCCAGACCTGGCCCAGAGGATGCACTACATTATTATTTTGCTGTTATTATTTTCCCTTTTTAGCTGCCTAACACATTTCTGTGCTCATTCATCTTCATGTTCAACTCTACTTCTCTGAGTTTCTGTAACAAAAAGTCTCCATCTCCTTCATGTTATTTTTCCACACTTTTCAGCCTTTCTCTTTTAGACAGTAATAATATGTTGTTTCTCTAATTTGCTCTCATTTATTTCCCTATTTTTCCTTTCAACTTTACTCTTTCTTGCCCACTCGCCTTAACTCTCTGATAGTCTGCCTTTCTATCTCTTTTTATCACTGCAAAAACTTTTTTATAGGCACAAATCAAGAATGAGCTAATTTACCACAGTGAACATAATTCTCTTAAGATCCTGTAGTGTCAGGGTTTTTTGAAAAATATAAGGACTTAGTTCTCTTTCTAGATTATTAGAAAAACTTTACTATTCCATTCTGAAGTCCAGCTGGGATTTAGGGTTGGCATCTGGTTTCTCTCCAGTTGTGTTATTATGAAGCAGTCTCCTTATGAAAACCCGACAGTAACAGTGAGACGAGCCTTCCCACTGCAGGCTTCTCTTCCTCTCTTTTTCCCTTCCCAGCAGCAATTTTATAAGAATACCATTTTTAGTGAAATATATAGAATACTTGTTTTAATGTCAAATGTCTTATTCACCACATTAAAAAATATTGGCCAAGTTCCATCACAGAAATCAAATTATTTTGACTTGGTGTTTCTCTGGATCTCTCAATGTCCACTGGCCCAACTATTTATCTGATTGGAAAGGAACAGCAGAAAACCTGAACTCTGCTTTTTGAATGGTAGCCTGGCCTGGCCTGGCCTGAATTTATTCATGTGAGAATTATCCAAACTGTTTTTTTAAGAAAAGATTCTCCAACAAATGACTTTACAGTTCATTTATACATTTGCTTAATTTATCATTCACTTATTCACTCTGGTATATATTGAGATTCTCCTTGAGCATGGAAGAAGACGTGCCAGAAAGAGGTATACCTCTCTCCCTGGCTCCCTCACTCAGCTTACATGGACAGGCTTGATTTTAAGAGATACCAAACACCAGGGGCAATATTCTCAGCCTGGCAGAATAACTACAGGGAAGAGAGCGGTGATGCCAAGATGCAAATATCTGCTGAGCCCTGTTCCTAAGGGCATGTTGCTCTACTTGTGGTTAATGAGGATGGGGGTACGGGCCTGTGCTTAAGTGAATGGCTGGCTGTACGTGTTTTTGCAAAATGACAAGATGAGGGAAAATGAATACTTATGCCATCTTTGATTGTTTTAAATTTTCCACCAAACTGCCTGCCTGTGCTTTAATATTGTCATTAATAATACAAATTAGAATAATGTAATTAAATGCCCTTGGGCATCACCTGAGCCTTTCTGTACAACTGTGATGCCTTGGGGCTCCCTGATCCTAATGGTCTCATGGCTGGCTAGCACTTTATGAACATACCCAGGTTGACTCTTTTATTTCTTGCCTGAAACCACCTCTGTGCTACAGCATTTTTGGCTCTGGCTACAATTAGATTCACACTTTACTGTACTGTAAAAATCTCATTTGATGATCCATATCCATATTCTATAAAACTTGGTTTCAGCTGAGGCAAGAGAAGCCCTTCACCCATGGCATACAAGGCAACATCCAGGGCAGAGGATTTTGACTTTTCTGTGTCTGATGAGGCCATCAGTGATATTAATGTCTGCATGCATTAGAAGTGCTACAGCCATATTATATATTGCAGGATCACTGAAGCTGATTTGAATAGAGGATAAAAATGACATTCACTTCACACACTGAGGCCACATGTTTTACAAGTCTCCTCTTCCTAGACTCCAAGAGCATGACTGAATTTTTTACATACTCAGGGAAAAATAAAAGAGAGAAATTAATTAAGAAAAAAATTAAAGGTCTGGGCAGGGAGGACAGATCAAACCTTCAGAGAAAGCTTGAGAAATAGTTTATAAGAAGTAGACATATTACTAAGATTGAAAAAGCAGAGTAAAAACTGAAATAGATGAGAGACAAATCATAAAATGCATAGTATTGAAAAGGCTGAAAAATAAATCTAATCCAAAGGGATTGTGGAATACCATTTTGAAAATTCTGCAGTGCAGTCTGACACGGATATTGAAGTGAGAGAATCTTTTCTAACTTTTCCTACCCTCTTTCCACACCCTTCAGGGGTGACTTTCCAGGCTCAAGGTTACTTACGCCCTTCTCTCTTTATTCCACTTTCTTTGCTCTCCCTGTGCAATAATCTAGAGACTGAGACTAATGCTCTGTGTGACTTTCCTTGGCCAGGAGAGAGGGACTGCAGAATGATGACTGCTTTTGGCAGAGGCCCAGAGTGGAAAATTTATTTACTGCCTTGTCGATGTCTAGTGAGATGGGCTGCTGCCTTTCCACATCTATTACAAAGTGCTCATATGGCTGGAGCAGAAACTTATAAAGGGCTTCTTTGTTAGCTTAGATGAAAATCCTAAAATACACAGGACAAGGAGTCATTATGTAGGGCAAATCTGGGGATGTGCCAGTGGGAAAATGGCAAGGAGAAAGGAATCTACCACACCCCTGTTCTTCAGGGTATCCTGGATTTGAACCTTCGTTTAATGATGAAATCAAAATTAAAAATAGATATTTGCTTGTATAATATTTTAAAGCAAAATAAACATTTAAATAATGACTTTTATTTTAGCTCTGGTGAAGTGATACTGCAAAATAATATTTATTTAGAGACTTTCACCTTCAGCCCTAATTTTTTAAAGCTGATGAGAGTTTGTGATTCATCAAGAACTTTAAAAATTAAGGATCATTACTTTTACTAATTTAAATTCAAATTACCTAGGATACTCAATTAATCAATCTTCAAACAATATTAAAACAGTCAAGACTTGTCACTCTCTTGTCTCTGATGGAAGACGATTCAGATTCCAGCCAAACTAATGAACCACTCTGAAGGAAGATAACTTAATATATTCTACTAGCATTGTTCACTTGGCCTTCCCCTGCCCCCCACTATTTTTTTTTTTTTTTTCAACAAAGAAGAGACATATGCCTGTGCTGAAATCGCTGTTGCCATCTTACTCTCCCGTCTGGCTGTCACATGGCTAATTGTCCTAAAACAGCTGGATGAGGCAATAGCATCTTTAACGGCTCAACTTAAATACGGTCAGGCAGATTGAGTACAACTCTATGCCCTCTCCCCAAAAAGCAAAACATCTTCTAAGAAATGTGTGTCTCATAAATTGATAGCCCTTAAATCTTTTGTTTTCAAATCGATATCTGTGCTTTTTATATTCCTATGTAACAGTTTTAGATTCTTTCAGAGATGCCCTATAACCTGCCTTTCTAGAAAAAGAGGAAAAATATTGTTTTAGTCAGGATTCTGTGCATTCTACTTAATGGCTGGAACTAGGAATGTGATAAACCTTGTGATCATATTTATCTAGAATTATATAATCTCTACATTCACCTAGTCTTTTTATCATCTTCTTGGAAAAGGCTAATAGATGTTTGTGAGATATCAACTTCAAAAAGTTGAGAGGGGCAATTAGTGAATGAATGGTAATGTCCATTTACTGGTTAGGAAGAATATTCTAATAGAGCATCCAAACCCCTTTCATTCTTAATGAAGGTTGCTTAGTATATAAGTCTCAATCTATAATATGCTTATTTTCTACAGTGGGTGTGAGAAATACAGATTGGCTCTTCTCTCAGAGTTAAGCAGTTCATTGTCTAAATCAAGACTTATGGAAGTACAGGCTGTTATACTAGGTTCTAAAACTGCCTTTGTTAATTATATTCATATAAATGTTCAATCCCTTTTTAGAGTCTTCCTAAATTACCTGCTTAATATTGTCCAGCATCAGTGATTTTCATAGGTTAATTATTCCCTACATAAAAGAGCACAAGCTTTGTCCAGTCAAAATTTGTTACCTTGTCGTTTGATTAACTTTCTTCCTCTGGTTCAAAGAAACAGAATAAGGTCAAGAGTCACCAGCCACCTAACAACAATATCCCAGACTCATAGAGCATCACAAACACTAGCTTCACATATCCATAAACACGGGGCTTTCTGATTGGGGAGACATAAATGGAAAGGCAGAGTAGTCACCAATTTCGCTCCTACCCTGTGTCCTTCCATTTATTTGACCTCAGTACCTCTTGCCCTATAATGTGCGAGGTAACACAGAAGAATATATTTCATTTGGCTGAAGAATCAGAACAGGAGAGAAGGTCAGGAGTGGGAAAATGACAGGTTTTACATTTAGATAAAGACAGGCATCTTCCAACTTGCAGAGATCCCTGTGGTAAAATATCTTCTTATACCATTTCCTTTTCTCCGACCCTACATGGATACCTAGAAGTGGAGAAATTCTCTTGCTTTAAACATTTCATCTGTGAATGTGGTCCCTCAGTTCACAAGATATCTATTTCATTCACCTGCAAAGACCCTCTCTAATACCAATTCCCAGGATCATGGAACACCAGTTTTATCTATTTTATCTTCTATATTTTCTTTAATTCTCTAATGTTCCTTTATTGTTCTAGTTTTAAAAGCTCCTTGAAGTTATGAATGAATTATTGTTTTTTGAAACATAGGTGCTTAACAAATAACTGTGGAAATAAATTGCCAGGTTAAGTCTCCCTAACTCAAGACAAACATATTTAACCACATGTTTGTTATTGCCACATGATTGACTCATAGATATATTCAATTAAAATGTCTAAAAGGGAACTCTTGATTTCATTCCAAACTAGTCTCCTACTCAAATCTTACTGCCTTGGAAGAAGACATCACCACACACTGAATTACTTAAGCTAGAAAACTTGGAGATACCCTGTTTTCTTCCCTTTTTCTCACCTGCCACATCCTATTTATCATAATTGCTTTTGGTTTTAGCTCTAATATATTGTATTAAATCCATCTACATCTTTTAATTCTGAATGCTGCCTACATAGTCTGAAAAACTATGATCTCACCTAGACACCTGGGGTAGCTCGTGTATGATTTTTACTCTTCTATCTTATCTTCACTCACTCACCTGCACCAATATCATCCCCACATACTCAGGCTGGTGGTGGCCCCTGCTGTCCCAGCCCCCACATTTTATGTGGAAGAGAGAAACCTTAGAGGCAAACAATTACAATATTCACAATTTGTAGGTAAATGTTTTACAGAAAGTAAATAAGGTACTCAAAGACAATGGGAGAAGTACTTTGATTCTTTTCATCCTTTAAATCTCAGTTTAGTTACCTTCTCATCTTTTAAGTGCCAGTAAAAGTTACTTTTCAAGAACTTCCTTAAATGCTTTATCTTAAATTCTCTTATCATTGTCTTAGTACATAGTACATATTGGTTATTGTTGGATGAGGAAACTTACTTTTGCTTTTTAATTTTATCTCTCTAGTAGGTAAAATTTTATTCTTCACTCCAGGTACTACAAATACCAATCTTTTAATAAAACTTCCAAATAAAGAACGTGTGTGTGTGTGTATGTGTGTGTGTGTGTGTGTGTGTGTGTTCTGCTAGCTAAAATCAACTTGAGTTTAAATCTAGCTTTTTTAATAGCCTGATTTACTCATTCTTTTTACTTTCTGCCTCAGGGATCAGATTCTATATTGGTTTATTTTCAATGACCAAAAATTTAGAGAATGTTGTCAGATAGAATAGCTGAAATGTCAGTTACAATAGAGCACAGGTATTAGTTTAAAATTTTGTCTTTTGGTTCATATTGTAGGTAGTTTAAAAATAAATATATCATTTAAAGTTTGGGATATATATGTGGATTTATGTATTTTTTCTGTATTTTAGGATTGGCAATCACTATATGAATGGTTTGACAGGTCAATTTTTTTAGTTCAAAATGTATATTCCTTTTGGATTACAAAATCCTTTGCTATTATTCACTATGTTCTTATGTATCTCATGTTATCTGTCTACATTGTAAAAAAACTGAAAAGAATTAAATTATTCTATCTAATGATACTTCTTAAATTTACATAGTGTTTTAAATTAGATGACATAAATATAAATGTAGACATCGAGATAGAGGTTTTTTTCATTGGCCATCAAATCGAGGATATGTCCTCTTCCAACATCATCTTTTTTTTTTTTTTTTTCCTATTTCAAGTGACTCCTTCAAGTGAGTTATAATCATTCCATAGAACAAAGCAAACTGAAACTACCCCTGTCCTCTGGTGATCTCTTCTGGCCTAGGAACCTAGAGACAACAGAAGCTCATACTATTTTATATAGTTCCAATATTGACTCCCCTGAGATTAAAGGCATATCTGTCACACTCTTCTAGAATATTAGAAAATTTGTTTATTTCAAACTCTGTCACAGCTGGGGTGGTAAAAGTATCACTCAACATGTCAGCATAAAGTTATGTTATACCCTATCAATGTACCTCCCATCAATAAGGACATTTGGGTAAATATTTGCCATATTTTGTATATTGTGTTATGCAAACATAAAGAAATTTTGAAATAAGTTTGTAAGTTAGTTTTCTCAGCTGTCAAAAAGCTATCTGGTCTCCCTATTGCAGTGGGATTCCTCAGAATAAAATATTTGAACAACAACAACAAAATAGAAAATATATTATTAAATGTCTAATCTTGGAAATATAATTTTCCTGATAATGTAGAATAAAACCCAAACTAAAATTTCTATAAAAATACATTCAAACCCATAAAAACACATAATACATAGAGGTTAAATAATATGATTGAAATATTACCTAATGTAAATATATATTTATGTTTGCGCAAGTACACAGGATAAAAAGACCAAATAGAAACATATGAAAGTATTAATAATATTGTATCAGGATGATCAAATTGGAATTTTTAATTTCTACATACTTTTCCGTATTTGCTAACATATATAGATTGAGCATTGAATATAAGCTTTTTAAAGTGTTAAACTAAAAGAACCAATAAATTCTGATAAATCATAGCTAGCAGTTTAAGATCAAATATGTCATTTGGCCGTATCAAGAACTTGATTATAGATCTGGACTAAAACCATGACACATCACTCACACCTTCACCTTTCTCAGAGTTAGTGCGTATGGGTGTTATAATTTCCTTGTTTTCCTTACGTATTTTTAAACCGCTGAGGTGATAACAATACATCACACTTAGGAGGCAATTCATCATTCACTAAGAACTTCCATATAGAATTATCACGCAACATTTCTAACGATTCTCCATCACTGAGTTGAAATGTCATTCCCATTTCACAGATGAGGACTTGCCTAGGATTACCCAGCCAAGGCTCTAACCTCATCTTAGAATCAAGCACTATTGACCTAAGACTGCCTGTATCTAATGGCCACATCTCTAATCATCTGCCCTGTATTCTTGCTGAAATCAATAATACAATTTGATAAACATATGTATCAAGTATCTACTAATTGAGACACTGAGAGGGAATGCAATTGCCTATTCCTATACTTATATTTTCCTAGTCTTCAGTCTCATGGCCATTCTACAGGATATAATACTAAAATAATATAAAATTCTCAGACTATGTCTCTGGCTTTTGACCAAATGATTAATTTAAAGGGGAGAATAGTATAGTGGGATCCTACAAAGGGGACAGGGAATTGTTTCCTTGAATGTGCTCAGAATGATTTCTGGCCTTATCACAATTCTTTCAGCAACCGCAATGGTATAGATTTCTGTTTAAACATGTTAAAGTAATTGACAACATAGATTTCATCCAAGAGCCATATTTGACTGGAAATCACTGGGGGTTATTAGAAAATAGATTAAACTAGTTGGTTAACTAATTTATAAACAAGACTTTGGGAACTGCTTTATCTTACTCACAGGGAAGGTAGATTAAAGAATCATGATTCTAGCCCATTTTTTCCCATGAAATAAAATACAATACTGATTTTCAATTATTATAAACTTTTCTGATCATACAATAATTGAGGAGAGTGTTACCTTATGGTAGGGAATCTGCTGTGTTGTATAAAGACTGTTTTTTTGCTTGTGGAGACTTCTTTGCAAGTTAGCACAGACCTGGCACAGAGCACTGTCTGGGGATTCCAACTGTTGTTTGAACCAAAAGCATCTGCCTTTGCAGAGATCTCATGGGCCACAAACTGGTAACTCTGTGGCCTTCCTGGGAAACCCATTTTGTAAATTTTCATTGCCACAGGAAAGGCATAGAAATTCAAATTTCTGTCATCAAGCATAAGGCTGAAATAACATAAAATAGAAGCTCCACTCTTCTTTTTATTTAGGAAACATAGGTTCTGGGTTTGCAAAGAAGGAAGAAAAGTAAATTATTTGTTCCTACTTTCCAGTCTCATCTAATTGGGGACACATATGCTTAATATTTGAGTTCTTATTTTTGATTAACCTCATAGTCTGGACATTTGTAAACCCTGTTGTCATTTGTGTGTGTCTCTGCCCTAACTAAGGTTGTCAGATTTACTAAGTAAGAATACAAGACTTCCAGCTAAATTTGACTCCCAAACAATTTCTTTTTGTATTTAAGTATGTCCCAAATATTACATGGGTCATACTTGCACTAAAATTATTGTTTCTCTACAACTTATATTAGCTGAGAATATCTTATTTTATCTGGCAACACCAGCTTTGTATTTCTCCTCTTTTTCTCGTCTTTTAAGACCCCAATTTACCCTGCAATACTCTGGAGAGTTATAGCCATCATCTCTGTAGACTCCCTTTGGCCAGCCTAAATCTATTTATGTTCATTAGAGCAATCCGCTGTCTGAGGCCCCATCAGTGTGAGGAGTTTGACATCTGGAAGGAAGAAACATCAGAAAACTATGAGAGAAAGAACATGCCTAAACATTGGCTACACTGGCAGCTACGGTTTCTGAGCTAAAGCCTCAGACACAGATTCAAAAGGTCTCTAAAAGGAATATCAGGAGCCACACGGGGGAACCAATGTGCCCCTTTATTTGACCTGCATTATATCTATACAAAATCTACCCTGAGTAAGAAACAAGGTGTTCTAATTGTGAATTAATTCAAAATTGTAGAATTAATGGAGTTTACATTTTCCCTCTTACAAATTCCTCTATGCAAGTGATTTGCAACCCTGCCTGAACATTGGAATCACCAGGATGGGGACTGTCTAAAAGTACAATACTAGACTCTACTATCTATTCTGTTTTGATTGTTCTGGATTGGGGCTCAATCATCTGTTTTTATTATTATTAATAATAATAATAATTATTATACTTTAAGTTCTGAGGTACATGTACAGAATGTGCAGGTTTGTTAAATAAGTATACACATGCCCTGGTGGTTTGCTGCATCCATACCCCCATCATCTACATTAAATATTTCTCCTAATGTTAGCCCTCCCCAATCCTCCCACCCCCTGCTATCCCTCCCCTAGTCCCCTCCTGCTCCCATGACAGGACCCAGTGTGTGATGCTCCCCTCCCTGTGTCCATGTGTTCTCATTGTTCAACACCCACTTATGAGTGAGAACATGCGATGTTTGGTTTTCTGTTCTGTGTCAGTTTGCTGAGAATGATGTTTCCAGCTTTATCCATGTCCCTGCAAAAGACAGGAACTCATCCTTTTTCATGGATGCATACATAGTATCCCATGGTGTATATGTGCCACATTTTCTTTATCCAGTCTATCTTTGATGGGCATTTGGGTCAGTTCCAAGTCTTCACTATTGTGAACAGTGCTGCAATAAACATACATGTGTATGTGTGTTTATAGTTGAATGTTTTATAATCCTTTGGGTATGTACCCAGCAATGGAATTGCTGGGTAGAATGCTATTTCTAGTTCTAGATCCTTGGGGAATCACCACACTGCCTTTCACAATGGTTGAACTAATTACACTCCCACCAACAGTGTAAAAGCATTCCTGTTTCTCTACATCCTCTCCAGCATCTGTCCCCTGATTTTTTCATCTGTTTTTTAAAAAGCTCCCTAAATGTTTCCAATATGCAGCCAGAGTGGAGAGCTACTGCCAGCCAATTTGCTTTTCAGTTATCAGGAGCTTGTTTAGAGATGTCTGTCTTCTTTCCCCAAACTCTATAATTAATACTGTTATAAAGGCAGCAATGATGACGATAATAACACCGGAGCAGGTGCCTCATGGGCTACTGCCCACTACAATGAGGCAAGAGTGCTATATTTCCTTAGAAATCATCCTTTCAGTTGCCTGGTCTAAGAAAATCACAGAGTGAATATCCAGGGATAAGGCAGAATACATTTATTGTTGTTTAAAAGTGAAGTACCACAGGCAATATCTGATTACTTTGTTAATTTCTGTCTGTAACTATTTCTACTGTTTTTAACATCTCCACGTTTTCTATAATGTATAAAAGAAGAATTCACTAAAGGTTAGGAAGTTAGAGAGAAAAACAAGGGAGGGAAGAAAGACACAGCAAGAGAGAAACGGACAGAAAGAGAGGTACAAGAAAGGCATGAGAAGAAACAAAAAAGAGGAAAGGATGGAGAAAGAACGTGAAAGAAGATATTAAGAACTAATCAGGCAAGTTTTCCTGTTTATTTATTCAAAGTTGGCTTTCTAAGGCATGCTTCTGATTCCAAATAAATAAAAGAAAAGCCAATTCAATCAGTGAAGGATCTCCACCTCAGTGGATGAAATGGATCACTTTTCTAGTCCTTCCCTACCCTCCTTGTTTTAAGTGTTGTCTATAATGTCAAGAACTGGTGCTTAATGTCACTGAGGTGACTTCCTGTAGGTCTTCAGTATAATTTCAGTTCAACAGAATGCTTATCCACCAGACGTGTGCCAGCTCTGTCAAACTCCCAACTTTTAGCTTGGTAAATGATGTTAACACATTATTCAAGACTTTTTCAAACCAATACGTTTTTATGCGCCTTGCTGAAATTTTAACATCCCTTCCAAAGGCAGAGAGGAAAAAAAGAACGTATGAATTTATACCATATCATAAAAAGATATAATGGCTATTGAAAATAATATGTTAGAAAAAGAAACATTTAAATGATCACATTAACAAAGCACAATTAGAGCTTGGTTGGTCTCTACCCTCCTCTATAGGTTCATAAACCCACAGATGAGGCTCTGAATTAAGAACCAGATGTGGCAAGATTATCCTAATTACGCGTTGTTAAACTTGACCAGGAAATAGGTCAAGGTTTTGGGTCAGATGTCATTTTATATTTTTATTAATTATATTTTGTCTCTTCTTTCAATATATAATGACTTTCAAAAATAGAAAGGGAAACCATTACAAAACTTTGGGTTTGGCAACTCAAAAAACAAGGTTGACAGAATCTGTTTCCTATTGAGGAACAGTAACTGGCAGAGTGGAGAGGGAGATAAAAGGGTCTATCAGTGAGTTTCATGGATGATAAAATATAAGTAGCTAAATTTAATTGTTGCTTAAGAAAATAACTAGCAAATTACCACCTGCTCATTATAAATAAAGAACAAGTGTGTGTGTATAAACACATACACACATACACACACTGGTTCAATATATGCAGATCAACTGGAAGCATGTGGAGACATATGTTTTAAAAAATGAGAAAGGTTCAATAGCTCAGAAAAACACAGACCAGAACTGTACTCTTAGTTGCAAGTAAGTGTTCTTGCTGGTTCTTTATTTAAAAGTAACTACCAGGTTTTAGCTTGAATAGTAGTTCAATGTATATTAATGTGTATTATAAAATGCACACCCTTTTTTAAAGAGAGTGTGAATTTAGCCATTTTTAAACAAAGTATTTTGCTGCATATATAAATAAAGCCTTAAGATTCTGTATCCTTCTAGTTACACTTACACACACACACACACACACACACACACACACACACACAATTTCAGTACACAGACTCTAAGCATGGGAAGAGAATGTCCTGTTACAGTCAAGATTTAAGTGCCTTGAATAGACAGTAAGAGAAGAAGCTATCTTAACAGAATTCTATTTTAATGAAACTTACTTCTGTCTGGGTATGCTACATGTTGCCTTAGCTCATTTGTAAAATATTCTCTACCTGGGGTCAGTCTGTTTTAAAATAGACCAAAATTTCTTGATAAAACTAGAACCTAGAAAACTCTGACATCTTTTGTAGAATACTTCAAATTTCACAAAACTTTCTGAAAAATATGTTTCTCCCAATTTCAGAAAAAAAAATTAGTTTGTCTTTGGTTTAATATAAAAACCAGGTAAAACTTAGAGATGTAAGTCGAATGTTAACAATAAGGTATTCTGGTAGCTCAAACTGCAAATTAAAAGAGAAATTCAAGCAGCAAAAAAATGTAACAATGGAAACCCAAGCCAAAATTTACACATTTCTGTGAATCCATACTCTGATGATTTCCCCCATCTACAGACTTTGAGCATGCCCTTCAAGACTTATGATGTAATATGAATAAAGTAGGAAGAGTAAGAATAAAAAATGGCTGCAAAGAAATCTATGAAAAAAATCAGAGAGTTCCGATTGAATGACTGTACTATATTATTAGAGTAGTTTATTATATGATTCAAGACTATTTAATTACATAATTTCCGAGTTAGCTGTCACCAATAAAAATGTAACAATGATGAAAATGGAAACAAATTAATTGCTATAAATTCAAATGAGGGTTTCTTACTGTCTAGAGCATTCATTCTCAGGCAATGGTCAAGGAGGTCATGTCTAAAGAGAATTTTGAAGTAGAACACATTATTTTACAACTAGCCACTGATGTTATAGCTATACCTAGTGATGGTGAACCTGTAGTATCATTACTCTTCTCAAGGGATTAAAATAATGAAAGCTGATATTCTAAGGAGGATCTTTTCACAGGCAAGAACATCTACTATTTACTGTCACTTAATGGTAGAAAAGTAATTGGTAGGCTTAATATTTCTCTGTAAAAAGGGTAATTGACAGAAATAAACATTGGCAGTGGTGGCAGCTAATTATTAATAAGACCATGGAAAACTGAAACAGCAAAACAACTTCAGTAATTGCTAGAGAGAGAAAAATTCTTTCTCCAATCTGCAATCTGACTTTATAACAATAACTTCATTGCACATATTTCTGCAGGTGTCCACACACACACACACACACACACACACACACACACACACCTACCTTGGTACTTTATTCACAGGTGATAGCAGCATGAGCTTTGGATATGGAAATTACAGACAGATGGGGATGAACTATAGGAAGATTTCACACTGTAGTAAGTGTCAAAAGTGTTTTAATTCAGGTGGGTAAATAGTAATTAATACACTTAAGGAAAAGTAATTCAAGCTCCTTCTAATAGACTAAAGCCATGTTTCACCCAGGAAAAGGGACAATAAATGTTGCAGATTATTCTTTATAGTGATCAGCCCAATGTGTTTTTAACTGAAGTAACAAGATCCAATAAAATAATTATTTGTATTTTTTGCTGTTAAAACCATTGTGGTTGTTAAGTTACAGGGCTATACGCAACTTTGATCACTAAAACACAAAACAGACAAGAAAAATAGAAGATAGGAGATGAGATAAGATAAATGTACAAAAGTATGGACAGACAGTGAGCCTTGCATACTAATCGCCAGTTATCATCTCTCTGCAAAGGACTTGACTTTAAGAGAACAGATTGAAGAGTTAGGTAGGAAGACAAATCCTGACAAATCAACTCTGGCAATCACCAGAAGTGATCTATTGCAGGCATCCAGCCTTCATGTCTTGGTGCTTACGGACCTAAACAGGAGACCATTTATAAAACTAAGTCTCAATGTACTTAGGAAGAGACACAGTGAAATTTATAAAAAAGAAAGATAACCAGGAAAAATGCAGAAATAGTTATTAAACCTTAGAAGTAGGGATCAAAAAAGTTACCACTTTGGGATAACATTTTTTTTAAAGTGCTCATTTTTTCAATGAGTGATATATTTGCAATTGTAGCCTTTTGGATATAACAGAACACTCAAATATTACTGGTTCAATATGTTATTTACAGATAAGAGTCATGGGTAGTGACAAAAAAAATGCTGCAATTTGAACCAAACTTCTAATTCTTGGTGTAGTGATTTTTCAAACAATCCACATTGCCTCTTTTTATCCTAAATACATCATCAAGAGATAAAAATAAAAGTAGGTATAGAAATATCTCAAATAACTATATAGATGCTAGATCTTAAATATGCTGCTTAGAAGAGTAAGCTGTATAAGTTGGTAAAAATCTACTGTTCTTAGGTAAATGATAAGTGTCATGTGTCATAAACCACATTTCTATATTGCAGTGATATCAGACTATTAGACTTGGTATGTCATAAATCTGACATATTGCTTTCAAATCTTTCACCATAATTTCCTTTCTAGCAATTTCTCATCCTTTCTTTCTTTCTAGTAGTCTTATCTCACTGAGCAGTCAACTCCAGATATTGATACTCGTTTTACATATTTAGTGTTTCTGTGTGTTGGCTTCCAATCAATGACATAATTTATGCTGCTATCTATGTATAATTAGAATAATTTCATTTCCTTATTAAATATCAACATTTTTTATCTTTTCATTTTTTAAGCTATTAATTTACAAGAATATTTGAAAGTGCCCACCACTGTCTTACATTTTAGAATAATTAACTGATTTTTCCAGATCTAAAAATTTGATACATACCCTAAGCTTCTACACGTCCTAACTTACGTAGAAGCTAAGGGAAAGAAGGTTTTGTACACAATAAAAAAAGGTAAATTGCAACAAAATAGAGTTCAAGGAGACTGGAGATGTGTCACAGCGCACACCTGCAGCATTCAATATTCAGCTGCTCTAACCCTGAAGGTCTCAGAATCTACTATCATGCTGGTATTAATACACATTTATGAGTATATTCCTTTTGGTTTCCTCCTGATTTGGGGAACATTTTCTTCATCTTCAGCATCAGAACATTTTCCTCTTCTCTTTCCCTCTCCACACTCTATCTGAAGAGTTTCCATAGTCTAGACTGCAAGGTTCCCTTGTATCTTTCTCGAATCCATTACTCCTTTTGTCGATAGCCCCTATATTTAGCTTTGGCTTGTAGACCACAGATGACTAAATCCTCCTCAAAGTTCTAACACTCCTCTGCTCCACCCGCCTTGCCCTCTTCTATCAGGTAATGCATACATGGAACATGAAAGACAGTCTTGTCACATGCCACTTTACCCTCTTCCTCACCTCTGGTCATGTTAAAAGAACAAATCATATTTCACAAATGGGAGGATGTTTCAGTACACGACCTTGACTCTCCTACTCTGAGATTCAAACATTTAATTTGCGGTATCAAAACCAGTTTTAAATTCCATTCTTAATCTGTTGCTGTGAATTTATTCAACGTTATACCACTCATCTAAAACAACTATAATGCCCATTGTAGACTTTTATTTTTAATTCACTTATCACATACTGCTGTATATTGTTAATACAGATCATGTATGTCACCCTTGAAAATCTATTAAGGGTAGATAGCATAGTTGATGCTGCTGCACTTGTGGTTATTAAAAAATACTTATCTCCCCCGTCTAATTAATTTCCTGCTATCTTAACCTTATATATGCTATTTGATTTTTTCCAGAGCTCTCATAATCTAGTTTGTTATTTTTTTCTTTGAAGCCACCTCCCATCACATATTAAACCTATTTTGCTTTTATTCTTTTTTGTCAAAGTGCCTATTTAACTCTGCCTACTCCAATGAACCCTTCTTGTTAAGGAAGAAAGACAGGAATTTTATTACCCCAGATAGATATAAAAACCACTTTTTTGTGATAAAATATATATATAAACACAAACACACAACCCCCACCCCACGAGTATAAACGTAAGTGTAAATTTTTTTCTTTCTATATTCCTAGAATAGGGAGAGAAACATTTTCTATGATTCATAATATGCCACTCTGACAACATGAACACCAATACACACCACATAATGTCTCTGATGATAATAGAATAGCAAGTAACTTTTTAAACATAAAATGGCATTGTCAAGTCCAATACTCCTAAATCAAATCCATATAACTCTGAAATATATGGGTGTTCATCTAAGTAGAATCTTCAACTTGCAGGAAACTCATTTATTTCTTACACTTTGTGTCTGCAGAGGAGGTGATTTGTTTGGGAAGTTTCTGTAGCTGCTGGGGCTGCCATAACATTTGTACCTTCCAGATAAAGAATTGCAGCCTCTAGGGCTGTCCAAATAGCACCTCCACCTATGTTAATCTCATTTCATTATCCCTTTTGACAAAAGGTCACAACTCATTTTATGTCACACTTTGCCATGGGTACATTTTCCATTTTTTTATACTTAATTTGACACAATATAACAAATACACAATTGTTTACAGAACTCTCTCCAGCCTGTCTCAAACAAATATTATTTATTGTCTTAATTACTGAAGAATAGGAGAACCAGTGTGCATGAAACACAGTTTTTCCACACCAGGTCTTGTTACATAGAATGTAGAGGGGCAAAAAAAAAAAAAAAAAAAAGTGTCGGCAGAGGGGGATAAATAGAAAATAAAAGCTTCAAAAACATGTCAGATATCCAAAGAAGGAGGCACAACCAATGTCTTATGAATCTATGAAGTGAGATGTGCTAAGTTTACAGACATCTTCTAAGCAGACGCCACATGTGAGAAATATAAACAAGTAAAACATGCTTGTTGTTCACAAAACTAGTCTAGTTCAGGCCATGAGTAATCATAAGGAAGGTAGCACTATTTAGCATGCATTCTTCAAAATGTTTTACCTGTTTTAATAGATTTAACCCTCACAGAATCCTAATGATGTGAGTATGTACTGCTCTTATCCCAATTCCACCTATGAGGAAACTGAGGCAGGTTGAGAAAAGTAATCTGCTGAAGGTTTTATATATATATATATATATATATATATATATATATATATATATATAGTACTAAAGACAAAATTCAGACCAAGAGATATGGGCTCTTGAGCTGATATTATTAATCACTACAATGATTGGGGTTCCAAAGGATGTGGCACTCTGGGTTTCATAGTTTGGACTAGTTTAATTAGCTCATGTATAACAGTGTACTAATGAGAATATGTAAAAATCAAAGTCATATAAGTTCTACTGTATTTGGCTCATTATCTCATAGTTGCAAACTTTGCTAAAACAAAGGCAGCATCTGCCTTTTGGGAGGAGTTGAACAATTCTAGAAATTCCTTTTTCCTGCTGCTACTCACACAGGAAGATCTTTTGAACCCAAGTTTGATGTATTTCCACTGATAACTCATTAGCTCGCATTAAAACTAGCAATCCTGTCCTCAGGTGTTTCGTTCTAAAATAGGTGTGTTGTAGTACTGGACTAGTTAATGCATAGGCCCTCTTGCTTATAAGTAGAATAGCCCAGAAAAGGCAATCAATAAATATTTGTTAAATGAATAAAAATGGAAACGTGACAAGAAAATATGGATAGAATAGATATCACCTCTACTAGATTAATAAATAAATGTATGAAAGAGACATACAGGTTTACATTTATATGCTAAGGACCATCATATTCCATCATCTTACATAGGTGGGAATGCTGAAGAAACATGATTTCAATATACAAAGGGACTTTTTCTCAAGAAGGCAAATCTGAAATAGTATGATAGTGGGGGCATAGAATACTGGATGAAAACTGTGGACACCTACCAGAAGTATGAGTACAAGAGGACAGCAACACTCTAGAGTAAACCAAAGCAAAGCCCAGGGCAAAATATTACTAGTAAAAGGCAATTCATATTAGTCTACTGATTCTAGGTAACCGCTCAGCTCCCTAGTCCTGCACAATCTTCAACTGCATTCCATTTTTACTTCCTGTACTTCAGTAATCACAGTCTCAGTGTTCCCCAGACAGCCATTTGAAGAAAGTATATATCTGAACCCTCTTGCCTTGAATACCACATGGCGATATTGGGGACTGTTGTGTAGATGACAGACAGGATGTGTATATTGTTTGTTCAACTAGTTAGATCAAGAGGCAAACCAGGCACGAGTCTTAATGACTATATCTATCTGCATTTATTTCTAGGGACACAGATTTTACTGCTAACTGTTCATTTAGAATACATGCTTGAGGCTTTTCCTATACTCAAGCTAGCAAATTATACATTATTTGGCCCCACTTCATGTGTCTCACCTTCAAATACATGCCCCTGTTTTGCTCTCTTTGTGGGCTCAATATGGCTACTTCCTACTTAGTTTCAACTCTATTTCAAGATACAACATTTCCGTCTCTTTAGAAACTTTGATTAGCATGATTGGTTGTAGAAAGCTGTACCTCTTGATGTAGGATGATTATGATGCCACATAGTCTCTATTCTTTTTACCTTGTACACTAGTATTTTCTGTAGTACATATGGAATCTCACTTTGTTTCCCAGCACCAGAGAATGAAGACACAGTTGCTGAGTAAGTGAAGAATAAAGGTGTGTTGTTAATCTGCAGATATGTGCCCTGCCCTGCAATGTTTAACTGAAATTTCCCATGTTCCTTTTGGATAGTCTACTAGATAGGTATTGCAATTGTTTTTAAGACCAATCTATTTGGCCCTTTCATTGCCTTTTCTAACTTATTTCCTGCAACTGTAACAGAGACAGTCAGTTACCTGGGGGAACTGAGGATTCCTAACCTTACAGTTTTTCACTAGCCATTTTATTTCACTGCTGAATAAATATTGGTTCTTACATGTTATACTCCTTCACTAAATTAAACTATAAAATGTTATAGTCCTCGTCAGGGATTATAAATAGTCTTAATAGGTCTGAAGGTATAGGTGGGTCCAATGATTGCATTTGTTAGCCAAAAACCCTGTATATTCATTGTTTACATACAAAAACATAAATACTTCAGATAAATAATTTTAAAAATCAGAAAATAGTTTGTAAATTAAATCAGAGAATATTCAAGTTTGCAACAGAACCTAAGTTATTACGCGTAAAAGAACAAAAATAGCCATTTAAGGTAGTGGTTCTGAAATTTATTTATACATCAAAATCCCCTGACAAGCTACGCAAAATTATAGATTCTTGGATCTCATACTTAGTTACATTGATTCTGAAATTCAGTGGGAAGTAATAAGAAATATCCTTTTTAAAGGTCATGGGATTTAATTCTAATGCAGAATTGTGTTTAGCAACCACTAGTTCATAGAATTTCTGTGATTCTGTGATTTGTCTGTGGAATATCTGTAGCAGGGAGCATAAAGCATTCCAGATAGAGTGGGGAAGAACAAAATTCTAAGAAGCTACAGGTTACCTGCAAAGAACTGGTTTCCAAGGAAAGGAAAGGTAAAGCCAAAAAGACAGAAAAGATGTTCTCAGATTACATTTGTGCAAAAAGGAATTTTTTCTTAAAATGCAATTTCCTGGCTTACATGAAGAGTGTGCTATAAAGTTGAGACACATTCATACAGGCTTATATTCCAACTGAAGATATTAGTCACTGACTGTGGCTTATTGTGCTGTGACTGGAAGAACTGAGTAAGCAATCATGGAGAAGGAAGGGCTGCCATGGAAAAGCTGCTGTTATCAAAATATAAACCATTCAGCAGCAGAATACTGAGGAAATGCCTTGCAAAGCCTTAGAGTGTCACTTCAAAACATAATCCTAAACCAGGTCTCTGGGATCAGTCAAATCTTGTTGAAACAGACTGTTAACAAAGGAAGATTTGTTTCCTGCTAGAATTTTCTCCTTGCTAAAATTCTCAGTTTTTAACCAAAGCTTTCATTTACATTATACCATCCATAAGGTGTAAGAAAAGAAAAAAATATTTTCTTGAGGTTTTGAGATTTCAAGACCCCAAAGATCCTAAACAAGAAAAAGAACTATTAAAAGTCGAAGAACTAATTATACACAAAATAACAAATATGGGCCTTCTACAATCATTAGGAAAAAAAAAAAAAACAGGAAGTCAGTAATGATGTGATTACTGAACACATACTTGTACACAGAAATAAATGTGATTAAAAGACATTTCAAATGGGACAAAGTTGTTCTATCACTAAAAGGAGCCATTCAAACCTGGGTATCAAGATAACCTGAAACTATAAGTTTGATGAAGTTACTGTACTGGGAGGAAACTGTGAAAAATCAGGACTTTGTTACACTGACATTGATTTATACCCTTCAGATAAAAACACACTCCATTCATTACCCAGTGGAAAACAGTCAAATAAAAGCTTCATGAAATGGTGCTTGAAATGATCATAAAGAGTAGTAACAATTGAGAAATATGGGTAAACTTTCTTTGCTTTCTTGAGCATGGCGAAGGGAGAAAAATAATCATTTGTTTTTGTGCTTGTCATTAAGTACTATAGACAGTAGTTAAGTATTAATAAATAAGTAGTTAACATTTATGCAATGATTCATTTCTGCTAAAATATGCATCAACAGCTCCTTTATTATTTATCATTGTCTGCACAACACAAAATGAGGCTGAGTGGCCAGAATTGCCATTGTTTTTAAATATTACTTTGATTTTCACTACCCAGATCATAAATAAACAATTATTTTCTGCATAGGAAAAATCATGATGATGAATTAACATTGGCCTGGCCTACTTGCATCCTCCATAAAGACTAAGCTTCAAATTTCAGCTTCTGTACTTAGAAAAACACCAAGTACAGTGTGCTGCTTGGGACTGAGAGGATCATAATAATGAAAACAAATGCTCTGATCACTTCAGTTTTTTTATTTTTTTTTGCAGCTGCTCATTCACAGACATTTGTACCATGGCCAATTTGTATCCCCTGAATTTCCGTCTTATTTTCAATAATATGACCATGCTAAGTTACTCAAATACATTACTGAAAATGAAAGAGTATTGCTAAATAATCTTGTGAAATTCAGGATTTTTTTTTGAGGTGTCAAGAAATTAAGGTGATTGCCTTTTCTATATTATTTACTTAATTGTTAAGAGTTCATAGGTTTTTATTTAGGGTTGTATCTACCTACTATGGCTAATGCTAAATATTTACATGGCACATTCAAGTTTTCTGTTTTACCTGGCTCAATAAGATAGTACAATACTTTAAGTATCATCATCTTATGATGTGGTATCACTGGGAATTTAAGCCAAGATCTGTAGATGTATCAAAACATACGTGAAGCTGTTCAGTGCAGACTGCATCCTGACACTGTGAGCCATATGCCTGCCTGGTAGAAACAATCCTGGATTAGAAACCAGAGAGACTGCATTTAAAGCATTGTTTGTATTTTACAGGGGATTCGGACAAGTCACTTAACCACTTTATGTTTAAGTTATCTCGCGAGAAATGGAGATGATAATTCCTACATCAGAGACTTGTTATAAGAATTAAGTGTATTTGTAAACCCTAAATGGCCATATAAATGCAAGGAATTTTTATTTAGTAAGACATTAGGGTAAATTTATTTTTAGTTAATTATGAAACTGCCTGTTTCCCAGCTCCAGGTCGATCCTTTATTAACCCAATGATATCTTTTTGTGAGAATCAGGTCTTGGGAAGAAATCGGTTGACAGAGCCCTTTAATAACCCAAGAACTAGCAGCAATGACCCCTCTTCAGCTCCTGAGAACAAATAACAAGACCAGTTTCCATTTTCCCCTCCACTACGACACAGCCTTTTCAACCCTCAGATGAATTTCTCAGAAAATGTGTCGGAATCTTAGAACGCAACTGCTAAAGACATGAAGCAATTAAATATGTAAATCAAGGAAATTACACTGCACTGATGACATTCAGCACTGTGTCTGCCCCCACCTCCTCCTCCTTTTCCTCTCTGCTGCTATTCCCCTCAGGACTGAGGCTAGAGTGAGAGCTCCTTCTTCCACTCTGCTCCCTGATAAATGTTTTTTATTCTCAACCACCTACCCCAGGCCTTTTCATCAATTATTAATCAAGTTCCATGAATATGTATAAAAGCCTGTTCCTGGGTTTTATTAAATTAATATATATATATATATATATATATATATATATATATATATATATGAACATGTTCTGTGCCATGACAGAGAAAGGATGATATGGTTCAAGAGAAAAGGAAGAAGAAATAGGAAGTATGGCTTTTTGTTTTCATTCCACTGATGATGGCACAAACATATTGAGACCACTGATTATGCGGGTTTCTTTGTTACAAGTTTAATATCAAATGTGTCTCTATGTTCATATTTTTAAAGGTTTAAATTCTGGACAAGTGAAAAATGGAGCATTTTGGAATCTGCTTTCATTTGATAGCCAGTATTCTTTATGACTTAGAGGGCATCATATTGGCTAGGGAGTGACTGGATAGTTTACTTTGTATCATTCTAGAAATAAGCCCTCTTACTTTGATGTGCTTCTCTGTCATTCCAAAACTGTCACCAACCACATGGTGCCCCGAGGTAGAGTTGGTGATGAGTTAAATCCATGAGCCCTGGAGCCCTGTCTACTCTGTGAGGTCACTGGATCAAATCACTAATGGTTTTTCACTTCCCAATTTTCTACTTTAGGTGAACCTTCCTTTCTGAAGAGAAACAATGTCACCTCTCATGTATGATGAAGAATATGTCTGTGAACACTGTCATGGCTTTTATCTCATCAGATAGGCCTTCCCTGATCACCTTTTCTCAAGTAGCACACCCTTACCCTGCTGTTCTTTGTACAATATTATACTTACCCATCCTGACATACATAAGGATTTGTTTACTGCATCTTATTTCTTGTACCTTCTCTACCATGAATATAAGTTTAATAAGAGACGGAATTTAGCCTCCTTTATCCAATGTCATTCAAAAATTATTTTAAATAGGTGAATGAATACAAACTATAATGATACCATTAAAAAATTATTCTCCTATTACTGTCATTAGCTTCAGGAACAAACAACTTCTGTGTCCTAGACAATGAATTAATGATTATGGGACAAGTGAAATTTTCAATACCTCACCCAATCTTCCTTTACTCCCATTCACTGTGTTCTACAAGTGGCTTCACTGTACATGGACAGGCGATCCCAGTGTGCATGAACTCTCAATGTATTTCTCAGTATTAAAAAAAATATATATGTGTCCTAATAAAACGGTACTTAGAAGTGGGATTTTACTTCATTTTGTTTGTTGCTTATTTGTTCTTACCCATGTAGTAGCCATAAAATATAAATTTATTTAGTCAAAAGTGTAGGTTAAAAAAAAAAAACAAAACAGTTGTGGTTTGTCTTCTTTGTGGTTTCTGTCATGTGGCTTGAATAAAGATTTAAGCCACATGACACCTTCCCCCCACACATCTTCCTGTCTTCCTGCCTCTCATGTCTTGGTATCTGAGCCACTTAGCATTTCTAAGCCTCAAATATTGTTTCCACACATAAAATAAAGTTTCCAGATTAAAGGATTAATCAAAAACAAAATCTAACTCTATGGAAGCAACTCAGGAAGAAAACAGAATTTTAAAATTATTTTCTTGTTCACAACTCTCAGTTTTTGTTTGTTATTATTAAACTTTATGTCAAATCAATACTTAACATTTTTGGTTTGGAGTTTTCTGCCTTATTGTACTATTTATTCTTCATTCTAAAGAATCTCAAATTTAACCTCCAGAACAGTGTATTCGCCTAATGTGTTATTGAAAAATCTAATTTTATAGAGTGTCATTTAAACAGAAATGCCAATTTTCAGTAATAAGGGTCACTATAATAATGTTTAATGCCTCAGTGACTTTTTATCAGCTAAACTGCCCTTTAAACATATACGCTTCCTTTATTTCAAATTCAAGAATGAATCATTACACTTTGATGAGCATTCCATCACATCAGACGTTATAGTTAAATTTTCTTGTTCAACAGTCTCATTAATTTATCACTGTTTTCCTGGCCTCCCCTGATGTACTCCTTCAGTGACCGGCTATTGTGAAAACAAACAGCGGTCTACAAATCTCTAAATTAAGTGCTGTTCAGTCTTTGAAGTTATATAATCTCTCAGAGGGGTGACAATATAGAAAAATAAGTAGGATTTGCAGACAAATCACTATACTATAAAATAGAACGTTTCAGTGCCACATGAGAGGTGCAAAGGAAATACTATGATAGAGTCCAGAAACTAGAGATCCCTTCTGACTGGAGTGATTGGGAAGGTCTGAGAGAATGGGGAAAGTCATAAAAAGGTATAAACACTCTCAGGCCAGCTGAAACACAAGCGGTATTCATATGGTCTTGGATAATATGAATGGGAGGGATGAGAAAGGCAGATGAAAAAGCTTTCCACACATCTTCCTGTCTTTCTGCCTCTCGTATCTACCATAAGTGGTCAAAATGTTAAGAGATTAAGAATATTGAGAAGGTGATGGAGACAGAGAGGAAGTGAGATCACTGGAAATAGAGAGTGAAGTCATAAATATTTCTCCCATGGTTTCAAGAGGGTCTGATTTAAGCCCTAGAAACTGAATTTGTCCCAGATCTCCTAGGAAGAGCACTTCGGTTCTCCAAAGAACAATTCCAGTCTCCTAAGCCCAAGATTCACTACTGCACAGATCAGAAAGCTTATGTAATGCAGTTTCCTTAGAGCAAGTCGCCAATACATTAAAAAATATATATTTCTTCCTCTACAGGACCTTTGACTCAAACCACTGTTGTATGTGTGTTTGTATGTATGTGTGTCTGTAAAATAATTCTACTTCACAGCAACACATGTATTCACACCCACATTTGAGGGAGTACATAGCTTTAGGTAATGGGAATATTTTTAATAAATCAAACTTATGAATAAATCATTGCCAATTGCTTGGGGATTACTGTGTGCACATGAAACTGGTCTGACCCCCAAGTGTGACATTTGTCAGCAGCAGTGGAAATGGGCCTGAAAGCAGGAAGGCAGCATAGCCACACGGAGCACCATGAGAAATGAGGCAAAAGGGCTTTGAACATACCGTTGCCCAAAGCAGTCAAGAGAGATTATTTTTCAATCTGACACAATGGAATTCCCTAGAGAGATCCATTTTTCATTCCGACATGACTAAGATAATAAGTCAAAAGTTAAAATACATAATATGAGGACCAACACAAAGAAAACTATTTCTATTTTGGAAATGGCAGAGTACACCCTGATATTTTATTGGGTTAAATGGACATTATTTTTCTGAGAGAAGCAGCCCAGTAACTGTAGCTCAAAAAAAATAATTTTTAGGAGTAGAACTCATAGAAAAAGAACAAGAAAAAAAGTGCTACATGAAGTTTAATTCTTCATGGATACTTAAAGATAATCCTTCCCTTTGTGAAATATTTTCAACAGAAAAGATAAAGATAATTGAATAAATCAAACAAACAAAAATCTTTGTGGTGTTATAAAAAGATCTTTCTTTTTCTTTTTCTCTTTCTTTCTATTTTCATTTTTAAATGGAATCTTGCTCTGCTGCCCATTCTGGAGTGTGGCATGATCTCCACTCACTGAAAACTCCACTACCCAAGTTCAAGCTATTCTCAGTCTCCCGTGAGTAGCTGGGATTGCAGGTGCTCACCACCAAGCCTGGCTAATTTTTGTATTTTTAGTATAGATGGGGTTTCATCATGTTGGCCAGGCTGATCTCGAACTCCTGACCTCAAGGGATCCACCTGCCTCGACCTCCCAAAGTGCTAAGATTACAGCTGTGAGCCACCGCGCCTAACTTGGGAAGACCTTTATTTTAAGGTTAGGCTTCACATTTCATGATCTTTTTGCTAGCCAACAGATGAGAGAATTGTAAGTGATATTAATTTATTAAAGTCTTAGCGGGCCAAGTTCAGGATAATTTAATTTTGATACTTATGAACCAAGTAAAGAAACAAACAATATCTGGTATAATAAAATGCAATAAGAAGTCATGAGAAATATAATTTTAATATTATTTATTTTACTGAGACCAACCTAGAATTAAAGGTTGGAAATAGGAAAAGTATTATGAATATAATGACAAAAGGGAGATTTTAAAGGAATTCTTTAAAAAGCTGACACAGTAAAGCCCTGGACTACAATCTTATCTGAGATGTTTGGATTTGAGCCAGATTCATGAAAATTATTCTGGATAATGACATAACCTGTCCTACTACACATAATGGCTTTGGGGTTGTTGGGTTCACTTCTTAGCTAAATTGATCTTAGTGTGGTAATAAAATGAAGGTCGCCTAAAATTTCTATTTAAAAATCTCAAATTATCATAAATCTTTAAATTCCCAATTGATCTGACAGGCAGGAGTCAACATAACCATCTACAAGTAGCTTCCCAAATCAGCACCTGTTGCAGACATCTTTGAGTTTTCGCTTTGGCTCTAGGACTCAGATTAGTGACAATCTTATATTTTCCTCCTGTATGTAACTTGTGGAACAAAGTTCCTCAGTTGAGTGTTTATCAAGACATCAGATAGATAAAACAGATATTTCTTGCTGTATATTAACTACAGAATCCTCTAGATATACTCTGAAACCCTCTTCAAGAACATACATACTATTCACCAAGTACACCTTCCATTATACCACAACATGATTTCTCTAGACCACTCAAAATTGTTAGTTCTGACTCACTTTTTACAGGGTTTGTTTGTTTCTGTCTCTCTGTTTCTGCATCTGCTCATCTGTATCCTTTAAGGATTTTTGTCTCTCCCTTTTCTGTGGCATCAGGCCTCTTGTTTCAGTCAGAAGACAATTTAAGTTCAGGCCAACAAGAAAATCTTATCCGGCTTAACTCATCTACTATTCCAGCTGTTTCCTATTTTTATCTTCTCAATACTTCTTCATTCTTTTGGTAAAACACAAATTTGTAAGGGATTTTGTGTGTGCTTAAGTTTTTACATATTTTTCTTGTGTTAACCACCCAGCAGATACTTTTCTTTTGGTATCATCCATGTGTTCTACAAGTCGATGGCTACCTAATATCTAATGGAATGAAGACAAATAGAAACACTACATTCCACTTTTCTACCACTCTTCAGAAACTTACAATCATCTCTGTATCATATTTGCCTAAAAATGACATTTCTATTGATATTTTGTTAATAAATTATTTAGTCAACCCTCTATTGCAAACCTTTTTTTTTATGAACACAGAAGCTATAGAATTTGTCCCAGGCTGAGCATCACAGAGGTCACTTACTTTCCCTCCATTATTTTACTCTGCTATCATTAGACTTTTAGTTAACACAAAAAAAATCTCTTCTGAGATCCAGTATTGACTATTATGATCCTCTGTATCCTTAGGGTCTTTCTGGGACGAAGGGTCAGGGAGAATTAAAATAGTGGATGGATGCAGGACCAGAGACTGGAATGGATCAGAGCCGAAGGAAGAAGTGCCTCACTCTCCTATCCATCCATACATGAAGAGATACTCGTGTGTAGTCAGTAAATGGAAAGGTGAAATCCTGGGAGAGTTTGGGTTCTATTTAGCTTGACAAAGGGCAGAAAAGTAAAGATTCCTCACTACCGTGATCAAAAGAAATTCCTTCTTTTCTACCCTGTGAGTTACTCCCACTTATTAAAAAAAAAACATATGAAATAGGTAGCCAATATGCCCCAGACTCTATATCCTACAATGTAAACAGCAAACGACCTCATTGCCCTCAGGGTGAATGTGGGGACGGCATGGAAGGGTGCTGTGATACCCTGGATTTCAGCATGGCCTCAGTCAAGTGTCAATGGCCATCCTTGCCACTATTCCTTCACCCTGCAGTCATGCTGGTGAATGATGTTCATTTTGTAAAAAGTCTGAAAGCTTCAGACCAAGACTACAGATACTTAAATAATGCTGTTTTTTTTTATTTGAAATTGTGACAACAACAACTGATAACGTTTTCTGATGGCTAACAGATACTGCCACTGTTGATGGCAAAAAAAAAGGTGTTATTTTCTACGTAGACCACAAAGTTTGAGATCTCGAAGGAGACTGAGCATAAATCTCATTACAGATAGTAAAATGAAGACCCTGAAAGACGGTGATTTATCCAAGGTCAAGAGAATAGTTAGGGATAGATTTCTTTTTGGCTTCTGTGTTGCAGCCACTTCCTCCACTCAGTGTTCCTTTCACTAAAATAACCACGGACTTTTTGAATGTTTATTGTATGCCAGACACATTGGTTTGTGTATGTTACCTAGATAACTCTTATCCCCATGAAAGATAGGAAAATAGAGACCATTGCTGTTTTTTAGAGATGTGGAAACCAAGAGTTTGAAAGATGAAACTTGCTTAAGGTTACATATCATTTAAAAGCCCAAAGGAGAATCTGATTTGAGTTCAGAAGACTCCAAGGCCCTAAATTCATGAAACTAGGTTACTTTCTCTGTATCAGCCTATTGGTTTTTGGCTTTTTCAGACAATCAACAAGTCTTGAAAGAGGAATGATAGACTGACATTTTAACATAGTTGTCTAGGAAAAAAAAAAAATCACAGTATAGTTTAGCTATAAGAAGAAACAGGATGTCTCTAATTCCTTCCTCACTGAAGGAGCCATGTAGATGCTAATGTTATGGACTTGTATTGTTTCCCTCACAGTCATGTAGTATGTGTTACTGTGGCAGGTAGGGAGTTCTTAACTCTCTGTGTTAATTATCTAAAATATTCTACATACAGAAGAGTGAACAAAACTACAATAGTGAAGCTATGCACATTTTCTAAAATCATTCAATAATCCTTTGCTACTAATAAAATTTGTTGCAAATTAGGCTTTATAACTTTTCCCTCTGAGTGACTAACTTACCAGTGTCATGTTGGCATATAGGTATTATGTGCATGTGTGTGTATGTGTCATTGTGAGCATGCCAAAAAGGTGACCTCGAATTCGATATTTTTAAAAATAGATTATTTTGAAGTTGCTTAGGTTTACTCTTTTGGTCCGAGTCTGCATAGTCTCATAATAAACATTTAATTTATGCTCTTAAGGGAATAATTTTTCTGGTATCTCTCACTTATCCTTCAAGATTCTCATTACCCTTTCTGGTTCTACACAGTTCTTCTTCTCATACAATAAAACCCACGATGTGTTTTGCAGACACTGCTAACTCTTAAGATTCATGAGTCACTTTTGGATCCTAATCCCAACTTGAAAAATATTACCACAAGGCTTCGGCTCAGAGGCCCATTGTGTCTTTTAAACTATTTTTTTTTTCCAAGACAGTTTCTCACTTTTGAACTGTTTTACCAGGCAGCTGTGTCCAAAGACCTTTGTATCTGCAAATCATTTTTCAGATGCTCTCATTTGTCATAAAAGTCACTTTATCTTTATCGTAGGCTTGCTTTCAGATGCCTTTTTATTTCTCTGTGCTGTCGTTCTATTAAATTATTGAAAATACATAATAACCCACTGGAAAAGAATAGTGCCAACTCAAATTGCTCTCTGCCACTCATCAGCTTTCCTAAATACCTTAAGTTGCTTTATTCATGAAATACTCCGTCATTAGCTTTCAGGGCTTTTAAAATATGACAACCCCTTGATAAAGATTTCACATTCAGCAATTCCTATCATTCTCAAACACAAGAGACTGTGGAAATAATAAGGCAGAGCAGTCTAGTGACAAAACAAGTAGACTGTGGAGTCAGACCAACTCCTGGTACAAGTACATTAGCCATTAGACTGTAAACCAAACACCAAATTCTAACCCCCCCAACTGACTGGATGGGCCCCAACTGTCAGTCAAGGGGATTCCAAAGAAACCTGAAAAACTAGTGCAGGCCATGATGGGGAGAAGACGTTGGACATGCCTCATTACACTCTCCTCCCTTTGGAATCTAGGCACAACTGACTAGCATTAACATTAAAACAGAGATCCTAAGACCCGCTCAACAGACTCTTTGTAGCAATAAGATACCAAATTTTAACCTGACTCTAGTTCAGCAGCACATGACAGACAGTAGGCCCTGAAAGAAATAAAAAGATTTTACTGCAAAAAATATTTATTTGACAGATTTTGAAATGGACCTGCAAAGCCATCTCTTGTGGGGAAAACTTACATTCTGTAGACAATCCCCTTCTTTTTTCAGATCTTTTTCTAATCCTGAAGAGATTAGCTTAGAGTTTAGCGCCTTTTACAGGTCTGAACAGCAAACATTTGCCCTCTGTTTCCTCTAAAGGTGGCCACCTTTGAGACTTCATCTGCATGACAGAAACCAACTTTGGCCTCTGCAACCCCTTATCTTAATCCAGATACTTGGTTTGTTGTTGTTGTTGTTGTTGTTGTTGTTGTTGTTGTTGTTGTTGTTTTTGTTGTTTTAAGACGGGGTTTCTCCATGTTGGTCAGGGTGGTTTCCAACTCCCAACCTCAGGTGATCCACCCGCCTCAGCATCCCAAAGTGCTGGGATTACTGGCTTGAGCCACTGCGCCCAGTTCAAATACTCCTTTCTGACCCATCTATTGCCTCTAAGGGTGGCCACCTAGGAGACTTCACCTACATAATAGGAACTTTGGTCTTTACCACCTCTTGTCTTAATCCAGACACTCTTTTCTATTGATTCCAGGTCTTTAGATAATGACTTAACTCTTTCAACCAATTGCCAATCAAAAAACCTTTAAATTACCCCATGTAAGCCCCTTGCTACAACTTGTCCCACTTTTCTGGACTAAACCAATGTATACCTTACATGTACTGATTGATATCTGTGTTTTTCTAAAGCATACAAAACCAAGCTATAAGCCAACCACCTAGGGCATATGTTCTCAGGGCCTCTTGAGGTTGTGTCATGGGTTATAGTCCTCACATTTGGCTCAGAATAAATCTCTTAAAATACTTTAGAGTTTGGCTTTTTTTTTTTATCAATAAAACATTGGACCATTTAGCTAACCTCTCAGAAATTCATTATCTGTAAAATGAGAAGAATAACTTAACTTCCTATAGTTCTTATGGTAATAATATATACAAACCACCAACAGTTCTTGTCCCATATGAATGCTCCGTTCAGAATTAATAGCCTGTCTTCCTTATTCAAATGAACACTTGAAAAAATGTACAAACTATATTGTTGCATGTGACTATAGTTTATTCATATTGACTACTAGCTATATACTATAGTTTAGTGTTCAGCTTTCAGTATAATAGGGTACTTGGATGTTTCTAGATTTTAAACTATCATGGGCCAGGAGTGGTGCCTGTAATCCAAGCACTTTGGAGGCCAAGGCGGGTGAATCACCTGAGGTCGGGAGTTCAAGACCAGCCTGACCAACATTGTAAAACCCTGTTAAAAAAAAAAAAAAAAAAAAAAAAAAAAAAAAAAAAAAAAAAAAAAAAAAAAAAACTATCATGAACACTCATACACATATACACACATACATACACACATACATATATGTTTATGTACATATGCATGAATTTTCTTAGGTACTTGGAGGTTGGGTTACTGAGTCAACAAGTATGTAAATGTTTAATTTTACAATATAAAGCTGACCTCTTTTTTGAAGTGGTTATACTAGTTCAAATGCCCAATGACAATATCTAAAAGATCTAGTAGATCATATCCAGTACCTGGTGTTAACCTCTCAAATGTCTGCCATCTGAATGGGTTTAAAGTGGCATATCTTATCATTGTCTTCATTTGCAGCTCTTTGAATATTTAATATATTTATTTGTCATAGTATTTCCTCTTTTGTGAAATGCCTTTGTGTGTCATTTTACGTAGTCTTCCTTTTAATGATATACATTGTGTGACAAATGTGTAAAAATTTGACTATTTTTGGCATAGCACTTTTAAACCTTGGGGTTTATTTTACGGAGAAAAATTTTCAAAGAAGCATTATGAAGGTATTCACTGGAGCTGTGTTTGTAATAGCAAAATGCACTAAATGTGAAATAAATGAAAATTATTTAAATGCTTTGTGAAAATAAAGAGGAATACTGACATATAATATATTCAATTATGATGGTGGTTGTGTATACGAAGCCAAAGAAAGATGCTCACAATATCATGCTAAGAGAGAGAGAATAAAAGCTGGTAATTAATAGCTTTTGTCTCTGAACAAATGAATTTAAAGTGGCATTTAAAAAAATCAATTTTTCTAATTTTCCAAACTAAATTTAATTATTAAGACATTAAAGATAAATCTATACTACAGATTTTTAAAGATACAGAAATCTTAGATAATTTACTTAAAGGCATATAGCCAGTGAAAAGTGGAACAGTTGGGTTTAGAACCCAAACATCCCCACAGTACTGAAGTCTAAGCATTTGTTCATCTTTTATTCAATTCACTGGTGTCCTACTTCAAGGATGTTGGTATCTGTGTCCTTCTGATCAATTTTTAGCCTTTGAAATGGTAGTGAGAGTGGCATCTTCCTGCCTGTCAGTGATAACTGGATGTATGGGCAAAAAGGAATATCATGGGATGACAATAAATTAGGGGATTAGGTGGATGAGACGCAATCTATTACTGTGCATCTACTTAATCTAAAATGAAGGGTTTATGTATAGCCAGTGTAGGAAAGGGGATTCTTTCTTGCAGTCTTCAGATATTTTTTGATACAAAGAAAGATTTGATATTAGCATAATTGTAAAGGTCATTGCTCCATATGGTACTTTTTTAATAGTCTGATTAGTAAGACTACCATTAACCTAGTATTTGGATCATATGACTTGGTGTTAAACAGCCACTGGAATAATGAACATCCAGGTGCTTTCATTTCAATGTCATTAAATTAAATTTTACTATTTTTTGCTATTTTTTCATTATTTATTCTCATCAGTCTCTATTCTTCATGTCCTCTTCTTTTCTCTTAATTGTACATAAAATTCTAACTTTGATTTAAAATAGTCCCATGATAACTCCTGATTAAAACTCAATGAAGGCCACATTAAGGGTGAGCAGAATATAAAGGTGACTAGGTAACAAAAGGGGCATTAATCTATCCTCAGTTAAAACTGTTAAGCCTACTGGAAACAACTTCTCAAACCTAGCATAACCTTGGATTATAGAACAGAGGGGAGAGGAGTCAAAGTTTATTTTTAAGCCAGGACCTAAATATTGTCTGAGCTAAGGTAGAACCAAGGAGTTGAAGGGACATAAGGGAAGACAGCTAGAATGTCAGGTAGAATTTGAAACACCAACAACTACTATGAGCTTTTCCTATGGTTCCAACTTTCCTATTATTACTCTGTATCGTCCTACTTTATCTCCTTAATTTTAGCAGTGGCAATGACCAGAACTCTCATGGCTTCTACCACTGCTGCTGCATATAAACCTATATTAGCTAAATACCTGGTCTCTCTCTAAAACATACACAACATCTGTCTATTCATAAATAACTGAGGACAAAACAGGATGCATCTTTATAGACTATATTTAATGAAAAATATTTTAAAAACATGTAGCTCTTATAAGCCATGTAGAAAGTATCTAGAAGACTTCAAAAGCATTATGTGTTTTCACAGGCCTAAATATTTGTCCACAATTAATTACTTATTAAATTATCCTTGGTTTTTCTGGCTAGAATTGAATGACTTAAGCATATTCATTGCTTACTTTTATCAAGATATTTTAATGATAAACTAAGTCTTTAACTCATCACTGAAAAAACCCAAGCCCATCTAGAAGACTATAATTGACCATGTTTAGAGCAAACCCTCAGTAACCTGTTTACTAAATTCATGAGCCCAAATAACTGACTATTTTTAGATCAGACTAATTTTGTTTTAAAATGAGACTGTCCTGCTGTGATATCAAAAATGTCAGGGAAGTGAAGAGGGAAAGTAGCAAGATGGCAGAAATAGGAAGCCTCAACCTTCGTGATTCCACTGACTTAACAGCAACCTATCAACCAAAATGCCTTCATGAGACTCTAGAAGCCAGTTAAGAAGTCTCAGTATACCAAATGAGCACAGGGCCAAGAAAAGCCACATTGAAATGTGTAAGATAAAGTCATATTATTCTACCTGTAATTGCCCCTCCTCCAAACTGGTACAGTTTGTCATGATTGAAAAAAAAAAAAAAAAAAAAAAAAACTACCCAATTTTAGCTTCTCCAGTTGGAAAACAGAATAGTGGAACATGCACCCAGTGTTTTGACTTTATGGATTGCTGAGTGAGGGACTAATTTCTGTCTTCTTGGATTCAGGGTGCCAGTGGGAATGCCATACTTTAGATGCCTGAGTGCTGCTGAAAACCTTTGATATGGTAATAAGAGTGATCTCTTCCTGTATATCAGTGATAATTGGATGCATGGGCAAAACACATAGAGTGATAATAAATTAGGGGGTGGGTAGATGAGAAGTAGTTTCTTGTAACTGTTCATGTACTTAATCTAAAATGAAGGGTTCATATACAGCTAATCTAAGGAAAACCAGAAGGACTGCAGACAGACATCAGAGGGAGAAAAAGTTTATGAGCTCCTGAGAAAGAAACTGGCAAACATCTCTAATTGGATATGAGGCAAAGTAGACTTTAAATAAGAAACTGTCACAGATACAGAGAAGAAAATTAAACAATGACAAAAAGACCAATTCACCAAGAAAGTATAACAATCATAAACATATATACACTGACATCAACATCAGGCACCCATATATATTGAGCAAACATTCACAAAATAGAAAGGAAAAATAGAGAGTAACATGGTAATAGTAAGAGATTTCAACACTTCACTTTCAATAATAGATAAAACAACCGGGCAGAAGATACATTAAAGAAAGGAGAGGAATTGAACAGCACTCTAGACCAACTGGACCCAACAAACACATACAGAGCACTCCAGCCAACAACTGTGGAACACACATTCTCCTTAAGAGCAGCAGAATATTATAAAGATAGATCACATTAGGCCAAAAACATGTCTTAACAAATGTAGGATTAAGTTAGATGAAAATCATTCCAACTTTATTTTATTATCACAATGGAAATATAAATACAATGGAGTACTATTCAGCCATTAAAAAAAAAAAAAATGAGATTTGGCCGGGCGCAGTGGCTCAAGCCTGTAATCCCAGCACTTTGGGAGGCCGAGGCGGGTGGATCATGAGGTCAAGAGATTGAGACCATCCTGGTCAACGTGGTGAAACCCTGTCTCTACTAAAAAAAAAAAAAAAAAATACAAAATTTAGCTGGGCATGGTGGCACGTGTCTGTAATCCCAGCTACTCATGAGGCTGAGGCAGGAGAATTGCCTGAACCCAGGAGGCGAAGGTTGCGGTGAGCCGAGATCGCACCATTTGCACTCCAGCCTGGGTGACAAGAGTGAAACTCTGCCTCAAAAAAAAACAAAAATAAAAATAAAAATAAAATTAAAAAAAATGAGATTCAGTCATTTACAATAACATGGATGGAACAGGAGATCATTGCATTAAATGAAATTAGCCAAGCACAGAAAGACAGACATGACATGTTCTCACTCATTTGTGGGATCTAAAAATCAAAACAGTTGAACTCATGGACATAGAGAGTCGAAGGATGGTTACCAGAGTCTGGGAAGCATAGCAGGGGGCTGTGGTGGGTGAAGTGGGTATGGTTAATGTGTACAAAAAATGGAAAAAATGAATAAAGCCTACTGTTTGATAGCACAACAGGGTGATTATAATAAATGATAACTTTATTGTACATTTTAAAATAACTTAGAGTGTAATTGAACTGTTTGTAACTGAAAGGTTAAATGCTTGCAGGGATGGATACCCCATTTTCCATGATATACTTACTTCACATCATATGCCTGTATCAAAACATCTCCTGTATTTATGTACATATATATATATATATATATATATATATATATATATATGAAATACACATATACAGATATATATGGAGTATAAATAAAGGATTGGAAATGACAATTTGTGGCTACCTGAAAGCTTTGGGGTTGGTGGAAATGATGGGTAAATGAATGGTTGAAGATTTGTGGGATGAACACCTCAAGCTAACATCAGAGAGCCCAGCAGTACTGCCCAAAATTATCTACTTTTTACTATCCATGGTCCTGAATTATCTTGGGAATATGCCCTGTTGACTTTTTCATAAACATCACAGAACCTGATCATTCTATTCCAAAATGCAATTTGCAAAAGATCATAACCTATTTTTAGAAACAAACTGAAAAATTATGCTACAGAAATCTCATTTTGTTCCCTTATTTGATGTGTAAAATTTATTTCTGGGGAAAATATAATCCAGTGCACTAAAGTTATGAGAGTGAAACAATAAAAGTTTATCGTGATCCAATTAATACTGGTTATGAATAGGTAAGTACATGAATACATCTACTCATATCCTCATAATCCATTAGCCTTCTTAATAAGGCAGATGTGTTTTTCAGAGAAATCAGAAATCAAATCAGAGTTTTTATTGGTATCTTAGAAAAAAGTATTTCAAGAATAAATCTTCCAAAAGAGACACACTTTCTCAGTTCTACCGATAAAACAAAAATAAGGATATGTAAAGCGGCTTTGCTGCTCCCTTACAAAATCTCCCAGTTTATACTCCCAAAGGAAATAAAACCTGCCTTATTTCTTTGCCCACCTGCGGCGAACTTTAAAGTTGGTCTATACGTATTGAAGAACCTTAAGTTCATTTCCCCCTGGGATGGATTCAGCATATGGTCTGTTCCTAAGGCAAACATTTATTTAAACTTTAAATCTAAAAGGAATTCTTTCATTTTATTTCTAGTTTTGTTTCCTTTGATCCTGAAAGTAATTAACTTTCAGTGGCAGCTAATTATATGTGAAGAGAAATCAGAGTCTATATGGTTGTTTGTTTGGTGCAGGCCTGGCAAAGTGTTTTTTTAATTGGGAAGTCTCTTTGCTCAACGCATTCCAATCCATTTGGCACTGTATTTATTATCCAGGATTCATATTATAACCATGACCTTTCATCTAATCACAGAATCTCACACAGAGAAACAATAATTATTTTAACAAAGAGACAGTGGGGCTATAAAAAAGTGAGGGAGGATGGGAGGAAGTAGAATATGGCAGGAGAAGATCCACAACTAAACTCACTTCCTGTTCTTCACCATCACAGTCCCATGACCACCCTCTTGTATTGAAAGACATATGCCCCTACATTTGGATTGGGAAATTATCGTCTTTAAACTTGTCTTATACAGAAATCAGTTTCTGAAAAATAATATAGAAAAGAAGAGAGCAATAGGTAAAAATCATTGAGGTCAGAGGTGCTGCTTACTGTTCTGTGTTAATACTAATCATCAGAAGCATGGGAAAATATGAAAGTTAATGAACTGCCAGTCAAATGACCCTTACTATAACTCCCATTTCCCTGAAAATGACCCTTGCAAGAATTGACCAAAGCTTTTTGTCATCGACCTTTGCTTTTCAAAAGAAAAACTAGTCATTTAAAAATATATATTTATTGTCTGTTTGAAATAAATGTTATAAGAATTTTTTAAAAAATTACTGAATACAATGAGGGGATTTAAATACTCTATTTTGGGAAGAGGATTAAAAACATCTTCACCTTTCTAAACAACTCCTTAGCCAACCAAAAATAATCAGCATTACAGGAAAGTAATCCGCCACCTCTTAAACAGAGATAGATCTTGACCTGACTGCTCTTCTGCTATTGTTAAGAACTGGTGCGACAAAGATAATCTAAGAGGCATGTTATTCATCATCTACAAATTTGCATCAAATCAGAGATCAGAAAACAATATGCCTACACGTCATTAGCTTGCATCCATGCAGAATACCACCTGTGAGTTAATTCTATAGATTTGGCCTAATCAGGAGTCAATGCATATAATGGTCATCTCCCATTTCCTATAAAATTATTGGTAAATGCAATAATTTTTATATTTTTAAATAACATAAGAATTTCCTTCCAAGTAGAGTACAAAATATTTTGCTTCTTCTGAAGAATGGAAATGTTATATTTTATTAATAATATGATTATTATTAGTTCATTGCATTTGCTTTTTGCTTTTACCTCCCCCCTCCCTTTTTTTTTTTTTTTTTTTTGAGATAGAGTCTTGCTTTGTTGCCCCAGGCTGGAGTGCAGTGGCACAATCTCAGCTCACTGCAACCTCCATTGTCCAGGTTCAAGCAATTCTCCTGCCTCAGCCTTGAGAGTAGCTGGGCTTACAAGCACCCAGCACTACACCTGGCTAATTTCTGTATTTTTAGTAGAGACAGGGGTTTTGCCATGTTGGCCAGGCTGGTTTCAAACTCCTGACTTCAGGTGATCTGCCCACCTCAGCCTGCCAAAGTGCTGAGGTTACAGGCATAAGGCACTGGGGGCACCTGGCCGCATTTGCTTTTATTGTACTGCTGCTAGGAAACTCAGGGCAAACAATTATTCAATCACAATGACTAAGTGAGCCTAAATTAATTGTGTCTTTATCCATGCTCTTCTAGATACATTTAATTTTTTGAGTTTTATTTTAATAGGTTTTGTTGTGTAGATTTAATTCCCCCATTTTTGTGAGAAACTATGCTGTAAAAAAATCTTTAATATTCATTACTGGCTTGAGAATTTAATGAAATGAAAATGTTTTCTACTTTTACTTTGAATTTCATAGGTACATCTTTAAAGATACTGACACCACTCTACCTCTACTTTTAAGGACTTAATTGAAGTGCTGTTCGTTAGCTGAAAGCATGATAAAGAGGTGAAAAGTTTTGCACATGTTGCAAGTGATTAAAATGAGGCAAACATCGTATGTTATAATCCCCTATGTGGACTACTCCATTACTGAGTTTAGATTGTTAGCTACCTTGTGAATTAGCCCAATTAATGCCTAACGTTTAAGCAGGATAGTGTTAATGAATAGGAAGACATCCTTTCATACTGCTGGGAAACTAAACAAAAGCATGTTTTTACTGGCCATCACTAATACTAACTTCATATACCAAGGTTTGCACTTACTTTCATTTTGTGGAAGTACAAATCTGTGGAACTACAAATAGCAAATTCTTGCATCTCTTTAAGCAATCTCTTTCCTTGAAAATGTCTGCAGCACTTTCTCACTTCCACCCAGTCATCTTCTATTTCTATCTTTCCTCAACCATCTGGAGAAGTCAATCCTAGACATCATGGAAGGGTGTTCTGGGATTTATACTATTGCAGATATTTACAGAAAGCCTAATTGATGAGCCTCCTTATTCTTATATTCTGTAGCCCTACTCGTAACAAATGGTTAAGAAAACAGAAATTGCAGACCAGAGAAGACACATCCTTTCTAGTATTGGTAAGAGGTATTTTCTACAAGAGTACCATTTTCTCCACAATAGAACTTTAAAAGTACATTCATCATTTAATCTGTTAGGAATCTGTCATGCATGGATTTTTAGCCTCTATCAAAATTTTCAATAATTAATTCCATGGATTTTGGAACCTACATGTTCCATTCTCAAATATGTGGAAAAACGTACCTCTGAAATTTGATAAACATTTCTATGTGCAATTTATTAATATTAATAAATTTTAAAAAGTTTAAACATTGCTTTATCTTTATAGAATGATAGTATCATTTTAAAGCTTATTCCTGTATAAATGTTTATCTGACTCATTTATAAATTCTGTTCAGTTAGATTTCTTTTTCAAGAGAATTTGTATGAAAGACAGCATTGATATCCACCAGATTTTGTTCTTCTTTTTATTGTTGGTTTGTTTGTTTTGCATAATAATTATAGGTTACGTTATTTTTTTTGCCATGTACATGTCCAGTTGAAATATATATATGCTCACTTTTACGTAGACCATCCTCTTCTATACTGACCTAAACGTGAGTTCATACTGCTGTCTCCAACTCTGATCCCTTGCCACATGGGTCATTGTAACCTCCTCCTCCTTATTTCCTCACCGTTTCAATGAGCTTGTTTCATACATTTATAATATACTTAGAATATCTTTCACATTCTGTATTTCCTCCTGGGATTTTCTAATTTTCTAAATGACATTTTTAAAACCTTAATATTATAAGCTTCACTTTCGTCTTGTTAAACACTGTGGTTTTGATAAATGCTTAATGTCTTCTATCCATGATTACAGTATTGCATAGAATAGTTTTTACCTTAAAAAAATTCCTGTGCTTCACCTATTCAACCCTCCTCTGCCCTACTACTCCAGCTTCTGGTATCCACTAATCTGTTTTCAATAGTTTTGCCATTTCCAGAATGCCATATAGTTGAAATTGTATAGTATATAGCCTTTTCAGATTGGCTTCTTTCACTAAACAATTTTCATTTAAAATTTATTCGTGTGTGTTTGTGTGAGTGTGTATGTGTGTGAGACTTGGTGGTTCACTTATTTTAATCACTGAATAACATTCTAGTGTATGGATATACCACAGTTATTTTATCCATTCATCTTTAAATAATATTCTGGTTGCTTTCAGTTTTTGGCAACTATGAATAAAGTGGTTATAAACATTCACAGGCAGGTTTTATATGGTCATAATGTTTTTAATAATTTGGGTAAATACCTAGGAGAGTGATTAGCTGGGTCATGTGGTATGACTGTTTAGTTTTGTAAGAAGCTGCTGTCTTCCAAGGTGGTTATATCACGGTGAATTTTTATCAGCAGTGAATGAGAGTTTCTGTTGTTCCATATCCTTAATAATATTTAATAGTGACAGATTTATGTCTTTTAGCCACTTTTATAGGTATTTAATTTGGAAATCTCTCATGATAAATTATGTTGGGTATTTATCTTTTCATATTGTTTTTCCCCTGCATATTTTATCTGGTGAGATATCTGTTCTATGGTGCATTTTTTTTCATTTTTAAATTGATTTTTTTCTTATCATTGAATGTTACTTGCATATTTTGAATACAATTCTTTTCACAAATGCTTTCTCTCAGTCTGTGACTTCACTTCCATTTTACATCTTTTAACAGTATATTATTAAAGCATTTTTTTATTTTAATATATAACAATTTAACATAATTTTATTTAGTATAAAAATAATTTTTTCTTTCATGTATCATTCTATTGGTGTATTTGAATATCCAAGGTGATATATATTTTCTCCTATGCTTTTAATAATGTTTTATGTTTCTATACTTTACATTTAAATCTATGATCCATTTTGAAGAGAAAGTTTCAGCTTTTCACCACTATGATGTTAGCTGTAGGTTTTATGTAAGTGTTCCGTATCAAATTGTGAAAGTTCCCCTTTATTCCTACTTGACAGAGAGTTTTTGTCATAAAAGAATATGAATTTTAAGAAATGCTTTTTCTATGTCTATGACATAATGATATGGATGTTCCTTTTTCATTTGCAGTGAATTACATTGATTGATTTTTGAATGTTGAACTAATCTTGGCATATCTGAAGTAAATCTCACTTGGTCATTATACTTGGTTGAATAGTGTTCCCATAAAATTCATGTTCACTTGGAATCTGAGAATGTGTACTTATTTGGAAATAGGAACTTTGTAGATGTAATCAAGTCAAGATTATACTGGATTAGGGTGGTCCTGAAATCCAGTGACTGATGTCTTTATAAAGAGAGAAATATCTGAAAACACACAGAGAAGGAAGAAGACTATGTGACAATACAGTCAGCATTGTGGCTCTGTTCTAGAGCGAGGCAGGTACGAGGCAAGGAATGCCAATGATTGCTGACAAATACCAAGATCTAAAGAAAGGCAAGGAAAATTTCTTTCCTAGAGATTTCAGAGGGAACATGGCCCTGGTGACATCATGGCATCTAGTTTCCAAAACGTGGAAGAATACATTTTCATTGTTTTAAGCCATAATACTTCCAGTATTATGGAAGTCTTAAGAAACTAATAAGTGTGCGGTATATAATTCCTTTATACATTATTGGATTCAATTTGCTAATATTTTGTTGAGGATTTTGCATCTATATTCATGACATATATTGGCCTGTAGTTTTTCTTTCTTATAATGTGTGTATATGATTTTAGTATTAGAATAATGCTGACCTCATATAATGAGTTAGGAAGTGTTCCCTTCTCTATTTACTAGAAGAGATTGTGGAGAACTGGTATCATTGTTTACTTAAATATTTGATAGAATTCACCAGTGAAACCATCTGGGCATGATGACTTCATTATTGGGAAGTTATTAATTATTAATTCAATTTATTTAATAGATAAAGTAACTTCAGGTTATTTATTCTCCTTGTGTGAGTTTTAGTAATTTATAGCTTTCAGAGAATTGGCCCATTTCATCTAAATTGTCAAATTTGTGGGAATCGAGTTGCTCATAGTATTTCTTTATTCTATTTTATAATGCCCATAGGATCAGCAATGATGACTTCTTTTTTATTCCCGATAACAGTAATTTGTATATCATATATATATAAAAATATAATATACACATACATATATATCTTTTTGATTAGCATGGTTAGAAGCTTATCAAATGTATTAGTCTTTTAAAAGAAACAGCTTTAGATTTCATTGATCTTCTTATTGTTTTCCTGTTTCTGATTTTATTGATTTTTGTTCTAATTTCAATATGTCTTTAACTGTGCCTGCTTTAGGTTTAAATTACACTTTTTCCCCCTGTTTTCTAAAGTGGAAACGTATTGATTTTAGATCTTTCTTCTTTTCTATTATAATTATTTAATTCTATAAATATTCTTCTTAGTTCATATCACAAACTTTTATAATTCATATTTCCATATTAATTCAATTCAAATGTTTTTAAAGTTTCTTGAGATGGCTTCTTTCGATTATGAGTTATTTCAAAGTTTGTTGTTTAATTTCCAAATGTTTGGGGATTTTCAATTAATTTTAGTTTAATTCCATTATGATCAGAGAACATACTTTGTTTGATTTCTATTATTTTGCATTTGTTAAGGTCACACAAAATGTAATTTATATTGGTGAATGTTCCATGAGACCTAGAGGAGAGTGTGTATTCTATTGTTGTTGGACAAACTAGTCTATAAATATTAATAAGATCAAGTTGATTTTTAGTGTTGTTTAGATTAACTACATGTTTTTTCATTTTCTTCCTGCTTGATCTCTTAATTACCATCAGGGAATGTTGAAATCTTCAACTCTAATAGTGGATTTGTGTGTTTTTCCTTTCAGTTCTATCAGTTTTGGTCTTGTATATTTTTATGTGTTGCTTCTGCTTGCATACACATTTAGTTTTCATATTTCTTCTTGGAGAACTGACACTTTGCCATTATTATTAATAATGTCTCCTTTATTACTAATAATTTGTCACTTTCTGAAGTCTGGTTTGTCTGAAATTAATATGGCTACTCCAGTTTTCTTTCAATTAATGCTAGCTATCCCTTTATTTTTATCCCTTTCAATTATTTTTAGTTTATCCCTTTCAATTAATGCTTTATCTATCCCTTTATTTTTAACCTACTAGAGACTTTAATTTTAAAGTGGGATTTTTGTAGGCAACATATAGTTGGGTCTTATTTGTTTGTCTACTCTGAAAATCTCTGTCTTGTAATTGATTTATTTAGACCATTGACATTTAAAGTAATTTTTACATATACATTTTTGTGGGTTTTTTTGTGTGTGGGAGGAGGAACAGGGTCTCACTCTGTCAACAACCTGGAGTGCAGTGGTGCAAACATGACTCACTGTAATATTGACCTCCTGGGCTCAAGCAGTTCTTCTGCCTCAGCTTCCTTTGTAGCTGGGATAACAGGTACGTGCCACCACACTCAGCTCTTTTATTATTATTATTTGTAGAGACAGGGTCCCACTTTGTTGCTCAGGTTGTGCTTCAACTCCTCAGCTGAAGTAATCTTCCCACCTTGGCCTCTCAAAGTGTTGGGATTACAGGCATGAGGCACCATGCCTAGCCAATTATTCATGTATTTGGATTAATATGAACTATTCTTGTCATTGTTTTCTATTTATTACCACATAATTTTTCCCTCCTGCTACCTCTGGTTTTAATTTCAGTTACATTGAAAAAAAATTTTTAGTGGTTTCCCAAGAGTTTACAACATACATTTCTAACTACTCCAATTTTACCTTCAAACAACACTATTCTACTTATATTCCTAGTTCCTCCTTCTCATCTTTTGTGATATTGCTATCATATATTTTACTTATCCATATGCTATAATCACTCAATACTTTATTAGTATTATTACTTTAAAACAGTTGTCTTTTAGATCAATTAAAATAAGTAAAAATAAATGATTTCATTTTATCATCATTTATTCCTTCTTTAATGTTCTTCTTTTCTTTACGTCTATCCAAGTTCCTAATCTATATCATTTTTGTTCTGCCTGAAGAAAATCTTTTAGCGTTTATTCCTAAAGAAAATCCATGAACCTGGAAACCATCATTCTCAGCAAACTGACACAAGAGCAGAAAATCAAGCACCATATATTCTCACTCATAGGCGGGTGTTGAACAATGAGAACATATGGACACAGGGAGGGGAGCACTACACACTGGGGTCCGTTGGGGGGAAATGGGGGAGGGGTGGGGAGTGGGGAGGTGGGAAGAGATAGCATGGGGAGAAATGACAGATACAGGTGAGGGGATGGAAGGCAGCAAACCACACTGCTATGTGTGTACCTATGCAACAATCTTGCATGTTCATCACATGTACCCCAAAACCTAAAATGCAATAAAAAAAAAGAAAGAAAGAAAACCCACTGGCAAGGAATTCTCTCCGTTTTTGTTTGTTTGAAAAACCAGGTCAGTCATAATGGCTTATACTTGTAATCTCAGCACTTTGGAAAGCCAAGCTAGGAGGATTACTTTAGCCAGGTGTTCAAGACCAGCATGGGTAACATAGGGAGACCCCATCTCTACAAAGTATTTTTCTAAAAAATATCTGGACATGGTGGCATGTGAGGGTTGCTTGAGATCTGGGAGGTCAAGGCTGCAGTGAGCCATGATTGTGCCACTGCATTCCAGTGTGGGCAGAAGATTGAGATTCCGTCTCAATGGAAGAAAACAAAAAAACAAGGAAAAGTATGCACTTTCTTTCACTCTTAATGAATATTTTCACTGGATATGGAAATCTGAGTTGATTTTTTTTTCTTTCAATATTTTGGCTATTTCCCTCTGTGATCTTGTTTGCATGGTGTCTGATTAGAAATCTACTGTAATTCTCTGTATTATTTTAACATTTCCTTTTTCCTTGATTTCGTGCAGTTTGAATACACTATGACTCAGTGTTGTTTTTTAGAAATTTATTCTGCATGGTATTCTCTGGGCTTCTGGATCTGTGGTTTGGTGTCTATGATTAATTTTTGAAAGCTCTTAGTCATTGTTATTTTAAATATTTCTTCTGCTTCATTCACTCTTATATTTCCAGTAGTTCAATTGCATGTATCTTTCTACACTGTTCCATAGTCTTGGACATTCTGTTGTGTTGTTTTGGTTTATTTTATTTTCCCATTTTTTTCTTTACATTTCTCTTTGGAAATCCTCAAGCTCACTAATTCTTTCCTCAGCCACGCCAACTCGTCTAATGTGTTCATCAAAAGTATTCTTCATATCTCTCCCAATGTTTTTTTATTTCTAGCATTTCCTTTTGATTCTTTTTCAGAATTGTAATCTCTCTGATTACATTACCCACATGTTCTTAGATTTTGTCTACTTTCTCCATTAGCTACCTTAACATATTAATCACAGTTACGTAAGTCTCTCTATAATTATTTTAACACGTGCCATATATAACTTGGTTCTGATGCTTGATTTTTCTTGTAAGACTGTGCTTTTCCTTTATCTTTGTGTGCCTTGTAGTTTGTTTGCTGAAAGCCAGACACATTGCATAATAGATATTGATGTAAACAGGTCTCTAGTGTGAGTATTGATGTTAATCTGGCTAGGAGTTGAGATTTATTTCATGTTTTCTATAGCTGTAGGATCTGGAGGTTTCAAATTCCTCTGATGACCTCGTTTTTCTTATCCCTTTTGATTTTGGGCTTACTAAAATTAATACTCCTCCTCAGAGAGTTTGTGTCTCATAGCTCTTCTGGTATCATTACCGTAACTCATTATTAGAATGCTGGAGCCTCTTGGGGTGGTGGTGAGGTGGAGAGTGGGACATATTCCATAGACTCAATCTTTTAGAAGCCTTATATTTCTGCCCTATGACTTACACGAGTCTTTCTTCCTGTATAGCTTCCTCTCCACCCACCTTACAAGTGGAGAGGACAATAGTGACAGAAATAATTTCCCCTCACACCTTTGGGATAAAACTCTGGAAGTCTTTCTACTCTAGAGGAAGCCATTTTTATGGAGAAGGCTTTGGGTTTATTTCTCAAGGATTACTTTTTTTCTCCTCCTGCCAGAGCCACAAAGGTGTTTTTTTTTTTTTTTTTTTTTTTTTTTTCAGACAGATTCTCACTCTGACACCCAGGCTGGAGTGTAGTGGCATGGTCTCTGTCCACTGCAACCTCTGCCTCCTGGGTTCAAGCGAGTCTCCTGCCTCAGCCTCCCTAGCAGCTGGGACCACAAGTGCATGCCACCAAGCCCGACTAATTTTTGTATTTTTAGTAGAGACAGGTTTCACCATTTTAGCCAGGCTGGTCTCAAACTCTTTACCTCATGATCCACCTGCCATGGCCTCCCAAAGTGCTGGAATTACGGGTGTAAGCCACCGCAACACACCAGGGGGTCTTTCTGAATTCTTTATTGTGAGAATCTGACAGTTTCCTGGGATAAATTCCATGAAACACAGACTGTCCTCTTAAGACTACAGCCCCTAGGAGTTTCTCTGGTGGTAATGCACACTCAGCCTCAAGAAATTTGTCAAAATTCCCATTTAATTGTTCCTATCAGTTAATGGCTCCAGTGCCTTCTGCTCCACATAAACAAACCTCAATTGTAACTCTCTGGATTCACCTGTCTTTCCAAATGCTGGAGTGGAGATTTATCCTGCAAACTCAGTTTTCTGATCAGTCCAAGAAAAAGTCATTGATTTTCATTTTGTCCAGCCTTGTTTTGTTAAAATAATGGAAGTGGCAATTTCTAAGCTCCTTGTGTGTTGAAGCTGTAACTGAAAGTTAAGCTAGGATTTTTAAACATCTAATTTTATCACATGCTTATGTGCCAGTGGCTTTGAAAGGGATACTCAAAGAGATACATGTCCAATTCAAGTCTGTCTCTCAGGAAATTCTGTTATTTTCTAAAGCATATTAGAAACATTTTGCACTCCTACCAATTTCTACAAATGCATCTAGAAACTGAGTATGGAAAAGTGATCCCTGGAAACTAGAGAAGGTATGGGCTTGTGACCAATATAAACTTTAAAAGGAGAAAACATACATCTAGTAGGATTTAGTCATCTGAATTTTCCTAGCTGCGCTTAATTTTATCAGCTGTTTTATGTTATTATATTCTCTCCATATTTTTAATTATCTTTTCTTCAAAAAGAGTTGTTGCTGATTCTCAATTTAAATGTTATCACCTTTTATGATTAGAAGAAACAATACAAAAATGATTTTAACTTACATTTTCATATTTTCTTATAATACTGGATTTATGAAAATATCTCTTTCAAGAAAGCCATCCATATATTCATTCTTTATTTATATACTAATCAAGGATACAGAGTACCTATTATGTGCACAGTTTAAAGCACGTTGGGGAATGAAAAGATGAATACTTTTCAAGCAAAATCTTTATTGCTGATATATTTTAAGAATTCTATACCTAATGAGAAATATAAAACATGTATTTTTTGTCTTATAAAGTTTTTCTTTTAAAAATACATTATATATCACCTTAAATGAAGAAAAATATTAATGCAGTAAATCAGTTTCAACCTTGTTAACCTAATATGTACATTATTACTCTTGGTATAATTTAAAAATACTAACAAAGATTAACAAAGATTAAGTAAAAATGAACTAATCTAGATCTAAGGAAGTAAATGGTTCTTGACTATTTAGGGCTTTCAATACAGTGTGTGCAGCTTGGCTTTATCTAAGGGAATGACATTCAAATATGATATAAAAATATCTAATTTCACCCAATTTATTTGTGAGAATCTAGAAATAACTGCTATCTAACAAGGCCTATATAACATCTTCAGCAATCTGTTCACAGCTTAATGGTCTAAGCAAGTTACTTTACATTTTAAAAGAAACAACAAACTTTGTTTTTCCCAGTGGCAACCTTGAACGCTTTTGGATTAAAACCTGGGGATCTTGTTTATTGGCTTTAAGATTTTTTGCTATACCACTCCAGGGGGCACTAAGCATATTTTGTAATCTCCATAATTTTAAAGAAAATTAAAACTAACAAATTTCTTTTTTACCTTGAAAGAACAATTTCCATCAACACAACAATATCCATTCAATTTCCTGGATACAAACAGTTAATGCACATAGGGAAGGAAAGGAAAGTGATAATTATTTAAAGATGTTAAAGTGGACAATTCATGGCTTAATAATTGCTGTGTTTTCACAAGAAAGCTATTTTTTGAAATTAGCTTTCACATGTGAAATAAACCACTTTTAGATCCTCTATTTTCATGCATGGTTTTCTTGTATTTAATCATTTTATCTTTAAAACAAAAATGACATCAGAAATATAACAGTCTCTGTACTCTTCTTCAATTATACTTAGTGAACATACAGAAGATAGAGAAGGGCAGAAGAGAGGCATAAAAATGATTATAATATGATACTCTTATGTAGCATTTCTAGCAATAGGCTTTTTAGCTCAGACAATTTGGATTAAATAGAAGAAATACTAGCAGCTGCCATAGCCCCATCTCAACGTCTCCTGGAAGTGTTGACATAAAAGACTCCCAGCCAAAGTGCTGAGTTATGGGGCAGAATGAGCCAAGTTTATGACACTCTTCCAAAGAGGGAAAGAGAATCACTTTCAACATATACATAAATATGTGTGTACACACACACACACACACACACACACACACACACAGAGCATCTATCATCTCTCTCTCTCTCTCTCTCTCTCTCTCTCTATATATATATATATATATATATATATATATATATTTATATATTCTAATGAACAAGATGAGGTAGATTTTTATTAATTTATTTCTTGACTTTTTAGCATCTATTCACCCTAGTTCAAATACCAGAAGTTTGACGATTCAATCCCTTTTCATTTTGATCCCTGAATTTGAGTGGGCTCCACCTACCTTCTGATACTAGAAATAAAGTATCTATCACAGACCTAAGTTTACTGCATTGCATTCTCCCTAGACACAAGCACGTGGCAGAAACACAGCCAATGAGATGCAATGGATCTTTAGCTGGAACTACCACCAGAGTAATTCTCATTTTGCTTTCTTAAGGACATTTGAGAATGAGTTTATAGAAACTAAGAGACCAACTTAGAAGCCACACATTTGAGAGACTGAAAAAGTAACCATGTCCTAATGAGGTTCTTTGAGTATTTGCCAAAAGCTGTGCCTGAAGAGAGATCTGTCCCTATACTCTTTAGTTATATAACCCCACACATTCCCGTTGTGCCTGAACCAGTTTGCGTTGAATTTTCTGTTACTTGAACCAGAAAGAGGCCTAAATAGTACTGAAAAAATATATATACCTGAGGAAAAGATTATCTTGTCATGGGTGTAAGCAGACAATTTTATAAGAATTCAAAAGAGCTAAATAACAGAAAAAATATTCCAGTAAATTTTTGATTTTTCTACTCAAAGTTTCATGAAGAGAAATACATAAATCATCTGGTGATTTCTATTTAATTGCATTATTGAAAGCTGTTATACCAAGGTATATGGAACTTGATGATATAATTACATGTAAGATAGATGCCATGACCTAGCATCTAAATACCAAGAATTTTAAAATTCTTTTTAAAAGAGAATTCTTGCTAAAAGTTTGTACACTGAAATCTCTCTTATTCTGTTTCTTGTGGTCTCAACCAAATCTCCTTTTATGTGCTTATTTTGTTTTGATGCCATCAAATGAAGGTTCAACCTCATAAGAAAATCTTTTGAAATCATCTCCTGAAACAGCACAGAATATGATTCTAGCATGAGTATAGTTATGTACAACACAGCAGTGGAACCAAGGACATAAAATAAAATAGCTGACAACACTAAGAAGTCATAATTTCAGCTTGTTATACACACTCTCATCTTAAGGAAGACGAATCAAAATTCTTTGCAACTTGCATCATTTCTGAATATGAAGGACTGCAATACACAAAGCTAAATTTGTCCTTCTTTTAATGGCCCATGCAGCTAATTCCAGCAGATGAAGACTCAGTCCCAATATCCTTCCTTCTGAAGCACCAAGCAAAACAGGTTTTGTAAACTTTTGCTGCTTATTTTCACTATCTCTTTTCACATTTCCTTTGGCAGCTTTGACATGGAATATTTTAAGAAAAGGTTTTATTATCTAACATCACTGGAATAATATTTACTTGCAAGGTTCTAAAATGTGATGTTCAAAAATGCAAGCTCTTTTAAATCCCCAAACCAATCATATGCCATCTGTAATGTGTGACTGGCCAAAGCTCAATGCCTATGAGAATTTGAGCAGCTTCTCTCTAACATACCCATCAGCAGACTCTCAATTTTTTCAGGTGTCTTAAGAACAATGCTTTGAAAACCCAAAGTAGAAAAAAAAAATCATTAATGTATCAAACAAAATTGCCACTCCTGACTAAGTATTTTTTAGTGAGAATGGATAAAAGCCAAGAAACTGGCTGATACCAAAGGCACAAAGGCAGTGTTAAAAAAAAAAAAAAAAAAAAAGGACTTTTTTTTTGCACTTGGAAAATGAAGCCATATTACAGAAGAGACTGACTTACCATTTTGTGATTTTCTTAAAGGATATTCTGATGAGATTTAGAAAGCAGCAAGACTTACCTAGAAGAAAAAAGAGAAAAAAAAGAAGATATTAAAACAATAAATAGGAAAGGATAATAGTGAAGACATTTTTAAAAGAATTCTAAGATGACAAAAAGTGAGCACAGACCATCTACATAGGAGTAAATCAGTAAAGGAGAAAGGGGGAAAATAAACTTCTTCTTTTTTTTTTTTTTTTTTTTTTTGAGACGGAGTTTCGCTCTTGTTACCCAGGCTGGAGTGCAGTGATGCGATCTCGGCTCACTGCAACCTCCGCCTCCTGGGTTCAGGCAATTCTCCTGCCTCAGCCTCCTGAGTAGCTGGGATTACAGGCACACGCCACCATGCCCAGCTAATTTTTGTATTTTTAGTAGAGACGGGGTTTCACCATGTTGACCAGGATGGTCTCGATCTCTCGACCTCGTGATCCACCCGCCTCGGCCTCCCAAAGTGCTGGGATTACAGGCTTGAGCCACCGCGCCCGGCGGAAAATAAACTTCTTTAAGTTGTTACTGCCTTTATTGCATGGAAGGATAAAATACACAGGAATCAAGTGTTTATATTAGGTAATGTGTGTAACAGAGTCCTTCATATTAGCACAATTCGTAAGGAAATTATATTATTTTAATGTTAACTCTTCGTTCCTGAGAAATTTAAAAACAACTTCATATTTCATAAATTTAAAAACTATTGGTGTACTGAGCATCAGCCACAAATATCATGAAATGTTTTTAAAATCCCAGGCAATACGCAGATGACAGTGAAAGAAATAATCTCCCTACAAACTTGGAGTGGTCATTCCAGGATTTCTTGTTTTGTCTGCTAATCAAGTCTCTGTAGTCTCTGACCACTGTAATAGGGTCGACAAATATACACCTTCCAGTTCCCTGACAGGGTACCTAATTTCCCCAAAGTGGATGAAGGGAGCAAAAGGAACAAAGAACTCAGTCACCTCTAAAGAGATCATATGATGTGAGGTTTCATATGGAAGTTTTGCTGCTAGACCCATGTGTGGAATTTCCTGGCCACCTAGACAGTTGTTACCAACTTTGTCCTATACTTTGCAGGGAGACTGAGGCAGCCTCATCAATTTTCATATTTTATGTTTATATTAAATTTCTGTGTTCTCTTTCATTCCCTACACCTAGAGGGGCTTATCTCTTCCTAAATTCCCTCTTCTACTGGGAAAGAAGGAAAAGAAGAATCAGAAATGCAGGCAGAAAATTTACAGCCAATGTTTTTCTTATTTCTTCACACTGGCCCAAATTTCTAGATGCTCCGGGCATATACATATGCTTACCTTTCATATCACTTCATAGTAACTGTACATGTGGCCAACCCCCATCTCCATAAAGACCCTCTTGTCCTGAATTAGAGCTGAGTGAGTATTAAAATCAGGACTAAAACTCCAAACATATGTATTTTTTTTAATTCCAGAAAACATACGGATTACTAATTTATAATCAAAGTCTAGGACATAGCCAAATGCATTGTGGAAATGAATGTGAGCAGGGCTAGAACAGCACCAAGGTCTTTGGATGCCTGATCTTCTAGTAACAGATTACATGTGGACAGAGTGCCTTTCTTTTAATCGTGTGTATTTTTTTTTTTTTTTAGATTAGTTTTTAAGAATGTTTTCAAAAATATTTTAGCATGGCTTTTAAAAATCAACTACATAACATTTTAACAAATATTCTTTTTTTTTTTTTTTTTTTTTTAGGCTAAGATCAGTCACCTGACATTTGTTATAGTCACTCAGTAGGGTAAACCTTCAAGTACCCTTGTCACCTTACGGGAACTGAAAACGAAGTTCTCTGCAGTTTTATTAAATTGTCTTTATACTAGAATAGTACATCACTCCAGGTTAGCGACTAGGAGGCACGGTACGCCAGATCTATTGCCATAATTATCTCTCTATGAGACGGTTAACACATGGTATTTCTTTTCAGTTTAAAATACTGAAACCCCATTGTTTTACTAACAACATTATGCAGTTTTAATGTTGTTAGCAAGGGGTTCACCTGCTGTAAAATTTCTAGATCATAAATGAAAGCCTAACTCAGAGCCATCAAGACCATAGGTAACTATTTCATTTTTAGTTCAGACACTTAAATTCATTATTTACCATGTCTATGTATGCCCAATTCTTAAAAAGCAATGGTTATTTGAAGGTTATTTAGCCTAGACATACATAAGTAATTGGTCCATGTATTTATTGGTGGGGATAGGGATAAGGATCATTCTGGCCTTCCCTAACTTTGAAAAGCACATAATACCAATATTTATTACTATACTTTCAGGGTAAATAAATAGTTATGCATCTTAAGCCAGTAGGAGAAGGTTTGTTTTCAATCTTGTGTTAAGACATTTGGTAATAATAATTGGAGAAGTGGATACTTTTTTCCAGATGATAATTTGATGAAAGAAAATTTCTCTCAGTGGTTACTATCTTGAACATTTTACATTTCAATGCTCAGAATTCACTATTTTGGTACATCATAGCATACAACATACTAACCATCACAAATGACCAATTGTTTAAGAGTGGGCACTTTAATTGCTCATTAATTCCCTAATTAATTGACACAAGCCAATGTTAATGTTATTTAAAGATTAGTATCAGTCCTCGGGGTTTATTTGGAGTTGCCCTGGGGAATTAATTAGGCAGACAGCTCAAATTATATTTGCTCTCCCAGTTTCTCAGGCACCAGTTCGGCTGCTGATTGACACTGAAGTCTCATCCAGTGTGCGTGGGGCAGGGGAAAAATCTAGCCCACAGAGTACCCCACTTCACGGCCATCATACTCTTCTCACACCACCAGCAGTTTCTTTTCATCCACTTGGTGAGGTCAAATCTCTCCTCTGGGGATTTCAAGGCCTGCCTCTGTCTTGGTCTATGACTCTCAAATACATCCACCTCTCTTGTGTCTCATCTGGGTCCTCCATTCCACACAGCTTAATTTATACACTTACATAACTGTCACTTTTCTGCAGCCAGGTTTTTTCTTTTTTCTTTTCTTTCTTTTTTTTTTTTTCTTTTTTTTCTTTTTTTTTTTAAGAGATGAAATTTTCACTCTTGTCACCCAGGGTGGAGTGCAATGGCATCATCTCAGCTCACTGCAACCTCCACCTCTCGGATTCCAGTGATTCAGCCTCACTCATAGCTGTCTCAGCCTCCCAAGTAGCTGGGATCACAGGATTACCTGCCACTGCACCCGGCTATTTTTTTTTTATTTTTAGTAGTGACAGGATTTCACCATGTTGGCCAGGCTGGCCTTAAACTCCTGACCACAGGTAATCCACTCATCTTGGCCTCCCAAACTGCTGGGTTTACAGGTGTGAGCCATTATGCCTGACAGGTTTTTTTTCCAGTGGTTCTCTATAGTCTTCCTTCTTCCCTCAGCCTTTCTGCATCCCTTTCACTCATTGTGAATTTCATTCTTATCCTTCTTCTCTAAAGGTACCTTCCTCTGGCCAGATCCCAGTCCATATCAGCTGCCCCACTGCTGCCACTTCCAGGATTTCAGCCTCATCTCCTGTCACTTCCTGTTATATTCTGTCTTTTGTTCCAAGTTCACAGAACTATTTGCAGTTCCCAGAATATTCCTTGCTCTTTGATGTCTATGTGTTTTGCTATTACCCTTTTTGAAACTCAAAAGTAAAGTTTATTGATTTTCCAAAGTTAATTTAAGCATTTATTCTCTATTTTTCCTTAACTTTTGATGCTTTAATTTTAATCTTTATAGTATTTTATGATAAATACTAGTATCTAGCATCTCTGACTCCTAGAACATTGCCTGATGCTTAGATGGCATTCACTAAGTGTAGAGATAATTAAATCAGACATAATCCCTGCTAGATTTTGAGTTCCTAAGAATAGGAGCTAAGTCTTAATCAGTTTTGGATCTTTGGTGTACAACACAGTTCTTGGCCCAGAGCTGGTATAAAATGAGTGGATAATCAGGAAAAAGGAAGGGATTATTGAAAGGATGGAAGGAGAGTCTTTCATTTTGGGTATACTTTAATAAATACCTGTCATTTCTAAATTCTGTAGGTTTTGGGGATCATGTCTATGCTTGTTTGCTTTCTGACTAAGTATGTTGATGATAAATTATTTAATAGGAAAATAGGCACATCTGCCAAAACAATGGAAAGTTGGATATCTCAGGCATTGCAAAATATTTCTAGGGTAGGTGTAGCTGTTGAAAATAAAGACATAAATAAAGTTGTCCTGTTTGTCTCTGGCTCCTCACACTGTTTTCATTTACAGTAGATCAACCATAAAAATAAGCTAACGCTGTTCAGTGCCATGCACTACCTTATTTGCTAAAATTATCTCAGAGAATTGAGATTTTATTTTGACCCCAAACTCTTCATATAACTACCAACATCTTCATTTCACATCACACAATGCCATGCAAAAAACAGCTTCTTTTGACTCTTGACATGGAAGTGCTTTCAAATACATTTCCTCAATCTAAAAACTACTTTTAGAATCAAAAACAAAGAAAACAACTGCTTAAAGAAAAGAACATGCTGCAAAAATGAGAAATATGTTTTAGTACAGCTTGAATACAATAATTAGTAGGCTTCAAATAGTGATTTTGCTTTTGTGTCTTAGGTTTGTATAAGTCAGCCCTCCCCACTTCTTTCTCTCTCTCCTTTTTCTCTCTTCGAATTCTATTTATCACAAACGTATAAAATATAAGTTTTACATAATGCATTAGTATTCAGATGATGAACTATTTGGAACTCTGATTTCATACTTTCTTGGCCTTTTAAACATATTTGACTTTTTTTTTTTCCTTTAAAAATAATCGAGACACAAACCCACACAGAGTGGGTTTTGTTACACCTCCAAGGTTTTGATATTATAGTTTTTATCTCTTTTCTCACCTTCTCATCTGCCCCTCTTACTCTTTGCCATCTCTTGAATCTGCTCCCTGCCCTACTTGTGAGCCAGACTCTATCAAACCCTGACAGTCCTCAGAAACTCATTGGTTCTTCTCCAGCTTTGCTTTCCTACGAACACATTCTTGTACCGGGCATGGATTGGTCTTTTCAAAATTGGTTGCGAGATAGCCAAAGTGCAGAGAAACATTTTTTGCAAGTGTGTTCAACAGGAAAAATAATGATCAAAATGTTAATAGGTGTTTTCAGAGAAAAAATAAGTTCCATATATGTCTTAGCTAAATAGCATTATTTTTGTCATATTCCCAAAATGGAAGTCACAATACATACTAGCCTATTATAATTCTAAGTCATTTTTAGTAAAGAATATAGATGAAGCTGGCCTTGCTTCTATTTTCCAAGTTTTTTGGGGCCATAGTAACTTTTTTTTTAATTGACAACACCTCAGGTAATTTATGTTTTACAAAGCACAACACTGTAAATTACGTTAAAGTAGAAAAGAAAACACTGAATTTCAACTTGGAAAATCAGAATGCTGTTGCTGATAGAATTAGTAGCAAATCTATTAAGCATGTCAAATATGTCAAATGCTGTTGTAAGTGATTTACATATATTAGTACATTTAATCCCACATAAAGCAAATTAAGTAATATCATTAACTCCATCCTACTAATATAAAGACTAAGACTCAGATAAATTAAGGTATTCACCCAAATTTACATAGCAGAACTGAGATTCAAACTCATGCAATTAGGCTCCAGTCTAAGATTTTAACTGTACTGTTATTCTGTCTCTGTTACCTACTAATTGGGTATCCTGTGACAAGTTATTTTACCTCTCTAGGTCAAGCTGTGTATTGATCAGACAGATTAATGTTATCTGATGTGGCCGTCATAAGGAATCAGTATTTAACAGAGTCAAATGCAGTGCCTGAAATACGTAGTTGGTACTCATACTACTAATTTATTAAATAAGCCTCAAGAACTCTAGATTGGTTATCCTCCTAGCTGTGTACACACAACTATTTGTTACCTATCATTACTAGAGGAACAGGCATAAAGCTGTGCTGAACTGCTTCATGGAAAATTCTCACTCTAGAACATCGATTGGATCTTTAGAGCTAATCATTAATCTTGGATTTACCCAGGTTGATTGCCCATTGCAACTTATACCACAGGCATTTTATGTACTGTATGCGTTCCTCAAACCAGGGCAGGGGGATCAGGGACTGATTGAAACCTGTCATCTGAGGAACCCAGGAGGACTGTCCACTGGCTGCCCTGACATTTTACCAAATATGGCTGTCCTGTCATGATCTTTTCTTTAAGACTTCCTATGTAATTCCAAAGCTAATATTAAAATATATGTAAATATCTCTATCTTCAGTCATAACCCTTCACTTCGAGGCTATGGCTCCATAAACCTTTCCATTACCCTTTGAGTTTCCCCGCTCCTTTCCTCTCTCTCCTTCCCTCTTTTTCTCTCTCACACACACAGAACACTCTGCTCCCAAACCACATCTGTGCTACAACCATGCTGCCCACCTACTCCATGCTACATAGCAAAGTATGCGTGTGCCTTACTCTGTCAGATGACTCCTGCTTCTTCTATATTTTTTCCCTTAACACCAAACTTTTTCAAATAATCTACTTACCATATTTATTTCTCTACAAAACACTCTCTTCAATCTGTGCAACTCAGCTACATTCTCATGATCTGTAAAAACCACATTTCTCAAAGATAACAGCATATTCCAACTAGATGAATGCAATTACCTTTGCTCAGTCTTGATCCCCTTTGGCCCCTCTGAAACTTTGTCATGCCCATTTCCTGCTGGAAACGCTCTTCTTACCGTATTTCCCACACTACAGGGATCCTCTTTCCATCATTTCAGCCATTTTGCATTTATCTGTATCACTGGCTTTCCCTCCATTTTGTATTTTAAACATGAACTGACCCCAGTGGCTCTTACCTCCACCCTCTGCTCTTTCCATATTACTCTTTCACTAGGACATTATGTACCCAATGGTAACAACCCACTTTATGCAAATGGTGTGAGAAGCTACTAAATTGTTACTGTGAGGAAAGAGATTATGTCATTCATCTTTCTAATTTCCACGGTGTTTAGGACACCACTTTATATATAAAAAGTGTGTGTGTGTACATATACACATACAAAAATAAAAGAACACATTTTTATCAAAATATTATCTTTAGGCATGAAATATGTATTAACTGAAAATGCTAAAGCAAATGCCAGGAAATTTTTGTTTTACTCAAAGACTGGTTGGTTCACACTGTTCTCTTTGGGAAAATATTTGTGACAAAACCTTCTAAGAGTAAAAATAGTTGTCTTTAGTTTTGTTTCCTTTCCACATGCCTTTGCAGTATTCAACATTTTTCTATAACTCCAGGTTGTTAACTCCATCTATGTAATTGTGAGTGTGATCTAAATGAAACTAAACTCTATCAAAAATGAGATAGAGTATCAATGTTAAAGATGCAAAGAAAAGGAATACAAACATGTGGCATAATAGAATTAAAAATAATTTTAAAAGTCATACACAGAAAAAAACATGAGATCTTCCACACCATGGGATAAAATATGTACACTTTTACTATTATTGTGAGAGCACAGGAAATAGCACTAGTTACAAAGAGAGAGGGGCCAATTTCATTTTCTTTCTCTCATGTTCTAAGACTAGAGTATCTTACTTTGGAATATTGTGACATCTGGATTTGCTCCACTGCCAGCCAGTCAGTAACTAAGTGGCGCTTATTGCAACACTCTCACTTAAGGGACCTGACTATGCATTTCCCAACACATGAGTAAGGTAAAAAGAAATTCCAGAAGTTTTTTTGTTGCTTTATTTTATTGTATTTTATTTTACTTTTTTTCTGAGACAAAGTCTAACTTTGTTACCCAGGCTGGAGTGCAAATGGCATGATTAGAGCTCATGGCAGCCTCGCCCTCCTGGGCTCCAGTGATTCTCCCACCTCAGCCCCTTGAGGAGCTGAAACTACAGGTGTGTGCTACCATGCCCAGCTACTTTTAAATTCATTTTGTAGAGGCTGGGTCTCATTATGTTGCCCAGGCTGCTCTTGAACTCCCGGGCTCAAGTGATCCTCCTTCCTTTGGCCTCCCAAAGTGCTTGGGATTACAGGTATGAGCCATTGTGCCTGGTCAAATTTCAAAAAAATGTATATCAAGAAACAGTTTTCAAATTTAATGGACTGCTCTGGCACAGCTACCATCATTTGACCCTTAAGCAACTATTAGTAATTAGGGTGGCATGTACCAATATTTAGCACAGTAAAGAATTAAAATAAAAATCTAGAACTTCAGGCTGGATATTTATAAGGGAATTATCTTTATGTAGAATTGCCTGAAAGTTCAGCAAGAAATTTCCCAGTGTCCCAGAAAAAGTGCCTCATTCACATACTCATTTATTTGCCTTATTGTCACTTAGTGTCAGAGACAAAATAGGCATCCACTAAATATTTACTTTCTGTCTTTACTCGCTTCACCAGAACGTAAGATAAGAATGCTTCACTAGGAGGCCATTTTTGTATACCAGCGTGGAATTCCTCATATTGGCTGATCATACGGCTTTATAAATGGGTCGATACTTGTCATTGCTTTGCCTCATAATTATTTCTACGACTTTGTAGAGTCAGTACCATTAGCCTCCCTTGAAGGAAAAGGAAAGTCTCAGGAAAGTTAAGTAACTTGCCTAAAGTCACATGGCTGATTTATTTTCCAGGGATAATCATGTTTATACCAAACATTCCATTTTGGGCTTCTTCTCCAAGTCTGAGAATTTTTGTAGGTTTCCAAAGTGGCAAGATGGAAGATACCCTGGGAAAGCCTGAAAATACATGCACATACCCTCACATGCATGGTCACACTCAGTGCAGAGACTCTTATTGTGGTGACAGCAGATACCAATAGAATGTATCAGAATGTTCACTTTTGAAAAAATTTTCTAGTGCTTTTTTTTTTTTAACTTATGCACAAATGAATTAAACTTAGTAGCTATGATTTTTAAGAAAAGAACAAGATTGCATGTCCATAAAGGAAAGGAAATATACAGGAGAGTGTCTTACAAGTTACCAAGATACAGGTACAATCAATGTATTCGGAAAATTCAAATGATATACCCATGTCTGCAACACACACTGATAGGCACCTCCAGCTGGTACTTGTTCTATCCTCTAGGCTCACGGGAGTTGGAGGACCATCAGTAATGTAAGTGTAGGAGCATGAGAAATAAGTAAGGTAACAGTCCCAGCAGAGTTTGAAATTATCTTAATTTTCCGATTTAACAAGTATTTGTTGAGGGCCTACTACATGCTATAGATTATGTTAATTATTGTGAAAAATACCCATGAATAAAGCCCAAGGAACACAATAACCAATGGAAGACAGAAGCATATTAATGAATCAATATATACATTGGATAGAGTTGTTATGAGAGTTGTGTATACAGAAATAAGAGGAAAGGCACAGGGATGGATGAGGGAAAGATAAGGCTCTTGGAGTTGGAGCCCTGCAGGTGTAATCCTAGAGGAACTGACTGGTAGAGAGAAGAGAAGAAGTAAATGAAATGAAGATAAGGCAAATTGCAGGAAAAGCGAAAGGAGTGTTTGGCTAGGAGAAGAGGTGGGTGGTAGCATTTGGCTGGTGAAAAGAAGGGAGAAAAAAAAGCAAGTACTTATATGTCAGAGGCCTTGAAGCTCCTTTGCAAATGGTCTCATGTCCTCCTGTGTCAAATGTGTCACACTTGGATATCACTGTCTGTCCTCAAAAGACCACTGATACACCCTGAATAAATTCATGTAATTCTCAGAAATCTCTTTGTCAATATGTTTGGTCAAACTGTGACTAAAAACATTAAGTAATGGAAAAAAGAAGAGTGGTTTAACCAGCATTGCAAGAGAGACTATTCAAAAGGTTAATTATCTTATGAGCAGAGAAGGAAAAAAAAAAAAAAAGACATCCAAACTTCTGCTCTTCTGCTAAATTTGCTCTCTTAAATCCTTAAACTCCATTTCACTTATATCTATATGTGGTAGAAAAGAGGTACTGAGAGGAGGGGGTGGCAAGACCTTTTATTTGAACATTTGCTAAAACCTCAATTATATTTCATTTTTAATCCTGTGTCATTAGAAGCAAAATGGTACATTTGGAGACCATTTAGATACGAATGCCTGAAACCTTCCTATCAGACCTGCTGACTTTCTTTGTCACTCTGTTTTAGTCACTATAGCCAATTATGTTGAGATATGATTTTTGGCCAGTCAATCTAGCTTTGACATCAGGGGTCCCAAAATAACCTGGTTGGAGACCCTCATGGCCCTCTAATATTATTGATTTTTTGGCAGGGTCATTGTGATGATAATAACCAGTAACAAATATCTCTGTTCAGCAAAAAGAGAAAAACAAAACAAAGCAAAACAAAACAAGAGCCCTACCATCTACAATTTAGATATGATTACAATTGTAACACAAATCCAAAAAGAGGAAGCATACATAATTAAAACTTAAAGTTAATTCTTGAAATTGGTGAGGATAATTAAAGAATGAAAGAGGCCAACTGTGTTTAAAATGACTGAGTCAGGTATAATCTTTCACTGGGCTCCACCCGAATGTTGCATTATGTATAGGTGAATGCGCAAGTCAGTGATACAGTTCACAATTTTTACTGTGGTTCAGCTTACAATGTGCTGTTTGGACCGAGGTTATCTTTCACCTGCATTTTTAAGTGGAACCTGTAACTACAAATGAGCCAAGTGTCCTACATTCCTTGTTCTAAGTTTGAGTTTCTTTTGGGCCTATGCGTCTTCCCTCAGCCTTGGGAACAGAATTCAGTGTAATGAGCAATGCTTTGTCTACTTTCAAAGTCTGAGAGTCCTTAGAAACTGGCTTAGGATGGCAATTCACAAAGAGCTAATTTTCAATACATATATGTGTGCCCAATAGCAGAAGTCACAATTAAATGGTATTTCTCCATATTCTGTCCCCATCCTCAACACACACAGACATTTGCAGCAAGGATTGTTTAGTCGAATGACAGAAGCAGTAAGTTTGTATCTATCCGTCTAGTGGTAGAATTCACTTTCAGCTCATATTCCAACTAACCCCAACCTAACGCAAGGTAAAAAAAAAAAAAAAAAAAAAAAAAAAAAAAAAAAAAAAAAAAAAAAAAGGAAGAAAGCAGAGGCTAGATGCTGCTGGCTAGAATCCAGAATTCACAAATTAGAAAAAAGGGCGAACCAGGGCACAGTACAGGCTAATAAGTAAGGCTGGCAGCCAACATTATGCAAAGCTCATTGGAAGGAAGCAAAGCCGCCTTGGCAGAACAGTGATAAAGAATTAGAATTTTCTGAAAATAGTAATAAGAACTCAGTACAAAGATCTGACCAATTCTAGCACACATGGAAGGATTTGAGAAGAAGGTGTTCCATACTTAAGATATGCAAAACCCAAATAATAGAAGAAACCAAGAATGGACCAGAGGAGCAATGAATCTCTTGCTCATTTTGGTTTATGAGTTTTAAGCACTGTATGCAACTAGCTATATGTATGAGCTATCTATGTGATAAACTGTGTGCACTTCTCTTTACATGAATAGTTTGAGACTTTCACAACTACTATGTTTGGTGTTGTCATAAAATCCTACATTAAAGTATAATTTCAGGTGGCATATGGACAGATAGACTGGGTAAAACTGTCAATAGCACTGAAGATTCTAGTGCTCAGAGCAGCAAAACCAGGGCTGTGAGGCCATCTGCACAACTGGTTCCTGACTTGGTTTGTGTGTATATGCATGTACAAATATATGTGAACTTGCTAGTAGAAAGGAAAGGCATAGCATTGGAAAGAATGTCATATAATAATATTTTCTGCAAACTTCATTAAGAAAATTGTCTTTATTGCCAAGAAAACACACATCTTATTTTTGATCAATGAGCAACTATCTCTTCAAAATCTAAAGCTGATATCACCCTTAGGTGGATAACACCCTGAGGTTTAAGACACCATTATTATTTTTTAAACATTGTTGTCTAGTATGAAAATAGTTATGCACAAGAAAATTAGATGGAAAATAAAGCTGTAAGACCAAGTGCTAAATTACGGGCTTACACTCTATCTAAAAACATTCATTGATTCCTTACTTTATGCAAGGGACAGGGCAATCATCATGTAAGACAGGCTTTATATTCTAGGAAAGTTGGCAATATTAGCAAGGAGATATGAGGCACATCCAAATACAAATGGATTGGAGAGAGAAAGAGACTGGGAGGAGGAAAAAATGATGGAAAGGTAGATTTAGTGTGGTGTCGGTGAGAGTCATCGAAGGCTTTTGAGCAAGATAAGAATATAATGAAATGGCTTTAGTTAGATTAATATGGAAAGCAACTTAAGAGAGAATCACTACTCTAATCAAGGCAGGGTTGTATAGGGCCCTTTTTTTTTTTTTTTTTTTTTTTTTTTCTATCAATCAGGTAGCCACATTTGAAGTCTGCACACTTGAAGTGGAGCCTCAACCCAGGACTGTTCTCACACTTTCATGCAAATGCCAACGCCCTTCCTCCTCTTTCTACTTTATTCCTCTTGTATTCTTCATCTTAATGTTTTTCTCTTCCTTGTTGACTTCAGAACACAACAATAAAGGGCTGTTTGTGTTAAACTTGAGGAAAGGAATGGCATTCCATAAGTGTCATGGAAGCCCATAAAATATAGATTCTCTGTCTTGGAGTGAGATCTGCAGAATCCTTAGGGGTAGAGACTGTGTCTCTGTCTTCTTGTGGTTCTTTAACCTTCAGATCCCAGAACAGAGTTTGGAACATGGTAAGGCTTGAATATATTTGTGATGGTGAACTAGATTCATCATGTATTTGGAAAACCAAAACAATATGTTGGCATGGAATAATTGGTCATTGATGGAACCATGCTGACCCCACCAATTTTAATAAAAACTTTTCATTTTTATCAGAAAATTTTACAATTTTTGAACTAATAAGAGTCTCAGAAACTTTTCAGGTTACTTGTTAAATTTTATTCTCAAAAACTACCTGTGGAAGAAATAGAGTCTTTATTTTCCATGTGGAGATACTGAGACTATGGAAGGTTAGGCAACTCCCCCAAGGCAAGCTAGTAAAACATAAAACTAGGCTGGAACTCAGCAATCCTACTTGATAGGCTTTCTTGTTTAATTATGTCATGATTACATATATTTGCATTTTAGGTTTTGGGGGTACATGTGAAGAACATGAAAGATTGTTGCATACGTACACACATGGCAGTGTGATTTGCTGCCTTCCTCCCCATAACCTATATCTGGCATTTCTCCCCATGTTATCTCTCCCCAACTCCCCACTCCCCACTGTCCCTCCCCTATTTCCCCCCTACAGACCCCAGTGTGTGATGCTCCCCTCCCTGTGTTCATGTGTTCTCATTGATCAACACCCAACACCCACCTATTAGTCAGAACATGTGGTGTTTTTCCGTTCATGTGTCAGTCTGCTGAGAATGATGGTTTCCAGGTTCATCCATGTCCCCATAAAGGACACAAACTCATCATTTTTGATGGCTGCATAGTATTCCATGGTGTATATGTGCCACATTTTCCCTGTCCAGTCTATCATCTATGGGCATTTGGGTTGGCTCCAGGTCTTTGCATTGTAAACAGTGCTGCAATGAACATTCGTGTGCATGTGTCCTTATAGTAGAATGATTTATAATCCTATGGGTATATACTCAGTAATGGGATTGCTGGGTCAAATGGAATTTCTATTTCTAGGTCCTTGAGGAATCACCACACTATCTTCCATAATGGTAGAACTAATTTACACTCCCACCAACAGTGTAAAAGTGTTCCCATTCCTCCACATCCTCTCCAGCATCTGTTGTCTCCAGATTTTTTAATGATCGCCATTCTAACTGGTGTGAGGTGGTATCTCAATGTAGTTTTGATTTGCATTTCTCTAGTGTCATGATATTTTTATATGATGTGTGGGACATTATATAATTAAGGCTCTCTGAGACTTTCTACAATTTAGGAGACTCTGAAATAATGTAGAAGATAAAAAATTATCTTAGCTGGACATGTAAGCATTTTAAAAAATAATATGATATGGGCCTGGTTCTAGGGTTACAGTTTACATCAGCAAAAGTACGAATAAAAATTCTATGACAATTCTATCCATACCTTTCAATAAGGCCTTCTAGGAAGTTTTTAGGTAACCTATGAAAATATCCTATGTCCACAAGTTCTTTCTTTTTTAATATGCTTTGCCCATTTTCTATACATCCTCCTTCATTATTGCATTTCCTTTGAAAAATTACTCCTATTAAACTAAATTTCTCTGTCACTGTAAGAGACATAAAATTAAAAACTATCTGTCTTTAATCATGCCAGCCTTCTTCCTTGTCTCCTGGGCTCCATTTATCAATAATTAATATATAAAGAAGACTGAAATCCATTTCAATTTCAAAGGCCCAAACGTTTCGCTGATTAATAAAAAATTGTGCTCACAAAGATGGACGGACATGCCACGGTGAAATGATGGAGGACACAGCATTAGCAGGGAATAGATTTGCAGGGCCACATGTGCTGTGTGGCTTACCTATACAAGAAATAAGCCATGTGGAGGAACAATTCTGCAGAATACCTCCCACCAAGCTGACATCTCTACATGTAGGGATTCTTATCTGCAATCATCATCTTAATCTATTTGATTTACCATTCTACCCAGAATCTTAAAAGGGCAATAAAAGGGTTAACTCATACTCTAAGAATGTACTCCCTGGGCTTACAAATGTATCTTGTTTACTGAACAATTAATATTCTTGTTATTATATGCAAGATTATGTACAAGAACTGTAGATACTATACATTATAGGCTGGTAAAAACCATAGATTTGAGGTTTGAGAGAATAATATCTGGCTTTTACTAACTTTCTCATCTACCCAGTTTATGTCACTGGCAGTTCTCTTGACCTTCTGGTGCTGTTTGTTGTCAGTATTGGCTTCTCCATCTAAGGAGTTTCAGCACTAATTGCTGGGAATTCAGTCATTCTTTAAGTGTCCCAGTTCTACACAAGTGGAACCTTTCCATCAAATGCCCAAGGTCTAGCCTTGCACAGAACAATTAATACAGAGGATTCACTCTCCTTACTTCCTACAATACCAACTGCAGGAGTTTATTCTCAAGAACTCACTGGAATTCTAGTCTCTCTGTTTTGAAAGGTTCACTTTTGGTTTCTCTGTGGTAAGTAGCAATGAGAAGAATTCTTTCAGCCAATATCTTTGAAGGTATAAAGCAGTTTCAAGTGAAGAAATGTACCAGGGAACTAAAGAGCATATAGGTAAAAATGGATAGATATGGAACCCCTTCTTTAGATAGGTCCCAAAAGTGAGTGAAATCTCAACACCCCTCATACAAACTCTTACAGGAAGAGCATTTCACCTACTCACCGTTTTTACCTCATAAGGGCTTTCTCTCATCTGGCTGCCATTCTTGAATTCAATTCCAGATGGAATGCTCGAAATCTCAGTGTACACATGTATAGATATTACTTCCTATTTGGAAGTAATATCTGAGGTTTTTTCCTTTCTTGTGTCTACCATAGCTAGAATTCAAATATACTGCCTATCTTGTGTATAAAATAGAGAATTGAGGAAACAAGGTATTTCAGGTCAGGATTGTGGAATGAGCCATACATACTTATATAGGTATTTTCTGCTTTTATTTGACCTAGGCTCAAACACTAAATATCTAAGATTTGGTGAAATAGAAGGGTCCTCAGGGAGAAAATGATAGCACATTCCTGTAATGATAGTACATTCCTATAAAGGCTCAACAAGTTGAATAATAATCATACCTAACATTTAATAACAAACTTTCTTGGCACAAGCATTTTTATAATACATTATCTAATGAAATCTATGACAGATCTATGAGCCAGTACTATTACTTCCACCTTTTCACAAATGAGGAAATCAAGGATTAGAAGAATATTAAAACATTTTCCCATGGATCACCTGCTCATAAGTGGTACATTTGGGACTTGAACTCAGGCAATAGTGTTCCAGCACACATATCCTTTCCCAGTGCCCTCAATATCAAGTGAACCGTTTATAAGGGTGGAGCTTCACAGAGCCACAGGCTCCAAATACCACCCCCACCTCTACCACCTAAAGTACTTTTCCTGTGCATACATACTGTGCATATGTAGATGACATTCTGCCAAATTAAAATCAACAAGACAGATACTAATGAAATCCAAAGTAAAAATAGCAAAATCTATGGGACATTTTGGTTACTGATACAGAGAGTTTATGAAAATATTTGAAACCAAGACAAATCTTCATGTTAGGTAAAATATAACTACTATATTAGGTAAAATATAACATATGTTAGGTAAAATATACTATTGGTTGATTTGAGGCTTTGTTCAGCGGACTACATGTCCTCTTGATTGATATACTGGCACTATTTTTAGAAATAAAAAAAAGGTCTGGGCGTGGTGGCTCACACCTGTAATCTTAGCACTTTGGGAGGCTGAGGTGGATGAATCATGAGGTCAGGAGTTCAAGATCAGCCTGACCAACATGGTGAAACCCCTTTGGCACTAAAAATACAAAAAATTAGCTGGGTGTGGTGGCAGGTGCCTGTAATCTCAGCTATGTGAATGGCTGAGGCAGGAGAATCACTTGAACCCAGAAGGTGGAGGTTGCAGTGAGCCGAGATCTTGCCACTGCACTCCAGCCTGGGCAACAGTGTGAGACTCTCCCTCAAAAAAAAAAAAAAAAAAAAAAAAAAAAAAAAAAAAAAAAAAAGAAAGAACAAACAAACGAAAAGAAAAGAAAACGGGTCACATAGATGCAGAGTATTCCAATATAATTGTTCAAGTAAATTTTAAAGGCTGACCGTATGCAACAGGCCAGTGTTATTCTTTTTGCCATTTCTTCCCTCCTGCCTGTACTGTGAAGCTTCAAAATTACTGTCAATGCAACAGCAACCCGGCCGCTGAGGCCCAAGACAAACAACGGCAAAGATGGTAGATGAGCCAGTGATTACAAGTCAATAACAATTTTGCAATTATACATTCTATAACCAAATTAGAAACAATGTCATTAAGCCTCAATGGCAAAAAATTAATTAATTTAATATAAAAAAAAGTTGCTTGTTTGTCCAAAGTAAATATCCTGGGAAATAGTACTATGTCACTTGGTAATTACTATAGAACAATATAGGAATAGATCATGACTGGTGTCTAGGAAAACAGCAATCACATTTTGCCTTCTAATTATGGCAGCGCTCTCAGGAAACACAGGGAGCAGTGCACCCTGCTGTTACACCACAGCAATAACACTCATTACCCCAGTAAATACTATGGAAATGCGCAGTAACACACAGGGGCCTCCCTGCTGTGAAGCTGTGGCAGAATCACTCATTAGGCTGGGAAGTATCACTCGATCGTCTTTAATTACTTCCAAAATATATGATAACCCGCCCACTGTTAGAATGCAGTGATATCACTCATCACTTCTCCCTCCCTTCCTCTTTTTTTTTTTTTTTTTTTTTTAACTTACTGAGAAACCCTGCAGTAGCCTTACTATAGAGGTGATGTATTGTAACTTATACAGATTTAATCACGTAGATTTGTGTGCTTTTAGCCTTATAAAAACATATGCTCTCAATGTGAAATGAGTACTAAGAAAAATATGCTGAAATATACTGTTCTCTTTCTAGCGAGATCCCTTTTCTTATGCTACTGAGTTGTGACAACGCTGTTGTAATCCTTCCTTTTTATTTTGGAAATTAGAGTGATAATTACACCGTAGCCCCCTGGAATCCAGAGTACTTGTAATTATATCCAGTTACCTAGGAAAACAGCAATTTCAAACCTATTACCCACAGGTATCATTTATGTTTATTGCCTTCTTTGCGAAGTCATTTTTACTCTGAATTCCAAGTGGCAGGATGCTTCGCTGAGGCACCCATGCTACGGAGAAAGGGGGAAAGCACAGACAGAGGGGATAGTAGGAAGAGGCTGCTGCTCCTTTTCAGGAGGCTTAGGTCTGATCTCTGTTAGACAGGGCTTGTTCAGGCCCTTTCCAAACGGATAAAGCAGACTGTGGGACAATGTTTTCCTTGCACAATTTGGAGATGGGGCTCAAAATTTTTGGGTTTTGTGTTTGACACCTCCCATTTTGCTAATTTGTTTCAATGTGCCACAAACGCCTACAGTAAGGCTGAACTAATTCTTGATTATGACTCTCCCTGGCAGGTGAATTAACAGCTTTTAGGACAGCAGTTTCAAAAATAATTAAACCTAGGCGTTGCTATTTTCATATGAAAAAAAAGAAAATAACTGTTATGCCAAAGCATTCATCATTTTGATTTGGACAATTTATTCTAAACATCAGTATTTATTTAAGAGAGGTTTTGCATGTAGTTATTCAGTAGGGCATCCATATTCCAAAAGACGGAGTGATGGATGGAGGTTTCATTTTCTTGCTAATTTTTGGAGTGATTTGTAACATTATGATTTTATAAGGAAGACCTAATCTTAGACTTATGAATAATAATATTTACTGTGTACCGAATATTTAAGTCAAGTACTAGTTAGCTGTAACAATAACTCAACACAAGAATGTTATTGGCCCCATGTATAGATAAAGAAACTAAGCCTCTGAGAAGTTAAGTAATGTGATCATGATTATTCAGCTAGAAAACAGTACCGCCAGGATTTGATCTCAGTTCATTCAAGCCTTTGATTTTGCCCTTTTACTACACTATCACACTATTTCTCCATCTGCAGCTGCATCTATTGCTATTGGCTTCAAGTTCTGCAATGCCTCTTGACATACAAAGAAAAAAAAAAAACTTGCTCAGAATGTTTATGAAAAAAATTCTTCACAAAATGTATCTCCCTTAGTGGGGAGAAAGACTCAGGTACTTTTTAAGCTGAAATTATTAGCAGTTGTCTGTCTTTTCCTTTACCCTGTGTTAACAGCCACTTGAAGAAATATGAAGCCTTCATTTTCACCCCAAATTGGGCTTTGGGTCATATTCCCCATTCATCACGAATTATTCTAAGGAATGAAACAGCAATAGAGAAAATGAAAGCTTGGGACTTCTAAGGTTTAACTTGGATTCTATTACTGAATTCTGGTATTAAATAGGGCAAAGTCATTTTGCCTGAACAATTAATTAAAGATCAAACATCCATTTATTTTTGTAGAATAACATTTTATATGTGTTTTTATTTTTATTCCTTATTTTCATATACCTTTATAAGTTTGGTAATAGCTCCATTTTTCGCATTGATAGAGAAATAAGTTCAACTCCAATATGACCCACTTTGTTTCTCAAAACATGATATTAGAAGCATAAATCTAATGCATTTTAATAAGAAAAAACCAACATAAATGTGAACATATTACACACATTTGTCTGGAATCTATTGAGGTACAGTAAAAGTGTAGTTCCAGAGTTAAAAACACAGAGTTGTTTTAAATTACTTTCATTTAAAACACTTATTGCATGCATAACATGATTCAACTACAGATAATAGTACTAAAATGATTTCTCTAAGCTTTCTTCATAGAGAGATTGTGTAAAGATCATAAGTCTATGAAAATGTCTCTACTTTACCAAAACAGCATTGGTCATTATATCAGGTCATCCACCAGCACTTGCGACATGGGCATTTTGAAAGCAGAACTTGGCATTTAGCAGTTACCAGCTCACTAGTTAGAGGGCATGTCATACAGTCTTAGAGAGCTGCATTCATTTCTGGTCAGTCCACAGATGCAGGTTACCAGGCAAATGTTCCATTATCCCCCAGGGTAAGTAAACTGAATCTCTCAGGAAGGTATGTCTCTATTATTCTGAGAAGGCTGTCACTGAAATTAGTTAAGAAAACCAGCGATCTCTCTATTATTTTAAAATATTTCAATGTAAAGAGGGACTGCATTACTCAGAATCAGAAGCATTGAATTTCAACACTTGGTTATGAAACTTGGTAGTTGTTGGGGGACGAGGACAAGATGGCCAACTAGAAGCAGCTGGGATTGAAGGCTCCTAGCAAAAAAAAACAAAACAAAACAAAAAAAAACATAGTAAGCCTGTCAATCCTCCACTGGCAACCAAGGCATCCAGGTTATTTCATCAAAATTGACTAGAAGGTTGGTGTAACCCACAAAGAGAAGGAAGGGCAGTGTAGCACAGTGGCCCACCTGTGAGACACACAAGCAAGAGGAGCCGCCTCCCCGCAGCCAAGGTAGTCGGGTGGGTTAGCCTCTCATCCTGGTAGTTCTGAGGAATCTAGATAGCCCAGATGAGTGGATTTCCCCCCCACCAAAGGGACAAAATGCTTCATTAAATGGGTCCTGCTCCCCATGCCACCCAACTGGGTGAGACCATCCAACAGGGTTTGACAGACACCCTATACAAGAACGATCCTACTGTCATCAGGTTAGTGCGCCTCAAAGTCAGAGGTCCCAGAAGAAGGAGCAGCCTCCTTGAATGACATCTCCAGGCAGGGGTAGGAATCAGATGGATAGGGCTTGAAGTGAACCCCCAGCAAACTGGAGCAGCCCTACAAAACAGTGGCTAGACTATGGAAAGGAAAACAAACAAGAAGAAAGTGACAACAATAGCATTATCAACAACAATAACAATAAAAATAAAGGCCTCCACAAAAATCCCATCCAAGGGGCAGCCCCAAGGACTGAAACTGACAAACTCATGGAGATGAGAAAGAATCAACAACAACAATAAAAAAGCTGAAAACTCAAAAGGTCAAAGTGCTTATTCTCCTCCAAATTATCACATCTCTCCATTAAGGGTACAGATCTGGATGGAGGATCTGGATTTATCTGGGTAATAAAAAACTACAATGAGCTAAAGGAGCACGTTCTAACATAATGTAAAGAAGCTAAGAACCTTGATAAAAGGTTAGAGGAATTGCTAACTAGAATGCGAATCGGTTCAGAGAGGAACACAAATGACCTAAGCAACTGAAAAACACAGCACAAGAACGCCGTGAGGCATTCACAAGTATCAACAGCTGAACTGACCAAGCAGAAGGAAGGATATCAGAGTTCAAAGATCATCTAAATAAAATAAGATATGCAGACAAGAATAGAGAAAAAAATAATGAAAGGAATAAACAAAGCTTCCAAGAAATATGGGACTTCGCAAAAAGTCAGAACACGTGGTTGATTGGGGTACCAGGAGATGGGGAGAATGGAAACAAGCTGGAAAACACCCTTCAGGATATTATCCAGGAGAACGTCCCCAACCTAGCAAGACAAGCCAACATGCAAATTCAGGAAATACAGAGAACACCATGAAGATACTCTGTAAGAAGATCAATCACAAAACATATAATCAGATTCTCTAAGGTTGGAATGAATGAAAAACTGTTAAGGGCAGCCAGAGAGAAAGGCCAGGTCACCTAAAAAGGGAAACTCGTCAGACTAACAGTGGACCTCTCAGCAGGAACTCTACAAGCCAGAAGAAGCTGGGGTCCAAAATTCAGCGTTCTTAAAGAAAAGAATTTTTGACTCAGAATTTCATATCCAGCCAAACTAAACTTCATAAGTCAAGGAGAAATAAAATCCTTTCCAGACAAGCAATGATGAGGGATTTCATTACCACCTGGCCTGCCCTGCAAGAGTTCCTCAAAGAAGAACTAAATATGGAAAGGAAAAACCAGTACAAGCCACTGCAAAAACAATAAAATGTAAAGACCAATGACACGATGAAGAAACTGCATCAACTAGTGTGCAAAATAACCAAACAGCATAATGATGACAGGATCAAATTCACACATAATAATAGTAATCTTAAATATAAATGAGCTAAATGACCCAGTTAAAAGACGCAGACTGGCAAATTGGATAAGAAGTCAAGACCCATTGGTGTGCTGTATTTGGGAGACCCCTCTAATGTGCAAAGACACATACAGGCTCAAAATAAAAGGATGGAAGAAAATTTACCAAGCAAATGGATAGCAAAAAAGCAAGGGTTGTAAACCTAGTCTCAGACAAAACAGATTTTAAACAAACAAAGATCAAAAAAGACAAAGAAGGGTATTATATAATGGTAAACAATTGAACAAGAAGAGCTAACTATTCTAAATATATAAGCACCTGACACAGGAGCACCCAGATTCATAAAACACGTTCTTAGAAACCTACAAAGAGACTTAGTCTCCCACACAATAATATTAGACTTTAACACTCCATTGTTAGTATTAGGCAGATCAACAAGACAAAAAATTAACAAGGATATTCACCTCCTAAACTCAGCTCTGGATCAAGTGAACTTAGCAGACGTCTATAGAATTCTGTACCCCAAATCAACAGAATATACTTTCTTCTCAGTGCCACAACATCACTAATCATCAGAGAAATGCAAATGAAAACCACAATGAGAATCCATCTCAAACCAGTCAGAATGGTGATTATTAAAATGTCAGGAAACAATAGATGTTGGTGAGGCTGTAGAGAAACTGGAATGCTTTTACACTATTGTTTGGAATGTAAGTTAGTTCAACCATTGTGGTAGACAGCATGGCAATTCCTCAAGGACTAAAACCAGAAATACCATTTGACCCAGCAATCCCTTTAGTGGGTATATACCCAAAGGATTATAAATCATCCTACCATAAAGACACATGCACACATGTTTATTGTGCAGTATCTCCAACAGCCAAGACATGGAACCAACCCAAATGCCCATCAGTGATAGGTTGGATAAGGAAAATGTGGTATATATATGTCTTGTAATACTATGCAGCCATAAAAAGGGAATGAGATCATGTCTTTTGCAGGAACATGGATGAAGATGGAAGCCATCATCCTCAGGAAACTAACATGGGAACAGAAAACCAAATACTGCATGTTCTCACTCATAAATGGGAGTTGAAATTGAGAACACATGGACACAGAGAGGGGAACAACACACACCAGGGCCTGTTGGTGGGTGAAGGGTGAGGGGAGGGAACTTAGAGGACAGCTCAACAGGTGCAGCAAACCACCATGGCACGTATATGCCTATGTAACAAACCTGCACGTTCTGTGCATGCTTCCCCCCCCCTTTTTTTTTTTTTTTTTGTTAGAAGAAATAAAAAGAAAAAAGAAACTTGGTAGCTCTATCTCCTTAACAAAGTCAGTACACATTTCTAGGCATTGTTGCTTCATCCATAAGGTGATAATAATGTCCTGAATACCTAAAATCATAAGGCTAAAGTAGATGAAAGATTGAGGTTTAGGAGTTTCATGTTTCAAACTTTTCCTGGAAAAATCTCACGTTTATCTGATACTAATGAAGTACGACTTTGGTTCTTCCCTATACTGCACCTTATGAATTTATATCAAACCACTGCTGTAAGTTTAATTAATGAATCATATTATTAATTTTTTTTTTGGTTTGAATGCTTGGCCCTCTCAAAGAAAAGCTGATTTGAACCCATTGTACTTTGACTCTTTAGTGTCAAAAATAATACTCATTTGAGTGTTTTCATTTTCATTGTGAGATGAGAGCTGATATAAGATCTCTTTCCTCTACCTCAGCCCCACCAATCTTCGTTTTTTTTTTTTTTTTTTTTTTTTTTTTTTTTTTTTTTTTTTTTTAAGTGAAGTGCTGTTATAGTAAATTTAGAACCTCACCAATATTTGCTAATAATTTTAAGATCTTTAGGGCTTTCTAAATACTAACAGCTTGGGGCTAGATGTTTAGTATTTATGTCCACAGGGTACAAAGTGTTTTTCAGCTCATTAAATTTTGCTTTAATTAATCCTGCTACAGCTTTATAAAGAAGGTGCACTCTGTTTCAGGTTAAAGCATGCTGCCTAGGATTTATATGCCCTTTCCTTAGGCCGTGGCATTTGTCTCTATTATCCATTTCAGGTCCCATTTTAACATAGCTAGAAAATGAAGTGAGAAAGGAAAAGTTTAGTTTAGTTGCTTAGTTACATTTCATAAAAATAATACTTTAAAATGTCATTACTTCCAGCAATGTCCTCACTACCACCAGATCAAATAAAAAGACAAACATTCATATCCAATCAAAATTGACTCTCCAGATAATAAGCAGTTGATTCCATCTTGAATAGTCTATATTACAGAACAATAATAATAATTAATATTTTTATAGATGTATCAGTCTCAAAGACTCATAGCATTATCTCATTTCTTATAGTGATCCTATGAAATAGGTAGTGTACACTAAGCCCATTTTAAGGATGAAGAAGATTATGGTTCAGAGGAATTAAGTGACTTGCCTATGGGTTACACAAAGACTAAATAAAGAGGTACGATATCAATCCAAATACCCCAATTTCAATTCTAAATATCTACCTAAACCCCCTCCCCACCCACTCACACAGAAGGGGCAGGAAGTAGATTAATGGAAGTTACTTGACTTTTATTTGATCAAAAAGAACATAAAATACTTTGACAGAAAGGCCTCACACTATTCCCAGACCCAACATTCCATGGTCTTCTAAAAACTTTTTCAAGTAACTAGTAAGGAATCAATATTTAACTTCTAAGGTCTTCAGGCATTCCCAGGAGTAGGTTCTCAGTACATGCTTTCCTGATTGTTGAAAAGCTATGCTGTCTTTCACCTCTTCCGCTGTACTTGCTTACATAGCATCCTCTGTAGTTTACTACACATACCATCAGGTTTTGATGTTTGTTCTCCTACAGTGAGTGTATGGAGATCTTGAGTAACACAGTATATGCTATAGGTGGACAACTACATGTATAGTACATAATAGTTTGTTTTATAATGGATGTCTCTATATTCACTTTCTGTGAACTAAATGTATTTTTGTCAGATTTTTCAAAGTGAATTCAAGGGAGTAAGGTTTTCCTGTCTGTCTTGTGTCTCTTCTTATCAGATATCATCAAACATCCAGTATACACAACTGTGGCTTGTTTATTGATCATATTCAAATCATTAAAGTCTCCTGTAAAGGGTATCTTTCTTTTTTTTTTTTTTTTTTTTTTTTTTGAGACGGAGTTTCGCTCTTGTTGCCCAGGCTGGAGTGCAATGGCGCAATCTCGGCTCACCGCAACCTCCGCCTCCTGGGTTCAGGCAATTCTCCTGCCTCAGCCTCCTGAGTAGCTGGGATTACAGGCACGCGCCACCATGCCCAGCTAGTTCTTCGTATTTTTGGTAGAGACAGGGTTTCATCATGTTGACCAGGATGGTCTCGATCTCTTGACCTCGTGATCCACCCGCCTCGGCCTCCCAAAGTGCTGGGATTACAGGCTTGAGCCACCGCGCCCGGCCTAAGGGTGTCTTTCATGTGCAAGGGCAGATGACCAAGAGAGACATGCACTAGACATGTTAAGAGTATGCAGAGAGAGAAGATAGGATAAAAGCATGTTTGTGGAATAAAAGTGTATAAACAGAGATAAAAACTAAAGATTATTCATCATAGTTAAAGGAAAGAAAAAAAATGTATGACTGTAGCAAATGATGTTTGTGTAAGAAAGCAATTATAAAGAAATATGCATCACTAAAGGAATTTAATACTTTGAAATGCAACTGTCATCTTGGAAATAAAGCTAGGTTTTAACAGTAACAAATGGCAAACAGTATAAAATAGAATAAGTTATACATTAGAAAAATGTTTCCTGATAGGCAATCTTTTAAAAAGAGGCCTGTGGAATCATTTTCTATGGGGAATAAATTAAAAGTAGGTAGCATTTCATGAACTCTGGCTTGAGTTTTCAGAAATATCTCTTATTAATGATGACCTCTATGGTGTACATGGCAAATACTTCTCGCCTGGTAGGGCCAAAATACTTTGAGGTTCCTTAATCTTGAAAACGAGTGGAAATTCTTGCATCTTAGGCCTGGATCTCTCAGCATTGATGCATGCTTCTGCCAGACAATGGCAGCAGAGATACTAATGACAGCAGGAGCTTAGTACAGTGCTCTGATTGGATCCCCAGGTTGGGGAAAGGGCAGGAAAAATGAGAAGAGGAAAGACTTTCACTGAAACTCTGATGAGGGATCCTAAAAGTAGCACATTTTAATTAAGCTTTCTTCAAATCAGTAGGGAGTGAAAATTCAACTAGTACTTTATTTTCCAATTTATTTCTTCAGGGAACATACCTAAAAATTGTTTTGAGAGTGAGCTATTATATAATTGAAGGACACAACTTGATTACGAACAGGCAGAAACTTGTGAAATATCAATTTTTATTATACATATTTTGGGAATACCTACCAAGCACCTTACAAAACCTTACAAAACATTATCTAACTCAACCATTAGTCATCTGGTATTTCAAGTCACTGTCTCTCAGGGAAAGCTAAGTATTTTCTTAAGCTTATAAAAACAAAATCCTTCCCTGTTTCTTCTTATAGACATCTAGTCCGCTTCTATTACCCTGTGCACAAAGACACCCCCCCCCACACACACACACACTCCACAGAGTTAGTTCTTTATGTTCCAGCTTCCTCATCTGTAAAATGTAGATAACAATAACTGCCTGGTTTCAGGATGAGTGATGAGTGGTAATGTATGTGTTAAGGGCTCCACAGAAGTAGGATGGACTTCACCCAAAACTTGGTCCAAATATTGAGACTGATGATGCCACATACACCCCAATGGAGTATAAAAAGGTTTATTATTCACATAATGAGGTTCTTGAAAAGAGTAGTATAAGCTCCCAAGTAGGTGCAAAAAAGTGTCTAGAGATCAGAGGAGGGCCCCTGGATTGGGGTATTATGTTGGTTAAGGAGTGAGACTGAAGTACAGATTCTCCAGCATAGGCTAGGGCTTGCATGGTTTGAACCTCCTGCAGGTACCAGAGGAGGGATCACCTGGAATTTTTTATTAGCTTTCCCAGATATGGGGCAGAAGGGCAAAGGGAAGTGGTGGAGCTTGAAAGCTATCAGCAGTTGAACACAAAAACGCAGTCAGACTCTTTACTAAGCTATACAAAAAATTTAGCACAGTATACTTGGTAGATGTGCAATAAATGATAACTTTTTTATTGCCATTAACACAACTATTATGCCTATGTTTGTGCTTCCTGCTGCTTGGCTGGCATGATGAGAAAAGAATGTTAGATCATGGATCTTAAAAGGTAGTTAGTGTGAACAGAACAGAATTTGAGTAATTGCTTATGTGGCCCAAATATTTTACCACAGTAGCAGCTTAAAGTGTTATGTTTAGCAACATAGGTAAGGTGTAGTGGACTTGGAGTCACAAAACCTGGGCTTACATCTTAGCTTTGTTCCTTAAGAACTACATGATTCTCAACAGTGGCTTCCATGCCTTCAAACTTATCTGTTCAATGCAGGTAATACCACCAATTCCACTGGGTTGTTATAAACAATAACCGAAAGATAATAAAGGGGCTAGCATATAGCAATTGCTCCGTACTTCAAAGATGTTCAGTGAACAACAATTTAATATGACTCTGAATATAACTCATTAAGTCAGTTTAATTCTCTGAGACTGATTCCCTTTATTTATAACATTAGGATAATAATAGTTATCTTACATATTATACAGGGTGTGATAAGAATAAAAATCAGCAGCAGATTATGGATCTGATGGCACTTTCTAAAGGGAAATGTAAGGCATTTGTAAGGAAATGTAAATAATGTAAGGCACTATTATTAAATACCTCACTCATCACATAAGCATTAGACAGAAAACACTGTGGAAGTACTAGAGTCTTGACAGCACTCAAACACATATGGTCCCCTCATGGTCTGAACTTCAGAAGAGAATTCCTAAACCAGGTCCGCTTCTCATTGTATTTGCTAATCACATTACATGTTGAACATTCTCTAAAGCCCTGACATTTTCAAACAGGGCCAAATAAGATTGATATGCCTGAGGAACCCAGATATTTACTTCCTCTCAGCCAAGAATCCCCATCTGTTGGTATCAGATGACATTTGAGATAACTTGCCCCCAGTAACCATGCATTTTAAATTCTGACTTCAGAAGACAGACTCAGAAGATTCATCGCTCACTCAAGTTTTCAACAAGTGAAATAATTGAATAAGAATGAAGAAAGAATTCTACTGGAAAGCAGGGAAGCAAAATCCTTCTATTACCCTGTGCACAAAGACAATTTAAGCGGACAAAAGTTAGAGAAGTGCTTTTAGGAAAGAGAGAAGAATGAAGACTAGGGATAAGAAACATCTTACCACACTAATTAGATTCACTTCAAGATGGCAGGGTTATTAGTGAAACCTCTTAGCGGAACCAAAACACAGCCATTTCCTCTTTCCTTCTTCTTTTCCCTTGTCTTCATGCCTCCCCAACACTAAAACTGTATAACAGAGATATTCATGCCAAGTATGGATTGCTTTCTAGAGTCAGCACTCTAACTTTTATCATAAGAAAATGATGCACACAGAAGCAACCTATATGCTATGCTGTGTTATTTACTGATGCCTGTGTTCTCCTAAAGACTGTGGTAGGGAACTAGCTGGAGGGATGTGGAGCCTAGTGGGAAGCTGCCACATCTTCATTGTTGCTTCAACAAGGTAAGGGGATCATGCTGTATATGCTCACAACTCTCCTCTGCCTTGTTATACCAGCTGGTATATTCAGCCAGGCATCCTGGTAGTCACAAGCTTACCACATCAAAGAAAATTTTAGGTGCTTACAGAAAAGAACTACTCCGAATACACACAGCTTTATTCAACTGTAAGATAAAGATGTGCCTATTTATATCCATTCTTTCATAGTATTTGCAAAACCCATAATATGGCACATGATATGGAAACCTAGTAGTAAAACCCTTATCACCGTACAATGTCCTTGGCTTAAACCCACCAGTTTATATTTTTATTCAAGGATAAACCATCTTCTGGAATTATTTTTATTATTTTGAGACAGAGTCTTGCTCTGTTGCCCAGGCTGGAGTGCAGTGGCACGATCTCAGCTCACCGCAATCTCTGCCTCCCAGATTCAAGCAATTCTCATGTCTCAACCTCCCGAGCAGGTAGGACTATAGGCACGTGCAACCACGCCCAGGTAATTTTTGTATTTTTAGTAGAGATGGCATTTCGCCATATTGACCAGGCTAGCCTTGAACTCCTGACTACAAAGGATCTGCCCACTTCAGCCTCTCAAAGTGCTGGGATTATAGGTGTGAGCCACCATGACTGGCCCATTCTGGTATTTTGTGTTCACTGTTTTTCTTCTCTTATAAAAATTGGTTAATGCTGAAGATCTCCTCAATTAGTTGGATAAATTGTACATTCCTACATGGAAAAATTCCTTGGGGGATGCATCAACATTTTTCTTCTGTATTTCCTCAAAGCACAAGTTATGGTTTCAGTGTATACAAGGTACTAAAGAAATATTGCCATCAGATTGATTAAATGACTGACTACATAGATTTTTATTTTTCTTAACAGTTAAATAGCATTTATATTTCAATAAGGGCTTTTTACTCTGTAAATCACAGGTTCCGAATCACAATTTGCAAGAGCAGAGCTCACCTGCCAAAACAACTTCAAATTAAATAGCAACCTTTGTTACAATATTTTGCAGCCATATCTGGGAAATGCAGTTGACACTGGCATGGAGTAGAAATGGTTTTGACAAGGCAAGAAAAGGCATATTGACTGGCAGGAGCATGCTCTGTTGCCTTGACAAACAAGCAAGAATTCAGCCCCAATCTGTTGGAGTCTCAAGGCTCACAAACCTGCCAGATTGCCATCTTTGTGCTGAATGCAAAATAAGCACACTAGCTAAAAATGATAAATTGTGGATGGCTGGGATGGGAAGCAACGTATTTAATCAATCTCTCCTTTCCACCCTGCAGGTTCCAACCATGAAAACTGCACTCCAACTAGAAAGAATAGTCCATTCTCAAACTTTGGAAGTAAGAATGTTTCATTCCATGATCCCTGAGTAATCTTACTCATGGCTTCCCTACGTAATGCACATTTAGGTTTAGCTTATTGGTGAGATTCAAATAATAGGCTTCAATGACTTCCAAGAGACTATGAAGTATCAATTTTTTTAGCTCTTCAATTTCTTAAATCCTTTCCAGTCTGGTCTCCTCCTAAAGATCAACCTATTCCGACTCATTCTCAGAGTTTAGGAATGTTGAAGGAATGGTTGTTATTTTTTTATTGTATACCTGTTACTATTTTTCCGATGTCACCTATATAGAAAGCATCAAATATTTTCATGGTAGATCTTTCAGAATATATCTCCTAAAGAGTTGATTTTCTTTTCTTTTTTTATTTTTATTTTTATTTTTTTGAGACAGAGGCTCGCTCTGCTATCACCCAGGCTGGAGTGCAGTGGCATGATCTCAGCTCACTGCAACCTCTGCCTCCCAGGTTCAAGGAATTTTTAGGCCTTAGCCTCCCTAGTGGCTGGAATTATAGAAATGCACCACTATGCCCGTCTAATTTTTTTTTTTTTTTTTTTTTTTTTTTTTTTTTTTTTTTTTTTTTGTATTTTCAGTAGATACGGGGTTCCTCCATGTTGGCCAGTCTGTACTCCAACCTCTGGCCTCAAGTGATGCTACAGCCTTGTTCTCCCAAAGTGCTGGGATTACAGGTGTGAGCCACTGCTCCTGGACAAAAGTTGATTTTTTGTAGGCAACTCTGAACTTTTAAATTTTATTTTCTGAGTCTATTTCAAATATTTATCTTTTAACTTTTATATTTATCAACACATATCCCTATTCTCTCAATGCTTTTATTTCTTTATCTACCATAAATGAAAATAATTTCTCTAAAAAGCACAACAGTTATTGATCAGGAACAAAGGATAAATAGACTTATAATGACATTTCAGAAAACTAGAACTCAAAGAAGTATCAAGATATTTAGGTAGATATTGATAATGACAACTGAAAGTAGTAAGTGGGTCACACTAGAAATGTTTAAACTGGTTGCCACACTTTTCCCAAATCCTGGTAGATTGCTGGTGTTTCTGAGTTGTGGTCTCAACTCCAAGGTGGTAGCTCTTGCTTACTTCTCTAAGATCTTCACTACAGAGAGAAAAAACATTTCTCCAGAACTGAAAACCTCAAGTATTTAGAATAAAGAAAAACATCTTTTCCTTTAATATTGGGTCTTGAGCTAAAGGCAGCTTGCATCGTATGTTAAGACATTTTTAAGAGGATGATTCAAATCTCTCTCTTGGTAACCTGTTTGTCACTATAATTGCTTTTTATGTCAATGAGTCTACAGGTTTAAAAGCCTTTGTGTTCCTAGAAGATACACAGGACAATTCATCTGAACATTCTTCATAGCAATCCTTTTATAAAGTGGAGGAGGAATTTTCTAGTCTTTTTTTTTCCTGAGGGACAGTCTTCCACATTTTTACAATTCTTTATGATCCCTTTCCTCTACTCCTATTTTATGTGACTTTTATTTTTATTCGTATAGACTTGGGGGTACAAGCACAGTTCTGTTACATGGAGATACTGTATAGTGGTGAAATTTGAGCTTTTAGTGTATCCATTGCTCAAATAGTATATATTGCACCCATTAAGTAATCTCTCATTCCTCGCCACCCTCCGCCTTCTGAGACTCCAAAGTCTGTTATCCCACTCTCTGTATCTACGTGTACACATTATGTAGCTCCCACTTATAAGTGAGAACATGTGGTACTTGACTTTGTTTCTGAGTTATTTCACTTAAGATAAAAGCCTCTAATTCCATCCAGGTTGCTACAAAATGCATAATTGCATTCTTTTTCATGGCTGTTTTCCCCTATTTTAAATCATGCTCTTCAGTATCCATTCTATTTTTTATACATCCTTTTGTTTTTAGTAATACTGCAGACATTTAATAATACTATCCTTTGGTTTTTAATAACACGTCCTTTTGTTTTTAATAATATCCAAATATTAAACTTAGCCTTATGGTCCTGAATAGTATAGCTTCATCTGAATGCTTTACATTCCATCATATACTTTGGTGGATATAGTGATAAAAATAACCCTAGAGGTGAGAAGTTGCTGCTGCTGTTGTTATGTTAGTTTAGTTTCTGAATTCTCTCTGAAAGCTTCTATCAGTAAGCCAACCCATATTAGTACCAATTTAGTCATGTAGGCATTAGTTATTATTTTATCTTCTTTGTAAGGACTGTTTTCACAAAATGACAGGGATTATTACCTGTATCCTAAAAATAAATCTTTCAGTAATCAACACAGAAAAAAGAAAATGTTCATTTCAAGAATACTTGCAGTTTCTTTTCTCCATGAATGCAAGGCAGTTCTTGCATTTTTGGCAAGAGGTGAAAATTTCATAACAAATGCAGCAAAATTAAGCACTGAGAAGAGAAAGGCATCAAGACATTGCATGACATTTAACTGAGAGCAACAGAGTATAATCAGCCAGATGAAGAGGAGAAAGGTGTTGTACTACTAAATTCCCCAGTTTTGAAATTTTCCATAAAGAGTCTATGGGTCCAGAGTGTCTGGGTTAAAAACAAACATGAAATGAGCCTTGTTTCTAGAACTCTAACCATTGTGACCTAGGTCCTGATTGTCACCATATCACTGTACTCAGCAATAGTTTTCAGGTTTTAGATACTTATGCAGACATATAGAAACCAGTGAAGGGAAGAAAGGGATATTGTACAGATATTTGTATACTCCTTTAGTCTATGCATAGATACTGAGTATCTTCTATGAACATGAGTTTTACCATGAGGGGACCCAGGCATGACTTGCACTCATTGCATTTGGTACATTTGAAGTCATACTCTGTCTATTTGTATGCCTGTCTTCCTATGCAAGTGTATTCTCTTTTAGGACCAAAGACAAATTCTTTCATTCTGTTTCCCAGTCCCAAGTAACATACTAGATGACTGACTGCTAATTAAATGAATGGCTTAAAAATAAACAAATGTATTATGAACGCATGTGTGGCTCATGATTTTGGGTAAAGTTTTTCATCTCTTCATGCTTGTGTCTTCCTTTGTGAAATGTCAAGCAAGAGGGATTAAGAAATGTACACGTTGGCTGGATGTGGTGGCTCATGCCTATAATCCCAGCACTTCGGGAGGCTAAACTGGGCAGATCACTTGAGACTAGGAGTTTGAGACTTGCCAGGCCAACATGGTGAAACCCCATCTCTACTAAATATGCAAAAATTAGCCAGATGTGGTAGTACATGACTGTAATCCCAGCTACTTGGGAGGCTGAGGCAGGAGAATCACTTGAACCTGGGTGGCAGAGGTTGCAGTAAGCCGAGATTGTGCCACTTCACTCCAGACTGGGTAACAGAGTAAGACTCTGTCCCAGAAAAAAAAAAAAAAAAAAAAAAAAAAGAAGTATGCATGTTTGTGTCCTCAATTGTACTTAAGGATTCAACTTGGACATTGCATTTCCTTTCGAAGTTTATGATGAAATAAAGGATAAAGTTAAGATAATCTTCAAAACAGTTATGATCTGAACAGAAGTCTACTTTATGTCTGAATATTTTTTTCACTTTGTGCTTATGGCTGCCACCTCAGCTTTTTCACCTGTGCTGCAACATTATAAAATGGGGTCATTTAACATGAGTGACTTTGATATCTGTTTGTTGATTCATCAGCTTCTCTGACTCGGAGGCAGGAAAAAGAAGCTAATGACAAAGATATTTGTATACCAACTTTCACCTTAGAAATTATAGTTTCCAAATACTCAGAAGTAAAAATACATAAACTTTAATTACTTAATTAAGCCAGTGGTAAAACACAATATATCTAGGAGGGTGTTCGTTACAATAGCAGGGAAATTATATGGTTTTCAGCAAGGTGATCTAGAAGAATCAGGCTTTGGAACCAAACAACTCAACTCGAAATCTAATTGTTTCCTTTAATTAGGTTTGGCTGTAGCTTACCCTTTCTGCAAGTTAGTATTCTCATGTAAAATGGTGATAATGTGACATATTTTGAGAGTATTCGGACTTCGCAAATCTTCCAATGCCATGCTAGTTTCTTTACTCTCCACCTTTGCTCCTATGAGAAAGGCAGACTGATAAAACTGTGTGGGGTCAACATCCACCAAAATAATAAATACTGCCATACATCCCTGAGTCACGAAAATCATAAACTAGGCTCTTCTTCCTGATAAATCTCTAACTTTAGGGAGAACTATTTGTTTTTACCATTTTTGAGTAAACAATTAAAATATGCACTTTATATAATTCAAGAAATCAGTATCTCCATAGAGAGTAAAATATTATGGAGTCAATTGTTATTTCTACATTTAAAAAAATCTTTTAAGAGAATAGCGCATTTGCTTGCAAAGCAAAATAAGCTGTGACTTACCAACAAGACCTGGCTGTCTTTTGTGGTTATTTATTTTTGTGGCAAAAGATGTAAGAGTGACAAGAAAAGATAACATAAGAACATGAATAAACAAATAAGGACAGTTGTTATGAAAACTGATTCTCCTAGATGAGGAGTTAAATGTGCTCTCTCCTTAGTACTTTCTTCCTGTTTCCCAATTTTAGGCTAAAGAAGACACAAACACTTAGGCAGTTAGAAGAGTCCTTTAAAATCCTCCATGGTATTTTTAAAATCTCTACAATCCTCTTGTATTTGGGGTAAAAGCTAAATTGGAGCTGTATTGTTTTATTACCTAAGTCTCCTTTTTATCAAATTATTTACAGTGGGCATGATTACTGGTGATGATCACAGTCTTTGTCTTCATATTCTAGAGGTAAATCTATCTTGAATTTCTGTCACTGAACTTTCATGCGCAGAGCCAACAGTTAATGATTGGTAAGCAACAAAAGGCAGCCTCCTTCTAGGTAGCTAGTGTAGGCCACAAGGGTCAAGAAAAAAGTGATAGGCCATGCGTGATGGCTCACAGCTTTAATCCCAGCACTGAAAGGTGGAGGCAGGTGGATCACTTGAGGTCTAGAGTTCAAGACCAGCCTGACCAACATGGTGAAACCCTGTTTCTACTTTAAAAATACAAAAATTAGCTGGGCATGGTGGTGTACACCTGTAATCCCAGTTACTCAGGAAGCTAAGGCAGGAGAATCACTTGAACCCAGGAGGAAGAGGTTGCAGTGAGCCGAGATCGCACCATTGCACTTAGGCTTGGGTGACAGAGCAAGATTCTGTCTCAAAGAAAATGAAAAACAAAAAACACACACACATAAAAGAAAGGAAAAAGTTATAGTAGAATAACTAGATAAAGTATTTTTAAACTTAGGTTACAAGATTCAAAAAACATGGTGTTTAATTTCCAGTTTCCTGTATTATCTGAGATGTCTACAAGGCAACATTAGGAACTGAAGTCAAAGAGCTGATGCTTTACAGTTCCTTGGACACTACAGATAGACAGTGAGAAAATAATCCATGGTTGTTATAGCCCAAGAACAGCAGGGGATTCCACTTAATTTTATGTAGAGACATTGAGCCTCTGGATCTTAAGGGCCTTTCTGAATTCTCAACTGGTCTTCTCCCCTTTCTGTATCCCATGGTGGCAGCAGCTTCTCTGTATTAATGGGAAAACAGAGACCTAAACTCAGATGTGTTATAAACTGAACTTCTGTTTATTTATGTTTATCAAATATCTTTACAAGCTTTACACTACTCTAGAGAGACAACAGATATGAGGCAAGCTTGACTTCTTACTGTGCAAATAGAGCCAAACCAACCAAATGGGTAAGCCACCTAAAAGAGGTTCCTCTTCTGTTCTTACAATAGCTACCAGCACATTCAGGTGAGGAGGGGATATGCTGGGTTAAGAAAGCAAATATCACTTTGTCTAAAGATGTCTTCAGATGATGCCAGTAATTCATAAGTGTTTCCCCACCATCCAGAAAGGGCATCATTCAGAGAGTCCTCATCTCCCTACCATCACTCTCAGGGTCCACCGCTAGTACTCAACTCTCCCTCTTACCTTCCAGGTGGTAAAGAAAATGGAAGACTATTAAATTTCATCACGTATATATTTCAGAAATGTCTTTTCTCTCAGTATCATCACTTTCAGGTTATCTGCTTAACAAAGCTCCTACCCTTCTCATAGTCTAATGATCAAATCTGTGATTCATTTCAAGAAGCTTTTGTTGAAGCACTGTTATATAATGTTATGAATCAAATGGACAATCAATAAATATTGGATGATGATGGATAAAGTTTAAGCCACAGAGTAAAGACTGCTGCTGAGCTGAAAGAGGTCAGGTTTTATCAAGCACAATAAATAATAATTTTATTTTATGTGCAGATTTCTGACAGTCAGATAATTGCACAGTAGAGCATAATTGAAAGCAAATTCCCTCAGAGGCCACTGACCACTGGTAAACGTTCAAATATATAATATAGTTCAATACGACTGTACTAAACAGGTAATAAAATGTTGACCTTTGACCTCCCGGGACTACTGGTTTCAGCTACTTTATAACCCCATGAGACATGTCCTCAGGTGTGTGCATCTGTGGGTGAGCAACTATTCTCTTGCATTTTCCAGCAGTTGTTTGCCATCAGTAGGCCTGTCAGAGCCAATGCTTCAGTTTCATAACTGTAATTGGATTGTCTGACTTCCTATTCAATTGGTACATGTTTCTCCTTATTTCTGTTTTTCAAAAAGTCAATAAATGGTTTGTGGTGCCTTAAATAGAGAGAAATTGGGTTTTACCATATTATGGAGTTGACATTTTCAAAATTTATTTCCAAAGAAGACCACTGAGTATGTCAGGCTCAATGCATAAGTTTTGGATTAATTGATTTGTCTGGTCCCAGGGATATATAATAATGTGAACACATTTCATGATGGAAATCAAAGAACTCTATCATGACCTGAACTTCATGCATATAAGTAGAATCAACTTTTTCTCTTCTCTTCTCTTTCCTCTACTCATAAAACCCACCACTCATAATAAAGTTATAGAAGGCATGAATAGCTTTATGCTTAAACCCGAGGCTAATGTTGAAACTACTAGACCATTATGGGTGTGAATAGAATGTGCATATACATTTATATGTATATATGAAGTCCAAATATTTATATACTGGTATGGATTTTATACATATCTACATATATTTACCCATGCATATATGACATGAAGAGCTGAATCAGTGAATATATCTCCATATTTAAGAGTCTACATATATTTATAAACACATACATGACATGAAGAGCTGAATCAGTGAATAGATCACTGTATTTAAGAGTAAATCATATTTGATGCAATTCTGCAAGTCCATCTTGGCTCCATGAAACTGTGATGCAGATGAAGTTGCGGAGGTGAATAAGACAGAGTATCCACCACCAAAAGTCCTGGAGGAGAATGAAAATCTTCTAAAAATAATTAGCAAGTTCATATCTTTTAGCTTTTGGTTAATAGCTTGGCTCCCTTTAGGATCAGGTTTGCACCACTGTGTACTGACTTGAACAAAAATACATTTCAAAATAATGTACAGTACTGACTAAAGATGGGACTACCTGCTTAAGATCAGATTCATTCCACATTTCATCGCTATCTCTAAGTATTCATTCTGCAGGAGGAAGAGATTTTTCCACTGCATAGAGAACATTATCAAATGTTTCCATCTTCCTCTGAAGCATTCACTATTAACTGCTGTTAGAGGAAGGATTCCAGACTGAGTGGGCCATTGGTTTGTTCTGGTAGGACAGTTCCTGAGTTTTAATGGATGTATATGGTTTGGAAGGAAAAAGAAAAAACTACCAGAGACAAACTTTAATATTTTGAGTGGTACTTAGCTGATATGATGTGTAGAATTTACCAATTCCTTTTTAAATTTAATTTCTTGTTAAACACGAAAGCCTGGAGTTCAGTAATATGAAAAGAAGAAAATATTCCAGGTTATGAAAATTTGCTTCTAAAATATCAGCTTACTTTACTCTATTTGCAAGCCAGATTTCCCTACTTTTAAGTGAATTTATTGTGAGGGTGGGAGGAGTTGAATTAGAACAAGGCTTTCTATAGGGTAGCAACCTCTTCAGGACTTTAATGCAAGGAAGGAAAGAACAGATATTGATAGACAAACTGTCTTACAACTCAAGATTCCCACTTGTTTGCTATTCTGCATGGCTACATTTGCTTTCAACCTCAGTAGGCTTCATTAATCTACAAACATCCTGTGGTCCTTGATCAAAAAGACAACAAAAAAAGCAGTGTCCTCACATGCCCAGTAAAAATTTGGGTCTATGATTGCAGCTTAAAAATCACTCATGGAGAAAAAGTTTCTTAATAATGGTTTGAACTATTTAGATTAGATTTTTATTTCAGAAAATTTACTAGAGAGTGGTCTATTTCATTTTATTATACTAATCATCTTTAGTTGCAAGAACAATGGCCATTTTGTGAGTTGTTAGTTCAACCATATATTGTTATATTTGTGATATAAAAATAGCCGACTATGAGACATTTTATATGGCTTGACCTAATATAAAATTTTGTGTGCTTTAAGTGTCTGTGATAAACACAGAGATGTATTCCCATGGAAACCATGCCCCATGCATGGGGAAGCAGCCAATATGGTGGTAAGATGACACTACCATGACTGTCTATAGTCCAGGAAAGGATTTTACAAGATGTTGCTTGGAGTTCTGTGCACAAGAAAGTTCCATGTTTAATCAATTTATAGGTATATTATGAAGGATACTTTATGATTCACCATGACTAATGTCATAGTAGGGGCTTTGAAAAATTCTGCAGCAAATTAAATCATCTAGTTAAATAAATTCCATAGGGCATGTTGTTCTGGACCATAAAATATTTTTTTCTGATCAAATGTCTATCAGCACTTCATAGGAAAGTAATATTTCACAATTCCCTGTAATTCAATTTGAGAAACCAGCACCAGACTGAAGTATTTTATAGACTTGACGTTTGTATGTTCCTGTACCATCAGGGGTTAATGCAGTACCTTATCCGTACAGGTTTAACCTTACAAACCAAAAAATACAGCTTTAGACTCACAGTTTGTAATCTAGCTTTCATATGGTGCATGCTGTTTTAAAGCAAATTATATCTACTCTCCTTATCCTGCAAACTGGCATTTCATAAGACAAGCTATATACTCTGAGTTAAATAAATTCAGATATTTTTCTTAGACTACATTTCACAACCAGGGCATAACATGCTGAACATTGAGACATTATTCTTTTTAAAAAGGTGTATGTCTGTTTTCTCATGTTAAACTCCATTTTTGTTCTATCTGTATCTGTAATAATTGCTACTGATTGATGGAATGGGGGTCATGAGGGGTCCATTTTGTTTCCCTTAACCTATTTTTAAGCACTCAGTGTGGAAGTTGCAGCCCATGGTGCCTCCATGAATATTATCGGAGATCAATAAATCTAAATACACAGCCAGAATGGATTACTTTCTTTATTCTGGCAGAGATGGTGGCATTATTTAGACATAGTTGTAGAGCAAGTGACAAACAAGATACTTTTTTACAGACTCAAATTTCTAGGATACATTTATTACAGTGGTGAAAAATTACAGAGAGATGGCAGGTATATGTGAACAGGGCTGCAACTAATTTGGCCTTGGGGGATGAGATTGTCAGGCATGTCAAAAGCTAATCCTCATTCAGAATCCTCCACCCCCAGCACCTCTCAGGTCTGTTTGCACCACCTCTTTTCTCCCTCCTCTGTGTCTTCAAACTTACCATCTCTATTGGTTTCATCCTCTTGGAACATAAATACACTTGAGAATTTCCTCTTTTGAAAAAGAATTCACTCTCACTTCCACCTTCCTGTTTTTTCTCTCCCTTTCTTTCATGGAGAAGCTACCTGAATGAATAAACTATATTTCCTTCTCCACTTCCTGACCTCCCATGTGTGACTCCATCCTTGACAGTAGGTAAACATCCTTGAGAAGAGTCTCATCTGTTATGAAGTCTTCCCTTATCCCTCCCTCTTCTTCTCCCATATCTCATTTTAGACTTGCATGTGTACCCCCATCCTGGACTCCTACTGTACCTTAAATGCCTCTCTATTCATTCTTACCATTCAAGACTATAATGTTTTTCATATTTGTCTCTCTTGATAAGAGGAAGAGCTTGTGTCTTCATCATCTTTGTATCCTGTGTCCAGGGTATTGCCTGAAGGTAATTATAGGTACTTAATAATGCCCAAACATATCCAACTTTTTTCGATCCAATTTCTAAAGCCAGAATACAAAAAAAAAAAAAAAGAAAAAAGAAATAGAAAAGCTCCCTGTTTGCAAATGTGCTGTGTATTTTGTGCTGTAAGCCTCTGATAAATGCAGTGGTGTTATCCAATTAAATTTCCAGTACTCAGGAGAGAGCCTTATGGGTTCTGCCAACTTACCATTGACTAATCTTAATTGTCTTTTGACCTATGCTAGCTGCATGGAGGGTAGGGGGATTAATAGTAATGTAGAACTTTGAAATATTAACATTATGTGCTATGTACATTACAGGAGAAAATCTGACCTCTTTCAGAAAAAAAAAAATACAAGTTCATAGAGTATAGGCAGTATGACTTTGCTATTTAAATCAGTACCTCAAAATCTTTTAATACAGAAGTTAGTCTAACTTTCTGGATGAACCTGAATAATATGTTTAAAGTTTCTTATTATAAAATCCTTATTTATAGTACCCAAATAACATTTTTTATCCTTCCAACAACATTAAGACAATTTATAAAATCTTACTAACCATCAAATTAGAGTTTAACTGTGTATACTGTGGTCCTTCAGTAACTCCCATGTGCTGAGAAATAACACGATCCCACATCAACTGTCAGTCCTCAGTTCTTACTCCGAGGCTCTGGCTAATCTGAGATGCTATTTACAAAAAGTCCTTTTTACTGGCTCCTCATGTCACCTTGAGGGGCACAGCTCACTCAGAAAAGCTACTCTTCCAGAAGCCTCATAACCCAGACCTCTAAAAACTCACTATCAGCCCTCCCCTCAACAACTTAAAGAACATGTATTCCACATAGAGGGCTTATAAGGGCAGGGCAGAATGGGGTAGCCATCTCTCCAAAATCAGTATGTGAGTTGAGAAAAGTCCTCACTTCCAAAAAAAAAAAAAAAAAAAGAGAGACTTTTTTTCTCAAAAAGAAAAAAAAAAAAAAATCTATAGGCAGCAGTGATCCTGGGATGCCTAACTGGAACCAAGAATATGCTGACCCAGGGACACAATGAGGTAAAAGTTTTATTCTCCAGATTTTTATGACCTTGCTGTTAAGGTACTGATTCAGTCATCCCTTTTGAGCTGGCAAGGAAACCTAAACCAAATGTCTTCAAGGCTTACCATATCATGCTAAATTCTACCAAACTTTTAAAGAAGAACAAACATGAATTCTTTTCAAACAATTCTAAAAAATTAAAGAGGATCGAATTTTCCAAATTCCTTCTTTGAGGTCTGCATTACTCTGACACCAAACCAGAAAAGGACACCACAAAGAAAACTACTGGCCAACACCACTGATAAACACGGATCCAAAAATCCTCAGCAATGTACTAATGATATGGAAGAGAGTGCTGAGTAGAGGAGGGCATGGTCCCTGGCTAGGGCTCCACCCCCAGGCCTGTGCCCATGGACCAGGGGAGGACAGGCATTTTTGTTTTCTTGCCCAAATATTGCATTTCCCAAGACCACCCTGGCCTGCCATACCCCCATCCTGTGCCTATAAAAACCCCGAGACCCTAGCAGGCCAACACACAGGTGGCTGGACGTGGAGAGAATATCAGCAGAGGAACACATGGGTGGCTGGACTTTGCAAGGAACGCATCAATAGGCACCAGCATGCCAGCAGACCACCAACTGGCAGAATGACGTCGTGTCTGGCAGGGGTAGTCGGAGAAGAGTCAGGCCACCAAGATTCCCGATTCCAGGGGAAAACCATCTCCCTTCTGACTCCCCTACCTGCTGAGAGCTACTTCCACTCAATAAAACCTTGCACTCATTATCCAAGCCCACGTGTGAGCCGATTCTTCTGGTACACCAAGGCAAGAACCCCGGACACAGAAAGACCTTTGTCCTTGTGGTAAGGCAGGGGTCTAGTTGAGCTGACTAACACCAGCCACCTAAACTAAAAGAGCACTCTGTAACACATGCCCACTGGGGCTTCCACTGTAAACATTAACCCCTAGATACTGCCGTGGGGTTGGAGCACCACAGCGTCCCTGACTGTATGCTCCCCTAGAGCTTTAAGCAGGGGGACACAGAAGAAGCAAGCCACACCCCCATCACACACCCTGCAGGTGGGACAAGGGAACTTTTCCCATTTCACTAACTAAAACCAAACAGCACATCAAAAAGATTACATGCTATGATTAAGCAGGATTTATCCCAGGGACGCAAGGATGTATCAACATATGCAAATCAATAAATGCATTGTATCATATCAACAGAATGAAGAACAAAACCATATAGTCATCTCAGTGTATGCAGAAAATAGCATTTGGTGAAATTCAGTATCCTTTCATTGTAAACATTCTCAAAAAATCAGATAAGGAATATAACTCAACACAGTAAAGGCTATATTTGACAAATCCATGGCTAATGTAACACTGAATGAGGGAAAAATCAAAAGCTTTTCCTCTGAGAACTGGAACAAACATGGATGCTCATTCTCACTACTCTTACTCAACACAGTACTGGAAGTCCTATCAAGAACAATTAGGCTAGAGAAAGAAAGAAAGGGCATCCACGTTGGAAAAGAGAAAGTCAGTTTGCCACTGCTTGCAGACACATAAACTTATAGAAAAGCCCAGAGACTCCACCAAAAATTTCTTAGAACTGATCAATAAATTCAGTGAAATTGTGAGATACAAAACCGACATATAAAAACAGTAGCATGTCTTTGTACCAGGAAAGGAAATTAACATGTCAAAATTCTAAGGAATGAACAGAGAAGGAAATCAAGAAAACAATCTTATTTATAATAGTTATGAAAAAAACCCTAAAAATAAATGTAACCATGGAGTTGAAAGCTTTCTACATTGAAAACTATAAAATACCAATGAAAGAAACTGAAGAGAATACACACACAGGAAGATAACCCATGTTCATGGATTGGAAGAATAAAGAGTTACACTAATCACCATGGAAATATCAAACATCATTGAGATGTCATCTCACTGCAGTTAGAATGACTGTGGTCAAAAAGACAAAAATAACAAATGTTGATGAGGATTCAGAGAAAAGGAAACTCATAAACTGTTGGTGAAAATGTAAATTAGTACAGCCATTATGGAATACAGTCTGGAGATTCCTCAAAAAAAACTAAAAATAGAACTACCATATGATCTCACAATTCCACTATGGAATAACTTTTTAAAGAAAATAAAATAAATATGTCAAAGAGATATCTACACTTCCATGTTTAGAGCAATATTATTCACAGTAGCCAAGATATGGAATGAAGCCAAGTATCCACCAGAAGATGAATGGGTAAAGAAAATGTGGTACATTTACGCAATGGAATACTATTCTGCTAATAAAAAGAGGGAAATCCTGTCATTTGTTACAACCTGGAGGACATTATGTTAAGTCAAATAGGCCAGGCAGACAAAGATAAATACCACATTTTCTCACTGATATATTGAAACTAAAAACAACAAAACAAAACTAGACAAAAGGTATTATTATGTCCCTAGGCAAAAGAGATTACATCCTCCTAGAAGCAGTAGAATAGTGGTTAGTAGAGGCTGGGATCGGTAGGGGAAAGGGAAGAATAGGGAGAGGCTGGTTAACAGATACAAAATTACAATTCAATTGGAGCAGTAATTTCTAGTGTTCTATAGCCCAGTAGGTGACTGTAGTTAACAATAATTTATTGCATATTTTCAAATAGCTAGAAGAGGATATTCTGAAGGTTCACAAAACAAAAAAATGATAAATATTCAAGGTGAAGGACATGCTAATTATCTAATTGGATCATTACACATTGCATTAATGTATCAATAATGTATCCCATAAATATGTACCATTACTGTGTCAATTAAAAAAATTTAAAATACCTACTGTAATAATTTAAAAAACCCACTTACCATATCAGACAGATTTTCATAAGCAATATTCAGCCCAGTTTTCTGGCCTATAGATCTAGGAATCTATTTGTCACGAATTATAAATGAACCTCTCTGAGGATTTATGTCAGCAGGAAAACTTGTCTATCATCCTCTGCAATAGTATTCTGAGGAGCCGAATGGAAAAACTGGGCTAATGATGACTTTGTGTTTTACAGGGAAAAGCTCGATAGAGTTGACTAACTTCATGACATGAGAGGGCTTTTTCAGAATGAAATAATGAATTGCATTCTTAAAATTGTAAATGCCCTGCCCAGGGCATTCTAAATCATTAGAATGAGGCAGTTCCCCAATGCAGAAGGGTGTGACTGTCTCCAGAGAAGTAAAGAGTCAATGCATCACCCGTGTAATTTAGGAAAACCACCCACTTTTTCTCAGATGCTTTTTCCGACAATCAGGCTTTTTGGACTTAAATTCTCTGGATAATTTCTCTACTTCTCCTCTCTGTTATGTGTACATCAAAGCATAACGACTTGGCCTGGGACAACTGAAAAATTAATAACAGAAGCAAGAGTTTAAGAAATCCATAGTAATGACACAAATGAGACTTATCAAATTAGAAAACCAAAATGAAAACACACTAAACACTTCAAAATTTAATTAGAAAAAGTTTCAAGTTCAGACCACACTGAGGCCATTATGCACTAGAAGCATTCTATATTGGAACCTGAAAAGGAGAGTTGTTTTGGTGAAATGTGACCTTGGGAAGGAGGTATGATCTGCTCACTGCTTCTTTTACTCTATCTGCCTTTAAAGGCTGATGCCTTAAACATTTTACAAAAGGCTGATCCAGGGCCAGCATCTCTTCAATTTAACCTTCACAAGAGACAGAATTCAGTCTTTTATTTTTTCCAATAATAATGATATTGCATTTGACCTGAGACTGCTCACCATAACCATTTGAAAATATTTTTCAAATTAATACACAAATTATGAAGCATACATTGGCTGCTGTTCCCTGTGAACCATTCCCATTGATTTTAAGTCCAATACTGTGTATCAGGTAAGGAGGACTTGTCTCCCTTGTAACATAATGGGATGAAGGGGAGGCTTGTGGGTTATATATGTTTAGAATGAATCATTTTTCTTTTCTGCAGCCCTTTTCATAGAAATTATATATCCTCGAAACACTTTAAAAATTCCATCATTTAGGAGAATGTAAAGAATATACTATAAGAGACATAAGAATAGACAAGCTTCTAATTCCATTTGAAGTTCATATTCTACCTATCTTTAAAGGCTTTATATATTTTGCTTTACTACTTCACATCTTAAGAGTTAAACCCACTTTACTATGCATTTAGTTCTCAAGTTATCTCTGTTTGATGAGTAGCATTGTCACCAACCATATTTTTGTCAATAATAAAGCTTACACGAACTGAGGTTCCTACAAGGCCACACAAAAAGTACTGTGACTAATGACTAGCACTGAAGTCTCGCAGGAATCATTTAACACAACCCTCAAGATAAGCACTGGGTGACTTTGGGAGGTGTATGTGACAAGGTGGGGCTATTACAACACAAAGCATATTCACATTCCCCCCAAACCAACTTCGTTATTTGTATAGTTTCTGAACAGAAATATGTATTTGTAAAATAGCTGTAGAAAAATGTTGGATGCATTTCTATTAAGGACTGCTTGTGCATTTGCATTAGGTGGTCAGTATGTGTCCTGAACCAAAACTGCTGCAGCCTTGTGGCCATCTGTCATTTAGAGTCTCCTTTCTTGACTATCGAGGCTGCTTTTTTTTTTTTTTTTTTTTTTTTTTTTTTTTTTTTACTTTATTCTTGGCTGATCAAAAGCTTTTACCTCGTACTACTGGCTGTTAGTTCTCATTCCTCCATTTCATAATATCCTTCAAAAGTTTGGTAATAGTACCTGATTTCGATATCTCTAAGAAAAAGCACATGGATTTAAAAAATACAGCTCATTGTCTTCTTTCTTTCCTTTCGAAGCAACTGATTTGCTTGACGTACGTGGTTGTGCTTCTTTGATGTATGCCAGCTTTCAATGTGGTGAGAGGTGGCAGTCCACATACCTTACTGCTGAGTTCCTGTGTTCACATTTTTATCATCATAGACAAGGTGACAATGCTGGATGGGAGGGCACTGTTTAAACAGGCCCAGGGGCTGAAGTGAGGACCAGCCTGAGCTAACTGAAAAAGGTCAAAGCACTAGGTCTGTCCATGAATTTGGGAATGTTTGCTCTGTTCAGAAAAAAAAAAAAAAAAAAAAAAAAAAAATGGCTCTTCCATAGGGCAAGTGCAGCTATGATGATGTCAAGAGCTGCCATTTCATGAACAGTGCCAGCCCCTCTTCTGAGGTATAATAGCAAAATATTATCTGTCCCATTTCCAGATGAAGAATCTCAGCTTCTTTTAGAAAAATTCACAGTTATCTGAAGAAGCCAGAATTTTCCACTATTTCTTCCAGGATTACATGTATAAGCAAACCGTTATCATTTACAACAAACACACACACTCATACACAGTTTTCTAGTAGGGAGAGCAAAATTTTGGTGGGATGGTTGTGGCTCACACATGAGTAGATAAAATACTACAATAACTCTTCATATATTATTGAGTAGAAACAGATTACAGTATATTTTTAGTGTGTTATTTCAGGCACAAAAACGTGCCTCATGGAGAATACAGTGGTTGTAAAAGTGTATTATAATTCAATAGTGGTTTAACTGCAAATGATCCACAGGTGGAATGTTCAATTCTTCCTTCCCAGCTTGGCTGCAAGACCCTAGCTTTGTTTATGTCACACCTCAAGAAAAAAAAGAGGATTGGAGTAGCTCCAGAGAATCCAATTACTACTAATATGGCTTGGAGGACCAATGGAAGGCACTATTTTTAAAAGCCGTTCACCAGCTGGCCAATATGGTGAAACTCCATCTCTACTAAACTTCAAAAATCAACCAGGTATGGTGGTAACTCGCCTGTAATCCCGTCTACTCAGGAGGCAGAGGCACAAGAATCACTTGAACTTAGGAGGCAGAGGTTGCAGTGAGTCGAGAACACATGACTGCACTCTAGCCTGGGTGACAGGGTGAGACTGTCCCAGGAAAAATACCCAAAACTGAAAAAACAGTTCATAACCCTAGGGTTGGGCATGTGTTTTCTCTCTCTGATCAGCTCCTCTCTCTGGGTAGTGAACTGAAACTGAAGTCCTCAGACCAGCAAGGATGCTAGTTGTACTAGGCCATTCTTGCATTGCTATAGAGAAAATCCTCAGCTTGGGTAGTTTATAAGAAAAGAGGGTCAATTGGCTCATGGTTCTGCAGGCTGTACAGGAAGCATAGCACTGGCATCTGCTTTTGGGGAAGGCCTCATGAGGCTTACAATCATGGTGGAAGGCAAAGTGGGAGCAGGCACCTCACATGGCAAAAGCAGGAGAGAGAAAGTGGGGGGTGCTACACACTTTTAAATGACCAGGTCTCATGAGAACTATCATGAATATAGCACTGAGCTATGAGGACGTACCCTCATGATCCAAACACCTCCCACTGAGCTCCACCTCTAGCACTAGGGATTACAATTCAACATGAGATATGAGCTGGGACAACCATCCAAACTATATCACTAGGCATCTCTGCATGCTCCTCTGATGCTGACCAGAAGCCAGGATGTGTGCTCCAAAGATCCACGAAAGCCAGGGGCTGGTGCTGATAGAGCCAAATACCTCTCAGGATTACAAGGATAGGGTTTCCAGACTTGATATAATACAGAACAACTTCTTCCATTTCCAGCTTTTCCTCCAGCAAATCAAAAGGCACCAAATTAATGAAGCTGTGGCTTATTGACATTACAGTTGATTACAGACATGGTTGAGTGACAGTTAATAGCAAAGGAATGAGTTTCCATAAATACTGATTTATTTATGAAGAGTATGTGGTATGTAGAATAAATAAACCTGTAGTCATTGTTTCTTATTTGAAGTTTGTAACCTGTCATCATAGGTTAAATAAGTGTCAAGGAAACTCAGACTTGTGATATTTTAAATAGGAGCTGAAATTGGTGTTTCCCTAAGGTAAATGGATGTTTCTAAACATGATAGTTCTTTCTTTTCTACAAAAAGGTATATTCAAATACACAAAATGAGAAGTCAAAATGTGTATTCCATGCATGGAAAGGGATTGAGAGGTGAAATGGAGTGGAGGTGTGATCAGAGGAAAGTCGATCTATATTACCTGGTTGTTCTCTTTTTGCAGCTATTGTTATACCTTTTCAGCTACTTCTAGTTTATTTTCTATTGTTTCTTACTATTGAATTTTAATTGTTCCCCAACAATAAACTGTTTTATTTAATTGATCTTTGAAAATTTCATGTAACCATATTTAAGGACAAGGCCTTGAGTATCTTTTCTTTCTTCTACTAACATTTTGTACCCTAAATACGTTTCCCACACAGGCTCATTTACTAACTACATTTACTTTTCTTTCTTTTTTTTTTTTTTTCTGGTCTTCCTATCATTTTTGTCCTCTTCTCTCTTCTGTATCCCTTCCTCCCAGACTGGAGTGCAGTGGCATGATCTTAGCTCAATGCAACCTCTGCCTCCTGAGTTCAAATGATTCTCTTACCTCAACCTTCTGAGTAGCTGGAAATACAGGCATGTGCCACCGCAACTGGCTAATTTTTGTATTTTTAGTAGAGATGAGATTTCACCTCGTTGGCCAGGCTGGTCTCAAACTCACGATCTCAGGTGATGCGCTCACCTTGGCCTCCCAAAACTCTCTATTTTTATAACAGTCTTGTTGACTTGTTCTTCTGGTTGCAGCTGCAGCATTTTCCAGTTTTCTCTTCCTGCTATCACCCAAAAAAACTCTTTTTTTCCTGTCTCGATGTGTTTTTTTTTTTTGTTTTTTTTTTTTGTTTGTTTTGCTTTCCACAGTTATCCTTCCCATTCCTGTATCTTCATTAACTTGTAAGCTTTTAGAAAAGCGCAAAAAGAACATAAAGCTTGAGAGTTTCAAAGTCAAAGGAAAAGAGAAAACTCAGGCTTGCCTCAGAAGAGATGAGTCCCATTTCTGCAGTAGAGTTCATGGAATTTGTTCAAAAAGGGAGAGGATATAGAGAAGCTATGCTGGCTTGTCTGTCATTTAAATTAGAGAGCTTGGATGTTGAATGAGTTGTTCACCTGAGTAGTATCTTAGATATGCCACTGATAAAGGAAATTAGACAGTTTCTATTTTTTATGAAAAGAAGTACAGTGGCAAGGTTGCCTCACACCATAAGATAAGCAAAATTCAAAGAAAAGGGACAATCTGGTGTTATCATTCCAATTCTATCCAGCTTATTTACATAGGCCTGAAAATGAGAGGATCCCAGAATATCCATTTGACTTAAAAAAAAAATCTAAGCCCTAACAAGGGATAATTTAGTTGTGCTACACACACACACACACACACACACACACACACACAATGTTCCAAGAATGACACATTTATTGATGAGAGCTGAAAACCAGCTAACCAAATGAGTACGTATCTAGAGAGTGTATACTGTGCATTATATGACTGAACCATTTTCAGATTTTTTATAGTTTTCGAAGATGTCTGATGCCATGCAGATAAGACACTATCTTGTGGGAAACCCATGGTCTCCAATCTGAACATAACCAAATAAGGAACTCATTTTTCTATGTCTGTGTCTCTTTCTCTTCCTCTGTTGCTCTCTTTCTCTCATCTTAGAACAGCAATGCTTAAAGGGAAGATTTATATATTCTACCCAAGTCCCCTTTATAACCTGGCATATATCTTCAGTGTGTGCCTGCCTATGTATGCATATGTGTGTATGTGTAGTTACACATTTTGTTAAGCATAAAAGCTCTAGTGAAATATCATCGCCTTTAGAAGGAAAGAAGAAGGATTAATTTGATTTTTCTGATTCCAATACATGGTGTTATCAATGAGTGGAGATAGCACCAAGATAATGTAGAACATGATAAACAGCCAGTGGGATGGCAGCATTCCATAATAATGCCAATGCTTGCTGTCCAATCACTTCCATTGCTCCATGGGGAGGATCTGGTAACGGCTAAACCAAAAGTAGCAGGCATTTGTGATATTTCCTAGAGATGCAGAGGGAAGCCCCATTGGACATAGTTTCTTGCATTTTGCTGTAATTTATGGAACATGTCGATTTTTTAATCTACAGGTCATTACCTAAATAAAATACTGAATAAGACACAAACCTCTGGTTCCCCCAATCTCTGTCACAAGCCAACCAGCTGCCCCTCCCAATCTACTTCTACTCCCCACAAACCACAGAACCGATGCTGGAAAAGAATTGTGTTATCATATTTTCTTACAGTTGGATAGCCATTCTCTTACTCTGATTTTGAGAAATTCAAAAGCATTACCTTTGAGGAACAATTAACATCTATTTCCAGTCCATTATTCCTTTTCAGGATAAAAGACAGTATTTCACAGGCTTTTAAACAGGATATGAATATCCCATCAAATATCAGTGGTCTGAGCTACAGCTCTGGCACCAGGCACACTGCCAAAAATGTGACGAAGTTTAAAATGATCAATGCTAAATCATATTCCTCTTAAGAACAGTCTAGGCTGAGGGAGGCATACCTACTCATACACTCAGACCTCCTATCTGGGAAATACATAGTTCTCTCCCAAGATGAAAATTACAGTTTTTTCACAATGTGTGGAAACTAGAAAGGCAGTGCACATCTGAGGTAAAATGAAAACAATTTAGCTCTGTTGAATGCCACCCTCTGTTGTTGACTCCACACATCTGTGCATCATTTCCTTATCTAAAACATCATTCAAATGTGCTACTTTCTGATGAAGATGTGGAAAATATGTTACAAACCCTCAATGCATTCATTTTTTTTAATAGATAAGGGTTCTAATATTTGCTGTACATAGTTACCTCTTGTTTGAAGTCAGATAACATGTTTATGCTTTTCTCGTCACTGAAATACCAAATATTTGGCTTGGAAATTTCCCACTTTTCTTTCTTTTTTTGTTGTTGTTGTACTTTAGGTTCTGGGGTACATATGCAGATCATGCAGGACTGTTGCATAGGTACGCACATGGCAATGTGGTTTGCTGCCTCCATCCCCACATCACCTACATCTGGCATTTCTCCCCAGTTTAACCCTCCCCAACCTCCCCAAACCCCTGCTGTCCCTCCCTTGCCACCCTGCAACAGACCCACTGTGTGATGCTCCCCTCCCTGTGTCCATGTGTTCTCACTGTTCAACACCAGCCTATGAGTGAGAACATGTGGTGTTTGATTTTCTGTTCTTGTGTCAGTTTGCTGAGAATGATGGATTCCAGATTCATCCATGTCCCTACAAAGGACATGAATTCATCGCTTTTTATATGGCTGCATAGTATTCCATGGTGTATATGTGCTACATTTTCCTTGTCCAGTCTATCGTTGATGGGTATTTGGGTTGGTTCCAGGTCTTTGCTATTGTAAACAATGTTGCTATGAACATATGTGTGTATGTGTCTTTATAATAGAATGATTTATAATCCTTTGGGTATTACACCCAGTAATGGGATTGTTGGGTCAAATGTAATTTCTATTTCTAGGTCCTTGAGGAAGTGCCATACTATCTTCCACAATGGTTGAACTAGTTTACACTCATACCAACAGTGTAAAAGTGTTCCTATTTCTCCATGTCCTCTCCAGCATCTGTTGTCTCCAGATTTTTTAATGATCACCATTCTAACCGGCATGAGGTGGTATCTCATGTGCATTTCTCTAAGAGTGATAATGAGCATTTTTTCATATGTTTTTTGGCCTCATATATGTCTTCTTTTGAAAAGTGTCTGTTCATATCCTTCTCCCACTTTTGGATGGGTTTGTTTTTTTCTTGTAAAGCTGTTTTAGTTCTTTGTAGATTCTGGATATTAGCCCTTTGTCAGATGGGTAGATTGCAAAATTTATTTCCCATTCTGTTGGTTACCAGTTCACTATAACGATTATTTCTTTTGCTGTACAGAAGCTCTGGAGTTTAATTAGACCCATTTGTCTATTTTGGCTTTTGTTGTCAATGCTTTTGGTGTTTTGGTCATGAAGTCCTTGCCTATGCCTATGTCCTGAATGGTTTTGCCTAGGTTTTCTTCTAGGGTTTTTATGGTCTTAGGTCTTAAGTTTAAGTCTTTAATCCATCTGGAGTTACTTTTAGGGTAAGGTGTCAGGAAGGGGTCCAGTTTCTGCTTTCTGCACACTGCTAGTCAGTTTTCCCAATACCATTTATTAAACAGGCAACGTTTTCCCCATTGCTTGTTTTTGTCAAGTTTGTCAAAGATCAGATGGTTGCAGATGTGTGGCATTGCCTCCGAGGCCTCAGTTCTGCTCCATTGGTCTATGTCTCTGTTTTGGTACCAGTACCATGCTGTTTAGATTACTGTAGCTTTGTAGTATAGTTTGAAATCAGGTAGCATGATGCCTCCAGCTTTGTTCTTTTTGCTTAGGATTGTCTTGACTATGTGGGCTCTCTTTTGGTTCTATATGAAATTTAAGGTGTTTTTTTTTTTTTTTTTTCCAGTTCTGTGATGAAAGTCATTGGAAGCTTGATGGGGATAGTGTTGAATCTACACATTACTTTAGGTAGTATGACCATTTTCACAATATTGACTTCCAAACATTCCAAGCATGGAATGTTTCTCCATGTGTTTGTGTCTTCTCTTATTTCACTGAGCAGTGGTTTGTACTTCTCCTTGAAGAGGTCCTTTACATCCTTTGTTAGTTGTATTTCTAGGTATTTTATTGTCTTTGTAGCTATTGTGAACGGGAGTTCACTTTTGATTTGGCTCTCTGTTAGTCTATTATTGGTGTATAGAAATGTTTGTGATTTTTGCACATTGATTTAGTATGCTGAGACTTTACTGAAGTTGCTTATCAGTTTAAGGGGATTTTTGGCTTAGATGATAGGGTCTTCTAAATATACAGCATGCCATCTGCAAATAGAGACAATTTGACTTCATCTTTTCCTAATTGAATACCCTTTATTTTTTTCTTTTTTGTCTAATTGCTCTGGCTAGAACTTCAAATACTATATTGAATAGGACTCGTGACAGAGGGAATCCTTGTCTAGTACCAGATTTCAAAGGGAATGTTTCCAGTTTTTTCCCATTCAGTATGATATTGGCTGTATGTTTGTCATAAATAGCTTTTATTATTTTTAGAGATATGTTCCTTTGATACCTATTTTATTGAGAGTTTTTAGCATAAAGGGCTGTTGAATTTTGTCGAAGGCCTTCTCTGCATCTATTGAGATAATCATGTGGCTTTTGCCTTTGGTACTGTTTATGTGGTGGATTCCATTTATAGACTTGTGTATGTTGAACCAGCCTTGCATCCCTGGAATGAAGCCTGCTTAATCGTGATGGATAAGCTTTTTGATGTGCTGTTGCAATTGGTTTGCCAGTATTTTATTGAAGATTTTTGCATCTATGTTCATCATGGATATTGGCCTGAAGTTTTCTTTTTTTGTTTGGTATCAGGATGATGTTGGTCTCATAAAATGATTTGGGAAGGATTCCCTCTTTTTGTAGTGTTTGGAATAGTGTCAGAAGGAATGGTACCAGCTCCTCTTTGTACATCTGGTAGAATTCAGCTGTGAACCAGTCTGGACCTGGACTTTTTTTGGTTGGTAGGCTATTAATTGCTGCCTCAACTTCAGCCCTTGTTATAGGTCTGTTCAAGGTTTCAACTTCTTCCTGGTTTAGAATTGGGAGGGTGCAAATGTCCAGGAGTATATCTATTTCTTTCAGGTTTACTGGTTTAGGTGCATAGAGTTGTTTGTAGTAATCTCTTATTGTAATTTGTATTTCTATGGAGTCAGTGGTGATTTCCCCTTTATAATTTTTATTGCATCTATTTGATTCTTCTCCCTTTTCTTTTTAATTAATCTGGCTAGTGGTCTGTCTATTTTGTTGATCTTTTCAAAAAACAAGCTCCTGGATTTATTAATTTTTTGAAGAATTTTTTGGGTCTCTATCTCCTTCAGTTCTGCTGTGATCTTAGTTATTTCTTGTCTTCTTCTAGCTTTTATTTTTTTTATTTTATTTTTATTTTTTTTTACCTTGCTTCTCTAACTCTTTCACTTTTAATGATAGGGTGTCGATTTTTTATCTTTCCTCACTTCTCTGGTGGGCATTTATTGCTATAAATTTCCCTCTAGACACTGCTTTAAAAGTGTCCCAGAGATTCTGGTAAGTTGTGTCTTCATTCTTATTGGTTTTGAAGAACGTCTTTATTTTTGCCTTCATTTCATTGTTTATCCAGTCAACATTCAAGAGCCAGTTGTTCAGTTTCCATGAAGTTGTGAGGTTCTGAGTTAAGTTTCTTAATTCTGAGTTTTATTTGATTGCACTGTGTTCTGAGAGACTGTTTGTAATGATTTCTGCTTTTTTTTTTTTTTTTTTTTTTTTTTTTGCATTTGCTGAGGAGTGATTTATTTCCAATAATGTGGTCAGGCTTAGAGTACGTGTCATGCAGTACTGAGAAGAATGTATATTCTGTGGATTTGGAGTAGAGATTTCTGTAGATGTCTATTAGGTCTGTTTGGTCCAGGTCTGAGTTCGAGTCCTGGATATCCCTGTTAATTTTCTATCTCATTGATCTGTCTAATATTGACAGTGGAGTGATAAAGTCTCCCACCATTATTGTGTGGGAGTCTAAGTCTCTTTGTATGTCCTTAAGAACTTGCTTTATGTACCTGGTGCTCCTGTATTGAGTGCTTATATATTTAGGATCATTAGTTCTTTGTGATGCACTGATCCTTTTACCATTATGTGATGCCCTTCTTCATCTCTTTTTGTCTTTGTTGGTTTCAAGCCCATTTTATCAGAGACTAGGATTGCAACTCCGGCTTTTTTTTTGTTCTCGATTTGCTTGATAAATCTTCCTCCATCCCTTTATTTTTAGCCTATGTGTGTCCTTGCACATGAGATGGGTTTCCTGAATACAGCATACCAATGGGTTTTGAATTTTTATCCAATTTGTCAGTCTGTGGCTTTTGATTGGGGCATTTAGTCCACTTACATTTAAGGTTAATATTGTGATGTGTGAAACTGATCCTGCCATTTTGATGCTAGCTGGATGTTGTGCCCATTAGTTGACACATTTTCTTCATTGTGTCGATGGTCTTTACCATTTGGTATGTTTTTGGAGTGGCTGGTACTGGTTGTTCCTTTCCTTATTTAGTGCTTCTTTCAGGAAATCTTGTAAGGCAGAGCTCTTGTAAGGTGGTGATGAAATCTCTCAGCAATTACTTTTCCATGAAGGATTTTCTTTTTTCCTTTACTTATGAAGCTTAGTTTGACTGGATATGAAATTCTAGGTTGAAAGTTCTTTTCTTTAAGGATGTTGAATATTGGCCTCCACTCTCTTCTGGCTTGTAGGGTTTCTGTTGAGAGATCTGCTGTGAGTCTTATGAGCTTCCCTTTGTGGGTAACCCAACCTTTCTCCCTGGCTGCCCTTAGCATTGTTTCCTTATTTCAACCCTGGTGAATCTGACAATTATTTGCCTTGGGGTTGCTCTTCTTGAGGAATATCTTTGTGGTATTCTCTGTATTTCCTGGACTTGAATAGTGGCCTGCCTTGCTAGGTTGGGGAAGTTCCTGGATAATATCCTGAAGAGTGTTTTCCAGCTTGGATTCATTCTCTCCATCACATTCAGATGTGATACCTTGGAAGAGAGGAGGTGTTCTAGTTCTTGGTGTTTTCATCCTTTTTGTGCTGGTTTCTTCCCATCTTAGTGGCTTTATCTACCTGTGGTCTTTGTAGTTGGTGACTTTTGGATGGGGTCTCTGAGTAGACATCATTTTTGTTGATGTTGAAGCTATTTCTTTCTGCTTCTTAGTTTTCGTTCTAGCAGTCAGGCCCCTCTGCTGCAGGACCACTGGAGGTCCACTCTGGACCCAACATGCCTGGGGATCTCCTGCAGGGGCTGCAGAACAGCAAGGGTTGCTGCTGGTTTCTTCCTCTACTATCCTCATCCCAGAAGGGTATCTGCCTGATGTTGGCCTGAGCTATCCTTTATGAGATGTCTCTTTGGATATATGGGGGTTGGGGGTTGCTTGAGGAGACAGTCTGTCTCTTACAGGAGCTCAAGTGCTGTGCTGGGAACTCTGCTGTTCCGTGCAGAGCTGCTGGGCAGATACCTTTAAGTCTGCTACAGCTGAACTCATAACTGCCTCTTTTCCCAGGTGCTCTATCCTAGGAAGGTCAGCTTTATTTATAAGTTCCTGTCATGCTGCTGCCTTTTTTCATAGATGCCCTGCCCCACATGGAGTAGTCTAGTCACAGTCTGCCAGCAGAGACATTGCTGAGCTGCCACACGCTCTGCCCAGCTGCTGTATAAACTGCCATGGTAGTGGGGGATGCCCTTCCTCCCACTGAGCTGGATGGTTCTGGGTCTAGCTGCACTTGTTGTGAAACGCTCAATCCAGAGTGTTTCAGATTGCTTGTTTTGTGGGGATGGTACCTGCTGAGCCAGATCACCTGGCTCCCTGTTTTAGCCCCCTCCCTTTCAGTTGATTGGATGGCTCTGTCTCCCAGGAGTTCCAGGTGCCAGTCCAAATGGTTGTCCAGACTTGTGTGAGTTTCTGTGCGCTGACGAGGCATCGGCTGAAACCGCTGCACTGAAAACTCAAGGTGCTTTTCAGCTGGGGAATCTCCTGGTTTGTGGGCGGTGAAAACTTGTTTGGAAATGCAGTGAGCACTCACCCTCTGTGCTCTTCTCTCTGGGAACTGTACTGCAGAGCTGTTCCTATTCGGCCATCTTGGATCTCCCCCACTGGAAATTTCCCACTTTTCAAGGAACATTTCTTCTTCACAGTGGTTAACCAGAAACTAGCTCACACATCCAGTGAGGAAACAATAAAGGCGCTAATGGCTGAATATAGCCAATGCAGCACAGAAGCTCAGACCTCCTAGGGAAGCCTGAAAATGGTGTTGTCCTTCTCCATTTGCTACTTGCTAATGAGGCCAACGTGTGTCCTCCTCTAAATCCTGACAGCCAATGATGGGCATGTGATTCATCTCGGCTCTCTTCCTAGATGACAAGCAAGTTGTAAATTGTTTTCCATTCCACTCTCTCTTGTTTATCTGCCCTGACTGTCCACTGCAGCTCTTGTGTAGCTGGGAGGCCACAGGGCCTGTATGACCTTTCTGAAGCTGTTCCCAGTTGTCATAAGTGTCTCTGTCCTTCTTATATTTTTCTATCTGTTGCTTGTTTTTAGATGTCCCTCTTCCTCTTTCCTTGATTTTCGATTTTTCTCACTGTATGCATCTCTCTCTCCCTCACATTGCCTGTGTCTTGCAGTTTTGTTACCTTACAAACTGCTACTTTGTTTTATCCCTGCCTTTCTTTTCTTTGAAATCCATTTTTCATTTTTATTTTATAGTTTATTTGTATTTTTCCTGTTTGGTTTTTGGAAGAAGGAGCTCAGCACTTGACCCAGTAAGCTAACACTTTCAGAATACGTTGAGTGATGGAAAAGCAAATTAAAAAGAAATCTCTATTACATTCCTGTCTTCTTTCTTACTTGCTACTCATTCTCAGTGTCCTCATGTCATTTCACTGTACTCTTTAATACTATGTATCTTCCTCTTAAGCATTACTTTCCCTAAACTTCGCTGCTATTTTAGGTCTTTAAATATCCTACAGTAGTCAGAATGGGACTGAGTACTGACCTGTGAGATGCTTACCACCAGAAATATTTTGCAAGTTCAGGCTTTTGAAAGAAACAACAGAACTCTATATTATGATTTATATGTCTATTTGGGAAACTTAAGACATATGTGGGCTTGGCAGAAACATCATTAACATTGGAGGAGTGCTCAATCATTCCCACAGAGAACAGTCTTACAACCTATCACCATCTTCTAGAAAATGGGTACCGATGCTGATGGAAAATAAATGGGAACAAGAAAGCTTTAGGAAATGTTTCCAAGTCTTCTGGGGAAGACAGAATTAATAAAAATTGTGATATTACTGGAGTAAGATTGACTATTTTTGTGTTGTAAGATGCCATTGAACCATCACCTTTGCAATGCACTATCTGTAAATATAAACGTATATTTAATAGACAAAATTTTTTGATATTCAGGGCTTAAAGGCTCAAATTTGCCTTTAAAATGTTTTCCTCCCAATACTGGCAGGAACATTTTTAGATCTCATTCTTTACCTTAAAATGTGATTTTTCAGCCCAGAAAGCTTTACTCTAATCCAAAATAAAATTTCTGTGCTACAAAACACCAGAGCAAAGATCAGATTCAACTCACCTTTGGCAATCAAGGCAGGAAGCTATTTTGCACTCCCATCGTTTTCCCTACCTCCCAACACTTCCTATCAGCACTTTTGTTCTCTTAAATCTACAGAAAATCTGGAGGTGAGAAAGTCTGTACTCAATGAACTCCGTAGGTTTTATTGACGTAATCCTAGAGATGTTGCATAATTTAAAAAATAGTACTTAGCTATCTTTGCATTATTTTTTTTCCTTTAAGGATAACTTTGTATATTTACCACTTAATTTTATAAAACTCTAAAGAACTTTTTAAAAATCACATCAGATAATCTAAACTATTCTTGTCTAAATAGAGTTTTGGGTCTTCTCAATTTACCAATAATTATTTTAAAATGAATTTAAGGTCTAGAAGTCTCAAAGACATAGTTATTCTTGAATTTGTTTTTATTGACTAAAGGCATATGCTGGTAGTTAAATATTTAGCAAATTCTTATGAGGCTAGACAAAGGCATTCATAAGTGGTTACAAACCCTGAGAGATTTCCCCCTGGGTTAAATAATAAGAAAGTAAAAATACAAGTTCATCTGAATCAGAACCCTGATGACACATGGCTCTTGCTGACACTCTATATGCTGACAGCAATTTCTTGGTCCTTTTTTCCCAGTTCTTTTTGTCTTCCTATTTTTTTCTCTGTATTAAAAATGATGCTCATTTTGCTTCTAAGTGATGAAGGAGAAAGAAATGCCTGTTTCACAGATCAAAAGCAGGCATAGCTTTACAGCAACACTGGCTGAATGTCTTGTATCATAACTCTCTCTGGCTTTATCCATCATCACCAACATTTTCTCTTTTGCAGCTTTGAGGGTGAGGGGGATAGGTCATATATTATTAGTGGAATATAAAGAAACACAAGGGTATATTAAGAAGCCCTGGTTTCAGGACTTCAATGCACCAATACACAAACTAACCCACAGGGACTCATAGTCTTCTAAGAGTATTTATTTGCAAGTACTTACTAAGTTTCTACTATCTAACCGGTAGATTCTTGAAACAGTCTCCTAATTTATCTCCCCTCTGCTTAGGCCTTCTTCAATCTATTCTCAACTCAGCAGTCAGAATGATTCTGTTACAAACTAAGTCATTCATTCAATTCTCTTCTCCAAAGCTTCTCAGGCCGTGCAGAGTAAAAGCATGGGTCCTCAGACACTTCCATGCATGGTCCTCCAGCATCTCTTGAGCCCAGCCACTTTTAATTTCCTCTCACTTGCTCTCCTCCATCTCAAATATTTCCTCCTTATTTTTCAAAGCCACCAGGTGAGCTCCCACCTCAGAGCCTCTGTGGCTGCCCTTCTCTCCACCTGCAGATTCCCTCCTGTCTCTAGCCACGGTAAGACCTCTCCTGATGTCCCTATCTAAAATTGAAACCCCTCTCCCATGTCCCCTGTTCTTTTTTCTTATTTTATTGTTCCCCTTTGCACTTACCAATATCTGCCATATCATATATTTTTCTTATTTGTTTATTTTTTGTTTCCCACTAAACTGTAACCTCCATGAAGGCAGGGCTTTTTTTTTTTTCATTCTTTTATCTAATGGTGCCTAAGAAAGTGTTTGGCATAAAGTAAACACTAAATTAATACACTTTGGAATAATGAACTGGGGAAGGAAATCTAATAGCTAATAAGATCAACATGGTCACTGCCCATAAAGAAGTTACAATTGATTGGGAAACACCACACACATTTAAGCAAACACTCAATCATTTTAAAGTTCGGTAGGTACTATAAACAATGAACAAGATATTGAGGCAGAGGACAGCAGGAGAGCAGATGTAGCGTAGACTCAACGGTCAGGAAAGGCCTTCCTCTGGTAAGATTTGAAGGATGAGATAAAGCTAAACATGAGATGATGTTGGGATGGGGGGCAGTGAGCAGTCGAGGAACCAGCAGAGTAGAGGGAACAGCAAATGAAAAGACCTTGGTGTCCTGAGGTAGAGAAAACCTTGGTGTATTGAAATAATTAAAAAAGACTTTTGAGGCTGGATTCAAGTTGTCTGAAGAGAAATAACATCATTGTTCACATTTATGGGGCTCTACTAAGATGCCAGACACTGTTCTGAGAGTTATTTCTAGATCTGCACATTAACTCTTCTAATAATCCTATGCAGTGGATAGTATCACATTATCCATTTTACAGGAGGAAACAGCGTACGTGGCTTTTAAGTGGTAGGACTGGAGTTCCAGAAATAGTCCATGTGTAAACACAAAGCGCTTAAACACACTTCCTTGGATCCTCAACACAACCATTCATTTAAGTTAAATTCTAAATGTAAATGGGCACATTGAGGATCCAAGGAGGTATGTTTAAGCACTATGTGCTTATGCACAGAATATTTAAAAATCAGGCAATATAGTTAATGGAATATATAGCCCATAGTCCTTTTCACCTGTGAAAAAAATGAAGCTAGGAGAGCAACACATTATCTCGACCTCACAGGGAGAAAGATTGGCGGTACAACTTTTACACAATTACAGAGACAAACGAGTGCAGTACAAGAATGAAAATCTATCTTGCCTTCCACTCCACAGGTTATCTGCCCTGGATCAATCAGACATGCCCCTGCACACTCACAGGCCAGTGCCCGCATGCTCTGGATGCAGGGGGCTGTGTGCACACAGGCACACACATAGCTTATTCTCAGCCACCTCCTTGAAATAACCAGGAATACAACCCAAAAGGAGTGCTTTGTGTTTCTGAGAATCCTCAAAGAAGCTTTGAAAGACTTGAAGAGAAATGATCTTAACAAAAGAACCAAAAAAAAAAAAAAAAAAAAAAGAAAAGAAATAAAAAAGAAAGAAACTTAAAAGTGAACAGAAGTTCTGAAGTGTGTGGGGGTGGAAAAAGCTTTCTTGGAGAAGAACAGTAAGGAGATAGCTAACTCAAAGTGACAAGAATAGCTTAGTGAGCCGAGAATTGAGGATTCTGTGACTTGGTGGTTCTGTGCCATAGGGAAACTGCTGGCTCCCGGGGAGAATGCATCTTACTCTGCTCCCTGGGCAGGTCTGGCTTCTGGACTTCCCTGGCCACACAGCTGGAGATTTCTACGTCACATATTCTGCTTCTCTTAGAAAACTGAAGGACTGATTTTCTGGGCATTCTGACTGACCAGAGAGGGTTCTTTGTGAGATACACAATAGCTATCAATTCCTTTGTGCAGTGTGCTTTGCCAAGTTCCATGAGGGCAGAAGTCCCTGCTATCTTTGTGTAATTCTGGGCAGTCTGAGTCCCACAAATTGGATTTACACAGCACCTGCGAGTTCTCACACCAGCCCCCTTGTTGGTAATAGCATTTGGCATATGTAGCAAGCATGCATTTTTTATCATAGTGTTAATTGTTAACCGTGGCAGTAGCAAGCCAAAAAAAGGCACAGACAGAAAAAAAAGCCACGTCTGCTCAATTAAAAGGGGTAAATGGCTTGGCGGCACGGCAGGGTGCTGCGGACACAAAGAGCAGGTAGAAGAAGTGACCTGTGGTGTTGAAGTTTATTTGTTTGAACAGCTGAGAATTATCTCCTGACCCAAGTCACCTCCATAACAGGTGGCCCTTTCTGTCTGAGTCCCACAGCACTTGGTTTGAGAGTGTCCAATCTCATTCATGTGGAAAAGATCAACTCTTTTTTTTCCCCGTAAGGAAAAAAAAAAAAAAAAAAAAAAAAAGAATGTGACTGGCTGTTCAACTGTATTCATTCTCTGAGTGCCTCTGTGCAGAAAGGATGCTTCCTCAACCTATTTCTCAGTTTCCATATCTGTAAAATATGGAAACTACTACTTGTTCTATTTCCCTTCAGGGAGGTTTTTGGGAAAACCATATAGTAACAACAACAACAACAAAAAAAAAAAAAAAAAAAAAAAAAAAAAAAAAAAAAAAAAGAAAGAAAAGAAAAAAAATACATTACCAATGCTAAGTGCAAAGTCACAAAAGCAGGTTAAAAATTTCTACAGGAGTAAAACTACAGTCAAGAACAATGTCATCAGATACTTTAAATTCGTGGCTGTTGATTATTTGTTGAGGACTCGTTTTGCTGGAGCTTCTGGTGACTGGGGGATACACTCCACGTGAAGGGCTCTGGGTGTGGCATGGACAGATACCTCTGCTTCCATAGCAGCCTTCTGAACCCCATGCTGTCATCTACTGGAGATTCAGCAGTGGGGCGCCATCACTGTGGCAGGTGAAACACTCTCCCCCAAGGAGAGATGGAAGCCACCTCATGTTGCAAGTCTCTCTCCAAACACACTCGAGTCAGAGCAGTTTTTGTCTGTATGGTCTTGTGCTAAAATTGCTGGCTGTTCTCATCTTCTTTTCCCTTGGATCAGAGCTAGCACTGGGAGAACCCTATAGAGTGATGTATATCAGACTATGGGCATGTTCTGGTTCTGTGGTCTGATAGGCTGTCTGTGGGTGTACCCAGAAGACATGTCTGATTACACAGACAGTGCCAGAGAAAAACAAAACACTTTCAGTTTAGGCAAAGTTGAGAAACAAACACTGTTGATGGTCACAGATTTAAAACAGAATATGTTAGATAGATAATAGGTAAAATGCATTGACGGTCATGGACATAGGCTGGTGTGTCTGTCTACCCCCATTGCTTAAAGCACCGCGTGTCCACAGATCTAAGTGTCATTAGAGGTATTTACAAATCCATCGCATGCACAGATTTTTTACTTTGCAGATCAAGTAAAATAAGGAGAGCGTAAGAGAGACATGCTGAGACTCCATGCTGCTTGAAGAGAAAAGCCCTCATTTGTATTCCTAAGCCCTTTGCCTTGAATTGCTGATGTCCCCAAACAAAAAAAAGCTCCTGGTTTCTGTTCTGGTAAATTAAAAAGCCCTTTAGTTTCACAGCAAAGCATCTGTCTACCTTGTTATACATATGGCATCTAATCAGAAAGCAGGAGGCCAGGGCAGAGGGGAGTAAAGGAAGTAAAGATATTGGGGTAGAAAGCTAAGGGAAGTACTAAATGTAAGATTTGAGGAACAAATTAGTAAGGAAATAAATTTTACAAAAGAAAGAGGGGCATAGCAAATGAGAATCAGGGAAGGTAACTATAATAGAGGAGCAAGAAAGAATAAATGGGAAAGATGTATAAAAGTGAAATAAAGTTGGTTGACGATGGGAAAAAGAGAAGGATAGTCCAGCAGCAGATAAAGAGCAGCTGGGGAGAAGGAAACATATTCTGATCGATCATGAAGTCTGGATGAGCTCAGTTTTAGGGCTGTGATAATCTTCACAATGGACCGAGCTTTGCTCTCGGGGTTTATGATCCTGGCAGAACCACTTGATTGAATCATGATTCTCCAATTGATCACTTCACATCAGCAATCTTTGCTTCTGTGACTCATCACCACTCAGAACCTCTCACAAAGAAGATATTTCGCCTTGAGTATTTTGGTGATATTAATTATTTTTAAAGAGTATATTAAAACTTAGATAACCCCTGTTGACATTCCATAAGAAAAGAAATGCCCTAGATACCAATAGCTGTCTGTGATATCCTGTGATGGAAAGGTAATAAAACAAAGTAAAAATAAGCAGGCATGCTAGACTGTACTTCCATTTCTTTGCTGAACTGAGCCATAGGCCTGTTAAGAATTATGCTGTAGTTGACATGTCCAGTTGATACTTACTTGCGAAATCATTGTTGGCTCTTACACAGCTCATTCTTGAATCTGATGCTTCAACTTTCCAATCTAAATAAAGACCTTTGGGGTGGTAAGAGAAGTGGTAATTCTGAGTATGCTTTAGGAAGCATAGACTTGACTTAAAGTGAGCTAGAAAGGTGGAAGACAAGACTCTTCTTCAGCTGAGGCTCATTCTCAGAGCAGAGGCCCTGCCTCCTCTTCCCCCACACAAAAAATATCCAGCCTGGGTAGGAGGAGCTGGCTCTAGCACAATCGAGCAGATTATTCACCAGTTTCAATTATCTGCACTAACACTACCCTTCATTGGTGAGGGTAACTGAGAGTTGAGTGTATTTACGAGGACAGAGTTATAAAGCCGAAATAATTTTACAAGGTGTGGTGCAGAAATGAAAAGTTAGAAAAAGAGCCGGTCTAGACAATGCCTTTTGAAAACGTATTTCACATAACTCTAGCAAGATTGCTAGGTCCTGAGGGGAGGATGGGCATTTCAGAAGAGCTATTAGAAGTGCTATTAGGTTTTAGGAGATTTTTGTGGAGTTATCGGACCTGTCATATTTTAAGTTAGGATGAGGGTATTATCTCTGAATCCAATTCCTTTGTCTCCTTCTATTTCCAAACCCACTCTGGTCTTCATCCTGCTCTGGTGTGCTTGTTCCCAGGAGCAATCTAGCATCCCAGCGGAAAGTGGCCGACCTAAATGTGGCTCTCCAAAGACAAAAAATTTATTCTGGGTATTTTATGATGACCCAGATACTATATGATATAAAATAGAATATATTACTGTGGGTCTCATAATGCCTATTTCAAAGTTTCCTAACCTAGTATCTACTTTCTCATAATGTCTATTTCAAAGTTTCCTAACCTAGTATCTACTTATAGCATTATTATTTTTAGGTCCTGCTTCTCCCTTTACAAGGAATAATGACCATATGTGACCAACATATTTGACTTTATTACATTAACTCTTAAAACTAGAATTCCTCTTTAGATCATATATATCTTTTGCCTTTCTCATTAACTCTCAAAATAAGAAGCCAAAAAGTTTTGTTGATGTTATGATCTAATTTTTTTAAGTGTACAAATGACATCTGCTTTCAAAAATATTTAAAACATTGGGTTTTATAACTTTTTGAAATACCAGTTAGTTTGGTGAGAAAAGTAAGTGATAAGCATGAACTTATCAAAATTACAACTCCTTATTTGCAGAAGGACAGTTTTCTATGAATGATACTGAATTTCTAATGTCCATTGGCAACAAAAATGAAATAAACTCCATGCATTTCCCCTCAAAGCCTCCGCACAGACTCTGGGGCCTCTCTTCTGCATATGGCTGGCTCTTTCTTATGCTCTGGATCTCACTTTGAAGTCACCATCTCAGGGAAGCCATCTTTGACTCTCCTGCCTAAATAACATTATTCTCCACCTCAGCACTCTGCCTGTCCTTCATAGTACTTGCCACCCTTTCTAGTTGTTTTATTCATTTGCTGGTTTAAAATGGGTCGATCTCATGACTGCACTGTAAATTACATAAATTGAAGATCATGTTTCTCTTGTTCACTTTTTCATCCCTAGTGCTAGCAATGACCTGACACGTCACATAGTAGACGTAAAATTAACATCTACTTAAATGAATGCATCAATGAATGATGCCTGGTTTATCAATGTTATGTACACCTCTTTTTTCACCATTAGCTACTCTAAATCCCATAAGTAATTAGAGGTTATTAGGTTTTTATTAGAGAAAAGAGAAAACTCTTAACTTTCATAAACACTTGAAATATTTCTTTTCCTCTAGTACTACTGCTAATAATAACTACGGCTGCTAAGTGGTTGGTGTTTTCCAAGCACCTCGCTCTATGAGCACTCCTCTATTTAATACTCGCAACAAACCTATAAAGAGAACTTTTATTATCTTACTTTACATGTAAGGACACAGAGAGTTGGTGAGGTTAATGAATTTGTGCATATAAGCTATTAATCAAGGACAGACTGTAATTTAAACTCAAGCCTATCTGGTGCCAAAGCTGACTCTCTTATCCATTGCTATCTAGGGTAAATTAAAAATTTAGCATTGTAACTATCTTATTATATGTATCATACATATTTACTACTTGATGTAAAGTGTTGTTAGAAAAAGGGGACCTTCCTTCTCATTTTTTTATCTTCTCATTCCTCCCCACATTTTCATTAATCTATTAGCACATATTCTTATAGAACCTAGTATAGTAATCTGTATGAATGCGCATTGATAAATGGTTCTTTGAGTGAGACTCCCAAAGCAGCATATGAAATGGTACCTGTTAGCCTTTAGGTGGGATAAAAAGTTGAATTTCCCAATTTATCTTGCTGCTAATGGCAAGTATCAACACTATCACGGAGTGTGTATATAAACAGGCGTAGTTAACTGACACCCTCCTCTATCCCCAGAAATCTTTAGGTAAATTTTTATCCAGGAATACTAAAAGCTCCAAAAACAAAAAAAAATCATCCTGGAAACTATATTTATTACTTATTTATTTTTAAATTGAGTAAAATTAATTAAACGTGAACCCATTCACTGACCCTAAGGAAAAACAAGAGAATATCTTTTAGAGGGATTAGGTTTTCATTGCGAGTTCTTCTCAAGGACCCTCTAATATTTATATATATATATATATATATATATTATATATATATAATATTATATATATATAATATATGTTATATATATTATATATGTTAATATTATATATATATATATAATATATATTATATAGTATAATAGCCCCATTGGATCTCATGGCACACTTCATCACAATTTCATCTGCTGAATACAAAAAATTTTTGACAAGTTAAATTATATTTCCTCACCTAGAATATAGAAATTAAAATATTTACTGACTATCAAACTCTTAGAAGTTTAACAAGAGTCCTCATGACCTGGATTTCTTCGTAGGATGTCTCATGCACAGCATGCAATAAGACTCTGTCCATAATCAGACAAAGGAAATGTTTGCTGAACGGAATTTCTGAAAGGAGGGATTCATGTCATAGCAGGATTTCCACTGCAAGCCTATTTTAAGACAGAAAATATTTACCCTGTCTAATCAACCAAAAGATCAGGGTATGATTTTTTTTTTTTTAAATCTTTACCAATTTCTACTAGGAGGCACCATGTATCATTTGTCAAATCTTCTTTTATTTTGCTTGGATTTATCAACACAAGCAAAATAAAAGAAGATTTGACAAATTATATATGGTGAAATCTAACCAAATAGCCCATCAGAATAATGGGGCCTGAAAATTCTCTTTTGCACAATAGTCTTATTTTTGCCCAAATTATCGATTTTTGCTTTGAATACTATATATTAAATGACTAGAAGAAACAGTGTGAAGACATATAACTGTTGTGCTGTTCAAATTAACTGCTGATACAGTCATTGTAATAATTGCTTCCATTCTGAAAGTGGCTCTGCAAACATTCTTACCACAAAAAAAGACATTTTAAGAAAAAAAATACATTAAAAACATTCTCAATACTAATGTGTGTGTGTACATTTTAAAATATTACTGAATGGTACTTCATTCTTACAAAAAAAAGATACTATTACTTATCTAAGGAACAGGGTAATGTAATACATATGGTTAATTGGGAAATAATTATGATTCATACAGTGAGCTGGACAGTTCAAAACAATGGCTTAATGGTTTTCTGTGAAGTAACTTTTAAATAATGAAGTTATTAGAATTTACTTGATTTCCGGCCTACATTTGCCAAGAAAAAAATCCAAACCTAATTTTTGAGAGCACATGTTATAATAAACTGAAAGATAAAATCTTATCAAAGGTAGAAGTGATAGTGTTTCACAGTTTTTCTGTAGTGTAAGTTAACAAACAAACTAAAAAATAAACTTATAAACAGGATGGCAGTGATCTACTAAGTATAAAAATTTAGTTATCCTGTACTAAAAGAGCATTTCTTATATTACTTAATTATTTTGAACTTACTGTTTCTTACCTAACAGTTTTATTTATGTACCAATACTCAATCAGATTTCCTTCCACACTTCATGATCAAAACATTTACAACTGAAATATTTTTATGCATATAGACCAGAAGAGGCAGTTACTGAAAACACATACTTTCCTGCAAAGAAATAATGCAATAACTGTGGAAAATAATGCTGGCACTAGTGTTTTCCTTTGCTGCTAAATCGTATGACCAGTGTCATAGGAGAAGATAAATACTGTATGCTCATTCACTTAACATTTTTAGTACCTACTCTGATCTAAAGTGGGTGCCCTGCCTGGGAATTTCATCTTGCTAATGCTTGCATTAATCAACACAGTCTCTCACACATGTGCACACATGGATATCGCAAAAAAAAGAAAGAGAGCTCTGGAAGTAGAACTAAAATGAATTATTTGGGGAAAAACATATTTCAAACTTCAAAAATTCTATCTTTCTTTTGAAATGTTAAAGTGAATGGTATATTGATTTTTGCAGCACACCTGCACTTTTCACTCATTGGTATCAGGGTTGTGAAGCCATCCATTAAGTGAGCTAAAAATTTTCTCCTACGTGTAAACAAAATCCACAGTTTTAATCAAATTTAATGTACTCTGGCCTATATGTGTTTTCATAGTGGACTACGGTAACAGAATTGAAAGCATATATTACAAAGCCCTTCACCTTTCAGATCTCCTGAAAGCAAGGATTGTCAGAGGTATTGTCTATGTATTCTTTAAAGTCACCTCTGAGGAGGCAGCAGGGGCATGGGGAATCAGATTTCCATTTCAGAGCTGGAGCCAACATCAGGTTACAGAGATATGATGAATTAAAATACATCTACATCTGAAGGACAATGAGATCCTGTGGCACATGCCTTTACTTCTTAGTGTAAATGAGCAAGAGTTTCAGTGTTCACATCTCAAGGTCCCATCTCAGAAGATTCCCAGCAAGGAGGTAAAATGCTGACTGAATACTGATAAATTCTCCTTGTCCAAAAGTGACCAAGGTTCTATGCCTAACAAAAATATTGTTAATGGAACTCAAGCAGTATTGTTTGTTTGTTTCTCAAGTTCGGGGAGTGCTAAGGCTCTGGTAGTTTTACTGAACACACTTTACCCGTAAACTTAATACTGTGAAAGACTGTTTCAGTATAATTACTTTTATTTCATTAATAAAAAATAAACGTATTTTAGTATACAACCAATTAACTTCCCTAGAACTTTTACTCATAATAATGTCTATTGCCATAGACAAGAAAAGGGTCAAACATTGTCAACAGGACTATATAGGGAGAATCAGTGAAAATAATAGTAAGTATCCAGGTAAGAGGAAGAAATTTTGGAGTTAATCCAAGGATGATGGGGATATGGCACAGAATCAGGGGAAAGATAAGCTATATATACTAACCTTTCGTTTGTTTGTTTTGAGACAGAGTCTCATTCTTGTTACCTAGGCTGGAGTGCAATGGTGTGATCTTGGCTCACTGCAACCTCCACCTCCCGGGTTCAAACAATTCTCCTGCCTCAGCCTCCCAAGTAACTGGGATTACAGGCACCCGTCACCATGCCTAGCCAATTTTTGTATTTTTAGTAGGGACAGGGTTTCACCATGTTGGCCAGGCTGGTCTTGAACTCCTGACCTCAGGTGGTCTGCCCATCTCGGCCTCCCAAAGTGCTGGGATTACGGGTATGAACCACTGTACCAGGCCTATACATCAACTTTTTATGAACCCAAGGCTACACATGCAAACTCACACTGTTCTCAGCTTTCTTAGACTTGGATGATTATATCTGTTCAACACTTACAATGAGAAATTTGTTAATGCATAATTATTTTTATGATATTTCCTGTGATCCATATAAAATTTTAAGGTACTCAAAGTATGCCCTCTCATTAACACTATGCTAAACCTATGATCTAGTGAATACTGGGGAGAATAGTATTCCCAGAAGATACCCCTTTCCTCTAGAAACTGTTAGACAGCCATGCAATATTTGTGAAGAAGCAGATAAACAACCAGGTTTCATATCCTAAAATCACTTTGGCTCATAGCTATTAATATGTAATGATAATTTCTTAGTTGGAGTAGGGAATAAAATGAGAAAGTTTTTTCTTCCTGTTTCAAGGGGAACACAATAGCCTTATCTTATATATTAAGCTACCTTGGGTTTAAGTATCAACTTATTGTATTTTGCCTTTGCTTTTCCACCCATGCAGATTAATGTTGAGATCGTCTTAACCTAACACACGCATGTGCACACACACACACACACACACAAACATGCATATTGTACACATCCATACAAACGTGAGCTTATCAAGGTCAATTTAAGTTTTTTTCTTTTAGTGTTGTAATATTTATGTTATTTGTATTTTTATGTGTCTTTTTCCGCCTTTGGAACATAAGCTTGACAAAGGCATTGGTGAGATCTGAATTTATCCATTCCCTTTTATATAACTATTTCATTTCATGTATATTTTTACTCACAATTAGCATACTTAGCTTCTTATAGATGTCTCTATGAATGTCCATCTGACTCTCTCATTTTCAGGTTCTTAAGGGCTGAGATTTTACCTTTTTCGATTATTCAATTTGAAAACCAAGAACAGTATCTTATATATAATATACACATAATAGCCGGGTGTGGTAGCTCATGCCTGTAATCTCAGCATTTTGGGAGGCTGAGGCAGGTGGATCACCTGAGGTTGGGAGTTGGAGACCAAAATAGTGAAACCTGACCAAAATAGTGAAACCTCATCTACACTAAAAATACAAAAAATTAGCCGGGCATGGTGGCAGCCACCTGTAATCCCAGCTACTTCGGAGGCTGAGGTAGGAGAATCCCTTGAACCAAGGAGTTGGAGGTTCCAGTAAGCTGAGGTCATGCCATTGCACTCCAGCCTGGGCAACAAAAGTGAAACCATCTCAAACACACACACACACACACACACACACACACACACACATACAATAAATATGTCTATGACTGAATTATATATATCGAATCACTACAGAATAACTGATTCTTTGGAGAGAGATTTTCATACACAATAAAGAAATGATGATGATGTTTACCTGTCCAGACTTCACGGTACCAAACTTGATGTATGGGGGGCAGTGCTGGGCACACACTGGATAAATGTGTTGGTGAGAACCCTAGCTCAAGAAAGCCACTGTTTTTTTTTTTTTTTTTTTTTCTTTCTGCCTGGTTGGACAACTTTTGCAAAATCTGGCCCTGAGTTCTCCTTGGCTTTCATTTAGAGGTAAAATTAAACACTGCTTTCAAGATTTTCTAGGATGATTTTAATTTTTAAGATTAAGATATTAAGACCTATTCATTCTTTCAAGACAAAGTTATTGACAGACATTCCCAGTGAGACCAAGCCAACTAGCAGGGTTGTACCCATGCAAATCCTCCTTCCTTTATTCTCTTCTCCTTAAGCCCACTTCCATCCACAGACCACAGATACAAGTACTAAGAAGAGGGAGGGAAAGGGCTAATAAATCACAGAGCAAATGGTACACAATGAATGGAAATAAAGTGCTGATTTCCTAATGATAAACATATGGTTATAACTATAATAAATATCAGAAAATTCTGTTTCATGGTTCCCAATTAGTCATAAAATTCCTGGAGTAAAGAGAAAGCTAAGATGTAATTTAATCCTATAACCTAAAAGTCTGAGGATCTATTTTTCTCAGTGGAGCCGTCTTGTTAACAAACTAGACCAGGTTTCTTTATGTAGCACTCACTTGATTCTATGTAAGGCTTTCCACCAACTGATAAACATGGGTCACTGGAAGATGAATAAAGAGAGAATCATCAGCTGCTCTACCAGGTCAGAAGCATGTTCTTTAACTAAAAGGCCAGATGCCTTTTATAAATTAAGCACAAAAAACTCTCATTTATGCATTTTTTAATGTTTTTCTCTTTCATTCTGAAAATGTTTTTCTCATTTTTTTATTGCATTTCAGGTTTTGGGGTACATGTGAAGAACATGCAAGATTGTTGCATAGGTACACACATGGCAGTGTGGTTTGCTGCCTTCCTTCCCCTCACCTGTATCTGTCATTTCTCCCCATGCTAGCTGCCTTCCTTCCCCTTACCTGTATCTGTCATTTCTCCCCATGCTATCTCTTCCCACCTCCCCACCCCCTGTCCCTCCCCCACTTCCCCACAACGGACCCCAGTGTGTAGTGCTCCCCTCCCTGACCCAGCAATCCCATTACTGGGTATATATCCAAAGGATTATAAATCATTCTACTATAAGGACACATGCACACGAATGTTCATTGCAGCACTGTTTACAATAGCAAAGACCTGGAACCAACCCAAATGCCCATCGATGATAGACTGGATAGGGAAAATATGGTACATATACACCATGGAATATTACACAGCCATCAAAAACAATGAGTTTGTGTCCTTTGTAGGTACATGGATGAACCTGGAAACCATCATTCTCAGCAAACTGACACAAGAACAGAAAATCAAACACCGCATGTTCTCACTCATAGGCGGGTGTTGAACAATCATTTATGCATTTTTAAAGTAAAGAGGTAAGGAGCTACATCTTATACTTCTTTTTAATTTTTAACTACGCCTATTATATCTCTTGACCAATGGTTGAATTTATTATAATTTATTATTACCCAGTTATAATAAATTATATACTTATCTTTAGTTAGGCTATTAGACTCTGTTTATATAATAGTCACAGGTATTAAGGTCCAGAAAAAAAATTTAGGGTTCTGGAGCCTAGGGTTTGCCTACACATTGGGCTACTTCTTCACTGGTTTACATATGCTCCTGCCTATGGCTTATTATTTGCTGAGTCTAAATCCCATTCCTTGTACTTACACACCATATTTAGAGAAAAAAAATGTTAGGACTTAATACACGTGGGCTGTATGATGATAGAAAAGCTTGGTTTTAAGTGCATGTTATTGTTCCTTAGAAAACTCATAAGCTTTTATGTTCTAGTTCACATATAAAGAGTTCATTCTGCTTAAATAAGAGGGACAACTCACATTTATATTGTACAGTCAACACACACTTATTGAGGACCACTATGCCTGGCCTTGAGCTAGTAACTAGGAATATAAGATAACAAGACAATTCCCTTGCTTTCAAGGAACTCACATTTTATAAAACTTTGGATTCTTAAAATGGGTTTCAGAGGTTCCAAGATCAAATCCAGGAATAAGAGTTCAAGAAGAACAAGACGATTAGAAAGGAAATATTGACCCCACTTGCATTTAAAAAGCAGAAACAGTCTCAATCTACTCTCTAGGGGAAAGGAATGTTTCTTGTACATCTTTGAGATATTGCAGCCTGCTCTCTCCCTTCGCCACCCTACCCTTTGTCAAACTCTGTGTTGAATTGGCAAGAAAAATGGCTGGAGGACTAGAAGAAGTTGGACTACTACTACTACTACTACTAATTCTTCTTCCTCTTCTTCTTCCTCCTTCTCCTTCTTCTTTCTCCTCCTTCTTGTTCTTTCTTCTTTTTCTTATTGTTCTCTTCTTCTTCTCTCTTCTTATTCTCTTCTTCTTCCCCCCTCCTCCTCCCCCTCTTCCCCCTCCTCCTCCTCCCCTCTTCTTATTCTTTTTCTCCTTCTTCTTCCTTTACTTCTTCTTTTTTTCTTCTTCTTCCTCTTCCTCTTCCTCTTTCTCCTCCTCCTCCTCCTCCTCCTCTTCCTCTTCTTTTTCTTCTTCCTCTTCTTCTTCTTCTTCTTCTTCTTCTTCTTCTTCTTCTTCTTCTTCTTCTTCTTCTTCTTCTTCTTCTTCTTCTTCTTCTTCCTCTTCTTCCTCTTCTTCTTCTCCTTCTTCTTCTCCTTCTCTCTTTCTCTCTTTCTTTCTTTCTTCTTCTCTTTCCACCACTATTGGGAGGAGCTCAGGAGGGATGGCTGGCAAATAAAGGATTAAATCCTAGGGATGTGATGTGGATAAAGGGTGCACTGGAGCTGCCTTACAGAAAAATGTGGTCTCTCACTTTCCATGGACACTTTGTTCACAGAAAGGACAACTGCTAGAAATAAACAAAAATGAAAAATTAAATTCATTGTACACCTTGTAGCATATTTGAAGCTCTGTGATGCCAGATGCTTACATCATTTAATCCTCAAAATGATCATATGATAGATCCATTTTACAAATGGGGAAATTGAAGTTTATCCTGGAAATTAGTTAAGATTAATCTCTATTTGATTCCAAAATTTATCTTCTTTTTGCAGTTTTGGTGACTTGGAAATCACCCTGTTATCTTGAAAAATAAGTCAGACATTTAACATAGTCTGTAGATCCCTGGAAAACCCAAAAGAGTTGCCCAACGTAGTGCATACTTACTCTCTGGTATCAGGAGATACTGACAGTTCCAACATGATAAGCCAGCCTAAATGAAGAAACTATCCTTAAATAGGTGACCAGGGTTTTCTTCTAAAGGAAAAACACTATTTCATTCTTACAGAGTTCAGTATTTCTTGAAGAATGCAGTAATTCAAATCAACAAAAGGTTGTTCTTGTGGAAGAAACATATACAATTTGAATGGGTCTAAAAAATGTGAAAATGGAACACTGGAATATTTCTAAGGAAATTTTCTTTCAACCTAGTACACTCATGAAAGTGATTCATTTTCATCTGGAATCAAGGATGAATGCAAACTTGCCCTTTCACTGAAATGGTTTGACATACACCTACAAAGAGCTCAAGCCCTCCTTGGCTTGACAGGTTATGGTGGAGTGGCCATCCTCAGAGGAAATTCTCACAGCTGTTTGTAATTGCAAAGGTCCTGCTGTGCGACTGGAAGGATGTCAGTGAAGGCAAGTCTCAACGTTCTTCTGTGGTATGCAAGCTGCTCTCCAGGATCTAGGAGAAACAGAGCCCAAGGACTGAAGCTTCAGGAATGGAAAGGGAGTTCATTCTTTGGGCAGTTACCTTAGGTAAAAACAATAGTTTCTTCTCTTTTCCACTATTCTCATGTAGCTATTAAGCCTAAAGTCCCCAGAGGAAGACAAATTTGTATCCTACTCCATGCTCTGTATATTCATAAATGAATGATTAGATGGCCTCACCAAAGTCCTTCCTGCTTATCTGCCTTTCCAAGGTAGTCCTGAGCAGCGTAGGAGAAGAAATAGAGATGAAAATGTGGAGCCTCAGGTTTTCAACCTGGCTGGGCCAGGATGTCTTTTCAGGGATCACTAGTTAGAATATTAGTTATAGATTTGCATAATTCTGAGATGAGAAAGACTTTTTTTCAGAATGGCACCAAGGCCGAAAAATAAGGTTAGAAAGCCAGATCAGGAAAAATGGAAAAGAATAATAGATTTAGAAACATAAATATATAAGCTTTCATAATATTAAAATATAAATAAGTAGTCATATGAACAGACTTTATAAGAAAATTATGTACTGCCAAAGCAAATTAAAAGTAAAAAAAAAAAAATAGAAATTGGAATAAGCTATTTTTCCCATTAAGTCTTAGTGATAAAAACAAATGATTTCCCTTATATGATAAAGGTGTTGCCAGCATTGTAAATTGGTACAGGCTTCCTGAGGCAGATGTGGCAATACTTACCAAAGTTTCAAAAATAGGTGTAACGTTTGGGTGAAGTAATTTGTATTTCTAAAAATTTATAATAAAGAAGCAATTAAGAATGTCTACAAAGAATTGGTTGTGAGAATGTTCTTTGTATTGTTGTTCATAATGTGGTGGTAGGGGGGAAGTGAACCTAAAGGTCAAAGGATAGGATTTGAGTAAGTAAGTTTTGTTTTGTTTTGTTTTGTTTTGTTTTTTTAAGAGATGGTGTCTCACTGGAGTGCAATAGCATGACCATAGCTCACTGCAGCCTTCAACCCTTAAGCTCAAGTGATCCTTCCACCTGAGTCTCCCAAGTAGCTGGCATTAAAGGTGCATTCTACCATGCCTGGTTAAGTACATTTTTTTCAGGTCCCGGTAAAGTCTAGGATGATTAAATACATTTTATAGCCATCTTTACAACAGGATACTCTGTAGCTATTAAAAGACAGTGCATATCTATTCACATACAATTATGTTAATTACATAACATTAAATGAAAAAATCCATTTGCAAAATTATGTATATGGTAATTTAGTTTATGAATATATACTAAACGTGAAAAAAATACACACCATAATTTTCACACTAGTTGTCAGTGGCTCATGGAGTCACAACCGTGATGTTTGAGAAGGGGATTCCTCTTTTGTTAATATGCCTTTCCTAGTATTTCTTTAACATGTATATGTAACTTATTTTTTAAAATGTTAAAAGTAAAATTCTTTAGGATTTAGTTTGGAAAGAAAATCCACAATAGTGAATTTTTCCCCCCTGCTGGCCTTATAGAAGTATAAGTCTTTATGTGCTTCTGTGGAGGAAAAAAACAAGCAAAAGTCCACCTTCCAGCAATTCTAGTTAGAATGAATAAAACCCTACAGTTGAAGCATAAGCAGGTCACAGGTTTCACATATTATAAAGAGCAGGCTCTTTAGAGACATAATGTCCTGGGTCTAGCCTCTGTGCCTTACTTATATGAAAACTTGAAAAACTAACAGAAATTCTCTGAGGCTTGTTTTCTACCAATGTGATAAGATGATAATGCTTATGGCACAGGGCAGTGAGAATTAAATGGCAATATGTTAGGAAACATCCGTTATGTAGTAGGTGCTCAAACAGTTTTAGCTTCCTTTTTTCCCCTTGTAGTCTTGTTTAAAGCATGAAAGTGAGAGCAGAACATTGGTCCTGCCATGCGAGCGAGGAGAGACTCATTCCTCATGGACTGAGGCAGGTTCTGCTAAGGAGCAGGGTGAGTGCTGTGAGGCCCAGGATGAAGATCTGTTTCCCTGCAACCCTCCCCTCCCCCAACACACCCAACTCCTGTATTAGCATTTGCTAGGTTTCTCTAATTTTCCTTTTTATATTTCTCTTCTTTTCTGTCTGATGTTCTTGTTGGGAGACAGAGATGGCCCTGGGACTTCTATGTAATGAAAAGAGAGTAAAAGTAAGGATGCTGATGCTGACTGGAGCTTGGGATGGCCATTGGCTAAGAATCCTGAAAGAGCCTAGACAAAGAATCCTTGAAAATTTCATATAAATATGCAAGGTTCAGGGAAGCACCAGTAAATATTAACTTACATTCCTCTCTCCCTCTCTCTCTCTCTTTCTCTTTCTCTCTCTCTCATTCTCTCTCTCTCTTTCTCTCTCTCTCTCTCTAATAGTTTATTTTCCTCTTCTTTTTCTCTATATTTTCTCCCCCCTCCCCCTTCTTCTTCCTCCACTTCTTTTCCTCTTCCTTCTCTCTTTCCCTCTTCTCTCCCTTTTCTCCTCCTCCTCCTTATGCTCCTTCATAGTCTTCTTAAATATAGGGGGTAATTTTATTTGGATAAAATAAAATTATCAGATTATTCTATACTTAGGGCCTACCATCATCTCCTCAAACTCTGTGGGGCAACATTCTCTACAACAATCACTTGTCTTACGCTTCTTGCTAAGGCTAATTAAAGAAATATAGAAGTTACAGTTATAGATTGTAAATTCTCATTAGCAAATCACCAGCCCAGGGGACAAGAACAGGCTAGGAGCATCTCTACCAAAAATCTAAGGAATTACAATCCATGTAAAGACACTACGTAAGTGTTGTGTATGTTATCTTCTTTACAAATTAAAGCCCTCTCTGCTGGATTGAGATTGGGCTAATGTAGTTGGAAAATAAAGATTAATTTTTTTCCTGGTGCTTTTAATAAGGAAAGTCATCTCAATCATTTAATAAAAATCAACTAAATTTATTACCACCTACATTAAGATATAGTGACACAGAAGAAGAAAAATAAGTCTTGGATAAGACTTATTTTTCTGGGCAGATAAGAGAGATGAAATTGCAAACAAAATACGCCAAAATAGATCTGTAGAGAAAATGAGGAAAAATGAGTCTTGGTAACCAAAAGGAATTAGAAATGGTAGAGAAAGGGGAGATACATAGCTCTCTCTTGGTTGATTATCTTGCACTGGGGAATTTCTATGAGAATGGATCTAGAGAAGGACAATTTATCCAGGTTGGATGACTTTAAGAGGCAATTTCCATACAGAACTAGATTCCTCAGTAACCAGAGGAAGTATGGTAGAAGTTTGCAGAGATGGCACAAACTTGAATGTCTGTTATGAGCTGATTTACTCTGAATAACGTCCAGATTGATCAGTAGGATGTTGCTGCTGTTCACCCACATCTCCAGTTTGTTCTAGAAGCAGCCTAGAAGCCTTCCATTTAATGACTTATCTGTCGCATTTCATCTCAAATACATAGAAGGGAAGAAAGGAACATTATTTTAGTGAGAGGTTCTGTCATTTTTGTTTATATTGAATTTGTACAGAAGGTAACACGCACAACACTTAGGGGATGTCTGTATGGCTGGCATTTCATTCACTTTCTAGTAGAGATGCTTCTGACCTGTTCCTGTTCCTTGCCAAACCAATTCTGAAAGCCTGATTAAGGCAACAGTGTCTTGAGGTCAAGATTCTACATGCCGCTATTGACTAATTAAATATCACAACATCACAACATCACAGCTAAACATTCTGTTTGTAGTTTCAGAGACCCCATGGCACAAGACTTTCCCCGAAATAATATAAACTTGATAAATAAAGCGTGGTGCATATAATTGAGTATCTATCTTGAAATGCTTCTAAAAAGTAGAATATCAATTTAAAGCATTACAAATAAAGTAAATTTGTTAGACTTCTTAATACATATGCCTCTGATAGACTGCCACCTTCTCCTTTGATGATAAGTGTCTATCTGCCTTACCCCCCAAGAGCTGTTCTTGAGTAGGACCTATGCTTAAATCTGTACCTGCCATTGCTGACAACTACTACCAAATCAATCGCTCTTACTAAGTATCTTACCAGAGAAAGAGGCACTGCATTTTCTTCATCATCCAATCCATCTCTAAGGCAGCTTTCAGTGTCTGTCAACTTCTATCATTAAACTGAAGTTTCTTCTGCCTGAACTGCACCCTGACCTCATTCCTTGATGAGGACATCCCATATCTCACCCAATCATGCTCAGACAAATGTCACAGATCTCTAATTCAACTCTTATTATGCGATTGTGATGGATGAACAAATGAAGTGAATTTACATACAGCAATCCTGGGCTTCCGGTCTTTGACTCTCTGATGTATGGGTCCCTCCTTCTGCATATTTACATACAATTAGCAAGAAAGCAGGGTTTTCACAGTTATTTTGTTTCTTTGTATATAAGACAATTTTAGTGCGTTTATATATATAGTAGGTTCTTACACTCTCATTCATTCATTCATTTAAGAAATAATTTTGCTCAAAAGCCAAAGTGGCAATCTTTAAGATCAAGGAGATTTTATTAGGACAGGAGAAATATCAGATGAAAGCTGCATGATTGGTACAAAGTGCTGCAGAAATGTAGAAGAAACAAGATAACATTGAACTGAGAAACAATTTAGGAAATGCTACTTTCAAGTACAGACTTTCATTATGAGTGCCTGTCTATTTTGCTATCTTAAGACAAATATAGACCCAAAGCACAGGACATAAGCATTAGTGAACAATTTGGCAAAGCAGCATTTTCCAGAGTGTGCTCCGCAGAATCCTACAAAATATTTCATCTGAAAAGATTCCAAGGCCACTAAATTTGGGAAGTGCCACCTAAGCCACCCTCTTTCTTGTGGGTCACAGTAACCATCAGTATATTAAAGACTCTGAAGTTGTGTAAATGAAAAAAAAAAAATAAAACACACTAACACACTAACATGCACATATGCAACCAGAGAAAGATTTCCTTTATTTAATTTTGATTTTTCTTCCCTTTTGACATGAATCCATATAGTATTACTCTTAGAAGTGCTATTTACTTGTTTAATTAATGTATTGCCATTTCCAGATATCACTCTGGGGTGACTCCGTGCATGCATGTGCAGGGTAGAATATGCACTAAAATCTTGGAAACACAAGTTGGAGGAGGATGACTAGTGTATGTGCTATTGGAAGCCACCACGGGATTTTTAACCTTCTTCCTGTACCAATCCATTGTGAATGACTTCTAGAGAGTAATAACAGAGCACCGTGCCAAGGGGATTGCTTCAATAAATATCGGATCAGAATGATCTTCCTTCACAGTTAGTATTAATATTTGTTTCATTGTTTTTATTTTAATTAGTTTCCATTACCTTCCTATGAAAGATAAAGAAGAGACATTTGTATATCTGTAAGCTTCACCAAATGCCACCTGCCTGGTAAATGTCAGCAATCCCCAGGGTTTTCTCCTGGCCCCTCCTCATTTGTATCCTCACTGAGGAAGATTCACCTCCTCCCAAGTCCTCATTTAGTGCCTCATTCTCTTGGCATTCTATCACAAGCCCTACACATCAGTGGCCAGGAATAGAGCATCCCAAACCAGAACAGACACACACATTTCTGTACCTTTACTCATGACTCTACATCATCAGGGTTGTCCTGACTCTCACTCATCACCTGTCAAACTAGCTTTCATCTTTCAAGGTTGACAGAGCTGTATTAACATAGTGGTCAAAAATGTGTCCAACCTACGCTGGGTTCAAATCCAGGCTCTGGATAATAACCTTGGAATAATGTTTGATATTTGACTAAGATTGAATAAAATTTAACACAAGTAAAATAAAACAAAAGAAAATATACTTTCAAAAAGCTTTCTCTCATAAATGTATTAGAGTAATTAGGTTTGTGCTAAAGTCATTGAAGTTTTTACCATTACTTTCAATGGAAAAAAACACAATTACTTTTGCACTGACCAAATTGTTTATTCTTTGGTAATCCCATAGCAAATCAATCCAACTTCTCCTGTTCACTCGCAACATTGTTTTTTCTGCTGCCTGCAGCTTTTCACATACGTGTGTCCTGTCTTCACTGCTATAAACTCTAAATTGTCAGCTCACCAAGGAAAATACTGTCAAGGTTACCTTTTTGGTCATATTGAAAGTATGTGGCAATAACTGGCTTCCAGTATTTGTGTTGATTTGGAAAATGAAGACAGATACAAAATCAGTGAAGCACAATTTAATACACAGAAGAACAAGGTGGATTTGAAAGTGAACATTTATTTCTGAATCCACATTAGTGTTATCTAGTTGGCTAACTTTTTAAATTTTTTATTTAACAAATGTACAACATATTTAATATTGTGATGTGGACCTGGCCCTGTCATCTAGAAAAGCCTCAGCACAGGTAGTTTAATGAAGTGTTAGGTGAGAAGCTGTCCCATTCCCTATTAAGCAATGTATTGTCTAAATGAGTTTAATTACCATGCAAATTACTAGGAGCTCATATGCCCAAGGCCTACAGCATATCAGATGGCAGGTCTAAGAGACATTCAGTAAGCTGTGCCTCTCTTTATGCTTTTACATAATATAGAAAAAAATGTGAATGTAACAAGAATACAATCTTACAATTCTTGGCGAATTTTGTTAAGTCAGTGACATCACAGGAGCTGGTAAAAATTGTAGTGGACTTATACGATAGCTGATTTTATACAAATCATTTTCAAGAATATCTATTAACTTATTTGTTCTCCTTTCTCTAAAAACTGACTGGAAGTCACTAAATGTCTGAATCCTGCTTCTACACAACCATGAATACTTTGGAAAAGGCTCCACCACTCATGTTTATGGGGAAGACTTTGGGGTGTGGGTATGGGCTGGATCTGAAAATAAAAGGTTTACGTCCTGGGTCAGCTTACTAAACGTGATCTTAGGTCAATTAACATCTCAGAGTATCCATTTTCTCTTCTGTAATAAAGACTAGCAATGCTATCTTCAAGATTCAGATACAGACTAAATGATTTAAAGTGTTTTCAAAATGCATACAAACATAAGTATTATAACATAGACACATTTTAAAAAATGAAACAGAAGATATATTCCTGTTCTCAGTCTCCATCCATACACAGAGTTTGGGTCTGTCAAAATGTTAACCACAATATAAGACCAATCTAAAGTGCTATCCAACTATGGCACATTTCCCTATCCTGAACTGCACGGTTCATTTACACACACAGGCCTGACACAAAGCAGTATATATTTTAAGTGCTAAATAAATATAAACAAGATGAGACTGAAGTTTCATTACTACTACTCATTTGAACATCCTTCTAAATACTGACCAAATTACAATGGAATAGAATATGACTATCTGCTGTCTAATAAAAAAAAATCACCTAATGCTTTAACTTTTACAATATGTCTAATCTACTCAGGGCCAAGGATAACCTGGAAGATGAGCACATGAATTCAGATTAGATTTCTAAGGGATTTTTGGCAAAGTGTTCACCAAATATGCCTAGAATAAGTCATATCTTCTGAGGAATACCCCACAGAGGGATGCTTCTACAAGAGTTTCCAAACTATCTTGAACAAAACCCTCAGCAAGAAATACTAAATGAAACATGGCTCATTACTTATATGCCTAAATAAAACAAAAAATATTCCATTTTACTATGTTCAATGTACTCTGATATTTTCTATCCTATCCTACATAACATTCAAGTGAAATGTTATGTTCTATTTTACTTTAAAAAGTATGTGGTTGACAAGCTGTCGATGAATTGTGACCCACTGTTGGGAAAACACTGTGTTGTGGATCAAACACTGTGTAGGCATATACTATTTCATAGTTCATTTGCTTATTTGGAGAGATGAGAAACTCAGACCTAGGTGTTTGTGAAATGCATCCTTCAAAGCTTGAGTGAGAGATAGCGTGGTAAAGCGGCACTTTGCATATTACAAAATCCAGCAAGAACGGTGAACCTCAATAAAGAGAAGAGTTTTTGTTGCATTTTGTAATAGTTGTATGCAAGGCCAAAAGGACTAATATTGTGCTTGATTTCCTCCTTTGCCCCTCCAATAACTGAAAAACTGGTATACATGAGTAAAAGTAATATTAAAAGGTGTTTCAGTAACAGTTCAATAATTTGATTCGGCATACTGTATGGATTATTTTCTGTTTAGTTGGAACTAATGGGTGCAACTGAAAGAGAGATAAATATATATACTTTTTAATTTGAAGGAAAACCTTTTTTAAATTTAAAGGCATTCAACTAAGGAATGTGCTGTCGTATGGCATAATGTGTTTCTTATCTGCCTGTCTCAAAAGCAGTGCCTGAGAAAGGATTTGCAAGATCTTTAATGGAGGTTCCAGCACTGGGTCAAGGAGGAGGAGAAACATCTAAACCTGCACTGATTCCAGTTCTGCAGCAATTAGTCACACGTGGCTATTGAACACCTGAAATGTGACTAGTGTAACCTGAGGAACTGAATTTTCAGGTTTTAATTGTATGCAAATTTCAATTTAAATAGCCATATGTGATTAGTCCTTACTACAGTGGACTACACAGATCTAGAGGGATCAATGCATTGGCTATCCACTAAGTAAATGTGACAATTTTTAAAACATCACATTATCATAATTTATAATGTATCCCAAATACTAAAAGGTGATCTGGGATCCATAAAAAGCAGAAAATACAGGATTCATATATTAAAAATAGAATTATTTTGAGACTAGTGACAAACTTACTGCCAGCTTTGGGTTTTGGTTTTTATATCTCTCAATGACAAATAGGTTTCTTCTGATTCTCCACAAAGACTGCTGACTGCACTGCCTCTGATTCGTGGGTTTCAAGAAGTCCTGCTCAAAATTTCAGCTGATGCTTGCATATAAAATTTTAGACATTAAAAAAAAAAAATTCTGCTAGCTCCTTGAAAATTGAGCTGTTTTTTCAATTTGGATTGATACAAGAAATTAAGACAAAGAATGTTTTTGTGAAATGGGTCATGTAGTATTTGTATGATGGGACTCTTCTTCTAATAAGTTCATTTAATCTTAAAAATAATATGTAACAGGCTGGGTATGGTGGCTGTAATCCTAACATTTTGGGAGGCTGAGGCAGACAGATTGCTTGAGCTAAGGAGTTTGAGACCAGTGAAGGCAACATGCCAAACCCCCATCTCCACAAAGAAAAGAAAATAAGCTGGGTGTGGTAGTATGTGCCTGTAGTCCCAGCTAACTTGGGAGGCTGAGGTAGGAGGATTGCTTAAGCCCAGGAGTTTCAAGCTGCAGTGAGTCATGATTCTGCCACTGCACTATAACATGGATGACAGGGTGAGGCCCTGTACCAACAAAAAAAAAAAAAAAAAGAAAAAAGAAAACTAAAAAAGTACAATGATCTCAAATTTGTCAAAACAAAAACACAGCAAAACAACTGGCCTTTTAATAATAATGTGGTGGCATCAAATTCCCTCCATATTCCAAGAAGCACTTGATTATATGGCAGTTTTATTGACTTACAAGAAAAACCCACTACAGATACTATAAGTAATTTGTGATATGCACAGAAGAGAGGTGAATGGACAAGGATAAACTAACTGCTTTAGAAATGAAAACTAGGGCATTTAAAAGGACAGCTATGTTAAAGTATAGATAATCAAACTGACCTAAGGAATGGAATCTTTCCTTGATATTCCCAGTGAGCAACAGAACATCATGGAAGACTCCAATCTGTATTTCAGTTCCTCTTTCTTAAATGCAAGCAAATCACTCGGCAGCAAATTAGAGTTCTTTCATATCCTGGTACTCCAGACTAGAGACACACCTGTAACTTCCCTGTGGAGTGGAAAATTTTGCCTGGGTTGCAGTCAGCACTGAGGTTTGAGTATTCATGGGATAGGTTGTTTTTTAATAGGTTGTTCAGAAGAAGAATTTGAGGGAATTCTAAGAATTATGGATTTTATAGATGTGGGAGGCACCTAAGGATAATTGTGGAGTTCACTGAGGACTAGGAAATGATGTTGACCTCTGAGAACGAAACTAGTTGGATGCAGACATAATGTGTGTCCAACGGCCACCTCTAGAGAGAAGCCAGGTATGATATTTATAAAGGCATGAACAAAACGGTTTGAGAATTCTATATAACTTTCATCAAGATTAACTAAGGAAAGCAATGCAGCAATTTGATTGAAATTTAATAAACTGGACTGTAAGCAATTATTGTGTAACCTGTCCAGTGAAAAACTGAGCAAAGTGAAAAAGATTAGCTTGGACTATATAAAAGCGAAACCAAAGGGCCAGAATTTGGTATAGTATTGAACACTGACTGAGAGAAGATGGTCTCTGTACCAGGAATGTGCCCAATTTCTATGACAGCTATGTATACATTATAGCAGTGTGCCAGATTACTATGTATACATTATAGCGCTGCCACATTACTAATTCCTTAACCTTGGACAATTTATTTTCATCTCTGTGACTCAGTATCATCTTCTGTAAGTGATTCTACTACCATCCACCATTAGGCTTATTGTAAAAATAATTGAGTTAATAGGTACTAATCATTTGAAACAATACTCTCAATAAATGTTATTATCACCCTGGAGACGGATACATTAGATATGTGAATATACATGCAACTCAAACAACTAATTATCTCTACTTTAAGTTCATGGATGCTAAGTAATTCTTCATCCTATGCAGATTGGTCTATAAGAAGGGATGTACTAGTCAGGCAGATATCAGCATTTGGATACTTATATCATTCTAAATTTATAACTTGGCATTTTGGCTCATAGTTCAGTCTTTTGTGAGTTTTATTATCATCAGTCAGCCTCCCAAATCCAATAACACTAGACACTGATAAGTGACACTTGGATCATTAAGCCTAAGAGCTGGATCTAAAACTTTGGGAAATTCACTAACAGTATGCTAACTGTAAAATCTGCTGGCAAACAGCTAAAAAGCCATCTGCTGTAGACCTTTGTCTATCTTCTTTCAAATGTTAGTAATTGACAACCAAGATTTTCTCAAATGCCAAGTGGTTTCAAATTCCCTCCAAAATAAAAAGGAATAGATTATCTTGGAGATATATAGACTTAAATAAGGGTTACACAATTAATAATTAAGATGTGCCCTGTCTTGTCTAATACTTGAGGGTTTTGCCACTACCTGAAGACTAAGCCCTGAACTGATACACACAAAACAGTACAGAAAGATCAGTGATTTTTAGTCCAATGATACCTAGCTCTTGATTCAAGTCAACCTATCAGTGTGCTAAAGTATACTCACTTACCCCAATAACCAGTGTTTTCCCTTATCTCTATTTATTAACAGAAATTCAATGATCCATATTTTTAGAGTATGGGTCTAGGAATTTGATATAAAATTTTTTGAAAGAAAGAAAAAAAAATCAAATATCTATTTCTATTGCAGGTCCAGCAGCAAAGAGCTGTTTCGCCACTTTCTGGAAAAACTAGTGACTTCTGATATACTCTCCACGATGTAGTATATTTGTGAAAATTCCAGAGTTTCAAATGCAATTTCCAAGATCGTTCTGGGCCTTACACTACCAGCCCATGAAAATATCCCTCAGCTGAGAAATTTTCAACATATTTTGGAGTCCAGCTGATGTTGGAGAAGCTCTCACAGGACTATTGGCCCAGGATTATATTGTAGCCCCTAAGTAGGAAAGGCTTTGTTCATGTTGCCTCTATTCATGTGGGATTTTCCTTTTTGAATAACTTAAGCCCAATTATAAAGGAACAGAATTGAGCCTGTGAGACATGACCAGGACGCCAAAGAGGAAATCAACAAAGACTCCACAAACTAAGGAGACAAGAGCAGCTGTTATTCTGGCAAGGAGATGCAACTTGCCAACCTTCTGCCCAGCGGTGCCACACCAGTGCTCTGAACATTAAGCTGAGTTTACTACCTCCCCTGCGACTATGCCAGTCACATTCAAGAACATCTGCCACAGCCTTAATGACAGAGCCTATGGGAACCTAATGAGTACCCCATACACCTGTGCGGTTCTACCAGACAGCTGTTTCCCACTCCTCCACCTCCTTTCTCAGTCCTTCCCCTCACATGTGCTCACTGCCCCATCTTCCCCATAGGATACAGCTGACTCTCATTCCAGGTCTGTGCTTTTGTGAGGATTCCATTTATCTCCATTTACATGGCACTTATAGGCAGTAGAGATAAAAAGCATAGTATTTTTCACATTGCTCAAGCTTCATAGTTTGCTATGCAAGAGGGTGAGTGCTGGAGATTGAGAAAGACAATCAGAAGAATCAATGTTCTAACAGATAAGGCGACAAGAAGGAAGAAGATGAAAAGTGATGCTTCTTTTTCTTGGCTAACAACTCTCAGACACAAATTAGAAATTCACAAAGCCATGGAAACACGTCACAGTTTACCTCTGTAGGTATCTATGGAATTATTCTGGTCAAGGTATTTTCTGACTGAGATAGCTGCCTAGTAGAAGACCTAACAAATGAAAAAAACATAAAACAAAACACAACACAAAACAAATTACTAAAAATACTTTGAAAATTCTGAGAATTCTAATTACATGGAAAGTGCACAATGTTAGTACAGTGCATGATAGAAAGAATCTCAAAAACTGTGAACTTTGGCAAGTTATTTAATACCTCTGAGTTTCCCTTTTTTTAAAGTTTGTTAAATGAGGATAATTACATAGATTTGGTGAAATAAGAAATAAATTATATGCGTTATATAAAGTGTTTCACATAGTAACTAGCACACCCAAGTGCTTGGAAAACTTTACTATTATTATTATTGCCACAGCAAGCTTATTTCTTATGGTTTTACTCTAATCATCAAAAAATTGTGTAATTTTGCAACCATCTTGGCACTCCAAGTGTGAGCCAGAGATGGAGTGGTTCTGAGCTCTGATGACCTGGAATTTACTACTTTCTTTGAAATGTGAGCCAACAGATTCCTTTTCTTTTTCTTTAAGCCAGGTTGAGTTGTGCAGTCACTTGAAAACAAGTAAGTCCTTAAAGAGTGAACAACTAAGTAATTGACCTAAAGCTCCAAGTTTCTAATGCTTAAAGCAATATATTGCACACATTAGATATTCAATAAATGTTAGTTTTTATTCTTTCTTCCGCAATTTTCTGGAGTAATGATTATGCCTCTCGATTTTGCATGGAGCCTAAAAAGGGCCGAAACATAGAAAATACGTATCTGTAGATCAACAGACACGTTGAGAACTATACCCAGGAGAGTTTAGACAGTCAGACTGTACCTACTGATCGTTTCTACTTCTGGCTCTGAGTGGGAGCCAGAGAAGGAAAGTGCTCTCAGCGTGGCTCACAGGGGAGACTTCCCAACAGGATTCTGCAGATTGGACTTGACTCATAGACATAACTTGCCAGACTCACCCCAGTACCACCTGGTTAACCAAAAGGCCAGAAGGTATCTGCGGAAGAAAGACTTAAGGGAGCCGGGGAAGTAGAAAGCAGTTCACTGAAGTTCCTGGCATTTGCCTGAGGGCACAGCTGGGGACATTAATAATCATTTTTCTCATCAGACTGCTGAAAGTGAGAGCAAAGTGAGAAAGGGAATAAAAAAAAACAAGTGTTTTGCTGCCTCCTGTTTGAATTAATCTCTTCTGACAGCTGCTGATTTGGGTTTATGATTCGATCTTCCATATGTCTAGCTCCATTGGTCAATTAAGTGTAGAGGGTGATTGGGGGAAGCAGTGATGCTCAGCCTGATTAGGGGAAGAAGCATCACAAGGCATTTAGAACATGTAAAGTAGCACACTGAGCCTGGCTTAAACAGAGCCATGCAGAGCAAGAGTGGTGTCTGGTACTGCCAGAAGGGTCAGGGAAGCGTTGAACCTTAGTACTCAGAGCACTAATCAAGCAAGATGGACCTCAGAGTCGGCTTCCCGTGAGCAGCAAGTAAGCTCTGGAGAATTTTGGAGGGGATCTAAGGCTTATGCAAAGTTAAGCCCCCATCATCCAATTCAGATCTTATTCTTTCAGATTGTCCAACTAATAAACTACTTTTGACAAAGTATAATAAACTTAAAAACAGAAAATAAAGTAGTGCCTAACTTGAAGAGTTCAATTTATACATTTGAAGGAATCCTCTGAAATCAAGAAATGGAATAACAGAACACTTAAGTTAGACAAAAACGACTCAGAGCAGTAGCGCTCACACATCACTCTGCAGTAATAAAAACATTTAGGAACTGTGAGTTCTAGTCCTATTTCTGTTAATGGCTTATTGGTTACTTTGCAGTGAGATACTTCTTTTCTTCATTGTTACTTCCCATTTTTAAGGAGGCTGATGGAGGAAGTGGGGGGACTTGTACTCTCCTAAATAAAATTCAAACTTGGCCTAACAGTTGAGGAGAATGTTTTGACAGGAGCAATGGCAGCCTAAAATCTTTCATAAATTTAATACTAAAAGTATTTCATGTGACTATTGAAGAAAATAGCTAATAAAAATGATTGTATACCATTTTTTATAAAGATTTAAATCAATGCTTAACAATCATCATAGCAGGGAACAAACTCCTTTCAAAGTAACATTTTGTTAGAAAAAGCACCTATGATTTCTTGGATGTAGTCACAGACTTATATAATATATAATATAATGCCATAGAATATTAGCGTTTCTGTTTTCCATTCTGAAAAGATCCGAATTAGTATTAATTCCTATTGAGGTACCCAAACTCTAAAAGAAAGAGAGAAGACTGATATTTGAGCAACAGTTTATGTTGTTCAAATTTAATAAAAGCAGAACAACGTTGCAGTAGTTAAAAATAAACGGAAAAACTCTGGCTGGATTGCAAACTAGTTAGGTATGGTCTTAATAGAATAACCATCTAAGAGTGTAAACATGTGGATTCATTTTACTCTGAAGGAAAAACTAATAGCCTAGCAAAGCTTCCATTCAAGGCTTTATCTTATTCAACATATTCATTGATGACTGACATGAGTAAAATATACTTAAATACCGGGATTATCAACTTACTTCCCCAAATTTAAGGAGAAAAGCTAAGGCATAATAAAATCAGGGTACAAAATGAACTCTATCTGCTCTATTCCACAATTGTCATTGTTCTATATACAGATCAAATGTTTTATATATATATATACACATATACATACACACACACATATATATATTCTGGCCACCACATTAAAATATTGACAAATTTTAGGTCAAGTAAGGAGGACAAAAGACGGTGAAGAAGAAGATTTGGGCACTGTCAGCCAAGGAAAAATTAAAGGAAATGGATCAAGAGAGAGCATGTTTGAGGAAAACATTGGCAAAATAATCAGTCTACTTTAAAGGTATTTTTAATGGGGAAAAGACGTACTTTTATTCTGAGTGGACTCACAAACAAAATCAAATGGGTATATACTTCAAAGACATAAATTTTGACATACATGAATATATTTTTTAATAAGTAAAACGACTTTCCTAATAAATAGTGAGTTCTGTGATGGGAGATGTGGCTCAAAAGAAACCAGGAAAAAAACTCATCCTGTAAAAGAGATTCACATGTTAAGTAAGCATCTAGACTCTATGGCTTCTGAGATCTTTGTAATTCTAAAACTCCTTCATTCTTTCACCATAGAAGAATTCTACAACTACTTATTATACATCTAGAAAAAGCATGTTAAGTCTTGAGAAATATCTATTTCCTAGTTAACTGTCATGATGGGAAAATCGAACATTAATAGACTTAAATATCTGAATATACCTGTCCCTCCAAAATTCCTATGCTGGAACTTAAACTCTGAGGTGATATTGAGAAGTGGGACCTTTGGGAGGTGATCAGCCCTCAGGGTGGAACTAGTGCCCTTAGAGAAGAGCTGGAGAGAACAATTATGTCCCTTGTTGCCCCCTACTACCTGTGAGGACACATAGAAGGTGCTGTCCATGAGAAACAGGCCCTTGCCACACACACACATCTGCAAGAACCTTCACCTTGGCCTTCCTAGCCTCCACAACTATGGCAAAATATAAAACTTTGCTTTTTACAAATTACCCAATACAAGGTATTTTGTTATGCCAGCTCAAATGGACAAAGACACATGTAAATTCTGTAAATTTTTAAGTATATAGCAGAAAGAATAGAATTTAACACTGACACATAGTAGAGTTTTTAGAGAATGAATAACCTATGGAAGAAGGCATACATAATGACTACTATGAAAAGGCTGTATATGATAGAATTGTAGGAAGCGCTGTTTAAGAGCACAGGTTCTAAGTTAGCTGTTTCCATTCCAATCCTGGCTCTGCCACTTGCTAGATATATAACTTTACACATGTCACAGTTTCTTCACCTACGTAGTGAGGATCACAATATATCTATCATACAAAGTAATTGCAGTTTAAATGAGTTTAATATATATAAAGATTTTGTAATCATTCTTAAAACATGATACAGGCTATATGAGTATTCGTTATTTTACCAGCTTTTTAAAGATTTTCAGAAAAATGGAACTAGAGATATTCAAGTGAAGATGGATGTGCTTTCAACATCCTCTTAATAAAAATAAGTAAATCAGTTAACAGACAGTAGAGGTCAGCTTTTTAAATTTCATTATTGTATTTATTTACTTGTTATTACCCTTCTGGAAGAGCAATATGTGAAAAACTGATTTTCATCCTGTTGTCTTGCCACTACTGATGAAGGAATATATAGCACCGAAAATTTAAAACCACTGATTTTTACTATTACATAATTTTGGAGGGACATGTATATTCAGATATTTAAGTCTATTACTGTTCTATTTTCCCATTATGACAGTTAACTAGGAAATAGATATTTCTCAAGACTTAACATCCTTTTTCTGGATAAAAATAAGTAGTTGTAGAATTCTTCTATGGTGATAAAATCAAGGAGTTTTAGAATTACAAGTTATATTTGCAAAAGTTGAAATATATCAACCTGGGGCAAGAATCATCCATGCTTTTTTTTCCTTTCTTGTACCCTAAGGAAGTGGCATCAATGAATGGACAGAAGATGAGAAGTCATAAGCAGCCCATCTAATTATTAATTTGTGTAAATGGCTCCTGCATAAATGAGAGTTGATTATATGTATAAATTACAGGTTATCTAAAAATAGATAAGTGTATTTTAAAAATAACAATATTCAACCTAGGTGATCTGATAAGATGAAAATAAACTATAAAAGTCAAAATATTTAAACAAACAATGTCAACAACAATGAATATTTTGAACATTTAGCATCAATTTTTTTTAACTTCCTAGTTAATGTGGCAAAAATGGCAGAGCATTTTGCATATTGTATGTAACGTGGGAATTCTAACAGAAGTGTTTTCTTGATTCAGAACCAAAATGTCTACCCTTTTATGTCTACTTGGTCTGTCCAAACTGAAGCACTATCAATGGCAAATTGGGGATATGATAAAAGATGATATATTTGAATAAACTTCATGGGAAAAAATTCTCACATCTTTAGATAATAGATCAAAACTTTTTTTCTTTGACCTTCAGAAAAATCTTAACTCTGTCAGCAGCCTAATTAAAAAAAAAAGAAAAAAAAAATGTCTGGCAGATTTCTCTTCCTTTTGTTTTCTTTACCGCTTGTAATGAAATGCTAATGATACCATTTTACTCAGCAATTCCACCTCTAGGAATTTGGAAGCAAAAGTGCCTATAGTTGAAAAGTGGCTTTAGATTCAAGTTCTAGTTCTAATGTTGTCTAGCTGTATGACCTTGAGAAAATGAATTAAGCTCTCTATACCTTACTATTGTTATCCGTAAAACAAGGACATAAAGTCTTTAGTATAATCATGCAGTTATTCTAAATTCTTTCTTTATATGAAAATAAGTCAATCATTGGAAAATTATGTTTTAGGCAAACACAACTTAATCCTTCTCAAAACTACCAGTCTATATTTTAATGATCTTCTCTCAGAGTTTACTGAGGGTAAATATAAGAAGCTCTAAAATAAAGCATTTTTTTTTTAAATTTGCTGTAACACTGTTAAAGGCATCATCTATTATGCTATCAAGTATCCTCTCTTTAAAATTCCATAAATTCATTTCAGCATATACTATCACTAAAATTACCTTTCTTAAAGAATTAGTATGTTTTCTTCTACTCATTAATGAAAATATAAACAAACTTCTATTTTAATGCCAGGAAATTCACAGTAAATTTCACATTCATTTTTATTTCATCCTTTTTTGTAAAATTACTTTTTTCATTATAAATATTATATTATATAAATATGCTAATAAACAGACTCAAATACTTTATAATGGGACCCAAAGAACTGACTACTTTTTAAAAGTATAATGTTACTACAATTTAGCCTGCATCAAAAAATAATTAAAATAAGTTTTTTATTTTTATATTAAATATACATTAAAATTACATTAGACACTATATTCAAAAACAATAAACAAATGATATTTCTCACTGCTGATGCAAGTGTAGAAAGAAAAGCATCTTGGAATATTTCCTAATGATAGTGAACACATCTATTAAAGCCTTGGTAAACCTTTCCAAAAAGCCATAAAAAGATCAAAATAATTCCAAAAAAAAAAAAAAAGAGGACACAAACAGATGGAAAAACATTCCATGCTCATGGTTAGGAAGAATCAATATTGTGAAAATGGCCATACTACCCAAAGTAATGTATACATTCAGTGCTATCCCTATCAAGCTACCAATGACTTTCTTCACAGTACTAGGAAAAAATAAAAACAAAAACAAAACAAAACAAAACAAAACAAAACAAAAACAGCTTAAACTTCATATAAAACCAGAAAAGAGCCCGCATAGCCAAGACAATCCTAAGCAAAAAACAAACAAACAAACAAACAAACAAACAAAACAAGCTGGAGGCATCATGCTACCTGACTTCAAACTATATTACAAGGCTACAGTAATCAAAATAGCATGGTACTGGTACCAAAACAGAGACATAGACCAGTGGAACAGAACAGAAGCATCAGAAAGAATGCCACACAACTGCAACCATCTGACCTTTGACAAACCTAACAAAAGCAGTGGGGAAAGGACTCCATGTTTAAAAAATGGTATTGGGAAGACTGGCTAGCCATATGCAGAAAGCTGAAACTGGATCCCTTCCTTACATCTTATACAAAAATTAACTCTAGATGGGTTAAAGATTAAAACATGAGGCCTAATACCATAAAAACTCTAGAGGAAAACCTAGGCAATATCATTCAGGATACAGGCATGGGCAAGGACTTTATGACTAAAACACCAAAATCAATGGCAACAAAAGCCAAAACAGACAGATGGGATCTAAGCAAACTTAAGAGCTTCTGCATAGCAAAAGAAAGTATCAATAGAGTGAACGGGCAACCAACAGAATGGGAAAAAAAATTTTGTAATCTACCCATCTGACAAAGGGCTACTGTCCAGAAACTATGGAGAACTTAAACAAATTCACAAGAAAAAAACAAACAAGCCCATCAAAAAGTGGGCAAAGGATATAAACAGACACTTTCTAAAAGACATTTATGCAGCCAACAAACATATGAAACAAAGCCCATCATCATTGGTCATTCGAAAAATGCAAATCAAATCCACATTGAGATATCACCTTATACCAGTTAGAATGGCAATCATTAAAAAATCAGGAGACAACAGATGCTGGAGAGGATGTGGAGAAATAGGAATGCTTTTACACTGTTGGTGGAAGTATAAATTAATTCAACCATTGTGGAAGACAGTGTGGCGATTCCTCAAGGATCTAGAAATAGAAGTACCATTTGACCCAGCAATCCCATTACTGGATATATACCCAAATGATTATAAATCATCTTATTATAAAGACACATGCACATGTATGTTTATTGTGGCACTGTTTACAATAGCAGACTTGGAAGCAACCCAAATGCCCATCAATTATAGACAGGATAAGAAATGTGGCACATATACACTGTGGAATACTATGCTGCCATAAAAAAGATGAGTTTATGTCCTTTGCAGAGACATGGATGAAACTGGAAACCATCATTCTCGGCAAACTAACACATGAACAGAAAACCAAACACCACACGTTCTCACTCATAAGTGAGTGTTGAACAATAAGAACACATGAACATAGGTAGGGGAACATTACACACCAGGGCCTGGAGGGGTGGGGGTCTAGGGGAGAAATAGCAGGGGGTCAGGGGATTGAGGAGGGATAGCATTAGGAGAAATATCTAATGTAGATGACGGGGCAATGGATGCAGCAAACCACCAGGGCACATGCATACCTATGTAACAAACCTGCACAATCTACACATGTACCCCAGAACTTAGGGTATAATACTTTAAAAAATTGTAAAAGAAAATTTGCTTCTAGAAATCTATTATTTCTAAGAAAATAATCATGAATACAGATAAAAATTTATGTACAAGAGTATTCACTACAGTATTATACTTGTAAAAATATTTTATGAAAAAATCCCAAGCTAAGGCAATCATGAACTAATGAAATACATGTAATTTCAAGTTGTCATATATTTAAATGAATTATTTTACTTAAAAGAATAATATTAAGTGGGAAAAAGCCAACGAAGAGTAGATTCTTCTTAAAATTATGTTTAAAATTATTACTATTCAGATATATTTCCAAGACTGAAAGGAAACACATCAAAATGTTAATATTGGTAATAGGATTACCAATAGTCTTTCTCTTTTCTTTTGATTTTTATGTGCTTTCTGATTTTCTACAATGAATATCACATTAATCAGAAAAAGTATAAACAAAAATAATTTTTGAAAAAATGTAATATGAAAAGGAAAATACACGTAAGACTTTTTATATTATTCTAATAAGGTAGTTTTATTAGAGAACATGTCATTTCTAAAGTAATGTACTACACCAGTTTATTATACCCTGAAGTATGATGCTGAATTCTGATATCATTTGTATTGTCCCAAATGCCCTCAATTCCACAAAGCACTAAAAATTATGGAAGTAATAATTGGGAGCAAACTTGACAATCCTGGTTAACCATATTAATTATAAAGCTTTCAAAGTGTTGGCACACCGTGTCTTCTGATGAATTGATTCTTGCAGCACTTGCAAGGTAAGCAGATCATATATTAATGCTTTTCTTATTCAAAAGGGTTGAATGACTCACTCAAGTTCACTCACAGCTTCTATATACAGAATCTGAACTTTAATTCAAGTCTTTAGATCTAAATTCCATGGAATATTGTAGGTCGAGAGACTGGTTTTTTGTTGTTGTTGTTGTTGTTGACTTGTTTTAATATTCCCTTTCTCTGTCTCTCTCACCCCTACTATTACTTAGTTGTATGCAAAGCAGTTAGACTAGTGCTTGGGACACAGTGCACAGGTGTATTAGTATTCATTGAATAAATAACAGTGGGACTTTTCATACTGATTTGAAGGAAATATGCTTCTGGATCTCCTTTATGAAAAAGCTGTGTTCATTTTCCTTAACAACAACAACAAAAAATTTAATCTAATAATTAGTTTCACTTATAGGTGAAAAACAGGATTATTCTACTCATAATAGTAGAGACTTACACGCCCCTCACTTCATTACTGTTAGTCATGCTGCTGAAAGCCAAACATAAGCCCAGTACTGACTGTCTGTGTACAGGGCACATTCTGCAATCCCATGTACTTTGTGCTAGCACCACTGCAGCCGGTCTTCAAAATAGGCCCTGTCACTTTAAATATAATAGACAATAAATCATCCCTCTGAGACAGCCCCTAAGGAAAACAGGGGAAAAAAATAGAAATAGCATTTAAAAGCCCTTTTTCTATTACAGTGCCTCTAGGGAGCTTTTAAAATTGGAGCTCTTTTGAAGTGAATTTTATGCTTTTTTGGGGCTTTTAAAAATGCTTCAAGAATTAACCTTGCAATTCTAGGACCAAATCTTCCATTAGATCCTTTAATTTGAGGGTCTTTATTATGCTAGTATTACCATATTTACTCATCTTCTCTGTGCTGATTTCCCCGGGATACCATAACCAGTCAACCCGTTTTCTCAGGCTGTATGTAACTTATTTATTTCTCGTTCCTCCCTTTCCATTTTTATGCCAGTATTTCTTGCTTGGTCTTTCTTTTCTTCTTTTTCTTTTTTTTTTTCCTTCATCAAATCTAGTTTTAGTTACTTCTCCTCTGAGATACCCTTTGTTCTTTTGCACCTTGGATGCAGATAATCCTAATTAGGCTACCATGAAGATAATCCAGAATTTTCCGCTTTCCTGCTCTTACAGCAGAATTTTCCTAGACACAGCTGAACTACATTTGCCTCTTTTTCATAAGCCTCCCCTTCTCTTGTTCTTGTGGCTGTTTCTAATTGATAAGAGAAAAACACCAAAATAGCAAAGAAAGTTAGTTTAGTCTGGAAAAAAATCTTAATCAAATCCTGAAAAAAATAAATGGTAGATGTAAACATATGAAGCACAGATTATACAAAGGGTCAGGGTTTACATTAAGAAGGGGAAATTCAATATCACAGCCTGACTCTCATGTAACCAGTACTCAGCTACGATCATTTAAGTGATACAGCATTATGTGGCCCAATAAACCAGTTATGGCTCAATGGCCTTTATTATTCTTACAAATTAAAAATCTATACTGAACAAAACACAGTTCATCTTAATATTGAAAAACATGCACGCTCAAAGTAAATAACAGGATAACAGCAACTGCTTTTTGACACCGCATTACATGTCTTCTTAGACCCCCCTGCTCTGTGAAGGAAGGGAGGAGAAATTCAACTTGATATTGAGCTGGTGTCTTTTGATAAATTGGGAAGGCCAAAGTATGAAGCAAAAAGCAGTGAGAAAAGATTATTCTGACACCTTTGAGATTTATAGACTTCCCAGTCTACTTAATGGTCATTCATCTCACCTGGCCTGCCACAGTCGCTCCAGCCACCCTCTGGGTGAGTGCTTATTACCAACAAGGCAGCAATCAAATTATTGTAGGGAATTTACTGAGTGAGATAAATAAAAGCTGCCTAAGTCCCTGATTCTCAGTGCTTTTTCTGGAACATAAGTCTTATAAGAAGCTCTAGGGCCGGGTGCGGTGGCTCACGCCTATAATCCCAGCACTTTGGGAGGCAGAGGCGGGTGAATCATGAGGTCAAGAGATCGAGACCATCCTAGTCAACATGGTGAAACCCTGTCTCTACTAAAAAAAATACAAAAATTAACTGGGCATGGTGGCACACACCTGTAGTCCCAGCTACTAGGGAGGCTGTCAGGAGAATTGCTTGAACCCAGGAGGCAGAGGTTGTGGTGAGCCGAGATCGCACCATTGCACTCCGGCCTGAGTAACAAGACCGAAACTCCATCTTAAAGGAAAAAAAAAAGCTCTAAAAATGCCCCATAGACACACAAATGTTGTCAGCACTGCATACCCTAACCCCTCTGCAGAGTACTGAGAAGTATATTAGCATAGTAAAGTCACTGATGAAAGAAAGCTGTCTGGCTTTGTTTCACCCACCATGTACTCAAAGAATGGGACCTGCTGTTTTAAACTTTTTTATTTTGTAAAGAGAGGGGTTCTGGCTATGTTGCCCAGCTGGAATGCAGTGGCTATTCACAGAAGCAATCCACAATCATAAGGTGTGCACTATGGCCTTAAACCCCTGGGGTTCAAGTGATCCTCCTGCCTTAGCATTCTTAAGTAAAACTTAGGAAAATTCTTTGGAAACCTTGGAAGCCCCTAGAGTAGGTACATGCCTAAAAGAAGATCTGGGACAACTATCTTAAAGATAATGATGATTGTTAAATGAAATGATTACATGAAGAAAAATAGGAAGGAACACGGCAGGTTTGTATTGATGATTTCCACCACTAAAGGAGAGAAATGTACCAGCAGATCATAGTCATTAAAAATGACCCGTCAGTGGACAGCAAATTACATACTTGGGAACCAATGCTGGAGAAAAATCAAAGAGGTGGAGGTCATGTTTTATTTCACTTGTAGCGCTTTTCAAATTCAGTCCTAACCAAACCTGATTAAAGTAAATCCCTTTTTTACAGGCTGTGGAGTCTATAAGATTATGGTGTTAATGGAAGTGCTATTCGATCCGTCAGTAATGGTGCATGTCGGGACCCTGGCGCCTCTGACAAGTCCATTTTTTAAGACGTATTTATTGTTTTTTTTTCTCCTTTCTGTTCTCTGCATTGCGGGGTTTAATTGAACAGTTTAAAGTGATTCTTCTTCAAGGTCCATTAATTGATTTTATTTGTGTATTCTCTAGGGGTCAAGGAAAAGGGGAAAAAATAAAATTGCAGCTCTGGTTTTCACTGTCATATTCTCCCTGGAAATTCATAGCTCTGAATTTCATTTCTTTTCTCTGCCTCAAGAGGCCTTTTTATGATTTTTGCAAGGTGCAATTTTTTTGTGTGTTTTATATTACTCATTTAGTCAATTCTGATAGCATCTCGCCATTAAGGAAATAATAAAATGTGCCCAAACTGACCAACCCTGTAGTATCTAGAGGTTCCTCATGATAAACCCCAATTGAAGAGGAAATATTTTGGTGAAACAGTCATGAAATCTTACATTCTCACAACAAAGCACCATAGCATTTTCTTTCTATCATAATAGGACAAAGTCTCTTAAGGTTTGATATTGTGACATGCCTACATGTATATAAACACAGAATGTTCATATTTACTCATGTAACCCAGCATTGTCCCTGAATGCTCTTATGTCTGTTGAGTAAGAATGAAGATGCTACATGGATTGCAAAACAGTATATTCAGGAGGAGGAAACTGTAGATTGAAACTGAGATACTGCCAAAGGCAAAAGCTATACATATGTGTGTACCTACATCATTGCATCACACCTCAAGAGACTCTGTCCTGTCATGTCATAGTGTTCTACAATGTCACATTATTAAGTCACACAATATAATTTATACCATTTCTTAATGCTTGTTTCTATCAGTAAGTGGCTAATTCTCACACTGAACTTATGAAGCAGGTATTACTATTACCACTGCATTCTCAAGGTCTGAAACTCACTTATGAAGTAATCTTCCAAAGATATAAATGAGGTTTAAATATGAGTCTGATGTACTCCAGTGCCTGTACTTTTCTGTTCCTTGGACATACTGTTGTCTTGAAGACTTAGTTTGCAATGACTTCTATTTCACTAAAGATGAAAATATAATAAAGTCATTTAAAGGTGGATAAATTTTTTTCCTACCTCTGCCTCCCCAGAGTAGGCCCCAAACAAATACAAGTTGAATGATGGAATAAGATCCTGCCTCATTGTTATCACATCATTTCCTGCTTTAAGCTTCACTCTAAGACCAGTCCTTTGTTAGCATTGTGCTAACAAGGCTAGGGTAAAAGATGAGAACAGGGCAGAGATATAAACACCAAGCTGGATTATATCCTATAGTGGACAAGCTACCTCTAGCCTCTTGGTTATCTCCTTGTTCCTTTCTATGCCATATCCTTCTCTTCATTCATTTCTTATTCCTTTTTCTAATTCCCTCCATCAAGTCCCCAATGACGCTTAAAGCTCAAGTCTTTCATTGAAATGCAGGTCAAATTTATCTTGAGCATACACTAGTAAAAATATGCTACTCACTTCTGGTTCCCAATTATCTTCCTCTGAATGTTTTAAGAGAGACTGAAAGTTTAAAGTTAATATTGAGATTGAAAGAGAAAGCAACAAGGGGATGGGAGGGATCATACAGAAGGAAGTATTCTTTGCTTGCCTGATTTACTGTAATCAATAGCTGAGAGGAGAAAGCAACAAGTTCAAAATTTACTTCCAGCAGATCAACAGAACAACGTCAAGTACAAGACACATATATCTAAGAATGTGTCAGTAAACTGAAAACATCACAAAGGCAACCTTCTCGTGGAAGAGGTGCACTCTCTGCACACTACAGTCACACAGTTCAGAGGAAACACTACTCTATCTCACATCTCTGCACCTCTATGTCCCTCTTATCTTCCCTCAACTTCAGACACCCAGCTTCCTGGACCCCCTTTACCTTCATTCACCTTTCACAACTTTCGCTGGTTTTGTGAGACAGTTCAATTATCACTTCCTGGATTGTGTCTGTTTCCTGATAGATTTAACAGTAAAATCCTTCAAAGGGCCAGGGAGAATGAATGGTGCTGAGGAGAGGTGTCTGAAGCCAGGTATAGTGAAGAGGAATATTTGGAAGAAATGGGTACAAAATCCTCAACTAGTGGTCGAAGGTGGTGACAACGACAAAGGAAATATAAACATGTTAACTTGTTGGATATTACTCCAAGAAAAGAGAATATGCTTACAAACGTGACCTTTCTCTAAGCAACAGACACACTTGTGTATAAAAAGACCCACACTCTTCCCCTCACTGAGATATGTGACCTCCTCTGGGTTCCCAGAACATGCAAATCACTATATCAAAATATGTGTCACACACTATAACCTTAGGTTTGTATGGATCTCCCCTCAAAACTGAATCAAGTCATGTTCATCTCTATCGCTAGTTTCTCCCTCAGTACCAGCATATAAGAGATGCTCAATAAATATTTCCTAGCATAAATGAAAGAATGAATAAGAAAGAATTTTCTTGTAAGTACTTCTAAAAATTGTGATGTGATTACAAATTTTGGATATAGTAGGGCAAAAACAAAGTGGGGCCAAATGACTTGTCCAGAAAAAAAGACAGGAATAAATTTTGAATTTTGCATTTTTAAGGTCTAAAACAGCTCTTAACTAGCCAGAAAAAAAGTTTTGTGTAAAATATTTTTTTTTTCAAATTTCAAAAACCATGCTTATGAAAGAGCTTTAGAATGCAACCAGCACTATTCACGATCAAACATCTATCAATATAAAGGGCGTCAATACAGAAACAAACAGAAATAAATATTAATCTCCATGGGGTATCCCTAAGGACTCTTAGCCCAGATAATTAACTTGTGAGTTATTCACTCCTGGAATTGCCTGTTTTCAATTGCTCTCTGCTTAAGACAACCATGTTGTGAGTATACGTGTGTACAGTGAGGTACAGGGAAAGATAACAACGGTGTCCTCAAAAGCCCGTGTACAAGATGGTCATATTTTACTTGGGAGGATGTGAATATTGAACAGCTACACTCCTCTCATTAAGATATTAGCACAAGGTAGCTTGTTAATGTTCATCAGTATGATTGTCAGGTGGTTGCAGAGTAGAGGATTCTTTCAAGTATGAGGGAATCTAGAAAATGCAGTCCTCCATTTCTGACACCGCTTACAAACAAACGTTGAATCAGAGAAGACAGTTGTAAAGGGAGGTGATGCTCTTCTTTTCACAAACCATCTGTCTTTATTTTTATTCTTCCATGTTCTCCTGAGATATCAACATCAAAGTAGGATACAACCTTCCTGGAAGCAATCTAACTCCAGGAAAAGCACACACAGGCACAGAAAAAAATACAACCAAATTCATTTTTACATAAGAATAGTGATTGTAGGTGGCATGACTTTGGTCTGATTTTATGATTAGTGGAAACTGAGGCCTTCTCTATTGCTAACAGAGTACATAACCTCTTCAGACTAGGTTTCCACTGACAAATAATTGGGATAACAAGCATTTTAACTGCATTTATGAGTAATCTCAGTGAATAGAGTCTTCTTTCTGTCTTGTACTTAATATCCTTAAATGATCAAATTTGTAAGAAGGTTGAGCATCTACACTCACTCCTCCAAATTAAGGACTTCCCATCAGCTGCTCATTAACATCTGTATGGATATTGCCTAAATTTGTTCTAAAACTCTGTGTGAGCATACACTTTGATCTGATCAACTGACTTTATTCTAGCTCTCTGTTAAATAATTTCAACACAATCTTGATCTATCTAATCCAACAAAACCAAAGGCAACTTCTTAGTACTCTCTGCCTGTAAAAATACATAGTAGTCTTTCAAGCTAACATATTGTTATAAATCATACATGCACAAACTCAGCAATGTTAACCTTCCTTAATAATAGACTGGGTGCCATAGAACCTGTATACCACTTTCAATCTGCTGCTCTAAGCAAAAATCAGGCAGCCTCACTAGTAGTTAAATCACTATCAGCTGCATTAATAAGGGTAAAATGAATAAGCGTGCCTGGATTTTTCTCCCTTGATCACTTTAGGTCCAAATTTCTCTTATTTTAGCTTTAGTCTTGAATGATTGTCAAAGATGTGCATTAGCCTCTGAGATAGCCACTGTCTAGCTAACATGTATGGAACCAGGAAGGAAGAAATTGCCCAACAGATTTGCAGGGCTTGTCAGGGCCTGGAAATGGTGGAAGTCAGATGATTATATTTGCATTGTATAATTGGCAGAGCCTGTCACAACACTGCTGCAGCCAGCAGCTGCTCTCTGCTGTGAGCTAATTCCACCTGATTTATTTAATATTATAATGAATTTAATCCTCTCTACATTCAACCAGAATCCAAAGAGCACAGTTTATGGCTAAACCTGCATTTGCAGACAGATGACAAGAGATCCCTCTGGTGGTAGGAATTAATGTGGGGAAGTATGCTGACAGAATTGCCCAGTCATTTATTTTGGTTGAGATTTTTTTTTCCTCTTCCAGAGAGCAGGCTTCAGTAGGGTCTGAATTTTCCCTTCTCTCCTTAAGAAGAGCTCTTGGAAATCAGAAGTGAACTTAGATGTTGTTTAGAGCTGAAATGTGCTCCTCCTCACTCACCCACTCAAATTCATGTGTTGAAGCCTAAACACACCTCAGAAAGTGACTGTCTTTAGAGAGAGGGCCTTAAAAGAGGTGATTAAATTAAAATGAGGCTGTTAGGGTGGGTCTGAATTCAACCCGACTGGTGTCCTTACGTGAAGAGGACACATATGAGTCATGCATGCACAGTGGAAGAACCACGTGAGGACACAGCAGCCCTCAGCAAGCTGGAGAGTCTTCAGAAGAAACCAAACCTGCCAACACCTTTGTCTTAGACTTTCAGTCTCCTGAACTGTAAGAAAAAAAATTTTTCAATGGCATGAGCCACCTCACCTAGCCTGAGTGGTATTTTGTTATGGCAGCCTCCCAAATTAATACAGATATTATCTCCTGTAACCCAACATAAGTTTCTCCTCTACAGAATAACATAATTTTTTTTGCCAGAGGAATAGGAAGATAAACATCTGTCTCATACAAGGCAACTTGTTGCATTAAAAGAAGATCATTTTATCAGAAACTTCAGTGTGCTGAGGTGGGATGTTCTTCCCTAGGACTGCCACCTTACTGCCCCACTTCTGTACTCTGGTTCCAAACCAAATAGGATGTCTTATGGGGCAGCCTTTTAATTAGATAAAGGCAGCCATTGTATGTCCATTCTCCTTTTCTGAACCTCGTTTTAGTTAAACCTTTCTTGATGCCTTCAGATACTCCCTATATGCCATTGTTCTGAGTGCATTTATCATGTTTGTTTTGCTTTGAACCCTTTCTACTGGCAATTGTTTCTAATAAAATGAGATATAGCTAAAGTCACTACCTCCAATGTTATCCAGCACTGCAACGTGCTTCAGGACTGTTAGCTCTCTTGCTTTCACTACCATATTTTAGGATCCTTTCCATTAAGAAAGAATAAAACAAGATGATCTTTAAACCCTGGTAATGGAATGAGTATGAAGTAAGGTCTTGAGGGTACCATGATACCTCTCACATGTGACACAAGGGAATTGAGACTTACTGATGGATTTTCTGTCAGCTGAGTATTTTGGAAGACATTATTTCTAAAGGTTATTAAGAAATGTTCTCAGTATTATATTTGATTTTACTGGCATATATATTTTGGAATAATATATATCCAGATTCAAGCTGCTTCACTCATATGTATTCATATAACTGTAAAAATATAACTGTATTAGGCATTTTCCCCTCAAATTTTTAAGATTAAAAATCTTAAAATGCAAAAAACAAAAACCTGAGTATAATAATTGTACTCCAGGACTGAAGAAGTTTCCATAGAACACTGAAGACAGAGATTTCTGTAAATATCCATTAAACTTAAATATGCCACTCAATTGAGTCTGCAATTTGCAACCTAGGAGAAAAGAGCCAGAAATGATGAAGCCCTGGGGTATTAGTACATGAACACAGTTACAAAAATAGAAGAAAACAGTGTATATTTTTGGTTTCTATTTACGTATTGTAAGGTAATATCTAACTTCAAAGTTTTCATGCTTGCCCAATAGCTGTTGAAAACAGGACATAATTAAAAGCCTTTCCCCCTAAACACCATGACTCTTTAAAATATGGAATGCAAGACCCAGTTGGTATGGAAACAGGATACAGGTACACTGCAGTCTGTCATATTGACTCCCTACAGTTTTCCTATTATATAAACATATCAAATAACCTGGAGGGTGAGGCAGAACTACAAAAATGTCTTGCACATGCAAGGGAATTTGAGTGCTAGCCTAGGGGCAGCGTAAATAACAGAAACATTAGTTATTTCAGTTACTGGAAAAGAAGCGACCCATGTCTTACCATTCCATAGCACTTACTTCCCCCCCTCTACTTTAAGAATAATCTCTCTAGAGAATTATCCCTGGTATAGCTGAATACTTTCTTAGAAATTTAGTAACAACATGACAATGTCTTTCAAATTCCATCCTAAAGAGAGAGGTCTACTTTTCTTTTTTAATGACTACGGAATGGCCTCCTCTTAACCCCAAATTATTTTGCATTTAGCATTTTAGCTGCCAGAAGGTACTGTCAAAAAAGACAGACCGCTTAATGGGAAAGAAAAGTTAATGAACTAACAAGGGAACAATAATTATTCAACAAATCAAGGAAAAGATGGAATGATTTCCAACGGGGAAGTAGATGTATCAAAACATTTTTGCTAGAAACTCAAAGCAATGTGTTTTAAAGACTGAAATTTGGTAGTGGGGGGGTAATGATGTATGGGTTGATTAGTGCATCACTACCAACAATCTCAGAACAATTATACAACATTGTTTTCCTGAGTAGAGAAGAAGCAATAGGAAGAGAAAGACAAGAAGGACCAGTTTCTTTTATTAGGTGAATGGCATTTATTCCATGTGGTATTAGATAATTCACTAATTAAATCGCTAACTTAAAAAGTACCCTCAAAAACAGTTACATAGATTCATATACATATTGATCAACTTAATAAAGATAATGCCAGTGATTGGGAGACCACTGTGTGGGCTTTTTGGAAGGAAGCATGAAAGCTGGACACCTGTCACATAGCTCAAATGTGGTGTTGGCATATTTGCAACAAAATTAGAATGATTTAACCTTCATTAACCCCTTCCTGTTTATGAAAGTAGAGAGTAACTGACAAAATTCTGGGGGAAGGGTGGGTCCTTGACTTAGATTTGATGGAATTTTTCTGCGTAGACCAAATACTGTTGTGTCATCCTTCCATGCTATCAGGCTTTCTGTCCAGGATTCCATTTATTTGAAGAGTGCAAACCTGAAGTCAAGGATACCTCATGTTCCAGTGTTTTCAGTAGAAAAATAAGATGAACTGTCAATTGAGAAATTTTTCATATATATAAAAATGAACAGTCTAGGATTTGTGGGACAAATAAATATTGTACCAGAACAGCTGGCAAGCGTGACTAAGAGCACAAACCACTGGTATGTTATCTGAAACCTCCCACACACATACTGTGAGCTGCAACTCAATAAGTGGATGATTACAGAGGTTATGGGAAAAGTAGAAATAAATACAGTGAAGTTTAAAGAACACCTGGTATGAAAGATAACTTGCTTTCCAACAGATACCTCAGTTTCATGGGAGGCATTTTAGAGTGATGGTTAAGAGGGCAGGCTCTAAATTGGTGTAATTTCATATATACCAATTATGAGCTGTGGGACTGTACCAAGTTGCTAAACCACTTTAAGCTGCAGTTTATTTATATAAAATTTATAATGTTGCCTGCCTTGTACGGTTATAGAGAGAGATAAATCACTCCACCTAAATCCCTTATCACAGTTCTTAACACATGATATGTATTTAATAAATGCTATTACTATTAAAAATACTCATGGTTTGGCACCTTGGAATTTGTAATGCCACTATTTTCACATCCAAAATAGCACCTATTTCAATTGAAGGAAGAATAGCAGCAGTTACTTAAGTTGGTGCCTGTGAGGAACGATTATAGAAGATACAACGGTTTGACACGTTTTACACTCTAAATGAAAATATTTCTTTGCAAAAAGATAATCATGTTCATGAAATGGTTAAATATTGCCTTATTTCCAGGAACAAACAAATAAGTAGATATTACATATATGTTTTATGTGTAAAACATATATGTAATTTTTAAGCATCATAAAATTAATTTATTCCAATAAAAATACAAAATAATATTATCACATTGACCAGATATGAAAGTCCCTCCCAGAAACAACTCTATTAATGATTAAGAAAGCACTCCTTAAAGAAAATACAAAATAAAATGAAAAATACGTAAATATGTTTAATTTTTTTCTTAGCAAAAAATCTTTCTAAAAATAACAATGAAAATTTGTCTCAGTACAAAGGCTACATTACTATCATTACTATTGAAAAAATACCAGCATGAAGAAAAGGTACATATTTGACAGTAGAAAAATGATTTCAGTGAATCACAAGCATGACTCTAGTGAAACCACACTTAAAGGCTAATGAAACTAAAAACACATTAGCTCAAGTATCTCATTTCATGTGTATGTCATATCATGTATATGTTTTCATGTAAACATATGTTTTATATGTAAAACATATATGTATAATAGTCATCATGTATATGTTTGTAAAACATATGTTTACATATAAAACATACACATGATATGACTATTATACACATGATATGGGATACTTGAGCTAAGATGTTTTTAGTTTCATTAGCCTTTAAATGTGATTTCACTAGAGTCATGCTTTGTCCCGGGTCTGTGTGAAAATTGCAGTACTGACTTAAACTTTTAGAAAAGGAGGAAAGTTTATGTTAAGAAGACATACAGGAGGCCAAAAAACATATGAAAAAATGCTCATCATCACTGGTCATCAGAGAAATGCAAATCAAAACCACATTGAGATACCATCTCACACCAGTTAGAATGGTGATCATTAAAAAATCTGGAAACAACAGATGCTGGAGAGGATGTGGAGAAATAGGAACACTTTTACACTGTTGGTGGGAATGTAAATTAATTCAACCACTGTGGAAGACAGTGTGGCGATTCCTCAATGACCTAAAAATAGAAATCCCATTTGACCCAGCAATCCCATTACTGGGTATATATCCAAAGGATTATAAATCATTCTACTATAAGGACACGTGCACGCGAATGTTCATTGCAGCACTGTTTACAATAGCAAAGACCTGGAACCAACCCAAATGCCCAACGATGATAGAATGGATAGGGAAAATGTGGTACATATACACCATGGAATATTACGCAGCCATCAAAAACGATGAGTTCACGTCCTTTGTAGGGACATGGATGAACCTGGAAACCATCATTCTCAGCAAACTGACACAAGAGCAGAAAATCTCACTCATAGGCGGGTGTTGAACAATGAGAACACATGGACACAGGGAGGGGAGCACTACACACTGGGGTCTGTTGGGGGGAAATGGGGGAGGGATGGTGGGGTGGGGAGGTGGGAAGAGATAGCATGGGGAGAAATGACAGATACAGGCGAGGGGACGGAAGGCAGCAAACCACACTGCCATCTGTGTACCTATGCAACAATCTTGCATGTTCTTCACATGTACCCCAAAACCTAAAATGCAATAAAAAAATAAAATTAAATTTTAAAAAAAAGAAAAAAAATTATAAATTAAATCCTTAACCAAAAAAGTGTCCTCAAAAACAATTATATAAATTCATATACACATTGATCAACTTAATAAAGCATATTAAGAAAACCACATCTAGTGATCTAGTTGCAGTCAGCAGTTGAAAGCTCCATGAGTTCAGTGTACATGCCTGTATTGCTTACCACTAATGCCTAGCACACAGCCTGGCACATATGAGATGGGAGAGTTCCTTGACACTCCCTTCCAGGACTTGGTACAGGGATGGGTTGTTTACTTGGCAGCTGTGCTCAAAGCCCTTGTGGAAGAGGGAGCATGCAGGTGAGCAGGTGCAGCAGGTGGGGCAAGTGCCTTTGGGCACCAGTTAGAACACACTCTGTACTGGCCAGTACCAGTTATCTGTGACCTCTGGAGCATCAGAGAGCATGTATTACAATCAGTGCTCTTTTTGCATTTGCCAACCTTGTAAGGCTAAGTGTTAAACAGCTCAGTGGAGAGTCTGGGACAGCCTCTTGCAGCTGCACCCAGATCCTTGTCTGGTGCCCAAGAGAAATGAGATCACACAGACTTGAAGGATGAGGAATGCAGAGGTTGTACTGAGTTGTGAAAGTGGCTCTCAGTAGGATAGGGAGCTGGAGAGGGAATAGAGTGGGAAGATAATCTTCCCTTTGAGTTTGGCTGTCCCTGGCTGTCCCTCTCTGACCATAGTCTCCTATGTCCAGCTGCCTCTTCTCCTCTTGACATTCAGATGCTTCTTCTTCTCTCTCCTTCTCTACTGAACCACCCTGCTCCTCTGCCAGTGGAGTCTGGGGTTTATATGAGCACAGGAAAGGGGGCATGGTGGGCCAAAAGGTAACATTCAGGTGGGAAAACAGGGATGTAAAGTTCTCACTTAGGGCTCCAGGTCCAGGCTTGAGGCCGGAACCCTTGCCAGGGACCCCACACATTTCTACCTAGTATTTCCCTGCCTCCTGTCCATATCAATAGTAAATGCTAAATAATAACTGATAAACCAATTCTCTCTTTGTTTCTTCTCTGTATGTATGAAATATTTAGTTTCCATTTCATCATACTTAGGATATGCTCTACAAATTTTATTTCTGCTTTAATGAAACACCTTATGCTAGACCCTTCAAAAGAACCATCCTTAATCTATTTTTACAGACGAGGAAATTAAAGCTCAAACATATAAGAGTTTGTTGAATACAAGGCTGGACAGCTAGGAAGAGACAGAACCAGGTGTGAATCTTCACATGACAATCTCTACTCACTACACCATGACACTTTCCAATTCATTCATGCTTTAGTTCCTCTGTGCCTAGATGTGTGATATGAGTTAATGTGAGCATGATAATCTCTTCTATATTTTCCTCATGAGAATTAGTTATGCATCAGGGAGCACTATTTCCTTTATCCTCCCTATAAAATAAAGATTCATGCAAGATGCAGCAAGGATAATTCCTATTTAACCAAATAAATGTATTATATTTGATAAGTTGTATAATGAATAAATGTATGATTTCATATACATTTGGTTTTAATGCCCTTCACTCAGCTGTGTTAGTTTCACCAAAATAGATAAACATCACTATTCACTAACTCTGTTCCAACATCTGCCCTGAAAGCTAACTGTTTTCAGCTATAAAGAGTCTTTGTTTTCATAATCTTTTATCACACTAAGGAATATTACTAATAAATGATTATTTATCTGTTGGAAAAAGGCCAACATTTTTTTGGATATACATAGGTAAACATCCTTGAGTTTAAGATGTAAGTGAGGAGGGCTTTACCTGCTTTTTTAATTATGAGGAAATGCGGAATTCATTGGTGCAGAAAACCCATCTGCGGTCTTGCCCAAAGGGGATTCTTTTAAGCGACTTTTTTAGACCTGGATCAGACAGCAATATCTCCATTCATTTTTAGTCACAGAGAGGCCAAACTGAAACTAGACACATAGTCAAAATTCTCACATTAAGAATAATAAAATCCTATGAAGCCACAACTTTTCTGAAGGAGTGTTTCTTACCATAAATATTTTTTAAATAGCAAGTATTTTTCAAGATAAAAATTAGTGTATTAATGATTTCCTATAAGACAAACTAGATATCCAAATCAAATGATTGGCTTAGTTTAATTAATAAGCACATGTGTTTAAGAAAGGAACTTGCCATTAGTAAAAAGTTGAAACAAAAAACGTAATACAAATGCAAAAATAGTAACTTTTTAAATTATATCTTTAATTTATTGGTAGCTCACTGTATGCTAAATCCTATGCGGAACTATTGATGTTTATTAACTCGTTTGTCTATATCTTGAATCTACAAAGCAAATGTTATTCATATATAGTATGAAATTCTGCTGTTGTAGATTAAGACAGATTGGGATTAGCAAAGTGAAGTGCAGGTGACACCCATAGTAGTCTGACTCCAGGGTAAAAATACTTAGCCCTCATGCACAGTAAATGGCACAGGTTAGTGGTTTGGTTTCCAAACTCCTGTCCTAGAACAAGTGCTAATTCTTAAACTTTTCAGCGATCTTTTGATAAATATTCTAGTTTCATTTTGTTTTTAAATATGGTTATTTGGGAAAATCAAAATAGTGTCAAACAAATGTCATTCTTCCATATAAAAATAAACATTTTGGATGTAAAAGAAGAAAAAGATTTCAAGTTATTTCTGTGTACTAGATAAATCTGAAATCCTTTGAATGAGGAATCCTTTTTTTGGGGGGTGCTTAAGGGTGACAGTGTTGAAGAGGAGAAGAAGGTAACCATTGAAATAAATAACCAAAGATGTAGAAAATATTGAGGTGAAAAAGAACAAATAATCCTAAATGGTTTAGAAATTTTTTATTAGACAAAGAAAACACTGGGGGAGATAATGCTATTTTATTTGGGAAGATGATGAGTTGCCTGTTAACTTGCTTCTTAACATGTTGAGTTTGTGGTGTAGGATTTAAGTGGGAAAACATCTGGCAAACAATATAAGGAAAACTGAAGGTTTCCTCATCAGACAAAATCTAAATCCTTCAAGGTAGGCAATGTGCCTGGTCCATCTCCAAGGCATGTGGAAAGGAGGGGAAAGTGGTCAATCTTTCAGTATTGACACCTGCCCCTGTGAGTCACCTTTTCCTTGGATTGTTAACATAAATGAATATTGTCACTATTGCACTGGCTTTGGGTGGGGCACGTCCCCACTTTCACACTTTCTCATGAACCTTAATGCACATCTCTTCCTTTAATTTTCCGTTAGTTGAGGCCAGGCTATGTTTCCGAAAGGCCAAAGGCTCAGAGTGCTTGAGGAACAAAAGGGAAATTAGCATGAAGTATATAATGTGTAATTAGATAAATGACTTTTAACCTTTTTTGGGTAACATTGAAAATCTGATGAATCTCTCCATATATACATATAATTTCACACAGCCTCTAAGAGCCTACTCAAATTCCAGACCCAGACTGGTGGGGATTGGGGGGGTGGCGGAGGGGCGGGTGGGAAAAGACTTAAGAGATGCAGCAAGGAACTTCTCTGGATTAAGGCTTGTTTTTATCTGCAGATGATTGACTTGGGAAATATACATTCCCTGCAGTGATATTTAACCTGCCTCTCTTCTCTGACACATGGGCCAAGTCTTAGTTTATGACTTCCAAGGCTAAACTACGTAAAGTAAACATGAGTCTAACCAGGTACAAGAGATACACATGTGCAGCACAAGGTGTAATTTTATTACAGAAACAACCTTCATAAAATAGGGCTTAGTGAACCCCCCAATCCTCAAACCATATCACTTAGGACACATGCCATCTAAACACCATGTCTATTTCCAGACCCTTGCCTAGTGCTGTAGTTCTCTACTGAAAATTGTATTGAGAGAATATCAAAAAAGGGATTACACTTTGAAACACATACAGCATTGATTTCCTGAAATTATTCCATTCCCACGTCTCTCTCCTCAAAGCTCCACACATCACAGCATTTGCTGAAATCTGTTCAAAACTTCAGTCCCTGCCCATTTGTCTTTCTCATTGTTTATTGTTATCTTTCTTTACTCATGTTTTCTCTTCCAATATCCCTTTTTCTTTCCTTAGTGGGTCTCTCTAAGCTCTCTTCTATGTACAATTATTTCCTTCCCTCAGAAAGACAAATAGCTAGCAGAGCTACACACAAAACTGGAGGAGCAGACAGAGGACTCTTTCTTTAGTTTAGCTGAATTCTACGAAAACAGAAAGTGTACGTGTTTTGTTGTCAGTCATATTCTAAATGCCTCCCACAGTGCCTAACAATACTTTCCAAGTAAATATTTGATGACTAAATGCATAAAGAAGTTCTGATTGAACTTCATTTAGAGTTTAGGGTTAAAAACATTGACTTGGCCGGGTGTGGCGGCTCACACCTGTAACCCCAGCACTTTGGGAGGCTGAGGTGGGCGAATCACAAGGCCAGGAGATTGAGACCATACTGGTCAACATGACGAAGCCCCGTCTCCACTAAAAATACAAAAATTAGCTGGGTGTGGTGGTGCGTGCCTGTAATCCCAGCTACTTGGGAGGCTGAGGCAGGAGAATCGCTTGAACCAGGGAGTTGGAGGTTGCAGTGAGCCGAGATCGTGCCACTGCACTCCAGCCTGGAGACAGAGTGAGACATCGTCTAAAAAAATAAAATAAAAAAAAAATTAAAATAATTCATTTGAAGGGGGAAGACTGTGGAATGTCAGAATTATAAAGGACCACATATAAAATAACAACTGAAGCTGTCTCTGATATTGCTAAAAGTTATAACTAACAAAAGAGATCAGAAGTAGACCTTGGAGAGAGGAAGTAAAAAAGTACTGAAGAAGCAGCAATTAGAAACATAATTGAAAAGAGAAAGAGAGACAAACTATGAGAAAAAATAATAATGTAACATTATGAGTCTAGGAGAAGAGAGTAAATATCTGAATAAATATCAGAAGTCAATAAGATATCACTGAAGAGCTCCCAGATACTGTAATTCTTTAGGTCACCATTTAACGAAATCAAAAAAGAAGAACTTTTTTTTTTTTTTTTTTTTTGGCCTTCTTAAACAAAAAGTTTAAGAAGTATCCAGTATGCTTTGCAAAGAGGTAAATTAGTATCTGAAACTTCTAGATGATCAAGGAAAAACAATGAAAAATAATCTGACCCTGCTGATAGCCCTGAGGACAAAACAGAATACTCAACTTTTATTTCCTATGCATGTATAATACTAGGCTATATTTGGAAGTACTTTATTTCTAGATTAGCCTGGAAGAGTTAATTTTCAAGAAGAAACAAATTCTAGAAATATTCTAATTCTGAATCAATCTTTAAATAGAGAGTATAAGAAACAAGTCTTACAAAGATACAATATTCAGTTTGTTAGGGGCAAATCTCATTACTACTAATAATTAACCTATATTATGAACTAATCATCTGTTAAATTTCAATTGAACTTCCAGATTAAAAAATATGAGGAACTTTCAACCAAACAAGGAACTCTTTTTTCATAATCCTATATCTTTAAATGATTATTTATTTACCACTTTAAAAAACTCCTATTTCTGAAGTACTCCTCAACTGAAAAAATGCACTAACTATTTGTTACACTTTATTTTACAAAATGACATGTCTGATATTTCAACTAATGTTATGTGGAAAGACAGAGATACCTATGAGCACGGAGTGAGATGGGAAGAGAAGTGTCTGTGAAAGGAGTGGGCAAGTGGTTAGCGGGAAGCAGGAAAGAATTAAAGAAGCTCTAGTCTACCAGACATCAATAGACTAAAAAGTAGAAATACATCATTTTATTTTCCCTTTTCTTCTTTTATCTTGAACCACCTTCAGCCATACCTTTAAAATTAGTAGTCCCCTATGGTTATTATCAACCATATTAATTGCTTCAGTGACGTCTAACTAGGGTATTCTCAAACAAATGTTCACAATAGTGGCTCTCAGGTGACCAGATAGCTAAGAACCAAGATCTTTATCTCAGTTTTCTCTCAGTAATAACAAAGGATAAAATGGTTTAATTACTGGTTGAAGAAACTCTAAAATGTAAACTTAGGGTTTCCTCATTCACCTCAGGAAAGATTTAGAAAAATTTCCTTAACCTTGATTATTACACAATTTTCAGACCCCTTGCAAAGCAGGACATGTTAGTTTCACTTCTACTTGAAGTGAGTGAGATCTGGTTGATACGTGATTGACCAACCCAAGGGGTTTTCTCATCAGGCTGCACAGGAATCAGCTTTATTTTGTCTTATTGCCAAAAAGCATATATCTAATCTTAGCTTGTATTCCTGTAACTTTTCAAGGAGATTGCATAAGAGTGTGTAGATAGAGTATTGCAATCTAGTATCACTCAATAACAGAAAAACAACTCAAACAATCATGGGTAATCAATAATAGGTCACTGGAATCACTTTGAGCTATTGGCTTCATGGGGCCTAGAAGTCTTGGACGTCTTTAAAACTGCTAATTGTGGGACGCATATTTAAACTTAATAGTAGTGAAATAAGATGTTTTTGGTTTCTTACAGAAGAGAAAAAAATCATTAATAAAAATAAGACAAGAAAGAAGCATCTTCTCTGTTTACATTTTCTTCATTCTTGCCTTGTATAGTTCTATGAAACACAGAAAACATTAAACATCTTTCAGATTTACTTTCTCCAGATTAAAAGTACTATTTCTTTCTTTTTTCCCTCCCTCCCTTCCTTCCTTCCTTTCTTCCCTCCTTCCTTCCTTCCTTCTTTTTTCTTTTCTTTTCTTTTCTTTTTTTTTTTTTTTGACAGAGTTTCACTCTGTCACCCAGGCTGGAGTGCAGTAGCATGATCTCAGCTCACTGCAACCTCTGCCTCCTGGGTACAAGTGATTGTACTGCCTCAGCCTCTTGAGTAGCTGGGATTACATGTGCCTGCCACAACGCCCAGCTAATTTTTGTATTTTTAGTAGAGATGGGGTTTTGCCATGTTGGTCAGTCTGGTCTCGAACTTCTGACCTCAGATGCTCCACCCAGCTTGGTCTCCCAAAGTGCTGGGATTACAGGCATGAGCCACCACACCCAGCCTAAAAGTACTATTTTAATACAAGTACTTTTATTAGAAAAAAAAAATGCTCTACAAGCACTTTTTGAGGCAATATAATACCTTACATTTTAAAAGTCACTGTTTTCCCAAATCACCTAATTGTGAGTACCTGAATCCTCAGATCTTGACCAGAGATTTGGATTTAGATTAACCTCCAGTTTAACAAAAACATTTGTCTTTTACAAAACTGGTCTAAAAATTTCTTACCATCCAGCAAGTTGGAAAGCATTTTAAGGGAGATAAGTGAATCCATCTTCCCAGAGTATTTTAGATTTTTGTTGTGGATAGCATGGATTGATATTCTACATGTATTCAGTATTCTTTGTAGCACAAACGTTCACATAATGTCAAAGTTCTAAAAACTGTATTTCCAAGACTTCCTTATCACTAGATTTTCAGACGTCAGTTAGAGTTTGCTAGTCAGAGCATTTTGGTTAGAATTGAAAAGTGGAAATGAGAAAGGATGTGGAGGCATTTGGTTGTTTGACAGCAGTGTTAGCAGAGGCTCCAGCGTCCTGCACTAGCTTCATGGGTATGGAGAAGCAGAGTGAGCAATCATTCCTCTAAAGCCTCCTCTACTTAGGACCATCTTGTTCAGATGTAACATGGTTTTGAACCAGTAAGCAGCAATGGAAATTTTCTGGATATAATAGCTTCTAGAGCCAGTGGCATACTCATCATAGAAGAGACACCGCCTCCCTTGGTCTGATGGCTTAATGGTATGTCCTAAAGACATATTATTAAACTGAAACTTCAGTCTAAAATCCATTTTTTCAACCCACTCATGAGATTCATAAGCCTGCATTTTTCTTTGATAGAGCCTTTCTCACATAAATGATCTACAGTAGACTCTATTATTTGCAAAAAAAAATTAGACAAATATAAGAGGCTCATTAAAACTATTTATCTATTCTATTTAACCCTTCCTCTACTGTTTCCAGCATCTTGCCCCTGCATGCAGTGGTGTCCCTGTCTATTCAAAAATTAGTTGACCTAATTAGAGATTCAATTTGGAACAGTCTTCTGGGACTGGGTAACAAAATGCTCTGCTACTGGTAATCTGATTATTTAATCAATGTAGAAAGTTTTAAGGTGTGTAGGCTTCAGTTTTGTTTCTCAATTTTAATTTGTATTTATTTTCTGAAGAGAGGTCAAAGCATATGAAAGTTGAAAAGAGATAAAAGATGTAGAAGAGTATTTGATGAACTAGGAAACCATTCTTGATACATTTTTTTCTTTCAAAGCGCAGGTAGCAAAATATATGCAGAAAGGATTCAATTTTTCTAAAAAAATAAAATGTATACTTATGTATTACTTATTTTTACTATATACTACATATACACTATATATATATATACTATATACTTATTTATACTATCTATCTATCTATCTATCTATCTATCTATCTATCTATCTATCTATATATTTGAGATGGAGTTTTGCTTTTGTTACCCAGGCTGGAGTGCAATGGCATGATCTTGGCTCACCGCAACCTCCGCCTCCTGGGTTCAGGCAATTCTCCTGCCTCAGCCTCCTGAGTAGCTGGGATTACAGGTGCATGCCACCATGCCCAGCTAATTTTTTGTATCTTTCATAGAGACGGGGTTTCACCATGTTGACCAGGATGGTCTCGATCTCTTGACCTCGTGATCTACCCGCCTCAGCCTCCCAAAGTGCTGGGATTACAGGCTTGAGCCACCGCGCCCGGACTATATATTTATTTATTTAAATAGACTAGAAGATGCACCAAAACATTATTAACAGTAGTTATCATTAGGTGGTGGGATTGTAGATGGTTTTAATTGGACCATTTCACCCTAGTAATAATTCTTCTTCCTTCTTTCCAAAAATGTTGCTAATGAAAGGTGATCCAATGCTGTAGGTTGTCTTTGGTATAGTAGTCACAGCTGTGTTTAATCTGTTCTATATTCAGTATGAAAATGCAATGGAAGCATCCTGAGCTATTGTCACCAGGGCAATGTTTAATGGTGTTAACTAGGGAGAGACAAGGCACTGAAAACAAAACAACAACAACAAAAAACAAAACAAAACAAAAAACAAAAACAAAAACAAAAAAAAACAGGAGATTTGTTTTCAGTTCAAACCTAAGCAGGAAGAATCTTTCCACCTAAAGGCTTGAAAAATTGTTTTTCCTAATATCAGAACCTGAATACAGAATGCTGCTACCACTGAAAACAAAAATAAAAGCCTCAGCCTCCACAGATTAGAGGACTCAGCTGAAGCCTTGTATAGCTTTTCTAAATAAATGAGCTTATATAGTTCAGTACTAAAAAATACATTTTAGAAAACTGAACACTAAAAGGTTTAAACTTTGTTATGGAGCCTTGAGAGAAAACACAACATCACAGTACAAGAATGAAATATCTGGAATCTTCACTTTGAATGCTAACACAAAGATGAGGCTACAGATGAAGCACGAGAAAACTCTCATGTCTCAACCAGTGGCCAATTATTAATTTGTTTCTGAGAGAAAGAAAACGAGACAATGTCAGGCTTTTCTTTCTCTCATGTTGTATATACAATTTTAGAGTAACGTGTGTTTCAAATTTTTTCTAACAGTAATTCTTGGCAAATTATTTCCACATTTCGATAGGGTCCCAAGATGAGAATCTGTCTTAGCATTTTCCATATAAAAATAACTAGCATAACTTAATCCTTTTCTATTAGAGTCAAAATTCTGATATTCAAACTAAGAAAAAAAAGGCAAGGAACATCCTCTCCAAATGCTGTTATAAGAAGGGTTATTTTTGTCTGTGTGTGCTATGTATTACAAATGCATTAATTCAAGAACATTATGTCTCTTCGTACTCTGTGATCAATTCAAGTGTAGTTTGAGCCATTTTGGCCAACAGAAAACAAAGGGAAAAACCAACAATGGAAATTAATACGCAATGGGATTACAATATTGTATTGAGCCTCAAATTATAAGTTTCACACTCTGTTTAACTAAGCTAGCCAGATGTAATTTTGTCACATAAAGTAGAGGTTGCCATATATTTTTAAAAATTGAGTAATATAGACTGAAAAGGTCTGAGAAGTACAATATTTCAACTCACCTTTTTGGGGTCTAACGCTTTATAAGAAAAGGGATGAGGCTTGGTAAGAAATGTGGAAGGTTTCAAAACTTTGAGGGACTACAGCTATGTATGCATATGTGTTGCATGAGGAAAGTCTTAGAACTTGGAAGTTTGGAATTTTCTGAGATTTCGGAGGTTTTTCTTCCTAGAATTGCTTTTGCCTATAGATCCCTTTGGACTTCTTAGTACTGAAAAGCCCAGATAGATCCCAGAAAAGAAACTAAAAGTTGACTGTCCAGAAAGGAATTTTTTTCCTTTTCCATACAGATATATTTTAAATGCTATGAGAATAAAAATGAAGCTGGGATTCAAAGGAGTCTCTTGCTTAGAAATAAAGAGGGTACATATAACTGAAGTTTCCTTCAAATGATATTTGACAAATGCTTGAATGGAGTTAAATAGGCACAGAAGGTTGGAAAGCTGAGCTGCCCAAATCCCAGTTACAGGCCTATGTGATGTGTTACTATGCACCATTACACACAAGGCAGCTTTCTCCTTCTGGTGCCGTGTGATGGTTTCAGGATGTGGGAAGCGCTCCCTAATGAGATTCTATGCATCTTCTCTGCTTTCTATGCTCTGGGTAACATCTATCTCCAATGCCCAACTGGGGTTGAATCAAGCCACATTCTCTGCAAATGCTGTTATAAGAAGGGTTATTTTTGTCTCTGTGTGCTATGTATTACAAATGCATTAATTCAAGAACATTATGTTTCTTGGTACAAAAACATGGGGCATGGTGTCAATCTGTAAGTTAGGTTTTAAAATGTAAATGACTTAAATTTTTAGAGAAATATTTTATCACCTTAACAGTAACAGAAACTAATGAAATTATAAATAATGTAAAATATAACACTAGATGATGGAGACATCTACATTCGGTATGCTTAAAACAATACGGCATGCTAGATAACTTCTAAAATAGCGATGACAGTAATAGCAACAACATCGAAGATAACAATGATAATTATATTAATCCCCCTTTAGGGTCTATTCTGTTGCCCACTGTGGTAGTATGCTGTTCTTTTTCTGAACAAGCTCAGAACATCTAACCCATTTCACTGACGATATCAAGTGTTTGCTATTTGTACACTAATTTAAAACAGGGTAATTTTTTATTAGCAACAGAAACTCTGAGAAACAAAAAGTTCTTCCCCTAGAACTAGTGACCTCATAGCCATGCCAAAATTGTTTTGGCACTCATAGGAATTTTCCAGATTGTACATCTCATAGAGAGCTGATGGAGTGTAACATGTTAAATTGTAAAATTGGATATCTTATTTACCTCCCCCCATCTTATTTGTTTTATGATTATGTATAGCTTCACATTATTTCCCCCTATTGACTATGTTCTGTATCTTTCAGATTTGTCCATTAGTAACTTTCTAATATATTCCTCTCATATGTTCTCTTCTTTTTAGCTTCTATATCCCTGACTTGCAGTAAAGCTTCTCTAGTTTCCTTCTTAAGAATTCTTGCATCTTTCCTCGTATTGTCATATCTCTTTGTCTACTCTGCTCTCACTCTCCCCTTCTAGAATATTCACGCTTTGCTGCTTCAGTGACCCCCCCAATGAACAGAAGTGCATTGCTACTTGCTGCCTGGATTCAGCGTCACCCACTCTCTATGCCAGTGAGCTCTCTATAACCTTCCAAATAAAACTCCTCTGAAGATGACTTTGGTTTTAGTCCTGAGTTGTCTGGGGGACTGCAGAGCTAGGTGGGACTGGTTCCAGCTTTGCGGGTGGTAAGCCCATCAAGTACTCCAACAAGGAACAATGACAATTGAGAATGATTTTGGTGGGAACAGGGAATGCAAAGGCAATGAGAATGCAATATGAATGCTCCTGCTCAGATCGCAAGAAAAGAGAGGCATCAAAAGGGGAGAAATAGACTACACATGATGGAGGGTCAACATGACAGAGACTGCCATTTCTGTTACTTGACGGTTCAGATCAGGAAGAAAGATAATGTGCATGCCACACATACCTGGGAGCACTACCAAATACAGATTCAGGCTGTGGAAAATGAATAGAGGGGAAGAACAACTGAGCTTAACCGGAGCTTACCTGAAGTAGTGATCCCTCGCCAACCACTGTGGTTAGCACTTTATATATAACATTTCATTTAACCTTCAAAGCATCTTCATGAGGCAGATACTGTTGGTAACTGCATTGTTCAGCTAGAACCCTAAGGTCCAAAGAGGTTGAATAACTACATTAGCAGCTTGTGAGTAGTGGAGAGAAAACCTGAACCCAGGCTCTCTGACTCCAGAGGCCACACTACTAGCCACTACTGTACTATATCTGGGGGTAGTGAGCATGATAGGTCAGTTTGAGACAAAATAAAAGCAGCTGAGGGGAGAGCAGTTCAATCTGAGGACGCTGTCCCCAGGTGGTTGGTCCTGTTTTTCTCTGGCTTTCTGATAACTGTTGGGCACTTGCTTGAGCAAATGGCCAATCTTCAGGGACTAACAGCAAAGCATAGTGAGAAAAAGAATAATCTTTTAACAAATTATAGAGGAGCCAAACTGATAATGTAATAACATTTTATTGTCCCTTTTCCCACACACCTCTGGGATCCAAAAACGTGATTGTGATTTTATTACTTTCTTAAATGAGATATTGTATTTTTGTAGCCTTTAATTACTTCATTAAGATGATTTTTAAGCCATGCTTTTATGATTTTCAATCACACTTTCTAATCACAAAGAAAATAAAAAGAACTAGAACTGGTTCAGATTAAAAAAATATATATATCAGAACAGCCTACCCAGCATGGCCTTTCAGCTGCGTATCTGCTTGGCATTATCTTCATGGACTGTAACTGTGAATTTGTCACTGCATTTCCAAAACTATCTTAAGTGTGAACTATCTCCTTGCCTTTCTTCTTCTTTCACTTACAAAGAAGATAATGTGGTACATTAGTATAGGATAAAAAACTTGCCTTTATACCAAAATGGCAAGTAGAACAAGTATCCAGGGGATGAATGATGTCAATATCTTTGTTTTTTTTCAAGTGCTGTAAGTCTGGTGTTTTGTTTTGTTTTGTTTTTTTTTTTTTTCCTTAATATTTTGAATTTGCTCTGTTGCTTTGTTGGCAAATTCTTGTTAACAAAACTGCCCAAGTGGGGAAGAGAATTAATAAGAAGGGGAATTGATGGGTCTTCTTTAATTATCATCAGAAAAAGAAGTATACACATAAGGAGTGCAGAATCTAGGGTGATTCTTCTCTAAATCATTGTAACCGTAATCAGATAATGCCTTAACTTTCTGACTGAATAACATGCATTTAGACATTCAATTCATATTAACTGTGTGATGCATAAGCACAAGGTACTACTATGATAATATGAAGATGAATATGTTACAGTTTTCATGGTAAAGGAGACTGGCGCCTGGTAGGAGACAGAAAGCCAAGGTGCACCCTGACCGAGAATATAAGTGAAATGTCAACTAGGATGAGTGAAAGAGGATTACAAGAAAGTGCTACGAGTACCGAACATCATATGATATGTTGCAGTAATATTTTTGGCTGGGGTGGGGTGGTGTAGTAATGCTTCATGGAATAACTCATTTTAGAGCATGGCTTTGAAAGGGTGGGTTGAATTTAGACATGTGATTGTGTCTAGGTACTGGGAACAGTACAAAGGAAAACACCGAGGTAAGGCCCGCAGCACTCTAGAGGAACAACAAGCCCTTTAGTTTGGCCTGAGAATCCAGTGTGTAAGCATGAATAGAGGCAGATAAGACTGCTGAGGTCTGATGGGGTGAGTTCATAGCATTTCTTGGACCTAGAAACAAAGAAAGATGATCCATCCTTTAACTTAGGCAACCCCAGTGCTAACACAGTTCACGTTACAATGCAAGTGAAAACTTCCCAATGCTTGGATTCTTCTACTCTCATCAATAAGTTGATGAAGAAAGACTTCATCAACTTATTCCTAAAATTTTATTTTTCAAGAACATTTTCTGTTGATGAAATGATGGTTATAGAAACTATCTTTCAGGTTGGTTAGTACATATTTCTTCCCACACCATTTGACTATTTAACTTCACCATCAGTTTCAGTGTCTTATATCTTACTACTAGTGGGATGAATGAGGCCAAGATTCTGAGATACCTAGGAAGAGTTGGCTACCAAATTGGAGGACTGTTAATTTTACGGAACTTATTTCAGAACATCCAAATGGCAACCTATGGTCACTCAGAAAGAAAGAAAAACCTAGCTTAACATCAGAATACATGGTGGATGACTAAGATGCAATACTTACAGGGAGTTTGAAGTAGATGGGACCTTAAAGATAGTGAAGTCCTATGGTTCAGAGGACTTGGCTCTGAACTTGGACTCCTATTTTTACAAAAGGCCTACTAGGGTATTGAAGAGGATCATAATCTGTTTCTAATATTTCAAAGGGATACTAGAAATTAAACCTCTCATTGATCATGAAAATAGCAACCATATTATCGAGTAAATAATGTTTTTGGTGCCTTTTCTGATATTTTTACTCTTTTAAAATATATTCATTAAAAACATTCTTAATGCATAAAACTTTTAAGAAATGATTGATTTCCATAAGCCAAATATTTCTAAATAAAATATATGAGAATAAGTAATAAAAAGAACTCCTTGTGTTAAACATACCAAAGCTACATTTAATTCAACTTTCAAATTATATAGATGGAGGAACTGAGATCTAAAGAAACAAAGACTATCCATGTAAACAAATGCCATGTGTTCCTGAAAAACTAGTGACACAAAAATAAATTTATTGAAATTTACTTTATGGACCAGAATTTAATCAAGCTTAATAAATGTTCCATGTGCACTTGGAAATAATATGTTTTCTGTTGTTGGGTGGAGTGTTTTATAAATGCCAGTTAAATCAAGTTAAAGTAAAAAATAAATAAATACAGACACTTGCCAAAGATCATATAACCAGTCAGTGATTCAAGTAGAATGAGAACCCAGATCTTACAAATGCCAAATCAACATTGTTTCTACAATAGCATGCTACTAGACGGACTGCCTCAGAAGATCCCAGAGGGGATGGTGGGAGAGATTTGGTCTAAGGACCATAGATTATAAAATGTAAGATCATATCAGCTAAATATTTTTGTGTTGTAGAGAATCTTACTTACCAAAATTGTAAAACAATGAAATAACGTATTTGATTTACTGTTTCTCTAAAGCCATCGCCAAAGTAGCTGACATGTCTGAAGAGTTTGCTTATCTACTTGTAATGTCTTTGCTCATGTACTATTTACTGCTTCAATATACCCCTGAAACACACATGAGCAAGACTTTTACTCATTTCATAAATATTAGAGCTGAGGTCTGGAAAACTGTGTTTTCCCGTAACTGTCAGCAGTGAGGCTGTGATTGGACCACAGTACTCCTGAACTTTATTCAAAATCTGTATTCCAGTTTCTTGGAAACCAATTTCATCGGTTTGACTACAAGCTGTTCCTGGAAATGGCAACAAGTAGCTGAAGGAAGTAGGGAGATATGAGGGAAATACAAAGCTATGTAAGGATTTTTAACATATTGTAGTTTTGTTTTGAGGTCTTCCTTCCATTAACTTGTATGATTGAGGCCTGCCTGTGACATACTCACTAATTCCCAGATGCACTGTGATCAATTTATTAGCAGTCATATGTGTTGGAAACCCATAATGTGCCATATCAGTGCTGATAAATATTAAGAGAGAAGGATAATGCATATCCCAGTTAGTACAGGCTCCATTGGAACTGACATCAGAGGTCTGCGCCCTTTACTCTTACTGTTATTCTGATCTGAATATCATTAAGGAGAGTCTAAATCAGGTCAATAGGTGGTGAACAGTTCTAATTCCTGTCAGACCCAATGATGGTTTTAGATAGGAACAATACTACTCACCTGTACTAGAATAAAAATACAGATTTTTCCTTCATATTTTCTAGGCATGTTAATCAATGTCTTTCTTTAACCTTTCTGCTTCATCTTATATATATCCATTTGTGCAACAGGAGGCCTGCCTGTTATGGGAGACTGCCTAATATTGTGAGCGGGGTGTTAAAGTCTCCCACTATTTTTGTGTGGGTGTTTAAATCCCCTAGAAGGTTTCTAAGAACTTGCTTTATGAATCTGGGTACTCCTGTGTTGGGTGCAAATATATTTAGGATAATTAGCTCTTCCTGTTAAACTGAATCCTTTTCCATTATATAAAGTCTTTTTTTTTTTTTTTTTTTTTGTCTTTCTTGATCTTTGTTGGTTTAAAGTCTATTTTGTTTGAAACTAGGATTACAACCTCTGCTTTTTTCTGTTTTCCATTTACTTGGTATATTTTTCTCCATCCCTTTATTTTAAGCCTGTGTGTGGACTAACATTCTTGAAGAACTAGAAAAATCTATTTGAAAATTAATATGGAACCAAAAAAGAGCCCAAACAACCAAGGCATATACAAAAATTAACTCAAGATGGATCAAAGACTTAAAGGTAAAACCCCAAACTATAAAAACCCTAGAAGACAATCTAGGCAGTACCATGCAGGACATAGGCACAGACAAAGATTCCATGATGAAGACACCAAAAACAATTGCAACAAAAACAAAAATTGACAAATGGAATTTAATTAAACTAAAGAGCTTCTGCACAACAAAGGAAACTATCAATAGAGTAAACAGACAACCTACAGAATGGGAGAAATTTTTTGCAAACTATGGATCTGACAAAGATCTAACATCTAGCACCTATAAGGAACTTAAACAAATTTACAAGAAAAAACAACCTCATTATAAAGAGGGCAAAGGACATGAACAGACATTTCTCAAAAGAAGATACACTTGTGGCCAACAATCACAGGAAAACAAAACAAAACAAAACAAAACAAAACTCGACATCACTGATCATTAGGGAAATGCAAATCAAAACCTCAATAAGACACCATCTCATATCAGTCAGAATGCTTATTTTTAAAAAATCAAAAAATAACAGATGCTGGTGAGGTTGTGGTAAAAGGAGAACACTTTTACACTGTTGGTAGGAGTATAAATTTGTTCAACTATTGTGGAAGACTGTGAAATTCCTCAAACACTTGGAAACAGAACTATCATTTGACCCAGCAATCTCATTACTGGGTATATACCCCCCAAAATATAAATTGTTCTATTATAAAGACACATGCACAGGTATGTTCATTGCAGCATTGTTCACAATAGCAAAGACATGGAACCAACCCAAATGCCCATCAATGATAGATTGAATAAAGAAAATGTGGTCCATATGGACCATAGAATACTGTTAAATATTAATTAGCAAGTGACACATATTTGAGTCAATCGATACTTCTCCAAATGTGCATCAAATGGTATAAAGGCATATTTTTTATCTTAATGACAGTATCAGAATAAAATAAGTATTAATCAATATGAGAATGTGGTATCTGTTACTATGGTGAATGTTCAGGAGTTAGGAATTTTTAGGTGTGGATAACTACGTGCAAATTGCCCATGCTGCGCTTATGACACATATTTGTTAGAATAACATATGTTTAAAGTAACAGTTATATATTAATAAGCAATATCTATGTAAGTGAGAACAAGGTATTATACAACATGAACTTCCAGGCAAAAGCCGCCATCCTTGCTACTAAGTGTATCTCATAAAACTCATAGACTGAAGGACATACTGAATCTCATTTTTCATTTAAGAACTCACCAAACTGCTCCCAAACATGTTAGGGGCTAGCTATCGGAGCAAGGGCATTCTATACTGCAGCTCTACTTTCAGATCTATTTCCCTTTAATGACTGCTCTTTCCAAGGAAAAGTTAAGGTTTATTAGTCTACTGTGAGTTTTCTTTAACGTGACTTCTCCTCTAAGTCAAAGCATCAATAGACCCAAAGTAGATCCATTAGTATATTTGCACCAGCAACACAGTTCTCACTTTAATAATTAATATTTATCTCTTAGGTTGTAAAACCCAACTAAAACCAAGGATGTAAAATGGCTTCTTTACTGATATCCGTACAAGTTTAAGTAAACTGAAAACAAATTGAAATAAACTGGTTAGTGCTTCCGTGAACAAAATTCAAGAAAATGTATAGCTGAGAATGGGCTTGCTTGAAACCAATAAGAAGGTATAACATGATGAATAACTGTAGGGCCACTGGGCCCCACAGGGTCGTGGGGTATCCCTTATGCCATGCTGAGGTGCAGGATCCGAAAAATAAAGAGACAGGGCACTGAAGAACTGGTGAAGAGCAGCTGGACTTGGGGGGCCACCAACCCATGGATGGAAATCAGTGAGGCCCTGAACGTGCAGAAGCATCTGTAATTATTAGGTACAGGCAGGGGGAAGGGTTGTAAGTGAGGTGATCATCTATAGGCTTAGTGATAGGGCATACATAATCACCTGAGTCACAAGCGAGGGGGCCACCCCATTATATCACCTGGGCAGAGAGGTGGGCCATGTGCAGTCAGGGCCCTGCCGTGCACAGTAGTAGAGGGTCATGTACAGAAAAGGGTTCCACCCCCATTAGGTCACCGAGGCAGGGAGGTGGGCTGTGTGCAACAGGTGTCGTGCACAACACTTCTTATCTCGGGGCTGGAGACTTCAAAGGATTTCTAATAGAAGGATATTCTAAACCAATACAGTGGGAGCTGACAGATTTGTGCTCTTCTGTTAAGATATTTATGGGAGGATGATTTGAGCCAGCACAGAAGCAAGAAAAGACTGACAGAGTGTACAGCCTCCGTGACTTGCCACAGCAGAGGGGTTCTTCTCCCTCGGTTATTTCCAGGATCTCAGGCCTGAGGCCTACTTTCCAAAGGAACTGGATGCAAGGTACTACAACTCCTTTATCAGGAGAGGCTCTTGCTCCAAGCCTGCCATACAGCATATGCCCTTTCAGGCAGGGATGCCACCGCCTGTGTCTTTGGTTCTTGTCCTGGTCTGGCTGTTTTCCCATGTACTACTGCCTCTGCTCTGTGACTGCTCTAGGCATTCCTCCTACTACAAACTGCTATATGGTTTTATAGAAAGATTCTATAAATTAGCACTAAATGTGTCAGTATAGCTCTGACTATAATACCTATATGATTATATATATATATATATATATATATATATATATATATATACACACACACACACACATATAAGCTAGTATAGTAAGCAGTAAGTTATATGATTATATAGAAAGATTATATGGGACTGAGTATGATTTTATATATATAAGCTAGATGTAAGTAAGCAGTGAGCTATACTTCAGGCACTAATTGTGCCTGGGGTCTGCACAGTTTTCCTTCTTCAGTACCCCTGGGGGTTGTTACCCACAAATAACATGAAGTAATATGTCTACTAATCCTTTATCAAAGTTGGAGATAAAAGTTTGGGTCTTGGAGTCAGATAGTCTGTGTTCAACCATATTTTCACTACTTCTAAGCTATGTGACCTTGAACAAATTACAGCACTTCCCTAACCCTCAGTTTCCATAGCTATAAAGTGGGAACAATGGTAAGAGATAGCTCAAGAACTGTTGAGAAAAGTATATGTAGTATTAGTCCAATGTACTCAGTATAATGCTTGACATTGAGTAAGCACTCCTTATATATTATATATTTATTAATTTACATAGAGGTAACATATTCTTAAAAAAATCAGTATGTTCAATGTTTAATTCCCACTTATAAGTGAGAACAGGCAATATTTAGGTTTCTGTCACTGTGTTAGTTTGCTTAGGATAATGGCCTCCAGCTGCATCCATATTGTGGTAAATGACACAAATTTGGTCTTTTTTATGGCTGCATAGTATTCCATGGTGTATGGGTACCATATAGACACTGGGGACTACTTGAAGCAGGAGGGTGATGGGAGAGGACTGTGGGTTGAAAAGTTACCTATCAGATACTATCTTCATTACCTGAGTGATGGGATCATTCATACACCAAGCCTCAGTGACATACAATTTACTCATTACAAACCTGCACATGTACCCCTAACCTAAAGTAAAAGTAGAAAAAGAAAATAGAAGTAAAAAAAAAGAAGAAGAAGAAATGCCTAAGTAGTTAATTTAAGTTTCCAGGAATGTTAAAACCATTTAGATAAGATTTGTTAGATTTTAAATTGCCAGCTCAGACTTTCAGACTTCTCTCTCTCTCCTCTCTCTCTCTCTCACTCTCTCTCTCTCTCTCTCTCTCTCTCACACACACACACACACACACACACACATACACACAATTAACTATAACATCCATACATGAGAACATCAGATTATACAAACTTTGGTGCAGCTATTCTTGCAACCTCTGGAAAATTTTCCTTGAAAACACTGGTCTCTGCGCCAGATAGTGAGGTAGTTTCTCTTGCATATATAAACAGCAAGGCCAAAGTATCCAGGAGATTCTGGGCATGGTTCAGTATCCAAGAATTTTGCTTTCCAACAGATGATACTAATGTGGTTCCCAAACTGAAGAGTTGATACTAAATATCTGGAACACATCCCATAAAAACATAAGAACTCATGCCCAGAAAATCATTGCATGCACCCATAAATATGTTGCCTTTGGCTATAATTACTGCTACTTGGAAACATATTAAAACTTTTCATGGGTAGTTATCTAAAATATCCAAATATCATTATGCTTTGGGGAGTTTAACCTGACCAAGGGAAAACAATACTACTAAAAGGAATCTTTTGTGATGCCTGCAAACTCCTAAAAACAAATCCAAGTATCTGGGAGGTAGGGACCAAAAAAAGTAGCCTTTTGGATTACAGCTTCTCCATGTATGGTGGTAGTTTAAGTCAAAGAGCAGTAATTTATTGTAGAGAGGCAATTGGCAGAAAGCACTGGCAGAATCATTCACAAAAACAAGCCTTTCCTTCCTCTAAAATAGGAAATCATCATCTTCTCAACATGATGTTTTGTGACAGAACTCAGGGATAATGCTATCTTATGTTTGTGGGGGTAGAAAGGGAGGTGGGTGGGAGGAATTTCTGAAAAGCATATCTTTGTTCCTTTGCAGTAACAGCTCATGCTCTTGAACAAAATCAGATATCTCCCATCCTGCTAGAAAGTAAATACTGACGTAAGACAAAAAAGCAGTATCTGGAGATTCTAAATGCCTCATACTTTGATTAAAAATGCTTTTGTCAATTACAGATTGATTTTGTAGCTCATTATAATGATGGATGTCAGGGCTGGCGGAGGTGGTATTTTACCACTTGGCCTGAGGGCATACACAGTTAGAAGAAGATGGTAAAATTATAATTATTTTCCAGCACTCATCCATTTGCCTACATTGACCCAATGGGTACCACTGGGATAATTTGAAAGAATGGCATCAGATGGAACAGCCAAAAAGAATAGTACCTCAGGCCCTCTAGAAGGAAAACATTTTAGACAAATAGTTTTCAACAACCTGCTGAGATTCTTCTCACATGATAAGTCACACTGAGGTACATCAGCTAGGTTTTAAGCTAAGCTACAGTGTTTAGCAGAGGCTGCAGCAAATAATATGCAAATGTTTCTGTGTGAACTAATATGAATATTAAAAGTCTCTATATTTATATATAATAATGTAGGCACATCCTTCCAAAAACATAAATACAAATGTACTTTCTCCCCTACTTTAACACTGGAGGTTGTTAGAAGCTGTGAGAAAATCAGAGGATATAGGTAAAAGAGCTGCAGGGAAAAGAAATCAATATTCAGTAGCGGCTGAAAAAAAAAGGAGGAAATTCATGTCACTTTGCAATACATTCATATCATGCTCTGAAGTGACCTGTATTTCTGGAGTCACTGTGTGGTTTCTAAACTCTAATACCCATGGTTAGTTCACAAGACATTCTCTAATGGTATCCTAGGAATGCCTACATTCTCTGTAATAGTTGCACAGCCAAAGAAGTAATATCCACCAGATATATAACATGCAAATCTTCTATGTGGTATACCTATCACCTGCTGCAAAACGGTGGTGACTCAGCATTCAATTAAAAATATAAGAAAATCGATGTTCCATATTATGAAAAAAGATATTATATGAGACTGATACCAGCAGTCTTATGAGTAAGAAAAGAAAAAAATCGTTTCAAATTGAAGATTAGAAGGCCTGCCTACACTATGACTATAGCAATATTGGTTATATATCTACACAATTGCTTTTTATAATAGTCCACCATGAACGCAAACCTATTTATGGCCTACTTTCATGGTGATATATCTCCGTTCTGCTAGTTGTTTAGAATCTCAATACTGTGAAATGGAACTGTGGTGACAAAAAAATAATACTTCATATAATGAAATGTCAAAAAATTTAAGTTAAAGTAAGGTAATGAAACATAGGTTCAGGGCATAAAATCTGATCTATGCTTATAATCAAAGTGAAAATGGACAGTGGAACATCATTAGAACATCTGGATCATTTTTGAAACTGATTTTGTTTGGCATCAAGGACCAGGATGAAATCTCATTTTTCTTACCTTTTGTATTATAGTAGTGGTAAAGAAATAGAAGGAAAAGATGCTCATAAAGTTTGGAAAAATCTAAGTGGGTTACATAGGCTTTAAAAAAAAAAAAACAAAAACAGAAACTAGACAGTCAAAAACCAATTTGGGATATCCAAAGCATAAAAAAAAATTAGATATTTAAAATTAATCAGAATTCTAGTTGTTAAAATGCTTTTAGATGGCTTATTTCTGAACCAAAGTGTCAACACTGGAGTAGAAGCGTGCTATACAAATTATCTTCACCGTGAACAATCCCGGGACAAGGCTTGCTGATGGGGTAAAATTTGAAAGGAGAAGCAACACTGTCAGCAATAAAAACTGCTTAGTGGGGCCGGGTGTGGTGGTTCACACCTGTAATTCCAGCACTTTGGGAAGCTGAGGTGGGCAGATCCCTTCAGGTCAGGAGTTCCAGACCAGCCTGACCAACATGGTGAAACCCCATCTCTACTAAAAGTACAAAACTTAGCTGGGCATGGTGATGTATGCCTGTAATTCCAGCTATTCCAGAGGCTAAGGCAGGAGAATCACTTGAACTTGGGAGGTGGAAGTTGCAGTGAGCTAAGACAGCGTCACTGCATTCCAGTCTGTGCAACATAGCAAGACTGTCTCAAAAAAAAAAAAAAAAAAAAAAAAAAAAAAAAAAAAAAAAGGAAAAAAAGAAAGAACAAAAGAAAGAAAGAACAAAAGAAAGAAAGCAAAAATGCTTAGTGAAGCAACAGTAATTTCTATTTTTAATGGTTCCAGGCCTTTGACTGCAAGTATTGCATAGTGTCCATTCCGCAGGTAAAGATGACTTTAGGTACCACCTAAAGGCAAAAAGCAACTACCATTTAAGGGGAAAAAAAGAAGAGTCAGCCTAGTATTATACATATGGAAGGGAAAGAGTCTCCGCTTCTCAAATAATAAGTTGCTAAAGCCAATGGTCTTATCTACTCTTAAAGTGAGAAGGAAAGAAACATGAGTGTAGGAAGTAGTGATATGGGCAGTCTTTGCTCTTCCATAAACTCTGGAGTTGGCAGACCATTTGATGGTTTCAGTGTCTTCTCTCTCCTCTGCCAATACTGTGTTTACAATTCTACTATACTTTTATACTCTTCACTCCCAGGCTTCACTTTCTAGACAACTGAATGCAGACGCTATTAAGTGTATCAGTAGAAATTCTAAAAGTAATACAGGAGAAGATTCACTGCTGACCTAGGCCTTAGATTTGGTTGCAGGTAAGGCTAAAGGACCCTATACTCTGTCCTTTTTAGCAAGAAAACCGTAAGACCATACCAGATGGATGAATGGGAATCATTCTTTTTTCTTCTCTCATGGTTATAACATCAATAGATAATTAGATTATCAATAGATAATCCAAGATGTTTTGAATTCATGGTCTTAGTATCCAGAAACCTTTCTGCTGCTTGGTCCTTTAAGAGCACTTACCATGCCATATTTAATATCTGTGTACTGGTCTCACTCTATTTCACTACTTGTGATCTTCACGCAAAGATTCTAACTTTGGCTCTGTATGTAAGACCCAATATATTATTGGTTAACAGGAAGTGCTCAATGAATGCTAAATGCATAAATTAATATTCATTTCAATGGCACTTTCTAAGTTTTTTTTTTTTTTAAACCACCTAAGTATCCACAAAACCAATTAAACAAGGGACTTAAGTCTTTTATTCAGAGTATTTTTTTTTAACTTTAGATTTTCAAGATATCTTAAAATATCTCCTGAAATACAAAATAGAAACAGAATTTAAAGCATATAGAAAGGGTATTAATGGCATTGATGATGATGATAATGAGATCATGAAATAGCGGATGAAACGATATAAATTGGTATGTGGTAGCACAGATACAATTTGACAGAAACCAAGTTTACAATGAAAAATGAGAATTCTTAAACTTCTACATTTCCTTTACTATACATGAATTTTAGATCAATGTTCCAGTACCAGATTTTGCCTCACTAAACTGAGACTGTCACAAAACCTACTCAGCAATAGCCCCTCCAGTTGCAGTAATGGCTGTGCAAGTAATGAAAAGACTATAGTTGAATACACTTGTGAAATTACTATATACCAGAAACTCAGACAAACCATTTTCCTCCCTCTGTGTGGGCCCTAAAACCTGATTCAGAAGACAAGTTGTCAACTTTTGTAAGTTAATAGCAAATATCTGCCCAATAAAGTGATGACTTGTTGGTGTCACTGAAGTATTTGTTGGGGTAGTTTCAAACTTTAAGACCATTTGACCTCATCTGACCAAAGGGCTTGCTTATATGAGCTTGATGTAGTGTATACTGTACTCAATTTACGATACTAATGGGTTGGTGACAGAAAACACAAGTCCATAAGAATCCCATTAAATGATGTAAAAAAAAATAAGAATGATAAAATCAGTTAAATGAAAAGTATAAACCTGTATTAATGTACTGTAATTTGTAATTTACCTTTGAAACATGCACATAACTTGAAAGCTATCAATTTTAAGGAAAATGGAAAATAAGGCTAACCTTGGCTGAATATGCCATAATCCAGTGAGGACACTACGTGTTTATGTAGACAGCAGAATGTGGCACTTCCGAGTGGGGTCTGAAATCAAAATCCTTCCTTTCACGACTTACAAGCTACAAGATATTGTACCAGTTAAATTTTTCTACCCATGTTATCATCTGTTAAATACAGACAATATCCCCTTTCTCACCAGATTACTAGGCACCTCAAGAAATGTCAGCCTTGTCCTTGACGGGCCAAGGGCAACATAGCAGGAGGATTCTCCCGCAAGGGCAGAGAGTAAGGGTGTTATTTGCAAAGAATTTAAAAAAAAAATTGTTAAATCAACAAAACCTTGGTCAGCTTTTTATTATAAACACATAATAGTTAATTCAAAACAGAGCCAGTGATAAAGCACTCTTGCACTCAGAGGCAGAAACTCCCAGCCACCACCTCTTAGCATATACCACTGAATTCACATGATAAAAATGTGCAAAGAATAATAATGGATTAAATAAAGGACATTTATATCCTTTCTAATTTATCATATCAACATAGTTTGAAATAAAACCATAGACATTTGTAGAAAGACAAATAGTCTCTTTAGGTTCACTATTGATTTCATGTAGGAAAACACTATCACTTCCATGTTAATTATTCCTTGGCCATCATTAAACTGCTATGCACCCATCCTTGACTCTGTTTTCTCTCTGCCAACTCTCAGTTCAAACATTTTCTTTCTGGTTTATTGAGATATAAAGAGGACAGACAATGTTACATTCATAAATTATTTTCTCTGCTAAGATAAAATGTACTGTATATATAGAGTACATTTCAAGCTACAGATAACAGAGGCAAAATAATGATGACATTTTCTCCATGAAAAGTTTGACAGTAATAAGGGCACTGTCATCTATTCTCTCCTCTCCCATCATTGCCCTGTTAATTATTCTCAAGATCACTTACTTTTACTTGCTATTTTTTTAAGTTGATGAGATCATTAAATTTATTAGCTACCCAAATACATTTAAAGTTTATTAAGACTCTTTGCTGCCTTTGAACTGGAAATAGAGAAGGAATAGAACTCACTCTTAAAGAAATTAAAGTAATAAAGCAAAATGGGTACCACTTTATTTTAAGAACCCATTAACCAGAGCATAAGAGAGAAGTCAAAATGTAAATCTCTGAGAAATAAACAGGTAAAACATATGCCATTCTTCCCACACAAGCATTAGTCTAGCAATCAGCCCATCTAGAATATATGTCAAAAACATTTCACAGGAGAATACTTAAAAAGCGTATTTTATATTCTTAAAGAGGGTCTCATTGAAATCTTAATTTATGCAAAAGACTCATTAAGATACTGAAATAATGTTTTCATTTGTTAATGATAAACCTTAATTTATTTTCTCTATTAAACCACTGCAAGTCTTTGGGTTCAGGATGACATAAAATACTTTATATGAAATAATCTGACTCATGACAATTTTATTCCCTGTAAATTGGATGGACACAAATTTTCTTAAACTGCAAATATTAGTCTTGGTGTCATGAACTGTCATTGCTTCCTAAATCTTCAAAATTTGTTTCATTTAAATATATTGGCCAATTGCTAGAGTTAATGATGATGAATAGGATTAAGATTAAATTTTTAATAAACTGGATTGACTATAGCCATTGGCAGAAACCAGCTATCTACATGATGGGATCTCTTTTGCTTGAAAAGTTTCCTGGATTATAAATATTTTTCTATTAGTTCTTAAGGTACCTAAAACTTGGTTTAAAATTATTTGTTTAAACCATTGGTATCATAAGACCACATTAATATACCCATCAAGGCGATGTTTTGAGGTAGCACTTTAATAGGCGTTATGTTTAAGTTTTTTCTTTTTTTTACAGTTTTTAATTTTATTTTTTAAATTGACATGTTTCTTATAACCTTCTCACACCACACAGTGGTTTTATACAAGTGAAGAGATATAAGAAACATGGAGGACTGCCTGAGCCTTAAGTGAGAGTCGCAGAGATGCAGCTAGAACCAAGGATAAAGGCTGTGTAATTACAGAAAAATCAGACCTCAAGGAGGCTGGACCTACTTCTAATTCCCTCCTGAGGTTGGCCTAGATAATAAACTATTAAGGAAGAAATAAAATAATAAATAATCATCTTTTCCTTTTTTGACTTTTTCATTTTGCTTTATTTGAGATACTGATAGCATAGCTGACCCAAATAGGAGGAAAATTCACTTGCATAAATGAAAACACTTAAATTTTGTCAGAAACTTGGATAGCACCTAAGGGACCTGACTTAGGCTACAAGATCAGAAATCTTTATATTTCTACTAAAATTATATTTTAAATGCTTAAATTATATAGATGCAAAATCATTGAATAACTGAAAGTTTAAGACAACAGATACACCTAAGTCTTTGCAATTTATGAAACTGTATTATTATTATTACATGTGTCTTATGGACATTTATTTGTTTCTACTAGGAAAATAGCTAAATTTTAATAACAAATATAATAGCAAAAATCAATATCAATATATTTGAAAACAATAGAAACTTTCTTTTCAATAAAACATCTTCATGTATTTATAAGATTTTAGGTCTGGATCGGGAGCTATGATTCTGATATAGACCCACTGCTTCTAAATGACTGCCATTTAACTAAAAAATAGTAATTATATCGTTATTCATAAAATGTGTTGGTAATATTACTTTGTTTGATATTATTACTTCATGCAAAACCAACCAACCAATCAACACAATGGATACACTACCAAAGAGACACAAGTGTTCTAATTCTTGAAGTGATCTTAAATGTGGGTTTTTTGCAAATAGAGATTATAGATAGATTTGGGGATTATAGACTATTTGAAGGTTTCTTACTTGGTCCCCCTTGAGCATAGGTGGAAACGTGTAGCGGCTTGAATGAAGGCCTTGTAGCTCGGGTATGGAGCAAATCTTACTGGGAAGCAGCCTCTCTGAGCTAAACGACAAGTGTAGCATCCCCTAAGTTAGCACATCTGAGTGAAGAATCTGTGGAAAATCATCTGTTTGATATTCTGTGCCCTATTTAAAATTTAAAGTAATTTTGGAGGCTAGCAACCAGGAGCAAATGTTAAATATTCTCTCTTTGAGTGCATTTATTCAACCAATTTAGCTACGTCTTTCTTCAACGGTGCTCTCAGAGACAGGACACTGGTACAGAGATATGTATGACAAGCTGGTAGTATGGCTGTTTCTCCATAGTCCTTGCTCTATCTCTAAATAAAGGCTTTGGTCTTCAAACTGCCCAACCCAGCTTTATCCCCTAAGTAAAGAGAACTCAATAATTGTGGTCATGTAAAAGAATAATTTATGATGCTTGGGATTAAAAACAAATACCAAACCAAGGGTGGAATTAGGTCAAAACCAAGTTTGATATATAACAGGTTATAGGCATATGAAATATGATTGTAAATGATAAGCTTATGTATATTTAACTATGTTAATTATATTTATGTAAGGTATTTTTTCTTTTCAAACCAATGAATTGTCTCAATTCTTCAAGAGTAATGAGGAAATTTTAATTAAATCTGATAATTACGTTTTTCTTAGTGAATCTATTTTAATAGAAAAGATGCATATTTGAGGGGATATAACCTCATTTTAGAGGAGAGAGGTCAAAATAATCAAGGTTTGATGGCAAGAGACAATTGGAATATATTTCTATTTTTGCTTCACAACATCTATTAGATGTATAAACTATTTTCTCTAACAAGTCTCCAGACACATGAAAACACATTTAAAAAATTGTATTTTACTTCTTATATTTCTGATTCCTAGCAGCAACTGAATAAAGTTCTAAGGGACCTGACTGAGGCTAAGGCATCAGAAATCTTTATATTTCAACTAAAATTACATTTTAAATGTTTTCCTCAAAGCTTAATATACACAAAAGTGCAAAGATCATAATTAAACCACTTGATGAATTCTCACAAATTTGACATATCTATGTGAATTAACACCAATATGGAAACAGCACATTACCTCACTCAGCATCACCCTCATGTTTTCTTACAGTCATTATCCTTCTCTTCTGACTTCCAGCAGCATATATTAATTTTGTCTTGTATGTGCTTAAAAGAAGTGGAAGCTGGGTTATTTTGCTCATTTTTTATTTTTCTTTTTTGAGATGGAGTCTCACTCTGTCATCCAGGCTAGAGTGCAGTGGCTCATTCTCGGCTCACTGCAACCTCCAACTCCCTCATTCAAGTGATTCTCCTGCCTCAGCCTCCCAAGTAGCTGGGATTATAGGCACGCACCACCACACCTAATTTTTTAATATTTTTAGTAGAGATAGGGTTTCACCATGTTGGCCGGGATGGTCTAGATCTCCTGACCTCATGATTCACCTGCCTCAGCCTCTCAAAGTGCTGGGATTACAGGAGTGAGACATTGTAACTGGTGCTATTTTGTTCAATATTATGTTTCACAATTAATCAATATTATTGCATGTAGTCATAGATTGTTCTCATTGCTGCATAGTATACCATTGTGTAAATATACCCAATCAAAAAAATTACACATTGAAATTTCATATATTAAAAAAGCCTTAAAATATATATCTATATCTACCTATCTATCTATCTATCTATCTATCTATCTACCTATCTACCTATGATGCTGTATAACTGAACAGAACACAGATACATAAATGTTTTGACATTTTTAAATGTCAAAGGGTTAGGGAGAAGCTACAAAAGAAATCTCTTCCAATTAATACCACATTTAAAAAATAGAAAAATTCAATACTCAACATCAATTAAGAACCCTTAATATCTGTACATGATCTGAAATCAGTTTTAAATGTGATGAGCCATATCAAGTTCTCTTCAGTAAGCAAATGAACAATGACATGGATATCAGTGACATTGATAAGTATTAATTGATAATTAAGTTGATGATAATGGGGAAAAAAGTTAAGAATCATGAATTTGACCTCAGGAGAGGAAGCTCATCAAAATCAGATCATGTCTAGGCATGTCCTTAAAATGAAAGGCAGTTTTGGTCTAGAAGAAGTCATAATAATTCAACTAATGACTACTAAAGTATTTTCAAATCACAGATCTCACTTGAATTTGGTTATTGTATAGGGAAGACTAATTTATAATTAGGAGTTGAATTTCCATTTTATGAATATGTTAAAATCCGTATATACCATTTTTACAATAATTTACAAAGGTTTCCCTAATAGTCTTGTTTAAAGCATTAATTTTCTAAACAAATATTTTGTTTTAATGCTGTGGTCACAAACTTAACTAGAGCTCTCAATTGTGAAATGTGAGAAATACCTTTGTCAGACCTCATATTTTCTCTAATATTTGATATTTGGAAAATTTTATGAAAGCAAACTTTTTTTTGACCACTCGGAAGCACCATATATGAAGCATTTTGGCTCAACTGAGAGTTCTGTGTCTATTTCTGCAGAATCTCGAATATTCATCTTCCACTCTTCATCTTGCCACACCTTGAACATATCCTGTTACCTTAATTTTTCTTGATGTTTCCTGCCTTTATTCTACAGCATACTTCCATAAAGTTGTCCTTCCTCTATTATATTTTCACAGAGAAAATGAAAAATGACTCTCTGCCAGTAATCATCCACCTCACAACTATTAGAACAGAATCAAGAGTCTAACGCATTTCCAAGAGCTCAGTGTCTTTATTATCACAAACACACAACTGGAACTATAAATTCAGCAAATGCAGTTTATATCGATTCAATATTGCACTGAGGTTTCATGGCAATAGCATTGCCTCTCAAAAGACAGCAACAAATGTCCAATTGCATGTAAGCTAATAAAGAACTTAGTCAAATGGGGCACCTTTGCCATGTTAGGAAGGCTTCTGTATCCAGTGAAGCACAACAGTGCAGGAAAAAGAAAGGTAGTTGCATGGTCAGGGTCACTAGACTTTATCGATGGGACAGCCAATGCTTGAAGGAATTCTTAGGAGAAGTAGATATTTTCTATGAATGAAACAAATATTCGATCCAATACTAGAAATGTACTATACATAAAATATTGCGGGCATTCCAAAAAAAAAATATGCTAACCTCGTTCAAAGTTGCTTACAATGTGGTGAGGCTTATATTTTGATGTAAGCTATAAATCACAACAAAAATTTGATAAATACATAACAGTAAGAAAAAGACTTTCTAATTCTCAAAGCATAATACCTTTGAACTTGAATCTTGAGATATGATCATGTCTGATGAGACTAATTTCTGCATTTTAATTATGGCATTTACTGGAAGTGCTCATTGAGAGGAGAGAACAAGGAATCTCAAGTGTCTTTTGTAGAAGTGTGTCCAGAACAAAAACTATATTGGCAGCAACAATCACTTAATGAAAGAAGAGAAGTATGAAAAAAGATTTCAACTCGAAAGCTATTTTATAATCACAGGAAGCTTTGGATAATGGCCTGACAATAAAATGGTCCGGGAGTAGCTGCCAAGGGGAGTTATTGTTGTTCTTTGTTTAGTTTTCTTTGTCTGAAGCTCAGTTTATGTGAAAAGAAGCCTTTGCTTTGTGGGTAGAGAAAAAAGATATCATAATCTCACCTCTGCCCAGGTTTAAAATATTTCTAGGAGAGGAATAGTGACTCTAGAATGCCTTTGCCTCAGCTTGAAGCTGCCACTAATGGCATAGCAAACACGAACTACAAAAGATGTCTGTGGTGCTGGACTTGGGACTTTGGTAACCTCCTGCTTCCAATTAGAAGAACAAGCTGAGCCATAGTACAGCCAGGCAAGCTTGAGTCAGGTATTTGGAAGGAGGGAGAGTGAAAGAGAAGAGTCAAATCAGTAGGTGTATCATCCTGAAGAAGTGGTCTGGCAGCTGGAGGGACCGTGGAGATGTAGCCAAGGAGTCATCATGAGCTGCTTTTCCTGCTGCAGTTTATGCTCAAATGCCAGAACGAACTAAATTTCTCACCTGGAAAAAGTGCATTTTCTACCTGCATTCCTGATTCCATCCCTCACTTCCTCTGTCATCTTCTATCAATAACTTGCTGTTTCCTGCATCTTCATTTTGTCTGGTTTTCCTAGGTACTTTCTTTGGCCTTCACTTTCTCAAAAGATAAAATATAAATAATTATTTTATCCCCCACCTGACTGAATTATCCCACTAGCAGGAGTCTAAGGCATTGGGCAAGGGCTGAAGTCCTGAGTGCCTGCACTAGATACAGGTGCTGAGGTGCGGAATTAAGTGAAGCATGGTGGGTGGACCTAATACAGGTCGATTATCCCTAATTCTAAAATCTAAAATTTGAAATGCTCTGAAATCAGAAACTTTTTGAGAACTGTCATGTCCAAAGGAAATGCTCACTGGAGTATTTTAGATTTTGGATCCTTGGTTTAGGGAATGTTTATGTATAATGCAGCTTTACAAAATTTGAAAAAAAAAATTGAAATCAGAAATATTTCTGCTCCCAAGCATTTTGAACAAGCAATACTCAATTTGTAAACAGGTCACACAAAATGGAACAAGGTAATTTGAGGGATGAACCAAACCACATGCAGACTGAACCACATGCAGACAGCCACCAAGGCATTAAAAACACAAAAAGAACAGAATAAAACAAAGATAAAATCCTCTGGAGCATGGGGTAGCAGGCAAAGCCTAGAGAGTTCTGACCTCCCGGCATTTATTCATAGTCACAATTTTTATGAAGACTGGTGATTGTTCATTCAGAGAGTGTTTGAACTGTTATCACATTTTTGCCATTTCCCTTCACCACCAAACTAGCTAAACAATTTACTAATAGTTCTTTTTTCCATTTCTGATCACACAGCCTGTAAACATTTACTTCTTTGAGATTGCACTCTTCAATGTCATTAGTACCTCATAGCAGCCAAATTCAGTGATCCTTTTTTAGCCTTCATGCCTCTTAAATTTCTGCAACATTCAGTTGTAGTTATGTTAACCCTTTTCTTAAATCTTACCCATACTACTTTGGCTTCCATCTTTCTCTCTGTTCACTTATTGAAGATCTTCACCAAATGACAAAAAGAAAGCAGAAAAAGAGCACACGTTTATGAGCTTGCATTATGACCTGAAATGATTAATCCATATTCTTACAGGTTTCATTGAATCACTGTGGCTGCTCTGCTGAGAATAACTATAGGAAGCCAACAACCTTGTTCACAGTAGCTCTGATAAAGATTTTATCAGTAAAAGTAGAGAAAGGTGGTCAAATTCTGGACATACACTGAAGGGAGAGCCGCAAGATATTGTGGGCTCTCTCATATGTAGGGTGTGAGGGGAAGAGAGTAGCCAGGCCATTCTGAGACGTTAGGGGCAGATAACTGTAAGGAGAGACTTGCCACCAACTATGATGGGAAGAGATAAGGAATAAAAAGGTTTAGGGGGAAGATCGGAAGTTTAGGGTTTGATATTTTAAGTCTGAAGCATTTATGAAGACAACCCAACAGAGATATTAAGTAGGCAGTGAAATATATAAATCTGGATGTCAGAGAGAAGTCTAGGCTGGAAATTGAAATTTGGGATTCATTGGCATTTTAGATGGACACATGAGCCAGACAGCAAATGTCAGCACAGCAAGGTCTTGGAAACGTTATTTCAGATTCAGAGTCAATGAATATTTATTAAGCACCTACCATATGCCAAGCTCTATGCTAGGCACCTTCAAATATTTTTTTTCACCCTTGACACAAACCCATGATGAAGTTTTACATAAGAAAAGACATAATGAAGAAAGTGAGCACCGAAAAAGTGGACAAGCTTTTCTAAAGTAGCAAAATTAGCGTGTTGTGAAGCAAAGATTCTAACTACTGCTTGCTTCATCACCTCATTTTTATCACTCTAGGGGGGTATCTACATTTGCTTATCCTCATAGGCCTAATCAATCCTGGGTATCTGACACTCAGATACTTGTGTCATAAAATGGGGACTAAATTTATCCTCAGTGACTTCAGGACCTCATAGATGAGTTGACCCAGGAGGTATTCAAGGTGGCCTGCCTGGCATTTTGCTTTCAGTGGGTCTGAGCACCCAGTGGCACGGCTGCGGGTCTGCTTCCCATGTGATGTAAATGTCCTTCCTGTTCCCAAGCGCTGTAAAGTGCACTGTGAAACACTAGTCTCCCTTAGCTGCACCCACTCAGGCTTATTCAGAACTGCACAAGGCTCATTGCCTCCGAATCTTTGTAGAGAGGAAAACTCAAGGCAGCTGGACCTTATATCAGGGTAAAAGAAGGTTCTGACAGGTAAACTGGAAATAGTGCCTTCTAAAGAGAAATCTGCCAATTTGGTTTCTTTTGGCGCCTTCATTTTCTGCCTCACTGGGATTTGTGATTGTAGGTATAGAATATGAATTTCAGAACTCTCCTATTTGGTCTTCCATTTTAATGTTGCTGAGTTGGCGATGCACAGACCTTTCCTTCTGAACTTTTGAAAATTGTCTTCTTCAAGTATAAGGTAGCCTTGAGATACTTCCTATTTCTCACTTTACTACTCCACATTCCTAATTCCCTGTAGTATCTAACCACTGGGCATAGTATAATTTCCTAATTGTTTTCTGTATTCACATCTTTACTAGCTCCTAAGTTGTTCAAGGGCAGAACATTGCCTTAACTCCTTAACTTCACTGCGTCTTTAGTACCCAGCCCAATCCGAAGCACTTAGTGTCTCAGTCATATCTGCTGCCTTATTCAATAACTTTTGCAGGTACTGACATAACTATGCACTCTGGCTCATAAGGTCAACAAATGTCCCAATTTCTAAGAACAGACTGACTAGAAGGTACCCTCTGCAGCTATGAGCAAAAGCAGCAGCCTTTCTAGCTTATTGCCTTTTCCTGAAACCCCAAGAGCTTAGGTTTCCCACCAAGATTCTTGCTGCAATACTTCCCTGACCAGGATGCTCAGACTTACCTGCTTCACATCATGACCTTGCTGTTTGCCTGGTACTGGGAGGAACTATCATTTGTCAACTGCCTTCTTTGTACGCCACCTATTCCTGGTATCTTATGTAGATTTAAAAAAATCGTATTCATAACAAACTCTTCTTTACAGAAGAGGAAACCGAGGCTCAGAAAGTTTATGCAATTTTCTAAGATCCCACAGAGAACAAGTGGTAGGCTGAGAAACAGAAGCCATGTTTGGATGCTCCTGAGCCATTCCCCTCCCCCGAATTTGTACTACTTTGGTTATCTAGGCTGATCCAACAAAATAGAAAACAAACTCCACATCCCTTGCATTCTAGTTTTGTTATATGCTCTCCTTAACTGGCTTCAATAACCATACTTCTTATAAGTTTTTATATTTTTGCTTATTGTCTTACATCATACTCCCGCCTCCTCTTCCTCTACCTGCTCCTTATAGGGTGGTGTATACACAAGAGGCCTGGATGTGTTTATCACTTTTTACCTTATGAAAAGATCATCCTTAGTAATGCCATTTGTTACCAGAGTTGCAGCTCTCACCTACATGCTGATGCTGATGATTTAAAAATATGTGTCTTTAGTCCTGACTTTTCTCATGAATTCCGTATCTTCTTACTGGACTTCTTACCTGGGTGTTTCACAAACTTCTCAAACTGCAAATATCCATAGCTAGAATAAGTGTCTTTTCTCTCTGATTATTCTATCCTCCAGTGTTTTAAATTTCTGTCACAAAGTTGTCATCCTCCCAGTCATTCCAGTCAGGAAATCTTGAAGAAGTTGCTCCTTGCCTGTCTCTCTTTTACTCACAAAACCAGTCACCAGGTCCTCTCCACACTGCTTCTAAAATGGTTCTTGCCTTTCATTCTCTGGTCTTCACCCCCATTACCATTCCTGTCTTTAGCTTAGATCCACACCATCACTACAAATTAGTTTCTCTGGTTTCAGTCTTTTCCCTCATTTGGTGCTTTCTCCATATGCCATCAGAGTGATGTTTCTAAAAACAATCTAATATGACATCTCCCATCTTAAAAGATTCATTTGGTACCAGCTAACAGGACACAGCAAGGATGCTCAAGATATGGCCACTTAGCACTTTTCCACTATTCTGCTAACCCTCTACCATACAGTGCAGACACAGAACTTTTTACTTTTTTATAGTTTTTCCATTCTATGAACACTCTCTACAATTTGTCCTTGACTTCTGATCTGCAGTCTTTTTGCCTGGACTGCACTCCTCTAACTCTTCACTCTTAAAAAAAATCTCACAACATCTTTGAAAGCCCAGATCCAGTTCATTTCTGTGAAGCTTCCCCTGACCCATCCAAGGAGAATTAATTACTCTTTATTTTTTGCTTCTATACTTTTTTCATCCAACCATTATAACATGCATCACATTCTTCCGGAGTTAATTTCTGAGAGGTCTGATTCACTAACTAGATTGCCAGCTTCTTGAAGGCAACAGCTTCAGCTCATTCATCTCCAAAACCTATATATTAAGTACAGTACTGGGCATATAATAGGCCCTCAGCAAATGTTTGCTGAATTAAACTTAATTTAAATGATATATAATGAGAAAAATAATATTTTATATATAGGATTGGCAATCTCATTTTAGAGACAACTGTTGAGAAGCATATCTATTCCAAAAATGAGATGCTTCAACAATCACAGGGCAAAAGGAAATAATTAGGTCTGCTATACACACAAACTTAACTTCTGTACTTTCAAAATGATTTCAAAAGGGAGAGATTTTACGCAGAACTATTGATATTGAGCAGGATGTTGCTTTCCTTTCAGTAAGCACGACAGAAAAAAAATTAAGTCTCTAGAGTGTTTGTAATTTGTTCTTGTGGAGGGAAGTAGCTGGTAATTCCTGCAGCAACTGTTGGGTGGGCTACGCACATCTTGACATAATCTATTACCTGTAAGACACGTCTGTCTCCAGGGATATATTTCTGCTCTGAAGCTCTAGAGTGCTGCTAAGGGAGACTGGCTTAGAGCTTTGCATGGAATACCTCACTAAGTAAGAATCTACAAAGCCCTGACACTTGCCATATCTGCCTTTTCTTGGGGCCATGGATTATTATACTTGCCAGTTTTCAGCCTCAATAAAAGAACTCTGGCCAAGCAGGTGAGAGGCTTTAAAGTATAACTATATTTTAAACAATGTCTTTTAATAATAACTACCAAAGCATTAACAATAATATGTGTGTAAAATCTTACATAAATGCTATACAAATTATATATATATATACATATATATATACATATAAATCTATCTACACATATTATTTATAATTCTCCCTTAAATTTAATCTCTATCATAGTCGCAGTTTATATATTCATTCTTATATTATTTTGACGGCTAGCATGTCCTTCATTTTGGTTTGAGGCTAGTAATGGTAACCAGGTCTTCTAATCCCAAATGAGGGGACTCTCTGCAAAGACTTAGTCCTGCCCAATTTCACTACCATCTCAGATATAATCACTTATATTGCATCAACTTTCCTAAATCTTGAGCAGAGGGAGAAAGAAAAAATGCACTCTTTTTCAAGGTCATGGATAGAGAATGCAGAAAATCAAGGCACAGAACCCGGATCTGTTCTTGACTGGGTTCTCAATCTAGTGCTTTCATATACACTGTGAACAACAAAATAGAATTGAAAAGACATATATCAAAGCCAACAAAAGATGAAACCTCAAAGGGTGTGTGTGTGAAGGGAATCAGGTGAGAGCTGAAAATAGAGAGTTGATGAGAAAAACAATAAAAACAAGACACTCAGGTGGCATTAGCTACAAAGAACAATCTTGCTGGTCAATCCACCAGTGGTATCTGAATGCTGGCGAAAGATGATTAAAGAAAGGGAGTATCAGGTGTGCATAGAACTCAAATGGAAGATAGACTAGATTTTAAATTCTAAAGTGATTTTGAAACCTGTTTTATTATTACTATTTTTTCGAAGCACAGAGGGAATCTGATTGAGTGAATATCTTAGCTTGTAGCCCAGCCAGGAGTTCACAAGGCCCTGAACAAACCTTCTGCCTGCCTCTCCCCAGGCCTCTGAGGATCCCACACACTCAGCGGCTGACAGGAGAGGCAGCTGGAATACGAAGAGTGGTGCCAAGGCTGTCAGCACTGGCCCAGTTAGGGAGGCTTGTGTTCATTCACTGTCTCAGCTTAAGGGGCCTTTGTGGGAAATGGCAATTCACAGTGTGAATTTCAATAGAATCTTTAAATCTCTCGATTTTTCTCTTTGCCAAGAAAATTTCCCACTGCCAGACACTTGTAGATTGACAGCTCTGCAGGTATTTCTCTAATATAGCTGTTCCTTTCTGACTTTTTACTGTATCTAGGGCCTTGTTTCCTAAAGGGGTGTGTGTGTGTGTGTGTGTGTGTGCGTGTGTGTGTGTATTTAATATTATTTTGATGGCTCTTTCTTTTCTAACTGGCATAAGCCTTAAATTAAAATGAATTGGATACTGGCATCACATAGAAATATTGTTTTTATAGGTTTCTCAAAGTAAAATGTATTAAAGAAGACATATCAAGTTTCCAGGGCTTGCGTTGCTATAGCAACCAGTTGAGGCCTAGTTTGGAGAATGGGAATTGGGGGCTAACAAGAGACTACTAGATATGTTTTCCTCAACCATAAAAGCTCTGAGTGAATTAGATTCCCACTGTCTTTGTGGTTTTAAGATGTAGAACAAGCAGAAAATAGGTAGGTGGGAAAATCCAGGTATAGGTTCTCGCACTGAACAAAGCAGAGAGTAAGTTACAAGTGAGCACAAAACTACCCCAATGTGCTTCACAGAATCATCAAATGTTAGAGTCAGGAACGCATGAGAAAGTTGAGGCTCAGAGAAGTTAAGTCACCTACCTAGCAAGCAACGGCAGATCTGGTACAGGAAATAAACTATTTTGCCTCTCCACTAAATAATGCAATTGTGTCCCAAATGCAGCCAGAAGTTTACAATAACACACAAACATAATCGTATTTCAGCACAGTAAAAACCTTCTAATGTAGGAAGTAGAAGCTGGAGGTAGAATTACTTGCTGCACTTCCTTTAACCTTTGTGGAGATGCCCAGTGCAGAAGGAAAGGAACAATGCTCACTCATCCTCTTCAACGAGTCTCACTATGGGCCTGGAGCTGCTGAAAGTGTTTTCACTAATTAGATAAGTGTGATAACAGCGAGGAAATTTATTTCCACTCTACCATCAAGCTAGAAGCTTGCCCACACCAAATCCACAACAGGAGTGTTCTAATTCTCTTTAACTCCATCATTTGCTTATGACCCTTTATGGAGTTCTATGCTTAGAACTGTATGTCTAGTCTAATACTCTACAATTGGAACATAATGCAAGCAATGAATGAAAGGGACATAAGTAATTTTTAAGACCCTGTTAGCTGCATTTTATAAAAAGTAGAAATAAGCAGCTAAATTAATTTTCATAAACATCTTTTACTTAATACATATAAAATATTATTCTATATATAATTAATAAAAAACATTAATGAGCTATTTTACATTTTTATACAAGATGAAGAAATGTGGTATGCATATTACAGTTATAGTACATCTCAGCTGGACTAACCACATTTCAACAGCCCATTAGTCACATGTAGCAAGTGATTACTGGATTGGGCAGTGGGCATCTAGAGTGTAAGGACATAATGCCTGTGACTCTTGAGAGGAAGAGGAAGAAAAAATGAACTCTTTTTTTTTTGACAAGGTCTCACTCTGTCACCCAGGCTGGAATGCAGTGGCAACATCTTGGCTCACCGCAACCTCCGCCTCGCAGGCTTAAGCAATTCTCCTGCCTCTTGGCTCAGCATCCTGAGTAGCTGGGATTACAGATGCACGCCACTACTGCCTGGCTAATATTTTTGTAAATTTTTGAATTTTTTTTTAAGTAGAGACAGGGTTACAACCATGTTGGCCAGGTTAATCTTGAGCTCCTGACCTCAAATGATCCATCCGCCTCAGCCTCCCAAAGTGCTGAGATTACAGGTGTGAGCCACCATGCCTGGCCAAGATAAACTGTTCTTATATCCTAAAATTTCCCCACCCTACTGTAACATTATATCTGCCAACTTTTTACATAAATATTCTACTTCAAATCACAGACGATAATTTATCATCTCATTAGTAGTTCTTCTTTATCTAATTTTATTACTTCTAAACTAAGTGTATGAAATACAAACCCAAAATTTTAAGTTTAAAATACAAATACGTATGTATAGAGAGACACATAGATTAATGTGTATGTGTAAATACGTATATAAAGCTTAATTTCATAAAATTTGGATTATTTTTTGTTGCTTTTGCTTGCATAATAGGATAATTACCTTAGTTTTTATTCCATATCTTGTGTAGAACAAGGTGGACTATAAATAAATAATAACTTTATTTTTATACCTCATTTCCCCTGCAGTCACAGCATTAGCATAAAAACTCTATCTACCCAATAAAATATTTCATCAGAACATGAATGACTTGTTTTATCAGAGAGAAATTTTTTAGCCAAAACACCTTGTGACCTTCTGTTATTGAGCCACATATTAATAATATGAAAAGTTATAAAGAGAAAATTTGAATCAGTGGATAATAAATGTCTAACGCACTAGACTCAGGCTGGCAGTCTTTCTCACTACCCGAGGCATGAGTGTAAGGGCAGGCAGTTCGTATTCTGTGCTAATCCTTTTTCTTCAATATCCGATTCCTCCCCCTCTGTTTTTTTAACTGCCTCACATTTCAACACTTCCATATAACTAGCTAATCTGATAAACCCACACCTGTTTACTGTTAATGGAAAAAGTCTAGAAAAGCCTATTTGTGGGCTATTTCTGTTTTCCTAGGTTCTAAGAGTCAAAAGATATTTGAGAGTGTGTGCTTGCTTGTTTGCTGTGGAGCTATTTTCTTTGCTTTTGTGATCTAATAGAAAAATGGGAAGTGGACGAAGCACCGTGGCTCACGCCTGTAATCCCAACACTTTGGAAGACCTGGGCGGGTAGACTACTTGAGCCTAGGAGTTTGATACCAGCCTGGGCAACATGGTGAGATACTGTCTTTGCAAAATATACAAAATATACAAATATTAGCTGGTCATGGTGGTGCCCGCGTGTAGTTCCTGCAACATGGGAGGCTGAGGCCTGGGAAGTCAAGGGTGCAGTGAGCCTTACGCCACAGCACTCTGGCCTGGGCAACAGAGTAAGACCCTGTCTCAAAAAAACACAATTAAAAAAAACACAATTAAAAAAAAAAGAGAATGGCCACCCTGCAGGCTGCAACCCTTTATAAGAAATAAAGCTCTCCTCTCCAAATTTATGAACCTCTTCGCTCTTCAGTTGATGCAATTAAAAAAAAGTGATGCTAAATGAAAACTTTACATCAAGAACAGAGAAAAGTTGCATTAAGATAGGTCATAAATGGAAGGATTTAGGACAGCCTTGTTTTAGCACAGGGTGTATGTATCTGTGTGTCCCTGCATGCACGTGTGTATGTGTGTCTGTGTATGTTTATGTCTAGTGTGGTCATTTCACCAAATATCTACCAGAATGTTAAACGTGACTTATTTTTATGTAGAATAAATATAAACTCTGAATCATTGTATTTAGCTTAGTTGCTAAGTATAAATTTATCTTTTACTCATACATATAAAATTAAAGGGGAATATTTTGTAGTAATCTACAAATAATTTTGAAAATTTAAAATTAAAAAAAAAAAACAACAGTTACAAATACCATGAGAGAAAGTTGTTTATTGGGATATAGATCTATAGTCCCTTATAGAAGTAATTTTATAAGAGCATAATTGATAATAATGGTTACCATTCACAAAATTTCAACATAAGTGTGGCATATTTTCTCTTTTTGTCATAACAATACTACAGAAAAACTATTATTATCTCCATTTTATGAATGAGGAAAGTTAACATTACATGACTTTCTTAATGCTGTGTGGCCGAACATTTGCAAAGTCAGCATTTAAAAGGAAGTCTCCCAGGTCTAACAGCTCTGTGTTTTGTCCACCAAACCAGAGGCTTCCTTGGGGTTGCAGTTCTACCCATACAATCTGATTTAATATCACATCACTAAGTCATAATATTTATAAAATCATAAACCCTAAGCCAAGCATATCAGATTTATTCTATATCAAACTCATTCTCAGTTGTAGCTATAGTGACAGAAACATGTCTACCCTTGATGCAATTCTGGCTACACTTAAATAACAGTGAAGAAAGGGGAAAGAGGAAGGGAAGAAAGGATATAACTGTTGTAGGAATGAAAGCAAATGTGGAATTCCAGTAGAATCAAAAATGGTAAGAGCATCTTCAGCTGTAGTGAGGAGGAACCAGGTCACCACGGCTGCAGCTTTATACACTAACGGACTGTTCTCACTAAAGAGACCTTTGTAGGAAAATTGGCAATTAATGAGTCAGAAACTGCTTATGATTTCCTGCTGCAAAAATGCACCAAATGACTTGCCATGAGCTTGAACTCACAATACTTGTTCATTCAGATCACTTCTCTGATTCAATAAAAATTGTAATTCAACTTCACAAAGCATTAGCTATTCAGCCCATTTTTCTGCCAGCATCGAATCTTTTTCCTTAGGTCTCAGAAAGGCCAGGAACCATCTAGGTCAGTAGTTATCAACCTGGTAAGTACTTCCAAATTCTATAGCCTTCCCCTCTTAGGGGATACTTCACTTGGGCAAGTATCTATAGCCTTCTCCTCTTAGGGGATACTTCACTTGGGGAAGAATACAAGAATGGATCACAGCGATGACAGGTGGGAGATACAGGCATGCTACCTAATGTTACGGTATCCTCAGACAACTAATATGCAAGATCTCTTACACCACTCCCATCAATTTCTCTGCTTGTTGAAAACACTGAACTAGTCATCCCCTACTGTAGCCAAAGACCAGGACATCTAACCCAGTAAACCTCCCTGTGTTTTCACTTCCTGGTTTGTAAAATATGGATAATAGAATATATTCATAACATTATATAGTGATAACTAATTAACATAAAGTACAGATGGCCTGACCTATGATGGTTTGACTTAGAATTTTTCAGCTTTGTTATGATGCAAAAGTGATACGCATTCAGTAGAAACTATACTTTCAATTTTGATGTTTTCCTAAACTACCAATATGCAGTAGAATACTGCCTTGCGATGCTGTGCAGCAGTGTTGAACCACAGCTCCCAGCCATGTGATCCCAAGGATAAACAACGTATCGTCTACAGCATGCTATAGGCTAATGTGAGCGTTCTGAGTATATTTAAGGTAGGGGAGGCTCAGGTATGATGTTCGGTACGTTAGGTCTATTACATGCACTTGCAACTTACAGTATTTTGAACTTGATTCACGATGTACCTCTATCATAAGTTGAGAAGCATCTGTACTCAGAAGAGTGTCTGACACATAGAAAGCGTGTTGTTGTTGTCATTATTATTTTATGGTAAGAAACTGAGGGCTGGATAGGCCAAATGACTTATCTTTCTTAACTAAGGGCTCAGAATAGAATGCAGATTACCTAAGTTGAAATCTAGTGCTCTTTCATGACACCAGTCGACTCTCAAACTAAAGTTAATACATGGGTTTCCCATTTTCTTAGCCTGCTTATAACTAATTGAAGTTATGCATTTAACAGGATTTTTACCAGCACGGCTAGAAAGTAGATTATTGAACTACTTTAAAAAATTTAAACTATTATAGTGTGTACCTCATAATATTTTAGGAGTTTTTTACTCAATAGAACAATTGAGAACATTTAAAAGAGAGTAAGCCCCATATTGCTCAACTGATGCTACCATCCAGGACAGAAATCAGCTGCTTCTGTCTTTCTACCAACCAGCTTTGCATTAAACACTGCAAATGGGAGCGCTAGCCCACTGAACTCACACAAGCATTCATTTATTTATCCACAAAAAGCAGAATATGGCAAGGGGAATTTGGGAGGAGTGAAATAAGGGTTGTCAGACTAACAGTGACAAATGGGATGCAATTGTTTTCCAAAAGCTTGGAGCAGAGAAGTCTTCCCTTGTCCCCTCCCCTTACTTCCCACTGATTCCACCCTGCCTGCACACAGAGAAGGTGGTTAACAGAGGAAAGCCCCGTGAATAAGCTATGACAGCCCTACATTCAGAAACTGATGTCATTTCCCTAAATACTGTTTGTAAAATGGTAATTATCTGCCAAGCAATGACAGCTGGCACTTAGCATAGACACACAGACAGAAAAAGAGAGAATGAGAAAAAAGGGTCTCGCGTAATTTACCAAAGGGCTGAAAGAGAGAGGGAAACATAATCAGAAAAATAAAATGATTACCAGGGTGTGATGGGGTGAAAATTGCTTTGGGCATTTTTTTCTTTAGAGAGCACAGGATTGAATTGGATGAATGAAGCTCCATGATGCACACTGGAAGAGGGGAGGTTAAGGTGGCGGTGAAAGGAGAAATACACCAATGGTTCTGGGCTGTGGCAAAGGAGCAGGAAAACTCTGTGCACACCTAGCCCCTCAAACAGGAAGCAGTCAGCCCAGTGATGCTTAATAATATATCCAAGATTGTTCCTTCAGTTCATTTGGGTTCAAGATGTAATACAGTAAGTACCCCTTGCCCCCTTCCTTGTTATTTATGAGATGGTTGGTTTTATGTGTTAACTTGGCTAGGCTGTAGTGCTCAATTATCCAGTTACACATTAATCTAGGTGTTGCTGTAAAAGTGTTTTGTAGATGTGCTTAACATCTACAATCAGTTGGCTTTATGTTAAGGAGATGATCCTGGATGATCTCAGTGAGCCTGTTCTAATCAGTTCAAAAGCCTTAAGAACAGAACCGATGCTTCCCTGAGGAAGAAAATATCTCCCTGGTGGACATCAGCTCCTGCCAAAGGCTTTCCAAATTGTCCTTCCAATGGCCTGTCCTGTGGATTTTGGACTTACCCAGTTAGCCCTCACAATCACATTAAAATTCCTTGCAACAAATCAATCTATCTCTCTCTCCACTGACATGCACATGCACACACATGCACATGTGTGCTCACCTACACACACACACACACACACACACACACACACACACACACTCCTATTTGTTCAGTTTCTCTGGTGGAAACCTGACTGTGAAATTTGCCAAGTACCTGTGCAGTGATTTGCTCAGCTAAGTGAATATGTTATGGTTAGATTTGTCATAATCCCCTCAAAATCTATAAGTTGAATTCTTAACCTCCAGAACCTCAGATTGTCACCTTATTTGAAAGTAGTATCATTGTAAATATAATGAATTAAGTTGAGGTCATTAGAATGGGTTCAAATCCTATATGATGAGTGTCCTTATAAAAAGGGAAATGTTGGAGACACACACACAACAAAAGGAGAATGCCATGTGAAGATGAAGGCAGAGATCAGAGTGATGTTCTACAAGCCAGGACACACCAGAGATCGTTAGCAAACCACAGGAAGAAAGAAGACAGGCATAGAACAGATCCTCCCCTGCAGCCCTCAGAAGGAACCAACTGTGCTGCCACCTTGATCTTGGACATTAAGAATTACAGAAAGCTCCATTTCCTTACTGCTTTTGAAATACACTTATCCCCTTTTATACATCATGATTTTATTGACAATAGCTACCCAAGAAAAGACCTGGATGATTAAACTGACAATTACAAAGATGTACAAATGTTCCAGAAATTTCTGAAAGTAGTTCTTTTAAATTCCTGGATTCTGGTCTCTTTTTGGATAACAGATGTTGTAGAACCCTCTATAACCATTCATCTCTCTATTTGTGCCCTCCTGGAGTGTAGCTCTTCAATCTTGTCTTACAGGAAAAGCTAACTATCACCACGTGGTGCCCCATCCCCTCTTCTAGCAAGTGAAGTTAATAGATAATTCTGTAAAAGAAAAAGCAATGGCCGGGCATGGTGGCACATGCCTGTAATCCCAGCTACTCAGAAGGCTGAGTCATGAGAATCTCTTGAACCTGGGAGGTGGAGGTTGCAGTGAGCCGAGATCATGCCAGCCTGGGCAACAGAGCAAGACTCTATCTCCATAGGTAGGTAGGTAGGTAGGTAGGTAGATAGATAGATAGATAGATAGGTAGGTAGATAGATACAAAAGCAACGATTGTGGTCAATCTTCCACAGATAACTTGCAATCTAGCAGAACACAGAACCCAGGTCTTTTGATGCCAGTCACATCCAGTGGTCCATCCAAAACATTGTTTCTATGCAGTTGAGTTAGCAGGCCAGATAATTTCTCCCTATGTTTCTTATCTAAATACAGATTTTTTTTCTAAAATGCAGGGATGTGAATTTGGATATATCATTCATCTTTTTGAGATGTTAGTTTCTTCATTTTAAAAAATAAATGAATCTTTATTTAGTCCTGACATTTCAAACCAAGAGAATCAGCATCAGAAGAGTGAAAAGGTTAAAGTCCAGCTATTGTCAGTATCTATGTATGTCATATTGGCCAATTTACTTAACTTTACTAAGCTTCATTTTAAAAATGAGAAATGGAGTGATATCTCTTTCATTGAGTCATTACAGGGATGAAATGAAATATCATATGGGAATATGTTAGAAGCTTTAAAGTGGTCGAAAGAAGATAAAATAAAGGAGTAAGGTCACATTCTGTAATCTTACGATCTCCTTTCCCATCCCATATTTTAGAGGATAAGTGTCACTGAATAGACATTCAGCTTACATCAGACTTGTCTGGGAAAGTTTTAGTTTGCCTGGGAGTATTCAGATCATTATGTTTTTACAAGCTTCACAGTCTGACCTAGCGTGAAAATTAAGTATAAGAAAAGTATTTCAGAGCCTTGTCATTAATGGACAAATTTGGACATCACTATTATGTGCTTCTCAGCACTTACCAAATTTTTTCTTACCTCTTACTTACCTGGGTTCCTTCACTACACTGTAAACACTTACGAAGGCAGGATTATATTTTTGTCATTCCTATATTCTCAGCATCAGTCTTTAAATTTTTTTTAAATTTATTTTTTTATTTGGCAAGCAAAAAATATATGTATTTATGTGCACAACAGGATGTTTTGAAATATGCATACCAAAGAATACTTGGATAAATATGGTCTTATTCAATTTTACTTTGGCCATAGTCATTTTCAATAAAAAGTTTAAAATTAAGTGTATTATTTAAATGTAATAAATAATATATATTTAAAACAAATCAATTACTAAAAATAGTTGACTATTATAAGTAAAAATACCTAAGCCTTTGAAAGTTTATTTGCTATGGGTGTATTAATTTACATAATTCCTCCATGTCTGGCAGAGCCCACTGATTATAAAGTAATTTACAGACATCAGCTTTCCAGGCTGTGAAGGCTTTTGAAATTATAAGGAGGAGACAGTTGTGCCAAAATTGTGTGGTATAAAGCTGTCACAGTTTGAAATATAGTTATAGATTTCAGAATGTAAATGGTTGTCATCAGAACAAGATTACAAGTTACATGGGCTCTGAAAAACTTAGCTTATTTAACACTGAATCAATGACTTCACAACCAAACTGAGTTAAAACACTTTAGATTCTGAAAGAATGTGCTCATTAAACTTAAAAAGCAGAATTTCAAAATATCCAGCATGTTTGACAGGAGGTGACACAACAGGCCATTTTGAGGAACATTGTGCATAACCCAGTTTTTCTCAAATTTAATAATATTTTTCACATTTTTGCAACATTCACATACTGTCTCGACTAATATTTTCCTTTAAATACATACTTTTAACATATTTACCATAATTGTAAAATTACATTACTGTTATATATAAAAAATAAGTATCACTTAATAAATAAATAGGAAAAAAACTGTAAAAACAAAATAATAGTATTAATCAACTGTTTGGATTCAGTTGAAACCTCTGAGCCTTAGTCCTGTAGTGCAAATGTTTATTTGTTTCTTTTTAAAGCGAAATTTACCAAGTGTTTATAAAGGTGTTAAAGCCTTATTAGCACCAAATTTAAGACTCCTCTTGGTGTCATTAAATGGTTGAAGAGATGTGAAAAGAGAATAGCTTTTTCGCCACATGCTTCAGTGCTAGTGATATCATGCTATGCCATGTCCTATTTCAAATTATTTCACATACCACTTTAAGCAAAACTTGAGTTACACATGAAGTGTTTGGAATTTTATATGTTCAAGTACATGTATACTTATAATATTTACTTGTTATGTAGAATGTACAGAATTTAAACTGAAGAGGCAAACATGCAGATTTTTTATATCTAAAGACAAAAGCAGGTTAATAACTAGTATAGATGAGTATAAGAGAAGAAAGGCATATCAGAGCAGAAAGAATTTTAGAGGTCATCTCTTCTAAATATGGGCAAACTAAGACCCAGAAGTGTGTCCTTATTGATGGTCATAAAACTAAGAAGTACCCCAAGCAGAACTGAAATCCAATTTTTCTTGATGGTCCAGTTCATGTCACCAAGATGATCCTGCTTCATCTGTTCATGGTGAAAACAGTTAATTTCATATAATTTTATACTCTAATTTATTTATATGAGAGTAAAAAGTTTTTAAAAACATAAATCCTACTGAGGAAAGAAAAATTCAAATGTACCATTGATAATGGTTTGGTTGTGTCCCCACCCAAATCTCATCTTGAATTGTAGTTACCATAATCCCTCTGTGTCCTTGGAGGGACCCAATGGGCCATAATTGAATCATGAGGGTGGTTACCCTCATGTGGTTATCATGATAGTACAGGTATTGATCGACTTACGACCTATGCAACTTACGACCATTCGAATTTACGACCACAATCACTAGCCGTGACTGCTCCGCGTCTGGCAGTGCAAACGTTGCCCAGCTGGTCGTACGACAGTGTGGACCAGCTTCTGGCAGCACTACCATCTCCGCATGCACCATTTCAACTGTACATATAGCCTACTCAACTTATGACCAAATCGTGTTACGACCGTTCCACAGTCCCGACCGTGGTCGTAAATCGAGCACTGCCTGTAACTGAGTTCTCACAAGATCTGATGGTTTTATCAGGGGCTTTTACCCTTTTACTCAGCTTTTCTACTTCCACCCTGTGGAGAAGTTGCCTCCCTTCCCCTTCACCTTCCTCCATGATTATGTTTCCAGAGCCCTCCCCCGCCATGCAAGACTGAGTCAATTAAACCTCTTTTCTTTATAACTTACTGAGGCTCGGGTATTTTTTCAGCAGTGTGAGAATTGAATAATACACATATGAAATTTAAACACATTTTATTGTAACTTACTGTAACATATCTTAGTAATTGTTTACAAAGACAATGCTAGCTGATTTCCTTAGACAAGAGAAAGATACAGGTTCCTCATTATTTTTTTAAGATTCTCCTGTGCTTCCTAATGAATGGCTGACAACTTGGACACAAGGAAGTAAAAAATTTTTAGCCATCTTTGGAAGGATTTCTTTTTGTTTTGTTTTGTTTTCTTTTTTGTTAGAGATGGTGTCTCGCTCTCTTGCCCAGCACCAGGGGTTCAGTGTTGCAATCATAGCTCACTGCAGCCTTAAGCTCCCAGGCTCAACTGATCCACCCATCTCAGTCTCATGGATGGTTGGGACTACCAGTGCACACCATCATGCCCAGCTAATTAAATTTTTTTTTTCTTTCTTTTTTTTTTTTTTTTTTTTTTTTTTTTTTTGTAGAAACAGTCTCCCTATGTTGCTTAGGCTGGTCTTGAACTCCTGACCTCAAGGGATCCTTTTGCCTCGGCCTTCCAAAGTGCTAAGATTACAGGCATGAGCCACAGTATCTAGCCAGAAGAATATCTTTTTGAAAGCGTTATGTATCGTCTGACTTATTGTACAAATATATTTTCCAGCTTTTTTTGTAGGAGGGTGTTGCTACTTGATTCTATTTTTTCATTAGGTACATACCTTTGATAGGATATTTGTTCTCATCTGAACTGTTTTATTCTGTAACTGTCCGGCTTCTGTGCTTTTATTAAAAAAAAAAAAAAACACTCACATTTTGTTTTTCTGGTTCCTCCTCTTCTTATTCTTCTTTGCCTTCTTCATCACCACCACAAGGGTTCATTGCCTTAACGATGTTTACTAGGGCTTTTTATTTCCTTCCCAGTCTGTAAGGTTTTTTTTTTTTTTTTTTTTTTTTTTTTTTTTTGGCAATGGATGAAAAGTCCTGACATTCTGATTGGGATTTGTATTAGTCCGTTCTCACACTGCTATAAAAATACTATCTGAGACTGTGTAATTTATAAAGGAAAGATCTTTAATTAACTCACATTTCCACATGGCTAGGAAGGCCTCAGGAAACTTACAATCATGGCAGAAGGCAAAGGGGAAGCAAGCTTGGACCTTCTCACGTGGCTGCTGCAGGAGAGAGAAGAATGAGGAGTGAAGGGGTAAGAGTTCCTGATAAAACAATCAGATCTCCTGAGAACTCATTCACTATCACAGAACAACATGGGGAAACTGCCACCATGATCCAATCACCTCCCACCAGGTCTCTCCCTAGACACTTGGGGATTATGGGGATTACAATTCAAAATAAGATTTGGGTGGGGACTCAGCCAAACCATTTCAGGACTTAACTGTTCTGTCTATGTTACTGACACCTGCCCAGCACTGTGACCACTCATGCCTCATGCACTGAGGAGGGAATTGAGGACTTCTAAGGTCTCTTATAGACAAAAGGAGTTGTAACTGTTTATAAAGCACTTTGTTAATACATAGTGCTGCAGAAATAATAAATATGAACAATTATTATTGACAGTGGTGGCTGGCCATTACTATCTCTTCATTTCTGGTGATTTCTCATGAAGATGCTATTTTAGCTTAAATTTTTCATCCCTGATTCCAATGAATCTAAACAGAGTAAAGGAAATACACCTATTTCTAGCAGTTTTAAACAAGTGGTGACTCTTGTGTTCAATTAGTTGGTTTATAGAGACTCACTCATTTTTAATAAATGAGCTTTACTTTTTTCTATTTTATTTTACATTTGAATAAAGTAGGTTTACTATTTAGCTACAAATGCATCTGGGTTCTCTTATACTCAAGTTAGTCTCAATCCTAGAAATTATAGTCCTAGTTCTACTGCAAACTATGATATATGATAAGAGTATAAAATACTAAATATTATACATTTTAGCCAAGTTACCAATTCTATCATTTTATAGCAGCATAGTTTATACATAATTACACATTTTTTAAATAAAAGATACAAGGAACTGAACTGTCTTCATGACAGATAAGAGACAATGGTTTAAATATGAATAAAAAACTATAGTTTAATCACTTTGACTATGTTGCTACATGATAAGAGTTCTTAGCAATTCTTTTTCCTCTATTTCTGTTTCTAAAATCCAGAGAATACTTAAGCCAGCTTTTTTATATATATGTGAAATATGCAGAAAAAATTGTACATGCCAATATATACCAATATTCATATGACTATTATTGTTTGGTGAACAAATCACCACTATACAATGTCCTGAATTACATGTTGTATATTCCATGAAATGCTTACCACAATCCAGGGCTAAGAAAATGCACAATTATATATACAGACTGACGAGAGTTTAAAACTCCAATAAGTTCTTATCATGTTCAAACAAAAGTACTGATTTAACATTCCAGATTTTGATGTCAGAAGTAAATTACAGAGTAGAATCATGCTTTTTTTGTATAAGTAATGGCATATTTCAATCACAAAAACAGTATTTGCTCTTTCATACTGAATAAGAAATATGACATCACAGGGATCAATAAAAATACTTTTTACACTTTATAAGAAGATAAAATCTCTAAAATAAATGAATGCACCTCAAAGCCTAGAGGAATTTAGGCTGGATCTAAAAACAAACTAAACTCTTAGCATATAAAAATTTCAGTAAAATCCATGATTATGTTTCATAAGAGTAATACTAAATTTCATACTTTAAAAAATCATAATCAAAAGAAAAATATTTACTAAGTGCTACTAAAATTTCTGCTACACACCTTTATTTAGAACTTACGTAAGTCATATATATGATTTTTTATTTAACAAATACTCATTAACACATTCTAGTTCTCAGATGCTATATATAATGAGCAAAATATGCTTTTATTTACTACTACCCATACCATACCACCTCGTATACCAAGAATTATCTGAGCATCTTGCTGGTCTTGTGTTTTGCTTATTTATACTGCAGATTTCAATTTAGACTGAATAATATAAGAATAAGAAGTGTTTGTGTCTGAACTGAAAAATGATAAGAAAACAAGCTGATAAATTATGTGCAAATATCTTTTTTCCTTTTAAGTTTCATAAGCCTTTTCAAGTAATAAGGACCAGAAGCTTCCACAGCATCACTTCATTATTAGCACTGCTATGAAATGGTTTTATAACCTCCAGCAGAATTTGGGGGTTTCTGGTGAGAATTTCTTCTTACTGCAGAACAAATTGCATCTCTTATGGTTACTGTACATTTGCAAATGATGAGCCATCAGAAAAACAAACCTGAAAAAGTGATGCAACTGGTAGCTTGCATAATTTTTAAAAAAATGGATAATTTGAATTATTTATTGAATCTAGGTCATGTGAGTCACTTCCACTTCACAAATAAGTTGAAAGTCCTACAGTGAAGAAATAGGTACTTAATTAGTGGGTGAAGGATTTTTAAAACAAGATGAGACATCGAGTTTGTTTCTTACTCTTAATTTGGCCAACTGTATTAGAGAAAGCCTAATGAAATAAAATGTGACAAAGCCCAGTGTCAAAAAAAAAAGTAAAAGCTTTAATAGCCAATTAATACTAGTTCAGGCATACCACATAGACTAGAGACCAAGGGCTTGGATGTGAGGATAAGAATTTCAGAGATGCATTCAGTCATCTAGGCATATATTTTATGTTTCCGTCTATAGCCAGGTACCATACATGACACTTAGAATGTAATAGTGCAACTGAAAACTTATACCTCGTTCTTACAGAGTTGAAGAGGCAGATGATAAAGAGATAAGCCAATCAATAAATATTTAACTTAATTAAAAGGAGTACTATGAAGGTAGACATTTTTATACTGTGTTAGAGATTAAGAGAAAAAACATACCTGAAGAGAAAGGTTAAGAAGAAAAAAAGGATACTTTCAGAAAGTAATCTCTAATCGGAGTCTAAAATGATAAAAAGGAGATAGCATGCAAAGGCCAGCAGAAAGCATTCCAGACGAAAATATAAAAAGCACATTGTCTCTGGGAAGAGCTTTGTGTGTTTGAGGAATTGAGGTTTAGGCAACATATGCTGAATTCTGGCAGCAATGAGGGGTGTGTTTTTAAATAAATTTGAATGTATAGGATCCAAATGATAAAGAAATTTTAGACTATAGTTAGGAATTTGGACTTGTTTACAGAGAAGTGAAATATTTAGGGCTACAGAAGGATAGACTAATAACTCTGGATCTTTTGCTATTGGGTAAAGTGGAAGCCGAATGATCAGCAAATAGGCCATTGTCATTTGTCCAGGCAGAAAGGGATCTATTTTTCTAATTATTCCCCTTCCCTGTCTCCCCTCCCACTTCTCCTATCTCCCCTAAAGATGCTTTTCCTGTTTTAAAGACATAACCCAGCTCTCAAATAACTTAAATGACTTCCAGGTGTTTCAGTCTATCCTTTGAGGTGAGTAGGCCTGGCCCCACACTGTATTATCAAGAGTTTTCAGTGTCAGGATACCTTTTTTTGCGGTCATAGTGAGAGTAGGAAACGGTCCTTGTAAAGCATGGGAAACAGAGCCACTGAGGCAGTCAGTTAACATCTGCTGGAAAATGAGACTTGAGCTGCAAGATCAAAAGTTAAAACATCAATTTTACCTATCAGCGACGTTAGTACTTAAATCTTACAAAATTTACAATCTGAAATTAACGTTTCATTGTTACTGTTTGTGGCGTTCATTGAAAAAGCTAGGTGGAATACTGAAGTTAATATCTTTAAGTTAATGTGTATAAACATTCTGATAGAAAAAAATAAAGATTTATAAATAACCCCTAAATCTTGTGTCTAAGCATCCCCTGTGCCATCTGTATATATAACTCCCTGTTTTCCTGTTGGCCATTGTTTAATAAGCTGCTCTCTGGATAGTTTTAGGTTTTTACTGTTTCACATATGGTCCCATCTGCTGGCAATTCAACACCTATTCAACCAAGAAACAATCCAACTAAGACTGGAAAGAAAGAATACAGCTGGAGGCCTTGAATGCAGTTCCACTGAGACTGAAATTTATTCAGGGTACAGAGGGCTACTACTGAGTTTGTGCAGAGAAGTGCCATTTAAGATACTTTTTAAGGAGGGCAAACAGAGGGACGATTTGTTTATTAAATACCTACTCTATACCAGGAACTCTGCATAGTCTCATTTATTCTTATTAATTCTGGTATTATCCTCATTTTATGAAAAAAAAGTGACTGAATTCAGCTTGCTAAAACAGTATCTAAGTTCACATAATAAATGGCTGTGCTTATTTAGTTCTATGGCAGTCATAAGTATAATTAAGATGAATACAAAAGGATTGATTGTCTTGCCTTTGGAAGTCCACTGCCTGCCCCTAATGAATACTTAATCTACCTTAGTTTACTGAATCTGCCAACCAAGAAGTTATAAAATACAAGCAAGCATTGTCATACAGTTTTTGAGTCAGAAAGTGTATTCATGTCACATAGTATCATTATAGTTTTAAATCACTTACGACGGCAAAAAGAAGTATATCAGAATCTAGTAAGAATATGAAGAATAAAAATATGGAATAATACTGAAGGCAAAAAGACATACTACCACACAAATCATGACAAAACATCTAAAAAATAACATATTTAAATAATAAAGAACCCTTTTCTAAAAAAGCACATTGATTATGATTATATCTATAATTACGTCAGGGGAGGAATAAAATTGACATATTTGTAGAGCTGTGATTAGTATAAACAGGGTTGGGTATGAGCTGAGTCATCTCCTTGCCACTGTATAAAAACTACAAAATAATATTTCCAAGTTTGACACTTCAACATGATTTATTAACCAGGTTTCATAATCACCAAAGGTAAGTGATTTCCATGTTAAACTACTCTTTATTCACAAAGTTGTCTTTAATATTTAGACTAAGCTGTATCTATTGTAGTTCAAACCCAATCCACTCAGCTCCAGGTATCTAGTGGGAATCACGATCCCTTCTCACATTTGTAGTATTTCTTTCCTCGATGAAAACAGTTACTCTGCTTCCCTGTTATCTTTCCTTCTGTCTGAGTATGCCTAGTTCCCTTAATGTTTCCTTATAGATCTCATTTTCCAGGGCTTTTATCATTTTTGTTGCTCTCTTCTGAACTGATTTAAACTTATCGATGATTCTTTTCCAACTGAGGAACAAATACTAAACACAGTTATCCAATTGAGTCCTAACGTGTGATTGTAGAACAAAATAATGACCTCTCATTTTATCCATGTTCTCCCTATTAGTACACCCCAAAGCAGTGTCTAGGATTTTATACGGCACCATCATATTGTTGACTTATTGTCAATTTATCTTTCATTACAGCTTATATCTCCATCCCTGTGGAACAATTGTTTGTGCAGTTTATATTTGTTTTCTTTGAATCCTATTTTATTGATTTCAGCCCCACATTCTATTTATCAAGATGGTTATTTGCAATACTAACCTCTAATTTGCCTCCAACGGTAGATGATCCCCAAGTTCTCAACTGTGTAAATGATTAGCATATTTTCTGTTTTATCTCACCAAATCTGAGTACACAGCTGCATGTGAGGTTTGTTTTTGTTTCTTTTTTTTTTTTTTCACTACCAAAAAACATTGTGATAGAATTTAAAATGTCTCCCGTTACTGCTTATACTGCTAACCTCAAAAGCTATGATTTTGGGTGCCTGTGATATTACTGAGACCATCTGCCATTATACTAATCCTTAAACAATACTCCTGAGGTCTGATTAACCCAATTGTACAGAAAAAAAGATACTCTAAGGGCCATAGATGCCCAGTAATTTTCTCAGCATGTAACTAGGAAGGAGAGGAACTATGTTTGATCTTACAACCAAGTATTTTCCTGTACACCTGTAAATAATTCAGTTCAATTCACACCCAACAGTTTGTTATATTCATAAGTTCCTTACTTATTCTACTATTACTGGACAGGATTTTATGAAAACCATGACAGTGTTTCACTCCAGGGATCTTCTTTTAGAAGGATATTATGGGTGCTATGAATGATGAGAGCATTGTTCCTGGGCACGGAGATGATTCCAGAGACAAAAATACTGTTTACTATGTGAAAGCCATGGTTTCTGAAAGTCTACCAAATGGAGTTGATCATAGGTTGTTCCTATCCCTTTTTCTAAATTAAAAAAGCATCCCAACTTATGCAATATAAAAATTAACCTGACTTCTATTTGTTTCCTTATATCAAAGTAATTGAATCCAAACACTATCCATCCAAATCACTGGCCTAAGTCAGTGGTTGCTAAATGAGGTGCTAAGACTCAGCTGAGTATTTTAAAAGTTCCTAATGAGGCTGTAGATTTTAGTACACTAGAATTTTAAAAATCACAATGCTTGTTTAATTAAGACTTTATGAGCTGACTATATAACTTGACCACATCAGCAATTTAGCCTGATCTCTTGAAGTCCATAGTGTATACATGCTCACTTAACTGGTGAATGCTGAATTTAACTGCTTCAGGAAATGCATAACAATAGGACTGTTTTGCAAAATGGGCTTGTTCATAAGGTTAATATTTGTATTAGTCCATTTTCACACTGCTGATAAAGACATACTTGAGACTGGGTAATTTCTAAAGAAAAAGAAGTTTCACGGACTTCGCAGTTCCATGTGGCTGGGGAGGCCTTACAATCATGGCAAAAGGCACATCTTACATAGTGGCAGGCAAGAGAGAATGAGGGCCAAGCAAAAAGGGAAATTTATTTTCCAGCTGTCAGGTCTCTTGAGACTTATTGACTACCAAGAGAACATTATAGGGGAAACCTCTCCATGATTCAATTATCTCTCACCAGTTTCCTCCCACAACATGTGGGAATTATGGGAGCTACAATTCAGAATGAGATTTGAGTGGAGAAACAGCCAAACCATATCAATATTAATATGCCTATTTCCTAATGTAAAACAAATTATAAGGGATGAGAACAAATAATGGATGATGCTAATAAAGTTTTATTAATATTGGAAAGTTTAGGTAATTTAAATTAGTTATCAAGAATACATGGGTTTGGTGTTCTAGGATAGTTGCCTAGTAATGAGTTTCCTTTAGTATATGCAAGTATTTTATCCTTTCCATAAATGCATTAAAATGTGTCAGCCAGTTTGTTTTTGAATAGACAGAGGAGAAAGTTATCTACTAAACGTAACTACTTTCTGGCAGATCGATTTAGAAGATTCTAAGTTCTGAGTTCAGATTTTGTTAAAAAATATACAATAGTTGGTGGTGAACTGTAAAGACCCTGAGTTCAAGATCACTGACAAGGTGTTTGAGAAACAGAAGAAGGCTGAAGAGTAAAATCGTATATCATGCAGATGTTGGCTGGCTTAGGGATACTCTGTGGGAAGATAAATTCTCTGCTGGGACTTAGGCCACATCCCTTGATGGCCTAGATTTAGGATCTGGGCAAATCCTTTGTGTCTGAGAAGATGCTACTCCTCAAAGACTTGGGAGTAGGTTACACATAAATGAAAGGATAACAAAGTCACAATAGAGGGGAAATAATGTTTCTCTTATTTATTTTCTGAATACCTCCCCACCTGTTTCTTTCTTGTTGTATGAGGTATATTCTCATTAGTATTAAATAACTTTAAAAAAAAACTCAAAGCAGGTATTGTAAACTTCATAGTATTAATAATTTTAATTTATATTAAAACATCCTAACATAGGTTTCTAATAGGTAAACTAATATTCTTTCTGGCTTAAAATAGTTTCTCATTTAATAACGTTTTATCACACTGAGATTTTATTTTATTTTTCTGTTTGCATAACCTCTTTCTTAGTTTTATCTTTCCTTCATACCTTTTTTCCACATCAAATTTTTCATCTTAGTCTGTCGGGATTTTGTTTGTTTGTTTGCAGTATATGCAATAGAATATATTAGACAACTGTCAGGGATTAGAACCTGCTACCCCAAAGCATGATACTTTGGCATACCGAGTATTTTAAACTGAAGGAGATTGGAAGATCTCAGAAGCGAGGACTTTCTGATCTTCTCCAGGCCTGTCTCCCACCTCTCTCTCTCCTTGGAAATGAAACATAGAAATCAGTATTTCTTTTCTCCAAGGCAGGTTACAGAAGCTAGAACTCCTCTTCCCCAAAGCATAGCAGAAAACCTAGAAAGGTCATTCTCTCCCTTCTCCCTTGAAAACCCTCATTCCAGGGAGTAGGACCTCACACCCAGAAGGAAGAAGTGTGCAGAGAAGCCAGAAAGAATCTGACCAGACAAGCCGAGCTGAGTTCCCCCTCTTAGTTTATTATCCTCAGATATGCCCTTTCATCCAATCATATTTCTACACAGCTGTCCATTCTTCATAGAATCTAAGCATAAATGTACAGTTTTCCCTGGAATTTTGGGTCTTCATTTCTGAAGGCTCTAGTGTTACATAAAATTTTGAATAATAAATTAATTGTGCTTTTCTCTTGTTAACTTGTGTTCCGTTTATGGGAGTGTTGGATGTGGAACATTAACTCACTTAATGATGGATGAGAAAAAGTATCACACCTTTCTACCCCTGCAAGATCAAAGGTGTTAAAAATTATTTTTTTTAATCTTAAAAAAGGAATAGATAAATACAGGAAATATTTATTGTAAATGCCAAAAATGGTTCCTTTGGCACTATGCATGTAACTGTGTGCCAGAATCTGACCAAAGAGAAGTGATTGTTAAGAGAAGGAGGAAGGAATAATCATAATTGGGTTAAGAGAAAAACACTAACTTAAAAAAAAATGAAACAAGAACTAAAACACCTAAGCTACTTCATTTTGAGTCTTACGGAGGAAAACAAAAACAAAAATTAATATTTAAAGTTAAAATGAAAATTTCCAAAATACATTGTTTGGGATGTTTGTGGCACTAAGCTTATTTCCAACTACAAACTTATTTATCATATAATTCTATTCAATGACAAATTGGTGCTACTATTTTATTTGGTTTCACTGAGATTTTTCACGTGTGTTTAGAATAGAAAGTATATTCTGTCTCTTAAGTGTGATGACAAAACATTAACTGATCATTTTTATTCTCTTGACAAGACAATCTACTTCATGGATTTATAAATTGCTCCAAGGCAAAGATAATCATGTAATTTTCTTATCACAGCCAATGTTAATAATTTATTATTAACATTATTTTTAATTTGAATACAAGTGGAAGGCATCTCAGAGAAGGGGATATTGTACAGTACTCAGAAAAAAAAATCCTAACCTCATTTAAAAAAAGTGAAAAATCACTACTCCCTCCTTGGAGGTTTTTTTTTTTGTTTTTTTTTTTTGAGCTAAAGGAAAAACAGATTCAACAGAGCATTTGCTAGCTAATATTCAGCTCCTTTGTTTTTCATTTAAATTAAAGATTATTTTCTATCTGGTAACTTTTAAGAAAAATTAACTGGCACTATGTTGATGAAATGTGTTTCACTAATCATCTACTCTCTGAAACAGTGAAACATTTTCATTAGTAGGTGATTCATTTTGGTGATACCAACTTTATTCTAATTTTGAAACTAACTGGATATTCCACTTATGTATTGACATGTGTAACTAATTACATAAAAGTATGCCATGCAAGAAAATTAATACAAATTCCATTATTAGGAATGAATACTTATTTAAAGATCATACCTGGCCACCTTATAACTCCAGAAGTTTGGGAGGTACACAAGATCAAATTGATATTCTTCTCTTTTTAAAGAAAGGAATGCCAACAGATAAAAACAGATCAAGCAGGTACCAGAGTATCATCAAAATGTCACTTAGCAAAACTCTAATTTCATTGGGAATATTCAGTATTATACAAATCTTCAAATAAAAGATAACTGCTAAGCATTCAGTGACTTATGAAAGCATTTGTTATAGGATTCGATCTAAACAGATCTTCTCATATCTATATCTGATAGATGTACTAATATCAGTAAGAGCCAACTACTGTAAATTGTACTGGATATTATAATACTGTTACACAGAAATGGTTATTGAATAATATTCTTTTTTTTTTTTTAATTCTGGGGGACACGTGTAGAAAGTGCAGGTTTGTTACACAGGTACACATGTGCCATGGTGGCTTGCTGCATCCATCACCCCTGTATCTACATTAGGTATTTCTCCTACTGCCATCCCTCCTCTAAGCCCCCACCCCCGATAGGCCCACTGGGTCTCCCGGCCCAAGTGTGCCAGGCCTCGATGAAGCCCCAGCTGAGCTGCCCGGAGGCAAGGCCTTTGGGTCGCAGCAGGAGTGGTGGGCCAGGAAAAACATGGCAGCCGCTCAAATGTTGCGCAGCGGAGGTCGTTAGGTCATGGAGGGCCTGGGAAGGCGGCCTAAGAATGCATGCAGGCTCAGCCGCCTCTGTAGGCCACCCAGCCGTGCAGATCCGGGTCCTCAGTGACCACTCTGTCCCCATTGGGCGAGACCTACCTACTCCTGAGGACAGCGGACAAAGGCCTTAACAGGCCTGGGAGGATCTGGTAATTAAAGGTGTGAAGCACCTCCCCAGAGCTCCTGCTGTGGCTTTGTGAAGTGCCTGCTTCCTCTTCACCTTCTGCCATGATTGTAAGTTTCCTGAAGCCTCTCCAGAAGTTGAGCAGATGCCAGCATCATGCTTCCTGTACAGCCTGCAGAATTGTCACCCTTCTGCCATACCATCCTGGACTAGCTAGAGGAGAAATTACTTGACTGATGAAGATATGGGAGGAGTAGTTTGTGAACATTGGAAGCAGGCCTAATTGCAGGACCAGCTGGAGAAGATAGCCTAAAATAAATTTTAGTCATACAGGAATTTTAAAAGAAAAAAAAAAATCACACACATCAGTGTGTGAAGTTCCCCTCCCTGTGCCCATGTGCTCTCTGAACAATAGTCTTTAAAATGGGAGTTTGTACTAGTTGCAATTAACTCCCACCACTAGAAATACATATTTACATTAAAATATCCCCCAAACATACACATAAACCTTAATATATACATAAATAAATCTTCTTAGAAATTTGAATCATTTCAGTTAGCCTTACTTTTGAGAATATTTCATTTTGGGGCCAGAGAAGTGAAGTTCATCCTTAATATTCACCTAACTGCTACTTAAGTGATTCTCATTTAGACTGCAGCTCTTTCAGTACAAAGGCCTAACTTATTTTAATGTTCTTTCCTAGATCTCCTTCCCTGAATAACATAAATAATTTTGAGTATTTGTTGAATTGAATCTAACAAATATCTGGAATCATAGCATCTTCCATTTATAATAAGAAGGTTAGTTTTGTCAAATAAAAAACATGATTTTTTAGCAAACAATCATGCATGCTAAAATAGCAATAAAATAATGTATTTTGACATTTATTTCAACATATGCCAGCTGTTTTTTGTGAGGCACATACAGATGTCCTCAAAACTCACCAAACAAATTCAGGTTTGTAAATAAAAAATATTTTTTCTTATGAATAGCATTTGAAATTCTCAAGGAAAGATAAAACACACTCTAGTCTTTGACAACTTGTTTCATTGTCGTTGGTAGCCTATGGTTAGTTTGTATTTACTACAGTCACTTCATATTGGATATCAAGAACAGATACTCTTATTCAGGAGGAATTATCTGGTACAAATGGCCAACTGTGTATCTTTACTTATCAACACAAATCACTGGCAAGGCATAGCAAAGCATGAATATCCCAGTAAATACAGTTATTTGTGTTTCTAGAAATAATCAAAACCAGGCAACAAATACCTGCATTTGTAGACTTAAATGGGAATTTGCTTCCTTATCAGGTGTAGTGATAAAAAAGTCCTGTTGCTTTGTGAGTGACTTGAATTCTGTCTGGGATTGGAATTTGATAGTGGGCACATTACACCTCTATAATCATTTCCTACATCCAGCTATGCCTTTCTGTGAAATAAACCACAAAAATTGGGCATTTTTCTGAAGACAATAATAGTAGCTGAGTTTTCTACAAAATCAGAACATATTTAGTTTTTTCAGTGAAAAGCATAACAGATATAAGGCTTGCTCTGAAAATAAAGTGTTCCTCCAGAAGAAGAAATAGATAGCTATCTTGGGCACACAAAATAGAATTCTGTGCACCTTCCTTGGAACATAGATGAGACTACTTTAAAGACGACGGCCCAATGGAACTAAGCAGTTGGTAGGCTAGGACCAAATTTATTTAACTGTCACAAACATTGGCATAGAGAGAGCACACCACTGTGTATTAAATCTATACAAGGTAGCAAAGAAATCAGGTCCATCAGTAAATGTTCACTCTTTGTAGAATAGTATCATATGAGTACCTCAGTGGACTTTAGGTGTTTGAGGTCTGGGAAGCTTCCCTAATCCTTCTTCTAAAATCTACACCCTCCATGCAGCACCAAATCACAGGTAACCCTGAAGTCTGCCAACTTCTCTCTGTATGACCTGCCAATACCTTAGTCACCTCTTGCCTACAACACCTACTGTCACCTCTTGCCTACAACAGTCTTATTTTTGGTTTCCTTTTGTCTGCTGGGCTCAATCTAATTCATTTTGTCCACTAAATCAGAAGATACTTTAAATCACAAACCAAGTGATTACTCCTTCATCCTACCACCACCGAACCGTTAAACCATTCAATGCCTTTCCATTTCTCTTATGATAAAGACTGAAATCCTTGGCAGAGCCTTGGAGGTATTTTAGTCTGTCATCTCTGCCTCTCTCTTCATTGTTATCTTAACCCACATATCCTCTGGCTCTCAGGATGTCAAGAATGCCAGACATCTTTGTATGACAGTAATGTCCCACATGGTCCATGTTGTTTCCCCTGCTTAGAATGCTCCCTACACACCTCCTTTCCCTAGCCAAGTCTTGTTCATTAGCATTTGAACGGATCATTCATTTCCTTAGGGAAATCTTTCCCAACCTCTACATTATGTACTGCGCTATCAGTTCTTACAGTACCACATTCCCCTCTTTTTGAAAGCACTTAACTCCATTTGAAATAATTAATTCATTAGTATGATTATTTAACTAATGTCTGCTTTCCTCTTGGACTACACTTTTCATGATGGAAGGAATATGGCTCTTTCTGCTCACTATTCTGTCTCTGGGACAAGGCAGAAAGTCTGTCGCATAGCACTAGCTCCTGAAATATAGTTGTTGGATGAATGGAAAAATTAATGAATGAGCCTCTGGATCTCCTTTACAGAAGTGAGGATGAACACTGAGTGAACTATACACAGATGCATGCCTATCTTTTTTGGCCTGCATCAGTATTTTAAGTAGTTTGCTAGCATGACCTATTTAATTTGAATACATTAATTTTATGAGATAAATATAAGTATCTCTATTAATCTAAACTGAGTATACCAAAACCCTAATTTTTCACTCTCACTATCACCTTTTAGAAGTTCAGCTGGTCCAGTCAAGTAAGCTCATTTACTATAGCCAATATGCACTATCTTGATAAAGATGCAGATATTTCTTTTTTTTTTTTTTTTTTTTTTTTTTTTTTTTGAGATGGAGTTTCGTTTGTTACCCAGGCTGGAGTGCAATGGCGCGATCTCGGCTCACCACAACCTCCGCCTCCTGGGTTCAGGCAATTCTCCTGCCTCAACCTCCTGAGTAGCTAGGATTACAGGCATGCACCACCATGCCCAGCTAATTTTTTGTATTTTTAGTAGAGACGGGGTTTCACCATGTTGACCAGGATGGTCTCGATCTCTTGATCCACCCGCCTCGGCCTCCCAAAGTGCTGGGATTACAGGCATGAGCCACTGTGCCCAGCCCCAAGATGCAGATATTTCTAATGCACATCCAGTCACTTGCTGGGGGTACAATGATTTTTGTGTTTATATATCTCTTCTAATTCCAAAATCCCTTTATATTTATTGTGTCTTTTATCTGAAAATATCCAGTGTGGTAGATGTGTATGGGTATTATCCCCATTTTACTGCTGGAGAAAAGGGAAAACATTTTGGAGGGCAGCTTGACATATGATGCATTGTTTGTTTGTTTTATGGGATTTTTGTTTGTTTCTATCATGCACTCCAACAGTGAACTCACAAAGGTCATTGTACAACACAACATTTGCCTAGGATGCCACCACCTGGATGTATAGGAATTTGAAGAAGTTGAAGACTTAAGCAGTAGGAAGCAGAGCTATCTGCCCTCTTTTGTAGCTTAGGAAAATAACCAAGGAGCTGACTTGCTCTTAAATGAAAGAAAGCCAAGCTGTAGCAATGTGAGTCAAAGCTCCGAGCTACGGGGTCCCAGGAAATAGAGGCCAGTATTGGGCAAATATAATAAGTGGACATCAATTCTTGATTCTAACTGTTTAAAGTTCATTCTGCCATATTACTAAGCTCTTTTTAAAGGAAGAGTCTTATCAGTAGAAATATTAGCGATGTCTTTATTGTCCTTATATTTTACTAAGGTGCATCTATTTGCTATCTACTGTTGACAAAAAATGCCAAACTCTCTAAAGCATCTAAACAAGTTTATTCTGAGCCTCATATTTGAATGATCATGGTTCATAACACAGCCTAGGGAGGTGTTGAGAACATGTGTCCAGGTGGTTGGGTTACAACTTGGTTTTATACATTTTAAAGAGACACAAGTTACAGGCAAAGACATAAATCATTATGTATATGTATATATATTGGTTCAGTCCAGAATGGCAGAACACCTTGAAGCTGGGGATGGGGGAAGGAGTTTCCTGGTCATAGGTGGCTTCAAAGATTTCCTGATTGGCAATTGGTTGAAAGAATTAAGCTTTGCCAAAAGAGTTGAAGTCAGCATAAAGAAATGCTTGAGTTAAAATAATGGGGATTGCGAAAGCCAAGCTTCTTGTTATATAGAATAAGCCTCTAAATAACAGGCTTCAGCGATAATAGATGGTAAATGTCTCTTAACTGACCTTAAAAGATGTCAGACCCTCTGGAAAACGCCTACTAAGGAAAGGAGACAACACGTTTCCCAAAGAGATGGCTTTGCAGAGCCATTTCAAAATCTGTCAAAGAAAATATATTTTGAGGTAAAATACTTCGATTTCCTTCAGGGCCTGCTTTCTGTCATGTGATGCTATACCAGAGTTAGGTTGGAGTTGAGTATCTTATTGCTACAAATAATCTGTTTTGTCTCTTATGATCTCTATTTTAATGTTAACGATGGTCATTTGTGGCCAAACTCCAAAAGAAGGAGAATCTAGTGAGGCTTTTTCATTGCCCCCTTTCCCATTGTGGCCTGAAACTGTTTTTCAGGTTTCTTTGGGATCCTCTTGGCTTCTTAAGGGGGTCCTTTCAGTTGGTTAGGGTCTTAGAATTTTATATTTGGTTTATACTTCCATGCAATATAATGGCTAAAATCGTAATTTCTAGAGTATGATCAGGGTCCAGAGCATTTATTCATCTCCTCCTAGTTCTTGTTAACTTGAATTCAATGTTTCAGTTTCTTTATCTATAAAACAGGGATTCTAAGTATATTTCCAGGAATGAATTCGTGTTTCATAGTGTCTGAAGATTATGCAATTGGGGAAAGGTGTCTCTTTATTAAAAAATAAAAATAAAAATAAAGCATACATGCGAAATGGCTATAGGCATACAGCTCAGAAACAGCTCAGCACTGGGGTTTGGAAGAAGGCAGTGCAAGCAAGGACTTGACAGCTTAAGCTTCAAAAGCTTCACTTCTGCTTTCTTCTTCATTTTGTTGTTGTTAATGAGAATTCAATAAAATAAACTATGTAGCACATTCTAACACACAGTAAACACTTCTAAGTATGAGTATTCATCCTCATTATTACTTTTACTATAACATACAAATGCCTAAAGAGTAAATGTTTACTATTTTCAATGCATAAAATTTTAATTTTATTCTTTTGAGGTTACCTGCTACAGAATTAAAGTTATTAGTGAAAGAGTGATGCATGTTAAGGAATTAGCTTCTTTGTTCATTTGTTTACAAAACAAAGTATATCAAGCAGCCACTATGCTCCAGGCAAGGAGTAGGGAGGGGAGGGACATACAAATGAAAAATGCAAAACAAGTTTACAAATGCATAATAACAAATGTGTCTGAGTGCCATGAAGTTAATAAGAGGATGCTAGTATAGAGAATAACAGGGAGAAACACTAATTGGCCCAGATGGGGAGCGACATTAATTGGCTCAGATAGTAAAGGGAGACCTGGCTGGAGGAGATAATCATTAAGTGGGAATTTGAATAGTATAAAAGATCCTGTAATCATCTGATCACTGCACAGACAAAATCAGTTCACTGAGACTGTGGTACTACAGCAAAGAAAGAATTTCATTTAAGCGAGGCTTGCCATGTATGAGAACTGGAGTTATCCCTCAAATCGGTCTCCCCGAAGGCTGAGAACTTAGGGTTTCTCAAGGATAGTTTGATGAGCAGGGGGCCAGGGAGTGGGTGCTGCTGACTGGTTGGGGATGCAATCACAGATGTGTGGAAAATGGCCCTTGTACACCGAGTCTGCCTCTGGATGAGGGGCCACAGGGCCAGTTGATTCATGAGTCAGGTGTCCTGCTAGCATCAGTGGTTGCCAGAATGCCAAAGCCTAAAAAAAAATCTCAAAAAGCCAATCTTAGGTTCCACAATAGTGATGTTATCTGTGGTAGCAGTTGGGGAAGTCATAAATCTGTAACCTCTGGCCACTTGACTTCGAAGCAGTATTATGCCTACATCTCAGCAGAATTCTGGTCTTTCCAATTATTCTGATCTCATGGCCTTTCATTAGTTTTCAGTCCCTGAGCAAGGAGGGTTTTCATTTTAGGAAGGAACTATTATTATCCTTGCTTTCAAGTTACACTGTAAACGAAATTCCTCCCATGGTTAGCTTAGCTTATGCCTAGGAAGGAGGAAAGGCAGCCAGGCTGTGAGGGTGGAAGCAATATGGAGTCTGTTGTGTTTGATTTCTCTCACTTGTATTATTTTCGCAAATTCAGTTTCAATCCCATGAAGAGAAGCTAGGAATAGCATTTCAGACAGAAAAACAGTCCTGTGTGAAGGCTCTACTAAAAAGAACATGACACATTCTAGGAATCTAGGCACTATAAATAGCTGACATGCTAGAAGAATTATGTGAGGGCCAGAGACTAATTGATCATAAATGGATCAGTGAGATAAATTCCTAAAGGAACAAATAACAACAAATTTTGATAGAGTCAAGTACCTAAAGCTTGGATTTGCTGCTGGAGAAACATCTTCCTCTGTATTACTATGCGCTCTTAGCATAAACCTGTCTTACTTTACCTTTTCTGCTGGTTTATGAAAGCAAGCTTGAAAAAGTTCTTGGCCTACTGTGCTTATCTCTCTCTGTCTCAAACAGGCATATTAAAATCACATACATTAAGTAATGCCTAAAAAGCACTACTGAAGTGTAAAATACTGGTTGCTTTAAAATAATTTTTAAAAAATAAACCATATTTTCAACATTGAGTTAAGGACAGAAAAATGTATTAAAGTTCCAAAACTACAGAATGAATAAACTGAAATATTCTAACATAGAAGAGTAAAACATTGGTGAATATCATTAAGAGAAGATGCACTTAGGAAGAGATGTGGGATACAAATTGCTAGTAAGAAAGGGGAGAGGAGGTATAGAATACACTCATGTTTAAAACCTCCAACGTCTTTTTCCTAGCCACTGGTCTACGCAAAAGGAAGTCTTACCAAGTCTCAAAGCAGTATTCTTTGCATGTCATGTGCTTTTTCAATCATTGTTTTTGAGAAAATCCTAAACCAAAGTGAAAAAGAGAATCTGCCAGTGAAGCAGCTGACAGAAAATGACCAAACCATCCCATGCTCACCCCTGAAAGTATTCATGTTGTATGTTGATTCTTTTTTTTTCCCTTTTATTTATTTATTTATTTGAGACAAGGTATTGCTCTATCACCAAGGCTAGAGTTTGTTGGCATGATCATAGTTCACTGTAAACTAGAACTTCTGGGCCCAAGTGATCCTCCCTGCCTCAGCCTCCCGAGTAACTAGGATTATAGGCTCATGCCACTGCACCACTCTTTTTTAAGATGGGGTATTCCTAGATTGTTTATGCTGGCCTCAAACTCCTGGCCTCAAGCGATCCTCCCACCTCAGCCTCAGCCTCTCAAAGTGTTGGAATTACAGGTGTCAGCCACCAGGCCTGACCCCTAGGAGCTAATTTTACCTGGATGTGAAGAGTAAAGTTGCTATGTATGTTTGTGGAGGCAGCCAGTTAATGCTAGTTAAACAAACAACAATGACAAAAAACAATATATGCAAGTGGCATCTGCAGAAAATCTCACTTTAGACATCCCAATCAATATAAATAGGATCACCATGGCACGAAAGTGCATTGTTTATCTATGTCCCAGTGTTACTTTGATGATCCATTAAATCGTCATGCATATTTTTGTGCCATAAAGATATATCTTTCCTATTAAACTTGCATTTGATCAATCCTAAGATTATTCAGAAGAGTCTAGATATCCACAAAATGGTCCCTACTTTTTCCTATCATTTTTGCTTTCTTTCAGGGTTCATTCTTCCAAGTTGCTGAAGGGTCTCAGATTGCAATAGAGATTGCAACTCTCATTAATACAGGAATCACATAAAAAGGTTCTCAATTTTTATCACTGCCTCCAGTTAAAAGCCCCAGATGCTTGATTTAGGGGAATTGCTAACCTGGCCATATCTATCAGGCTGACTTGAGAAATGGCATTGGAGCTACCTCAATAGTGGCATGATTTGGTTTTAAGAATTAAGGTTACTATTTTTCTGGAGAAAATTTCTCCTCTAATTATGCAATTCAAAGTGAAATTCTACTTGTTTCTTCATTTAAAATGAGATCAGAGTGTATGTCTTTTCTTCATATCCCTTACTTACATACATATTTTAGTTCTTCAGTAGGTACTGAGTTAAACTACATACATTCCTATTTATTATCATTCCTAGGATAAGAACACCAGTGAAATGGATACTTATATCTCTGCATGAGCTGTTTTGACCATGAAAACATGGCCACCTACACAAACCATTTGGTTCTTAATGAGCCATAACATCTGTACTGGGTAAATGAACACAAAAACAGTGGTTCAGAAAAAAGCATTTCAAACAGTTGTGTTTGTATTGCCTAAAAGACCCACAGGGCCTGTAGAGTTTATTATGAACATGTCGTAGGTCTTATACTAGAATGAGGCTTAGTTATTTTAAGTACTTTTTTAGTGCAAGTTTGAACAACAAATGGCATCTTCAAAAGTCACAAAAGCATTTTAGGTCCTAACATTTTTACATATGTTGGTTTGACTGCTGGACGGTAATGTCTTATGGTAAATTAGTAACGGACAGATTTTAATAGATATTTCATATTATCTTTTCTGAAAATTAAATTCATAAACATTATTTTCTGAACAACTATTCTTTTTCCTCCCTGTGGTCATCACCTACCATTTATCTGATTATGACTGAAAAGAAAACGTGTGTTTTGATTTAGACTGCTTGAGCATTCCAATTCCAATCTGATGCCATCTATCTTCCCAAATGGAATGTTATGCAGACCTCTTGTCCTCCCTCCTGCTCGTTGTGGCAGAGATTTATACTTGTAATCTCCCAGAACATTTGAATTAGAGATGTGAGTCCCGATGGCAACTGTCTACAGGTTGAAATTATAAAGGTAAAAACTTAGCCCAGCAAATCTTCCTCTCCTTTCACTCCAGGATTCACTTTTCTTAGTACCCAAGTAATATTTATGAGGCTTTTGTTATTTAGCTGTTGTCTTATATTTAAGTTAAATACATTTCTAACAAATTCTACTGCATTTACATTTATTATTCAGCAAGATATCACAATATGATGTCAGATAATGATGAATCTCCAGATAACTCTTATAGCTAAGTCTTCATTTATTTAAAGTCATACACACACAAACACACACACACACACACGTACGTGTCAGGGTTTGGCTTACCAAATGAAAAGTGATTCCTTAGTGTATGCAGTACTTTTTGCTCTCAACTATTTCTTTTCTTCACACATACTTATTTGACCCATTCAGCTAAAATCAACATGCATCTTTCTAATTCCACAAATGTGCATACTGTAATTCTTACCTCTTGGAAAGATTAATTACTACAGTCATGGCTAATTATCTGTATCTGGTTATATGAGCAAGGCCATTATACACAGTGAACATTATAAAGGTAATCATTTTTTTAGCCTCTCAGCATAGGTCAGGATAAAACCATAATATCCTTCATAAATAGGAACACTGGCCATCACTGGAGAGTGAAATGACCACTGGTCCAGTCTGGTAAATATTCTTTCATGGTTATGGTCTTAAAAGTGTTTAGCAAATAAGTTGAGAGAAAAAAAAAAAGAAAAAAGGAAAAAATCTACAAAAATCTCCAAACACATATAGGCTTAAAGAGTTTCTCTCAGATCAAAATATCCTGCAATAATCAGAAGTAGAAAGATATCATAATGACCTAAGAAGATTAATATAAACGTTTCTCACATAGTAGCCAGGAAGCACTGATTTAGAATGTTGCCCATGGATTTCTATTTGCTTGCCTGTGTAAATACATGTGTAGATGGGGGAGAAATTTGGTTTTGATGCATAGCCCTAATGTTCAACTTTAAGGTGTATAAGATGTGTCTTACGTAACTTAAATTATCTTAAATTTGTATTTCTGAAAAATATGTAGGTCTGGTTCTGAAATCTGAGTTTTAATCCATACTCTAAAAAATTTGCAAACTGAATGAAGCTTCCTTTTTTTTTTTCATGGAGGCTTAGGCACATCATGTTGAAGGGAGAAATTTGGGAAGGCAGACAAAACTATACACAATCAACCAAGGCTACTAAAAGCTGGGGTGAATAAATACTCAACAATCTGTCTCTCTCATGCACATCAACTCTAACTTATTATAAAAGATCATTAAAACTTTGAAAGGTCAATGTATACACTGCTGTCTATCACAGGTGAGCACTATGCATTATGTCCTATCAGTGACTTCTACCTGGCCAGCCCTTCAAGGTGGGGCCGTGTCATCTTGAGGGTCCATGCTTCCTCCCCAAATATAGTTTTTATTTTCCATCCCATTCTATTGCCTTGCTTTTTCCTTCTTTGGTTCCTCTTCTTGCTCCCCTGAAATTGGAATTCTCTCATTTCCCCATCAACCATAGACATTCTTCATTAACCAAGTTAAGGGTCATGCCCTTTTTGGGGCTATTATTTAGCTATTCATGCCTCTGCTTTGTGAATTACATTTCTACCAATTTTTGTTCTCATTTTTATAAATGGCATCGTTGTTGTTTTCTTTCCTCTCCCCTGCATCCCTTCAGCCATGAAGAATGCGTTTATAGTTTTATATTCCCCTCAATACCATATACAGCAAATACTTCATAAAAATTATAATAAAGCAGGTTTTTTTTTTTTTTTTTTTGAGACAGAGTCTCACTCTGTTACCCAGGTTGGAGTACAATGGTGCAATCCTGGTTCACTGCAACCTCTGTCTCCCGGATTCAAGCAATTCTTACACCTCGACTTCCTGAGTAGCTGATATGACAGACATGCACCACCATGGCCAACTAATTCTTTTGTATTTTTAGTAGAGACGGGGTTTCACCCATGTTGGCCAGTCTGGTCTTGAACTCCTGACTTCCAATGATCCACCTGCCTTGGCCTCCTAAAGTGCTGGGATTACAGGCCTGAGCCACTGCACTCCACCATACAACAGGTTTCTTAAAAAGCAATAATCTATGGACCAGCCTTACAGGAATTATCTGAAATGTGCGTGCAGTATGCTCATTTCTGGGCTATACCCTAGACTTGCTGAACAAGACATTCATTTTTAAGCTAGGAGACACATATATCCCCTGCAGTTTGAAATCAATTGACCTAGAAACATATTTTCCCTAAGGAGTCCAAGCATAAGAATCATTTGAGGCATTTGTGAAAACTACACATTCCAGATCTCTGTCAGAGCTTCTGAAGGAGAATCCCTGGAGCAGTAACATGGGAATCTGCCTTTTTATTTTTTTTTTTTTAATAAGAGCCTTTTCCATCCCATGCTGGCTCACTAGATCATTCTAACCATTAGATAAGGTGATAAAACTTTCTCTCAGCTATTAGTAGTGTTTTTCCAAATGGGTAAAAGCACATTTTACAGAATAATGTAATATAATTATTTTCTCAACATTTTGCCTTAATTATAATCAGTTTCATAATTTAAAGCATTTGTAGTTTGAGAAATGTAAACCAAAGAATAATGCATTTGTTTTCTAAATTATTTTCCCCTGATTAATAGCCTTGTAGATAAACTACAATATATAATAGTAAAATTTGTAGCTGCCAAAATTTGTCCTAACTTTGACATTTATAAACTGGTAGGCATGAGAAAGTTACCCTCGGAAATTCAGTTTCCCCTTTAAAAAAAAAATGGGGACCATGATACCTACTTGCAAGCAAATATATGTAGCAGACTACAGTGTGAGACACAATGTTTTATTCATAACTCTAAAATTCCAGCGAAATGAGGGAAAGTGTGAAACGTGCACAAGGTTGGCTGTCAGAGCCTTCGTGTAGCTCATGGTTCCTCTGTGCCAGCAAACAGAAGACTTCTCTTCACAAGACCACCTGATAGCTTGTGCGGATTGACTCTGCATTACAGATCTGTGACTTCCACACTGGTTTGCAGCTGCAATGGAGGACTCTTCACCTTTTTTCTAACTGTCCTCAATTGTAGGAAAAAATGTAGCAATAACATTCTTTTTTTTTTTTTTTTTTTTTTTTTTAAGAGATGGGCTTTCACCATCTTGTTCAGCTTGGTCTTTAACTCCTGACCTTGTGGTCCACCTGCCCTGGCCCCCCAAAGTGCAGGAATTACAGGCATGAGCCACTGCACCCAGCCTGAAGCAATAACATTCTTAAATGCTCATGTACCTTTATTAAAGTATCATATTTGCAGTGATAATTTAATCAGTAGATAGGCTGAATATTTTATAATCTTTTCTGAGTCAGTTCTGTATGTGTTTTGCTGAAAATTACCTTTTTAAAACATAGCCATAGAGAATGTTTATAGAGCATAAAATAAGAGGGGGAAAACTAAAAACCACCCAATGAAAATCACTATTGCTGTTTTTAAATACATGTTTTCACTTTTTCCCAGAAATATACATTTTTTTCTTAACTGGCAAGATTTTATATAGTGATCTTTCCCTAATGTCATCTCATGTGCATTCTACATTTGTTCAAATGGTCTCTGAAAAATGATGGCTAATAAATACTTAACATTTCATACTCTAACAGTTGCATTATTTGTTTAAGTGCTCTTCTATAATTGGATATTTCATTTTCTTCTGTTTTACTATTATAAGGAGTTTTAAAATGCTCTCCCAACATAAAACCTTGATTGCATCTTTAATTACTTTCTTAGAAATCTTTTCTAGAAGTGATATTACTAGATCAAAGGGAGGAATGTTTCTTAAAGCTCATGATGTATATCTCACAATTGCTTCTCAGAAATGTTGCTAATTTAAACTCGATCACTTTCCCTCCTACCCAAGAAGGAATTTCATTACATCCAATATCAAAGCATTAATAAATTTTTAGGTTTAATGTTAATAACCCCTAAAGAAAATTTCATGTTTTAATTTGTGTATTTTTCATTATTATTAAGTTTGCTCTTTTGTCATTTGTCTCTGTGTTTTCCCTTTGTCCCCTTTTTATAATAAAAAGCCAGTGTTTTCTCAGTGATTTGTAATCACACTGTATATTTAGAAAGTAAATCCCTTGCTATATTAGTTGGACATGTTTTCCCTAGGCTGAAATTTGCCTTTAAATTTAGTCAAAATATTAATATTTTGACAGACATATTTTTTGTTTTTTTGAACATTTTTTAAACATTATAAACATTTGCAAACATTCATAAAACTTGCAAGAATCGTACAATGAACATCTGAGATTTAGGACCTATATTCTTTAATAAATATTTTACCATATTCTCTTTATATCTAATCATCTACTGGAAACTGTTTTTATACTTGCTTATAGTCAATTATTTTTATTTAATCTCACTTCTCTGAATTTAATCAAAACAATTATTTGCTACAGTATAAGTTCTATTTCTATTAAAAGTAAGTCCTTCTAAGTTTGCCTTCCAATGTGTCCCCAGTATTTGGAATAGAACCTATCGCATTGTAACACTTACTAAATAATTGTTAATTGATTGACTTTTCTCAATGAGGGGAAATTTTTCCTGCTCTAAGAGAATAAAGATGACTCTTTAGTGTGTTGAGGTCTCAAGACTTTAATATCTACTTGGTACAAAGTATACTCTAGAGCCAGTAAGTTACAACTGGCCTTTTTAATCAGTATGCTAAATTTTTGAAAATGTATGCCTTAAAATTTTAGAGACATCAAGTATCTTTTATCTATAAATAAACAAAGACCTTGTGGACAAACTGTCATAATTTCTGGGAAATGGTGTGCATCTTTTAATGGCAGCATCCCATTTCTGGGAGAGAATTAGAATTCAAAACATTTTCAATTCCTTCTAGAAAATGATGAGCTAATGCCAAAAATACCTATGAAGACAGAAGAACAAAAGAAAATTTGCAGGCTAAAGTATCTGACAAGAATGGAGAAAAGTGTGTCATAGATTGTAAAACTTACCGCTTTGAGCAGGGAATAGAAAAATGATGCATGATACTTCAAAAGGGGGAAAAAGGTCTGTCATGAATCTTCTGAGTACAGATTGTCTGGATGAGCAGAAATATTAGAGACAAACTAATTACTGTCTGTCTTTTACTCTGCTGGTTAAAAACGAAAGGGGAAAAGAAGCCATTCAGTGTTTCCTACATGCACTAATGAAAAAAGCTTTTGTTGTTCCTGTCTCAGGAGCTGTGGAGCAAAGTTAACTTTATCATATGGTTACAGTCATAATCACTTGTGAAACTTTAAAAAAAAAAAGTGATGCCTAGACACTACTGCAGACCAATGAAATAAAAATTTCTAAAGACTGGGTAGGGTTGGAGGCATTGATGTAAAATTTCTGCAAGTCATCTTAATGTATAGGCATGGACTAGTCAACCCTGTAGAGTGTTAAGTTCTGTTCCAGAATTTTGTCCATATATGACCACTATTCAAATGGGAGCAAAGAGAAGAAAACACTTCCCAAATATTTCTGATTTCAGCTAATTCTCACCCACATGTCAGGTTCATGCATTATTTTTTTGTGGAAAAGAGTAAGGGAGGTATTCATCATGAGTCAGATTTTTCCTCTGTATGTAAAGTACTGCACAGGTTAAGCTGATACAAGTTTAAGGAATACTTTCTTTACAGGAAACAAAATAAAGAAGAAACAGGAATAAAGTACCTAGACCAGGCTGTAGAAAGTTTTGGCCCCTAACTTTTCTGCTGTTGATGTTCTGTGGTATAAATAAAATCAAGTATTTGGAGCAGTCCTGAAAGAACAGATTCTAGTTAAGGGGGTAGTGAAGGAGGGAGGGGACATTCTTCTATAATGCGACTTTCTAAATATATCATGTTTTTCATAAGCACTTCATAAATCTTGGCACATTTCTTTGAAGGTATATTATCACCACTTTAAAGGCAAGGAAATTGTTTTGGAAAAAGAGCTGGGATTTGAATTAGCATTGCTTGAATCTAGTGCTGTATGCTCTTATAATTACTGTTTTCTACATTTACTCAACCTTTTATCAATTTTTGACATTTGAGCATTTCTCACTTCCAACCATTATAAAATTGTTGGATGGTTTCATGTCTGTATTTTCTTCCTCATATTAGAACTTATTTCTTTGGAACAGAATTTCAGAAGTTATTCGAGACTGTGACCATGTTTCTGGTTATTTTAAAAATATATATGGTCAAATTGCTTGCAAAGAGATGTACAAAATTACAATGCATCGAGAAAGGCATGATAGATAGGTCTCAAGAATATTTAATTATTTCCAATTTAATAGGCAAAAAAATAATATTTTATCTCATTTCTTAATTTTCATTTGGTTTATTGGTGAATCACAGCATTTCCATGTGGTAAGTTGGTTTCCTTCGTCCAATTATCTACTGGAATATTCATTTACGATCTTTGATATGACTTGATTTGTAGAATTCTTGACAGCTGTTATGTGTATTTTTCATGGCATTACATTCAATGTCTGTGTCTCCATATACACAGCAAGGCCCCTGAGGGCTGATGTTGTATCTGTTTCTTTTATTTTTGCTTTCTGGCACCTCATACTCTGCCTGGCACATAATATGATCAGAAATATGTACTTCTTTCTACATATATGGGAGAACAGTATATTGGATTTTTTTATATTGTGGATTTTATGGTTGTTTTGAGTGGTTTAGGGCAGTACCAAGGCTAGTCAGTAACCTTCACAAAGCCATTAATTCATAAATGAAATTGTCACTGAAGAGTAATAAAATTAAAAAGACAATTTGAATTGAACGGGAATAATGTAGAAAATTTTCATGGAATAGGTGAGATCTCTTTACTGATAAAACCTTTTCAAATGAAGAAAAGAGTTTTGTGGTATCCTCTCTGTTGGAGTTCTGCTGATAACCTTTTATAGGACCCAAGTGGAACAACCTATATTATGTAGGCTGCAGTGGATTCCTGATTAGTCCAATTAATGTGATGGCTTTAATTTGTAAGACAGTTAATAGTTTAGAATCTGATTTCATTGAAATCACTCCTCTCTAGAATGTAAAACAACAATGAAAGGCAGCTAAAGCAGTCCTGGAGCGGCTAAACACTGTATTTAGTCATCGTATTTCCCACTCCTTCCCTCCTTAAAGACAAAATAAAAGGTATTTTTTTTCCTCCACGTTATTCTCCCTGGCATGCTGCCTTTGTTAGGACAACAGCAGCCAAGAGGAGATTTCAAATGACTCCTCAGCATTTTCTTAAGATGAGTCCAGTGGAGACTATTCAGTTAGTCGTGCTCATGTGTGCCTAGATCAATATTCCAAAATATTTAAGTTTTTGCTATTTTCTGCAGAAATAAACATTTATTATTATTATTATTATTAAAATCTAAAAGGAAACTATAATGCCTGAGGCAAATTGTTTTTGTCACACCCTGCTATTCCCATGAGCTGAGAAGCATCACAATTAATTGCCCGTTGTTGTCACAACTCATGAAAAGTTTGATTAGCTCTAGCAATCTGATCTCTAGAAATTGCCCTTTCCTTACTATCTTAGCACCCTCTCATGGAAGACGGCATGCTTGCTGCTCTGTTCAGACTCCACTGTCAGTTTTTTAAGCCAATTCCCATGGGATTTTAATGGTTTTGACTAAGTAAAGGAACCAAAGATTTTCAATGAGAACTATTGAGCCTGACAGGGGCTTATTGATTAACGTAGTTATCACCTTAAGTAAGAAAGCCACTTTGACATTTAAAAACTATTCTAAATTAAGTGGCTGGCCTCCCTTCCTTCTTTCCTTTCTTCCTTCCATTGTCTTTAGCATATATTTTGGGCAACTTCACGTAAATAAGATGAAAGCACAATTGGGAACCAGAACTAATAACTTCAGTAATCTGGTGGAAAATTTTCTATATTAGTGATTAACAAGCAATATATTTTTAATGCCCAAAGTTGCATTTGGCACCAGTGTTTGCTCAGTGTTTCTAAAATAATCACTAAAACTAATTTTAATTATTTAGAACTTTGCTGTTTAATATAGTAGCTACTAGTCACATGTGGCTATGTAGCATTTGCAATACTCTAAACAAAGTTATGCTGTCAGTATAAAACACACACTGGCACTTGATGACTTGTTATTAAAAACATGTAAAAAATGTCATTAATATTCATGTATATTGCATGTTGAAATACTATTAGTTTATATACATAGTTTTAAAATCTTATAAAATTCTTTTCACCCATTTTTTTTCTTCATTTAAAATGTGGCTTCTAGAAAATTTAAAATTACATATGTGAAATTGTATTATGCTTATGCTGAATGGCACAAGAAAGATAAATTTAGGCACTAGCCTTGTTGGAGTTCCCCCCTAATAGGATGATCACAATTATCTATGCAGCAGCAGAATGTGAGTGGAATTATGCAGGTAAACGTGTGCTAGTCAGTTACAGAACTAGACCTCAAGAGCACCAGACCATAGGCTAAGGAAGTAGACCTCTCAATTCCCATTACCTGTGTGTCCCAGTCTTAGAACGTTATCATCCCTACTACAGCAAGCATTTAAGGCTCCAGATGATCTGGTCAAAGTCTGAACCCCAACCCTTTAATCTTTAATCTCCACTCCGTGACTCCCAAAAATTTTAGAATTCTCAAGCAAGAACATAAATACTATTTTTAGCATTTTTAAAACAAAACTCTGTAATAGTTATTGATTGATGTAGGTATGGTTGAATGTACACTTAGTTTCCTTCAAAAACCTTTGCCATTGAGCAAATAAATACTTAAACCAAGTTTCATCTAAGTGCAGTCCTGATGTAGCAGAATCAAATGCAATAGTTGTTTAAAATGCAGATTTCAGAGCCCTACCACCAGTAATGATACTTTAGTAGGTCTAGACCAGGGAACAGAATCTGAGTTTAAGCAGCATCTTTCTAGTTATTCCCATGCAGTCTGAAATATGGAACCACCACTTGAAGCTACAGTTGTTTTTAATTGTTCTATTTTAAATAAGTATATTATATAGCAAATATACTGCCATATCATTATCTATAAATTTAGAGGTAAGGAAGTATCTCCCCAGAAATACTTGGTTTCTCTATTACTTAATCGGGAGAAACTGAACATAATTTACAGTCACAGTTTCCCAACAAATCTAAAAGTTTACTGGTGATATTATTCATGCTTCTAAAATTATTTAATAAAAATACGTTATTAACATCTTATTCTATTGTTTATTTGATTATACATCCACAAATGTAAACTTTCATGATAGTTCATGCAGTTACAAATATCAAACTTGTAAAGAACAAATTAGAAAGACTGATTTTTGTTGATGGGGAGGGAATCCCAAGAATATGTCCATTCCCTGGACATAGACTCAGCAGGAATTTCCTAGAATTTATTAAAATAATTCCACATAAACTTCCACCCATGTCTACCCATAGGTAAACCGAGGAGAGAGAGAAAAATCAGTGATTATTTGTAGATTAAAAATGAGATACTTTTGACCGGCAACATGTTATAGCTATCAAAACAAATCAGAGAGTATTAACCTGGAGTCCTGTCATGCGACACACAAAAAAGAACTGCATCGGTTTTTGAAGCTTGGATTCTTGTTTGGGGTCATCCACTAACAGTGATATGGTCATCTGCTTCCTCATCTGAAATTTAAGACTGTGAGACAAGATGATACAGAGACATCCTCTCAGTCCTGACAGTCTGTGTTTTTTATCCACACTTGCAGGGCTATAGACCTGTCAGGATGGAGGACTGGAATCCTGACCAGATTGAGTTAGATTTAGAGCATCTCAGAGATAAGCCTGCGTGTGGTCTCCTTACAGGATAGTAAAAAAAATGTTGCAGGGCACATATATAGGCAGAAGTGTGAGGTTTCTAGAATGCCATGGCTGCTGTAGGATAAAGTTGATTTGTGGGTCCTGGAAAGAGATGACCAGGGAGCTCTGCTGTGACTGAGGATGAGGTGAATAGGGAACAGTTTCTGAGTCAGGCTGCCTAAGGTAGGGGAGAAGGCCTGAGGACAGGGTCACTTCCTGGAGCATTACCAGCCATGAGCACCACCACTTAAACATCAGAGAGAAAGGAAGAAAGGAGGTAGTTAAGTGACACTTCCCCATATCTCCTTGGGAGAATGGCTTTTGCTTTCTTTTCTTCTATTATTTTCAAAGGAAAACATCAGGAAAGGTGGTCAAGCCAGCTGTCTTTTGAGTAAACAAAGAACCAGAGTTCAGGGAGCAAGGGTGGCAGTAAAGATGAATAAGTCAGAGGGTAGATGTTTTTCTCTCAACATGAATTGTGTGAAGTTTCTCAAAACTTCGGTTATAAATAGATGATGGTACTAACGTTTTTTTTCTTTTTTCTTTCTTTTCTATTGGTTGACCATGAAACTTCTGTCTCATAATTCCTCTCCATTTTCCCATGATGTTTTCTCCTTCCACTTCCCTAGGTTCGGAATAAAAGATGCCTATATATTAGGTCCTGCCAGAAGGAAAGGCAAAAACCCATGTGTTAGAAAAACGTTTAATAAACCTCAGCACACACTTGACCAAATTCCTGAAAGATCAGAGTTGCATCCCTGAAATTTCTTTTTATCTTTGTCTAGTTAACTACCTGTTGAGACTAAGTGATGTGCTCCTAAGTTCTTTGTACTGTCCTCACCACATAAGTATACAAACAAGAAGATTATCCCTGCTCTCGGGAGGCTTATAATTCAGATGTATTACCCCTTTAGGAAATATTCTCTGGAAAGCTCTTTTCACTAATGTTCAATTTCAACAATAGTATTACTATAATAGCTAAGTTTTATTTAGTACTTAGTGTGTTCTGAGCACTCTCTCAAGTGCTTTGTATACATTTAATCATTAATTCTTACCATAACTCTATGCACTAGGTAATATTATTGTCCCATTTACAAATTAGAAATCAAACACCAAGCGATGTTAAGTGAACTTGCCTAGAGTTACACAAAGAATAAATGACGGAGCCACTCTGTGAAATGCTGCTCTTGCAAAAAAAACACATAAAATCGTATGATGGTGCCACATAACATATACTTGACATGGGCTTTGAAGGCAGAGAAGCCTGGGTTCAAATAAAATGCAGCCCTAGGACAAGTTATGTAACTTGAGATCATAGGTTTTATCATTTGTAAAAATGGAGTGAATACTTATAAAGGTTACACAAGGATCAAAAATAATGTATAAAAGGATCCTGGTACTTAGCAGTCATTCAAAGAGAGTTGTTGATGTTATTAACATTAGTTAAGTATATAAACTTTACTTAAAACGATTACTTCCTATTTGTCTTCCTACTGGAATGGAGTCTCTGTCATTTCTTCTCTCTATGTGCAGTTTTTCTTCTTCTCTGATCTGGAGCTGGAATGTGCCTTTCTGCACAAGCCCATTGTCTCATGGTGATACAGCCCATGGGGTAGGGGGCAAGCAATAGGAAGGGCCATACCAGGCCATAGCATATGTCTGAGATTCCCAAGACAAGCTTTGTTCACTGCACGGAAGAATGGCTGGTTAACTTAATCCCAGGGTTGCATTCTCACTAATGATACATCTCAGGCCATCGATCCATGGCTTTATTTTCAAGCTTATTTAAGCAGGAGCTATAAAAAGCAGAGCATCATGCACATGCAATATGGAATTAAGCCTCCCACTCTAACCACTCTAATTCTCTTGGATACCTATTTGTTCGTCTTGACTTTGGAAAGCAGAATTCAATAAAGAAACAGCTTGTGGAATTTTTTTTTAGGGTTATAATTTTCCGCTTAATGATATAAATGATTCTGTGCAGAATTGCTATCTTGCTAGTGAGTTGTTTTCTGAAATAATGTGCCCAAAACAGAAATCAGCATTGTTCTTTTGAGGCAATTCACTGTGGCATTATGGCTCCTGTGAATGTTCTAGAAATTGTAAAATATGCTTTTGCAAACGTAGAGCTGGTTTCAGTTTTCTTTTATCAATAAGCAGTAGGATTAAATGTAACAGGCCTATGAGAAATGAGGGAATTCTCAATGTATTTTGTGATAAAGGGCAAAGGAAACCCAAAGCTACTTCAGCCATAACGACATCCTTGTTTCTTCCTCCTCCTCCTTGCCCAGTGTGTGTTTGACAGCCAGGAAACAAGAGGAACTCAAGGGCTGGTTTGGGTGAGGTAAAGAGAATCAGTTTCTCTTCACATCTACCTTGGACTTTCAGGAACCTTCCTGCAATTCATTTAAGAAGTTCCATTATCTTCTTTGGCGGAGCTTGTGGTGGGACTATAGTTAAGTAATTATGCCCAGAAAATGTTATCTTATTCCTCAAATGACAAAAAAAAAAAAAAAAAAGTGTACTTGTATAAAAACAAGGTTCACAATGTAAAATCTAAGTATATTTGAAAGAAAAATCATCTAAAATATTTGAGTCTTGAGTAAATTCCTTGAGCTTAACATGATATGACTTAGTTCTTGGTAAATTAAAAGTAGAGCTTCCAGTGATTTGCAGAAAAACTCTTAAGAGGAGGACCTCAGATACATAGCTTATCAAACCGGCACTTCATAGAGTCTGGGTCATATCAGATCCTTGAACACTTGCTTCTTAATAGTAATTCCTATATAGTTTCTAAGGGGTTTCGCCTGTCTATATTATGAGGGGGGTGAATGTTTTTTAGAGCTTTCCAGGAGCCAGGAGAATTGGCTTCTCTCTCTTCATTTGCATTTAACATTCTAAAAGTTCTTAAGCTGGAAATGATCTAAGAACTCTCTCTGGGACTCTATTTCTTAGTTTCTAAATAATCAAACCTATCATCAGTCAATGTACTGTTTTGTCTTCCTTCAGGCAAGTTTAAAATATGTATATATATGTTATAGAAGCTGTTTTCTTTTTCAAACCTCATGTTATGAGCCAATATGTTTGTTTCCCAAAAGAAAAAAAAATGTTTATTTTCATGATTTTGGCAGAAACAAATGTTTTCTTTGGGGCTGTTCAAATAGTCATATTTTCAAGTTAGCTTGCTTCTTTCTATTGGGGGGAGCACCCCCTGGTGGAATAGCATGAAAATGTTTGCCATGTGTTTTTACTGTAATATTCAATAGACAGATGTGTTTTGAAAATATTATTTTTACACAAAGCACACTCAGAACCATTTTGCCAATGTTAATGTCTTTGAAAACTCCATGCCTTCTTTCTAATGATCACCACAGTACTTAGAATGTGATCCCTTGTTTTGGATGTTACATAGCTCTGGTCAGAGATGCTGTTGCAGTCTCTGTGGGTCAGAATGGAGTGGGGAAGGGCACCTTGGCATTATGTTCCTACTTGTGGGAGAAAAGGGACCCTTTTCTCCTTTACCTCAATTCTTCATTCCTTCCCTCCATTTCTTCCTGCTACTACAAACAAAATTCTATTTGTTGGAGGCTCTGACCCGGTGAGATAATAGCCATGACAGTGCCCAGTTATGGGTAAAGACTAGAGTACATCTCTTTCCAGTGCAAGTTCCCTGTCATAGCAAGCTGGGGGAGAGTAACAGAAAGGGAGTTTGCTGGGAGATATTCTAAATCTCCCATATCCCCCAAATATAAATTTAAATTAGTACTAAAAACATATCAGATTAAGCAATAGTTCTATAATTTCTGTACCTTAAAGAGAATACAGTATCATTCCCAAGGTAACTGGAAGGACGGGACACTATTGTTTATCATTGCTTTTGTGAGTTGAACTGTGTCTCCCCTCCTCGTAATTCATATGCTGCAGCTCTAACCCTCAGCAACTCTGAATGTACCTTTATTTTGAAATAGGATTTTGCAGCTATAATTAGTTAAGATGAGGTCACAATGGGGTAGGGTGGCCAATGTGACTGGTGTCCTTATAAAAAAGGGAAATATGGACACAGACACATGCACAGAGAGGACGCCGTGTGCACATGAAGACAGAGATTGCAGTAATACGTCTACAAGCCACACTTCTAAGGGGCCACTCCTACCAACACCTTGATTTTGAACTTGTAGCCTCTGGAGTTTTGAGACCATACATTTCTGTTATTTAAGCCACTCAGTTTGTGGTACTTGGTTATAACAATCCTAACAAATAAATCTTCCTCTGAACTCAAGTGGTGGTCCCTTCCCACACATAACTTTTTTGAGTAGAGACCCGTTTTTTTGTAGCTGCTGTTGTTTTAAAGTAAGGACTAAAACAGTTTACTGCCTCCATAAACAATTGCATCATCCTATGCAGCCTGTATTTTCTTAAGAATTAAGATAACGTTTACTTTATCCAAGGAAGCCAAAATGGACTATAAATTATATATGTTTCTTGGTTCATAGAAAACTACAATTCATCTGGAACCAAGTAGAAATGGATCTCCATATTTTTAAATTTTTATATTTTTAATTTTTGTGAGTACATAGTAGTTGTACATATATATATATATATATATATATATATATATATATATATATGGGGATATAAGATATGATGATACAGGCATACAATGTGTAATAATCACATCAGCCTAAATGGGGTATCTGTCATCTCAAGCATTTATCCTTTCTTTTGTTACAAACCATCCAATTATACTTTTTTCAATGTACAATAAATTATTGTTGACTATAGTCACCCCGTTGTGCTATCGAATACTAGATATTAGCGATTGTGTCTAAGTATACCTTTGTATACATTAACCATCCCTCCTCCCCCATAGCTTCACTACCCTTCCCAGCTTCCGGTAACCATCCTTCTACTCTTCATCTCCAGGCATTTAATTGTTTTAACTTTTAGCTCCCATGGATAAATGAGAATATACAAAGTTTATCTTTCTGTGCCTTGCTCATTTCACTTAACGTAAAGAACTCCAGTTCCATCCATGTTTTTATAAATGACAGGATCTCATTCTTTTTATGGCTGAATAATACTCCCTTGTGTATATGTACTACATTTTTAAAAATCCATTCATCTGTTGATGGATACTTAGATGCTACAAATTCTTGGTTGTTGTGCATAAACATGGGTTTATGTTGGTTGCTGTAATAAACACGGAGTTACAGATATCTCTTTGATACACAGATTTTCTTTCTTTTGGGCATATACCTAACCATGAGATTGCTGGATCCTGTGGTAGTTCTACTGTAAGTTATTTTTTGAGAAAACTCCAAACTGTTCTCCATAGTGGCTGCATTAATTTACATTCCCACCAATAGTGCAGGAAGGTTCCCTTTTCTTCACATCATTAACAGTATTTGTTAAGGTTTGTCTTTTGAGCAATACAAATTTTAACTGGGATAAGCTGATGTCTAATTGTGCTATTGATTTGCATTTCCCTGATGATCAATGATATCAAGCACTTTTTCACATATCTGTTTGCCATTTATATGTCTTCTTTTGAGAAAGTCTATTCAGATCTTTTGTCTATTTTTTAATTGGATTTTTAGATTTTTTTCCTAGAGAATTGTTTGATCCCCTTATTTATTCTATTTATTAATCCCTTGTCAGATGCATAGTTTGCAAATATTTTCTCCCATTCTGTGTCTTGTCTCTTCACTCTGCTGATTGTTTCCTTTGCTATGCAGAAGCTTTTTAACTTCATGCGATCCCATTTGTCTATTTTTGTTTTGGTTGCCTGTGTTTTTGGAATATTAAGAAACTTTTCCCTGGCCCAATATCCTGGAGAGCTTTCCTAATGTTTTCTTTTCCTAGTTTCATACTTTGAGACCTTAGATTTAAGTCTTCAATCTACATTGACTTGGTTTTTGAATATGGTGAGATACAGGGTTCAGGTTATTTTTCTGCATAGGGCTATTCAGCTTTTCCCAGCACCATTTATTGAAGAGAATGTCCTTTCCCCAGGGTATGTTCTTGGCACATTTGTCAAAACTGAGTTCACTTTAGATGTATGAATTTGTTTCTTGGTTCTCTCTTCTGTTCTATTGGTCTTTGTGTCTGTTTTTACACCAATATCATGCCGTTTTGGTTACTATACCTGAGTGGAGACCAATTTGAATGGTCTCTGCTACTACAGCTGAATAGACAGAAATCTGAATTGTCTCTACTGAGCTATAGTGACTTCCCATGGTCCCTTGGCCATCCCATGGTCTCCTGGCCACCTACTTTCAAAAGCACTTAAAACAAAGATGGAAGGTCAATAGCGGGTTAGATGCTGGGCAATATGGCCAGTCTTCCAAGTCCCAAGTGATTCTTCCCTAATACAAAGTACTAACAATAACACTGACACTGCACAGAACCTAAATATAATGGTGAAACTGCTAAAGAGCTCAAATTGCTAAGGAATACATGTTCTGTGTTCCCAATAAGCTGAGTGTAGTTACTCTAACAGGCAAACCAAAAACAAAATAGAAACAGAGAGACGTGTCACCTAAAATCCCTGTGTTGGCTGGAGTTTTCTTCAAAACTCCTTCACCTAAATTTGATGGAGTAATTCATTACAGTAAGTCTCATCTTCTACTCCACAAGGTCATGATCCTCTTGCTCAAGGGACTGTCCTCTATGCTGTTCCCCAAATACACCAAAGTCTTTTCCCCATTTGATTTGCTCATTGTACAGCCTGCACCTCCCAAAGTCATTCTATGTTGGATATTTATGGAAATCCACTTCATCTTTCAGATTCAGCTTGAGTCCAGCCTTTTACATGAAGCCTTTCCCAATCACATAAAACCACATCTATGTCTGAATTCTTGTGAGACTTGTTGACCATGCTTTAGCCTCTGTGAGCTTCTCTCCTACTTTAAACAGCAAAGCCCAATAAAAATAATGGTAACTCATTCTATTTCAAAGGTACAACTTACAGCATATTTCAGGTTGCTGTGCATATAGTGGGTGAGCAATACAGGCTTACCTGCTAAAATAAAATGAATAATACTAATTATTTTGATGGATATCTGTCGCCACGTTTTATGTGTGTGTGTGTGTGTGTGTGTGTGTGTGTGTGCACGTGTGTGTGTGAATAATGATTTTAGAGTCTAAAAGTGTTTTAATTTTCATTATGTCATACAATCCTTACAGCAATCCTGAGAGATAGATATTCTTACAATAGCACTGATTAGTTAAAAGGTAGTCTAAAACAGCTTCCGAGTATTGGGATTTCAGGCATATGATCCTCACAAATTGGTATTTTTTAGAAAAACTCTACTAAAGAAAAAAAAAAAGAAAACTCTACTCAGAGAGAAACTTTCAACCTGTTTTTCCTCTTTTTCTCCTCCTTTCATTTAAACTCCTGGTTAATGAAACCCCCGCCTCACTATCATCCTTCATACAACTATGCAAATCGCACTTGTATTTTTTATCACATGGTCCACTTTAAACAGCTCTCCAAAATAAAGAAAAAAATCCTGTGCCATTTACTTTTTTTAAAAACGATGAAACAAATAACAAGGAGAAAGAGCCATTTAACAAATCTTCAGTTTCCACCCTAACAAAATGCTGGCTGCTTGCAGCTCCCAGCCAGCTTGATTAAGGTGTCATTCCTCCTCTTCGTTTATATTTATTATTTTTGGAAGACTTTTTTTTTTCCTTTAGTGTTTATCTTTTCCAATTTTTTAAAAGTCATGAATCATAGTTTGATTTACAACCTTACTCAGGGGAGATAGGCAACTCTAATGAAGGAGCAGCCTGCAAGTGTAATTAATACCCGCCAGACATTTTACCACATTAGTGTGCCAGTATCCTGGGCTGGGGAAGAATGAAGTCAGGAGACACAGGCACCCAGCAATGCAGCCACTCACCCAGTGTGTCAGCAGAGATTAGTGATATGAAGTGGGAAGGTGCCGAGGATCGCCACCCCACTGGTCAGGCTCAGAAGACTGGGAGGTGAGAGGAGCACAGCAGCTGAGAGCCTGGTGAGGAAGATGAGCAAGGTGCATGGAGTGGGGATGTGGAGACAGAGACACTGCGTGTGGCTGATGGATCACTCCCATTTAGAACACAAAAATAAGGCAGCTTGCCAGAGCAGTTTGGGCCAGTTTCATTAAAACTCTTCATTCATCATACTGAAATGAGGCAGTATTTGTTATTGTGCGGGTGCTGTTCTAGCATGGAAGCTATTCCAATACTAAGCAGTGATTCAAGAAAGGCAGAGTAGCAGGTGGGAAAGGAGGCTGAAGAAGGGGAGACCAGCATGTATTGGTGTTAGTCCCATTCTCTCCGTCAGCCCTGCATCCAGCGGTACATAGGCATGTGGAAAGGGCCCAGAACCTCCATCATGGTGAAGAGTCACATTCCACACTCAAGCTACTCCCATGGGACAAAATAATCAGGATAATCATCATCTGGCTTCTCAGTAGGGATGTTATGGAGGAGCAGCTGCATTTTCATACGTTGCCCTAATGTGATATGGAAAATCAAGTTTTCATAAATGTACAAAAATGGTTATTAATTTGTGTGTGTGTGTGTGTGTGCACGCGTGCACACAGAGGAGTGTTTCTGTCCATCCTTAAGTAAGTTGAAATACAGCCATGAAAATAGTTAATAGCACCCTAAAATTTCCTGTTATTTTTGTCTTCTTCATCATAAAACTCTTTTGTTTGCTTTTAAATGCCTTACTGGGGTGGAGGAAAGACAGAATGAGATTACAATATAAAAGGCCTGCACTAATAATTGGGTCTGACACTAGTACAGATACTTCCTTATACCTGATTACACAGAGGAAGAGAAAATTTAAAAAAAGGTACACAAGGGAGGCCTGACCGTTGCTTCTCATGCATCAATTGCCACGTCCCTGGCCATGCTATGCCAATCTTTCCTAGGTACAATACTCACCCTGAGATATTTCTGACAGTCAGATTATGAAAGCTTATGTAGTAATGTTGTAGGTGCTATAAAATGAACAAAATCCCCCACAGCTGTAAAGACATGACTGGCAGTGATGTTCCAAGATGAGGAGTGAGCTGCATATATCAAACTTGTCTCCAACCTTTTGATGGATTCTTTGTCTGCTGCCTGATGATGCCAAGACTGTGCATCTGGAGACAGTGCTTTGGTAGTTGCTAACAGATAGCATGCGTTGTTGAATTATACGGAGCACTGCTATGGAGGATCGCAATATGGTAGTTTATTTTCCAGGATTGAGGTTTGCATCTGAATAACACAGAGTCCATTTTTCAGCTTGGAATACTGACCAGAAATATGGCATCTGATATGTGATATGAAGAACTATTTAAATTGTGCTCTAATTTTGTTGCCTAAAATTAATTCATCTCTCATTTACTTATTCAGCAGCAATAGTCTGTTTCTAATGACTACAGGGCAAGTTGTAGGCAACGGAGATGCAGAGATGAATAAGATACAACTTCCCTGCCAAAGGTGTGCCTTTGAGTTATGTTTACAAATAAAATATCCATAATCAGTGACATTAGAACGATGTAACTTCAATGAGAAAAGAATTCTATGAAGGAGAGTAAGTGCTGACAAATATATTCTCAGAAACACACAAATACACATAGTCTGTCAGCTTACGGTTGTATCTATGAATTTGGCTTTAAATACTAACAACGAGAATATAATAGTCTGACCTTATCCATGGGGAATATTTTCCAAGACCCCCAGTGGATGCTTAAAATCATAGATAGCAGTAACCTTTACATCCACTATGTTTTTTCCCATATATATCTATTTATGATAAAGTTTAATTTACAAATTAGGCACATTAAGAGATTAACAATAACTAATAATAAAGTAGAACTACTATAACAACATGCTGTAATAAAAGTTATATGAATGTAGACTCTAGCTCCAAAATATCTTATCATATTGTACTGTGGGTAACTGAAACCATAGAAAGCAAAACTGTGGAAAAGGGAATACTACTGTACTGCATATTATTTTCAATATTAAATGAAAAAATAACCTCCTCTGAAAACACAATCTTACTTTAGCCCTGCATTTCACTTTTTCACTATTTGACCTTTTCAAACTCTGAAGTCCAACTATCTTATATGAAACTCACCTCAGCTTCCTACCTCCTTTCTGTTCTCTGCGATAGAACTGTTGCTGAATGGCCAATAAAGGGCAAGTTAAGGGGAAAAATTGGAACCAAAGAGCCTGGATAATTATTAGACTGAATAATTGGCTTCTGCAAAAAATGAGTGCTGATTGTATGTATAAATTACTAGTTAACAAAAATATTAATATGTAGATCCAGAATGAAAATTATAACATTCAAAATAGGTAATTAGATGAGATAGAAATATGCCCTGTAAGTCAAATGTTAAAAAGCAAGGTTATCATTCATTTTATGTCAACTGATTAATTATAAACTCTCTGTAGCCTAGAATAGCTCACTAACAGGAAAGCAGTGGCTCCATCAGTTTTCCTTATCACTGTCAAAAAATAAATAAATTACCATAAAAGAGTGGAGCCTCCATGTGAGATCTTCCTGGCCCATTATCAAGCTGCCCAACAAAATATATCTACCTGTCCTGCTAGACATAACCTCAACCATTTTTTATTTATTGTGGTTGGGGAAGGTAGAGATGGTATAAATAAATCTATAGAAAAAAAAAACCCAAGCCTTACATTAGCTAATGGTTGTAACCTTAGAATTTCCACTTCAGTCTTTAGAGATAGGAATTTTCTATATATCTGAAAAAGTCTACCAAAGAAAAACATATTAAGCTTTCTTTCTTCTCGATAGTTTTCAAGGAAATAGCTAATACTCAGTGAAATGGACAAGAGACACAGTAAGCAAGGTAGGCTAGGGCTTACAGAAATATGCCGAGTCAGTACACTTTAAATTATTAAATTACGTTGTCTTTTGGAGGAATCTATCTGCTATCTTACATGAATTAAATATTGAGTAGTTATAAGACCTAGAAGATAAAAGAGAACTAACATAGCATGCATTCAGCCTCTGTAATATGCCAGGAACTATGGACATGCTATCTCATTGATTCTTTTATGACATATTTTAAAAGGTAGGTATATTCCATTTAATAGGCAAGAAAACCAAGGTTTAGAAAGTTCTAGTAATTTAATCAAATTTTTACATCTAGGGAATGATAAAGTTAAAATGAAACCTCTGTCTTACCAACTCCACTCCACAATCTTCCTCCCTAAAACAGGTTATTTTAACATTTTAACTGTTCACCTATATTAGGGGCTGGGGGCGGTAGCTAAAACACCTGCAGAGCCCTGAAGAACAACACAGTTGATACACTGGGTCCACACACACACATACACGAATCCACATACAAACTCTCTATCAAAATGCAAGCTGCATAATCAAAAACACAACAGATTGATTTATTATCAATAGAGATGTATCAGACTTGCTTTAGAAAATCCCTGTTAAGGAGGATTTTTAATCTCATTTTGTGCTACTTTTATTTTGATTGGCAATCTTATCTCAGCACTTTGGAGTTATTTCTCAATTCAATACGCTTTACATCATTCTGCAGTCAACAATGAGGACCCATCTTTTAAATAAGATGAAAAGCAGTGTTTCGTGTTACATAGGTTCAAATCTCTGTGCTGCTACCTTTTATCTCAGCGACCTTGAAAAAGTTACTGAAACTCTATGTCCCAATTTCATCATTCATAAAATGAGAATAATATTAACATACGTACCACAAATGGCTAATACACATAAAGTGCTTCAAAGAGCGCCTGATACCCAGTTAATGCATTATAATATTTTGCCATGATTATACTGATGACACAGATAAAGCATATAGCCCAGGGCCTGGAAATGAGCAAGAGCTTAATGGTTCCTATTTCCCTTTCCTCATAGGAAAGCACATACTCGCTTTCCTTCAGCAAAAAACTGTAGCTGAACTAAGTTCATTCACTCTTCAATGTCCTTTTATTTCTTCTACTCCTCTAATTCTCCTATATACCTACCTTAGATTTTTACTACTCTTGGGAGACATGTATAGTGTTACTCACACATGCACTCACACATCCCAAGAGTCTAATTACTGCCATTCACAGGCTCACCTTGGGATTCTGATGGGTTCATTTTATGATAAAAATAAGAAGATATATCAGTATAAATCCCTGCTTAAATTTCATTGAGTCTGAATTACAGTTAAAAAAAAAAAGAAAGAAAAAGAAAAAAAAAAAAAAAAAAGAAGAAAAACGTAAAATGACAATCGCTGAGCTGGGAATTATCTTAAATCCTAACCTGTTTCTTTGGCATCTGATGCTTAATACTTATGTGATGGAACAAAAAAGACTAGGCTCTGTTTAAATATTTACATTCTAATATTTTTTTAATGATGAAAATTATTTAAATATATTTCTTTATTTTGAGCTGAAAATGTCCTCTCTTCCATTCACTGGCTCTGGATTTGCCTTTTATGGAAATGGTGCCCATGGTTGTTTCCGGTATTTGTAGTGGATGCTGTGATGACTCTCTAGACCCTCACCTGTAGACCCTGCACTCCCCCACTGCTGAGCCTCTCCCTAAGTTATCAATTGAGTCTTCCTCCAAAGTCACAACATTTCTGGGAGAGCCTTTGCCCAATGACTGGTCTGTGCAGGGCCATAAAGTCCTGGACACTAGCCTCATGAGTCCTCTGTTGTAAATGAATTGTGGATCAACTCCTCCCTCTGCCCAATCATGCTGTCTTCACTTTCCCACAGATCTTAAACTCAGTATCGTTTTGAGTGAACTCTGGTCTTTGTCTCAGAGTCCACTTCCTATGGAACTTAACCAGCAATACTGTATCCATCATTTTAAGTTTAAATTGCACTATTTCCAAGAGCTAATATGTTACTCATTTGGTTTTTCACTTATTTGTCTGTTCATTCATTCATCCATTTAGTCATTAATTTGTTCATTCAACAAAAGGATTTTGAATAAAGTTAGCATATATGTATATGATAACATGCTAAGTACCACAGGGGCAGAGAATGTCCTTTCCCAACCCTTATCCTCACACAGCTTAATGTCTAACAGGTAGGACTGGGTAACTATAAAGGTACAGCAACTATAATACTAGGAAGAAAATAGTGCCAAGACAGAGAGAGAAGCAAGCAAATTAAATTCAAGGAATAAATAAAACCAAAACAAATTACCATCAACACCATCATAGGTGATATGGTTTTGTTCTGTCCCTAGCAAAATTTCATCTTGAATTTTAGCTCCCATAATCCCCACATGCTGTGGGAGGGACCCAGTGGGAGGTAACTGATTCAGTGGTGTGGAATTTTCCCATGCTGTTCTTGTGACAGTGAGTAAGTCCTACAAGACCTAATAGTTTTATAAAGGGTGGTTCCCCTGCACACTTTCTTGCCTGCAGCCAAGTGAGATATGCCTTTGTTCCTCTTTTGCCTTCTGCTGTGATTGCGAGGTATCCCCAGCCATGTGGAATGGCAAGTCCATTACATCTTTTTTTCTTTATAAATTACCCAGTCTCTGGTATTTCTTTATAGCAGCATGAAAATGGACTGATGATACAAGAGGGATCTGTGCACTCATACATGTGTGATATTTCTTAAAGATATAATTTTCTATTGCTTTTCTACTAAATCGTATTATTTAGAGTTTTTTTTTTTCCTCCACCCATGCCATTATTTTTCTCCCTACTTAAAACTTTTTATGGATACCTTTTCCGTATACAACCTTAGACCCTTATCTACCTTTCTATCCTCTTAGGATTTTCAAGTATTTCAAATTTGATTTTATACCTGGATAATCATGACACCTTTCTTTCCCTTAAGTGTCCTACTAGTCCTTTGGTTCTTTTTTCTCTATCAGCTGAAGTTTGAAGAGAAATGATATCTCTGACGAAAATGCCATGAGGGAGAAAGTGGTAACAAGTCAAGCCTTAAATCTCTACTCACATCTCCCAGAAAGTTTTGGTAAGATATTTTAGTCTTTCATTATCAGAAGAGTTTAAGATTAAAATCCAGTGCTCATAAAAATATCCCAATTTTAGTTACCTAACATGATACTAAGTTATCTCTGTTGAAAAAAAAAAAATTCACAAATGCAATGAGTTGGAAGTATAAATTGTAAATTAAAAAAAGAATAAAATGAAATCACTAGCTCACTCTAAGCAGATTTAAAAGTAGGAGGAACAGCATTACAGTAAAAATATAATGCATTTATGTTTGGGCTATAAGTATAAATCACAGATGGTCATCAGGCAAATGTCATCTATCTCTACCGAGCACAAGATCCCAGGTGTTTCCCTCAATAGCAAGAGAATCTAAAAAAGAAACGTTTCTGGAAAATGTCCACTGGCAACAATTTCACAAATCTACCCCTAAAAAAAAATAAATCTTTCAACTTCCACTTAACTGGTCCTATAAGAAACATAAACATCTGCATAAACCTTTGAAATTATGGGCTGTATGTTTTTCCTTTTGTTAGATTTTCCTTGGTAAATGACAAAAGAAGTCGTTAATATTTGACTGAGATGCAGTCATCTTTGTTCTGGTCAATGATGAATCACAGTTATCTAGAACAGTGCCAGGTACCAAGCAGGCACTTACATTTTGTGGAATAAGTGAATAAATTCCATTTTGACATCTGGAGGCATATCCTCTGTCACTTTAAATATACTACTCAACAGACTCCAAGTTCAAAATCATTAAACTTTTCTCCTGATTATTCTCAAAATAAAATAAAACCATTTTATTTTTTCCTAATATTCTCTGTGGTAATAATGCTTCCCTGGGACTTTCCTCATGCTTTCCAATTAGGCGTCCAATTCGGTGTCTGAAAACAATCTGAAGTAGCTAACATGTATTTTACGTTACTTTTATTTCAAGTGAGACGATATTTTTACATTTCATCTTGATTATCATTTTAATTATTGAAGTGACTATTGTGACAGAGTTATTTTATATTTTATTTGACCAAATGCAAATTAAAGAATCACAAAGACATAAAATGATAAGAAATCACTAAGAAATGGGGGTGGGGGAGATGAAGTAGACAATAAAATACAATAAAGTACATATTCTCAAATTAATGAAATCATTTGATACCTACTATTTTTCTTGCCACACAAAACATTGGAATTAACTGGATAATTGTGAAGATTCCACTGCAAAAAAAAAATTCTACTTAAAAATTTTTGATTCATAAGACTAGAGGTAGGTTTTCTTTCTAACAATTCTTCTGAAATATCAACAATGTGTACCATGTAAAGCAGTATACATTTTAATTGATTTATGAAAAAAAAATTTTTTTTCTTTTCTAATTTGGGCCCTGATTTCATATCTTCACTGTTTTCTTCTTGCTACCTTCCAGTTTCAAATTCTGTTAATGGATATTATACTTAATTAGGAATACCTTTCTCCCCTTGAGTGAAATCTGAGTTTAACATCCAAGATCAAATATCATTTTGCATTAAGTCATGACTCAGTAGATATTTGTTAAATATTGAATAAGTAACTAAGGATTATGTGAATTCAATTCTAACATCAAATATGGGCAGATGACTACAAAAGGAATAAAAGATATTTTGGTTGATGCAATCAAAATTATAGCACTAAAATAAAAACCATGCATTTGTAACAGTTTGCATGTCTCTCATATTTCATATCATAGTTTAATATTTATACTTTAGTCGTAAACACTAAGCTATTTTAACTCCCAATTACATATAGCTCTGTCTTCTATGTGTTTTTACATGCAGTTTCCTCTGCCTGGAATGTCCTTCCCATTTGGAATGTTCCCGGCATTTGGCTGCAATTTCTAGTCCTCCTTCAGATCTCAAGTTAGAAGTCACACCTTGAAAATATTTAGTAGACATATCCTCCCTTTCAGGAGGTTTTCCAATAAGGCCTCACTCATACTACCCTACTCATATCCCTACAAAAAGACTTAAACAACATAAGGAAATACACTTTAACTACATTTATTTCTCTTGTCTTTAAGATTGTGAGTTCCTTAAAAGAAGAATCTGTGTCTTGTTGATCATTGTTTTTCTTACCTACAACAGAAAGTCTGGCACCAGGTAGTCAAGTCTTTGACAAATATTTCTGGATTGATTAAGTTGTATTTATTCATTAAATGTATGCCAATTTCCTTTGTTTTTGATACTATCCTAGCATTGCATATTACTCTCACGAAGCTGATCTGAGAAAGCAAAATGTTAACATTTTATGGCAGGCAATTTTTGCCTTGCTAGCCCATGATGAGTTACTGACTGCTTGTTAGAAATATCACTGCCCTGTTCTTGTTAGACTTACAGTTGACATATTGAAAAATTTCTTCAATGTATATAAAAGCTCCACAAAGATATTCATTGTAGCATTGTTTATAATCAAGAATTGTTTGGATAGTCAAATAAGCTGTGTTACATCCAAACTATGAAACACTATGCCACAATTAGGAAGAACAAGGTAGATCTATATCTTATAAAATAAATTGACAGTCTACTGTAAAAAAAAAAAAAAAAAAAGAAAAAAAGAAAAGGCCAAAAGATACTTTCAGGACAATGTCATATTTTAAAAATTGCAGTGCATTTTCTATGGTTACCATAGAGGTATAGTTATAATACAGGTATATGGACATATGGAAAATAATCCAGAGAACTCATATAAAACTCATGTATGTGATCAGTGGCTACATCTGGAAAGGTAGAGAGGGACCAAGAATAAGGCTTGGAGGTCAAAAGGGACTTCTTTGAAATGTGTGTGTGTAATTGTTAATCGATGTTTTAGTTTTTTAATAAAGCGTTATTAGTCATAAAATTCATCTTAAACATGTTGACATTTGAAAGATGAAAAACATATAACCAATGAACAATTATATAAAAATAAACTGTCCATGAATCAATTTATATAAAGGTGGAAAGCTGAAAATGAAACTTTGGCTGATAGTAAATCTCTCTAAATCAAAACATTTTCTTTCATAATAAATAAAAGAGAAGGAATTAGCTATGTTCTATTAGCTCATAATTGTGTGGATAGTAAGATGAAATAAAAGTGACTCCACAAGACAGAAATATAAAAACAGCCACTGATTTAGAACCTGTTGACATGAAGGCCACCACTGACTCCACCACATTGTAACCATATGAACTAGATGAGTCATAAACTCCAGAGTATCTATTATGCTAATCTATAAAGTGAAGGTGGAAACCAGAATTGTGATTCTCAAACCTACAAGTCATGATCCTCTTGTGGGAAAACACACAAAAAGATTATATTGAAGAATATGTTGTCTCCTAATAAATCACTGTGCAGACAAGTGGTAATATGCAGCACATTCGTTTGTTTATGTGTTTTAAAGCTTTCTCTTCCAGCAGACTGATTTGGATGAAGACAGAGAACTTGTTTTAGTCAATGCTGTATCCCTCACACTTTTCATACTATATAGCACATGACAGATACTCAGTAAATTGTCTTTAATGAATAAATGGCAAAAAAAAAATCATAAAAGAAAATTTTTAAGTTGATTAATTATTTATTAGACTGTCTCCTCATACATATAGATAACACCGCCATTCTTTTATCATAGAAAATCTACAGTTGTTCCAACTTCTAGAATAGAATTAAGAACTCTAGTAATTTTAAGGATCATCCTTTAAGGATCATCCTCCTCCAAGATAATATGTCTATACAACTTTTACTGTCCTCCTTTCACTGAAAATCCTCTCTGTCATATCTTCTGAAAAAAAGTCTCTCATCCAGATGAATTACAGTGAAAAAGGAAAATCATTCATCTGAACATTAAAATCCCTTACCATCACAACCCCAAATTCTTTAGAAAAATTCTCATTTATTTGGGTAATTTTCTATTACATTAAACCTGTATACTTGTTATTCTCATAAAGTGGATGTACAATTCTACCTGGTATAACATGAACTCTGGAACCCGATTGCTTGTGTTTGAATCCTAAGATTACCAGGTATAAGCTCTATAACCTCGGACAAGCCACTGAATATTTCTATGTCTCAGGTTCCCGATCTCCAAATAAATACAATAAAAATATATATCTCAAATCATTAATTTAAAGTTTAAATCTGTTACTATATGTAAAAAGCTAAGAATATTGTCTGGCTGGTAGTAGCTGAGACACGGACCCATAGTAACTGCTATGCAAATACTCTTTGAAATAAAAACAAAACAAAACAAAACAAATATGCCAATCTTTTTACCAGATTGCCTGACTAGTCAATCTTAACAAAGTTGGCTAAGATTAGGCCAAAATCATCCAGAAAAATGTCCTCAGTTATAAACAGCAGAGAAATATTTTTTATTTTTCTTTTTACCAAATATGACTTTTGTTTCTGTTTCTCTTTTTTAAATTTTACTTTAAGTTCTGGGGTACATGTACAGATCTTGCAGGATTGTTACATAGGTATACACATGCCATGGTGGTTTGCTGCCTCCATCGTCCCCATTAACTACATTAGGTATTTCTCCTAATGTTATCCCTCCCCAATCTCCCCACACGCTGCTATCCCTCTCTACTCCCCACCCCTCAACAGATTCCAATGTGTGATGTTCACCTCCATGTGGCCATGGGTTCTCATTGTTCAACACCCACTTATGAGGGAGAACATGCAGTGTTTGGCTTTCTGTTCCACAATAGTTGAACTAATTTATACTCCCAACAACAGTGTAAAAGAATTCCTATTTCTCCACATCCTCTCCAGCATCTGTTGTCTCCAGATTTTTTAATGATTGCCATTCTAACTGGAGTGAGATGTTATCTCAATGTGGTTTTGATTTGCATTTCTCTAATGACCAGTGATAATGAGCATCTTTTCATGTTTGTTGGCTACATAAATGTCTTCTTTTGAAAAGTGTCTGTTCAGATGACATGACTGTATATTTTGAAGACCCCATCGTCTCAGCCCAAAATCTCCTTAAACTGATAAGCAACTTCAGCAAAGTCTCAGCATACAAAATCAACGTGCAGAAATCACAGGCATTCCTATACACCAATAACAGACTTAAAGACAGCCAAATCAAGAATGGACTGCCATTTGCAATTGCTATAAAGAGAATAAAATACCTAGTAATACAACGAACAAAAGATATAAAGGACCTCTTCAAGGAGAACTACAAACCACTGCTCAAGGAAATAAGAGAGGACACAAACAGATGGAAAAACATTCCATGCTCATGGTTAGGAAGAATCAATATTGTGAAAATGGCCATACTGCCCAAAGTAATTTATAGATTCAGCGCTATCCCCATCAAGCTACCAATGATCTTCTTCACAGAACTGGAAAAAAATACCTTAAACTTCATATGGAACCAAAAGAGAGCCCACATAGCCAAGACAATCCTAAGCAAAAAAAAAAAAAAAAAAAAAACAAAACAAAACAAAAAAACAACAACAACAAAGCCGGAGGCATCACACTGCTGGACTTCAAACTATACTACAAGGCTACAGTAATCAAAACAGCATGGTACTGGTACCAAAACAGACATAGACTGATGGAACAGAACAGAGGCCTCGGAAGCAACACCACACATCTACAACCATCTGATTTTGGACAAACCTGACAAAAACAAGCAATGGGGAAAGGATTCCGTGTTTAATAAATGGTGTTGGGAAAACTGGCTAGCTGGAGAAAAATTAGAACCAAGTGTTTCTGAGAAAGATGATCAGACATTTCATGTGTATAAAAGATTCCATCCAGGCTGGGTGCAGTGGCTCATGCCTGTAATCCAAGCACTTTGGGAGGCTGAGGTAAGTGGATCACTACCTCAAGGTCAGGAGCTTGAGACCATCCTGGCCAACACAGTGAAACCCCATCTCTAGTAACAATACAAAAATTAGCCAGGTGTGGTGGTGCACACCTGTAGTCCCAGCTACTCAGGAGCCTGAGGCAAGAGAATCACTTGAACCCAGGAGACGGAGTTTGCAGTGAGCTGAGATTGTGCCACTGCACTCCAGTCTGGCAACAGAGACTCTATCACAAAACAAAAAAAAAAAATTCCAATGATAAATCTGGAAGACAAGGCAAATGGTAGAGTACCTGACCCTGATAAATACTCATTAAATTTTTGTTTAATTTATTATAAACAAATTTAATTAGATTAATTATTCAGTTAACTGGTAAATAAAATAGTTGTTTGACTATAAGCCAGTCACTTGACATCTCTAGGTTTCTGTTTCCTCAACTGTAAAATAAGGGAAATTATCTAGATTAGCATTTCCTTAATTGCGTTTAACTAAAGACTGGGTTCTTAGAGTTGTTAATCAGCTCTTGAAAACAAAACCATGGTTGAATAATTTTAGGAACATCCACATGCTATCTTTCCCTTGCATTTACAAACTGGTATGGCAGACATTTTAAGATGTTTCATTGTAAGAAAATATTATTTATCTGACAATTTCCCAAACTTAATTGACCATTGACTCTTTTCCTTTGGTTTCTAGCCTATTGGTATTTTAAAGAATTAGTACTATTCTAAACAAAAATTGGAAATAATACTACTCAGTTTTTGGTGTGTGGATCAGTGTCAGTCTTCAAATTACTTACCAGTCTATAACGGAGTAAGTACAAAAACTAAGAGCAGACATTTAACAATTTTTATAGCAATCTGACATAGTAATTTTATGTTTATTTAATCTAATAACAAAAATCAGAGATTGTTTTTGTATGTTTTCCCTTTATTGCTTTTCCTTGTATATTTTTATTAGATTTTACTTAGTCTCTTACACACTGAAATTTTTTTTGAATGTTCACAGTAGCTTTATTCATAACAGCAAACAGCAAAAAAATTTTTAAATGGGTTCTTTACCACAGATAGTTTCAGAACACCAATGCCATTTCCAAAAAGATTCACATTATAAATTCCACTAATTCCATGTGGAAGTCCATAAATATGAAGATTTCTGTATTCTACCATAAACTTTTATCAGAATATTTAGAATCATAGGGAATCTACATTTCCACAGCTCCCAAGTAATTCTGACCATATTCTGAGAAGTAATGCCTTACACTGTGAGCAACCAGATGGAAGAAGCTGTATTTTTATTTATCTTTGTTTCATCAGTAATGAAACCACAGTAAATAAATACATTCATAGCATATGTAAATGTGAAAACTCAGGTAACAATATGGACTCTCTGAGTTCTATGTTCATGGATAGTTTAGAGTTAACCAAAACTGGAAACAAATTACTACACTAAAAAATCAAATCCTATACATCACTTGTCAGGGAAGAAAATGTAATTCTCCAGACACTTCCACTTACAGCCTACTTCATGTTTTAGTTATCTTGAAGTGGGTGGGATTTTTCAGCATGATCCTGCAAAACTGTCAGTCATGTCTCTTCTTATCCAAGCATAGCACCATAACAGAAGTTGATTTATTAAACAGCTCTTTAATACTACAATTTAATATGAAAACACACTCTCAGTCCATGTCATAGCCAACATTATATTCACCAGGTGGACGCAAATAATTTGAACACTTTGTTAAAATATACTTTTACTACTCCTCGTACAGTAAGGCATCAATCAATTTAATATTACTGTGGAATTTTTGTACATGTTTTCATGTTCATACCTACAGAAAGCTAAATGTTTAAAGCCCAGCTTGACATGTTTTTCATATTTTCAGTCTGTTAATAAGTCAAAATATGTGCATGAGAGATGAATGCCTCAGGATATTATGTTTCTGTTTGTTGAAATGACCCTAAACTCTGACCCTAAAGAGTGGTCTTCCACTTGGACCACACTTTGGAATTGTCTGAAGTATTGAAAAATATAGTGCTTGCTTCAGCAGCACATATACTAAAATTTGAACTATACAGAGAAGATTAGCATGGCTCCTGTGCAAAGATGACATGCAAAGTTATGAAGCATTCAATGTTTTTTTAAAAAAGGAATACTTTTACACTGTTGGTGGGGATGAAAATTAGTTCAACCATTGTGTAAGATGGTGTGGCAATTCCTCAAAAATCTAGAAGCAAAAATACAATTTGACCCAGTAATCCCATTATTAGGTATATAGCCAAAAGAACAGAAATCATTCCATTATAAAGATCATGCACATGTATGTTCATTGCAGCACTATTCACAATAGCCAAGACATGGAATCAACCCAAATGCCAATCAATGATAGAATGAATAAAGAAAACGTGGTACATACACACCACGGAATACTATGCAGCCATTAAAAGCAACAAGATCATGTTCTTTGCAGGGACCTGGACGAAGCAAGAAACTGTTATCCTCAGCAAACTAACACAGGAATAGAAAACCAAACACTGCATGTTCTCACTTATAAGTGGGAGGTGAACAATGAGAACCCATAGAACAACACACACTGGGATCTTTGAAGGTAGTGGGGGAAGGGAGAGTATTAGGACGAATAGCTAATGGATGTTGAGCTAGATAAATAGGTGATGGGTTAGTTTGTGCAGCAAACCACCACCATGGGACTCATTTACCTATGTAACCTGCACATCCTGCACATGTACCCTGGAACTTAAAAATTGAAAATAAAAGAAAAATACAAATGCCTGGGTCCCACATCTAGAGATTCTGATTTATTCATTATGGGAATGGTCTCAAAGTCAGAATTTTTAAGGCTCTTAAATAATTCTACTATATATCCTGAGTTGAGAACCATAAATACAATCAGGTACAGTTCTTATAAAAACAAAAACAAAAACAAAAAACCCCTGAGGTAATTACGAGACATCCTATATCCAAGGCAAATAGGTGGCTTCAGATTTGAATTGATTAGAAGAGGACAGCTGTGAACCCACCACGAAAGGATTTTTTCACCTACTGAGAACTAAGATGACTATGTTCAGTCTTAGGAGAGAAATGTACATCCTTCTCTACACTTCTCACCTGTTTCCTCCTGCACACCTTCAGCAGTCATTCTTTGCTCATAAGATTAAGGTTGTTTATGGAAAAAAATAGTTAAGAGACAGATGATAAGGGACTGAAAGAGATGAGAGAGACAGAGTGAGACTGACAGAGTGAGAGAGAGTGTCTTTAATAAACTACTAAAACAAAACAAAACAACACTTATCACTCTTTCAGCTTCAGGCCCTCATCTTTAATATGCTCCTGAACTACTGGGATCCTGAAGGCATAAAGTTCTTTTCTCAGGGTCAGATCCTTTCACCTCTAGATACAGCAAGAAGTCCTGGAGGGAGGAAGGGAAAGGAGTAAGGAAGAAAGGAAAAGGATTACTTTGGGGGCAAGAGAGATTTCTCTCTTCCCTTTCCTTCCTGCATGGCTGGAGGGGCAAGGAAAGAATTCCCTTCAGTCAAATAATGGCCTATGGCTTTCTCTTACGTACCCAAAGGCCACATTCCTGGACCCAATCTCCTTTCAGCTGCACAAGCTCTGTGCCTTCGTTTCATAAAAAGGGTAGTTTCTACCACAAACAAGTCTTTGTTCCTAACTTGGGTTAGGCCTGGTAATGCTTCAAAGTCTTAAGAAAAAATTTTAAACCCCAGTTTAATATGTACAGATCCATCTGTTTTGATTAAGAATATTTTATATCATAATCAAATACTGTCAAAGCCAAGGGGCAATCTGTCCTCTGGAGTATCACTTCTCTGAGTTCAAAAAAAAAAAAATTCCTGTTTGTTCTAAACCACCTCTAAGTTTACTTTGATTTGCAAATTCAATGTAGTTTATATAAACAAACACTGACAATCATTTAACAATACTATACGACCACTTCTTTCACTGAATGAATATAGATTTTCATGCTCAGAGGATATCTGTGTCCCCATCACATATTTTACTTCAGATCTTAATGAGTGACCTTGAGTCTTAATAACTTTTCCTTTAAGCCAAGCTCTCTTATTTTTCTTTGCTATTTTCGTTGACTACACAGCATCCCCTCTAATAAATGAGAAAAGGAGAGGGTGCCCAGTCACAGTGGCATTCTGTCCAGATAAGAGCATGTTTCTATCCTGTCCATTTCCTACTGGTAAAAGCAAGGCATGATAATTTGCTGCTGGTACTACTCAACCTTACCATTTAGACAAATTATGTTATCTACAAAATCTGCTCTAAGGGAAATTATTGTTCTGTTTCAATTGATTTCCTCATTTTTCACTATCACAAAACCATATTCTGCTTCAATTGATTTGTATTTAGTATTCACTCAACAATCCTTAATTGAGAACTACCACGTGCTCATTCTGCATTTAGGAAACAGTTAAGACTCTTGTTATCAACCCTCAAAGAAACGGACAGCTCACTTTGGTAGAAGAAATAAGAAAACCAAATATTACAAGAAAGGAAATAGACAGGAAGACATATTTGACAAACAGCTGTAGTCTTTCCATAGGCCTGCAGAGAAAGGTTGCATTCTAGTATGACTGTCTGTAGCTCAATTTAAACTCTACCCAACATCAAAAGGGAGTGAAACCAGTCAGTTGCTAGGTCTCCCCAGAGGCTCTTAGATTGTCTTCAGGTCTTGAAATACGTTGAAGGGAACCACATTTTAAAACAAAGTGCATTGTATATCAGTGGACACGCTTCAATAGATGGGAGGGTTGCTGCAGGCCTCCTTAGAATGCACGCACTAAAACTCTGTAGGTTGGTGCACAGGAGAAGCTATTCTTCTTATATTAATAAATCATTACATTCAAGTAGATATAAAAGTATGAAAAGCTGTGAAGGTGTTAGGAACAAGTGTTAGGGATAATGAACCTCAGTGGACTTAAGGGCATAATCTGAAATCAAGAGCACTGGGTAAGTTTCCTTACCACCTCGGAGCCCTGAAGGCAGTGACGGTAAAACAGTGAGATAAGATGCCATTGGGTAAAATGCCTGGCTGAGCAATACTGCTCTCCTACTTCAGGAGGATGAATTGGTTCTGGTCTCACTGTGCCTCTCACTGTCCTGTAAAATTATATTCAAAGTTCATTTTTTTTGGAAAACATTCCAGACGAATTCTAATAGATATGTTCCCATAGGTGTATTAAATTCATAAACATGCAAGAAATATAGACATAAGAGTAGACATATAGTTTCTTCTATGTGTGCCAGTTAAGCTATTATCTTCCTAGTGCATGGTAACAGAGGCTTTTTTGTATGTTTGCTCTGTCCTCTGCATTAGGTGGCTAACTTTTATAAGGCAAGGATCATAGCTACACAATCCATTGTCTCTAGACACCCATGTGAGAAAGGCAGATTATTCTCTTGTACAAATGGTGAACTTCATGGTCAGGAACTCATGGATCTACTTCTACACAAAATTAGTCAGATAATAATCTCTATGACTCCCCTACTGTAAATTGGGATCAGAAATAATTTCTTTGTGGGGGTGGTCTGAGAAGTCTGATAATGGAAGGCGGCGGATGTATAAGGCAAAGGTGGTGTGGAATTTCACAGTGCTTTTTTTTTTTTTTTTTTTTTTTTTTTTAATCACTTTAGTCTTCCAGTTTGCAAAGAGATCCAGTTTTAATCCATTGGCTGTGGCATTGAGGACACTTTATTTCTCCGTAAGAGCTAACTCTGCCCCCTTGTGCTGGGTAAAAGAATTTTTCTGTTTTACTCAGTTTATTTTATTTGCATGTTTAAGTGTTTTTATCTATTTGAAAAATCATACCTAGCTACTCTTTTCAGTAAGTCAAGTTATATAAGTATATTTTCTTTAATAGGGTTCCCTGGAGTCACTTTTCCCATTTTTTTTTCATATTTCTTCCTTTGTTCAATTCATCTGCAACATTTTATGTTTAAAGTGCAATTCTTCACAAGGTCCTTTTGATGCTATTCATTACAGGCCAGTCCTTGTTGAGTACTGTTGCAATTAGTTTTACTGTCCAATCTTTACCATTTCATAAGAAATAACTAAGAATTAAGGGACAAAAGACCAAAATGTGGTAGCAAAGCTGAGGGCAGTATTGAAACTTCTTGAAGAGTATGACAAAAAGATCCGTCAATTCAAAATGTGTACTTGGGAGTTTCACATGGATTGCCTCGTTTCCTGATTGAAGACGTGCTTTCATTGTTCTGATCAATAAGTGATATAGGTCCTTTTCTAAAGAGTTGAGGCATAAATGAACAAATAAAAACATTCTACTAGATTCCACGGGAAACAACTTGTCCTGCAGACTGAAAGTCTAATTGCTTTGTTAAACAACAATACAAACGAGAGGGATACAATTAAGAATTTGCAATCTAAGTGACCAAAAAAATGAGTACCTTTGAACTTCTGAGAGTACATATGTTCAAGTGGTCTGAAAAAAAAGCAGGTGATGAAACTTAAAGTAACCCTTGAAGGGTAAGTTCTGGTGATGTATTAAAAATGAATTCAGTAGTTCACAGAACTAGTGACAGAACTGGAGAACAAGGCTCAAGGTTGCCTGGGAAAGACAATGACCCAAAACACCTTAGAACTGGTTCTGATGAGGAAAAAATAAAAGTCTGCTTCCGGAGAGAGAAAACTTGGACCACTTGCTTCTCGAAGTATCTTAAGCATAGCCACTGGCCCTGGGATATTTTCTTCCCAAAATGCAGGTCCCAAAATGTAGCTTACATTTTGGGACCTGCATTTTGGGAAGAAAATATCCCAGAAAATATCCTCTTCAGCCACAGCTGAAGAGGAGGCCGAGAAAGTCAGTTCCTCTCCAGTAGCGGAAGTAATCTCTTCAGTGAGACATAAAATGCGATTTAGAAGGGGAATGGAAATCTCCAGACTGACACATGGATGGGCAGATATCGGGCGGCCACTATGAATGACAAACACTCACTATCAGCAGCCTCTTTTCAGTCAGCATCAGCTCATGAGACTTAAAAAGATTTAACAGGAAGAGTATATCCATGTTCTCAAACTCTCAACATGTCGGAGCTAGCAGGGACATTAAAGCTTCTTCAGCCCAGTCTTTTTGAGGAGTAAACCAAGCCTCAGAGACATGAGAATCTATATCCAGGGTCACACAGCTGATTACTGGTGCAGCCATGATTAATGCTCTGGCCTTCTAATCCCTACCCAGTGCTTGTGAATCTGTTCCATGGGCAATTGTAAGAGAAACACTTATTCCTTGGAAGAATGAAAGCAGCATCAATATCTTCTCTGTACTTGAGGAAGCCTTCCTTTACTGGCAGTCAGAGGCTAAGTTCTAGCAAAGTCAGGGCCGCAGCCCTTGAAACAAACCCCTAAGTGATTATCCTCTTTCACCAGCCCCAGGCCACGCTCCTTGTTCCCCAAAACTCCACCACTGGTTTACATTGTGTTTGACTACAATGGCTTTTATTCTCTTTTCTAAATTGAGTTCTTCATTCGGGATAGACTCAGTGCAACGAATTACTATATTAAAGAAAGGCTCTGTCCTTCACTGACATGTGAACTTGTATTTTTCACTTCTCCTTTCTGGGACTTACGTTCATGATCTGTAATATCAACCTGTCAGTTCTTTAGTTTTTGTTTTGTTTAATATGTGTTTGTTCCTTTTAGGATCAAAAGAAACCTATAATTTACTAAATAGGTACATAATAAATGCTAATTGAATGAATGAAAGAACGGTGACTGTTTTAAAATATGTATTTATTTGTAGATACAAGAAAATCAAGCTTCTCTCTCACATCCTCATTCTCAGTCATATGCTCTCTCTCTGTCTCTTTAGCTCACATTCTCTTTTCTTCTCTCCTTTCCCCACTCTCTTTTTTTGGACTCCCTTTGCATTTTCTCTCTCTCTTTCTCCCCCAATCTCTCCATAATGCATATATAAATAATATACAGACATCTACAATATGTACGTATGTTGATCAAAAAGCAGATACTATCCCTCTACCCATAAACATGTTATTAAGGCACATAAAACTTTGCAAGACTCTACCAACAAGCCACAACTGCTTAGCCTCTTTATCCTCCAGTGCTTGGTCTCTGCTTCCGGTATGGATGTCAAGATCAAGTTACTAATCTTGCCATTTATTTGGTTTAGTAGTCTCCCACACAACAATGTCCCAACCATGTTAGTGAATTGGGTACCCACCTATGGCCTATTGAACATTGGTCTTAGAATACATATACAACAATATACATATTTGCCTTTATTCTACAGGAGATACTAATTTGCCTTTGATTTCTTATTTCACATACCCTTTTAAAAAATGTGTTTTCCACATACACCAGCTTGAATTTAAATTCTGTATTTTGGGGTCTATGATCCATTCTGCTTTTCTCCAGCTTCAGTGTGACACCCTGAAACACCTTCCTGCTTAGTGTTATCCAAATAAACATGCCATCAATGTTATTTATCTAGTTTCCAGATTTCTAATACAGACTTAAATTTGTGCCCACCACTTGTCACTGAAATAACTTCCAAAGTAAATCTGTAGATGGACCAGTTCTTAGTAGACAAATTTCAGTCCTTGTATAAGTAGTTACATATTTTATGCTGTATTAAGTGTTTTGCTATCCGATTGTAATTCCTAATATATTCTAAAAGTGTTGACCTATAAAAATTTCAGTTGTACATAGTTAAATCCACTGTGTATACTGTGAAAAGAGTATGACTTGAATCCAGGAGTCATGAGCTAATTTCTGCCATTGAGTGATTGTAGGCATTTACTTTTCTTTACCTCACTAGGCTTTAGTTCCCACAATTTTAGGATGAAGCTTTAAATTAAGTGATTTCTCACTTTCCCTCTAGCCTTTAAAAAATCCATATACACCTGTCTTGAAGCTTGTTTAAATCTATCTTTTAAAAAAATGTTTTAAAACATTGTTTAAAGTGTTCAGAGAGAGAACATATGAAGCACCTTGGAAAATAGTTCTGGAAGATTTTGCATAAGAGGCTATTTGTAGAAATCTGGAGATGAGCTCTATCTGCCACAGGCTTTACAGAAGTTAAGTAAAAAAATGTTTTCACCTAAAGTAACATCTACCAATCAGCCTGTTGGGAATGCCTGCATGTTTATGATACCCAATATGTAGTAAAGGTCAAAGTGAACCAATTATCTCGCACAGCTTTGCTATGAGAAGTTTGCTACAACTAACAACTCATTACTCAGGGTCATATTCTCTGAGTCATCCTTGACTTCTGCTCTTTGCTCTCTCCACTCAATCAGCTACCACATTTCTACCCACTTGCATTCCCTCACTAATTCTATTCTCCATACCTATCACCCAAATTCAGGCCTCGTGAACCATTACCCAGATTATTTTAATAATCCAACAATTATCATTTCTGCTTCCAAGATCTCCTCATTTTTTAGATTTTTTTTAAATTTTATTTTTCACTCAAAGCAAAAATGGTCAGTATCAATTTTTTTTAATTTAACCTACATAAGGTTATCAGTTAAAATTCCTTAACTATAACTCTGATCATATTAATCTCAAACACAGTCATTGGCTTACTAATGTTGAACAAAGTTTAAGATCCTTTGGTCTATTAAAAATTATTCTGAGATTTAGTCCCAACCATCTCTCTTATCTTGTATTCTGCTGATTCAAATTAATGTTATTCAAGTTCCTGTCAAACTCAATCTTTTCTTAAAACACCCTTTAGCTGTTACAAGAAATCTTCTGATTCCTCAAATTAACTCCCTCAAAAAACTCATGAGTTTGTAGCAGAAATCATAATTTCTTGTATATCCATTAGATCACTTTTTATGAAGGAAGAGAGGGACTATATTTTCTTTCAATATTATGGCTTCCATTATCACTTGGAGATAGGTTATTATAAGAATCTAGCATAAATAGATAGGTTTCCTCTCTCCTATGGTAAAGAAGAAATGTACATTCTTTTAGGTAAAAGTAGGGATGAAATTATTTTTATATCTTATATTTGAAATACAAAATTGAAAGGTACATCACATTTATGTACCTTCTTTTGAAACATCATACAAGTTTTATCAGCCATTTCTTTAAAAAGATAATAACTTTATTTAACAAAGACATTTTAGCTTCATAAAATATGTTCTACTTATTTAACATATGTGTTTCAGATCTTCACTAAGTAGTAATATTCCTCAAGTTAAAATCTAATCATTAATCATTGGCTTAGCCATCAAAGTTTATCTTTCCTTTTGAACTATGCACAAGATAATGCCTATTCTATCCATCAGGAAAAGTCACAGGGGTTTCTTTACTTTTCAAGTAAGTATACTTTCCCATCCATCAGGTTGAAGAATAGGGTTAAATACATATCAGGAATAAATAACTCCATTAGTAAAAAAAATAGACTCATCAATCAGTTTCTGAGGTCAAACATCTGATGGGTGCCAATGAGCTTGTTTCAATATCACCTTTTAGAAATAAAAACATTAAAGGAGTTAACCAAGGTGTATTCAAGGAGGCTACCAACCTAACTGAGACAAAAGACACCAGTTGGCTCCACTCAAGGTTCAGGATGAACTCAGAACCAGAATGTACTTTATGATATTATTAGTTGACCCAAATAAGTAAAATTGATGAAATATTTAATATTGTCATAAATAGTGATAATAAAGGTATTCTAAGATATCAGAGTATAGAGCAGTATAAATATTTATTACTGTTATCAATCTAGTCAGGATTTCCCTTGCGTCTTTAAAAAGAACTACAACACAGATGAATAAAATTGGACCGATTTTTGGTATATTTGTGGAATGTGTTGAGTCTCATTTATCAAAAATGCTCATAGAAACAGATTTTTAGTTGACTATCCTTGACAACACCTCTTTTCATGTAATCCATGGCATGATGAAAAAAAGGAAAAAACAGTATTTTATTTGCTCTATTTGAACGTGGGTAAATCACATGGTCAAAATAACATATTTTATAACTGAAAACCAAGGTATCTCTCTCTTTGCCCTCTGTCTCAGACAGTCCTCACTAGTCACTGTTCTTGCCAATAAACTGGAAGCCAAGGTCAGGAGTCTGACATTCTTGTGTTCTGAATACAGGATAGACCCTTAATTCAGGCAACTGAATGACAAATCCATAAGTAGATACATGCATACATACAGACATAAATTAAACAAGCAAACCAAGAAACGATCAATGTAACACTTAAAAGTGAAGAGAAATGGTAAGAAATGACAAAGAGACTTGTTATGACTTGGATCTGTGTCCCCACCCAAATCTCATGTTGAATTGTAATCCCCATTGTTGGAGATGGGACCTAGTGGAAGGTGACTGGATCATGAGGGCAGTTTATAAAGTATTGACACCATTGTCCCAGTGCTAAACTTATAATAGAGTTCTCATGAGATTTGGTTGTTCAGAATTGTGTAGCTCCTCCCCCTTTTCTCTTTTCCTCTGGTCTGGCCATGTAAGTCATGCCTGGTTCCCCTTCACCTTGTGTCATGATTGAAAGTTTCTTGAGGGCTCCCCAGAAGCCATCATGCTTCCTGTACAGCCTGCAGAACCATGAGACAATTAAATTTCTTTTCTTTATAAATTACCTGGTCTCAGGTATTTCTTTATAACAGTGAGAGAATGGACTAACACAAGACTCAAAAGAACGACAGAGTCACTGAAACCTTTTCAAATAAGTGATGGGAAAAAAAACCACTTAAAGTTTATACCCAACACAAGTCTTTCCCAAACTGCCACGGGATGAAAAATAATCCAAGTTCTTGTTTGTTTCTTATAGTTACCATCCCCTTGAGGACCACACATTCCCCAGATTTTTGCCCCTTCATTAGACATACTTAGCTGAGTCAGCACTCGACTCATACATTCATAGCAAAAACACATGGCAGGTTGCACATTTCTTGCTCTCAGGCTCTTCTTGCTTCCACAGAAAATCTTTCCCTGTCCACTATACTAACAGCAAATAATCCTCACTAGGATCCGCCCCCCAGCCTCTACTTCATCAGATAAGGATCTTATTTTCCAACTCAAGGAAGCATACTCCACTGGCCAAATTGCAAACCTAGGTGGTAATATTAGGAAACTGAGCACTTAAAGTACTGCTTGTATTACTTTTATAGGGTCAACCCATATTCTTAACAAGCAATATATTATCGTCTGCCTCAAAAGATAGAGCACTGAAAATGAAAAGCAAGCATCAGTGAATGAACTCAGCAGCCACAAACAAATTACCAGAGACGTGTACCTTCCTGAGACACAGAGAATTACAGAGGCAATGTTGCATGATGGGATATGTAAGTACAGCCTTGGAAGATCATGTGTGGATGGAGACCAATTAAGTAAAGCACTTAGGAGAATTACTTTCCACTGTCTGAATAAGAATTTATCATGATACATAATTTTTAAGTGAAAAACCTTATATGTAAACGTGGACTAAGTGTTTTGTCCAAGGTGACCCAATAAGGCAGGCAAAAGAGATAAAAAAGAATGCGTGAAACCAGCCCTCTGATCTAATCACCAAACACTTTGCAAATTTATCTCTGAAGAGGACCTACCTAATGCAAAGTAGAACCTTTAGAGTGAGAGGTCAGCATAAGAATTGCAGCAGCCAACTGGCAGCAATAGAAGTGGAATTGATTGATTCCCTAAAAATGATAACATTTTATCAATCATGCCACAGCAAAAGAAAAAAAATGCAGCCATATGCATCATGAAAGAGAAAGCATTTTCTCCACTAAAATATTGTTTGTTAATCATTACTAGTCATTAAAGAAGACATGATGTAAGACCTTCTTTAATCCAGGCATTTGGGCTGAACTTATAAACAACTAACTCCATTATGTCTTTGTCTATTTTTAAAAAAATCTATTTTGGTATGATTTCTCTTACTCATTCAAAGTTCTGCAGAGCATCTGCTAAATATCAAGTCCTGTGAAGGGGATATAAAAATGGATGAGGCATATTTCTACCTCTCAAGAAACTCAGGTCATATTGTTCATAGATGTTCAGATAATATTTGTGGACACAAAGTGGTAAGTGCTCTAAAAGAAATAAGGTTAAAGTCCGGTGGGAATAACAACAGAGGGAGAAAGAGAATCAGATTAAGAAAGAAAGATACAGAAGTTCTGCTATGGTAGAGTTAAATCAGGCCATGGTAGCTGATGACTTTGCAGGTGGATACAGGGGTATAGCCTACATGATAATAGAATTCCGGGCAAAGGAAATAACTTGAGCAAAAGCTCTTCTACTTGAATTATTCAGAGGATTTCCCTTTTCAGACATTTATTTCTTATCTCAACTTAAGCTTCATTCTCCACTGGGTGTTTTAAATTTCTTAATCTTGATCATTTTCAGTTTCCTGGATTATAGGATGGTGATACCAAGAGTGTCTTTCCAATAAGGTTGTTCATAGGATTAAATGAGACATTCCTTTCAAGAACCTCAAAAGAAATTTGGTGAATTGTGAGGTCTACAATAATTGTTATAATTATTTACTCAGTGAATACAGAATATGAACTCTCTCTTTCCCCATGCTGTATAGTTACATGACACCATCATTAGTCTGACTTATCAAGGCGAACCCAAAGTCATGTCCAATAAATGATATCGCCTCAGTGGTTTCTCACATGCTTTGAATACCACAAACATTAGATGGATTAGGTCATGGTTCCCTGTGAAGGATGCATTCAATTAGTTAGTCATTGCAAAACAAGAAATGAATAAACCAGATTTAACTAGCAAGAGCTGCAAAGTGGAAGACCTTGAGGAGATGGGAAGCAAGCAGATATATTTTGATAGGAAGAAAAATTTGCAATGTCACAGTGGCAAACACTTGGGGGGCCACAGAATATCAGATAAGCAATAAATTCAGGAAAAAAAATTGCCTACAACATAGTTCTGATTGGTAGAAGCCCCCAAGAGGCTGTAATTAGGGTATCATCTATTGGCTTAGAAGGAATGCTCCTACAGTCCCTCACATAATCAATATAGACAGGATGGTTGGGGCCACAGGGATGGTGATAAAAACTTGAACCATTTCACCCTAGGAACATTCCTCCTTACCCCCACTATCCCTCAAGCTACCCAGAAAAACTTATGAACAATTTATGAAAAAGACGGTGGGAGGGGGAATGCAAACTAAAAATGAACACACACTTGGGTTTTATTAAAAATTCACTTTACTAAAAATGGCATTTTGTTGTTGTTTTTAAGACTGAGTCTTGCTCTGTCACCCAGGCTGGAGTGCAGTGGTGTGATCTCAGCTCACTGCAACCTCTGCTTCATGGGTTTAAGCTGTTCTCCTGCTTCGACCTCTTGAATGACTGGGATTACAGGCACATACCACCATACCCAGCTATTTTTCTTTATGTATTGTTTAGTAGAGATGTTGGCCAGGCTGATCTTGAACTCCTGAACTTAAATGATCCACCCACCTTAGCCTCCCAAAGTACTGGTATTACAGGTGTGAGCCATCTCTCCTGGCCTGGAAAAGACATTTTATATTGTTGTGAGCACGTACTCTCTTCTAAGAATTATTCTGAGTGTGAGTGTGTGGTGAGGAGGGCTTGCACAGGATACATATAAGAAGTATCTGAATATAACCTGTGTTTGTCACTTGAGAATCCATGATACAGTTCGAAGAATAATTAAGACTGAATCGCCCATTGAAAAGTAACACAGATGCCCATACACTCTTGGGAAGGAAGAGAAATTGGGGAAAAAATTGATTTCTTACTATATGAATTGCTTTATAAAGAGGAGCCTAGAGAAAATGTGGGAAAAGGCTTTTTTCCAAACCTAATCTTCTCTGTGTATTTTATCCTAGTAAAAAAGATTAATTTTAAACATACAAAACATGATTCTATTTCTGTATGGTCTTATTATATCTAAATTATCCTGGAAGGTTCAGTGCTCAGAAGCAGGGAGAGATTTTGTATTTATTTATTTATGTTGGTTGGTAGCATGGAATAAGCCTCAATCCTCCACAAAGTGGCAGTCATATAATACTTCCCACATACTTAACAAAAACAACATCAACAAAAACCCTAAAACAAAAACAAAAATCTACTATAATACATAACTGTTACGCTTTGGCTGTGTCCCCACTCAAATATCATCTGGAATTGTAGCTCCTATAATCCCCATGTGTCCACCTGGTAGGAGTTAATTTAATCATGGGTTTGGTTACCCTCATGCTTTTCTCATGATAGTGAGAGTTCTCATGTGATCTGATGGTTTTATAAGGGGCTTTCCCCCCTTTTGCTTGGCACTTCTCCTTGTTGCCACCATGGGAAGAAGACTGTATTTGCTTCTCCTTCTACCATGATTTTAAGTTTTCTGAGGCCTCCCCAGCCCTATAGAGCTTTGCGTCAATTAAACCTCTTTTCTTTATAAATTACCCAGTCTCAGGTATGTCTTTATTAGCAGCATGAGAATGGACTAATACAATTATCTAACCAAAAACCTAGCATAAAAAATTATGACTATCCAAATTTTAAAATTAAATAAGATTAAATGGAGAGCTTAGCACATAAAGAAAAACAAACCCTTGGAGTGTTAATATAGGAGAGCAGTTAATAGTGAAGGGTCTGACATCATGTAGATTTGACCTGTCCTTTATATTCTGACTCTTACTAGCTATGTGAACTTGTCAAATTGCTTAATCTAACACTGTTTCCTCATCCGTAAAATAAAGATAATATTATAGAACTCAGAGAGTTGATGAAAGGAAATAAAAAAGTATTTGGTATATGATAAAGCCCTGATAAATGCTATTTATTATCATTGCATTTATATTAAATGGAATTTTCAAGCCAGAAAGCAAGCACGTGACAGAGCTGGAAATCAAACCAGGACTCTCTGCATCTATATCCATGGCTCTTAACATTTTCTATACTAGTACTAACAATTTTCTCCCAAAAACTGTGTCAGTGAAGAGAAAATTCTCTTTATTAATTTGTTAAAGTATCACATTAATAGTAAAGGGAGTCTTGAACTCCATGAAACCCTAGAAAAGTTGAGAATGGAGTCTTCATAGAATTTGAGACTAGATCCATATGGTATAGGAAAGAATGCCCTCTCTCTATGTGCAATGAAAAAAAAAGGTAAATTTGGTAGCATGTGGTGAAGCTGCACGGACCACATCAAGTTCATTTCATTTGTGAATCAACTAAAAGTAAGAGCTGTGTGTTTGTCAGTCTCTTTGCCAATGGCAGTGTGAGCACCTGTCACAAGGTCAACAGTGGTGCTCTGACAGCATCAGCACCTGTATGATGAGGGCTAAGGGACTGGCTGGCTTGGAGCATGTCTGCACTGACACTACAACAGTTTCATGTGTATTTTGCAGATGCTGTCAATGCAGTGCATGTGATAATCAATCCAATGGATGCTTTCAGCTGAATAAATGAATACTGGGCAGGCACTATGTGAGTGGTCTAAGCCCTACAAATACAGAGGTTGCAAAATGTGAGACTCAGTATCTTCATCCATTTTCCTCTCCCCACTTTAGGCCTCTTAAGTCTGTTTTATCCACTCTCCCCCAGCTCCCAAAGTGTAGAACCAGTTGTCACCTGACACAGAAGATAATAAGCACCTTTAGATCCATATTTTTAAAAAACATCTTTATTGAGAACCATATTCTTGAGTTCCTCAATAGGTCATGCTTACTAAAATCTATTCAATACCTATCTGAGTGTTTATTCAATGTGTTTCAGATTCTAATGTATGGAAACAAAACAGGAAAATAGGTAAAAATGCAATGGCACTTTCAAGTCTATCATCTATTGGGTGGAAAGAGACAATAACATAAGTAAATCTAGAATATCTTAGTAAAGGATTATCATTAAAAAGAAAGGGTAATCAAGAGTGGGTATCTCCTCAAAGAATTGGTTGACAATTTTAAATAAGGGCTATTAGGAGAGGTCTTTCTGAGAAACGTTTTGAAGAATGGAAGAAGCAAACCACGCAGCTATCTGGAGAAGAATGTCCCAAGCAGAGCAAACAAAGAGCGCACAGGAATAAGTGGAATTATGACTGATGGGTTTAAAAGAGCAGGGAGACAGTCTGGCTGGAGCACAGTAGGGAAAGGAGAGCAGTAGATGAGGTCAGAGAGGTAAAAGGACAGATCACATACATCATCAATATTTTTGTCCTTATTTTTTAGTGGTAGCATAATATGAACTTATTAGCTGCTTAACAGGATCACTCTGGCCTGCTGTCTATTTTTGTACAATCTGTGAACTGAGAACGTTTTTGGTATTTTTAGATGGTTGAAAAAAAAATCAAAAGGAGGATATTTTATGATGTGGAAATCATATGAAATTCAAATTTCTGTATTTCTGTAAAGTTCGATGGGAACAAATCCATATTCATACATTTTACCTGTTTATTGTTGCTTTCATGATACGACAGCACAGTTGAGTAGTTGTGACAGAGACTGGACAGCTCCCGAAGACTAAAATTTTCTACTCTAGCCCAATACAGATTGCTAACCCCAGAACTAGACTGTAAAGGGAAAATGTGGATGCAGAGACCAGTTAAAAGGCACTCTAACCACTGAAGCTAGACAGTGATGGTAACTTGGGCCAGCTGGTTAGAGGTAGGGATGCTGAGAAACAGTCAGGTGCTGGTTCTATTTTTTTGAAGATGAAGCTAAGTCCATTTGCAAATACACTGCAAGTAGGATACAGAAAAATAGAGGGGTTAGGAGGACTTCAAGTTGCAGCTTATCAGTCCTACTTCCAGGCCTCCAAATTCCAGGGCCAACCATTCCGGTGTATCATGGTTGTTTTATTTTATAAAATATGCTTTTGCATTGGTCACTGTTCAAGTTGTTATTCTTGAAAATTATTTTCTATCTCATTCTTCTCTAGGAGAGGGTTCTTGCACTTTCTTGCCAATCTTTTCTCCAGATCAAGGTTATGTCTTTATCTCTTCGTTTTTCTGTCTTTGTTTACATATCAGAAAGTGGAGCGAAGAGAAAATAGAGCTAAATAAAAAATATTCAGAAAGTGTCCTTGCCCTTTTCCTCCAGGTTAATATTTAGTAAGAAGTAGGGATACATTAGAGACTCTGGTACTGAGCAACGTTTATATTTTGTCTCTGCAAAAGAAATCTCTAGTTTCAGAAACAGATCTCCAAAATGGCCAGCTGCTCTTCCAGAACAAATCATCGAAAATGGTGTTTTTATAAATAAAATTAACTTGCTAGTATTTTCATATAATGTTGTCTTAGAGAATATTAAATATGTATTGATTCTTCATACATTTTTGTCAAAGAGCAGAAACAGGAGATTTCACAAAACCTGCTATATGAGTGTGCCAGAACAATTTTTACTGTTAAAATTATATGACTTAGTTTATAATATTTTACTTCTGATCTACAAAGAAGCTAAAATATGTATTTGTTATTAGGGAACTGATTTTTTTTTCTTTTGTCACAGTCTTGTTAGGCATCAGCTTCATCAAAAAATGGTAAAAGTGCATTTCATGCCAGTTAGAATGGCAATTATTAAAAAGTCAATAAACAACAGATGCTGGTGAGGCTGAGGAGAAACAGAAACATGTTTACACTGTTGGTGGGAGTGTAAATTAATTCAACCATTGTGGAAGACAGTGTTGTGATTTCTCAAGGATCTAGAACGAAAAATATCACTTGACCCATCAATCCCATTACTGGGTACATACCCAAAGGATTATAAATCATTCTACTATAAAGACACAGGCACATGTATGCTTATCGCAGCACTATTTACAATAGTAAAGACTGGGAACCAACTAAATGCCCATCAATGATAGACTGGATAAAGAAAATGTGGCACATATACACCAGGGAATACTATGCCACCAGAAAAAAGAATGAATTTATGTCCTTTGCAGGGACATGGATAAAGCTGGAAATCATCATTCTCAGCAAACTGAATCAGGAACAGAAAAGCAAACATTGCATGTTCTCACTCATAGGTGAGAGTTGAACAATGAGAACACATGGACGCAGGGAGGAGAACATCATAAACCAGGGCCTATCAGGGGATGGGGGGGTTAATGGGACAGAGAGAATTAGGACAAATACCTAATGTATGCAGGCTTAAAACCTAGATGGTGGGTTGATCGATGCAGCAAACCACCATGGAACATGCACACCTAGGTAATAACCTGCACATTCTGTACATGTATCCCACAATTTAAAGTAAATTTAAAAATAAAAAAAATGGTATAAGTGGGCTAGGCATGGTAACTCATACCTGTAATCCCAGCATTGTGGGAGGCCAAGGTGGGAGGATGGCTTGAGGCCAGGAATTTGAGGCTAGGATCTATCACTGCACTCCATTCTGGGCGACAGACAGAGCAAAACTCAGTCTCAAAAAAAAAAAAAAAAATGCATAGGTGAATTAAGCTAGGTTTAAGGGTTTTTATTTTTTATTTTTTGTGTTTTGTGTTTGTGAGTACCCCTTGGGGTTTGCTAATATTCAAGAAATTTAGGGAAGAAGACCCTCCATAAAAAAACTATATCTTTGAGGCAAAATTCAGTTCCTTGCATTTTGGGCTGTCTACTTCCTGCCAACCTTGTCCCCTATTTCTGTCCCTACAAGGTTAACTTTTTGCATAGAAACAGTCTCTTTGCCAGGTCTTTTGTTATTCTCTTGAATCAGAGGTCGGGCTCCTCTGCTTATAATGTCACAACTACCCCAATTGGCTAAAGACTGTAGTGAATGCCAATTACTCTACCTGCAGTTAGAAGCCAATTATTTTCTCTTAAAATAATGTGTGCTCTGCAGTCAAAATGAAGAATTCAGCTTAGCAATGGAGGCCAGTCAAAGACTGAGCAGGAGGTGAAAGAAAAGGGCAGTGAGGTGAGAGAAAGGTTGGGATACAGTATTCATTGATCGGAATGGTCACAGAACTACAGAATGTTAGAGCTAAACAAGATCTTAGAGATCATGATATCAGAAACACATCCTTGGCCCTGACCCAGTCTTTGGAAATAGGATGTACCCCCAGCTGATGATTCAGTAATTCAGATGCCTCAGATAATATCATTTCAATTTTACATATATTCTGCAACGCAATGAAAAAATAAAGTTTCATTGAGAAAGTCAGACAAATCTACAAATGGATATGAGTCTATCATTTCTAAGCTCTGAATCCTTCAGCAATGTAACTACCTTCTCAGAATCCCAAATCTCATATAGAAAAAATGAAGATGATCATAGCTACTTCGAGGAAATTGTGAGTTTTATCCATGATGTAGGTACTAAATAAATATTGCTTTTTACCATATTCGGTGTGCAGTTTTGTTTAAAGTGCCACTCTGATCCATTCATACTTCTAAAGTTTTCTATAGCTCTATTCTCCAACCACCGTGCTCTTCCTTGAATGCTTAATATAACTTCCTCAACCTGAGGAGGACCCCAAGATCCTTAGATATTCTTTATCTTTCCTATGTCGGATTCGGAATTTAAAAGTTCTCAAGTGCCCTTCTTCACCTGCCACTATTATTCCCTGCTGATGTTTCTTAGAACTGATGTTATATGCAGTCAACTCCATCCTGGCAGTTGTCTTTTGGTGCCTCAATGTAGAATGAGGTACAAGTGTGTGCCTGTGTATGTATGCACTCTGCAGATACACCACATGCTAACATATCTGATGGGGTCAGAGACCCTGGAAATGGAGTCCAATCTTGGTAAGAATTCTTAGGAAAAGCTAAGTCTATGTTCAGAAAGATACACAGTCCTAAGAATCCACACTTCAAGCCTCAGTAGGAAGAGGCTGAAGCATTTTTCTCTTGGCTGGTAATAATGAAATAATGATTTCTCCCCCTTATTTCCTCTTTCCTCTCTGGGGCAAGTGATGGTGTAGAAAGACAATCAAACAGAGAACACATGGTAGGTTTGATTTAATTTTCCTAAGTATAGCACTCAAATCCTTAGGATACTGTTTCTGGGAGAACATCCAAGGTTAGGAATCCTATAGATAACATTTATGTTCTAGAGTCAGCTTAGGAGGGTAGAAAAGAAGAAATTTTATAGCTACTCCAACACCCCTAGAAAAATTTAAGATCCTTCCCAAATAAAGCAGAAGTGGAGTTCACTGCCCTTAGATGCTGCTTTATAAGTCAGTAATTAACCTAAGGCGAAAGGTGGTTTAAAATTTTTATCTACATCTATGCAAATGCCATGAAAATCCATGTGTCACATTTGCATTTGTCATGGGCTCCAGCATTAATAGCATATTTAAAAGTCATGATGTCACTGCCATTAATCAGGCCCCGTGGTGCCAGGCTTCAGTGTCTTTCATTAATCACCAGTGTCTGCAGACACGTGTATTTGGAAAGGCTAAGTTTAGATCTATAAAGCATGATTTACTTTTTTAAGTAGCATGATTGAAGATGTATTGCCAACTTTCTTTGCTTTAGAAGATCTGCACATGTATCCCAGAACTTAAAGTAGAAGAAGAAAAAAAAAAAAAAGAATATCTTACTATTGTGTCCTTAGGAAAGATCTGGCATTACTAAGCTGGTATTTAAACAGCTATTTTAAAACAGAATGCAGTTTTGGAGGTCCTGAAAGAGCCACTGCTGAATATCTTGCTTCACCTTCAAAAGAGCCTGGCATTCTGTGCAGGGAGTTTTGTCTTGTTCTTTCTGAGCCACAGCTTGAGGAATAGAGGAGACTTCACAGGAAGGTGAAGAAGGCACACTTGCAAAGGATAGCAATCTTGAGATAGGACACTGGATCAAACCCCAACAGATTTCTTTCTACTGGGTCCTATTTCTTATCTGATTTCTGAAAAAAGACGTTTCTGGGGATTTATTTGTTCATGGGTTGTTATGTAATCCTAAGGTTGGCTGCAATGCAGAAGAGTTGCAAAGGAGAATTACTCGAGTGGCTGAGAAGAGGAAATAAAAGAATAAAATGGAGGGCAGGAAGATGACAGACAAATGAAACAAAAGAGAAAACCGAAAAAGGAGGTGATAGAAATAATGAGAAAATAATTGAAAAGTTATTAAAATGAAATTGACTTCATAAAAGCAAAAAATGAGTAGTGGAGAAGGCAATAGGGAAAGATCTGAAAGAAATCCAGGGAGAACCATAAGAATATCATGTAGGCCGGACGCAGTGGCTCACGCCTATAATCCCAGCACTTTGGGAGGCTGAGGTGGGTGGAACACGAGGTCAAGTGATCGAGACCATCCTGGTCAACATGGTGAAACCCCGTCTCTACTAAAAGTACAAAAAATCAGCTGGGCATGGTGGCGCGTACCTGTAATCCCAGCTACTCAGAAGGTTGAGGCAGGAGAATTGCCTGAACCCAGGAGGCAGAGGTTGTGGTGAGCCAAGATCGCGCCATTGCACTCCAGCCTGGGTAACAAGAGAAAAACTCCATCTCAAAAAAAAAAAAAAAAAAAAAAAAAAAAAAAAAAAAAAAGAATACCATGTAAAGACTGAGATATCAGTATGGAAGACTTATTTACTTATTTTCTTCATAACAGCCTTTTTTTAGATTAATGTGGTCAGTTTACATGTTGTTCTGGATTCAACTTCAGACTGTATGCTTTATGCAGACTTTTACATGTCTTAGCATAAACAAATATTATCACCAGGTGGGGCATGGAGGCTCATGCCTATAATCCCAGCATGGGAGGATTGCTTGAGGTCAGAAGTTTGAGACCAGCCTGGGCTACGTAGCAAGATCCTGTTTCAAAAACTGAAAAAAAGTTGTTTTTTTGTTTTTATTTTTAATTAGTTGGACTTAGTAGTGCAGGCCTGTAGTCCTACTAACTTAGGAGGCTGAGGCAGGAAAATCAGTTGAGCCCAGGAGTTTGAGGCTGCAGTGAGCTATGATTATACCACTATACTCCAGCTTGTGTGACAAAGGGAGATCCTGTCTCAATCAATCAATCAATCAATCAATAAAATAATATCTATTTAGTCAGTCTGACAAGATACTAGAAATGTTATATGTGAATTGCTCTATAATGCAATTCCCCCCTTATGTCAGCATGATTAGAAAGGCTCAGCATTTTAATTACTCCTATTATATATTTAAAGTCTTCTAGAAAAATGAAAGAATAACCCATAAAACAATCCTTTAGGTTTCAAACTTGGGGTTACAGTCCCTAGAATAATGATGAAGATTCAGCAGGAATTTAAGCATTATCCTTTATTCAAAGAAATGAAATCAACCACTTTAAGATCATATCCTTTCTCTCTACAGCCCTTTTCCTCAAACTCTAACCATGTGGCCTTTCACATACCACTCTAAGTATTCATACATCCCAGGAATGCCATGAATGGCTTCTCAGTGGAGACTGGTGAGTTGGAAGTTATTATTGCTAAAAGATCAAGGTGCTATGGAATAGTTATTTATTTTTCCTCATGGCAGCCTTTTTAAAGATTAAGGTGGTCTGTTTACATGTTGTTCTGGATTCAACATCAGACTGTAGGCTTTATGCAGACTTTTACATGTCTTAGTATAAATAAATAATATCATTTCCATTCCTCATTTCTCAGCCTTAAAATGAAGAATAATATAAAATACTGTTTTAAAAATGGTTTATACATTGGCTTTTGGGACCTTGAGGATTTTTGTTTGTTTTCACTTGCCTCCATTTACACAATATATTTTACTTAAATATTTGCTTAAGACAGATTTTGCATGAAGACAAAGAAAAGGAAAAGTAGAGATGAATGAGATCCAACTGTGTTTTTCATTGTGTGTCTCTATGACTGATGCAACATAGTCCCTGCCTTCAAATAATTCATAACTTTGGGAAAAGGTTGGAAACCGATTCCTAAACGAGAAAGGGCAATAAATAGTTAAGGTTCCACAATAGAAGCCCATCAAATGAGAAAGCATTACTTCTACTGTTGAAATAAAGTAGATCTAAAGGGGAGATTCGGAGGAGAGGGAGGGAAAATGTGGTACAGAGAACTTATATTTGAGATTAAAGTTCTAAATAAAATAATTTTGGAGGTTTTTGTTTTGCATGTGGTAATAAAAAATGCTACTATAAGAATCAATTTCTTTCAGAAATATTCTATCTGAAACAGAAATAATTACCAGATACCTTGTACTTGAAATATCAGCCAATATTAGATAACTAGACATTATGAGGCATATAGCAGAGTCCATGGTTCCCTCTGGAGTTTTAAAACAAAGAAAAATTCTATAGGTAAATATTAGGGTCCACCCCAAAATATGCTGAGTTGAAGTAAATAGAAATTCAGCTTGTGACATTTTCCACTAGCCTAGGCAAAGGGGACACTTAAAGGACAGCACACCAGTAGTCTAAATAAATGGGGAACATAAACTACACCAATGTTAAATATTCTTGATTCTAGATAGAGATTATCATTCTGCCCTCCTAGGAAGCAAAGTTTTGTGCATCTCTACAAATTTGAGGCTATATGTATTTAAAAAAAAAATCTATAGTTGCATCCTAGGCTGCAGAGTGAGACACCATCTCTAACAAAATTAAAAAATTAGCCAGGTGTAGTGGTGATGCATGCCTATAATGCCAGCTACTCCAGAGCCTGAGGCAGGAGAATCACTTGAGCCCAGAAGTTTAAGTCTCCAGTAAGCCTACCATGCTACTGCACTATAGCCTGGGAAAGAGAGAAAGACCCTGTCTCAAAAAAATTAAATAATAAAGTGAAATAAAATAAAAAGCAGAGCATGATGGCTCATGCCTATAATCCTAGTACTTTGGGAAGCTGAAGCAGGAGGATCTCTTGAAGTCAGGAATTCGAGACCAGCCTGGCCAACATGGAGAAACACTGTCTCTGCTAAAAGTACAAAAATTAGCCAGGCATGGTGGTGCACACCTGTAATCTCAGCTTCTTGGGAGGCTGAGGCAAGAGAGAATCGCTTAAACTGGGAGGCAGAAGTTGCAGTGAGCCGTGATTGCACCACTGCAATTTCACCACTGCACTCTAGCCTGGGCAACAGAACAAGATTGTCTGAAAAAGAAAATCAATAAAATAAAATAATAAAATAAAATAATCTAGTCTTTTGCATGTATGGAAACTTAGATCCCCTTTTAATTGTGATTAAAGTAGAAAATGTATAAATAGGTGATATTCCTTTCATTTTTCCCCCTCAATGTTTTCATGTGAAATACAATTTTTTCCTATAATAAAATCAACTTTGGGGTTCAAATTCAACCTTTGTGTTTTAACATCCAAGCGAATGGTAGTAAGGAAGTGTTAATGATAAGAGCTATCAAGTCTCTCTGCACAACAAAGAAGTAGACCCAATTTTATCAATATTTCCCCTACATACATATATTTTTTTTTCAAAAATTCTTGTCATTCAACTGTGACCTAGGGGAATGAATATTTCACAAGAGAATTGATCCTATCCTGCAGGCCAGTTAGTTTTACTCTCAGATGTCTCCAAATAACTATGTAAGGACAGCCTCCTCAAATCATTATTATTATTTGGTCTTTGCTCTTTCTCTTTTTGTGGGGATAGACAGCCTTTGTCCTTTGCTCATCATTTTCCCACAGGGACCCAAACTCTTAAAGGCAAAGCAGGCACAGGAAACAAAAGCAGAAGCGGTCCCATTTGGTCCTCAAACTAGAAAAACAGTCTTTAAATGGTTTATTTCTGCATTTGTTAAAATTAGAACCTTTCCTTGACTTCCTATCTTTCTTCTTAATCTGTTTCCCTTAAAGGAGGACAATCCCAGTAGAAATATATCCTGCCTTCTTCTTTGCAGTCTTATCCAGTTCCCCAGGTAGTTAGGTCTTTGGTCTTCCACTAGACTAGAAACTATTAAAACAGAAGATAGGGTTATTGATTTATTTATTTATTTTTTGAGATGAAGTCTCTGTCCGCCAGGCTGGAGTACAGTAGTGTGATCTCAACTAACTGCAACTTCAGCCTCCCAAGTTCAAGCAATTTTTCTGCCTCAGACTCCAAAGTAGCTGAGTAGCTGGGATAACAGGTATGCACCACCATGCCTGGCTAATTTTTTTATTTTCACTGGAGATGGGTTTCACTATGTTGGCCAAGCTGTTCTCAAACTCCTGACCTCAAGTGATCCTACCAGCTTGGCCTCCCAAAGTGCAGGGGTTACAGGCAGAATGACTTAATTTACAAATGTTGAATAGGTGAATAAGTAACAGCAGTATTTAGTAAAGAATCTGGAGAGAAGTTTATCAACTCGATCCCTTTATTTAATAAAACCATTACAATAATCTAATTAAATATGCATATAGATAATAGGCACTATAAAAGTACCAAAGTATTGAGTAAGAAAATAAGTTGGACTCAACATATTTCATAAGAAACTTCAAATAAGAGAAATCCAGAAAGCTATTTTTAATGCTTTTCATAACAGTACACAAGATCACATTTTATCTGTGGAATTAGGTGCTGCTATAACCAGGTCTCAAAAAGAAGGCAACAGCATTAAACTTTTATGACTGTCCAGGAAAACATAATACCACCTCTTTCCAAAGAGCTAGTGAGAAACAGTATTAGGAAGTGAGGAGATGAAACAGTTTTATAATAGCACCTGGGAGTGACTTGAGAAACAGTGCAATCTTGTATTTTAGCCATGGGTAAAGATGGGACAAAAAACATCCTAAAATGAACCTTACATTTATGACTGCTGACAGAGAATTAGACCAGAGGCATAAAAGAAAAGAACAAAGCAACTAATAGGTGGTTGAATTAGAAAGATCTTAGTGTAGAAACTGATCCTACATTATTAGAAAAAAGATGTCACATATAGACATACTATCTCTTAATGTTCCACTTCAGGTAACTCAAGAAAACTTAAGCCTTCCAGGTTTACTTATGAAAATAGAGCAATTACTCTGACCAGACAGAGAATAGTAGTGCTTCAGATACACAATATGTTTTTAAAGGTGTGTATGAAGCAAATATTTTAACATTAATTCCATTTTATCGTTTATTTTCATTGGGATAAAGATTCATGAAACATATCCAAGGCTTACTTAAAGAGAAAAAATAAACTTAAGAATTATAATTGGTTATCTCGACAGTCAAACTTTTTTCATACATCTGCCTAGAGCTCTTCTCAGTCTCCTCAGCCAGAAGCTAATCAAACTTCCAACTAATCCACATCATTGGATTGAGACTTCTGCTTCCAGCTATGACAAAATACCTTGTAACAGACTAACACTCCCACTGTGAACAACCATAAAATTCCATAAAATATAAAACACATATGAATAGTTCAGAAAGCAACCACAGCAGCCAGAATATAATGATCCAAGATTGCAAGAAGGAAAACACATTGAAGTAAATCCTCTCCTGTTTTATTCCCCTCAAAGCATTTGCCAGTTTGTAAGCTGTGCAGGACTGAAAGCACAAGCAGAAAGTGGAAGCTCAAAACTTTTGTCAGGTTTCTGAGACTGGAGAGACGAAAATTGAAGTTCAGGATTAGCAAGGCAGTCAGGATACGAGGGGGCTGAGATGGAAGAAAAAAGGAAATTTCAGACAAGTGAACCCATCTTTATATGTCACTTTCTGTATTTGAAGTTTTCTAAGCAGTAGTAGGCAAGAGACCCAGAGGCCAAAAGAAAATAATAATAATAAAAGGCAACTAAGAAAGAACAAATTATTAAGCAGAGCCTTCAATAGTCTCCAGGGGCTGAGAAGACAAAAACTGGAGTTAGGGCCAGCTAAGGAAGGATAAACATCCCAAGCTTTTTGTTGAGAGCTCTGAAAATCTATAGCCTAGGAATAAGAGCACTCACAATGACTGAAAATTAGCCTCAAATCATCTCAGTGCCTTACTGCGTCAAGCTGATCAATTCCTAATTCGTGCATTCTCAATAGGAGTGCTATTGCTTACAAGGGAGTGAAGATTGGCCCTTGGATAGCAAGAAAGAAAAAAAATCTTGAATGTTTACTTTTGTAACCCACCAAAGCTCAGCTCTACTCAACAAGATCATATTCCTTAGCACTTATTTTATTTTATTGGACTTGCTTGAGTATTACATGAGCAACACTGACATTAAATTCACAGAAGATACACAATATTTATGCAAGATCAGTCCTACAGATCTCAGCTAAATGGTTATCTGTGATGGGGGGAACCTTCTTTTGATTGATTGTTAAATCTCAATGCCATATTACCAGAGGTGGCTTGCATGAGCCTGAAACATGACTACTCTATGGATGTTATTTATGTTTGATCCATGGTGTTTTTACATATGATTTGAACTTAGTAATAAAAAGTGTTTATATTTTATAATTTTGTTCTATGAAAATTATTCAACCTATTATTACATCACATTCTTAAAAGAACAAGTGTCAATAATATCTGAAGGAGTATTTGGCACTACTTAAGTTAAAAATTATTTTTTCATATATAAAAGTTAAGAAAAATTCACTAAAAATAATTTTAAGGAATTATTTTTTCAGTTATTTTACCTTTGGCAGAAACATTAGTTTTAAATGATTTTAATGTCTATTGCTATTATTATTATGCATATATATAAATTACTAATTTTGCATATATAATGTATTAAAAGTTGCTCAGTAAACACAGTTGTAAAGTTAAATGTTAGTTAATAGATTTTTAGTTGTTAATTTAACATTTTAAAATATTTTATTTTAGGTTCTGGGATACACGTGCAGAATGCGTAGGTTTGTTAAGTAGGTAAACAGGTACCATGGTGGTTTGCTCCACCTGTCAACCCATCACCTAGGTACTAGGCCCTGTATGCATTAGCTACTTATAACTGATTAACATTTGTTTTGTTTTGTTTTGTTTTATTTTGTTTTGTTTTGTTTTGTTTTGTTTTGTTTGAGATGGAGTCTTGTTCTGTCGCCTAGGCTGAAGTTCAGTGGTGTGAACACAGCTCATCAATGCCTTGATCTCATGGGTCTCAAGTGATCCTCCTACCTCAGCCACCCGAGTAGCTGGGACTACAGGTGCACACCACCAGGCCCAACTAATTTAAAAATATTTTTGTAGAGATGAAGATTCTTTTTGTTACCCAGGCTGGTCTTGAAGGTTTGGCTACAAGCAGTCCTCCCACCTCGACCTCCCAAAATGTTGAGATTACAGGCAAGAACCACAGTGCCTGGCCTAAATTAACTTTGCAAACTTAATTGTTTCAATTCAGTCATTCTTAATCATGTATTAAATTTTAAAAAAAGCTTTGTGCTTATTCTTTTTATGTATGAAGCACAAATATAGAGACAATCAAAAACAGATATGCTGTCTATCTGAAACATGGCACTACAATTTCATAGGAGGGAGTGATTAAAAACAAAATGTCTAAAAAGTTTGATTAGTAAGATAATAATTTAAAAAGCTTAAGAAACAGTGCCCTAATCAGTCTTCCAGAGGAAAGCAAAATTTTCACTGGTGGAAGGTAAATTTTTAACCACAGACTCTAAAATTTACTATGGACAATGGACAATATCTGGCACCCAGTAAAAAAAAAAATACCAGTTGTAAAAAGAATGCAGGATCAAAAGCACAAAGAAAATATATATTCATATATATTTATATACACACAATAGAATCAGGCTCATAGATAAAATAAATATCGGCACTATTAGACATTTGTTAAAAATTACTATGCCAAACATATTCAGAAAATAGATAACAAGATGGGAAATTTCACCTGTGAATTGGAATCTATAGGAAACAATGAAATAGGAATTTCAGAGCTAAAAAATGTATTAACTGAAATCATTAATTCAATGCATGGTTTAACAGCAGATACAGCAGAATGAGAGGTAACAGAAACAGTAGTAATACTTGAAGGGACACTGACAAAGAATTCCTTTTTTTTTTTTTTTTTTTTTTTTTTTTTTTTGAGACGGAGTTTCGCTCTTGTTACCCAGGCTGGAGTACAATGGCGTGATCGCGGCTCACCGCAACCTCCGCCTCCTGGGCTCAGGCAATTCTCCTGCCTCAGCCTCCTAAGTAGCTGGGATTACAGGCATGCGCCACCATGCCCAGCTAGGTTTTTTTTTTTTTTTTTTTTTTTTTTTTTTTGTATTTTTAGTAGAGACGGGGTTTCACCATGTTGACCAGGATGGTCTCGATCTCTCGACCTTGTGATCCACCCACCTCAGCCTCCCAAAGTGCTGTGATTACAGGCTTGAGCCACCACGCCCGGCCAAGAATTCTTTATATCAGATAGAATACGCTGAGGCACTGATTTAAGAAGCTATACAAACCCCAGTTAGGATAAATACAAAGAAAACAATACCTGGGTTTTGTTAGCAACACTAACAAAGGGGTGGGGGAAGGTGGGGAAGAACATTTTGCATTTAAAGAAACAACAATAAAAATAAGAGCTGGGGTTTTGTTTGTTTGTTGTTTATTTCAATTGTTCATTGACATATTTGTACATATTTATGAGGTTCATGTGATTTTTTTACATGTATAGAATAAACTGATTAAGTCAAAGTGTTTATGGTATCTATCATCTTGAATATTTATAATTTTTATGTGTTGGGAGCATGTTAAGTCTTCTCTTCCAGCTATTTTGAAATATATAAAACATTGTTGTTTTAGTCACCCTACTCTGCTGTTAATCACTAGAATTTATTCCTTCTATCTTACTGTATGTTTATACCCATTAACCAACTTCTCTTCATCCTCTCCACTCACACACCCTTTTCAGACTAGTAACTATTATTCCATTCCACCTCCATGAGATCAACTTTTTTTTAGCTCCCACATATGAGTGAGAGAATATGAAATATTTGTATCTCTGTGCTTGGCTTATTTCACTTATCATAATGACCTCTAGTTCCATCCATGTTGTTGCAAATGACAGTATATTCTTTTTAATGGCAAAGTAGTATTCCATTTTGTGTGTGTGTTTCTTTATACATTTATCTATTGACAGACACTGGGGTGTTTTCAAATTATTGAAACAACTAAAATAATGACAGCTGAAGTTTTAACAAAAATAGTGGAAGATGGGTTATGAACATCTTCAAGTGCTAAAGAAAAAGTAAATTTCTGGGAATTCTACATGTCTCACTTAAAAGTGTTAACCATATGTTAGAATAGGTGTAAACGGATACCACAGGAATATTAAAGGTTGTTTTGTAGAAGCTCTTATGCAGACAGGACTGTCAACTGAAGGTTTCTATGAGCTCAGTTTATGCAAAGACAAATTTCTATTCTCATCTCTTTCCTTACACACAGATCCAAGCCCATCTTTTTCAGTTCAGAATATAACTTATTCTTGACTTGATTCTTGTATGCATCCCAACACGCAATTCCTCAAACAGCTTAGTTACTTAAAAACAAACAAACAGCATATACCTCTCATCAAATTTATCTAAATATATTTGATATGGTCTGGCTCCGTGTCTCCAACCAAATCTCATCTTGAATTGTAAACCCCATGTATTGTGGGAAGGACTTCATGGGAGGTGATTAGATTATGGGGGCAGTCTCCCCATGCTGTCTTTGTGATAGTGAGTTCTCATGTTTTTATAAGGGGCTTTTCCCCACTTTCCTCATTCTTCTCTTTCCTTCTGCCATGTTAAAGAATGACATGTTTGCTTCCCCTTTGACCATGATTGTAAGTTTTCTGGGGCCTCCCCAACCCTCAAGAACTGTGAGTCAATTAAACCTCTTTCCTTTATAAAGTACCCAGTCTTAGGTAGTTCTTTATAACAGTGAGGGAACAGACTAATACATTATTTAAAGAACAATTTTTTATATCTTGTAATAAGCCATAAAAGTAATAACAGTAGAATAATTGTCCTTTTGTTGGCACAAAATCTATTACTTCTCTTACTCTGACATCTCCTTAAAAAAATAATAACCTCTTCTCCAGGTCCTTATATCTCAACTCCAGATTACTACACTGGACTATTACTCTGTGTTTTCTTCATATATCTACTCCTCAGAGGCACCTGAATGAAGATATGACATCACATTATTCATACTTAATTCCTTGCCTTGGGATAAATTCCAAGTTCATTAATATAGCATAAACGCCCTTTTATCATCTAAGCCTTGATTAATTCTCCTTTTTTTTCCCTTTTTAGTCTTTGGGGCTACTTTTAGTTACCCTGTAATCCCCCCCACACACATACACACACATACAAAACTCTATACCCTGTTCATAATATTCTTTCTACTTAGAATAGTTCCTCCTGCTTCCTCACATGGCTAAAACATATGCATCCTTAAAAAGTCAGTTTAGGTACTATGCTCGAGAGGCCTATTATGAAGTTTTACATCAGGATTTAGTACTTTTTCTCCATATTCTCTTTATACACTGTATTGAAATTTATGTATAAATTTATGTATGCATAGCAGTATACATCTGTTCCCATTCTACTAGAATATAATAATCTTTAATTCAAGGGTACCAGGGCCTAAGTATCTCAGCAATCAGGAGGTTGTAGGTCCTCAAAATGTGTTAAAATGAGAATAATGGGCCGGGGCAGTGGTTGACGCCTATAATCTCAGCACTTTGGGAGGCTGAGGCAGGTGGATCATGAGATCAAAAGATCGAGACCATCCTGGTCAACATGGTGAAACCTTGTCTCTACTAAAAATACAAAAAGTAGCTGGGCATGGTGGCACATGCCTGTAGTCTCAGCTACTTGGGAGGCTGAGGCAGGAGAATTGCCTGAACCCAGGAGGCGGAGGTTGCAGTGAGCTGAGATTGCACCATTGCACTCCAGCCTGGGTCATAAGAGTGAAACTCCATCTCAAAGAGAGAGAGAGAGAGAGAAAGAGAGAGAGAGAGAGAGAGAGAGAGAGAAAACAGTGTAGCTCCCAAGAAAACATAAGCTCTGACAGGTAGGATCATTGGCTATATTAAACTTAGAATATCCAGTGAAACTTGGAAATTACCAAAATCTGCTCTGCATCTAGATATCAAATGAGTTGTTACATGGGTTCTATTCTTCTCTGGTTGGATTCTACAACTGAAAAGATTAGATGGCACATGCCAGGGTATGGCAAACATCATCTATTGCCAAATCATACCTGATTCAGATGTAACTATAGGCTTCAAAGAGGATGGCAGGTGAAGGCTCTTATTCATTTGAAGGCAATCTCTTTGTGTCTTTTTTTCCTTTTAAAAAATTTGTTACCTGTTCCTGTTCCTTACCTGTTGATCCTATTCCCACAGGGACATTTGCAATGAATTTGGATTTTATGCTGATTACCCAAAGTTGAAGTCAGCCTTGTTTTAAGACTTGGATTGCCACATGACTCACAATCTTGCCACTCATACTCCTGCCTTCCTTATGCAGAACAGCTGCCTTGCTATAAAACAAAAGTTTTGACTCTTTAACACAGCAGTGTCTGATGTGATTGCCTAAGCATCAGTACTGGATCCTGACCTTGAAGTTCAATAATCAGTTCATGGAAGATTAAAAAAAAAAGGGGGTCTACTTCCTGAATAAATGTATCTTTTCTAGATTAAAATCACCCTATTGATGAATACTCACTAGAAGTTTCCTAACAAGATAAAAAATAATAAAAACAGTTTCCTATAATAAAATTGTTTAACTTCTTCAGACACAATGGAGGAAGAAAGAAAGATTGAAAGGAACTTCCTAGTGTAATTGCATTTAACTATGAGGCTACTTTTAAACCTTCAAAAGACCTGGTTACTTTTCCAGATTTGACCTTTCCCAATTTTGAATAAATATTGTACAATAATTCCTATGGTGCAATTCAACAACATTGAGTGTTCCCTGAATACCTAGTACTAAAATTGACCTAGGGCTCTGAAATATATTAACCCATTGAAGGTGAGCGAATATAGTTTGAAAGGATTTTCTGGTCAGTTTTATGATGGAATTTTACAATTATTAATTTTCCAAATTCAAAAATATGGTATTCGTTAATTTAATAAGCATTTAATAAGCCTATATTTGATCTAGACTTTGTGCAGGATGCCAGGGATATAAAAAGGAACAAGGTATGTACTCCTCACTCATAAAGCTACAGATACACATAACTAAATAACCGGCCAGGTGTGGCGGCTCATGTCTGTAATCCTAGCACTTTGGAAGAACAAGACAGGCGGATTGTCTGAGCTTGGGAGTTCAAATTCATCCTGGGCAACATGGTGAAACTCCATCTCTACTAAAAATACAAAAATTTAGCCAGAAGTGATGGTGGGTGCCTATAACCCCAGCTACTCAGGAGGCTGAGGCAAGAGAATCCCTTGAACTTGGGAGCCGGAGGTTGTAGTAAGCTGAGACTGCATCACTGCAATCCAGCCTGGGTGACAGAGTGAGACTCTCAAAGAAAGAAAGAAAGAAAGTAAAATAAATAATCAAAAATTATATAAGTGATAAAGGAAAAAAGAGGAACAGCATATAGCCTGGCCTAGGGTTATTTGGAAGGAAGGCTTTCCTACAAAAGAACGAAGAATAAGGAGAAAGTAAGTTCAATAGATGGGTCAAGAAGTAAACATCAAAATCATATCTGGCTAAACAGTGGGATCAATTAAGAACAGTGATAAAATTAGAGGAATTTATAGGAAACTTCTGAAAAAGAAACTTCTCTGACAGGAGTTAAGATAGAAAATCACTTTTTCACATCTATGCTCAAAGATAGCTTGAATTTTTACCCCAAAAGGAAAGACCGAACTTTCATAATATGAAAATTATGTTTCTCAGCATTGCTGAAGATAGGAGATTATGTGAGGGGAGATTCCATTATCTCAGCCAACACAAATGTTCAAGAATTCTAGCTATAAAAGAACGCTAATCATTCTAATTATCCAGATGTTGTTCCTTTGGATTACAAGAAAAAAAGAAGAAAGAGGTCGGGGTGGCTGAGAGACGTGATGTCACGGCCATACTGTCTCTATGATGGAAAATAGCTAGTCCAGGGAAGAACAAAATGGCCTGTCTTACTGCCAGACGCCCATCAAATGAAATGATAGCTAATAGAAGCGGCTGTCATCTGCTGTACAGAGCGGAGAGGGAGATGAGAGGGACATATCTCAACTTACATGTGAGTCGACACCATTCAGACATGTCCGTCCTGGCTCTCAACCCTCTTTTCAACTTGGAATGAAAGTTGATGTGTATAAATTTTCCCTAATGGATAGGGTTGCCCAGTTTTCCATGCAATTCCCTGAAAAGAGACTCAACATTCTGCCTGACATGAAAAACAGAATCAGAACTTTCTGCCTGTTCAGCCTGACTCCCTGTCTCCTGATAATTTTTGCTTCCTCTGCTCCAATTCCTACCCACAAACCCAGTTATGATCAAATCAACCATTCAGTGTGAAAGAAAATATGGTAAAAAATAAAATAAAATTTTAAAGGTTCATTTGTCCCTTTCTGGATTACCCAGGGACTTGTATAAATTAAGCTTGATGACCTGTAACAGTATCTTTAGTTTTCTAAAGCCATTTGACACTTCCTTCATACAAAACATTTTGAGCAAGTCCATACATAAAACAGATGAAGTAAAGCTGCACTGGGTCAGCTCTAACCCTTTTCTAGGGACTCTAAGGCCTAAGCAGTTTCATCACACCGAGCTAGGGGCCGGGGAACCACAGTCCTATAAATAACTCATCTCAGATGCATGAGGACTATCCCACCAGTGTCTCTTATTCTTGCTTGCTTCAGTCACCACTGCGAACCCAGACTTCACTGGATATTTGTTTTCACCCGGACTCATCTCCAGATCTTCCAGTTCATCTCCTATTCAGACCCAATCTTTATCCTCTCCTCACTTCCTTAAGCTGCTTTCTACTGTTCGTTTCTCAGAACATTTCCTTCACTTCCTTATCTTAGCTGAAACCTAATTTTCCTCTGAGAACAAGTATTTTCTATAACCTCAAGCAGTGATTGTGTTTTATCTTCTATATCCCATTACCTCAAGGCTGGTATCCTCCTTGCTCTCCCTTGTGGCTTCTAGACTATCACATCCTCGTCCCTTATAAAAACCACTGCTCCTTGAAGATGTCCACCATCTTGATAAATCAGTCTTACCTTACCGGCTACAGTTCCCTCCCTATCTCCTTGTTACTTCCTTTATTTCATGAAAAACATTACCACATAACTCCTCTCCACCACAGCTGTTGCCATTATTTGCAGTAAATTCAACATCCACGTTAATGAATCATTCAACCTGCTTCTCCTTTCCTCCAAGGTTCCATTTTCTCCAATTCAAGTACGTTATCAAGGGCACACTCCAGACCTTGTACTCATGAGAAACTCAATTTTAAACATTCTAATATGTAATTACTACTTCTAACTTCCCTCCCCCAACCCCATTTGCTCTGATACCCATATTGCTACAATTCTTTCATTTCCTGGATATACCAATTATCGTCCTCTGTCTCCATTTTTGTTTTTCTGTCATTGTTTACATTCTCTTTGCAAATGTTCTCACTGACCTGTTAGAGTCATCTAGCAAAACTCCAACTCTGATGTATTATACCATTAACCTTTTCTGTACTTGTGCCTAAACAGCTAAACATCACTGCCAAAAATTTCTGCAAAAATCATACCTCTTATCCAACTCATTTTAATTGCATAATCATAAACCTTAAATAATACTCAAAAATGTCCAGCAATTCCACCCTAATGTGCTAGAAAATTAAGTTTTATTCATCAAGAAAATTTTCATATTTTTCCCTTTCTCCTCAACGTCCCCACAATCCCCTTTTCATTTATAGTCAGCTGAAGACTTTCCCTCAGATTTCGTTAGCAAAGACAAGAGCAAGTCACCAACATGGATTCTATTTATCCTCTTATCATTTGATCTGCTTATAAACCCACCAAGTTCCACACCCCTCTAACTGCTGCTACAACAAAAGCAGCCCTCACGTCATCAAACCCCAGTTCGAAGTTTCTGTAGGTTCTATTCATTCTCACCATCTCAAAAACACTGATTATTCAGTTGTTCTTCCTCCAACCTGAATCCCAGCATTTCAGTCACAAACTCTGAAAAGATCTATATACATATGTTTCCTCCAGTTCCTTCCTGCACTTCTCTACCTATTACGGTAAAAATAGGTTATAAATCAAAGTACAGGGTATTATATCTTCTTTAAAAAGAATGTATCCATATGTATACATAAATTGAAAAGTTAGACATCAGAAAAGATCTAGTTCACTCTAAGGGATGGAATTACACCTACTAAATTTTTTAATGCTTAAAGAAACCTCCTAGGTTTGTGCACACACTCTCCCATAAGCACACATTTATGATACTATAGATATTATAAAGGTATTAGCTAGAATTCTGATTTGCAAAGCAATTTCCTGCATATTTTGTGAAAGCATGTCATGTCACTAACACCCAAGTGACCTCAGAACAGAGGAAACCACCCAAAGATTCAGGACTACCAACCCTCACAATTCTAGCAGGACTTACTGCTAACGTTTTATTTAGTTATTCCATATTTGATTTCAGTGATCTGCAATCCATATGCTTGCTGCCATGGCTGCCATCCTTCTTTGGAAGGAATCTCTCAGGCTCTGCCCTCAGGCTACATTCGTCATGCCCTGATAGGCCATTTTAAAGAGTGTGTAAATGAATAATACTCTTTGAGAACAGTGAATAGCACAAGAGAAACAAGCCAATTACATTACTGAAATATTAAAGAGAATAAAATTTTGTGATGATAGGAACAAAATACAAGTAAGAAAGAGAGAGTGGATTCTCTGGCAGGCGCAGGTAGATAGACACACAAAGAAATATGAAGGTTTTCTTTTAATTTCTTGGGTCATTGGTGAAGAGAGAGTAGTGGGGACATTTTCTTGCACTAAATTCATGGCTGAAGCTGTTGGTAGCTCACAGATGATGACTGCTTCAAATGTTTCTTTCGCTGTTTTTCATTCTTTAACACTTTCATTTCTACACACAGGAATGGCAAGGTGCTGTCATTCTTTAATTTGGGTGCCTCTCTGGGATGCCACTGATTCCTTCCTCACTCTGATTTTAACGCTTCCATGATTGGCCATTTCAGGCAGACAACATGTTGCGAGATTTTTCACATCATAGCTCTATTAAATCAATCCTATTTGAACTCTTCCTTCTCATCACTTCACTGAAAATAACCTCCTGAGGATTGGAGGGTTTGAAAAGGGCAAAAAGCTTTAGCTACTGCCTGGAAGAAAACTTTGTGTACAAAGGAAATATCAGACAGAACTACTTGTATTCACATACCATGTTTACATGTCCATTTAGGGCTGCTTTCAGAGGTCATCTGTCATAATGGCTAAACAGGGAACTGGTCACTGTAATGGAAAATGAGCTGAAATACTTTTTAAGAAAAGAAGAAGAAGACACTACCCATAGTTAATAACAGCAATAAAAACACAAAAATATGTCTGAAAGCCACTAAACTGTTTAAGATTCAAATAAGCAGATATAAGAGTTCTTACAAATATTTTTCAAAGGATATCAACTTTTCAACTAAAGGAATTTATTAATTCTTCCTTTTTTCCCTACCCCTACCCTAACCTTACATATAAAAATAAAAAAAAAATTAATGCCAATATATTTAAATGATTGGAATAGCAGCTTCTCAGAATGACCTATCACAGGCAGCCCTCCATTTTCATGGGCAAGAACCCCTTACTGAATGAATGCAAACTTTGTTCAACAATTGAGTCTCCTACACATATCACCTGGCAATAATATCAATAATACTATGCAATTGTAATGCATGTTTATAGCTTACCGTTTTTAACAATAAGAACAAAATTATTGTCACTGTCCCAATCTCTCTATCAAAATCTACTACTGCAGTATCTGAAAAAGTTTTTTAACATTTTTCTCAGACATACGGGATTTTCTAAAACTCTGGTTTTTGTTGTTGTTGTTGTTGTTGTTAATTTAATTTAATTTAATTTATTTTTTGAGACAGGGTCTCACTGTGCCACCCAGGCTGCAGTACAGTGACATGATCAAATCATAGCTCAATGCAACTTTGAACTCCTGGGTTAACGTGATCCTCCCACCTCAGCCTTCTGAGAAGCCAGGACTACAGGTGCACACCACCATGCCCAGCTAATTTTTAATTTTTTTTTTGTAAAGGCAGAGTCTTGCTTTGTTGTAAAGGTTGGTCTCAAACTCCTGATCTATAGTGATCCTTTTACCCTGACCTCCCAACGCACTGGAATTACAGACATGAGCCAAAACTTTAATTATTTTATGGAAAATTAATATTCCCACATCAATGCTGTGCCTTTGAGTCTAACTCATTCTGAGTCCATGGTCTTCTCCAACATTTATTTCTTCATTTCATATCATTATATCACCCGTTCTCTTTCCTCTTATGATTATTTTCAACACCCTGTCAGAATGAAGTCCCTAACGTAACCTAATGCAATTATTCATGCTTCATAGTTAGTATGTTTCATAATATACATAAATATACTATCCCATAGTTAATATGTTTCATAATATGCATGAATTTAGCATCCCATGTCATTCCCATAATCATTACATGAGGCAGACAGTCCTTAAATGAACATGGTTTTCCAGACTACAAAACCCAGAGAAGAGACTAGACCAAGAAGAGACTAGTGGATGCAACATGTTGCCCAGCAGCATTAGGAGCCATGATGCCCACCTTTAGTGTGCGCTTTTCCTAACTGAGTCACCATGACTATGCACATGCTACCCTATGCCTATTACTAAAACCAGTATGTTAAGGCCTCCACAGGAGAATCAACAATCTAGTCATAAGAAGAGGAAGACTCAAGGTGCAGAGAAAAGCACATCTTGATTATCATATATAAGTTTGAAGTTTATAGGCATGAACATTAAAAAGCAAAATTAGATATTAAATAAATGGCACTTTAAAAGTTTTCTAAAGGATGAGAACACATGGACACATAGAAGTGAACAACATGCACTGGGGCCTTTCAGAAGCTGGAGGGTGGGAGGAGGAAGAGGATCAGGAGAATTAACTAATGTGTGCTACACTCAATGCCTGGGTGATGAAATAATGTGTGCAACAAACCCCCATGACACAAGATTACTTGTGTAACAAACCCGCACTTGCACTACTGAACTTAAAATAAAAGTGAAAAAAAAAGTGTTTAAAGATGTGCCAATACAGACCAAAGCATTTACTTCAAATTGCACTTCAAATATTCCTATTGTCTGAACTCATAAAATAACTAGTATTTAGCTTTGAAAGTTGAATGCTGTATTAAATAATACATTTACTTTAAAACATTGAAATATGCGCATTAATCTCCAAGTCCAGAACACTTATATATATGACTCAGAATTTAATACTCCTCTTGAAAACTTTACATGGAACTTTATATATACCATTGGACATAGTTAAAACAACTGTAGGAAATACCCGTTTCTAGGGTGCCTCCCTTACAAACATAATCCTATTTCATCAGCAGACATTCTGAGTAAAGCAGGAGGGGTGAGCGATTGGACAGCACTTTGTGAATTCAGGAGACATCCACAGACGTAATGGTGTCAGAACAACTACCGTCATTCTAATTTTTATATGAACTGGCCTTTTATTTTGTATTCTATACTTTGGGAGTTGGGAGCTCATACGGAAATGAAATATTCAAGGTATTTTCAGGTCATTTTTAGTGAAAACATATGATTTAGCTGAAAGAAAATTAGATTTGATGGCAGAAGATCTTTTGTTCTAGTTTTGGCTTTGACTCAAAACAATTTCTCATCTGTGAAACAGGGGGACTATTAAATAATTTCCAGCTCCTGTAACTTTTGTGATTTAAGTGATATACCTGTCAGCTCTTTTTTTAAGACTCCTTTAAAGCCAACAGAAACTGGGGTAAGTGTGACAGCAATGTGGGAGGGGCACATGGGAGAGCATGTTTTAATTACAGGAGAAAGAGGCAAAACAAAACTGGACCACTTCCAAATACTAAATAAGAGGTGTTTGCCACATTCAGGTGTTGTTTATTGTTCATAGCTTTCAGATCCACAATCAATCCAGCATAGACTAGTAGATAATAAAACCTTTTACTTAAACCCTTTGGTTCTACTGAGTTATTTTTCACCATGGTAAATGCCTAAAACCAGTAAAGATACACTATTTTCAATGTAATAACAGAGAAATTAGGAATATTATTGTATTACTCAAATGAAATGATGCTTTCAATTAATTTAATCAAAATAAAGTTGTTTATTTGCACAAGTATCTAGCATGATATTTTAAAATTAATTATAATAATGAGGTACATAAAGCATTTCAAGAGTAAAAATATTGCTGTTACACAAAGAACTCTGAAGAGATAAGATAAATATACCTGGAAAATATTTGTCACAGCTCTTGAAACTTCAAGAGAGGGTATCTAATTTCCAAACACTGTAAACATACTCAAATAACAATAACCTATAATTTTTTTTCTTTAAAAAGACACGTTATGTTTACTTACGTATCAAACCTGCACATCCTGCACATGTATCTCAGAACTTAAAAGTTGAAGAAAAATAAAAATAGAAAAATATTTTAAAAGTAGATATGTAATCTTGGATTATTTTTCTTTCATATGCTATAATGAATGAAGGCAATATTGTTTATTTTTAAATTCCAGTTCTGGTGATCATTTTAATTCAAAAAGATGAATACCATCCATAAGAGTGGAAATATGGTCCACCGTAAGAGTGAGATATGCTCATAGTCCTCCAGACAATGGCAAGTTAGGGGACTGCTTTGGTCTATAATGTACAAGAAATCAGACTTTTTCCTAGGAACAGTTTGCTGGGTAAGTCTGAAGGGAGATTAGAGGGCAGCATTGTCCAAAATAAATACAATTTGAGATACTTTTAAACTTTCTAGAAGTCCCATTTAAAAAATTACAAAGAAATATAATTTTAATAGTATATTTTCTTCAAAATACTACCATTTTAACATATAATTGATATAAAATTATGAATATAATATTTTACATTATTTTTTCATAAGTCTTTGAAATCTGGTATGTGGTTTACATGTAGAGTACATCTCAGTTTGGCAATGCTAAATTTTCCTTGGAAATATTTGATGTGTATGTATATTTCATAAAATTTAGAGCTGGGAAAGTAAATTCACATACCTGAATTGTTCTGAGCATGCTCTAAAAGTTTCCAATAACTGAATCAAGTATAAGTTTTAAAAATTTAAGTTAATTAAAATTGAATAAAATTAAAAATTCAATTCCTCAAGTCCCAGTAGCTACATTTTAATTATTTAATAGCCACATGTGGTGGGTGGCTACAGTATTGAACAGTACAGCTGTAGAGGAAGGGGAGGGTGGCCATGCCCAAGAGTCATGCTGATGAAGATCCTAAAGAATTACCATAGTTTAATAAGACTACGAGGAGTTGTATTTATGAAACATAATGTTCTACGAGTTTTTGTGTTTGTTTGTTTTAGTTTTCTGAGGCTGCTATAACAAATTACTACAAACCTGGTGGTTTAGAACAATAGAAATGTATTACCTCACAGTTTTGGAAGCTAGGAGTCAGTCCAGATCCAGCAGGGCCACCGTCCCTGGGGACTTACAGGAGAATGTTCTCCTTTCCATTCTCAGTTCCTGGTGGCTGCCCGGGTATTCCCAGGTTTGTGGCTGCACCATTCCAATGGCTGCCTCTGCCTTCACATGGCTTTCTCCTCCTGTGTCTATATTACTACTCGTTGCCTGTCTCTTATAAGGGGACTTATAAAATAGATACTGGAACTTGTGATGGCATGTAGGATTCACTGGATTAATCCAAGGTAATCTCCTCATTTCAAGATTGTAACTTAATTACATCCAAAAAGACTCCTTTTCTGTATAAGGTAACATGAACAAATTCCAGGGATCAGCACTTGTTATCTTTGAGTATCCTTTGTTCTACACACCATTCATAAGATCTGAGAAATCCTATTTTTTCTGTATCTGTATCATGAAAGTTCACAGTTTGGCAAAGGAGTCTTTTCTACCTGAACAACCAATGCATTTGAATATAAACAAATCCAGGTTCACTAGAATCTGCATTCCTACTCTGAAGGGCAGTTACAGAGCAGCCAGAGGGATCCTGAGCCAGCAGAGCACTAATAAGCTGCAAGAGGCCTAATGGGAACAATCAGAGGGATATGAGTTGATTAACACAATCTTGATTAGCACATAAACACTTCCATTAAAACACACACACACACACACACACCCTATGCCTTCCTTGCAAGTGATTTGTTGACAAAAACCTCAATTTTAAATTATCATCTTATCTGAGGTGATACAGCTGCCACTGTGTAGAATGGTCTAGAGCACAAAATTCTCCAAAATGAAAATTATAAACTATAGAAATGATCAGTCATGAAGAAACACAGCTGCTCTAAACCACATGAGATGAGCAAATGGTTTATGCACGTAATTGCACAATTTCTAGTACTCCAGAAATATAGCAATGGTGGTCTGCATATATGTTAATATTATAATTTAAATGATACTGACTATAAGAAAAAATAAATATTTTTAAAACTTTTAAGAGAGGTGAAATTTGAATGTAAACAAAGGTCTGGCAGAAAGAATAAATAGAGAAGTCTCTTCACATGGTGCCTTTCTCACTGCTGAAGCTGATGGATAAGACTAAGGGTTCAGAAGAATTCTAAGCGAAGCTGAGAAGTCAGTCATTTCCTATCTCTATGAATGATAGCTCTTGATTTCTGATGAGACAGCTAAAGGTAAGTAAGAAAAGCACAGACTCCAAATAACAGCATATTAATAACTATTTAAAAGAAAAAACCATAACTTACAACTTTATTATGGAAATTAAGCATTTAATAGATATCTATATAATCCTTTTTTTGAATTGATAAGCAGAAACATCCTCAGAGGGAAAATAAATTTTGATTTCTTTTTCCTTCCCTGAAGGATGGAACTTTTAACAATAGCCTGTAACAGTTTAACAAGGGCTTCCTCACTTTTCAGTTAAATCTGAATTGGGTCATTATTCCTTAATTGCAAAGCAAGAAAAACCTGTTCAAAGTGTTAAACGAGGTAACAGATAAGCACAGTAGTTTTCAGCTTTTTTTTTTTTTTTAAAGCATTCTAGAATGCTTTGGTATTATCTAACTCATGAGGAGAAAACATAAGATCTATTACAAAAACAAAAAAATCAACAAGGTTTTCCACAAGTCAATACGTAATGGGAAACATAATGGACACAAGTTTGCCATGAGATTTCATAGTCTATGGAAAAGCCATTTCCCCACAATGGGAAGGGTTATTAAAGCCCACATCAGGGCCTCTGGTGGTCACCTCATATGCTGGAGTCGAGTCACTGATGAAAACAATCGCATTCCCGGAACGGTTTTCCTTTCTTGTCTCATCCACCACCTCTATACCTATGGCAACGTATCCTTTTCTGGTTTCAGAAAGTTCACAATAAGACTGCAAACAAGTGTTGGTAATTGCACCATTACTGGCTTCCACGGATCATCTGGGTAATTCTCAGCGTTATCACCAAATGTCTCTGCAGCCCGTAAGGAAGCTGAACGTCAGGCAAGCCCTTACATGGATTTTGAGATAGTTTCTATTTTGAAAGGCAGCCAACCATCACCACAATTGGCCCTAATTGCTGTTCTTGTTGTCAGTCTCAGGAGAGAGGACAGGGATGAATGAGCTAGGGAGGCTTAACCTGATTCTCATTAGGAGCTCGTCCTGTGTGGGTTAAGGCTGAAGCACCCAGGGGAAAGGTGCATACAGCAGGGGCCCTTACGGCTCTACCTGTCTTACTAGTAAACGAGATGCCAGTCTAGGACTTCCAGTTTAACATCTTTACTGCAATAACCTGAACTGATTAAATGAGAAGAATAACAAAGAGGACAGGATGAGTGGCACTGGAAATGAGGGGAAGCTATTTTTAGTTAGGAAAACTGAGAGAAATAGCTGGCCACTGTAACTCAGGAATTCAGAGTTATTCCTCTAACTTGAAATGTGGGATCTAAGGTTTCATCATCTCTAAGCTTGTGACTTTCCTCCTTTTTCCCCATTATGAAAATTATATTCATGAATGAGGAAGAGATGTTCAATTCTATATCCAAAGTATACTTGAAGAAAACTACATAAAATTCATATAAGCCACTTAAACATAAAAATCACATATTTATTTTCTATTTTAGATTTTTAAAAATGAAATTTTAATTTTTAGATAGTTAATTCAATTTTTAGATAGTTGTATATTTACCAAAACATTGCAAAGATAGTGCCCAATTCCTCCCACTGTTAACATTTTGCATTAGTAAGGCACATTTTGTCACAATTAATCAATATTGGTTTAATCCATATTAGATTTCCTAAGATTTACCTCATGTCATTTTTCTGTTCCAGGATCTTATCTAGAATACCACATTACATTTAGTCACGTCTCCTTAGGCTCTTCATGCTGTAACAGTTTTTTGGACTTTCTTTGTTTCTGATGACAGTTTTAAGGAACACGGGTCAGGTACTTTACGGAATGCCCTTCAAAATAAGTTTCTTTGATGTATTTTCTTATGGTTAAACAGAGGTTATTTCAGAGATTGTCTGAATTTGCGGGAGGAAGACCACAGAGGTAAGGTGATATTGTCATCACATCAAGAATATATGTTTCAACATGACCCATGAGGTGATGTTGACCTTCATCACATGGCTGATACAGTGTTTGTCAGGTTCCTCAGTTGTGAAGTTACTGTTTTTCCCTCTGTCTACACTGTAATCTTTGCCAAAATGTCACAATATGCAGCCATCTTTAAAAGGTAAAAAATTATGCTCTACCTTCTTGAGACTGGAATATTCTTATAAATAATTTGTAATTCTTCTGCATGGGAGATTTGTGAACTGGTTCTTCTCTCCTATTTAATTATTTATTTAATCATTTATTTATATCAGTATGAATTCAAAGATACTTATTTTATTCTCTGGGTTGTAATCCAACACTACATTATTCATTTTGTGGCTTGAATCTTTCCAACTTTGAGTATTAGAAGCTCTTCCAGTTGGCTCCTGCATTCCTTTGACATTTCCCCATCATTGTGAAGGGTTTTACACTTTTTTTTTTTTTTTTTTTTTTTTGAGACGGAGTTTCGCTCTTGTTACCCAGGCTGGAGTGCAATGGCGCGATCTCGGCTCACTGCAACCTCCACCTCCCGGGTTCAGGCAATTCTCCTGCCTCAGCCTCCTGAGTAGCTGGGATTACAGGCACGCGCCACCATGCCCAGCTAATTTTTTGTATTTTTAGTAGAGACGGGGTTTCACCGTGTTGACCAGGATGGTCTCGATCTCTCGACCTTGTGATCCGCCCACCTCGGCCTCCCAAAGTGCTGGGATTACAGGCTTGAGCCACCGCACCCGGCGGTTTTACACTTTTTTAATTGTTTGTTTTGTTTTGTTTGTGTGTGTGTCTTTAGGTCTACACTCATCCTGTATATTCCCTGACCCAGCCCTAGAATTAGCCATTTCTCCAAGGAGCCCTAGCCTCTTTTATTAGAGAATGGTGTTAGAAACCAACATCTGGATTCTGTATATTACTACTGGCTTGCCTTTCCTCTAGGCCCACTCAGCTGACAGAGCAAAAACATATGTATATATGCTAACTGATGTGCACACAAATATCTCTATGTATATCCATCTCTATTAAAGTAAATATGAGTTCACATTGATGTTTCCAACTGTCAACCTGTACTACATGGGTCCTTCTGGCCTCCCTTACATGTTGCTTATCTGTACTCGACAACCCAACAGTGAAAAACCTAGCTGATGCCATATGCTATATTAATTTACTTAACTGTGTAATTCCAGTAGATATGTAAATGGTTTCAGAATTGCTGGCCTGTACCACCATGGAAAAAAACTTTGCCAACTGGGTTATAGTGTTCACAGTTCTTTCTGCAATTAAGCTTATATCGTACACTAATTCTTGAAGTTACTTAGATTGGTCCCTTTTCTGCCCATCCACGTAAGTTAGATTTTTCATACATTTCCAATATGGTAAACTCTTTGTCACAGTCTAGATTACTACCTGAAATTACCTGACCTCCTAGATTGTTTTTACTGTGTTTACTCTTTGGGTAGTAAAATTTTATGGGTTTGGATAAGTGCATATTGTCATGTATCTAACACTACACTATCACACAAAATTGTTTCACCATCTTACAAAATCCCGTTTTTCACCTTCATCTATATAACTGTCCACCTTCAACAAACCTCAGCTACCACTGATCTATTTATCATCTCTAAAGCTCATTTTTTCTAGAATATTACATAAATGGAATAATCTAGTATACAGTCTTTTCAGATTACTTCTTTCACCTAGCAATATGCATTTAAGGCTTTGCTATGTCTTTTCATGGCTTGATCACTCATTTTGAAAAATTGCTGAATACTGGTATGGATCTAAGCACAGTTTGTTTATTCATTCAGTTACTGAAGGACATCTTGGTTGCTTACAGTTCTTGGAGATTATAATAAAGCTGATATAAACATTCACATGAAGGTTTTTGTGTGGACATAAGTTTTCAAATCAGTTAGATAAATACCTACAAGCACAAATGCTGAATTGAATCGTGAGATTATGTTTAGCTTGCAGACTATTTGGAACAGGAACGAAATAAGAAACCAATAGTTGACTGCACTCTTGTCCTGCTGAAAACCACACATATATGCCTATTATGCTGTCTTAAAAGGCCCTGAGGTATTTACGTGAGAAAAAAGTGGAAAAGGATCAGCTTCAAAAAGGTGGTGAACAGAAATATATTCTTGCTACCCTTATAGTATGAAGACAAAGGCTGACCTTAAAACATACTTCCTGCAGGGCTTCAGACTACACAGGTCAGTCTCAAGACACTCTTCAGTTTACAGTCATCTTTCTCACATGAATTCTGATGGTCCAAATTCTACATGATTTTTAATTTGCTACTTAAATTGCATAAAATTAAGCAAAGCGAAAGGAATCCACAGAAGTATATTTCAGGTCATTTAGCAGACCGCTTTACACCACCTCAACTTTGCTAATCAGCTCCAGGCTCATGTTTTTATCTATTACCAGTCATAGGTCAAATAACAGTGTGGAACACTGAGCCAAACAGAGATTTCCCAAGAGTTTAGCAGAGTAGTAGTATTCATTTCTTGGACTGTCCCAAAGACAGTCCAAACAAAGAATATTTTTTTCTTTCTTTTTATTGTTTAGAAGTGCTCTATATATTCATTCATGAGCAGTTCTGTGGTGCAGCAAAGGCAGTCACAGGATGCCTTTTGAAGGAGTATCAATGAGAAGGAATCCCTTACTTGCTGAGAGGATGGATCAAAAGATAGAGGCATTCATTACAGAGACAGAATTCATACCCAGCACTAGCTATTTTTTCTCTCAGATTAGACTCATGCACATTTATGTTCTTTACATACCTAAAATAGTTACCTAGAATTTTTTCCTGGTAAGATTAGTTATGCAACCTTTGAGGCTAGAGGTCTTCCAAAAGCCAAAGTCCCTGTCAAGCTCTCTTTATCTGTTTCTGTCTCTGTCCCTCTGCTTCTTTCTCTTCTGTCTCTCTGTGTATGGATATGTGTGTGTCTGTGCATACAAGTTTGCATATACGTACTCAAAGTTATGCCTGCCCTATAGAAAACAGAAAGCAAACAACAAAGATTGGTGTGGATACTATTTGAGGAAATCCTAATGTGTACTAGAAATTGTGCTATTTCCACATATTAATGCATTTTATCTTATCAGCAACACTGTGGGATAAATAATTTTATAACAATCATTTTACATATGAATAAATGGACTCTAAAATGAATTAAAGGGCTGGGTGCAGTGGCTCATGGCTGCAATCCCAGCACTTTGGCAGGCCAAGGTGGGCAGATCATCTGAGGTCAGGAGTTTGAGACCAGACTGGACAACATGGCGAAACCCCATCTCCACAAAAAACACAAAAACCAGCCAGGCATGGTGGCAGGTGCCTATAATCCCAGCCACTGGGGAGGCTGAGACATGAGAATCACTTGAACCCAAAAGGTGGGAGCTGTAGTGAGCCGAACCACTCTAGCCTGGGGGATAGAATGAGACTTTGTCTCCAAAAAATAAAAATAAAATAAATAAAATAAAATGCATTAAATGATAGACTAAATGACACATAAAACTACTAGAAGAGATGAAATTTCGAGCTCAGTTCTTTCAGACTTCAGCGTCTGGTATCCTTCTATATCTGGTTAAATATAGTGTCAAGAATCTCCTATGAAATTTACCTAAAAGAACATTTCATAGCATTATGGCTCATCTTAAACCCCCTTTGCACTGCCTTTTGCAAAAGAACAAATTAGCTCAAATACCTGCTGATCTAGACAACATCTCTGTAATAGGAGAAAATGTTGTGATATTTCACAAAGTGTAATCCAGGTACTACCCATGTCAAAATTACCTGGGGTGATGATTAAAATGTTGATTCGTGGGTCAAAACCTACTCTGCAGGTATTTTTATACACACTTAATCTTAAAATTTGTCCCTGATGCCCTCACAGCTTACTTTTCCAGTTTTCAAATAAACCAGCATGCCTTTCATTTTAATTGGGATACAAGTTGGTTTAGATACTTTTATTGAGTGGAAAATGAATTCTAATTTTTCCTCTTGTCAGGGGCTTCATAAATAAAGGTAGAAATCATATAAAAACCATAAATGTTCTGAGATGTCAAGAATGGAAGACAGTTGTTTAAAAAATTAATGTTATTTAAAACAAAGTCAAAAGGTGTCAGAAAATGCTAAATATGTACCTACTAGTGGTGGAAAAGAGTTGGAAGAACAAGGTTTGTCTTGAAATTGAGGAAGCATGAGGGAAGTGAGGGGTGTGTTGAAACACAACTGACACAGAAAGAGGTTCAGGACAAAATCATGACAAGGCAGAAAAAGCTCTAAGTACTAAAAGAAGCTGGTGACAAAAGCCCTTCCACCCTCAGGAAGTCAGAGAACCAGACCTCTGGGGCCTCCGGTAAGTCCAGTCTTTTACAGTACTGTCATTTACGACTTTCTCCCTGGGAACCCTGATGACTACATCAGGTATAGTTCTTAAGGGAGGGTGGGGGTGGTGGCTGTGTGTTCACTAGGACTAAATAACATCTCTGAGGGGGCATCCAGGCCTTTAGTATACAGCATATAGAAAAGGCCAGAGCTTGCCAAAAACAGAACATTGCAAAAAGAGCTGCCCTAGGAATGCCTGTGACCAGGAAGAGCTAAAGATGAAAGTTCTGCCTTTAATTTTCTAGGAAATCATAGACTCAATAATTTGATAAATTGAGTAAAAGAGAACTCCCTTCCTTGTTCAATTAAAAATTAAAAAAAAAAAAAATTTAAAAAAGGCGGGGCACAGTGGCTACTGCATGCAATCCCAGAATTCTGGAAGGCCAGGGCGGGCGGATCATGAGTTCAGGAGTTCAAGACCATCCTGGCCAATATGGTAAAACTCCATCTTTACTAAAAATACAAAAATTAGTCAGGCGTGGTGGCATGCACCTGTAATCCTAGCTACTAAGGACGCTGACGCAGAATTCCTTGAACTCGGGAGACGGAGGTTGCAGTAAGTAGAGATCACACCACTGCACTCCAGCTTGAGCAACAGAGCAAGATTCTGTCTTGTAAAAAATAAAAGAAAACAAACAAAAAAAGAAACCTTGCCATCATAACTTGCCACATCACAACCAGTCTTCCTGCTCTGCAGTCTGACCCTTTAATAGTCCAGAGGTTTACCCCTTACAGACTTGATACCTGCTTGATCTTAGTTCTGATTCAATCCTGACCCAAGCTTGGAAGCTTCTAATTTGCATTTTCCACAATCCTATCTTGAAGGCTGTTACTCAGACTGCTTTGACCCTCAGCTTTGTGCAAATGGAGTCTCTGATGCTTTGGAAATAAAACAAGACCTTTCATTTACTTTAATGTCTCTTGCTGACAATTGATCCACTTTATCACTCAAATGAACTCTCCCTCCCACACCAAGGTCATGCTCTGACTCCTGCATCTCCACCACTACCCTTCTTGCTAATTATTGCTTTTTTCTAGAAATTCTGCTACTGCTTCATTATTCTAATATTTCCAGTAGTATAGAGCGCACAGGCATTTAGTTGAAAATATTATAGAAAACAGAGGAACATCCATACCCCAAAGCAGCCAGGGAGTTTTTTTTTAATATTTAAAAGAGCCGGGCGTGGTGGCTCAAGCCTGTAATCCCAGCACTTTGGGAGGGCGAGGCGGGTGGATCACGAGGTCAAGAGATCGAGACCATCCTGGTCAACATGGTGAAACCTCATCTCTACTAAAAATACAAAAAATTAGCTTGGCATGGTGATGCATGCCTGTAATCCCAGCTACTCAGGAGGCTGAGGCAGGAGAATTGCCTGAACTCAGGAGGCGGAGGTTGCGGTGAGCCGAGATCATGCCATTGCACTCCAGCCCGGGTAACAAGAGCGAAACTCCGTCTAAAAAAAAAAAAAAAAAAAAAAAAAAAAAAAAAATATATATATATATATATATATATATATATATATATATATATATATTTAAAAGAGAACTCAAGATGCTGAAGTCAAACTTTACAGCCTTCGCCATTTTGATGAGGGTCAGATCTATATGTGGACAAATGTGTTAAATCCAAGAAAAGCTGTGAATGGGATATATTTTCACATATACCTGACAAAGAGCACTTTCTACTTTGTACAGTTTACAGAGATGGTAGAGCTCTTTTATAAAAATGTGTTTTACCTTTGTTTACTATTCAAGATCACTATTGTAAAATTTAAGAGAAGATTTAAGGAAGTAGATAGTTGCTTTTCCAAATAGCCCAGAGAAGACTAGCTTCAACAGAAGAAAATAACTTCATGAATACTTCTAAAATTAAAATGATCAAATTGCCTAGGCAAACTAGGATGTGCTATTAGACCCACCGCAAAGTCTGGGAGGGCTTGTCTGTGACAGGTGGGGCAGGAAGTCCCATTGGGGGAAAAAAATTAAACTTGTGACCTGCCTCTGTGTGGGGGTGATATGGTCCTTTTAATTTATTTTTTGGAGTGTGATAGCATCTCTTCAGATGGGAGATATGATGAAATCACAGGAGAGGCTGTTCCATGTGACTTCAAGGTTAATAAGAGGGAAACTTGGCAATGACAGGGCTAGGAGACAGGGAGAAAAATCTCTCCTTAAAGCTACAGATCGAAGGGTTGGAGTGATATCTATGTGACATTTCACCACTGATGCTCCTGATTAATTATCAACAATTCAAAAGAATACCAGTGTAGAGAATGGGAAGCTCTTGACAGTTAAAAGGGACATAACCTCATTAAATCTTTGGGATACAGCTTCTCTCAAGTCATTTCAGAGATAGGAAAAATGATCTCAAGTGTTTAAATTGGAAGGAAATTACATTAAATTCTTAGCATCAGTGTGATTTTAAGAGCATTTATTACAATAATAGCATTTGCCATACCAATTCTAACACATGTTCTGAAAACATGTGTAATAAAGTGATAAAATATTTATTGCAGGATTTTAATAACACAAAATTAAGAGTCTAGATGTCAATCAATGAGGATATTGCTAAATAAAATATGGTATGTTCATGTCACAATTTACTGTAGCAGTTAAAGAATGAACCTGATCTATTTGTAACCAACACTTATATAGCTTTTGCAAGATGTCAGACTCTATTTTAAAGGCTTTATGCATCTTAACTAACTATCACAACAAACCTGGGAGTATACACAAAGTAAAATACAAACCGATTGCATCTGAGTTTTGCAGATGAAGAACCGGGGAACAGAAATATTAATAAGTTGTTTAAGGTCTCACAGACAGTAAATCCAGGCTCTTAACAGTATGCCTTATTTTCTTTGGTCTACTTTAAACAGTATATGTCAAAAAATAATTTGATATTAAAAAGACAAGTTTAATCATACTAAAAAGCTACCCCAGAGAAAAACAGCAATATCTTAACACATCGTACTCTCCTTTGGATATATACTGGGCATATATGTATACATATACATATACGAATGTGTGTGTATACACACACACAGAGGAGAGACAGAGACAGAGAGAGAAAAAGTCAATCTACAATGCTGGTAAAGGGGTTTGTCTTTCTCTTCAATATTCTAATTCCTACATTAAGAATGTATCTATATATCTCTCATAAAATTGTGAAGAATTAAAGTAAAACAGAGCTGGAGTCTTCTTTCCAAAACAGTGGACAAGATGACAAAGCACCTTCCACATCTTTTCCAAACTAAGTATACACTACTTAAGGGTCCCCCCACCAGCACCTTCCCTTTAGACCTTGTCTCTCACCACTGCCCCCAGCTAATCAAATCAGACACTGTTTTTCAAACACATGCTGCATTTCCCAAATCCAGGCTTCCACTCAGGCAGGCTCTTCTGTTTATCAAAACTGCTTTCTCTTTCCAACACACTTAAGCCCACTTTGATGAAAGCCAGCCCTTGCTCTGCCCATCTTGAATGCTAGCTCTTCAGGAAAGCCCCCAGATGGTGCTAAGCATTCTTCTGTCAAGTCCTCAAGGCTTTCCAAAGCTTCCATGTGGAACTCGAGTTCTGCCTTATGTTTTTGCAATGTCTTATATCCCATGTTGAGATGTAGCATCCCTGAGGACCAGCACTGGGTCTGGTTCCTTTTTGTGTAAACTGTTTAGTTAAGGAATCTCAATTAGTTGAGCTATACATGGGAAATGATTTCACTTTTTTTTTTTTTTTCAGTTTTGGCCCTCTAAATATGCTTCATCTCCCTGAAATGAAACTTTGGCTTAATAGCTAGTCCCAATTCTAAGTGCTCAGTCACTTGCATTTATTGAAACAGTCTACTTCTGGCAGATAGGTTGCTACCGATTTCTCTTCAAAATGTCAGCCTCAAACTCAATTCAAAATTGTCTTTCCCAGCTCCTAACACAAGCTAGTCCTTGTGGCTCTGATGAGTGTGTAAATAAGCAGGGGAAAAGAAGAGACCACACACACACACACACACACACACACACACACACATATATATATATATATATATATATATATATTTTTTTTTTTTTTGAGACCACATATTTTTTTCACTCCTGTTTCTCCCTTTCTTTTCTGACTCTTCTTCAGAGGTATACGGAAAACTATATGGACTACACATCTCTTGGGGGTGAGGGTGTCATCCTGTTTCCAGTCATTATTTTACTTATTGATTGATTGGCCAGTGTCACGTGTTGTCAAAACTCTAGAGTGTAGCAAGTGACCACAAGGCTGGTATTCTCATGGAACACTTGTATATGCACTCTGGGCAATCCTGGGGTGTCTCCCTATTATCTGGTTCTCTGAGATGAGAAATAAAGCTCTGATTCATATACATTCATTGTCTTTATTTCCCACCACCAGCCATTTGGATACAGCCCCTTTGTGTGGAGTCTTCTCACCAGGACTTTAGGTGGAGTGCCAGTAATAAGCCTACCTTCTCCGCAGTGTCCTGGAAACACACGGGAAACTCACGTATGAATGCCACATTTTCTTTATCTGTTTGTGCTGCTATAAAAAAAAAATGCATCAAACTGGGTGGTTTAAATACCAAGTTTAAACACCAAACATTTCTTTCTCACAACTTTCAAGGCTGGGAGTCAGAGATCAAGATGCCATTTGATTCAGTGTCTGATGAGGCCCCACTTCCTGGTTCATAGACTGCGATCTTGCCACTGTGACTTTACATGGCAAAAGGAAAGTAGAGATCTCTGGGGTTTCTTATATGAGAGCACTAATCCTACGAGGGCAGAGCCCTTGTGACCTAGTCACCTAGCGAAGGCCCCGCTTCCAAATAGCCATCACCTTGGTAGTTAGGATTTCAACAGATGAATTTGGGAAGGGTGGGGGAGAAAACAAACATTCAATCTATAGCAGGTGCCAAATAGCAGGGGAGCAGGAGCCACTCTGAGGTTATCTCACAGTCCTGCTGTCTCCTTCCAAATATTTCTACTTCAGGTTGTAAAGGGTCAGACCAGTAGGACAGCTGGCCAAATCTCAACTAACTGTAGAATATATAAATCTATGCTTTCTAAATTTTGATCATTTCCCCTCACCTGTGAGTCTCAATCCTTTTCTTATAGTGATGTGTGTTGGTGTTTGTCTGTGTCTGTGTGTGTAGGCTGGAGGTGTCAGAAGCAAAGTGGGCAATTAATTGATTTTGCTTGTCTCAGAGAGCATCCTTTCAGTAAATTTCTTTGGGAGATGTCTGATCATCATTGATGGTGGCTCTTGGAATACGGAATCTGGTTACTTAATACTTTTTGACCTGAGCTTCGAGTGTTTCTGAGTCTGGGACCGAAATGGGTACACAATACAGACTGCTGAAGAGAATCCCTTGAGAGGTTCCAAATGAGATGACGCCTGGGAGAAGACAGGGTAAGGAAAATGGACACACTATTCTCTGGAGTGGCGTTGGGGGAGTTTCAGTAACAGATTCATTGCCTCCTGATTCCTTCCTGCTCACCGTGCAAAACAGATCTCTCTCCCTACAAGTCTGTGTTTCCATTCAAGGAAACAGAATTTGAAAACAGCTGTGTTTCCTAAGGCCCAGAAGCAGACATGAAGCCCATGGGGTTCTGAAGCCGGATCCAGCCTGACTCCCCCCACTGTCTCACATTGCCTCCCGTTCCTCTCCAGCCAGCTCCACAGAAGCCTGGCACACCTGCGTTTGCCTTATTTGCACCTGCCTCTTGAAGGAATCCCTTTCTTGACTGTTCCCTCCCATACATTAGTTTTCTGTTCTCTGTTAATTTCTCTAGATCTGAACTGCAACTTGGTGGGGAATCTTCTGTTTCCTCAACAGCTGCTTGAGTGTACACCCCAGCCCAACAGGTGTTCACACACATTTTCAGATCCCCACTGGTTTGCTTTTGCCTTTAGTTTCAACTTCACAGAAGTATCAATAAACTAATCTTAAAAGGTAAAGGCCTCAACAGGAGCCAAAAACCTAAAATATTGACAAATGAGCTAAAAACACCATGAATCCAGTAAGTTAAACCTGATAGTTCTGAAACATACGTTTCTTCTTTGACTATTCTACCTGTAATGAGAAGCACAGAAAAGCTAGGGTAGAGAGAAAAAGACAACATAGCTACATTCACACTTTTCTATAAAACAGTCTTCTCTCCCTCTCAGAGACAAACACTTGGATGTACTAAGAACGATCCATGTGCTTACATCCATAGTCCCACTAGCACAGGCTTCTGTGCTCAATGACTCACAAGACCTGGTTGGAGGTTGGAGTGGGACTGCACAAGTCAACATTTACTCAGCGCCAATATGCCCCAGAAAGTCTACATACCACCCTGTAAGATGGATTCAGGCTCACAGAGGGTAGGTAAGTTGTCCAAGTCACACCCAGAGAAGCAGCAGAGGCAGAATTTAAATTTAATTTAAATTCAGTTCTTCCTGATTCCACAAGCGAAGCCATGATACTTTCCCATTACATTAGTAGCAGGGTCAGCCTCTGAACTGTATTCCCAAATCCTATGCATATGAGAGTTAGTTGGAAAATCTTTTAAAATATACATATATATTGAGGTCTTATTCCTAGATATTTTTAAGTCTTAGTTGGAGCTGTGGAAATCTATGTATAGTTTTAAAGTACCCCCAGGTGAGTCTGATCTGCAGATGGATTTGAAGAACATTATTTTAAATCATCCACAGCAACAGTTAATAAGCACTGGTAACTATCATCTGGCTTACTTTTGATAACTCATTGTATGATTTTCAGTTGTAATGTTAACAAAACCTGTTTAACTTCCCTTGGTTTTTACTACTTAAGAGTAGAGAAATGCATAAATATAATCTCTGCAATGTAACAGCTACCATCTATGCACCTCTCTACCCGCTAGCTTCTGTGGCTTTCCCATGGCTATGGCACTGTAGGGTCTATCCATCCAGTTTGTGTTTACCTTACCTGTGCCCTTTATATTTTTGTAGAGGTCAGCATGTAGGAAGGTAATCATTTTAATCTGCTCTCACATAGCACCCTTTTAAAAATCCCTCTGATCATTTTATCTGCCCTTGTTCAGACCTTTCCTAGCTCCATTTCCTCTCTTTTAAGGTTCATCAACCAGAACCACATAGAGTGTAGATGAACGAAGGTTTTGTACAAGGGCATTGCCCTTGATGTTCCTGGGGGATGCGGTGTAGTTATCCTAAAAAAGGCAAATCCCAGGGATTGAAACGTGAAATCAAACTAGAAATAAAAAGAAAGAGGAGATAGGCACATGAATAAAAATTCTCTTTTTACATTTTTCTGTCTCGGACTATTTATTTCTTCACTTCCTTTTGCTTCTTAAGTGGAAAGTGGGTGGGGATTGGATGACAGGACATTAGAGGAGCTGCAGTGGCTTGGGGAAGCAGAGATGCTCATTAATTCCAGCTGGTCCTTGGAGCAGTTGACAGGATTCTAGGCAAAATTGTTTTTGTTAGCATCTATTCCCCTTTTCAAGTCGATTACTCCTGGGTTTCTATTCCCTCCTTTGCCTTTCCCTACATTTCTTTAAGAGGTCTACTGGCTGTCCAAAATGTACCCCAAATTGCCATCTGCTCCCAAATTCTTGCCTTCCCTACCCCCTCCTAATCTCAAAACAAAAGTGCAAATTTGCAGAAGAAATTTTGCTGAGCTGGCAGCCCTCAGGAGCTGGTGATCTGATTATCTCATTAAAGCAATTTACTCTGAGTGTGAATGAGCCTTAACCCTTCCAGGAATCACATGAATTTTGAAAAGCATTTGACAAACCTAAATAACCTATGATTGATCACATTTTGGGGAGCTTTGGAATATGCATAAGTGCAGGGGTGGGGAGGAGTCTGTTTTAGAGAGATGGCTTCTTGTTTCTCTTTTTTGCACACTCCCAGGCATGGGTGTTGTGTGTCAGGGAGTAGGAGGGGTTACACTGAGAGAGAAATGCATAGACACGGCATTACAGCCACACAAAATGCATACCTGGTTAAGTAGAAGCAGAGAGTCCTTTGGGGAAGAGAGTCAGATTAACTCGTGACATCCCAATTTTTTCAAAATTTAAAATCTCATAACTGTGGAGGGGTATTTATGTTTTAAATGGACTCCCTACCAATGTCTTTTCTTACCCACAGCACTAATTTCCTGTATCTTATTGAGTACTGATCATACCTTCCTGTAGTTCGTCAACAATTCCTTCTGTGTTTCCTTTTGTACACCGCTCCCCACAAACCTTAGTTCCAACTGCAAAGGTGAATAGCAGTCTCATAGGATCTTGACATCGGAAAGAACCTAAGAAATCACCCAGTTACATTTCTCATTTTAGTTTTAATAGACATCTGTCATTTTTGCAGCCCGTTGTCTAGATGTCCTTTTTCCTGATAGAAGACCAGCCCGAATTATCTTTCAGAAACAAGATAATTCCCATCCACACTGTCATCCAGACAATTTGCCTGAGTTTGACCCTATTTTCAACTGGGGGAAGGGTAGGCCCTGGCTGACTTTTGTAATGAAACAACTATCCCATACCCAACTGACCATCGTAATTGGCTCAGGAGTAGGAAAGGAGGCCAATTATGAGTCAGGCAAATCAGGTTTGAAATTTTCATTCTCCTGTGTATAAGAAGGGTCTTTCCTTGGACAGGAGATACATGGTGGGAAATCTAGAGGGCTGTAGCCATTTGGCTAACATGAAACCAAGCTGCTGCCACAATGAAACCACAAGAAAGGAGGGGAAATGAATTTTGTGGGCATCATCAGAGACCTGCATGCAGCCTCTGCAAAACTAAAGCGTGATTAAGCCCATCACTTCTTGGCCAATACAACTCCTTTTTGATTTACATAGTTTTGAGCAAGATTTTCAATCACTTGCATCAGAGAGGAACCAAAATGACAGGCCTAAGTAAGATGGGGAATGAATTCGGTTCTCCTACGGCCCGCCACACGGTTTTCTAAACATTAGGAAATCCTTCTGAATATTTTACTCTCTGAATCTTATTTCCATTTACTCAAGTGTTTTATTTAAGGTTTTGTTTAGAGATAATCAAAATTTGTTCCGTTCTGTTATCCTTCAGGTAGTTGAACAGAGTTAGCCTGGCTCATTGTACCTAGGTCTCCAATTTCTCAATTCTGTGGGAAAAATATCCTGAGTTATTACAACTTTTGTTTATATGGCAAGTTGCCACCTCATGAAAGACACATATTGCTGCAGTTGTTATTTAAGTGTCGTTCCTGTAATGCAGTATCACAGGACCATGTGGGTTTACAGCTCTGTGGCATCCCTCCATTCCTCACCCCCATTAAAACGCTACTGTTATTTATGCAACCTAAATTACAGTCCTTTCTATTACCTACTGTATTACTACTTTGTCCTTAACATAACCAGAAAAAAAATGTTTTCATTTTAAATGGCAGGCCCCTTCATCTTTTATTTTCAGGATAACATTTTTATCATAAAATTAATACATCTATGTTATGGAAAATTAGAAGACATACATAAACACAGATAAGAAAATTTTATTCCTAAAATGATCAACCAGAGAAACCACAGACACTCTCCTGGCTAGCCCTTCCCATATTTTCTTTTCAGGTTTTTGCATATCTATATAACATTTATTTTGTAAAAAGAAAGTATATGATATTTTTCCACAGTCTTTTCAACTGCTTTATCATTGATATAGTCTCATGTGACTAGGGAAATACCAAGTATTTTTAATGGATGTATAGTATTGTCTTATGGCTAGGGTATAATTTGACCAACTGACTATTCATATTATTGTTTTTTTTTTTTCTATCAACAGATATTTTCCGGATTATTTTCTTCAAATAATTCTCTCTGATAGAATAGCAAGTTTAAAGGTTATGAATATTTTAGAGGTTTACTTGTTCATTTCCTAATTTCCCTCCAGGAAGATTAAACTAATTTATCAGCTCATTAACAGCATGAGGTGTCATTTAAACAACAACAAAAACTATCATCAGGACTTGCAACTTTATCATCTTGATTTTGGCCAAGAGTTTAGCCTGTCAGGATTCTTTTAAGTCTTCATTCTCTTATTAATGCATTATTAATATTCACCTCTTGTCACATTATTATTTATAATGGACAAGTTACTTCTATAACATAGTTAATAACGGATACAAATCTTTAGCAGGGTCATGCCTTGTTAAGGTTAAACACTTTGAGACCTCTTTCCAGATTCAAAATAATTTGCAAGTTAATATTATTTGCATTGTTATACCTCTTTTACTATAACCCAACCCATATTTTCATCTTCTCCACTAGATTTGGTGGCTTGACAGAAAACTAAAATCAAGATATATCTTGTGGATTTCCCTACCACATCTCCAGCCAGCTTTCCTTTGAGATTAGAATAAACCCAAAGTTAAAATTCTTCTATAACATCTCCTACCTTAGGAAAGATGAAACTGTCAGCAAAGTAAGTCAGGTCAATCATTTATCAGAGTCTGCTTTTAGGAGATATTTTAGTGTGAATTCCCTCATCTAGACCATTTATAAAAGTGTCAAAACTGGCCCTGGGAGTGATTCTTCTGAGTCTTAATTATTAGCCTTTCCCTACATATAGATATGTATATGTATTCCTATATCTTTTTTCCTTCTGACTTCAAATCCAATCTCCTATTATAAATCATTTCCTCTACCTCCATAGTGATTCATTTTAATAGTGTATATTACAGGAAGATAGTAATAACTTCTGATGTTCTAAAAATTCTCTGAAAATTCTTAAGAATGTGAATTTATAAGAGCATATGTTAATACACAATGGATTTTTTTTTAAAATAAAAAGCATTAAGTGCTAGAGATAAGGACTGTTTGCGGATATTCAAACTGGAATAGGGAAAAGACAGGCCTTACACAAATAATTTAGTGCCATAACCTTAGTTTGTTCTTTTATCTACCAACTAGATGAATACTTGCTATGTGTACCTCACAGAGGTTCCAAGAATATCAAATAAAAGCACATACACAGGGTGTGTATGTGTCATTACAAAGCCCCAAATAATGTATAAACATTAGCATATTTAATAAAAATGTATGAGTATAAAATATCTCATTTAATCCTTGGTGATGTTGAGGTCTGTATCTCAGTTTTCAGTAGATGCCAATACTGAGTCTCCAAGAGTGTGCCACAACACGGAGGATTATATGGCAGATTTGTATACCCAGTCCCGGCTTGTAAGGTTCCAAATCAATGGTCATTTGACTTAATGGGTTGTGAGGTATCTGGCTGAAAGTCATTCCCTACTTATCATAAACTATTAAAGTCTGGACATTTAGAAAATAAATTTAATTTAGAATTATATCCGATTTAGAATTATATAAAATTGTATCTTTAGTTATGTCATATCACTCATTGGTATCTCATGCTCTTTCCAGAGTGATAGAAAATGGGGGTGTAGGTACAGCTAGCATGAAATTAATTATTTATGCTTAACATCCAGCCTTTCTGAGGTGCCCACAGGGAGCAACAGATACTGATGCCACTTTAATAATTATGTTGACTATGAATTATTGCAGTGTCTGACTTTACTATAAACGTTGTGGTGTTTTTTAGAAACCTGGGTATGCCTTTGGGTGTGTTGAGCATATGAATGTCTTCTGTCATGTGTGTCACAGCAGAAACAGTGGCTGGTGATGCTGGACAACATCAGTCTGCAACTCCAGAAGAGGTATAAAGGAATTTATATACTTCTTAAAAGATTTTCATCTCCTCATTGAGCTATCTGATGTGTGAGATTATCTAATCCTCCAAGGGCAGGAAATTTCATTATTTTAAGATTTGAACCCATATAACTTGACTTATTCTGTTTTCATAAGGGGGATCCTGTAGTAATCCCTCAGCTACTTAGATCTCTTTTAATTAAGGTCCTTAAAACAGAGGAAATACTTTTTATAAAGTGGAACCTTGGTAGTAGAATAGCAAGTTCAGATGCTGGAAATGTCTGAGATTTCATAGTTATGTTGAACAAAAGCAAATAGGCCAGTGAAAATAAAGATGCAGGGAGACCTACAGGTGGAGAAGCAGATGTCAGTACCAGCTTTTGGTGACCTGCTGCATTGAAAATATTTAATTTGAAATGCCGCATCTTGTCTTGTGAGATCCCCCTTAAACAATGACTGTTTGTTGAAACAGGCCATGGAGTTCCTTAGGGGTATTTCTGGAAAGGCAATTCTGGTTGCTAATATAAATTTTCAACAATGGGTATAGTTTAATGAATCAACTAAAGGTTACTTTTGCTAAACCACACATAATTTAAAAGATACTACTGACTTCAGGAAACACACTTATTTTATATTACCAGAGAAGGTGGTGTTACACACAGATGAAATTTTCTGTATAATTAAAGCCCAACCACGTTTTTTCAAGATCTCCAACAGTATGTAAGAGTGGCTAACCCTACCTAAATTGGTTGCAACTGCAATAAACCTTAAGCTCTTGTTTCTGCTCTGACAGTAAGCAATCTGACAGCAAAGAATAACGGCATGGGCTGAAAAACCTGATAACCAAGTCTAAACAAATCATCTCATATAAAAGTAATAGGTTGTGAAAGGCAGTTTGAGGAAAGAAGTCCTGAAACACAGATACAGGTATAGCCTGCAAGACTCTAAGTGTGGAAAAGAAGATCTTAGTAGTCACAAATAAGAAGGCCACTCCAAGTTGTGTCTCAGATATTACACAGTCAATGTATCTGCCCACAAAAAATCCTGTTGATTCTGTCCCCAATTGAGAACTGACTGTTCCTGCTATAGTCGAGGTGGGTAAATTTTACCCGGTCTCCCTCTCTCATCCAAACATGGGAGAGAGTTTCCCAGGCAGATCTAAAAAAGCAATGCTCAATAAAATACTCAGGGCAGCAGTTGCACACATAACTTCAGAGTCTCTTCTCAAATTGCCAAAGAATATGTGCTCCACAAAAATAAAGAGAACTCATCTTTGATCTCTAATGAGTGGAAAGCATAATGCGACTTTTCTTAATCTACAGGTGATGAGAAATCTTTAAGAGACCTGAACTCTGATTAACTACTGAAGCCAATCTTAGGTTTTCTGCAGTTAAAAATAGGAACCCTGGCCAAGCACAGTGGCTCAAGCCTGTAATCCCAACACTTTGGGAGGTTGAGGTAGGCAGATTACCTAAGGTCAGGAATTCAAGACTAGCCTGGATAACATGGTGAAACCCCATCTCTACAAAAAAAAAAAAAAAAAAAAAAAAAAAAAAAAAAAAAAAAAAAGAAAGAAAAAAAATTAGCCAGGAATGATGGTGGGTGCCTGTAATCCTAGCTCCTTGGGAGGCTGAGGTGGGAGAATCGCTTGAACCCAGGAGGCGGAGGTTGCAATGAGCTTGGATTCCACAACTGCACTCCAGACTGGGTGACAGAGACTCTATCTCAAAACAAAAACAAAATCAAAAAACAGGGACCCTTACTCAAAGTAGTAATCATCTTGGGCATATTCTGGAAGACAGGGAGGAGAATTAGCAGAACAAATACATTGCTGGGTGTGGTGGCACGTGCCCGTAGTCCCAGCTACTCGGGAGATTAAGGCAGGAGAATTACTTGAACCCAGGAGGTGGAGGTTGCAGTGAGCTGAGATGGTGCCACTGGTAATAGAGTGAGATGCTGTCTCAAAATAAATAAATAAATAAATAAATAAATAACCAGGAGCACAGCAGACACAGTGTACTATAACCATTTCAGAGAGAGGGAGAAGAAATTAGAATATCAGAAATGCACTGCATATTTCATATTGCCTATTGCATTTCATTATGCTTAAATTAGTAGTATAATAAACTGTATTAAAATTCATTCGATAGTATGCATTTAGTCTTTGTGCGATCCCAAATTGAAGTTTCCCAGCAGGTATTATAATACTATTGTCAATGACTGAACCAGGGGGCACCCCAAATGACAACTGCAGTTAACATTCTGGCACGCAAAGAAGGTAGGAGTGCAATCACCTATTAGGTATATGCCACATACAAGCTAACACAGCTCATTCACGTCAGTTCAATAGGTAAAACAATTCATCGTTTTCTTACAGGAATTTTATTTTTGCTTCCTTTAGAAATAAGTGATGTTGTAAAAGAGCAATTATTACTTGACATTTAAAAAAAAATCTCTGCTCTAAGTATAAGCACTTGAGTTTCTGAAATTGGGAAATCAGAATGTACCAGTTTGATATATAACAAATAATAATATTTGGTAACAATAATGTTACAAAGTATCAGGACCTTACTGCTTCATTGATGACTTTATTTCATTTGTTTCTAGTTTCTTCCCTTATTTACATGCATCTATGGTTAAGCTGACTTTTGCCCTTTGCAGAATGCCAAGCAAATTTGGGGAAAACATGCAATTGGTTTATACCTATTTAAAATTTAAAATTTAAATAATCATCTTTTCATTTAAGTAAGCATTTACTCAATTCTTGAAAAAAGGCTCTAGCTTTTAACAGTACTACAAATTACTTAGGACTTGTTCGAAGCCCAGTCAATACTGAGACACTCAGAGTCACAAAGCCCAAATTGGTACCATCTTCATTGTATTTCATTATGCATTTATTATACTTTATACCTCTCTTTCTCATAGCACACTATACTTACTCATCACGACTCTATATCCACCTAAGATAGCCCCCATTTAATATTCCCTACACCTCTGTACAGTCTTGACTCCTCTGTCCTAGAAATCACTCTAAAAGATAACATACTCTATATCAAATTAAATTTTTTCATGGGCTAGGGGGTAGGAAGAGGAAGATTGATTATGACAAGCTACTGGTGAATAGTTCTATGATATCCAGAAATTGACAAAATAGCCATAAAATGTGTCAAAGTCACCACACAGAATTAACACCAGTGTAATTATTTAATCATAAAATAATTTAGTGCATAGTACATGCTTTCTATGTCTCTCTCTCTCCCCTCTTTCTCCCTGTTAGTTGACAACAGGATTATGTAGGGTTCTTTTCTTTCTTTTGTATCCATTTGACGGTGACAGAAATTGAAAACTTTAGTGTAACCTAAGATTACTGCATAAGGAACACAAACATACACAAACACATATTCTCAAACACAATCACTAACATTATTTTGCAGGAAGACAGGTTTCCAGATGGCCTTGGCTAACCCAGCTCTTCCTACCCTGATTCTTGCAGTTCTTGGAATAACTGTAGGATATGTCAATAACGAAATGTCCTCAGATAATAAGGAAATGTCTGGAACATTCCCAGCTATGTCCTTTGTCTTCCTAGAACTAAATGTCCTACATTTTTTGTGCTCAGTGAGCAAGGTTGTGCCAAGGATATAAAACCCAGGGCAGAGTGTCTTGTGTCCCTCAGCTACAGTGTGAAGTGGGCATAAGCAGACAAGACACTTCTTACCCTGGGCAGCCTCCCTGAGACCTGGGGGACAAGCTTGCCAAGGACTTTAGGTTTCTATTTACTCTTGCTGTCTATCTGTGAGTAATAAATTTGCTGTGCCTGATGTGTGTGTTAGCGTTCTGTCTCATCAGACTTGAGAACCTTTGCATATTTATACACAATTACTTAAATATTGTTGGAGCATTTTAGGAACATTTAGAATAAATCAAAGTATCAATTAACACGTATCTCATAGGGCAAAAGGTATTATTGGTCAATAGCAAGGCTAACTTGTTTATGAAAATCAAATTTTGTTGAATTAATTTAATTACTGTCTAGAAATGACAAATTAATGTCACAGATTACAGGGGAGTGCAAGAGATGATCCTGCTTGACACCATCAAGACCTGGGCCTGCATGAAATTTCTACAAAAGGAGCTAAATTTTAAATCATTTTGCTTTGTTCTTTCAACAGTGTCCACAAGTTGTAAAAATTCATAACTAAAAGCCGAGCCTCTTTACAGGGAGGATTGCAACAGGCTGCAAAATTGAAAACTGCCAATTTCATCAGAAAGAAGGTATATCAATGTTAATTAAGCATTCATTAGAAAGAAAGGCTGAGCCATGGGGTAAAAAAAAGAGTACAATCTAACTATTGGCAATTTAGAAAGTCAAAATAACCTGCCTTGATTAGAGTTAAGGGTCAGTTTCAGGGGAGGAATACAGAAAAAACAGCAAACAGAGGGTTTTATTTTTCTCATGCTTTTTATATTTTTCATTTGAGACTTCAAGAGCAGTTGTGCAAAAAGACTGAATGGGTATTTTTAAAAGGTCAGTGTGTAGTACGAAAGGAATCATGACGTGAGTTTAAGATCTCCTCACAAGAACTGATTAAGAAGGCTATTGTAAGAAAGCTAATTAAGGCAATTAACTCAGCATCAGATGGAGCAGCTGGTGGGAATTTTCCTAGCAAAGCCTGAACTAGCTTAGGTGTCCCACTGTCCATGGCATAGGCCAGGGGCTCCTAGCTTTCACAAAAAGATAAGAGAAAATTGTAATTCAGGTCTGGGAAGGAATCCAAGGGTTTGATTAAGTTAAGTGATAATTGATAATTGCTGAGGAGAAATCAAAACTGTCTAAGTGTACTTAAAAGTAACAATATGTACAGACAGTGCCTTATAAACTGCAAGGAGCAGCCACATTTGGACTTATTAATTCGTATCATTTTAGCATTACGTCTAAGATTTATCTAAAATAATCTACAACTCATCTTGCTTTTGCAAAATCTCCTGAGTGATTGCAACTGAGCATCACTTCTAGGAACCCTATTTTCAGACCAGAGGTCAGTGACTACTGCCTCAAACCTGATGGAGGCAATTCAAGCAGCTCTTCTGGTCTGTGGCACTTACCTTTCAAATTTGAATTAATTATTTGTTCATAAACACATAAGAAAACAGCAGGTAAAAATGCTTGGCTGAACTTGGAGGTAAGAAGAGAAGAAAATTACTCAAGAAAAAGCAGAGCTAGAGTTCATTACCAGTAATTTCCCACTGATGGAAAAAACAGACCTGAACAAACAAAAGATATGAAGCAGAGAAAATAGTGGGGTCGGGGAGGGGGAGGGATCTACTAATAATAAGTAGAGCAAAAATAAGATGAAATTGTAAGTTGAAATATTTTTGAATGAGGAAATAGAAGTTTGTCAACTTGGTTGTAATAAATGTGGCATAGATATACCATGGAATACTACACAGCCATAAAACATTTTGAAACATCATATCCTTTATGGCAATGTGGATGCAGCTGGAGACCCTTATCCTAAGTGAACTAACACAGAAAGAAAAGATCAAATATCACTTACAAGTGAGAGCTAAGCATTGAGTATACATGGACATAAAGACGAAAACAACAGACACTGGAGAATTTAAGAGGAGGCAGAAGGGGGCAAAACTACCTACGGGTCACTATGCCCACTACCTGGGCGACAGATTAACTCACATTTCCAATCATAGCATCGCACAATATACTTCTGTAACCAGCCTGCACATGCACCCCAATTCTAAAGTAAAAGTTGAGGTTGGGTGTGGTGGCTCACGCCTGTACTCCCAGCACTTTGGGAGGCTGAGGTGGGTAGATCATGAGGTTAGGAGTTCAAGACCAGTCTAGCCAACATGATGAAACCCTGTCTGTACTAAAAACACAAAAAAATATTTAGCTGGATATGGTGGTGGACACCTGTAAGTGCAGCTACTCAGAAGGCTGAGGCAGGAGGATCACTTGAACCCAGGAAGTGGAGGTTACAGTGACCCAAGTTTGCACCACTGTATTCCAGCCTGGGCAACAGAGGGAGACTCCATCTCAAAAAATAAAATAAAAAATAGAATAAAATAATAGAATAAAAAAGTGCAAAAAAAAAATAACTATCTACACAGGGTCTGAGAGAAAGAGGGTCTTAAATGTGTGTCCAGTCTTGTGAGTGAATTGGAAGTCTATGCTAATAATAACTTGAGTCTAATCAACATGTACTTGTTTGGTGTATTTTGTGAAAAGTGTTGATGAAATAGAGGAAATTTGCATTCTATTGAAAAAAAGGCTTAAGAGTCAATGTATTTTACTTCTTCAATAATGGCTTATATTGAATAAGCACTTCCTGCTTTATTTAATTAATACTTTATAGGTGTAATCTTACATGAGTTTTTTGCCAAATTTTCATGGTAGGTACAATTTCACCTCCATTTCACACCTTGAGGAAATATAGGCTTAAGAAAACAAGCTACTTCAGCATTACACAGTTAGTAACCACTGCTGCTACAAGTTTATTTGTATTTTTAAAAAGTAAAATTGGCAAAGAAAGAAGTGGTTAGTAAGTGGCAAAATTAAATTTTTGTGTTTTTAAGAACATGATAATTATATTTAATTTTAAAGCCAATTTGTCAAAGTTCAAGAAATACTGTGAATTTTTATTGAAATTACATTATATTTAAATTTTAATTCAGAAAGTTTTTTATAACTTAAGACATTAAGATTTCTCAACTATACACATATTTAATTGTATCATTTTAATTGTCCATAGTATGTCCTTTTTAATATTTAAAATTTCATTCATAAAGAATGTGCTTATTTTTAATATTTATTTCTAGTCATCTTACGGTTTGTTTTTATCATGAGTTGTATAATTTTCACTGGTTACATTTTGAATTAGTTTTTGTTGTTGTAGTGGAACACATTTGATTTTTTGCATGTTGATTCTCTAAGTTAAAAATCATCTGTCCACTGATGTCCACACTCTTAGGTAAGCTCGAGTCATCACTCTTTCATTTATCAAGTAATCTTTGAAGCAAGACTGAAAACCCATGAAGTATAACTATGCTATGCAGAGTAGTCAGTAAAACTAGTGAAGGAAGGCTCAGCCTTCACCCATTCTTAGTAATTAATGCCTGCATAGTAATTTAGGGGGAAAGTGGCAAGCATCCTCAGGCTCAGAAAGAACAAAATGCTATCTCACACACACACACACACACACACACACACACACACACAGGCACACACACACACCCCTGAATGCAAGCAAGCACCCATGCCTCTAACTTCATCAAATCTTTCTGGATCTCCTCTTCACTCTTTTTTTTCTTTTTTTTTTTTTTCAAAGTTTTTAACTTAAGTACATATTAATAAACTGCATGAATCAGAAGTGCATAGTTTGAATATTTAGAGGGTGACAAGGTCCATGTAACCAATACTTTAATAAACAGAACTTTCAGAAGTCCCTACATAGTCTTAAATTCATGACAGTCTAACCAAGACATAAAACCTAGAATCTCTCCTGGACTCTGTCCTGTATGTATCTGCATACAACTAACACCAACTCATTTGCATGGTACCACATGTTCCTCATATTCATCACCTTTTTCCTACTTCCAAGCTCACATCTCTCCTTACTGGAGATACTGTAACAGGCGCTTGCCTGGCCTTCCCAGTTTCTATTGCTGTTCCAGTGTTGTTATTCTCAAATCCATCATGTACACTTACAGCTTGTATGCCATCTCCTGCAAGAAGCCTTCCTTGAACCTTCCAACAGAACTCCACTGCCACTCCCCTGTCAGCCATATCCTTACTCTATCATTCATTTGATCACTGTTTGAAAATACTTGTGTTTATGTCTGTTTCTTCAAGAAAATTTCATTCATAGTTATACACACAATGTTCAGTAGACTGACATCTAGTCGTCAGGTGCTTATAGAACTGAAGGCTATATAACAAAGGGTTACCTGCCTATCCTTCACTTAATAGTCAATATTAGCTGGTACACATTGGTAATCCCAGCTATGATACTTGAGAGGCTGAGGTGGGAGGATCAGTTGAGCCCAGGAGTTCAAGACTAGCCTAGGCAACATAGCAAGGCCCTGCCTCAAAACCAAAACCCGAAAATTACACAGACAATTCTGCATTACTTTTTTCAGACCAATTAAATAAACATTGTGTTCAGGTTTCCCCTCCCTCTTTCCAGGATACCCTTTTATTTCTATTTCAATTTGCTTTCATCTGGAAAAATTCCACCTGCTGAAAGAGGTGACATAAGGGTTGTATGCTTTGGTTTATGGCCACAAATAATGAGTGTAGATTGATCCTCAACTGGATGCAAGCAAATGCTCTAGCAGGGGTATAGAAGAACAGGCTATGAGGAGAGGGAGGCCCATGGACATTCTCGTAATTACAGTTTTAATAATACATGCAAGGGAATTTGGTTTGCAGTGACATTTTTAGTCCTGCTTTATACAGTCACTGTAGGTCCTTATTAAATTAAGAACTACAGAAGGGTCATTCCTGATGCAGAAGTCTTTTCTGTAGTTCACAACAAGTCTAACACACAGGTTCAAGTACTTCTCCCTATTACTACTGCAGAGTTACACAACATTCTGTGGGTTTTATTTCTTTTTCTTTTAATAATCTGTGATGAAGGAAAGAAAGAAACACTTCAGAAATGAAAGATTAGTTTTCTAAATCATAAAGATGAGCTTTGTAATCATTTTCCTTTAAGCAAGGAATTAAAGGATAATAAAAGCCCTAATTAAGGACCTTGTTAGCTTAACTAGATTTTCATATGCAAAACACGGTTATGAAGTGCTGCTATACGGTGAATGGAGATGCCTCCTGTCCACAGCAAAGCCAAAAGGAAGCATTCTTGCCAGGACTTTTGTCTTGCTTCTATCTTTCTGTCCATGAGGGATCATTTTGTTTTTCCATGAGCACCAATTCTCTTCACCCTGACCACGATTCCTTCTTCTCCTTTTAGTTGTCCAGTCTTTCTGCTTTCTTTCATTGTCTTTCATATTTTGCCATGATTTGCCCTTTCATTTATTAATTCAATTAGCATTTACTGAGACTTCCATTTGAGCCAGGGACAAAGCCCGTAGATGGGGAAGCACAGATTAATGTAGCATGTTCTTTTCTGTCTTTCTTACCCTCTGGCCCATTCATTCATCATTATCTTCCTATGTACTTACTTCTCTGAGTCCTTTCTCTGAGAATAAAATATCTTTTCTAGGGTGGGATTATAACCTCCCACTTTCTTTCTCAGCTCTCTTCCTCTCATGCAATAACCTAATACTGCATTGGCCGCCTCTGAGTTACCCAAGTCCATAGTTAATATTACCCTATGATATTATTGGGTTATTCTATATCCTCTATAATCACTGCATATTAAAAGAAGTCTTTAATGAAAACAGTTGTACTGGCTAGGGCTGAGACAACTACAAGCAAAATTATTTTCTCTGAGAGTCTGGGAAAATGGCAGCAACATATTCTCATCCAATAAAATGAGTACTTGTAGCAATAATGTTTAACCCAATGTGCATTATAGAAATCCCTGGGAGAGGGGCCAAACATTCTGAAATTATTTCACATAAAATTCTCTGGTGTTTAGCATCGAACTTAAAAAGGAAGAGGTGGTTTCACAGAGTAAGTCCTGAGATTTAATCTAGGCTTATTGAATACGAATCTCCTGCAGGTGGGGCCTGTGAGTTTGAAAATTTTTTAAAAACACCTAGGGAAACTCAAACACTAAACTTTCAGAAACTATTGGATTGAGTTTTGAAGCCAGAAAATTTTGGTGAAAATCCCAGCTCTATATTGACTCCCTTCTTTGAGCTGTGTAAAGCGAGATAAATAATATCTGCTTTATGAAGCTATTGTTAGAATTAAATAATGTACTTTATGTAAAGTATCTAGTTCACAAAGAGCTAAATACGCCACATTTGCAAACTTAGTGTCTAAAATATAAAACAAGTAATCAATTAAAATATTTTCTGTGCATATTAACAATAAAATCTCTATTTTTATATTATCAAGTAAGAGTTGGTTCTTATTGATAATTTCTTGTCAACCTTGTGAATCAAAATAATACCATACTGAACTAAAACCAGAAAAACCAAATAGAAAATTTCTTTGAAAATAAGTAAAACTGACGAATAAAATTATTTCACCAAATAAAGTAGGAAAGATGAACTACACAAGGAGTACAGAGTTGCATTTTTGTTTTCCTTGGCCAGTTTTTTCCTTACTGCTGTTAATAACAGTTGGGTGCCTATAATGCACTGGCCTTGAAAAACAGCAGACGTAGAAAGTGCCTTGGCCCACAGGAGGTACATTATTGATCCAGAAAAGGCCTTATTGAAGATGTGAGCCTAACAGGAGAAGACAGTCAGTGGGAGGTAGTTCTAGAATTCTTGTTTAGTAGAAATGGGACACTGTTGGAAGTGAGAAAAGGGAGAATACGGAAGTCAGAAAGAATATAGATTCATTCTTTCTAGCACTATAAGTGGCACAGCCAGACAGATGCTGAAGCCATGAGGCAGAAAGTGGCAAATTCAAAAAGGGGCAGAAATATGGACTATTCTAGAATATTTTATTTTAAAGAATGAGAAGGTGTTTACTGAATGAATAATAAGAGAGTTATTAAGTAAAACTAATGAACATATTCATAAATGCAAAAGATTGTATTGATACCCAATTAGCACTTAAATGCATAATATTCAGTGCTCTACTGTATGTGTGTGTGTGTGTGTGTGTGTGCGTGCACGCGCGCACACGCGTGTGTGTGTGGTGAGGCTTGGATACAAGGATAAATAAGACCAAATCTGACCTCAAGTGTTTGGAATATCAAGAGTAATAATTCAGACATGTAGCATTTGAAAACCCAGTATATTCGATATAAAACGAGTCACAGCAATTCAATATTTATCACATTATTAAGTCCAAGAACAACAGGATGTATTGGTTTTCCAAAGCATCTATTTAACATTTTTATGTTTTGAAACAATAACTCTAATCAATATTGGATTTCATTTCACTTTAATCTTTTTGGATATTTAGCAACATAAGAAAGCTAGTGTAAAATGATTGTCTAAGAAAAATGCCATGTGTTGGCTTGAAGGTCAAATGTATCTGCCTTGCATATCCTGAAATAGCAGCTTCTGCTTCTGCTCTTTAACCAGTCCTCTTGGTGAGAAATGGTTTTCCTAAGGTTTCAAGGTCTCATTATATGCCAGCCAAATTTGCTGAGCTATAATTTTCTTTCTAGTCATTTAAGTTGTTTTTTTTTTTTTTTTTTTTTTTTTTTTTGCAGAAACAGAAAACCAACTACCTCACACTCTCTCTTATAAGTAGGAGCTAAACACGGAGTACATATGGACATAAAGACAAGAATAATAGATGCTGGAATTACTGGAGAGGGGAGGGTGGGAGGAGAATAAGGGCTGAAAAACTATTATCCTGTGCTGTGCTTACTACCTGGGCAATGGGATCATGCACACACCAATCCTCACAGACACACAATTTACTCATATAACAAACATGTACATGAACCTCTTAAGCCTAAAATAAAAGTTGAAAAAATAAAAAGTGAATTAATTTTAAAAACAATTAATGATGTCTAAAATTGAAGAGGCTGGGAATAATAGTTCACAACTGTAATCCCAGTGCTTTGGGGGGCTTAGCTGACACAATCACTGAGACTAAGAGTTCCAGCCCAGCCTGGGAAACATAGCAAGAGCAATGTCTCTACAAAAATAAAAATAAAAATAAACTAGCCAAGCATGGTAGCCTATGCCTGTAGTTCTAGCTACTTGGGAGGCTGAGCCGAGGGACGGCTTGAGCCCAGGAGTTTGAGGCTGCAGTGAGCCATAATTGCACCACTGCACTCCAATCTGGCACAATAATACTGTAAACAGACACTCCATTATTAGAGAATAATATTTATTAATACTTTTTAAAATGAAAAGTAAAATTTACTGGAAACTTGCTGTATGACAGAAACTGTGCTAGGCACTTTATTAATTTCATTTACATCTCCCAACAGTCCTAGGAGATAGATATTGAGATGGTTTGGAGCTGTGTCCCCACTCAAATCTCACTTTGAATTGTAATAATCCCCATGTGTCAAGGGGAATACCTGGCGGGAGGTAACTGAATCACGGGGATGGTTTCCCCCATGCTATTCTTGTGACAATGAGTGAATTCTCACAAGATTTGACAGTTTTATAGGTATCTGGCATTTCCTCCACTTGAGCACATTCTCTCTCCTGCTGCCCTGTGAAGATATGCCTTCCACCATGATTGTAAGTTTCCTGAAACCTCTCCAGACATGTGGAACTGTGAGTCAATTAAACCTCTTTTCTTTATGAATTACCCAGTCTCAGGTATTTCTTCATAGCAGCATGAAAATGGACTAATGCAGATATTGTCTTGATTTTACAGATGAGAAAAACTGAGGCACAGAGTGGTTATGTCAACGACCAGGTTGCCCAGACATATAGCTTCTTTCTTTCTAATTTATCTAATAAAAAAATAAATGCTTTGTTGAAAATGTCATATTCAAGAGCAAAAAGGGCTGTACTAATTTTTATCCTCTGGATATTCTTTTCCAAATGTTCAATGAGACCAAAGAGAAGGATATGATAAAAAGTGACATGTAATCCCTTTTGACACTCTAAGAGAAGTGAATAATATATACATTGTGTTTCTTTAGGAAATCAGAAATACATTTTATTTTTAACGGTAATTTTTCAGCAAAGCTAGAGTCATACCTCTCTTAGGATATCTGTCTCTAATAAAAGCAGAGAGAATTCCTGAGTTTGACATTTTAATTGTCTCAGAGCCAATATACCAAGGAAGAACAGGATGACCAGCAGAGAGCTGCCCAATGAAAGTGATGGTGGTGACAGCAGCAGATGGAAAGTAAACCATTGGCGTAATAGAAATAATCAGACATCATCCTACAGCTGGGAAATCAGCAAGAAATGAAGACAGAGCTTTCTCCTCATTAAATCTGTAATTAAGGCTTCATTCTGCTTTGTTGAGTTCCTGCTGTGTTGGTGGGTAATACCCTCTCTCTACTAGGGTGAGGGAACCCCTACAAATGTCAGAGTGATAAGTTAATCAAAGGGTTATGCTGAGCAAGTCTGGTATGAGATTTAGATGAAACAACAAATACCAATGAAATAATTCAATTTCCACATGCCTATCCCAATTTGATGTGGAACTTGAAGGGTATGGAAAGACATTCAGTAGTCTGCGTTTGCCAGTCTGAATTTTGATGGCAGGGATGAAAATCAGAATCTATGTTGCAAGCTGAATAGATAAAATTATCTGGAATATACAAAAATAATAAATTATTTAATTTGCATTAGATTCTTGACTAAGACTGCAAGAAGTACCAAAAGTCAGATCCGTGGCATATTCTGTCCAGAATTTAAATTTGACAGAGGCAATCCAGGATGATTTACAGAAAAGAATTCTTGCTGTGTCACATCAGCATTTGAATGTGAGGCAAATATTCAAATATTGCCAGACTTACCTAAAAGTCCAAACATGCTCTGTCATTGATGAGTTTACATAAACGCATTTAATTGTTACTATCATACCAGCCTATACAATCTCTTGAGGTTGAGGTAAGAGATTGTAAAGGCTCGTATGATAGTAACAAGTTAAATTTTGGCATTGGTAACTTTTCTATTTATAGATCCATAAATTTCCTCTTTCAGACTTAAGAAACTTGCCTGGCTCTCTTTTCCCTGAAATTTAATGTACCCACAGTGACCTTTCATAAATTAGTAAACTAGAGTTATAGCCTTCTGAGTTTTTCTCAGTTGGATAATACTCAAAACAACTTGTTGAATAAAATGTAATTGGTTTCTTGAATAAATTTCAATATTGTTTCTAAAATCACAGTATATCATTCTTGACTGCATAAAAAGGAAAAATGTGACATGCAATGGGTTACATGTAAATGAGATATGAAACTCAAAGGTCTAAAGCAACTATAATACAGAAGACACTATCTTGAGAGAAGAAAGAATAATAGGGGCCTATGGCCTCTTGTCTGTCTTGTTTTTATGGCTTAGACATAGACTTAGAATTCTCATATAGAACTAGTTTCTAAATTCTGTCAACACGAGAGTCTCAAAAAAATGTGGGCTTGTCTCATTTTGCTATATAGCAGAAAGACCCAGGAAGCAGAAGGTCTGGACTGGACCACTCAGCTATGTTCAGTGGCAAATCCTCTGAAACTGTTTCTTCACACAACGAATGGAGATAAAGATAAAACTGAAGATACTATGTATGATAGTGTTTTGTAAATTGTTAGAGACTATACAAATATTAGTTAGCTGGTGCAGTTTTAGGGTCTAACAAATCCCTGATCTTTTCCCTTACAAATTTCCATTGCCAAATACCAGGCCCCAATGACCACCTAAGGTTTTCATGAGCCCAGAAATCAGAAATGACTCCATTGTATTTCAGGAAAAGTAGTTTTTTGGGAGGCAGATAACCAAACAGTTTAGCATTATTCTTGTGCTATTTCATGAAAACTCTCAGCTTTAGTATATCTAGCTTTCAACACATGCTCCAGAGCAAGCCTTCTCAAAATGTAGTGTGTATCCAAGTCACTAGAGGGAAATATCCTTAAATACAGAAACTATTACTGAAAGTTTAGAGTGGCGACTGAGATTGTGTGTTGCTGAAAGATGTCATGTGATGTCAGTTTGAATGACAAAGCTCTAGACCTTCTAGAGGTACATTTTCCAATGTGGTAGCCAATAGTCACATATGGCTATTTACATTTAAATAAAATTAATAACATTAAAATTCATTTCTTTTGGCCAAGCATGGTGGCTCATGCCTATAATCCCAGCACTTTGGGAGGGCATGGTGGGAGGAGTGCTTGAGGCCAGGAGTTTAAGAACAGCCTTGGCAACATAGTGAGACCTCCATCTCTGAAAAAAAAAAAAAAGTCATTTCTTTTTTTGCATCAGCCACAGTGTGAGTGTTCACTAGCATATGTGGATAGTGGTAACCACACTGGACAGCAGACATAGAACATTTTCATCGCTGCAGAAAGTTCTATTGGAGCACAGCATCAATATTGAAAGTGGAAAAATTGCCTTGACATAATTGGTTTCTTCTCATCTCCATGTGTCTTCTTGGCATCAATAGTTTAATCTACGGTAGTCTTTACATATAATAATGATATAAATGACCTCACCATGATATACTCTTGGTCTGTGACGACAGGAGGAATATGAGTTTTCTGTGAGTTAAAGCTTTTAGAAAAACAAGAGACTGAATGTCAATTCCCTACCAGCAGGAAGGAGAGGGTCCAATGATGCCCAGTGAGAGAATGACTAAGAGCCAGGCTTGCTCCTCTCCAGGGAAGAGTGAAGTGATATTAATCAGCACACTATTGTGTACAAAGAGTGTTCTCTCAGAAGAAGAGCAGCACATCTGTCCCACTCACACATCAAAGAGGCCCAGCAGCTGAAAATGCTTGTGTCAAATCTCCACTCAGCCTCTTTTTCTTCTTGCTTTCCTTTCCTGGTTCATTTGCTATTCTGTGGGCTGTTTAGCAATAAGCCCTTCATCTGATTAACATTTCAAACCCATTGTTGGTCTGTGCTGGCTTAAATGAACTAATCATCATTAGTACTTCAAAACCTGTCTGGCTATGCCTGCAAGGGGGGGAAGAAGGAGGAAGAGAAGAAAAGGAAAAGGAAACAAGCCTGACTCATTAAATAAGTCAACCATAAGTAGCTGGCCAAGATTGAAACAAAAGCAGAATCCTGAGTATGTTAATCACTAATCAAGTCATGGACACAAATCAGGGCTAGAGACATAAGTGATGACGAAACAGCAGCACCTTCCTCAGGAAGTCCAGGAAAGAAAGCCTGGGGCCCCTTCCATCTCCTTTGCTCTGATTCCCGTTCCTCTGGGAAATACCAGTTTATAAAGCAAAACTTGTTGCAGAAGTCATTTATTTTCTATTCTTTCTGCTTTATCCATTCTGACAGAATTATATTCCTGAAAGTAGTTGAGATCAGTCATCTTTCTGATTTTCAGCGATATTGCCTTCCTTTTACCATATGTTCTGCATCATATTATATAGAATGTGTTTAAACCTATTACCTTATTGGACCAGGTAAGCCATCAGCCTTGCTTAACCTAAAATTAAAAGAGAAGCTTTTTTTCCCCCTAGATCAGTCTCTTCTGGGAAGCATATCCATTATTTATTTTACATTATACTAAAGTTTTCATCATGATAGCTGTAATTCTGGGAACAAGAAAAAGAGAGAATACATTCAGTCCGGTCCATTTTTTGTATGTGTGTCTCTGAGACACAGTGACATTCTTAAAGAAAGTTCTAAATTTAAAAAGATTAATTTCAAGTTTAAACAATAACTTTTTTGGCTTTTCTTGTGAAATCGACATTTCCCACAGATGACTGATTCCCTGTGATCTAGAAGAGACTGGATAATTGCTAACTGTGCTATGTGTAAGAGAGGTGACTAGAGTTGGTGCAGCATTGCAGCCTTAAATATTATTAAATTATATAATGTGCACCATTTCTCTTTTCAATTCTCTTCCAACCCTTTGATCAAGTCAAGAAAAAAAGTCTCTTTTGGTACCTTCTGCGTGAATACTACTCTGTCAATTCCCATGTTATCAAGTAAAGAAGACCTTAAACTCAGGATCTTCTGAGGGAAATTGTATCTAGTTATAAATAAGTAATATTTTGTTTTCATTCTATCAATTATTTTTAACATTTTTCATTTACTTATGGCATGTGAAACTAGTTTTTCTATTCACGGTAGTAATAAAGTGTTTCTTAAGAATACATTTAAGTAAGAAAATTTAAAGAAAATATTAGCATTATAATAAAGCAAGTAGACATGACACAAATCATGGGAGTAGCCCTGATTTGGAGCACCTTTTTTTATATGAGGGGTGAGAAAGAAAAGTTGTGTTGTTCCTTTGCTGTTAGCCACCTATATACACAGCAGGTTTAATTTCTTTATCAAAAACTGTATTCATGACACAATCTTCAGGACAATGTTTCCTAGAAACTGCAAGTGGGAATATGAGGGAGGAACTGTCTAATATTTTTAAAGAATGATTATTTGGGGCTGAAAAAAGTCCCAGGGAACACACAGGTGGCTGAGTGGCAGGTAACAATGAAGTGAAAATGTATCCACAGCAGAAGGGTGTGCTTAAGGATCAGCAGGGAAAACTAGAGAAAATAGTTCCCATCCATCCTAGCTTGCTTGGCTTCAGTATGGTAAGTTGCATAGAGTTTGTTACAAGTTTTTTACAACAGTAAATTTTTAAATGTCTTCTTGCTATCTTGAGGAAGGAAGTAGAAATAGAAGATTTGTTCATTATGTTTCAAATTAGTGTCACATTGTCATTTTTTGACAGATGGGACCAAATTTATTCTAAGCAGCAAATATTCTGGAGCTTTCTATCATTAATTACCCTATTATGATCTCAAAATATTAGCTCACACATATTAATATGTTTTAGATAAAATCCTTTCCCAGTGCTTAATGAATAAACAGTTGTTACACCCGTGTTATTCATGAGGCAGTTTATGTGTATTGTGGCAAGGTTATGATATGGTACCTTGACACTCAAATTGTGATCTGTGGACAAGCAGCCCTGGTATCACCTGGAAACTTGTTAGAAATGTATAATCTTAGGTTCCACCCCAGACAGACTGAATAAGAATCTAAGATGATTCATATGTATATCAATGTTTGGTAAGATCTGTTATGAAATACAGACTGTCCTCAAATAACTTCATAGTCCAGTTTGGAAATAATACTGATACTAATATAATGAAGCAACAATTGATAGTAATTAGTATAAGTGGTATAATCCAAATTTAGACAAGATAGTGATATCCAAAAATCATGAAAGAAATAAGAAAGGAACCATGTCTAAAAATCTATCCAGAATTTGAGGATAGAAGCAAGCCCCAACTTTGGTATGTGGATGATTTTTAGAAAAAGGGAAGATTGAACTATACATACATCATAAGTATGCATAGAGAAAACCTGCCTGATTACACTGAAGAATATATTCTGGAGACTTGTGGTAAATTAAACTCAGTGAAAAAGTACAGGTCAGTTTTGGTAAACAGAGAATTTCACTTTTTAATAGCACAGGAAATGTATGCCATCTTTGACGACATGCAGACAAGGAAGTCACAGAAGTTGAATAAATGTCAGTGTTTGCAAAATTGAGTTGGTTAAACTGTATGCGTGGAATGATTACTCTAGCCCTGCAATAGATAAGATGAATTGCAGGGGAAAATCCAGGATTCTAGAGGCTATAAATATCCTTGGTGTGGGATCAGATGCCTTAAATAATGTCTGTTTAGCAGAAGACAATCAAAGGCCCTAAAAACAATAATTACATGTAAAAGACGAATATAATCAAACTACTGTATCACAATGACTAGGCTGATTTGAATTTGCCTCAATTAGAGAGCTCTTTCATTGAAATAAAGTTTCTAAAAATGTTACTTAATGGCACTACTACACTTCTACTCAATTCATTCAGCTGAAACCCATGTGCTTGTTATGTACCCTTTTATTTCCATGTTCGATTATAGAAGAATCACAACAAAAATGAGTGTAAACCACTGCATTTTAAGTCAGGAATTACCTTTTCTTCAAATGAGGCGGCAGGTTGTGTCTGCAAACCCTTAAGCTCCAGAGCTACACCTGCATCTGAAACCTCGGCTATCCACTTTCTAGTAGGATCCTGCTGCTGCACAACACTGATCAGTGGCTTAACTTCTCTGATCCTCACTTTCTTTATCTAAATTGAAGTGAATAGGACTCACTTCACAGGGCTATTGTTGCAAGACCTTACTCATAGTTGAACTTCTAATATATGTGCTGCTATTAACATCTTCATCATCATCATACTCATAAGCATCATCACTATCCTAACTGACTTGATGAGAGATTCAAATCCAAGACATACCTATTCTCTTTTTAAGTTTGAGAATATGGCTCTAATTTTACACCAGACCAAATTTTGATATAGTAATCCTACAGCTGAGCCAGAGGCCTTTCCAATAAGAAGAAGAAAAATAGGCTAGTGTTTTACTGAAGCTGCATAGTGGTTCTCTACAACTATAAAACTGCACTTAGTGACCAGCAACGTGTAGATATGGGAATACAATGTGAGAAAGGCTAGAGCACCTGGAATTCCTCTCCCTGACTCTTTGTATTCCTATTAGGTTCTGTGAGTTCCGGTTCACCTTTACCCAGCCAGATTTCTGGCTCATCTCAGCCTTCCTCTTCTGCTACCTCCTCTGTAATCCTAAATGTGGTTAAAGCTACAAGCAAAGCCCTCCCCATCACTTCACGTTCCTCCCCTAATACTAACCCAAACTGCCCAGAAAGATATTTTTTTCTCTGAAGAAAGGAGAAACGCAAGTACCAAAGCACCTGAGTCACAACTGCATAAACTTTGCTTACGCCCCAGGAAGCCTAGCACTTTCTAGTTGTTACAAACTCTCCAGGGGTTATTGATGGAGTTTCCCTGGAAGAACTAAAAGAGGCTTTGACTAACAGCAATGATTGCTTTTGGATCAAGTTCCTGTCTGGACTTTTCCCAGCACTCCTGGTAGTTAAAAGCATGCTGTTATGTCCTCAAAGAGTATGTTACTAATTCATTCAGAATTGAGCTGGTTTTTATTTGAGTGTCATCTGGTGTGGTTCTTACAGTTAGGAAGGACTTGAGTCTACTTTACTGACATATTCAGGATTTAATCCATAGCATAGATTATTTTAGTGACAAGAACTGTTCCAGAACCTAAAGGAATCTTCTTCACTGCTTATGAATTACCATTCACACACTGTAGAAAACCAGAGAGCCTAAGATGACAACTACTTGAACACGTCCAAATTTCTCCTTTTCCAGTGGGGAAAGAAACCCTGAAATCACTTAGTCAAATTAAGTCTGGTTCAAAACCATATTTGTCTACATCAGTGGTTCTCAAAGGCTGTATCAGAAACATGGGAAGAACTTGTCAAAACAGACTGCAGTGCTCTACCCAAGAATTTCTGATTCAGCAAATAAGGTGGGGTGCAAGAATTTGCAAGTTCTAAGTTGGCGCTGATGTTTTTGGCCTGTGAATCATACTTTGAAAATCACTGCTCTATATTATATTGCCTCTTAACCATGCAGAAACATAATAAAATGTTCACTAGATAATTTTTAATACTCATATTAAGTATTGTACTTGCTATTTCTTAGGGGGAAAAACAATTTTAAATAAATGTCTAGTGTAGTGACTCTGATAAAATTTCAAAAAAAAGAAAAGTGATTACATATGAAGTTTTATTATCATCATCTCTCCTTTCCCCAGCCCACTCACTTGTCATTATTTTAAAAATTTACATCTTCTACATACTTACTGGCATGTTTTTAGCTCCATTTTGGGTTGTAAGAAATATATTCAGTGATAAATGAAACAAACTAAAAGGCATTGTTGCTCTCTTTAAAAGAAGATGATTTTTATTAAGAAGCAATAGTTTTCTTGAAAATATTAGTGTGAACTTTTCCACGGTATTTTGAATGAAAAGGAAATGTTGTTTAAAGCAAGTCTTTTTTGAAAAATTAAAAAGCTTTGATGGGGGATGAGGAAAAAAGAAAAGGAAGACAGCTAGTGTTTTTAGCACCTACTGTGTGTGTTTGCCACATGACAGGCACCTCTATATCATTTCAAAGGAATATTCAATCTGCAATGTTCCTGGTGCAGTTTCTTGGACTTTTAGCGCTAAATGACAATTTATACACTCTACCATGCTCTCTCCCCATATGCATTCATAGTTACACCCTTATGAATGATACTGATAAATATGTACAATCTGTAGAATAAATCAATTACATTTTATAATAAGCCTTTGTTTATGTGCCATATACAAGATTTTCAGAAGCTGGAACCCATCATTCTCAGCTAACACAGGATCAGAAAACCAAACACCGCATGTTCTCACTTGTAAGTGGAGTTGAAATATGAGAATACCTGGACACAGGGAGGGGTACATCACACACCAGGGCCTGTTTTGGGTTGGGGGGCAAAGGGAGGGAGAGCATTAGGACAAATACCTAATGCATGTGGGGCTTAAAACCTAAATGACAGGTTGATAGGTGCAGCAAACCACCAAGGCACATGTATACCTATGTAACTAACCAGCACGTTCTGCACATGTATCCCAGAACTTTAAAATAAAAAAAAAAGTGTTTAAAGATTTTTACAGTTAGATGATAAAAAATAGGCAATTTGGTCTAGGTCACATTGCTATTGAATGGTGAAGGTGGAACTGTAACACAAATTTGTTTGATTCTAAGTTTACTTAGGGAACTAAAGAAGATTTCATTTTCCTTTTATGCTGGACACTACACATGAGACTTTACTTACAAAAAAACACATGTAAATACAGAACATAAATCAAAGAAAAGGTTTGGGGTATGCAGCTCTGAAATATATTTCTTTCCTCTTCTCTCTCTCTTACCACGGTCTTTACTCTTTCTGTATGGCTCTAAGATTTTACTTGCTAGGACAGAAGCAGGAAAGGGGCAAAATAAAAGTTCAGGAGGGAAGGGGTGTGTCCTTGCTTGCTGCCCTGTAAATCCCCCAAGAGTGGTTTATGGGCACTGCCACAGCCTCTTGAGAGCTGGTTGTAGTCCCAGATGCATTTCTCTGAATATCATGATTTTCCTTTTCATTCTTTGAATGGGTCAGCACAAAGAAAAGCAAAGAAACCTAAATTACTGTTATTAAATGGCACACTGCCAAAAATCTGAGAAAGCACACAGCAACACAATATGTGGAGTCTAAAGGGAGAATTCCAAGCCAAGATTCTGCATCTCAGCCGGCTATCCAGCCAATCAGCCTCAGGGTTTCCACTCTCAGACACGTGATCATTTTACTGGGACATTCAGGAGTCATCTTGCAGATGTTCCAGGTGCAGACTGAAAACAGTTGCTTGGATTTCTATTTTGGTGCTTAAGGGCAATTTACATAGTTTGTACTATTCCCTCTTCCCCACCACCATCCCCATATAAGTAGATATAGAGACCTGAACCTGTATGACATGCAATATTAATAAAAGAGTATCATTCTCTTAGGAACTCAGGGCATTTGTTTTCTCCTTGTTTTTGAAAGGAAAACAAATGCAGGGGATTAACAAAAATCAATATGAGAAATAACATATAGGCACCCAGGAGAAGAAACCTGCTCAGGTGTTTGATATTAGAGCTCTGAAGCGAAGCAGTGTCTCATCCTAAAGTGGCCTTTCCTCTTGATCCTTGTGGAATCTGGTATAACTTTGTTATTGACTACTGAATTGGATTCTAAATTGAATTAATTTACTTTTGACACTGCCAGCATGGCACAGCATGAGATGAAGCAGATCCTGCATTAAGTGAAACATTATAAGTTCCTGGGTCCAATATCTTCTTAGCAAGGGATGTTACCATAGATATAAAGGAAATTTTATTTGCATTTGCTCAGAACTTATGCAGGCCAAAACTAGGTTCAGAATTTATTAAGTTAAATGATGGACTAAAGATAAACCTAGTTAGGGTTACATGAATATTACCCAGAACTTTTACATCTGTAAGTTCAAAGTACTATAGATCTGAAAAGATGAAGATAAGAGGAAGAAGAGCCCAGTGATTCCATCAAACTTGTAACTGGCATAAATGACCATAAACCACAAGGAGTAAGGTAACAGCTGAGAGCCAATCAGCTTAGCACTGAAGACTGACAGATTGGCCAGATGGCAAATCTCATTCAAGTGCATACCATATTTTGAGTGGGATTATCTCTCAATACCCTCAATAACTCTTTAAATTCTCTCACACAGACAAATCATCGCAGTATACCTACAGTTGGCTTTCCCTCTCCAGAAATTATATAATAAATTTCCCAGGCAGAAGCATTTTATTTATTGTCAGTAAGGGATTTATAATCTAGTAGCAAAATAATGGTTAAAAACTATCTTCAAGATGAGAATACTAGCATATTCACTTATGACATCTTACTATTGGTTATCTACAACTGTCATTCTATAAATTTTTATCATTTTTCTCCTTAGATTACAATTACAGGTCATGATTTTGTCTTTTTTTTTTTCTCATGGTCTTTTAGAAACTAAAATTTCACTACATTTTACTGTGTCAATTCCATTCTGTCTATAAATTCAACAAACAAGATAGGAGTGAATAGCTACCATATGCTGGAGGAAGGAAATGAAAAGAAAAAAATAACACATTATTGGCCATTACTCAACTTGAACTCTTATTTCAAAAGCCAAATCAGTCTTTCTATCCTTAGTCCAACTCAATTAAATTTTATTTGCTGTTATTTTTGAATCAATGCTCTCTCTAAAGCTAGACTGGTCTCCTCATCCCCTCAAAGAATACTGTTAATTATTTAATTCTCATCTCCTTCTCTGCCTTGAACACCTGTTCCTACCTGTTTCAGTCAGGGTAGACTAGGTTATATTATAGTAATGAATGACCCCCAAATATCAATTTCTTACCGCAACAAAGGTTAATTTCTCCTTTTGCTACAAGCCTATTACGGGTTGGCTCTGGTTCTGTTTCACAGTGAATCATTTATCTGAATCATTGCCAGTTGTATGAAAGAAGGAAAATAACCATAACTATGCAAACACTGATCCTTGAGGTTCCCTCCTGGAAATGACAGACATTCCATTGGCCCAGAGCCAAACACATGGCCAAGTCTGGGGCTAGTGAAATATAATCTTCTCCAGGGAGGGTAGTGAATGTTTGACAGCCACAATACGGTCAACTCTTCTAAACCAATTTTATCCACTGGCAGCTCTCAGCCCAAGGTCCACCATTACATTTTCCCATTTCATTTCTTACTAACTTTTCTAATGTTCTTCACCAAGGTTTATCTATACTACACATAAAAGCATTTATTTGTACTACAGTAGCTCGCAATATTCTAAAATACTTCCATTTTTTTGTTGTTGTTGCATTTGTCTTTTTCACTCAATTGGAAGTTATTTGAAAACAGAAACCATGTTTTAATATTTTTTCTTGCACGTACACAGTTTACAGAACTCACAGACAGTTGAATATTTCAGGGACTTAAGTATTCTCTGTGGATTGGCCCCCAAAATAAAATATCCTATGCATGTACTGGTTTTCAATCCAAGCAAGTAAAAACAAGTCCCTACCATCTGCAAGGACTTTAAAACTGGGTACTTGTGATATAACTTACTTTTAGAACACACATGGAAACCATGTTAGATATGATATCACCACAAAACACACAAAAATCTATTTGATATTATATAGAAAAGTAAAGGATGTTGGCCAGGTGCAGTGGCTCGTGCCTGTAATCCTGGCACTTTGGGAGGCAGAGGTGGGCAGATCAAGAGGTCAGGAGATTCCAGACCATCCTGGCCAACATGGTGAAATCCCGTCTCCACTAAAAAAAATACAAAAAATTAGCCGGTCATGGTGGAACGTGTCAGTATTCCCAGCTACCCAGGAGACTGAGGCAGGGGAATCACTGAACCCGGGAGGCAGGGGTAGCAGTGAGCAGAGATCTACATTGTAGCCTGGGCAACAGAGCAAGACTATGTCAAAAAAAGAAAGAAAGAAAGAGAGAAAGAGAGAGTGTGAGAGAGAGAGAGAAGGAAAGAAGGGAGGGAGGGAGGGAGAAAGGAAGGAAGGAAGGAGAAAGAAAGAGAAAGAAAGAAAAGGAGGGAGGGAGGGAAGAAGGAGAGAGAGAAAGAGGGAAGGAGAGAGAGAAAGAGAGAGAGAAAGAAAAAGAAAGAAGTAGAAAGAAAAAGGAAAAGAAAGAGAAGTAAAAGTTGTCATCATTTTGAGAAACAGGATCTTTAGGTCACTTTCCAAAACTACATTAGGATAAGCTAGGAAAAATATAAAGTAATCCAAACAACAATCTAGATAAAGACTAGGCTGAAGATACATCATTAAAAAGACCAAAGAAATAAATAGATTTAGCCTACATCTAATATTAGAGAAAATTGTTTCATGAACATGTGTCTTACATTAGATCCAAAGTTGTATTTGCTAAAATACTCGGAGTATTTTCTGCAATCCTCCTGCTTATATTTATAGAGACGCCGGATACATAACCTTGTGTTACATGTACTTTATAATAAGTGCTTCGAGAATTAACAAAATAATTTGTTTGGAAGTAGTGGTATTGAAGGGGGAATACAATGGAATCTAATATAGACGTGTTAACCATGTATAATTCAGAAAGGATGTACAATTTGGAAATGGAAACATCAGCAGGCAGATATATAACAACATCAGGATTTTAAGAAGCCACTTAATAACAACTAACCAAGTACATCATATGTATTTAGCTCCTTGAAATCATTTCATTAGTCTGAAAATTAAGCAGATGCTGCTTCTGAGTGGAGGAACAAGGGAGGCCTGTTTGCTCAGGAGACTGGTAAATGCATGCAAAGCTGTTATTCTTGAGATTATAGGTCTGGCTTCCACCAAGAAGCTAAAGACAGTTATTGCTACTTTACGGCCCATATGAAATGAACTATCATTATCAGTTTAGATGCTCATTTCAGCAGGCTGTCACCACAATATGGGTTTGGATAACCCTAATGGATATGTGGACAAACGTCTGTTTGGAGAGATAGCATATTGCAAAGAGCCCTTGGCTGAGAATCAGGGGGATTGGAGTCTAGTTCTCATTCTGCCTCTAATAATAATATGAGAATCTCCTCTTTGGGAGGGGAGCAGAGAGATAGAGAAGGGTCAGATGACCTACAAAATCTCATCTGGACCTGAAGCTAGATAATATCCTATTAAGGAAAGCTCCTTTTGGCTCTTCACAATAGAAACTTTCTCCTTATCTTCCCCCAGGTTGTTACCCAAATAATTGCTGACCTTGATTCTGGATTTTAGTCTAGATCTTTGTTCCCCTCTGTTAAAGGGATAGGATGCCATCTTCTTCTCCCTTTCTTTAAATTGCAACATCCAAATCATCCCTCAATCTAGGACAGATTCGTAGCCCTAGTTAGAAGGCTTGTTTGCCTCTTTAAGCTCTTTTATCTTCATAATATGCCACCACCTACCCCAGAGTGTCAGAAAATTGCCTAAAGAAAATTAGTTTCAGGTCAGGTGAGGTGGCTCACGCCTGTAATCCCAACACTTTGGGAGGCTGAGGCGGGCGGATCATGAGGTCAGGAGTTTGAGACCAGTCTGGCCAAGATGGTGAAACCCCATCTCTATCAAAAATACAAAAAATTAGCTGGGTGTGATGGTGTATGTCTATAATCCTAGCTACTTAGGAGGCTGAGGCCAGAGAATTGCATAGACCCGAGAGGCGGGGGTTGCCGTGAGCCGAGATCACGCCATTGCACTCCAGCCCAAGTGACAGCTGACACTCCATCTCAAAAAAAAAAAAATTAGTTTCAAATACATTTTTAAGCAAATATGCTATGTTTTTAAATGTTACACTTCTCTTTTTTATAAAGCAAATAGGCTGAGATGAGTTCTGGGTGCCTGTAATGCTGAGATGTCCACAGTTCTTTCAGAGGCTCAAAACTATTAATAAAGAACAGCTGCCAGGCCAGAACTGTGCATCTGTAGCCTCATTAACTACAACCTACCTGTAGTGTCCCTGTTCCTTGGCAATTTCTTGCTGCTTTCAGTGAAAGCCTGAAGCTGCACGTTTCTTTGTGAGAAAGGATGACATGAATTGCAGATGATGGAAAAGAAGGCGGTGTTTACATTTGCCTGGCTATGTTTTCCTTCTATGTTCTAATTTGAAACTTGGAGTTTGGGGCCCTAAGAAAAGTGAAACCGATACTAAAGCCTTAGATCAAAACTGGCATCATGCCACCAAGTGAGAAGTGTTAAGGAAACGACAGCACTCACAGGTGACAGGTGGAGGGGCTGGGAACCAACACTCAGAGCCAGCCATGGGGGTGGTGCTGTGCTCTCTCTACCTACAATAGGTCTTCTAGTCTTCATGGCAGATGAAGAAACTGAGGTCCACAAAGTTTAGGTCACTCGTTCAAGTTACACAGTAAGGATGGGGCCAGATTTGCCCTTCAGCATTCTATCTCTGGAACTCGTTCTATTCATCATTAAGCTCTACTCCTTTGCAAACCTGTGTGCAGGGGCTTGTGGGAGGATCAGGCCTGATTTCTGTATCTATCTGGCTCAAAACTCACTAGTTCAAGCTTCCTTTCAATAATGAAGAAATGGCAGTGATAGGGTGTGGAATAACAATAAATGCCAGCCAAACTGCTCCTCCTGGCATGCTCTACCCTATACCCAGAACTGTTGAGCTGCCTCCGGTGTTTCTTCATATACTCTGAAGGGGAAAACCATCCTGCTTAGGAAAACTCCCTGAATAGGCAAAATTATTATCTAAAGGAGATTTCGTGGAGTTGGATGTTTGTCTGTTTGTTGAGACAGAATCTCTCTCTGTCAGGCAGGCTGGAATGCAGAGGTGCCAATTATTATAGCTCACTGCAGCCTTGATCTTCAGAGCTCAAGCGATCGTCCCACCTCAGCTACTGGAGGAGCTGGGGCTATAGGGGCTTGCCAACATGCTCACGTTTCCTTTTTTCTTTTCTTTCTGTCTTTCCTTCCTTCCTTCTTTCTCTCCCCCTTTTTTTTTTTCTTGGTAGAGACAAAGTCACTCTATATTGTCCAGGCTAGTCTCGAACTCCTGAGCTCAAGCAATATTTCTGCCTCAACCTCCTGAAGTGCTGGGATTAAAGGCATGAGCTGCCACGCCTCGCTGGTAGGTAGAAGTCTGGCAGGATGGGTCTCATCCTAGCTTTGCCAGTTACCAGGTGTTTCGCCTTCTCTATCCCACACAATGCAGATGAGTTTGATTCCACAGTTGTAATATGAAAGCACCAAGCATAATTTATTATTTTTCATATATGTCTCCAAAGCAATAGAATCCATTGTTTCAATGATATTTTAAGCCCAAACTTAACATATGAAACATGCAGTGGCTTTCTCCGGGTTTCACTCCCATCCCTCATTCCACCCCAGGTCAACAAAGAAGCTGGGGACTTAGTGCACAGGAACAAGCACCTGGTTTAGTTCCATTAGGTGGTCACATAGCCCCTTCACAACCTTGATAGCCAATGATAGTTTTAAAATTGCTTTGAATTATATCAGGTAATCTACTTTTCTTTCTTTTTGAGGGTCTCACTTTGTCACCCAGGGTGGAGTGCAGTGGTGGGATCTTGGCTCACTGCACCTCCACTTCCCAGGCTCAAGTGATCCTACACCTCAGCCTCCCAAGTGGCTGGGACCACAGGCATATGCCATCATGCACAGCTAATTTTTGCTTTTTTTGTAGAGATGGGGTCTCACTGTGTTGCCCAGGCTAGTCTCCAACTCCTGATCTCAAGTGATCTGCCTGTCTTGGCCTCCCGAAGTGCTGGGGTTACAGGCATAAGCCATCCCACCTGGCCTCATCTATGAGTTTTAACACAACATTTACTGTCTTCTTCAAGCAGATCTAGACATAAACCTTAAAATTAGTCTCCTTCGAATTACAGATGTGACTTATTCAGTTTTAAACACACCAAGACATGCAGCACTTTAGATAGATTTACTCTTCAGTTCAAAGGAAAGAAGAACTGGACTTTGATCCATTACCACTGTGCCAGGAATTGATTTTAGGGAAGGATGTGTGATTATGGGATAGAATGTGAATGGGGGCAGTTTGGGCCGACCTAGACTCTGATTCTCCATTTGTGTGTGGTGTGGCATGAGTGACGCGGGGCGTGAGGAGTGCTTCATAAGATGTAAAAAGAACTGATTGATTTATCGATCTAAGGAAGACAGTCTCCTTGACGGAGACATGCTGTCAAACAGTGGCAGGATGCGCTGCTAAAAGCCCTCCAGATTGATTACCCTACCTGGCACCTGATCCCTCGTCACTGTGGCAGGTGAAGAGTTCTGGAAATGTACTCACAGCTGCATTAATAAGATAGGGGGAGAACAAACAAGGAAACGAGGGTCAGACAAGGTTGTGACAGAAGAAAGGGTTTTCCACAGCTCTGAATTCCCTCAAAATGGAAAGTCTCTCAAACCCTGTGAAACACACAGGCTGAAAATGAGATAAAATAGCTAATTGAGCTGAAAATGCGTGTGGCAGCAATGACACCTCTGGGTTCTGAAGTTCTGTGATTTGGTTTTCCCATCTGTTAGTGCTTCTAAAATTTGACAATTCCTGTTTGAATACTTATGTAATTAGAAAATGCTTTGGAAACAGTGTACTAAGTGACACACCTGGTATAATATGCAAAACAATTCTTTTAACTGTGCTAGAGAATCTCCGCACACAAACATCGTGCATCCCACCAGGAGGATCAATAAGAAAACTTAAAAGGCACACATGTATGCATCACAGAAGTGATCTTTATACACGCACTCTTAGCAGGTCATTGCCAAAGATCAAACTCCAGGTGATAATTAGGGAAGGCATCTAGTTAATGCTAAGACTGGACCAAAATAGTAGCGGTAAATAAGTCAATTATAATGATGTTGAAAGAAGATATTGATGTTATCATTTTTTCAGAAGATTGACGTAGTCTGTGACAGGTAGAGTCACACCCTTTTAAAAGGAGACTGTTCAAAGCCTTGAAGTGTTAAACGAGAAATTAGTCTGCTCCAAATCCTGAAAGAAAATGAGAGTTTTGGCATAATGTTTATATGTTTAAAAGGATGAAAGTTGTAGCTACAGATGTGAAGCATTAAAAATGTTATTTCAGTATTTCTAACACTAAAATTTAAATTGTAGAATTGTAGGAAATCAGAGCTAGAGAGACTACAGAATTCTCTATCCCCTTATGTTACCTACGAAAGTTTTCTGATGGGTAAGTAAGCCCCAGAGACATTAAAGAATTTGTCCAGGTTCCACCAAGGAGGTGAGATTTGAACCCAGTCTCGTGACTTCTGAGTCCACTATATTCCACTATATTATAAGCGTATTTACAACTTCATAATATATCTTTTACTTAGCTAATCCTATCACTTTTTAAATATGCTTGTCTTCCTCATTAATTATAATAACCATAATGACAGCAGCAGCAGCAATAACAATACTAATAGACAAAAATCCCCTCCATGGTCACAGTATCACTTTCTTCTTTTGCTTTTTAAAATCTATCTACATCATTAACTAGCTAGTCAGAACCCAGTTGAAATAGGCCTGTGTCCTTGCCTGGGAGATGGTAACAGCATACATGAACACCTACCATCATCATAGAAAAGGTACTCTAACTTTCAATGTTGTGCCACAGGCTGAAGGGGTGACCTTGGGAAAAGCCATTAAAGCAAAACGAATTTCCTAGCTTCATGGAAATAAAACCTGGCAAAAAGAAGCAAAGTTTATCAACCATAATTTTAGAGAGGGATAGGGACAGCGGAAGTAGATCTTTGAGGATAGTGCTTCATCGCTTCTCAGCCTTTTGGCTGAGATCAAGTGAAGATAACGCTTCAGATGGAGCAACCATTCCATCAGGCAGTTACATAACCTACTGAATTTTCCTTCTGCACATAGGGTTTTTAACATGGGATCTGTGGACTGGAAAGGAAAAAAATTACATCAGTGTTTTCAGTAAGCACTAAATAAATTTATTCTTTCCCTCAATTATGAATGTATTCAGCAAACTGTGATAGTATTAAAATGGTGCATGATCTTATCCTTAGCAGAATCACAGATATTTTTGTATTGCACTAATTTAGATGTTGCAGATTTTCAAAATGTAATTTACACTCTTCCCTATTTTGAACTTCTGGTATAATCGAACCTACTTCTATATCTTGTTATTTGGTATACCTTCCCTATCCATGGTGTGTGTTCCCTGGTTACAGTTAACCATGGTTAACTGCAGTCCAAAAATAGGTGAGTACAATACAATAAGGTATTTGAGAGATGGAGGTGGGGGAGGGGAGAGAGAGAGAGAGAGAGAGAGAGAGAGAGAGAACTATATTCACACAACTTTTATTTCAGTACATCACTAGAATTCTTCTATTTTATCATTAGTTGTTAATCCCTTACTGTGATGAAGTTATAAATTGAACTTTATCATCGGTTTTTATGGGTAGAAAAAAACAGTATACATAGGGTTCAGTACTATGCATGGTTTCAGGCATCCACTGGGGTTCTTGGAATGTATCCCCTGTGGCTAAGGGGGTTATAATATTAGTATACTTTCTTAATACTAAGTATAATTATAAACTTTCTAAATATAGTATGCCCCATGGATATCTGGTTTGCTTCCAGTTTTTGACTATTATTAATAAAGCTGCTATAAGCCTTTTTGTACAAGTTTTTGTGTGAACCTGTTTTCATTTCTTTGAGAAAAAAAATGTCTTAGAGTGCAATCACTGGGTCATATGGTAGTTTCATGTTTTGTTTTTGTTGTAAACTAGCAAATTGTTTTCAAAACTTTAGGAAGATTTTCATTCCCTCCATCACTGTGTGAGTGATCAGTTCCTCTGCATCCTCATCACCAAATTGGTGTTCCCATATTTTAAAAAGTAGAAATTATCCTGGACATAAACTGATATTTCATTGTGGTTTTAACCTGCATTTTCCTAAATACATTAAACATCTTTCCATGTGATTATTTTCCATTTGTATTGTATATCTTCTTCAGTGAAATATTTATTCTTGTCTTTTAACCATTCTCTAAAATGATTTTTCTTTCTTTCTTTTTTTACTTTTGAAATCTGGGAATTCTTTATGTGTTCTAGATGGTAGTCCTCTGTAGAATATGAGGATTACTTCTTTTTTCTCTAAATCTGTAGCTTGTCCTTTCATTTTCTTGCTAGGGTCATTTGCAAAGATAACAAAATTAATTTAATTGAGGCCAAATTTATCAATTTTTCCTCTCATAGATTCTACTTTTGGTGTCAATTATAAAAATTATTTGCCCAGCCCTAGATTCCAAAGATTTTATAAGTTTTGTTTCTTAAAAGGTTTATAGCTTTATATTTTATAATTAAGTTCATGATTCATTTTGAATTATTTTTTGAATAAGGTACAAGGTTTAGTTTGAGGTTTGTTTCACTTTGTTTTACATTTTTGTACTATGAATGTCCAATTGCTCCATGGTCCATTTACTGAAATGCTTATTTTTCCTCAATTTGTAAAATTTCGTAAAAGAGAGTTGAGCATATCTGTGTGTTTATCTCTGGGCTATTTTTTTTTTGTCTTATTGACCTATGTGTCAGTCCTTCTGCCAATACCACACAGTCTTGATTGTTATAGCTATCTAATAAGCCTAAAAACATACACAATGATTCCATTTGTTTTTATTTTTCAAAATTGTTTTAACTACTTTTTTTTTTGTCTTTCTATGCAATGTTTAGAATAATGTTGTCTATAGCTACAAAAAATATTTCTGGAATTTTGATAGGAATTACATTAAGCATGTCTACCAATTTGGGTAAAATAGACATATTCACTATATTAAGTCTTCCAATTCATGAATACTGCCTGTCTTTTTATTCAGATATTGTTATGTTCTTTCATCAGAGATTTGTGGTTTTGAGCATACAAATATGAACATGTTTGGTTTGATTTACAACTCGACATATTTAATTGTTTAACAATTGTAAATGCTACTTTACTTTTAGTTTTGGGGCCCAAGTACACATTATTAATACATACAAATTTGATTTTTAAAATGCTGCATTGAATGCATATTTTCATAGACTTGAATATATATTACATATTTTACAATTACAAGGTAGGATTTTTCTGGAGACAAAAAAAACGTAATCAAGAAAAAAGAAAGTTAAGCTTTTTTTGGAGATGGAGTTTCGCTCTTGTTGCCCAGACTGGAGTGCAAAGGCATGATCTTGCCTCACTGAAACCTCCGCCTCCCGGGTTCAAGCTATTTTCCTGCCTCAGCCTGCCAAGTAGCTGGGATTACAGGCATGTGCCACCGGTGCCTGGCTAATTTTGTATTTTTTTAGTAGAGATGGGGTTTCTCCATGTTGGTCAGGCTGGTCTTGAACTCCTGACCTCAAAGATCTGCCTGCCTGGTCCTCCCAAAGTGCCGGGATTATAGGCATAAGCCACCACGCCCAGCTGAAAAGTTAGCTTTTCTTGCATAAAATGTAGTAATGTACAACAGAGGTGAGCTATGTTAAAAATTATCTCTGATGGATGCTATAATGGAATAATTTAAGGACTAAAATTTGCTTTGCTTTCAAATCTAATTACCTGTTGCAAAATGAACATGGAGTGAACATGGCCTTTAAAACAGCTAGTTATTGTCAATACTTTTTTTTTAAAGAAATAGTTTTCTTATTTTAAAAACAATGTCAAAATCTAGGGAAGCCAAAAGCACAAAGCAGAAAATTTACATCACCCATAATCCTACCACTTAAAAGTAACCACTATTAATTAACATGTAGATATTTAACCTTCTAGTCTTTGTTCTGTATTTACATAATGTTATTATAAAAATGAGATCATTCTGTGTTTATTGTTTAGTATCAACTTTATCAATAAACAGTATACAGGCAAGATTTTCACATCATTAAATATTTTTCTAAAACACATAGACTATTTGTAAGCACTACAAAATATTTCATTGTTGATCTTATGGGAAAATGTGCTAAATTTAATGACAGATGAAATCAATAAATTGGTTTTGTTTTATTAATGTGCCTTATTTTTCATGTAACTTGTAACTTTCTTTTTTTTCTTATTAGTTTTAGAAGTTTTCTTACAGATTCCTTGTAATTTTCTACATGATTTCTACATATAATTATACCATCTGCCAGTGGGGACAGTTGTATGTATTTTTAAAATGAATATGCCTTCCCCCCACCCCAGCTTTTTTTTTTTTTTTTTTTTTTTTTTTTTTTTTTTTGAGATGGAGTCTTGCTCTGTCACCCAGGATGGAGTGCATTGACACGATCTGGGCTCACTGCAACCTCCACCTCCCGACTGCAAGCGATTCTCCTGCCTCAGCCTCCCATCCTCTTTCTTGCTATTGTACTGGGTAAAATTTCTAGCAGTATATTGAGTAAGATTGGCAAGAGCAGACATCCTTGTCTTGCTCCCAGCATTAGGGGAAAATCATTCAATCTTTCACCACTAAGTACAATGTTAACTGTAGAGTTTTTTAGATGCTTTTTAACAAATTGAGGAAATTCACTCAATTCCTCATCATCTAAGAGTTGTCATGATTAATGAGTTTTGAATCTTGTCAAATGCTTTTTGTTACATCAGTTAACATGATTATGTAATTTTTTCCCTTAGCTTGTTAATATGGCACATTACATTGATTTATTTTCAAATACAAAGCCAGTCTTGTATTCCTAAACTCCACTTGATGATGTTGTTTAAATCTTTTCATATACTGTGAAATTCTATTCCTAATATTTTTAAAGGAATTTTGCATCTATATTTATAAGAGACATTTTCCTGTAGTTTTCACTTTTACACTGCTTTTGTTTGGCTTTGGTATATGGAAAACACTAACATCATAAAATAAATCGTATGGCCTCTGTTCCCTCCGTTTTCTGGAAGAGATTTTGTAGAATTGATGTTGATTTTCTGTGAATATTTAGAAGTATTGACTCATGAAATCATCTTGTCTTCAAGATTTATTTTGGGGAGTTTGAAAATTACAAATTCAAATTTAATAATTATAGTAATATCAAAATTTCTACTTTACATTGGGTGACTTGTGATTTGTGCTATTTGGGGAACTGGTTTATTTTATCTAAGCTGACAAATTTGTTTGAATAAGAACTGCTCATAGTATATGCTTATCATCTTTTTTACTTCTGCAGCCTCTGAAATGATATCTTCTGTTTCATTTCTAATGTTGATAGTCGGTTCCTTCTATTTTAGGGGGGGCGTGTGGTCATCAGTTTTGCTTGATGTTGGTCAAAGGACCAGTTTTTTGTTTCATGTTTCTCCTTATATTTCTTGTTCAATATCATTGATTTCTGCCCTAATTTGCAATATTCCTTCTTCCTGCTTGCCTTAGTTTTATTTTGCACATTTTTTTCTGTGTTTGTCAGGGAGGAGCTTAGATTATTAATATTTTCCCCCTTTTCTAATGTAACGATTTAGGGTAATATACTTCCTTCACAGCTCTACTGTAGACATGTCCCTCAAATTTTGGTATGTTGGATTTTCATTTTAGTTCAGTTCAATGTATTTTTTTTCTAATTCTTCTTGAGACTTCCTCTTTGAGCCATGGATTACTGAGAGCGTGTTGTTTAGTTTCTATGTGTTGGAATTTTTTAATGTTATCGTTCCATTATTGATCTCCAGTTTGATGCCACACTAGTCAGAGAAGACACTTTGTATAAGTTTATTTTAATTTATGAGGTTTGTTCTGTGGCCTAGGATATGGTCTATCTTGTTATGTATTTTACAGGCACTTGAAAAGAATGTGTAATTTTGATGTTATGAAGTGAAACGTTGTGCAAATATTGTTAAGATCCTGTTGGTTGATAGTGTTTTAAGTTCTTCAATATTATTTGTGGTTTCTCACTACTTATATGGAACGTTGAAAGGGATATTTCAGTCTCCAACTCTAATTGTGGGTTTGCTATTTCTCCTTTTGATCCATCAAGTTGACTTCATCTATTTTGCAGTTCTGTTGTTTGGTGCATACACACACATGTAGGCTTGCTGTATCTTCTTGGTGAATTAACCATTTCATCTTTATATAATATCCCTCTCTATCTCTGGTAATCTTCTTTACTCTGAAGTCTACTTTATTTAATTCTAATAGACATTTCTGCTTCCTTTTGATTTAGGTTTTTGCATTATACCTTTTTCCATTCTTTTACTTTCAATTTGCTTATACTTTTATAAGCGAAGTGTATTTCTTTTAGACGGCATACAGATAGTTCATTTCTTTTTTAATCCACTCTGCCAATTTTTGTCTTTTAATTGATGTATTAAGCCATTTAATTGAATGTATTATTGAAATGTTAGGAATTAGGCATAGCATTTTATTTATTGATTTTTGTTTGTTTTCTGTTTTCTCTGTTTTTTTTTTTTTTTTTTCTTTCTTCTTTCTTTTTTTTTTTTTTTTGAGGTGAAGTCTCACTCTGTTGCCCAGGCTTGAGAGCAGTGGTGGGATCTCGGCTCACTGCAACCTCTGCCTCATGGGTTCAAGTGATCTTCCCACCTCAGCCTCCTGAATAGCTGGAATTACAGGCATGCACCACCACACTCAGCTAATTTTTCTATTCTTAGGAGAGACTAGGTTTCAGTACATTGGCCAGGCTGGTCTCAAACTCCTGACCCCAAGTAATCTGCCTGCTTCTGCCTCCTGAAGTGCTGGGATTACAGGAGTGAGCCACCATTGCCAACCTGCTCTGTTTTTTTTATTTCTGTCTCTCCTTATCTCTTTACTTTCCTATGGGTTACATGGATATTATTTATTTGGATATCATTTTTGTCTATACTATTTTCAAATGCATCTCTTTGTATATAATTTTTATTGGTAGTTCAAGGTATTTACAATATCAACATAACTTGTCACAATCTATCATTATCAATATTTTCTTGTGAGTGAAGTGTAGAAACTTTGCCTTCCTATATGCCCTTTTACCAATTATAATTCAGCAGCCTTAAATATTTCTCCTATATATATTTAGAATCACATCAGCAAGTGTCAAAATATCACATCAACCATCAAATATAATTTTAAAAACTCAAGAAGTGAAGGAAGATGTATTACTTTCACACGTATTTTCATGCTTTATCCCCTTTTCCCTCCTAATGTTCAAAAAGGCATTTTATAATTTCCCTTCTGTTTAGTGAGATTTCTTCAGCCATTATTTTAGGGTAGATATACAGGTCACAAAACCACTTAGCTTTCCCTCCTCTGAGAATGGCATGATTTTCCCTTCATTTCTAAATGACAGTTTCACTGTATATTGAATTCTGATTTGGGAGTTCTTTTAGCATTTGAAAAATGCATCACTTTCTTCTGGTGAGAAATCTACTATCATTCAATTTTTTTTTCTTTATAATTAAGGTACCATTTCTTTCTCACTGCTTTCAAGATATGTTTTTCCCCTTTTAGTTTGCTAAAGTTTTACTGTGATGGGCCTAGGTATAAATTTCTTTGGGTATATCTCTTTGGGGTTTACATTAGCTTCTTTAACTTTTAGGTTTGTTCGTCAAATTTGGGAAATTATAGTCACTATTTCTTTGAAGACCTTCTCAGCCTTGCCCTTTTATCCTATCATTTTTGAACCCCAATGTCATTAATATAAGATCTAGCCCCACAGGTTTCCCAGGCTCTGTGTGTGTGTGTGTGTGTGTGTGTGTGTGTGTGTGTGTGTGTGTGTGTATGTGTGTTTTAAGTCATTTTCTCTCTTATTCAAATTGGTTAATTTTTTATTGTTACATCAATGATATCATTGATTACACTGTCTATGCCTTTCCATTTGGATGTTGAGTTTATTTGCTGAGTTGTATTTATTTTTGTTATTGTATCTTTCAGTTCTAAAATGTCTATTTGTGGTTTTTTTCCAAACTTTTATTTTAAGTTCAAGGGTACAAGTACACGTTTGTTACATAGGTAAACTTGTGCCATGGGGGTTTGTTGTACAAATTATTTCATCACCCAGATATTAAGCCTAGTATCTGTTATTGTTTCCTAATCCTCTCCCTCCTCCCAACCTTCATCCTGTGAAAGGTCCCAGTGTGTGTTATTCCCTTCTATGTTCATGTGTTCTCATCATTTAGCTCCCACTTAAAAGTAAAAACATGCAATATCTGTTTTTATGTTTCTGTGGTAGTTTGCTAAGGATAATGTCTTCCAGCTCCATCCATGTCCCTGCAAAGGACATGATCTCATTCTTTTTTATAGCTGCATACTATTCCATGGTGTATATGTACCACATTTTCTTTATCCAGTCTATCATTGATGGGCATTTAGGTTGATTCCATGTCTTTGATATTGGGTTTTTATAGCATGTATTTTTTTTTTCTTTTTTTTTTTCTGCTAAGTGTTTGTAGCTCTTTGCTGAGAGTTTGTATTTTTTCATTTGTTTCAAGTGTGTTAGTAATTGCTTACTGAAGCACTTTTATAATGTCTGTTTAAAAATCACGTCAGCTAAGTTAACATCTTTGTCATCTCACTATTGAGGTTTATTGATTTGTTTTAAAATTCCAGTTGAGATTTTTCTGGTTCTCTGTGTAAAAACTGACTGGAACATATACATTTTGGGGTTTATGTTTGAAGACTCTGAATCTTAGTTAAACCTTCAATTTTAGTTGGCTTCTTCTGCCACTGCTTCAGAATGGGAACAAGGAGCAGGCCTCTTTACTGCCAGGTCAGCATAAAAAATCTAGGTTCTTTATTGGGTCTCCATTGACACTAAGAAAAGAATGGGCACTATTATTGCTGGCCAGGGTTGGCTGTTCCAACTGATAATCCTCTGTCTGGGAGGGCTAGGAGTGTCTCATTGCTGTTCCCCTTGTCTCCACTGACACTACCGTGGGGTGGCCTTGTTACTGCTGGGTATTGGTTGAGAGTAGTGGCTTCCCACTAGTAGGGACACAGCCCTAGTGAAGAGAAGCAGGGATACCTCGTCACTGTCAGCACAGGTGGGGGTCCAGTCTTCTTACTCCACCTACCCAACAGGGTTGGCCTTCCACTCCCTCTAGTCTTTTCTGGCCAGGGTGAAGACTGGGCCACAGTATTTTCTGTAGTGTTTGGCTGGAGTAGAATTGTTATTGGCTTAAAGTTTTCTGTCTTATGGTCTGCTCATTTCCTGGTATTTTGGCTAGAGAGAGGAGACTTTTGCAGAGACTTGTTTTTTGTGGTGGTGGTGGTTGTTGTTGGTGCTGCTGCTGCTGCTTGTTTTGTTTTTCTCTATACCTGTTGGTGTTTTTATTTATTTATTTATTTTATGGAGTCTTGCCCTGTCAACAAGGCTGAAGTGCAGTGGCACAATCTTGGCTCACTGCAACTTCCACCTCCTGGGTTCAAGCAATTCTCCTGCCTCAGCCTCCCGAGTAGCTGGAACCACAGGCACTCACCACAATGCCTGGCTAACTTTTGTATTTTTAGTAAAGATGGGCTTCCCATTTTGGTCAGGCTGATCTCAAGCTCCTGACCTTAGGTGATCTGCCTGCCTCAGCCTCCCAAAATGCTATTATGGGCGTGAGCCACTATGCCTGGCCACCCATTGTTGTTTTTAAGTTGCTGGCTTCTTCACCTACAAGTATGAGGTGAATGGGAGAAAAAACAATCAAACCCCAGAAATTCACCACCATATCAGTCTTAAGGTTACTAACTTGTCTGTCCTCCTCTCTACAACTTTCAGAGTCTTCTGTTTGTTTTACATGTAATGTTCAAGCTTTTTAGTTAAGCCGGTGGAAAAAAAGGGGGAAAAGCACATCTACTGCATCTTCTCAGAAGTGGAAATCTAAATTCTGGATTTTTAATCTATGCATTAAGTAATTATTCCTGGAATAGGTCCAATGCCTTCATCAAACTGATAAAGAAGGCTGTGGCACACAATGGGTAAGAGAGTCCTTAACTAGGCATTCCCTTAGAATGAGTCATCCATACTACTCTGCCTTTCATTCTATCCTTATAGCTGACCAAGCTGACCAGTTATTTTTATGGTATTAAACCCATCCACTGTACTCTACCTGTGCGTTGAACATCAAATGCCCATCACAATTCCTCATCCAGTTCTTCTAACTGTAAGTCAGGCTCTGTCTCAATCTATATTTTGTCAGATTATGAGTACTATTATACATTTAGTTTCCACCTGCATGAATATGGGAATCAATCATGATACAAAACATAAGTTGGACTCAGGGTCAGTGTATCAATCCTAGATCTTATGGAGATCACTATCACATGTTGGAAAATGAAATTTAAGTAAAATCTTTAGTTGGTCAAATATATATGTATATATTTTAAATCACAACTCATCATTTTCAAAATACTAGGATAAAAACATTCATTCCTTCCTTTGAAATAGTGATTTGCAAATGAATATAAGCATACACATGATTCAAGCTTCAGTATCCACCACTGAATCAGTGGAGTTACTCTCAATCTAAGGATATGAATTTCACTTTGGGGAATGAAGGATTAGCCAGCTGTTGCATATACAGGTAATTCCTTTGTATCTTTCTGCAGGGATAGAAGTTCATCAAAGCCTCAAAAAAGCCTCTTTCATGCATAAATTCTCCTAGTGTTAACTAACATAGTTGCACTAGCAGTGCTAAGAAGGAGAAAAAAAAGAGAGAAATAATAAAAAGTAGGTGGATTAAAGTAGAGGTGAAACCTTTCTTGACCAGGATGAAGCCTGTCATGCTGACTAATGTTCTTTGACCCCTAAGTGGTCTTTGCTGTCAGCTGTAGCATTCGAAAGTTTTGAAAATGACGGTATTATCCATGGAATATATTTATTGATCTCCTCAAAATGTGGTGGGTATGAGATCTATAATTGAGAAATAGTATTAAGTAATTAATTTATTTACTTATGTAAGTGCTGATCTTGGATTCCTTGCAAATTAAATTACCTACAAGGATAGAGTCATGAAAAGGACAACCATGCATCTCTGTGTAGTCAGTAAGAGAAACTAAGTCAGGAAACATTTTGGGTCTAACAACTGGCTCACCTGACTTGGTTGATGGCCACTCCTCAGCCATGTATAATTTTTAATAATTCATTAATCTAAGGTTAAGATGAAGGTTTGTCCAAGCTAAAAATAAAAGAATGTTGAAAATGGAAAAGTACTAGGCAGATGTGTAATTTTCCTCTATCCCACTCTTTCCCTGGGCATTGGAATTATTTACATTGAGCAATTTGAGATACACTTAAGATTCAAGCAGTAACTTTCCCTGAATACAAGAAAAATATGGCTTCAGTGTTTGACTACAGCTGCAATCTATGGATTTAGATAACAAAGAAACTTAAAATTTAAGGGCAGGATTAACCAAAGGAAAACATGACATATTTCCATTTACTTATTTTCCAGAGGGGAGATTTTACATATTCTTACAGTGCTTCTGGATACCAGCTGACTACAGGGGTACCTGCTTCACTAAATCATGCAGTCATCATTGGAGAAATTTCCACAACATCCTCAGGTTCAAGTGGCTGCAGGGGGAAGGTGACTGGGAACAGATGGTTGGAGAAAAATGGAGTTGCTATGCAGATGAGCATATGAAAAAAATAACAACCGGTCCCCCTGTTGCCTGTGCCCAGCACTGCTCCCCCAGGCCCCCAGACTGGGTGACCACAGAGGAAAGTCTGTTCTTTCATATCCCTTTCCTCTCTTGGTCAATATTGCACCTCCAAACAGCTAGAGAATAATGAGGTGAGAGCCAGAAGGACCGCCGAAAAGCATTACCAGAGAAAATGGTTTTTTTGCAACAAATAGGCATGAAATGGAATTACGACCTCATGTTCTCCAATCACACAAAAAGGGGACACACAATCTTTCCTTTTTTCTCTGTGTTTGACTGACAGAAGATATTGAAGTGGCTTAATGACAAAAAGAGTGTTAAGGCTCAAAATCGACTTTTAGTTCATTTTCAGTCATATTCAAAACTAGAGCAATGTGATAGGTAATCTCTACAACATACTCCTTCAGCAAAAGAGAACAGAGGTGACACAACACAGGGGTAGCAGAGGGATTCCTTGCTCCATGCTTCTCAGGCAGAGAAAAAGCCGTCTCTTTGTTCTTTCTCCACATTTTTCAGGTGACTGAGAGGAAGTCTGAGAGGAACAGGGGTCTTCTCTCTGAGTGATTCTTTCCTACAGCCCCTCCTTTTATTAAAATCTCTGGAAATATCTCTGCAAAGCAACCATCTTTTCTTTCTACTGGCTTCTAGAGCTGACTTCAACAAACCGTGAAGAAGGAGTGTGGTAGAGAGAAGAAAAGAAAGGATGACAGAGCTAAGAAGGACAGAAATGAAAAGAGCATTCAGTCAGTCTGTTCTCTCATTAGTATTGTACCTCAGAACCTTGGAAGATTCCTTTTCGGGTATTCTTTTCATTATGATGCTAGGAAAATGATAGACTGGAAAAGCCAGAAATTCTGAAATTCTATAAAACATGATCTCATCAATTATATATATCTTCCCTGCAACTTGGAGAAAATAAAATATTAAAATGTCCAATTTTAAAGAGGAAACAAGGCTGTGTGCTGTAATATTTTTCATCCACTATCAATGCTCTTGCTCATACATAATGTGTTCCAATGATTTCCACGGTTTCTTCCCTGACTGCCTCCCTGACTTGGATACCTATTTCTCTGTAAGAAGAGAGGAGTCCTGGGCTCTCAATCTAACTTGCAACATGCGGGGGTTTTGGGGTGGGGGTAAATGGGATATCATTATTTTTAGTTTGGGTTTCCTCAAAGTACTTTCTTTAAGCTACTTTGGGGTTCTCCCTCCCCCTTCATTTTTTCATGTTCCATTGTATAGTCAAGGTATTGGCTTCACATTGCTCATCTGCAGCACTAAAACGGACTCTCCACTTGCCTTGAAATATAAGACTGGTTATGGAAAAGAGATTATAAAAAGCTAAAGAATTCAGGTAGGTTTCACACTATTCCAGCTTAAGGGAAATGTTCATGTTTCTTGATGGGACATCATTAAGTCTTTATGATAGCATAAATATCCTTCAGATCAAATCTGGAAAGCTGGTCTTCAGGAACTCTAGTATTTCAGGTGGAAAATGTGCATATACACGATCATTTATCATCTTGTGTATTTCACTGTTTCCCCAAAATATTAAGAATAACCCCTATTATAAACACTAATTTAATAATGTAATGCTTCTTATTTAGCTGTCTGAAAAATGCAATTAATATAATCTTAAACATACTTATTGACATCAAATTATGTCATATAAGAAATCCAAGATACATGCAAATGACTTTCAGACTTACGGAATATTGGCCCAAAAGAACACCAGACACTATCTAACCCAGCGGTTTCAAACAAATTTTTGAAGAACCATGGAACTATATTGAGGTACCTCAGAAGCTCTGAGATAAGGGGAGAAAAGAGCTAGGCAGATACTGAATAAACAGAGTCTGAATGCTTTAGTTGGCTTCAACTGGAGAAGTTTCATTTTTATCTGTTTTTTACTGTCTCATAGTCTGACATTTAAAAAAGTTATACACATATGGATTGAAACCATCTCCTTATTTTTAAAAGTATAATCTTTTTTTGCCTTTTGGAAAAGATGAAATAAAATATAATAATAATGTAAAAATCATACGGAAAGTATGTATTTTTAAATAATAAAAGTAACAAATTATATATCTTTTATAATTGAGAGGTTATTTTTTGGTAACAGTTATATTGCTTATATGTATCACTAAATACTACAGACTCCCCACACTGCCAGACTTTTATGTCACAATTTTTCTCAACTTAAAATTGCATTATCATATCTACAAAATTAACATTCTAAATTACTTAAAATAAATATGCATGAATGTGCACCTGTTATTGGCCATGCAAATTGGCCCCTGCAAATACGACTATAGATTAAAATGAATCAGAGCATAGAACTAAGTCAAATCATTTGGTCAATTTAAATTTTAATAAATCCTACTACTCATGTACATTTAGGTTAAGTGTTCATTGTGATTTGTGAGACCTTTGCACCTCATAAGGCTTCAGATGCCCTAAGCCGCGGGAGCAGCCTGTGAGGGGCAATACTAAACCCATTGCTGACTGAGTCACTAAAAAAGCTAATGAAGATGATGTTGTAAAAAGGAAACAATAAGAAAACAAACACGTTCATGAAAAAGCACCTTAAAAAGGTGCTGTGAAGCAAGCTGTTGAAAACAAATTAAATGTACACTGTCCTTGCAATCCAGAAGTCGGTCAACTGACCAGTTTGGGCTTCACAGAACAATTATGAATGAAATTATAAGTAATTACATAGGTGGAAGGATATTTCAGAATGAAAGAGTAACAGATGCAAGAACTGAAAGTGATACTGGTAATTTTAAGTGGTATTCAAAACCCAAATGTCTACAAAGGCATTTATAACCTGATTCCATGAAGTGGCTTGGGTAGAAAGACAACTGAGCAGGATGATTATGATAAAATGTCTAAACAGGTTAAAAGGGACAACTTTCATCAGGTTGAGCCCATTGTAATTATTCAGAAACTATGCTCCTAGTGATTCGATTTGTCAAGAAAATTTAAATACAAATTCTGATATTTTTAGCTGGGTACTTAATAAATAAAACTCTAAGGACTAAATAAACATGTATATGACTTGCAATCATTGACACATGTGTTCTCGGAGTTTATTGTTGAGGGAACTGAGTTCCAGAGAGGCCAGTGGTACCCAGAGTCTCCTGAGTGGTCATTCACAGCTTCCTTTCCAGATCTTCTTATCTCTAAACAACTTGCAAACAATGAAGGGGAGTAAACCTTCCTCTGTTCCACTTATCATATTATTTCTTCATTGCTGGAGGCTTAAATGATTGTCAGCTGTAAAGGCTGGCTCCTCAGTTTCAGCCTAATGACATTTTGGCCAGCTCAGTGGTGGCCCTGCCACCAATGAGCCACTCTCTTTGCCCTTTCCAACTTCTGCTTATTCCCTTTCTCCTGATGGCTGTAATGTCGGCACTCTTCTTAGGCCAAGACTAATCAATCAAGACCTTAGGGGAAAGAGATTACTTCCCCCTGCCAACTCTTTCTCCTATACAAAATTCCAGAAAATCATGTCCACCCTCCTACTAAAAGAGCTGCAAGTTATTTGAAAGGTTTAGGTCAAAACATATTCAAATGGCATTCATTTTTTATTTTGCCTTCACATGCCCAGTTTTGAAATTGTTCCACTTTAAAAATATTTTTATTTTGCTATTTTGGTTCTATTTTTCGGCCGACATTCATTTCTGTCAAGAGGAAAAGAAGCAGAGAAGCAGTATTGTACGTGTCAGATGGAAGGAATCTGCTAAGTGTCATTGAAATAAAAGACAACGACCTATATTCTGCAGCTGTTATGCATGAGCACGCTATCCTCAAGAATAGGGTTAGGGTTAGAGTAAATTATTCCTGAGAAATAGCTTATACAAACACTGCAATCTCCAAATACTGTCTAATAAAAATTAAGCAAGCTTCTTTTTAAAAAATTAATTTCTAAGTAAATTGGTGTCTTGCCACTGAGCATAACCTCAAGAGAAGTAACCTTGTCATGTCTTGCCAACTGAACAGCATTATAGCTTGTCAATATGGTCGGTAAAGTTCTGCAGCAAGTTCCTCTTGCAAAAGGAAAACACTCTGGTTGACAAAGAGAATGAAGCATTGTGTATGTTCTTATTAGGAGAACATCAGTTGGTAACTTACACCTAACATTAGTCGGTGAATGAGGACAATCAATTATTCTAAAGATATCTATAAAGTTATCCCTTTTACTCTTCATATGATGTCAAGTTAAGAGAATGGATTCAATTGGACTTTAACCCATCCAGAAAATTTATGCTTTTTACTAACTGGGAGTTCTCCAAGCAGACATTAAGAACTAATATATCTTGGTCACGCTAGGTACCAAGAACCAAAACAAAGTAATATCATCTGCCACTTTCAGGTGTGGAAGTAAACCACAATCAATCAAATGAGAAGACAAGCCACAGACTGGGAGAAAATATTTGCAAGAGACACATTCGATAAAGGACTGTGCTACAAAATACACAAAGAGCACTTAAAACTCAACAATAAAGGGCCGGGCATGGTGGCTCACACCTGTAATCCCAGCACTTTGGGAGGCCGAGGCAGGTGAATCACGAGGTCAGGAGTTTGAGACCAGCATGGCTAACATGGTGAAACCCCGTCTCTACTAAAAAAAAAAAAAAAATACAAAAAATTAGCTGGGCATGGTGGTGAGTGTCTGTAAACCCAGCTACTCAGGAGGCTGAGGTAGGAGAATCACTTGAACCTGAGGGCGGAGGTTGCAGTAAGCTGGGATCGCACCACTGTACTCCTGCCTGGGCAATGGTGCAAGACTCTATTTAAAAAACAAAACAAAACAAAAAAAATCCTCAACAATAAAAATACAAACAACCAAATTAAAAATGAGCCGAAGGCCTTAACAGGCACCTCACCAAAGAAAATATACAGACGGCAAATAAGCATATGAAAAGATGTTCCACATGATATGTCATCAGGGAAATGTTAAGTTAAAATAACTGTAAGATACTACTATACACATATTAAAATAGCCAAAGTCCTAAACTGACAACATTAATATTGGTAAGGGTGTGGAGTAACAGAAACTCATTCATCGCTGGTGGACATGCAGAATCATGCAGACACATCAGAGGACAGCATAGCAATTTCTTAGAAGACAACACATTCTAAAGACTGGTCCAGGAAATGTGCTGCTTGGTATTTACACAAAGGAATTAAAAACTACTGAGGACACTAAAACCTGTTAGTTAATATTTATAGCAGCTTTATTTAAAATTGTCAAAACTTGGAATAAATCAAGATGTCCTTCAGTAGGTGAATGCATAAGCAAGCTGTGGTACATCTACACAATAAAATATTGTTTAACACTAAGAAGAAAGAAGCTATATCAGTCTATTAAAAGGCAGGAAGAAAGTTTAAGTGCATATTACTAAGTGAAAGAAGCAACATAGTATATGATTCCAACCATGATATTCTGGAAAAGCCAAAACTGGAGATAATAAAGAGATCAGTGATTGTCAGAAGTTGGGTGATAAATGCATGAAACCAAAGAGGATTTTTTAGGCAGTGGAAATACTCTGTATCATACCATAATGGTAGACACATGTCATTACACATTTGTCCAAACCCATAGAATGTGCAGCACCAAGAGTGAACTGTAATGTAAACTGTGGGCATTGGATGATTATGAGGTGTCAATGCCGGTTTATCAGTGGTAACAAATGTAGCACTTTGATGGTGGATGCTGATAGGGGAGAAGGCCATGCAGGTGTGTGGGCAGGGGGTGTATGGAGAATCTTTCTACCTTCCTCTCAATTTTTCTGTGAACGTAAACCTTCTCTTAAAAAAAAAGTCTTTAAAAAATTCAGGTTAACATTTAAGGATGTATTTTGACAAGATGGAATATTATCAAGTGCTGACATACTTGATATTTCAAATATGATTTCCTTTGATTGATTTTGCTTGGGGAGATGCTCTTAACTCACATGAAGACATAAGGGCAGAGGGTGGAATTTGGTGCAGAGGACAGTTTGGATAGGGCAGGAAAAGGAGCCCATAGGCACTGAAAGCACAGAGCCCTGAAAATGCAAGGTTACATCACCTGTGATCACATGCATTCACATGAGGCTGAGTGGAGGAGTGAGATAAACCTTTCCCAAAGAGAAGTAGTGGGTTCTACAGTCTAGTCCTATTTTTGCTACAAAGTGGTTATTCTTTAAGGATATTTCATATTGGAAGATTGAATCATACAGAAAAGTAAAATGTGATGTTATATAAAAAGTACTCATTTAGGCAACAGATAAGAAGGTTAAAATATAGATCCTTCCCACACAAACACACACTACCCCACAGTCTAGAGGGTGGCCCTTTGAGATGCTTTAATTTGCCTCTCTTTTCCATTTGATTTCTCCAGAGGTGGGCAATGCAAGCATTAGGAATAATTCTCATTGAGGCCTCAGTAGGAGAGCAGCTCCTTAACTCCATGCCATTCCAAGCAAGGACATGCACACATAGATGCATCCTCTCAAAGTGGAAGCAGTTCTGTTCAAATATGGCAAGAGCAACTGAAGGACAATCAATCTCAACTGTGGGGGTTCTGCTCTTGCACAGGATCCTGAAGATAATTCACTCTCGCTGAAATGGGCTTGGTTTGTTTGGCTTATATCTGCAAGGCTGTCTCCTGTTGGACAACTATGTTTCTGGCAAGAGGCAATTGATTTCACCTACACACTTAAAAGACTTAGAGCTTTAAGCAAGACAACATAACTGAATCAATATCTCTGAAATTGCTCTTGAACCAAAAGTAATCCCTCATAAGCTTGACTGACATACATTGAGTTGCCACACTAGAATATAAGCCCCCTGAGAGCAGCAGAGGTGTTCACTTGAGCCATTGTTGTAAATTACACTGAACACGAGGTCAGCATATTTTAAGTGTTCATTACATACTTCTTCAATTAATGCCTTAAATATTCATATTTATTTAAATTAAATTAATGCATTAAATATTCAGGATATTTATTTAAACTAAAATTTTCATCCTGGGACACTGAATTTTAATTTAAATATATATTTTTTCATAAGTACTCAGGCTTCTTTCTCCCTCTATCTTATGCACACACAAAAGAACACTATTGTAGATAAATACTTACAGTAATCAAACCCTAGTGTCCCATAGAAATCAAAATGTCCTAAGTATTTTTGCCTTCTGAGCTATCTGGGAAAGTGGGGGTATTGGTATCTTCAGAGTGACATAATTGTTAAATCACTGAATAGATTATCCCATGCTTGCTTCTTGTTTACTCAGAATGGAAAAACTTCTCTAGGACACATTTGCTATAAGAGATTTGTTGGTATTATAAAACACTAATGAGTATTACAAAAATGTCTAGATCTCTCTCCATAATATGAAGGAAAGGCTGAAAGAACGTTTTTAATAAACGCACTTCAAAGTCAGTAATCGATAGAAAGTCTATACTCAGTCACATACAACTTAAAACATTTTCAATATACTTAGCTTTAGGTTTGTCTCTCTAACATTTAGAAATTATAATAAAATAAATTTTATAGATACTGGTCAAATAAAAATACAGAAATTATCAAAGTTTAAGCTTCTATTTAGACTAGCAAATAAAATTTTGCCTCCTGTTGTCACTAGATTGGGAAACCACAAAAATGATTATTTCTTTTTTTTTAAACCTAAAGTATGTGTAATTGACTTAAATGCATTAACTATAAAGTGAATTAAATATTATTGGCAAATTTATCAAGTAATTAAAAGAGATCAGGAGAAGAAATACAATGGCAAATTGAACAATATAAATTGAAAATAAATCTATGTATATATAAATTAATAACTTGAGAACTAACTATAAGCTAAGCATTATAGGTATTAATTACATAGCTAGGTATTACACATGAGGCAGATAGTCAAAGATACACGGTTCCTGCCTTATGCATCTTACAATCCAGTGGTGGAGAGTAAAGTTAATAAAATAATGTCATAAATGTAAAATTTCAAACTGTGGTAAGTACTCTGAAGGAATGTATATGATGTATAGACAGCATGTAACAGGTGTCCTGATCTGGGCTGGGGAGACGCAAGAGAGATGTTCCTGATACATTAATGCTGGAACTGAGATCTCATGGGTGAGCAGGAAGGAAGAGGAGGTAACTGGGTAGGTGGGCTGGATAGGAGGGAGAACACAGCACAGGTAAATCCCCGTGGCAGGAGAATGCTTCTGCTTTCTGCAAAGACTTGAAATTGGCCAGTGCTGCCAGAGCAGAGAGGATGAAGTAGATGGGGTTTTCGGTGTGGCTAATAGATTGGAAGGTCACACCGGGCTCTGAGGCCCTGGTACAGATTTTGGTCTTTTTATTCTCAAAACAATGGGAAGACTTGGAACGTTTTTTAAGCATAGGTGATTTCCATTGTGAGAAGAGGACTCTGCTGCTTGCAATCTGGAGAGTAAACTGGAGCTGAGCAAATAATAGTAATAATAATAATAATTTCAAAAATACTTGAAGAGGGTTCTTTTTTTTTCCTGAAGTTGAGACCGGAGTGGTAGTGGTGGTTGCACAGAGAAAGAGAAGTATAATCATTGAGTATTTAATAAGTAAAAGACGTGGGGTTTAGTTGTACACTGGATATGGGGTACAAAAGAGGAAGGAGCCAAAAGTATCTTCAGAATGAAAAAGGTTAAAGATCTCTGAGGCATAGGCCAGGCGAGGTGGCTCAGGCTTGTAATCCCAGCACTTTGGGAGGCCGAAGCGGGCGGATCACAAGGTCAGGAGTTCAAGATCAGTCTGGCTAACATGGTGAAACCCTGTCTCTACCAAAAAAATACAAAAGTTAGCTGGGCATGGTGGCTCATGCTTATAATCCCAGCTACTCCTCGGGAGGCTGAGGCAGGAGAATTGTTTGAATCAGTACCCGAGAGGCAGAGGTTGCAGTGAGCTGAGATCACGCCACTGCACTCCAACCTAGACTAACAGAGTGATACTCCAAAAAAATAAAAAAGAACTCTGAGGTACTGCCATGGGTTGAATTGTGTCCTTCCACAAAAAGATATATTGGAGTTCTAATGAACAGTACCTCAAAATATGACTTTATTTGAAGATAGGGTCTTTACAAAGGTGCATATGTTAAAATAAGGCCATTAGGGTGGGCCCTAATCCCTGATATCTGACTGGATTCAGTGACAGGCAGGCATAGAGGCTAGACCATGGCAAGAGACACAGCAAGGAAATGGCCTTCCAGAAGCCAAGGAGAGAAGCCTGGAACATGTTCTTCCCTCACAGTTCTTAGAATGACGACATTAATCTTGATAACCTGGTCCAGACAGTGTTTGCTAGATTTCTCCACTGTAAAGTTGCTAATCGTTTTTCCTCTCTAAACACGAACTCTTTGGAAGCAAGTGTCTATGTTCTGCACACATTCGATGTACGGGGAAATTTAGATTATATTTTACAATGTGAAAAGAAAATAGTTTTCAGTGCACCTCTATTTTTTGAAATTATATTTATTTGTTTACTACTGGCTTGACCCACCCATTCATAGCACACGAAAATAGGAAACAATATAATCCAGCTGGCCCTCAGGGCAGAGCTTCTGAGTCCTTCTGAGTCCTAAGTGTTGGTTTTAGATTGCAAGAAACTTGCTAATGATCAAAAGGCAATGTAGAAATTGCAAGGCAGAGGAGATCAACTGGGGACACTGGAAAAATAACTGCATTGAAAATATTTACAAATACTGCGTATAACTTAGCAGATTAAGGTCAGCATGTTCTTAGATGACAGCCCCTTCAAAACCAGATCAAATAATTTGCTAATTCTTGACAGACTTGGCTAGGCACAGAATTATTGCTAAGGAAAATTCATGGAGTGGTGGTGAAAAAGAGACATGATATCCACGAATTTCGCTGGGTAAGGAGATGTCCCTCACTGTTCACCTCTCAAAGGTTGGACAGTACTTTGTATCCTGTCAAGAGTGATTTGCAACAGTCACATTAACTACTGAAACCACCTAGCAGTCCAGGACAGGATGATGGAGCCTTAGACAACATCATTACAAGCATCTCCTGGTGTTAACAGGGAACCAAGGTCCTGAAAACTTCACTGGCACTCTCAAGTTTACAGAAAATTGTATTGGTCTAGGTAGGACGAGTGTGAAGGTTCCTAATTTTACAAGTGTTTTTCTAACTGTCTCCTATTCTCTCTTATTTTAGGCTTTGGCATGAAGCCAGCAACAAGATTCAGAGAGTTCTAAAGCACCTGGTTCAGAAGAGCTATGCAAGCCAGGCGAATGGAACCTTAAATGAAGATGATAATGTGTATATAAAATCACCTCTGCTTTCAGTTTTAGTAAACTGTTTGTATTCATACAGATTGCAGAAATGTGTTACAAGATGGCTCAAATTTATAGAATTTAGTGTCTTAGGTCAAAACTTGTTCCTAAAAACTTAACTCAAAAAGTAAGAAGCACCAGAAGCTAGACAACATATAATCTATCCAGCATCCAGCATATATTTTATTCTTATTTTGCAATACCCACAATATAAATAAAAACTGTCCATATAACCACTTGTATGGGATGTCAATTATTCTTCTCTTTTATATTTTAACATTATTTTTCAATAGAGAATCACTGATGAAAGTCCTTTCCATGTAAGAACTATTGAAATACCTACTTGAGCTTAGATAGTCATATTTACTTTTTAAAAATGAGAAGAGGAGCAAACAGAATAACTAGCTCATTTCAGGTACCCAAAAATGTTTGGATTATGTGTTAAATTATCAAACATGATGACATGAATATATCCTAGATAGTTAAGAGATTTGAGTGCATATCTTTAAAACCAAGTCAATTCATATTGCCTATCTTTTACCCAGGTATGTAAGGCCATATTCTGAGCTCAAGACACTCCTGAATGTCAGATATTTGCACATGCTTGGACTTCTAACAGTTCACTGAATGAGTTAGAGTTCTGTAACTCTAGGTTTGCTTCTATTCATGACCTTGAAGAAAGGAATTTATACAAGTATGATAATAAATAATTCTTTCTTTCTTTTTGCTAGTTAAATTAGCTGTGTGTGGAACTTACTTCCCTTCTTCCTACTCTCCTTTCCTTCCCCTCCCTCATCTCCTTCTCTGGCATCTTCCCCATCACCAACACCTGCACCATCACTTTCTTCAGTATCTTCCTCTATTTTCACACCCTATTATTCCTCCTCCTCCACTTTCTTCTGATCCACCTATTTATTTAAGACCAATTCCAAGTAATCCAGTATTGGAGTGGGAGGAGAAATGGAATAATTATTCTGTACCTGAATGGCATAAGAAGAGTCTAACATCTGGAAGACTCCGCCGAAAGCTCTGGAGCTGTTTTTGCAGTACATTTTAAATAGAAAATGCCAATCCTTCATGTTCTCATTCAGTGTGCTTTGAGATTGTCTTTGGGTTTCATTTTTTCTTCTTTTCTTAAAGTTTATTCACCTAGAAGCACACTTCTGAAGTAGAGTATGATTATAATTCTGAAAATGCTTAAAATCATGTAATGTCTGTTGCCAAGGTAACAAGATATGGGGCAGATGAAAAGAACAGGGACCACTGATTATTTTGAAATTCTTAAGTCATATGAATGGTGTGCAATAATACAGTGCTAATTAAAGTATGCAAAGGCCTTGGCCCACATTTTAGGCTACTCAAATGTTTCCTCAGACATGGTAATATTTAACAATCACTAGTAGATCAGTTTTCAGTACCCTGGCTTAAATCAATTTTGCTTCTTTCATTTACCAATCTACAACTTGTTATATGACCTCTGCGAGCTTTACCTAAGACCCTGTCTACTTTTACTGGTTTTCTCCTTTAGCTACATTGTAATTGAGCCACTCAATCCTAAGTATATTATCACAGACAATAACATAATACTCATCTCTATTGCAGAGCACACCAAAGGCTGGCATAGGTATCCATAAGCCACAGGTTATAAAAAAGCAAGTAAACCTGAATCTAACATTCGTTTATCTCGATATGAAGAATACATGTGAGACTGTCAAAGTGGTAGCTTTTCTTCCAACATGAAGTGCACACTATGACCGAAAACATTAAATGATATGACTATATTTTATTATATTCCAATAATTAGACTATACAATGAATATGAAATATATACCTTAGATCACAGCATACTCCAGAAATAAGAATCTATTCCATTTCCTAATGCCACTAAATGTGATAGAGACATTTTGATTTTAAAGTAAATTGTACACTTGACCAACCAGATTCCACCTGTTCTAATGAATTTATAACAAATAAATAGGATTATAAAGGTATTATTATCATGATTATCACCACTTTACTGAATACATCATTACCAAATAACTTCATGGTATACTCATGAAGAATACAAACTCATGCTTCTTCAATTTCAAAGCATATATTATTATAGATGTGGAAATTTAAGAGAATCATTAAATTTAAGAAAGTCATATTCAAACGAGTGTATAATGTTTGTGTATATTTGTAGCACATTTGTCCCAGAGAGTCAACAAAATTAAATATACATGTCCATTTAAAAAAATGATTCAAATTCAAATAAGTGACTGAAATACTAGAAAGCCATAAAGGAAGAATGGCAGTCACTTTATCTGATATAAAAACTATGACTTAAAAATATGTTTCCATATTTCTTAATCAAGATCAAGGGCTCAAGCATCTGGTGCTCCAAAGTAGAAATGGATTACCCTGGGGCAGATATGATCTAGAAATGCTCCTCGTAGGTGGCATTGAAGGAATGTTCAACAAGTGCATACTGACTCTCATGGGGTTCATTCGGTCAAGGATCCCTCTGACAAAGCAAGAAAGGGTTGCTTAAAACTCCCATCAAAGAGTAGGACAGCCAGGGTTTCTTAGAGCAGACTCTGCAACTTCAAGGTTTGTTTCAAGGGGACACTATAGTGTGAGCATGGTGAAAATTGGTGTGGAGGACAGAGGTGATGAAAGAAAGGAATGAATAGTAACAAAGTCTGGATAGAAAGAAGTTTTCTCATCTTTGCTAGGTTCTGTACTTCAAGAGAAGAGAATATGTTTGTTAAGAATTTAGAGCAAAAAACCTACAAAGAGCTCAGACTTGTGAAAAAGAGGAGGTACAAGGAGTTATGGAGACTGTTGCGTTTTAGCCTTGATTTGGCAACTAACGAGTTTGCTTTAAAAAAAAAAAAAAGGAAAGAAAATGTGCAAATCACATCACTTTCTTATGCCTCAGTTGTCTCATCTGAAAAAATGAAGAGGCTTGAGCTTTCTGCCATGGAATATTGCCGTTAGGTCTACCATACTTTGATTCTAAAACAAAGTGCCAGGAAGTCTTTGAGGGATGCTATTATCTTTGTTCCTTTCATTTCCTCACAGGGTCCACAGTTTCTTGCTCATTGAGAGCTGCAAAATGAATGAGCCACACTCAAGCCTCCTACAAAGACACATCCCATGGCATTTGCAAGTGCGGGGCTCCACTCTTTCTTTCTTTCTTTTTTTCTCTACCTAACTTTGAAGGCCAGTTACCTCATTCTCTCATCTCCATTTGTTCCATATCCCTCATCTTTTCCTATAGAAACCTGAGTTTCTTAAATAGATTGGCTTTTCCCTTATTAAAATAAAAAGGACAATGTCTAAGTGCAACAGAATCTCTTTCTTAGTTCCCTTTGTTTGTTTTAGATACTGTCAAGTCTCTCCAGGTGGTCCGGAGACAACTTAACTCTATAAGCCAGAGCTTGTGGCCTAGAAGGGCAGATTCCCAACACTTGACATAGCTTGGGTACAGAAGAACAAAAATAAAATGTCAGAGTTAATTGACTTCAGTAGTCTCTAGGAGCTTGTATCTATCTGGTTGTGTTCACAAAACATCATCAGACAGATATGAAGACTTTAAAAGTATCTCATAATTTGGCTTTGATCAGGGAAGGCAAAAAACAAAAACGTTAAAATTTCTAATGTGTATGCCTCTATGAATTAATCCTTAAAATATTCAGTGACGCACATAGGTTAGAAGTTTTCCTCTCTGAATGTGCCTCATTGGTTGGACTCAGAAGACACAGTTTATTGCACAAAGGGCCCATTATAGTGTTTTCCTGAGTAGATCTCAGAGCTGATTCTCAGTGGTGTCTGACTCTGTCAATTATCCTCCTACTACCTTCTATCTAGGTAGCAGAGGAAAGAGCACAGGTGAGGAGTGGGTGTACATTCCGGTTACATCCTAGAACCAGTGGGATGTCATGAATTTGACATTTATTGAAGGCACCAAATCTCACTGAGTCTTATCCCAGCCACCCTGCCCCGGGAAGAAAAGGCACTTCAAGCTGTAATCATGAAGAAATAGGAAGAAGATTCAAAGCCAGAAGCTGCTTTCCTTGTCTGTAATTTTCTACCTTTTTTTTTTTTTTTTTTCTGCGAATGCTGGTAATTAATGAAAGTATTTGTATTTGAGTGAGATTTCTGTTTCTCCTTCTGCATTGTTGACATTGGCTTCAAAATCTGACAGTCTCTCCTGTTTGTGAGGGGCAAGAATAATACCACAAGGTTCCCTGGCTTAAAAGAAAGAGAAAGACAAATAAGGACAAGGAAAAAGGCAAAGCGAGAATAAAAATTCCAGCCTCAAGACTGAAAGAAGCATGTTATGACTTAGGATTATTTAATTAATAATACTACTTTTCATGAGTTCTCAGGATTTATAATTTCAGCTCCAAAAGATGTATATAAATTACTTGTCTCTGAAAACACATTTTATCTCCCCTAATTGCAAATTTCCATCACTATAAAAGGACATTCAAGGACATGCTATGTGAGTTTTAAGAGAACACTTGTGACAAACAGGCTATGATCAAATATTATTATTTATCCTAAATAAATTATTTTATTGCTGTTAACTTCTGTTGGGTGATCCTTATGCATTCTCTATAATGCAGTTTTATTTGATTTTTACAACAACCCTCTGATGCATGTTGTTATTCCCACCATTTTCCAGGTGATGACAGAGATTCAAGGAGTTAATGTAGCCTTTGCAAAGCTGCACAATGAGTTGGAACTAACTATTCAGTCTGTACAATGCAGAAGCCAGTGGTCCCAATGACTACCTCACCTTGTGAAAGACAGGCCTGTGAGTTTTCTATGAAACATAATTTGTGCAACATATGGTCATGAGATGAGAACTGGTAGTAGGCCAGAAAATAATAACGTAAGACTGGGTTCCAGGGTGTGTTCATTATACAACCTTCACTAGATCTTCAGTTTCCCTCTCTGAAATGGGCATAATTATTTGACCTACCTAACTCCTGAACTGTCATGAAGGCCCGATGAGATACAGACATATTATCGCTTAGGAAACTGTAAAGGCTATACAAATATAAATGTTATTATTATAATGTTACAAGGAGTGGAGTTAATATATTAGTTTCTTAAATGATGGACAAGGATGCAAGTATAAGCAGAACTATTTCACAAACACAAAGAAAAGTAAAGGATATAATGCAATGAGATAAACAAGAACCACTGGAGGGAAAAAATAAGAGAAGGCTTTGTGGGCTTCCTGCAACAGATGGAGCTCAGGGAGACCAAACATAGCCCAGAAGTGGAGTCTATCTCATAAATATATGGGAGTCAGGCTTCCTTGGACAAGAGAGAGAAGCAAGTTGATGGGGGCAGAAAATAATTTGAGACTCTCTGGACTCAGTCTGTTTCCTAGGAGACAGAAAAATATAAATCTGCCTGTCAAATCTCACATCATAATAAGTACAGTTTTATCTCAGTGTCTGCAGGAGACTGGATCCAGGATGAATACCAACATCTGTGAATGTTCGAGTCCTTTATATAAATGGCATAGTATTTGCATATAATCTATGTACATCCTCCTCTATACTTCTTTTTTTTTTTTTTTTTTTTTTTTTTGAGTCAAAGTTTTGCTTTTGTTTCCCAGGCTGGAGTGCAATGGTGTTATCTCAGCTCATCACAACCTCTGCCTCTTGGGTTCAAGTGATTCTCCTGCCTCAGCCTCCTGAGTAGCTGGGAGCACAGGCATGCACCACCATGCCCAACTAATTTTTGTGTTTTTTGTAGAGATGGGGTTTCACCATGTTGGTCAGGGTGGATTCGAATTCCCGACCTTAGGTGATCCGCCCACCTCAGCCTCACAAAGTTCTGGGATTACAGGTGTGAGCAACCATGCCTGGCCCCTCCTGTATACTTCTAAATCATCTCTAGATTACTTCTAATACTTAATGCAATATAAATGCTATGTAAATAGTTGCTATACTGTATTTTACAATTTGTAGCATTTTTTTTTGTTTTTATTTTTCCAAATATTTTCCATTCATAGTTGGCTGAATTCATGAATACAGCACACATGAAATCAGAGGCCTAACTCTATTGTGTTGCAAATGAAAAAGTGAAATAAATATGGGATAGGATTGGAAATAAGACAGTAGTCCAAGTCTCCTTTCTGTATAAGGTTTTATGTGCATCACTGGGAATGTAATTAATTTTCTGCCGTTGAACATTTGTTCATAAGTGTCACTTTCATGTTTACACTTACTTTCTTCTGAATCCTTTGAGATTCAGATTCTGTCCCCAGCAGAATGAAATGTTGCTTTTTTCCCATTTCTTCAACTGTGACATCTCCGAAAACTACTTTCTTTCCCTCCTAACCTTTGAGGGAGGGTGTAATATAGGCTCACTTGTTCCCCAGCTCTTTGTCCTGTACACACGCAACTTTCAATATGTGGTCTCTACTTCAACTTTGTTACCTTTTCTGAGCACCAGCCTGTCTTTTACAGAGCCTGCTATCACTGTTCTGCTACTACCTAAAGCTTGTCTTACACAATTTTCTCCCTTGTCCCATAAAACATTTCGGCTTTTTGGCTTTTCTTCATCTTTTCAGGTATGCAACCATTTTTCCAATCAGCTAAGGTCAAATCATATGAGTTGATCATATAAAAAAAAAATAGCCCCTTTGACACAACTGGGAGAATTACATTGCTGTCGAATCACTCTCATACCTAACCTATGCATCATAATTAACCCCTTCTCCTTGGTCCCACAAAATGAATTCATTGCCATAGCTGCTCCATTATTTCTGTGCAGAATTTCTTCCATCCACCTGTCTATTCAACCCTACATTCTCTTCTCATTGCCACCACTCTAATTTAGGTCCTAGAATTTTTTATTATTGAATAACTGACACAATTTTCTAATAAAACTTGATGTCTCTGACCTCTGTATTTCCAATGTATCATTTACATGCTGCCAGATTAATATTTGTATATGTTTTGCAAACCAAATCACTCCTCTAAAAAATAATACTTTCATTGACTTGTCAATCTAAGAATGCAGACCTCACGCAGATATTTTAATTCTACATGTGTTTTTTTTTTTTAACAACATTTTCTTGGATTGTACCCCTTCCCAAATTCTTAGGATCACTCAAAAATTGTTTTCTACTGCCTTTCCACATGACTTGTGCTTTCCTGCTTTTGGGCCGTCCATTTCATGGAGGGTCCCACCATTCATTTTGTGTGCCTATAACCTTTTATCAACTTTAAGGCAATATGCCTCTTATACACTTTAAGCCCTGTGTTCATTACCTTCCATTTGCTCATCTATAGCTATACTCATTGTGTATATGTGTGTCTAAAGTAGTGTGTAATGTACAAAAATAAATGCAAATTATTAAGCACGAATAATTTGCCTCCATGAATCCTATAATGACATAAATTTAGGTCCTTGAACCCTCATCTTGCAGCTCACTCTCATCTTGGGAAAACACGCAGACATTTCATCATGACCTGAAGGTCAGCCTACTCAGGTTCATGGACAATAGTCCTATGTAAACAAATTCAAATGTCTCATCTTATCTCCTTGCCCATTCATCAAGCTAAGAATCCCTAAGCTGTCAAAGGTGGCTCCCTACAGCCACCTCCCATGTTTAGTGTTGGTAACCTTGGCAGCATTAGTCTCTCTTCCTTTCCCCTGGTGAGAGAAATGCCAGTGCTAGATCATAACCTCGAGGCAGCAGGAAGGCAGTGTTGGACCTCAACCTCCCTCCTTTGAGAAGCAACTACAGAGCCGTTTGCCGAGCAAGGCACCTGCTGTTGGACAGGTGCCCAGTGCCAGGGAGTGTTTGTCAGCACATGAGGCAGCACTCTGCCAGAAATCAGTAAGGCTCCATGTTTCCATCCATAAGTTAAGTTGCAAATATAGCAGAAACAGGAACAAATATAGGACTAACCCTGCATGTGGCTGGGGGCGGTTGTAGGATGAGATGGAGAAAGACAGAAAAGGACATAGCAGACTATGAGGAGGATAGCCCTCCACATGGCAGTGGGAATCAGAAAACATGGGTTTAAACGTGGGCTTTGCAATCATTTCACAGTAAGTTCCATTTCTCAGGAATCAAGTTTGAATCTGTTCAAAAAGAGATTGCTTTAGATGATCTTCTGGGTCATTTTCAGCTCTTATATTTCTATGGTTCTAGGAAGGAAAGTTTCAGAGAAAAGAGAGAAAGAGAGAGTAAGAGAGTGAGCTTATCCATCATTCATTCTTATATCTTCCTTTCAGTATATTAAGAAATTAATCAAGAACAGTTGCACACTGGCCAACATGGTGAAACCCCATCTCTACTAAAATACAAAAATTAGCTGGGCGTGGTAGCAGGCATCTGTAATCACAGCTACTCAGGAGGCTGAGGCAGGAAAATCACTTTAACCCAGGAGGCAGAGAGCCAAGATCGCACCACTGCACTCCAGTCTCGGTTCATAGAGTGAGATTCTATCTCAAACAAAACAAAAAGAACAGGTGCGTAAATTTCCACTCTTTACCTTCTTCTTCTTCTTTTTTAATCTTTGCCCTTTCCTTCGTTTTTATTTTCTTTATTTTCTTTTTCTTTGCAACACTAACCTCGGCCACCATCAGAAGCTCACCAGGAGCTCTGAAAGAACAGAACAGATACGCTATTTATGGAGCAGCCAGGACCCTGGCACTGGCTAGAGTGAGGAGTAACAAGAAATGAAAACACTGAGTCAGATCTCTCCTCAGATTCCTCACTGTCCCATGTTATTATTCTATCATCACATGACACTGAGTTCTGCCAGTGCAAAACTGGCCACTATGACTTCAGTTTGTCAGGAAAACAATGTAGCAGTCAGCCAAGGTGCACCACCTGCGTAGTGCCTCCTGATTCTCTCTCCTGCGTTAGAAGTATTCATGCTGAGATGGGTGACCTCACATAACCCCTGCATCTCAAAGATCCTCTGATCTCTTTCTCTAGATCAGAGGTGCTTAAACCCTAAACATGACACTTGAAAGAAAAGGAAATCCTAACCTCAATTCATTAGCAAAACATTGCCTTCTGTTTATGTTTTATCCAGGGTCTCTACCTACTTGTTTAAAGTACATGCTCTGTGAACAAGGTCTTTCAAGAGGCTGCTATGCTAAAGTAAAATTCATAGGAGATTCATATTTTAAGTAGGTTTGTGAATGATAGTTGTGTATAACTGGGGGTTAGTGTTTAGGAAATGAGGGTGATAGCTCCAGAGTTAATGACGGCTGCTAATCCTCATGACCTAGAGACTGCCCATGAATCCTTCCATCCCCTCCCTCCCCTAGCACACAGTTTTTCTGCATTTCCAGAGAAGAGGAAGAGGGATATATATACTTCCTTCACACTCACCTTCAGTTAGAGACAGAAGACTGATCAATAGGCCATGTAGAGAGAAATTTGAATAGACTCTAAGAAAAGGCATTACGGGGCAAATTGCAAACCAATCCAAGATATCTGGTCACTTTAGTCAAGGGGAGCCTAGCTCTTCTCCTACAATATTCCTTTCTTACACATCTTCCAAAATTTCCTTCCACTACTCCAAAAGAAGCAGAAAAATTGTATAGATCAAAATAAATTCACTGTGGGGAGGTGGGGAGAGATAGCATGGGGAGAAATGCCAGATACAGGTGAAGGGGAGGAAGGTAGCAAATCACACTGCCATGTGTGTACCTATGCAACCATCTTGCATGATCTTCACATGTACCCCCAAACCTAAAATGCCCTAAATAAATAAATAAATAAATAAATAAATAAAATTCACTCATACATTAAGTATTAGGTTTAGTGGCATTAGGCACCCACGGGTGAATTATTTGCCAATTTACCCTTTCTAAAAGACCAAGATAGGGACATTTCAGGATGTCTGTAATCAGTAGCTAAAGAATGAGAAGTGGAAATATAAGCTTACAGTAGGAGATAATGAAGATAATAAAATATGATGACAATATAACTGATACTAAAAGTTATCAAATACCATATGCCAGGCATTGTTATTAAAGCCTTGCATATACAGATCTAAATAACTTTTAACACAAGTATACACACAGAAAGAGGTGACATTCAAAATCATGCTTACTTGAATCCAGGGAACCCATTCCTTACATTTCATCTTGTTTCTGACATCACCAGTTTTCAATATAAAATAAGTGGTTGAGATATGGTTCTAGAGTTAAACAACCAAAGTTCAAATTATAGCTCTGGTGTTCACTGTTTGAACTTGGACAATTCTCCAACTGTTCCAGTACTCCATTTTTATCTTACAAAAAATTAATTTGCAAGGTTTTTGTCAAATTTAGATTTATCACCTAATAGATTTTGACACAAAATGTCAGGGTTGGGTGCTCAAATTTTTAATTTTTACCTAGCACCTACATCTTGATTTCTAACACTATTCTCCAATAACAAGAACTAGTGTTCCTTGAAGAAATGGCTCATTCTAGGACTGAGGAAGGAAATATTCCAAGTCAGCTTGGAACAACTTACAGTGCCAGAAAGAAAGAGAGAAAGAAACAAACCAAAATCCTACAATGACGGGGATATGCCAAAGAGAAGCAGGATACAATTAAAAGAGCTTCCAATAGCCAAAGCTGTAAAATTTAAGCAGCAAAATAAAGTAGTATTGGATTATAACCCAAAACATAAAATAAGAATCCATGAGTCTATATTGCTATAAATAAATTTTAAATAAATAAAGAGAAAGACACATTTCTTGCTCAGAAAACATACAGAAAATTTATGTGTACACCCACTTTCAAGCAGGTAGAGCATTAACTTCTCATTCCCTAAGTGGGGATTGCATATAGTGACTTCTTTTGAGTATTGAAAGGGGGGAAAATAGTAACTTTACAGTGGAGAAAGCAGATAAATGCTTCCCGTGTCATGTGATCTAGCTCAACACCAACAGTGATAAGTCATATTGATATGTACCCTTGACATATGTGATAAAATGGCACCTCACCTCTTTGGTTTTCTTCCCAAACATCCACAATGTCAATCTATGAGAAAAATAACAAAACACATTCCAATTGAGAAACATTCAACAAAATATCTGAGCATTATTCCTCAAAACTGTCAAGGTCATTGGAAACCAGGAAAGTCTGAGAAACTGTCACAGCCTAGAGGTACCTAAGGAGACATGATTATATAATTTGGTATCCAGATGGGATCCTAGAACAGAAAAAGTATATTTGGTAAAAAGTAAGGAAACATGAATAAACTATGGACTTTAGTTAATAACAATGTGTCAACATCAGTTTATCAATCGTAACAAATGTACCATACTAATGTAAGATGGTAATGGAGGAAAATGGGTAATATGTGAGGAATTCACTGCACTGTTTTTTTTTTGTTTGTTTGTTTGTTTTATACAGATCTGAAATGATTCAAAAATAATTGTAAAGTTAAAAACTATTTTTAAAATGTTGAATGCCTTTTATTCTTTTATAACCATTGATGGATAACTGTGAATGCAAGGGAAGTGCTGCAGAGATTCTGAATTTAGGCAGTAAGGGTTACTGAGTATCGAAAGTAGCCTTCACTATTAACTTACATTTCCTCTTCACTTCCTAGGATCTTTAACAGGATTATGTAAAGGAACCTCAGTCAAAGGAACCTCAGGCTCAGACACGGAGCCTGGGAGACCCATGGTGACAGGCTGGGGTTAAGAAAGGTTTCCAAGGAGTAGAAATTGAGAAAAAGTGTTTTTGCTAACTACTCTGTGCTCTGGACATGGGTTGCCGTATTTGACTGTGGAGACATTATTTTAGTTTTCTCAAACAGGAATGATGGAGCCTCACCTCACACTCATTAAGGTCCTCGGCTACCCGTGGACAGCTTCTGTACAGAGGGATTGCCTGACAGAACGGGCAAGGTTAAAAGAGAGACTGCAGGAGAGGTGGAGGGGAAGAGGGGAAATGTGACAGCTGAAGAATGGGGAGAAGGAGACTCTGATTCTCTATGTTAGCAACAAGGACAAGAACAAAAATCTGATTCAGGGACAGCTCTGAGCTGGGATCCCCATAAAAGCCTTGTGCATTTTCAATTTCCTCATTTCTAGGTCCCTGTATCAGCAAAAGATAGAATATGGTCTGTGACCGCCAGCAATCAGAAAACTGCCAAGTCAAGAAAACTTGGTGGAGTGAAATGATGTGGTAATTCCAGTTAGCTGAAGGAAGAGACTTGCTCACAGAGTGGGGGAGGAGTGAGCCAGACACATGATCGCTCTTTTCAACTGAGAGGTGTATTTACAAGCCTGAAACGAGCACCTTTCAACCCTGGGCCTCCTCCCACTCCCACTTCTGGAGCTATGAGTAAGGGGAAACCCATATATTATATCTCAGGCATGCGAGCTGTCTGTGAAAAGGGCAGGGCTGATTTATTTCCATTGTGTGGAACACAAGCTCTGCTGGCATCTGTCGCTCACTGCAAGAGCTGAGCTTTCAGATGTGAAGCCTGCACCTCGTAGAAGTTATGCTTACTGCTGAGAGATGATTGTTTTCTTCAAAGATAGACTAGGGTGTGTGCTCACCTCTCATCCCCATTCCATCAGCTCGGCTATGACAACAGTCTCCTATGACTCCGCTTGTACCCGGTATAGCCCATTTGCTCAGAAATATACAGCTTTCCTCTGACATCAAGTTTCTTCCACTTACTCAGCCTCAACTGACTGTAGCTCTTTGATCTGCTGTCAGGCCCTCTAATTTATTTTATTATATTTTGTTATTATTATTTTTGAGACGGAGTCTTTCACTGTCATCCGGGGTGGAGTGCAGTGGCATGAACTTGACTCACTGGAACCTCTGCCTTCCGGGTTCAAAAAATTCTCCTGCCTCAGTCTCCTGAGTAGCTGGGACTACAGGCACATGCCAGCAGGCCCAGCTAATTTTTGTATTTCTAGTAGAGATGGGTTTTCATTCACCATGTTGGCCAGGCTGGTCTCAAACTCCTGACCTCGTGATTTGCCTGCCTTAGCCTCCCAAAGTGCTAGAATCACAGGTGTGAGCCATCCAGGCCCTCCGTTTTCATCTCTCCAATCAATTCACTGTCCCTAAGACATACCAAACTTATTCTCACCTCAGTGTTCCTGCTATTCCTGCAGCTTGGAACATCATTCACTTCTCCCTCCCTGTACACTTCTTCAGACTCAGCTCAATTTTAGCCTTCATGGATTCTCAGCCTGATTCTCATTCTGATTTCTATCAAGCATCATTTGGTCAAAATCTAATTATTTTTAATTATTTTGTTAGGGACTTTAATTATTTATATCTCATCTCCTCCTAAAACACTGAGGTAGCTGCATGTTTCAGTTTTCTTTTTCAGTTAAATGTTAAGTTTCTTGAAGGACACAAAGTATGTCTCTGCTTCATTATTACCTTCAAAAACTGACCAGTTGGCAGCACAAGGGATAATGCCACTTGTGCAAACCTGAGAAAGTTCTGGAGTCAACCTATGTGGGTTCTGAAACTGATTTAGACCTTTCTAAGGACCTACCTCATCATGTTGCTGGGAGGGATACATGAAATGTCACATCAGGCACTTACAAGGGTGCCAGGTATAAAGCAAGGATTCATTAACTGGCAGCTGTTGTGGTTTGTGTTGTGTTGTTATTGTTATTGTCTTATCATTCTCGTGTCCAATAACAGATCTGGTCAAGAATCTACATCTTTCTTCTCTCATAGGTCCTTTCCAATCTTTTTATGAATCATGGCTTCCCGTGGCTATTTCCTCTGAGAAACATTTCACCATAGTCATCAGACCACCGTACGTTTTCCCATTCTACTGTTTTGAAAAATAGTTTCTTCTAGCAACTTTGTTGGGGTTTTCTATCATTTTCCAAGGCAAAGAAACATTGGCACCAGAAAGGTGCTCTCTGCAATGGGGTGGAACAATCCATCCAGGCTTTCCCAGGGCCTGGCTAGGTGAAGATTCTTCACACCATCCGACTGCTGATTGGGCTTTCCAAGCCACCTGAAGTTTGGAAAGAGGTAAACTCATGGAACTGGATGGTGGAAAAGACTATTGACACTGCCAGTGAGCATCCTGGCCTTCTGGGTCACAAAAACATGCCAGAGGTGATCTCATACTGCCTGTGGTTATCTCAAACACACCTATTTGGCCCCCCAGCCCTCCTCTGGATATACAAATTGCAGTCATTGCTCAGAAACCTTTGGCGGGTCCATTGTAAACCAAAGTCTTAAGTGCCCTCCTGCCAGCTATCCTTTTAGTATCTGTCATCTGGCAAGGTAGTGTTTATCTGGTTATTGTGTTAGTAAAGTGGACACTAGCTATTTCTCCCTAGCTGAGCAAGACTAAGCTCTAAAATGTTAAATACCAGTCATTCAGTGCCTGACACAGTCACATATGGGGCCTTATATTATCATCAACACTCTATTGCTCTCATCTTTGCTCATTCCCTAGTTTTCCTTCTCTTTCCCTTTTCATTCCAGCTCTCATTCTTCTGTCAGACAGGTCTGAAAACATCCAGACCGGAGACTAGCCCTCCAGGAGCATGTGAGCAGCAGGCCATCTGGAAAAACCAGCTCACTCCTTTCTCATTCGCTCTCACTCACCCCTCCCTCGGCCCCTGCTTCACCCCCAGTGGATTGTGTTGGAATCCTGGCAAGGTCACACTGCTTGAATCTGCTGTCAGTTTAAATTATGTCCCAGCTTTTATATCTAAATCAAAATACAAGAGAATAAGAAATGAGAGAGAGAGAAAGAGAAAGCAAAGAGACACGGCAACTTCCTACAGCACGTGGAGAAACGACATTTCAATTGGCTAATTGATCTTTTCCTTTGACAGCTGCCCCTCCTCACTCACCCCAAGACATTATTTAACAAACTTTGAGCCCACTCCAAGTCATATGTGCATAGAATGTATACCTCCTTCTGGGAGGTAGGGGAATAAAATATTTTCTGCAATGACAAAAAAGGACATTATTTTAAGATGATCAATTTTATTTGCTTATTTATGTTAAAATTAATCCCCTTACTCTCAGAACGTATGACTTTAGTGAATATCATTTTCCTATGTTCTCACAGAATATAGTGTACACTATAATGTGCCTATACTTGTTTTCAGTTTAGCAATTACCAATACAAGATTTAAAACTATATTTCACTATTGACAGTGTCTAACATTTTTGTGAAGCCAAAGGATAATAAAATGCTGATTTAGTGCCTGTAATAGTTCTCTCTTGGTCCTAACATTTTATATACACCCATTCAAAAAAAGAATTATCTTGTATTACAGTGAGTTGATTTGGAGCCTTTAACTGAGAGTGACTATCAAGGGTTCTCTAAGACATCTGTCTTTTAAACTTTGATAACTTCAAAATATGATTATGAGAAAAGTGGAGGGAATTGGGGGTGAAAACTGTAAAGGACTATACAGTGATGAGATATCACTGCATTTAAACATAACCTGAACTTGTATTTCATTGATAATATCACCATGTTATTAAAGATTTTCTTATTAATTTTGGCATTGCCCCCCAGCAGAATAGTTTACATGGTTTGTATATTTTCTTGAGTTTATTTTAGATTGAAAACATGTTTTAATCTTTATTAATGGGCTACATTTTTTAAGTGTATTTGTGCTTGGTTTATTCTGATCCAGCCATGACACATATCGGCATTTCTAAAAAAGAATTTACTTTGAGATCAGTAAACAAACATTACATGACACTGAATGGCTTAAAATATTTTATCAGTAAAATTTTTTAGTGAGAAGTCCCAATTCCATTACTACTCCACTATTATGTGATTATTAATTGACAAGTTTCTTTTTTTTTTTTTTTCAGTTTATTAGCTATCATTAGTGTATTTTATATGTGGCCCAAGACAAATCTTTCAATGTGGCTCAGGGAAGACAAAATATTAGACACCCCTGCCTTAGAGGAAATGAGTACATTTTGGTAACAGGAGAGGTGAACAGACCTGGAATTTAGCTTTGAATATTCTGCATTTAACATGTGGACATTTGAGGACCTCATAGCCTGCTTACAAATTAGGTTCTAGGGCTGTCTCTGTCACTAACAGCTTCGCCTGTAAGCTGAAAGGGTGACTGAGTGGGCAAATGACAACTCTCAGCCTTGGTTTTCTGTCCTGTAAAATGGGGAAAATGGTAAGTACTTTAGTGTGTTAATAAAAATCAAAGGATTTTTGGTTTGTGGCTGGGTGCTGTGGCTCATGCCTATAATCCCAACACTTTAGGAGGCTGAGGCTGGCAAATTGCTTGAGTTCACAAGTTTGAGATCAGCCTGGGCAACATGGCAAAACCCCGTCTCTACGAAAAAACAAAAATTTCTCTTAGCTTGCTGTTGTAGACTTTTTTATTCATATGCCAAATGAAGTTAATACTTGACTCAGATACTTCTCAAAGATCTTATGAAGGTGAAAAGTACAGTAATGTGGCATTTCTATTTAACTGCAGAGCATTATATGATTGTAACATAAGACTCAAATGATGAATTCGATTTTATTAGCATCATGCATTGACCATCTACACTAATAGGCACCTTTGTTCTCAAATTCTACAAAGACAACTCCCTTTATTAAGTAGAGAAAAATAACTGAATATTTTAATTTATTCAATAAACTCTTGAATTATGTTCAATCAAATGGTCAGTGGTTAGAAACAGCCTGGTGGTACTGTAGAAATGGAACAATTTGGTTGTTACTTTGAAAATCCTCTTTGGGATAATAAGGTTACAAGTGGTTGGTTCTGACAATTTCCCACTAGAGCAGTAACAATAGAAGAATGTTGTTAATCTTGCTTCCCCATGTGCCAACAGCAAGAGGAACGCTGACTTCACATCCACACATCTACTACCCGCATTACGGGCTGTAACAGTGAAATAGTCACTTGCCAGATTGTGTTCCAGACCTCTCAGGAGGACCATACATAGTCCTCTTTGTCTCACTGAGACCGAACTATACTTACTATTTATAATAACTAGGTGGCAAAATACAGACCTCTGTGATGATATACTACAATACTATTTATTCATTCAAACATAATGTTACCTGTTTTTTTGGTTTATTGCAATCAGTCATTATATTTTGCTGATTTCAAATGGTTTAGAGCAGGCGTCCCCAAACTTTTTACACAGGGGGCCAGTTCACTGTCCCTCAGACCGTTGGAGGGCCGCCACATACTGTGCTCCTCTCACTGACCACCAATGAAAGAGGTGCCCCTTCCTGAAGTGCGGCAGGGGCCGGATGAATGGCCTCAGGGGGCTGCATGCGGCCCATTGGCTGTAGACTGGGGACGCCTGGTTTAGAGTAAAAGATTGTCTCATAAGTTGCCTGTGTTTTCAAATGTTAAGGTAGGAGAAAACAGGAAGGAAACTCCAAGAATTGAATATATTTTACATAGAAACTTAGTTGGTGATGTACTTATTTAAGTAATAAAACTACTTTTTTGGCCACATAAAAGAGCAGGACTTTCATGCAATTCAACACTGAAGGGTTGGTAAAGGTGAGAAAAATGAAGTTATGAGCCTTCATTTCTTCCTCTAAGTCCTAGACCAGCAGCTGTCAAAGCCAAGACAGAGCTTGGGTTGGGGAACATGGTCACTGCATGAAGGCCACTGGCTTTTTATTTTGTTTCTGTTTTTGCTTTCTTTTGTTTGTGAACCTTCAGTAATATTTTTCTCCACTGTGGCCTTCAGTCAGAGAGTACTACTGAAGACGTACAGTTTTGTGGTTGGCCTTCGGGATTGGTATAAGCCTTTACTAATGACAGATCCTCTCCAATGCATTGCTTAGGAGTAGAGATGAGTGTCTGATGAGTCACCATATGGATGATGTGTTAGCTCCTTTGTGGATATATGCTCAATCTTATTTTGCCTAGAGATAAGAAAATACCACATTTTCTTTGACCACACCAATGAGACCATTAGCTATGGCATCACTCTGCAAAGCCACTCTGGCACTGCGGATCTTGTTTCTCACCAGGAGATTCTTTGCAGTCTCAGCAGCCAGCCTCTTCTAAGGTCAGCAGCTGTGAGACCAATAGTTTTCTCAAGCTTCTTTTTAAAGCCCATGTTGGTGCTTCTGCTATTCAAACAGATGCCAGCAACTTCCAGCTCTTTTTCAACAATATTTTGGGGTTCTAAGAGTTTTCTTTCATTCAGAATAATGAAGACCAAGTTTCCTATAGGGGTCTGCCTTTCCCATTGTTGGTATCCTCTATTAGGAGAATCAGATGCTGGAACTGGTGCCTTTGTTTCCACTGATGCTGACATGGTAGTCAGATTAGTGAACTCACAAGGTGCCTCCTCCACGTATACCCCAACCAAATTGCTGAGATCCATGGACTTATCTACAGATGGAAAAGCCAGCAACCCAATAAAAACATCACCAGTCCTGTCAAATGAAAGCCTCTTGGCCAACCAACAGCACCACATATTGAGGTGATAAGTCTCATGGAGGATTAACAAGGCGAATGTAAACTCTAACGAACTGTGGCCTCTTTCTACTGTGGTGAAGTCATCTTAACTCAGATCTAGGCAGTCCCAGCTAAGTAGCTGCCCATTGTGATGAGCTCCCAGTTGCCTCCATGGGGGAGGTCTTCCCACACACACATGCAGGAGACAGATTCTGCTCTGTTGGGGCCTAAAGCTTGTACGGTTTCTTGATAATTTTAGGAGCCCTATTTAAGAAATGAATAAAATAGATACAAAAAACACAGAAGTCTTATCCAACTATAGCTTAATTATTATGCTTTCGTAAATTTTGCAAAATTATGTAAAGATGAAAATCTATACTAGGGCCCTTCCCAGGGCATTGACATGGGCACCATGCAGAAGAGGGTATGTGAAGTCTCAGTTTCATTAGCCTTAAGGAAAACCAGCTTCTATGTGCTCTTTTTGAACTTAAATATTTTTTAAAAAGACATATCCAAACATAAAAATATATCAGATAATCAAGTGACTATATAAATCATGTCTTGAACTAAGACTTTCAGTATTTGATTAAACAGTTCAATTTTTATTGTGTACCTGTAGTATGTGCTGGCTGGGTTCTGCTTTAAGGAAGGTTCATAGATGAATAAGAATTACCCTTTACCCATGAAGAGTTCAAAGTCTCAGGGTGGATTCAAGCATACTTCTAACTTAAAGGATGATCAAGTATAAAGTTCGGTTAAATCTATTCCTTTGACATGGGTTATCTATAAATATCTCTCTTAAGAGGTGGATTCTGAGGTGGACTTTCAAAGGCAAACAGTTCTTGCAAGCACATGTGGGAAGAACAGCTTTTAGGCAAGGTCTTGAAAAACCAGAGCTTTGAAACAGGAGATGTGGATCATGTTTGGGAAATAATCTGGTATGGGCAGAGCTTAAGATCCAAGGATGTAAAGAAAGAGAAAATGAGAAATGTTTGCAATAGGAAATAAGAAAGGAAAGATTAATTAGCTCCGAACTTTGAAGAACTTGGATACACAAACATAAGAATGTATCATAGTTCTTTTTTCTTTCCTGTGTGCAATAGGAAATCTGCAGAGTTTGCTTGAACAAGGAGTTGGCATGAACACATGTATAAATTGGGCAGCATTTCTGTGTGAGGGTAGTCGTGACAAGGAAGTTGAAAGTTGTTGCAGTGGTTCTGGTGAGAAGTGTGAGAGGTCTCCAAGGATGTGGCTGATGTGGCTGTTGGAATCGAAAGAAGAAGACATATGTGAGATGCAAAGAACCGAGCTAAATGTAGAGGCGAGGGGATATAGGTGAGGGGATATAGGCAGAGAGGAGAGGAAAATGTAAAAGAAAATTAGTTTAAAACTAAAGAATATAGTCACGCTCTTAACTGAGAGGAAGATTACTAAAGAAGGAAGACACTTGGGAAGTGAAAGCGAAGGAAAATATGTGGGATTTATATTAGGCACTCACAAGACATGCATGTGTGACATCCATCCCAGCAGACATTTGAAGAAACCATTAACTCTACACTCAGCTGCAAAAAAAAAAAAAAAAAAAAAAAAAAAAAAAACACAGCTCGTTCTCTTCAGACTGAACTAGTTTGGCTCCTCTTTTGGACTCTTAGGTCCTTCTCCTACCATGGTTTCTGACATTCTCCAACTAATGAGATGGGTTCCTCACTCCTTTGAATAATCCTGCTCAGTGAACATCTTCCTTATGGACTCCTCATGGATCATCCCCAAAGTATTCCAGTCACAAATTTGCATTATATTACATTGCTTTGATGTTCATGTCAACTTTGTTACTGTTTTCACTTCTTTGCAGATTACTCTAAAACTCTTATTAGATTAAGATATAAGCTTTTTTTTTTTTTTTTTTTTAAGAGCAGAGAGCCAGATTCAATTTTATAGTGTATCTCCACAGTAATCAATTTAGAGTTCTTGGCAAAGAGTGGATGCTTAAACATAATAAAAATAATTGTTATCACAAAAGGTAATCTTTATTGAGCACTTAGTTTGTGCCAAGTACTGCAACATACACTAAATCTTATCCAGTGAAAAACCTACAAAATAAGTAGGCTTTTCTTCTTATTTAGATGAGAAAAAGTAAAGCTAAAAGAGATTAGAAACTTCGCCAAACTACTCTAGTAGTGTTAGGATCCAAACCAAATGCATTTTGCTCCGAAGCTCACCAACTTTTCACAAAGACAAGAATATTATACATGTAATGTTTTCCACTTAATTCTATGCTGAACACAATTTCATTTTTTTCTAAAAATAGGAGGACAAAGATTTTATATATACAATAATGATTTTGTTCTTTGGCTGTGCTGAAATATTTTTTGACATCAATTTAGAAATTAAACTCTTTAACAACATATTTATATTTTCTTTTCATTTTTTCTTTTTACTTCCTTTCTTTTCTTTTTTTTTTTTTTTTTTTGAGACAAAGTTTCATTCTTTCGCCCAGTTTTAGCATAGATGGACTTTCGCCATGTTAACCAGGCTGGTCTCTAACTTCTGACAACAGGTGATCCACCTGCCTTGGCCTTCCAAAGTTCTGGGATTACAGGCAACAAAATATTTTCTATGCTGGTTTTGAAATGAATGAACATTATAGAAGGGTTATACCTAAAACATAAATGAACATTTTCCAACTTACATTATGTTGCAAAATTCAGTTTGTAAATCAGGTTTTCAAAACTTATATATTTTCCCATTAAAATTATGCTGTAAATAACTAATGTCTTCTCCCTCTGTATTGCTTGATTTCACCTATGACTTTTTATCACGTAACATTTATGCCCTATATTCTAGTTAAAATACATGTTCTCCTTCTTTCATTCCTGGTTCAAGGTAAACTGTGTGCTTCCTGAAGGCAGATAATGTGCCTTATATTCATCATTTTAATATATATAACTAGTCCGGCCCCTTAATCATAGTAAACACTCACTCTTTTATTTAACATTTCATTAATTCTGGAATTTGTAGCATGTGCACTATGTACTAGGGACTGGGACAGAGGTTGAGGGTATAAGGCAAGTAAATGAGACATGGACTATGCCCTTGAGGAGCTTACAGTCCAAAGAGGAAGGCAACCAATATTTATAAAATCATGTAATATAAAACTGTTGTATGTGCTCTAAGGGAAAATCATGAGGAATAGTAAAAGCATAAATAAAGGAGACTTTCTCAAGTCTGAAGAGTAAGGATATAGTTAAAATAACAATACTTCAACATAAGAGAGAATATAAAGTTCATCCATAGATGTGCCTATATTACAAATGACTTTTAAAACTATAATTGGCTGAAATGGGATTTTAAACAATCTATGAATCAAATCATTTATAACAATATTTCAGTGGGAAAACATATCCTGAGACCTTTCTTGAACAGCTCAAAATAGATAATGGGCCCTTTCCAATTCTCCATCCTGCGGAGACTTCTGTACAAACAAGGATTTCCTCCTGTCACTGAAGATTATACTGCAGTTGTGGGGCCCAAGGAGGGGAATGACAGCTTCCAAAGCGAAGTGTGAGGTCTAATAGTACTCTAGAACTTTTCTGGGACATCTTTAATTTAGGATCTGTGGAACCTAGCAAGAGAAAGGGAGGCATATCACCATACCATTATGAAAATGGGTGATTGCTTTGCTAGTCCCTTTCCACCCATCTCAGTGTTATGATAACTGCTTCCCTGGTTTTCACATTGGACTGCCCAAAGGAAACTGCTAAGTCTCTCTATTGTGACAATTGTCTCTTTATGAGTCTGTATGAGAGCTAGTATGGATCTAAGGCCCCATGTTAGTGCCTTTGCTCATACACAGACACGTGATTAAATAATCCTCATGCATTCAGGCATATTGAATGTTTAATAGTCACTGATTTAGACATATTCTAAAAAGTACAGTAGACATGCCCAGTAAAATAATTAGTGAAATTAGCTTTGATCGCTGACTTTTGTATCAAGTGAACAAGACTATACGTAATTTAGTAAATAAAAAACAAAAGTGCTGTAATCCCAGCACTTTGGGAGGCCGAGGCGGGTGGATCATGAGGTCAAGAGATCAAGACCATCCTGGTCAATATGGTGAAACCCTGTCTTTACTAAAAATACAAAAAATTAGCAGGGCATAGTGGCATGTGCCTGTAATCCCAGCTACTCAGGAGGCTGAGACAGGAGAATTGCCTGAACCCAGGAGGCGGAGGTTGCAGTGAGCCGAGATTGCGCCATTGCACTCCAGCCTGGGTAACAAGAGTGAAACTCCGTCTAAAATTAAATAAATAAATAAATAAAACAGAAATGACAAAAACTGAATAAACTCTGGATATGTTTCTAATTTGAATAAGTCAAAATTAAAAACTATTATAATTCACCTATCACCTTCACCCAGTGTTGCTGATTTTATTCAAAATGCATTTTTTCTCTTATAAAATAGCTGATTACATATTTTCCTCTGTGGCTTACATGTTCCTTTATCTCCTCTCTCCATTCTACTTTTCAATCTTTTGAGAAATGACTGCAATTTTGATATTGATTTTGAAATCATTCATGACAAAACTTTTCTTATCCAAGCAGCCCTCTATCTAAAATCTTTGTTCTTAATAGAGCATGTTCATCTAACATGCATACACACACACACACACACACACACACACACACACGCACACACACAGACTCACACAGATTTTCAACATGAATGCCAATAAATGGCAATGTCTAGCATAATTTGCTATTCAAGGGACCCTTGAATAAATGAAATCATAGAAGTGAACTATGTGTCAGTTTAGAAATTCCAGACCCAGAGAAAAATACGATACAGTCTATATCTGAAAGAAGTTGGAAACAAGGGCCTTTGGGGAGTGAAGATGGATCATTCCTAGTGGCCCCTCGGTGCTTTGAACATGTTTTCATTCATACTCGCTTTAAGGTGATGTTACTTTTGGTTTGCCTCCTTTTCTCTTCACTGACCTATGAGTTGTCTGAGGACAAGAATGGTTTCCAGTCTTTTTGTATCTCCTGTACTTAGCATGGTGGTGGACTATAGGTGCTTATCAGATATTTGTGAAGGAAAGAAGAAAAAGGTAGAAAAGGAAAAGAGAGGAGAAGACAGAAGAGGAAAGGGAGAGAATAAAGGAAGAGAAAGAGAAGGAAGCAAGCTCAATAGTAAGCAAGGGTTATGGTTCCTGAGTTAATAATTAGGGAACTTGAGCAATATTTATGGATCATAGATGAATCTACTTTGAAATGGCTGGATTCATCTCAAAATTCCTTGTAGCATTGTATTCTACATCTGTGAGTGAGAGAATATGTATACGTATTTTGCATGGTATGCAGGATAGCATAGTTACATAAGAAAAAGTACGTCCACAAAAATAGTTGGCTACTTTAACAAATAGCTTCTTATATCATTCTTTGCAATTAATCAACATTTCAGATTTTTACTTTGAAAGCTTGTAAGCATATAAATCCTAAAGATATTTACTTGTCAGAATTCAGATAATTTAAAATGGAACTATTACCGTTCCAAGCAAGAAGATGAAAAGGGAAAGAAACAAATGTTTATTGTAGAATTTTACTATAAAAGGCACTGAGCAAAGTATCTTACCCAATTTATCTAATTCAATACTCTTGATAACCTTTTTAAGTTATTATCACTTTTTTCTAAATGAGGAAACTGAGGCTCTGCAAAATGAAGCAACTTGCCCAGTCTATAAACCCAGTAAATTACAGATCTATTAGTCTGATCTGCTTCGGTCTGATACTAAAGAAAATGCTTTTTCATGATGCAAAACTACATCTGATATTAAGAGAGAAGCTTCAAATTTTATTCCTATTGCAAACTATGTCAATAAATATTTTATATACCCACAACCACTGCTACTCAGAGTTTTTCTTCTTAGTATCCTAGAGGCAAAAGAGAGAAAACTCACCACTGGAGCTGGCTGTAGTCACCTGAAGCATCTGGTAGGGATAGTAATCTATTAATATTCATGTGTTTCTTCACCATTAATAGAGGATTTTTCTTCTTACCTAAGTGATTTATGTTTATGTACTTGTTTTTATATAGAAATAAAAATTCATCTCCTCAAAATCAGTAAGTAAAATTGACACTCCAGGAACATGAAGGGTGTTTTTCAGTGGCTCAGAGGAGATCCTTCACACTCTTGTACATCACTGCAAATATTTATGCCCCAGTGAACAGCAACAGCCCAGATCTTTCTTGAGACCTAGGGAATTACAGTATTTCTCGCAGGCAAGCTAAGGAATGCTACATGTAGGTTCTACCTTGTTACCAAATCATTTTATTCAAGTTTATAAAAGCAGCGTTAACTGGTTTCTTGAGCCTTAATAAATAAGAACACTTAAACTTTTCCTTCCTTTTCCTGTCTTTATCTTTCTTTCTAAGGATATTTTTTTGTTTTTAAGAAAAAGCTAACATATATAATTAAAGACAGAACTTAACATTGTGGAAGTCCTATTTTTTTTGAAATATTAGAAATTGGGTTATTCCTCTTGTTCTTAGTCATCTAAAAATAAAAGTCTTAGAAAATGATACCGCTGCCTTTTTCCCATGTACATAATAGGTTCTTTCTTTCATTAATTCAGATGATCATAGGGTCTTGGACTCAAAGAAATCTTATAGATTGTTTATTTCAAACTATCTTTCCATATATGTAGGAGTTGAGACTCAGGAAATGAAAAGTGTTAACCCAGTACCACAGAACGAACTGGGAGAGGATCCAGCCCTCAAATTCAAACCTCATGCTTCCCAGCCCAGTCATGTCTCCAAAGAAGACACTTCCAATATTAATCATAACTTGGCTTGAAGAGAATATTTGGCCCTGCATTTGAATTATACTCAGGCAGACAAAAATTCTGAATTATCACCAAGACTTTAGACTGCCAGCTGGGTAAGATTCAGCAAGACACCCAATTGCCATTTAGATGCTGAGAGATGTAAAAGAGGCCAAGAAGGCTCAGGAATGCCTACTTTCATCATTATCAATGAGTTGGCATAGTTCATAAGTGGCCAATTCTATTTTCCAGCAGAATTAAACTTTGCAGTTTTACTGGGTAATACAATTGTTTTCTAATTTGGCTTGATTAAAAAAAATACAAAGTAAATAATATAATATCTATTTTAAAAGAATATCCCATAAAATTCAGCGTTGCTAATCTAATCCAAGTAGCTGTCTGCCCTCAGTGAGGAGTTTGTAGTTTTCACGATTGGATGAAAACAAACAGGGAGTAGAGGATAGTGAGCTCTGCAGTCCAAGTCTCCATGCTGCCTATTACTCGCTATTTAACCTTGGCCAGGCTACTTAATACACTTTTGCCTCATCGCTGTAAAGACTAAATGAGTTAATACATGAAAGCTTTGAAGCAATTCCTGGCACACATCAAGATCCCAATAACTGTAAAGGATGCATTTTAGAATGAAGTGTTTGAATGAGGTAAGGAAAGAATGGTAGCACTTATAACCAGGCTGGAGACAAGTCAGAACTGTTTCAAGGGGCCTGGGGATTTCCTGTTCTTTTTCTATGATTCCTTCCGAGCTTATCTCAGTTCCTCAAGATCCAGAAAGAATTAAATTGACATAAAACACCCAAATAGCCAAAAGGCTTCTTCCAAGACACCAGGAATTCATAGACATTTCCTACCTGAACTTCAGTCATGCTCATTTAGCAAAGTATAATTGCCGAAGATTATCAGAGACTTTTCTACCTACAATATCCACTTCAGCAAAACCCTGAGGTTACACGGTAGTTTTTAAGTAAAGAGTTCAGAATCTCTCCTAAGATGATTTTTGCTAGTCTCCTTTTAATTGAATTAGTGAGTTAATAAAATCAAATCACCATTTTCCACAATGATTGCAACTACAGGAATTTATAATGATTTGTTCTTTATTCCAGACCTTTCGGGTGAGCAAATCAAAACTGATAATATCAAACCAAATTTCCTTTCTTCTCTTATGAAAATGAAAGGAGAAGGAAAACACATGACCATTGAATTTTCACACCAACATTTCGATATCTATTCACATACATCAATGGAAAATTTTAAGGGTATTAATTTATCCTCATTTTTCTCAGTTTCTCATGGCCTTCATGAGACTATGTTTTTTAAACTAAGTTTAATGTTATAAAGATAATACATGCACATTGTTAAAAATCGAAGAGCACAGAAAAGTGGATGTTATATTCTACGATGTTTAAAAAATTAAACTGGTTTCTAATTATGCTTATATTGCTTACAATATAAATACATTGTTTTCAGCTGAAGCCAAGATCAGGTATAAACATAATATTGCATATACCATTGCTTCCCCTTTACCTGAGATCTATAAATTTTTAGCCTATCTATCTATCTATCTTGGAATTCTTGAACGTAAGTGTTTCTGCACTCACTACATTCCACTAACTTGTAACATAACATTCTGTTCCTGTCTCTTTTTTTTTTTTTTTTTTTTTTTGAGACAAGTCTTGTTCTGTCACCAGGCTGGAGTGCAGCAGTGCAATTTTGGCTCACTGCAACCTCCGCCTCCTGGGTTCAAGCGTTCTTCCGTCTCAGCCTCCCAAATAACTGGGACCACAGGCACGTGCCACCATGCCCAGCTAATTTTTGTATTTTTAGTAGAGATGGGGTTTCACCATGGCCAGGATGGTCTCGATCTCTTGACCTCATGATCTGCCTGCCTCGGCCTCCCAAAGTGCTGGGATTACAGGCGTGAGCCACTGTGCCCGGCCTTGTCCCTGTCTCTTTATAGCAAAAGCCTATTTATTAGCCATCGTGAGCAGCTACAGGGGTAAGTGACGTTCCTACATTTTTGAGGGGCCATGTTAGTGTTAAGATAATGATTTAACCGAATCTCAAGAAAAGCCAGGACAAGAGCCTAGTTAAGGAGAGGTATTCTTGATGGATAGTAAAGGAGCAGGTTGACAATGTAGCAGGACATCTGCAAGCTGAGAGAATGACCAGGACAGCCTATGCTAAGGATGCAAAACCTCGAGGAGCTCTCTGTCTAGCAGGTCTTAGCATGGGTTGGGGGGCTGTGGGGATCAACTCTATAGTTTATTTATTGAGTTATCTTAGCGGGGGATAGGCAAGTAGATTTTTGAAAAGTAAAATTTTCGAATGAAAGGAGACTTAAGAGCATATTATGAATCCAAGTAGTCAAGTAAATTGTCTGCTGAAGAAAGTCAATGAAAGTCCAAACAGGTAACGAGCAGTTTAATACGAAAGGAAGAGAACATGATTGTAACCTTTATCCCAGGGAAGGACCCACAGCATATTAATGTTAGACTTCCTGCTATGTATGTGTTTTGGCACAGGGAATGAAGCTGAAGGAAAGCAGCATAGGGAAGGGGAAGGGGGTAAATCTGCAGTATGTGTTTTCAGATTAGAAGCAATGGAGCCTTGGGTGTGTAAGAAGACACTGTGGTCATACCTCAGGCAGAGGCTAAGCTTTTGGAATAAGAGTATTACAGAAAGTGCTAGAAAGGAAGTTGGTATTATCTGCAAGGAGCCACTTGATTTTTAAGAAGAAAGTTAAGATCTAGATTGATGATGAGGTGGTGGGTGATATGTTCTACTGGGAAAAGTATTGAACCATAAATCAAAAGAGAATGAATATCTCTTGACCTGCCAATGACTTTACAAAGTACTGTTATTGGGAAAATAATATATATAGAAAAAAATGCACCTCCTTTCTAGTTTACAAAAATATTGTGAATATTTGCTTGTTAAAACAGTGCTTTGAACTCCTGGTAAATAGATAGTCTATTAATACAATATGTAATTATTTATTTCCATGGGCCACTACATCAGACAATGAATTGTAGATGGATTTTAAGCTGAATTTAATTATATTTTCTGAAACTTGGAAATAGTCTGTTTCTATTTGGATAGATGCCAGGGCAGCATATCTAGCTGATACACACTGATTTATTCCAACCAGTTCTCCCAGGTTAGTGTCAGTTAGTTTATAAATACCAGCTAATAGGCTTTTGCAGGTTTCTCAGAAATTAATTACAGTAGATTTAAATTAATTGCTAAGTTGATAAAAGAATTCCCAAAGAATCCTCAACTTTTAAAACTTACAATGTTGCTGCTGGTAAACATCGGATAGCTACGGCTCTAGATGGGTCCTCTGTTGTGGCTGTTATCGTGAACATTTAAACTATAACTGAGAAGGACATTCCTACACTTTCAAGCTATTGTTATCAAATTTGATAAGTAAAACACATCTATTTGATCAGCAAACATTTAGGGAGTATCTATAATGTTTGAGGCACTGTGCTAAATACTGTAGATAGAAACATAAGTTTTCCGTGTAACTTAGCTTACCTTCTAACAAAAACATAGCTCTTGAAAATTTATAAAAAAGGATGGGTGGTGGCACAGGTTAGTCTATTTATCTAAAATGACAGACATATAGCTCTCTAGCTGATAATTCCTCAGAAGGTTTTTGGTGTGGGTGGGCCTGTTATAACAAGCAGTGTATATAAAGAATATAATATGAGCCAAGTCACATCATCCATCAAAAGCATTGAAAAAAAAATCTCTATTGCTCTGCTTGCAATAGCTTAAACAAGCTTTTAGAAAAATGACAATTACAATAACAATAGCTATTTAAATTAAACGATAATTACAACAACAATAGCTATTTTCCATGATCAATTTAGGAAAGTAGGACAGGTGGTATTCTATAGATTTTATAAGCGTTAGCCCAATATGGTTTGATTTTTCCATCACAAGCCTAGTAAGTAAAAAAAAAAAAAAAAAAAGAAGGTGGAGCCCCACACTTAGAAACGTCATGAGATGTGGCTTTGTAGGAGGTCTGAGTTTGGCTCATTCATTGGGCAGCTCTTAATGAGCAAGGAACTGTGGGCCCTGCAAGGAAACAAAAGATAATAGCAACCCTCAAAGACTTCCCGGTACTTTTGTTTTAGAATCAAAGTATGGTAGAACCAAAGGCAACATTCAATAGCAGAAAGCCAAGTAAGTAATGGAATAGAGATTATGATACTTCAGATGACACCACCCTGAGACAGTCAAATAAGGTACAAATTACAGTAAATTAAACAATGCAAGAAAGATGGGATGATTTTCTCAGTACAACATAGCTTAGGTAGACAACTATTTGATAACTCAAAACAACTGAGAACTTAAAGGTAGACTGTAGAGAGAGGTTAGGGTATATAGACAGGAAAATATTGAAAATGCTTAAAGACTCAACATATTAAATAGGAAGAAGCATGCAAAAATCAGAATTTTTGTAAAACCCCACTATTTGGGGATGCCTGCAAAATGATCAAAATTAGTAAAAGTTGTAAAATACATCATATCTTTAAAGAAATGTTGTTCTAAGTCTTTCAAATAAATGAAGTGACTAACTGCTGACGAAGTTTATCCAGGCTTGCTGGACTAGTTTTAAGGAATAGATGAGACTGATTGTAATTAGCAGCACTCATCTGTATAAAATGAGTATTTGATAATTTATTTAAATTGGCTACCCCCCTCTTTAAAATGATCTGTAGAAGTGTTTTCCTTTAGAGTGAATTAAACTTAATTTTGTTTAGAAGCTTTATGTGGATATTGAGAAGTGTTCAAAATGAAATGGAGGCATTTTGAGCTGTTGTAAAGAAGAGGTTGAAAATCGTTTGTTTTTAACCCTATTTATTGACCTACCAAAGATCAAGATTTTACAATAACGAAAGTAATTATAAACTAGATAATCAAATCTTATGAGATATGCTGAGTATATTTGAATTATAGATTAAGCAAAATTCCAAATACACCAAGAATGAATAATCAGTAAATACCGAAAGATAAGGGCAAGGAGCTTTCCCTTCAGGCTACATAATTCCAGATAAAATGCTGCTAGAATAGAAATGCATAGACATTCATCTCATTTTACTCAAGGTAAACAGTACAGTGATTAAAAATGTTAAAAGAAGCAAGTCAAAATTAAAATTTGCAAAATACTTTTTATCCTTTGAAGATAACTTTTATTCATTTTATAACAATATACTCTAATAGAAAAAGTCACATAATACCCAACATGTACAAATGTAAAACAATGCTACCACCTAGAAATGATCACTATTGATGTTGTTTGGTAACAATCCTTTCAGGTGTTCATGCATATATGCATGTATTAATATAAATGCATAAGGATATTTAACAAGAAAAATACCTTATATTCTGTTCTGCAACTTCATTTTTCTACTCAATAATATGTTCTGAGCATGTTTTCCAATAAATTAATTCTACATCATTATTTAAGTGGAACTATAAAATCCAATTATAATAAGAACCATTATTCAATTAAACAATATCTTGATGAATATTTAAGTTGTTTTCTTTATTATAATTTCTACTATAAAGCATTCTGCTGTGAATATTTTTATAGCTATAATATTAGCTAGAGTAACTTTCCAGAACTGAGACTGCTGGGTCAAATCCACGCACAATTAACATTAAAATATATTGTATATTAGTTCACAAGAGTGGTCCATTCTTCAAATCTTTTTCCAGTTTGTTAAGTGAATAATGGTATAATTTTTATTTTCTTTTCTCCTTCCCTTTGATTTTCCTCTCTTCTTCCCTTATTTTCCCTTTCCTTTCCTTTCGTTCCCTCTCCAACCCCATGCATGCACATGCTATCTGACTATCTATTATCCATTTATCTATCCTCTGTGTTTACTAGCCACTCACATTTCCTCCTTTGTCTATTGCCTATTTATATCTCTTGCCAATGTTTTCTATTAGGAATACCATTTTTTAATCCTTATTGATTATGAAGAGATTTACATATTAAAATATGAATGCTTTAATAATGTTGCTATTGAAAATAATTTTATTAATTTTCATTTTTTTCAAATTTACCATATGTTGCTTTTTGTCTTTAAAAAGTTCTATGAGTTTACGTGATTATATTGATAAAATCTTTTCCTGCACTGTTTTGAATTTTATGGCATTATTGAAATAAGCTTTGTTACTCAAGTTTTTTAAATACTTACTTAAGCTTTCTTCAAAATTTTCTTGTGATTCTATTTAATATGTATATTTTAGTCTTTTACCCATCTTTAATATAAGGTACTTAGTGATAACATAAGTGAGGTAGGGATGTAGCTTTCCTTTTTTCCTAAGAGTTATCCAACTGACTCACACAATTTATAGAATTCACTTTTTGCACTAATTTGATATGTCCTTTTTATCATACATGACATTCTTATACTCTTGAGTCTTAAGTTTGATCTCTCTTCTACCGATTCATAATATCAATTAAACCATATTATTTTAACTACTGAACTTTTATAATAAGTTTAATAATTGATAGGAAAGTTGTTTTAAAATTTTTCATTTTTGAAATCTTCCTTAGAGTATATATGTATTTAATGTAAGCATAAGATAAACAGTATATGCAACATTGTCAGATTATCTGTGAAGTATATATATTTCAGTTAAACACTTTCAATTAAGAAATTGATCCAATGATTTAGCATTCTATTTTTTTTTCTTTTGTGATGTCTTGACATAAACAGGTTATCTTTTCTTCGTGACTGGAACAGAACATTGGATGTATAAAAACACAGGCAGTCAAATTAGGTATATGTGCATTTACTTGCTATTCTTTGTTTTTGTTTTTTTTAACCCATCCATTAGAGGACTAGTATCTTTTTAAAGTTACTACAATTAAGTCACTCTTATTTACTGTACCATTCTCAAGTTTAAGAGTACGAATCTGACACGAGTTGTCTAACTTCAGACCTCTGCCCTTCTAATGATCTGTGCTTTGCATTTGATTCTTTTTATCTTCCTCTCCCAAGCTCCCTGAATGAAATAGCAAAAGAGATCTTCTGTAGAAGCATCATTCTCTGAAGTGACAAGGAAGTCGCATCTTTCACAGCTGGCAGTGCATGCCTGCATAATACCTGGATGCCAGAAGTGCTCTTGAAGAACAAATGGCAACCTGTTTTCTCCTCAAGCAGCAGCAAAAGCTGTCAAAACCACAGGTGCACCAGGATCCTCCCCTCCATCAAGCTGTTTACATTCTTCTTTCAGTCTAGCATTTGGCAGCTGAGGTTGATTCTGGCCTTGGCAGCAGAAACAATATCTCTCTTAGGATTTAGGTCATACAGATGGTGTTAGAATTCAGCATAGTGCCTGCTTCCCACAATGCTATGGAGTCAAAGACCCTGGGCCAGGTAGTACACTGTTTTTATTTAGAAAAGGGATAGATAGCCGGGCGCGGTGGCTCAAGCCTGTAATCCCAGCACTTTGGGAGGCCGAGGCGGGTGGATCACGAGGTCGAGAGATCGAGACCAGCCTGGTCAACATGGTGAAAACCCGTCTCTACTAAAAATACAAAAAAAAATTAGCTGGGCATGGTGGCGCGTGCCTGTAATCCCAGCTACTCAGGAGGCTGAGGCAGGAGAATTGCCTGAACCCAGGAGGCGGAGGTTGCGGTGAGCCGAGATCGCGCCATTGCACTCCAGCCTGGGTAACAAGAGTGAAACTCCGTCTCAAAAAAAAAAAAAAAAAAAAAAAAAAGAAAAGGGATAGATAGGGACATACAAGTGAATTATGCAATTTTCCCTCCTGTTAGGGGTCTTTGAAATCTTGCGTTGAACTACACAGTCTTTCTATAACTAATGGTTGGTGGCTATGGAGTTTAAAAACTAAAATGAGATGCACTTACGCTCTCAAATATTTAGAATTATTAAGCTTACATATTATCTTCACAGATGACTTCCAGAAACACTGTATGTAACTCAGCATTTCTTCATTAATACTTGCAGAAATTCCTATCCTCAAGTTTCCAATGAATGGCCTCACAAAACCATTAAGTTATTTAGTTGGAATGAAGCATGTATTTTTTCATGGATGTAATATTGTCTGTATATTCCAAATGTTGTGTCACAACTTAAAATGTAAGAGATTTAATTTAAAAAACTGAACATGTTTTTGATTCAAAGTGAAATCATTCAACATGATTTTGAGGCAGAATGAAATATAAATGTATAAAGTTAAACCTCCATGTCTTAGGACTCTATCAAATTTTATTGAAATTAATTAACTTTTATAAAATTTGTCATGAGGCAGAAAAATAATGTATATGTGTAACATTCAAAACATGGGGAGAAATGCCAGATGTAGGTGACGGAGGGATGGAGGCAGCAAACCACATTGCCATGTGTGTACCTATGCAACAATTCTGCATGATCTGCACATATACCCCAGAACCTAAAGTACAATAAAAAAAAATAAACAAAAAACCATTATGACATTAATAATAACTTATAATGGAAGCCAAAAAAGAATAAATTTCTTGTTCAAGCAATTTCTTCTTTATGAAATGATAAAACTTAATAGAGTAAAACTGATAGACTCTAGTTATTTTGGTTAATCAAAACGTAAACTTTATTCTTTAAGTGATATCCCAACTTAAATTTTGCCTAGTTAGTTTTCTAAAGACTTTTTAAAGTAAGAGTTTCAATAAAAAAAATAGTCAAAAAGAAAATCTTATTTTCATTAGCATTAATGAAAATTACTTTTGAAGGCCCTGTTAGGGTATTTGAGTATGTTTTCTATGCAAATTACCTTTAAAAAGATACTTCTATTCCTACATCATTTGAACAAACACAAAATACTCCTTCTTCATCATACTTTATCAATGCACAATTTCTTAAACTACTTTTTGAAATGGCAAAAGTCTTTTATTATCTATCTCTACTTTGAGCTTTGCCATGTTCAGCTATAAGACACCACACTTACTGAAGGTTCAGGGCTTTATGCAATCCATAACCCAAACATAGTATTTGATATTGAATTCATAAAATAAAATGTATGACATTAAGGGCTTAGAAATCCGCCAACAATCTTTCTGTCAAGCACATATCTTACGTTATAAGTTTTTTTGCCATCAGGGGACACCGCTTCTGTGTGCTGCGTTCTGCCTGTGAAGTTGTGTTCTCAATTTGAGTGTATTAGCCAAACCCAATAGAAAGATAATGCTATAGTAAGAAGGCGAATATTGTAACTTTAGAGGCAGAGCCCCAGCCCAGCCTTCTATTGAATCATGGTACACAGACAGCTGTCCATAGCCAGCTTGGCTCATAAGTTTTCTCTATTCTGCCAAAATAAGGCAAAATTTTGTTGAGGATTCCAAGACACTAAAGAGAATAGAAATGCTATATTTATCGCCTCTGGTTTGCAATTTTCCCTTTTCCCAAAAAGCATATTATCTTGGAACTGAAATATGTATTAAATGCTCCTTGGAGGCTGCTTGACCTTTCTGGGACTTGGCCAGTCAGAGGGCTATGGGAAGGCTAATCATAGGACAATTTTAATCGAGTTGGTAAGTTCTCTTGGTCTCACATCAAACTCATAAATTTCTTTTGAGATTCCCACGTCAACTCAGGGGACTAATTTATCCCTATCTAGCAAGTGGTTACTTGAGCCAATTCTTGGATTCCTAGGGCAGCTGCCAATAAAAGGCCAATGTGGCCTTAATCATAAAGAGTTGAATCAATTTTAAAGCAAATTGTTTAAAAAACAAAAGTTATCAGGAAGTGGGAGGTTGTAATACCAAGATGAGATTATTCTGTGAGCCCTCAACAGCGAGACCTATCAATAGATGTCCATAAAACAACTAACTAACACACAAGCCCTCATTCCTGATAACTGGCTGGAAAACAAAAAAGAGAAAAAGGGATACTACTGAAACATAGGCCTGCCCCAGGAGGTCTCTCCAGTCCACTTGAGTGCTAGCCAGAATGTGGAGGATTATTGAAGACATCAGCTATTTTACAGACTTGCACATTTCCTGCAGAGTTGAAGGGAACAACAAATTCAGCTGCTACATTACGGTACATAGCAATTAGTGCTATGATAAGATAGTTAAGTAGGCCCGGAATGCAGTATCTTTAAAAAACTTCTCCTTGTTTTGAAGAAAGGATTGCTGAGGGGGAGAAATGTATATATAAAATTTTTAAAGGTCTAAATCGAAGACCAAGTACTTTTCTTGTTTAGAACTTGGCTGATTATGATATCCTCACACTCATGTCCATTTGGCAAGTGGAATCTAATCTTCTCTGGGGTGGAAATGTCCAAACTTTCCCCAGAATTTCAGTGGAATTTACTGCTTAGTGTTTTCTTGAATTGAATTCATTACTCAAATGTTAACTGAATTCTATCTATTTAACCTAGAGATTAAATGGTATACCTGCATCTTTGAGAAGGCTATCTTTAGAACAAGTAATCAGAGAAAGGCTACTTGGACAGGTCTGGATGAGGTGCTGGTAAGGTAACTAATATTTATGAAGAGCAGCTCCTAACATTAACTGCAGGATTAATTAGTCACACTTTCTGAGACCATTCTGGCTATAATAAATCAATGTTGCTCTCTACAGCTGTGAAGGTTAATTTTGTGTCAACATGACTGGGCTAAGAGATGCCCAGATAGCTGGCAAACGATTATTTATTTCTGGGCGTGTCTTTGAGAGCATTTCCAGAAGAGATTAGCATTTGAATCAGCAGGCTGCATAAACAAGACCTGTCCTCAGATGGGTAGGCATCATTCAGATCCACTCCCTTGAGGGCCCAGACAGAATAAAAAGGCTGAGGAAGGGAAAATTTGCTCCCTCTGCTGGAGCTGGGACATCTCCTCTCTCCTTTCCTAAGACATCAGAACTCCAAGTTTCCAGTCCTCTGGACTCTGAGACATACACTAGCTGCCCTCCTGGTTTTCCGGCCTTGGGCCTCAGAATGCGAGTTATACCACAGGCTCCTCTGGTTCTCAGGTCTTCCTACTCAGACTGAATCACATCCTGGCTTCCCTGTTTCTCCAGCTTGCAGACGGCATATCGTGGGATTTCTCAGCCTCCAGAATCGTGTGAGCCAATTCCCATAACACATTCCTTGTTATAGACCTATATATTTCCTTTGGTTCTGTTCCTCCAGTGAACACTGACTAATATATCAGCTTTCCTCAGAAATGTCAAAACTAGCTTTATTTTGATGGTGTACATTTGCAACTAAAATTTCTACAAGACATAGACATTCTTGCCATCAACAATTTTCATTTCTACTTAAGGCAGAAGTAGAGAAAATTCCTATTCCAATTAGCTTAAAACTCAATAGCTATAAAACATCAGCCTCTCTGCCAATATATATATATATATATATATATATTTCACTGAGATTGAAGGAATGGTCTCCACTTTACCTCCCTTCTGCTTCAGATCCTCCCGCTAAGTCCCTCTCATCTTTTTCTCTCGCTTTTCCCCTTCTAAGTAAGCATTTATGTAATTTAAAATTTGTATAGAGTGGATAAGTTTATTCCATGTTTAAAATAAAAGATAAAAGTTTGTTTACTTTTACTAGTAACTATATTTTTCAAAGTTGGAGTGAAGGGAAGGTACCTCTGGGAGTCTGAGGCTATGGCAATTGAAATGGGCAGAGACAATTCTGCTATGTTGATTGTTGGCAATGATTTGGCCATTGGTCTCCCTGGCTGAATTAAGAACAATAGGTCTGACAAAATGTTGAGCATTGAACACTCTAAGCAAAATCAAAGACTAGGAAAGCTATGCATACAGCTCTTGTGTCCTCTTTCTCCATTTTCCTTCCGTATTACCCCCTTCTCTGTAGGGAACTGCGGTCTTCATGGTCTTTCTCCTAGATCAAAAGCTCTTCTGAAAAAAAGGAACAATAAATTTTCTTTCTACCTCTACATTCTTCTTTAATCTACAACAATCTACTTCTCTTTACTGATGAATGAAAAAGAAAATCCTGTTTTCTTTTCAGATTTGACGAATACCCTCCCTGAGAACGTTAAATGTAACTCTTTGGTTTCCTAAGGAATCTTGATTCATCAAAATTTCTCTCTCTCGCTCCCTCTCTCCCCTTCCCCCACTTTCAAAACAGATAAAACAAGCAACCAAAAAATACATACACACACACACACACACACACACACACACACACACACACACACACAGAACTCCTGTTGGCTCAACCTCATGAAATTACTCCTGTCTCAATTCCTTTATCTTGGGGCTCTTAAATGCATACTCTACAAACACTTCCTCCACTTTCTTTCATTGTTTATTCCTTATCGCTTACATGACTGAATTCTCCACTTGTTCTAATACTGCTGACCTGAAAGTCTCCAAAAAGCTCCTTAAAATCCAGTCCAATTACTTGTGGGGGGAGGGTTCCCATTCTTTCTTTAGTATTTTTTACGTGCTTTACCTTTGAAGTGACTTTTTTCTCTTGATAATTGCCTTCCATGTGACTGTTTCACCAATGCCTCATGTTTATTTACTTTCCAAATATATGCGCCCTTTAATGTATGTCATATACCCCTATTTTTCACTGTATGTAGTCTTTTCCTTAGTGATGTCATCAATTTTCCTATTTAAGTATTATTTCTCTGAATCTAGGCATGAAGACTGTATCAGCATACCAACTCTAGATCACCTCCATCCATAATTCCTTATGCCTTTTGTAAAATTTAGCTGGGTGCAACATTCATTCATCAAACACCACAAGCTATTTACTCCTTCCTCTCTGCATGTTCTCTAAATATCTCTTGCTATTCAAGAATTTGCCCTTGTTTCAGTCCTCAATTCTAAACTGTACAGCTCCTATTCTTCTTGGATGCTTTCCTTTCCCTACATTGTCACATTTGGTGTGACAGGATAGCCAGTGGAACTGATCTATAAAACAGAATTCTTTCCACACTAGTATCACTATAATTGAGACACATGTTGCCCCTTACCTGAAATACCCAGTCTTCTTACACACTGCTGACAGTTAATCTTCTTAAAATACAGCTATCATCTTATTATTCTATGCTTAAAAACCATCATTAGCCACTCACTACTTTCAATTACATCCTAATTACTTTACCTGACACTTAAGACCCTACATGACATAGAATTGAAAGCAGCATGATCAAAATTCCAGCTAAATAAAACTAGAGACTCCTTTCAGAAAATGACCCAGAATTTTCTTCATCTTAATCGCTTTTCTATTATTACTGATTCCTATAAAACACAGATTCCAAGTCCACCAGAGGAAGTGATTTTCATCATCCATTTACTCCAGTTTCTTAAGTGTGGGCCAAGCTTGACTGCCAACTTCTTCCTAACAGCCTCTATACTTCCACACTGAATGGGATTGCTCCCTCTGAGGCACTGAAGTACTTGCATGGCTCCTTAGTACAGTTATTCTTGAAACAATGGAAGTGAAAGTGTTTCATAAACCATAATCATACCAACCTAAGGAATTACCATAGTTTGTTTTTGTAAAAAACGCCCCAGCTTACCTAAAATGTTACCCCAGTGTATTTGGTAGCATATCACACAGATCCAAGCACAAAATAAGTTCCCAGTAAAACATAGTAGATACTCAATACATACTTACTGAATTTTATTTAGTTACCCAGGAAACACATTTGAATGATTGGCTTGAATCAACATATCTTTAAGTCATATTTGTATTAAAGTTTTCTATTGTGCAAAGTACTAATAGTGTATTTTTTATTATATAACTGAGTTTTATTTGATGGGCTGTGCACCTATTTTTTGTTACTGCCTTGTTCTTTGTGTGCAAAGGTGCTGTCAGGGCTGTTTATATCACTCAAAATTCTTTCTTCTTCTGGGCTTAAGGCAAGCCCTGCTTCGTAAGTGTAAAGTTGTTTAACACTCTTTGGTAAATACCTTCCCAAAGACGTGCATCTTGAACATGTCCAGCTTGCAGCAGCTATCACAAGTGTGTCACATATGATACCAGCAGGATGCCAATAGGTAGATTGTAACCTGTCGGTTCTGAATGAGATATGTGACTGACTCAAGCTGAGCACAAATACATTGTCAATAAGTCAGCAGTTAATGCTAGGAGAAATGAATAGAGATGAGGGAATCAGCTTCCTACTATTTTATATAATCCAATTCTAGTCGACTCTGTACCAACTAGAAGTGTGTGTGTGTGTGTGTGTGTGTGTGTGTGTGTGTGTGTGTTTAGGCTGAAAATAGGTTGGCCAGGTGATAGGTGAAATGGGATAAAAGGTACTGCAATTATTTTGCTCATATAGAAATATGCAAAGAAAAGCAACCCCTCATAAACAATGCAGTGTGAGGGACTAAATAGAGCGCTCAGTTCTTCTTCTCTCATTAGCACCTCATTAAGCTATCTCAATACTAAAAGTTTTGTTAATGCAGAGGCTTCTTATGAAATCAACAGAGAAATGCCCCTAATAATAGCATTGTCAGAATACTTGCCTCTAAATATACACTCCTTCCATCAATCTTAATTTCAAAACACAGCCAGAAGCATAGGGCATTCTTTTCTTTCCATCTTATCCTGTACAAAAGTATTGCATATTTAAATCTGAAATGTACCCAAGTATATGTATCAGACACTGCATGCTGATGTAATGCAGAAAAAAGAAGAGCCGCAATTCCAAATCTAAGTTTCCCTCTATATGCTAAGAGCATGAGAAGCAGAGAAAGAGAAATGGAAAAATCTCTATGGGAAGATAAGCTCCTGCACCTTTAGTTCAAGCAATGGGCAAAGCTGCTCTCTCAGGATTCAGTTCTGCATTCACGCATGAGGAAAGCAGGGGGTTTCAGGCTAAGCCACACTTCATTGCAATAGATTAAAATCAGCAACTGCCATTGTCTGTGGAAAGCTAGAGATAAACAGAGCAGATGACTTTATTTTTATTTTTTTTAAGCAAATAGGCTGTGACATTTTGTACCAACTCAGTACAGGTCTCTTGATTAAATGTTTTACATTCATCCAACTAAAAGCTCCCTGACAGAGATGAAGCGACTGCACTTCGGGGAAAGTGAGTACATGGGGGCTGGGGGTGAGAACTAAACAGTGAAACAAAGGATGAAGACGGGAAAACGCAGGATGGACTAGAGCTCTTGAGTGGAGCTGGGTGTTTAGGGCGATTGGTGCGGCACCTGATAAAAAGGCATCTAATGCCTTATTAGCATCTTCTGTTTATTACATGGTAGAGAGTGGTAAATGTGTGCACTAAAGGAACTTGGAGAGAGATTGGGAGAAATGTATCAACTGACCCCAGTATGAAATAGTCATGTTTCCTAGCTAATGTAAAAGTGTTGGTTTGGCAGAAGGGAGGGGACATGGGAATGTTACCATTTATTGGGTATCTATTACCCTTTATTGAGAGACAATGTGTTCTTGGGCCAAACATTATATTTACAATTTTGCATTCATTTTATTTAATTTTCACAATTCTAAAAGGTCATCAACAAAGAAAGAAGCTAAGATGTCCAATCCTAAGCAGTCACATAGTTATGGAATCCAGGAGGAGGATCTGAGCTACCTGCTATGCCTGGCAGTGTGGGCGCATGTGTGTGAGGATCCCCGTGTTCAGGGGATCCTGCTTCCAAGAGGTCAGAACCAAAAAGCTACTTGTGCTTTCCTGTTCCCCAAGGAAGTAACAAGCATCATAACAAATTGTTTAAAATTATAATAAACAATTATAATACACAAGAGATGCAGAAACAAGCCTCATAATATATTGTTTAAAATTATAATAAAAGTTGAAAGTACCAGGATGAGATCTTTTATCCTTAGTAAAATATAATCAGAGTGGTATGCTATTCAGGACTGTTTTTGTTATATATGAGGCCCATAGAAATATTACAAGGGGAACCCTATGTATCACTTTTTAAAATAATATCATTCCATCCTCCTAGAAGACTGAGTATAAATTTAGAATCTTCAACTCCTTGAAGTTCTGTTTATGAAGAAGGTAGAAATGAACGAGTTGCCTCTGAGTGCCCAGGGATTTCTCTCCTCAATCTGTCCCAGCCTCAGTTCCACATTGCAAACATTTGTGAGGCCCCTTGCTGTCATGTCCATGGTCTGTGACCATGCAAGCTTTCCTTGGCCAGTCTTGGTGAGTACACGCAAGTGGCCAATACAGACCTAGGAAAAATGCGACTGGGACTTTCTAGGGCAGGGAATTCTGGGATGCACAGGTGATAGTCTAGAAGAAGGATGTTAGGTGCCGGGTGGGCATCCCTTTAAGATGTTGGTTTCATCTATGAGGAGTACTAAGTCTATGGAAGGGTCAGACAGAGTAGTATTAATATGAGACCTAGCATAGGGCACCTTCTCCTTGTGTCTGTGGGGAATTCACAATATTGTTAATCAATCTCAGGTAATTAGGTAGGGTCCACAACCCAGAAACTGCTCTGTACTTCTGCAAACAGTGTTTTGGACAAGCAGAATTTTACATTAGTTTTACATTAATTTTCTAGGTTGAGAAAACAAAGGATCACATATATTATTCTTACCCACAGATAGTATAAGACAATCAATATAAAAGGCACTTATTCGTAGATAGAAAAAAAAGTTTCTTCAAACGATTAGAGAAAAAAAGAGATATGTTTTAAAAGTCAATTCATCTAAAATCAAGTATGCTCTTCTCATTTACTAGTGTGATGGACCTTTACAGCTTAAAGGACTTAATTTATATGAGTCCCAATTTTAGTAGCTATAAAAGCAGGGCTAGAACCATTTATTTTTAGAGCTATTGAGAGGATTAAATTAACTATTCTATATGAATGCAGCCAACTCTGTTTGAATTACATAGTAGATGCTTCAAAAATATTAGCTCCCTTTCCCTCACTCTTATTTTTTTAAGTTTCATTTCCTAAAAAGTGATACAGAAGTGACAAAAGTATGTTTCTCATCTCAATATTTTTGAGGGATATTTGATAGTACAGGTTTTGTATTCATGTAATTAATTTATTCCATTAAGAGGAAATGATTCATCAAGAGGTAGGTTGTACAGAATTGTGATACATTCTTGAAAAATACTAAAACAGAGGATATTAAGCAGAAGTCACAAAAATGATGATGATGTAAGTTAACATCCATGTGAATTAGCTAAATGTAGCCATTTCACAATGTATATACAATGTATATATATACATCATGCTGTATACAATAAAAACATTAATTCTATCTGTCTATTTAAAATAAATGAATAAAGGAGAAGTGATCTGTGTTTATTGTCATATGCTTATTCTTATCTCTCCATTTGCTTATCCCTCATTTATATATATAAAATATGCACACGATATGTAATACATATAAATATATATAAATAAATGCAAGATAAACGTATATGCCAACCCAAATTTGTGCAAATAAATAAAACTTACTAACAGAACAGGTGTGACAAGAGCATCCCAGCATACTATGTTTGGAAAAACACATTTTCCCTCTCCCATTGCTCTGTCTTCTCTCTCACCATGTTTTGTTATCGGTTCTAACTACCGAAAGAGAACACATTAATTGAATGTTTAAAGGAGAAAACAGGAAATGATATGACCAGAGCTGGAGGCTACACACAAGAGCCAGATCACGAAGTACAAAGCAAAAGGGGGTCGAATGAGTGGTACTGCCCTTGACCCACATGACATTGCCACCACTTTGAGTTTTGTGGCTTATTTGCTCTTCCCTCACAACATGCATTGAGAATCTTTCATCTCATTGCTCAATAAAAAGGCGCAGAATGCTACGGCTTCTATTTGATCCTTTAGAATGTAAATCAACAATTCTTTAAGCTCTCGCATAAAGGAAAATTATTAAAAATACAAAATCAGCCTCTGTAGACCCTTTAACTTCTCCACCATACAAATCAATGCTGCATATTCATTTGGGAACCCAAACCATTTCTTTTAATGAGATGTACATCATGCAGCTTTAGGCTGGTAAGCTTTAGTTCAGTTTGAGTAATGCTGCTCATGCATAAAGATATGAAACAAAGCAGTGGAGAGATACAGATACATCTTCTAAACTAAAAAGCTCATACCATTCGGCAACTGCTACTCCTTGTACCTCTCCCATAGGAAATGGGAATTGACATATACATGCCACACATGAGGTAAGGAAAGCAAAAAGAAATCATGTTCACAAGTTCACTTGGGTATAAATAAGCAATAATCACATACAGAAAACAAATTGAGGAATAAGTAAAAAATTCAAAATGGAATGTGGATGAGATAGCATGGGGAGAAATGACAGATACAGGTGAGGGGAAGGAAGGCAGCAAACCACACTGCCATGTGTGCACCTATGCAACAATCTTGCATGTTCTTCACATGTACCCCCAAACCTAAAATGCAATAAAAAGAAAAGAAAAGAAAAGAAAAGAAAAGGAAAAACAAACAAAAAAAGAAACAAGCATATACAGACATTAAGAAGCCAGGGGAAAAGGCTTAGGGTAAAATCTCAGTTGAAAACCACAACAGGGTCACCAAAGCATTCAAGGGAAGATGGTCTATGTTTAGTTCAAGGACAAGTAATTAAAAACACAGAAATAAGTGAACAAAGGAAAAGAGGAAACATAATTTCATACTAAGTGGTGACTAGTAAGGAAGGAGGATTCATCTACTGGTAGTGGCAGTGGAGAAACAGAATTACATCTCCCATGTATACGAAAAGGGAAAGGAGGAATAAATGGAGCAAACTAAAGAGAGAGAGAGAAGGCAGCTGCTGATGAAGGCAATAGCTTCTCTTTTACTCACAGGCAGACACACACATACACATACGTATATACACATTACAGCAATATTCATGGACTAGCTGGTGAAAGTTGCAATCAGCAAGGGTATTTCTGCTTGAATGGCTTGTAGGGTGTGATTACTGAATTAAATCTAATGAGAGAGAGAAAAGAGGCAGATCATTGGACAGAGAGTGAATTATAGTGTGGGTCTCTGAAAATTATAGGAGGTGTGCACCTTGGCAGTATTAGAAAACAGAAGTACGTGGTTCTTTCTTCTTCCATTTTTAGTGTTATGTGGATATTGTTTTTGGACATTTCCCCTGAATCACAAAGAATTCCAGGAAGAAAGTCTCTGAAGTGACTTCTCAGAATCCATATTTGGAATATGCTTACTGCTCTTTATGTCAGCTGAACCATAGGGCTGGAAAGAAACTGGATTGGTTGAAATTAAATCAGATTATGGCCAAAAATATTTAAAAACCTAGAAAATGCATTTCTCAGCACTGAGCTTGAATTTCTTCATGTCTTGAGCTCGACATTGACTTAGTATAACATGTGATATGGGGCTGACAATCTTTTGCAAGCTGGGGTATTTTCTAAACTATCTGCAAAAATAGCTTAGGCATTTTCTGGGAGTGGGAAGACATGAGTAGATTAGGAATGCATTTTGTTTTTTCTTTCCATCTCTTCTTTCTTTTTATCATCCAATCACTCTCACTGGCATTTAAAACACACTTAATTTATTTCTATCCTTGTAGAGCAAGTTGATGTCATCTAGTTTGATTTAGCCTATTTAGTCCAATAAGTTAATTGGTTAATGGACCATCTGTATGCACCAGGTGACAGGAATGCTAAGATGCATGCAATCACACACACGTTAAATAACACAATTTGGGATGGTATAAAAACAGTTCAGTTCACTCCCTAGGACTGCTAAAGTAAGGTTTTCTCATTTCTGATCTGCACTGCAGCACTGCCCTTGATATTCAAAGTTCTGCTTGGTAGAGTTCACAGGCCACAGCAGTTCAGGAATTAATTTCCATAATTATCTCTCTAACTTCCTCATTATAAAAGGCATCATTCCTGGATGGCAAGAAGCCAACCTGCTGACCCCAACAGGACAATGCTCCATGTGAGACACCCAGATTGGCCTGTGATTCCTTTGTCTCCTTTCAGATCATATGAGCTACCTACAGGGACGCTGCATTTACTCTAAAATGGGATTATTGGTAATAATGAGTAATAATCCTCTGTCACTGATGCAACTTAGATGTTTGTCCCCTCCAAATCTCATGTTGAAATGTGATTCCCAATACTGGAGGTAGGGCGTGGTGGGCATTGATTAGATTATGGGAACAGGTCCCTCATGAATGGTTTAGACCCATCCCCTTGGAAATAAGTGAATTTTTGTTCAGTTATCACATGAGATTTGGTTGTTTAAAAGTCTGGAACTTCTCCCCTGCTCTCTCTCTTGCTCCTGCTCTCACCATGTGACACGTGTTCTTACACTTCACCTCTGCCATGACTGTAAGCTTCTTGAGGTTCTTATCAGAAGCTAAGCAGATGTTGGTGCCATGCTTGTACAGCTTGAAAAACTTTGAGCCAATCAAACCTCTTTATAAATTACCCAAGCTCAGATATTATAGCAACACACACACACACACAAAAAAAAACTAATACAGTGACAGAGGCATCCTGGTACCATCAACAGGGTATGGACTTCTGCAGGAGATAACCTTAAATTAATTTCCCAACTCCAAACTGATTAGTCCTGTCACCATGTGAAAGCTGGTTGCCTTGTTTAAACCTCAGTTTATTCATCTGTTAATGGGGGATGATGGTTTTGATTATTCAGGATCATTGTAAGGCTTAGAGATAATAAAGTGACTTCATAGACAGTATTTTTATTAATAAACTAAGGGCTACTTGTTGGGAAGCTTAATTTAGTTGAGATACGTGAAAGAGTATTCAGAGACATGAAAACTATAGAGTTAATTAATACAATGATGATGTAAGAAACATTTGCTCCTTTGCCTTTTGCTCTTGGGTCTTAAAAGGGCAGTTACAATCATTAAAAGAACATTTATGTAATACTTTATAGTGGACAAAATTATTTTCAAGGTATTTGGCTAAGTATCTTTTACATAGAGAGGTTCCTTTATTATCACAGAAAATGCATGAAGTATCTAGTCATTTTAAATTCCATTTATCAAATGAGTATACTGAGACTCACAGCCAGGTCTGATATTAGAGCTGAAACTGCAATCCCGGTCACTAGACATCTGATGCCAAATATGCTAAACGACATCACGCTAACACTGGTGGACACCCTGGCTTCATAAAACTCTCATGAAAACAATAGATCCTCATCAGTCTACTGGAATTACATGTGAAGAACGGAATGGTGAGAGGCAGAAGTGGAGATAATTGGTGCAAACTTTCTACAGAAAGAAAATGGTGATGTACATGAAAGGATGTTCTAAGAGAAGGGGATGCCTTGAACTGTTAATACAGAAAAGAAAAAAATTCTTTGTGAAGAAAACCATATTCCTTAGACAAACTAGGAACAAGCCAACAGGTATTAGAAACAGACTCAATGGAAAAAGAGACAGAACAGCGGGCTTCTGTGACCACGCTGAGAAGTTTAAACTTGGTAAAGTAGGCAACTGAAAATTCCTGCCAAGTCGGCATTTTTTTCTTTCATTGGTTTATTCATCTGTTCATTTGTTTCCGCATTCAATTGTATATCTCATTAATGGAACTGGTTACAGTGTCCCAGACAAACTGCTGAATGCTACGTATAGAAAGAAGAATATCAGTCCAGGCCACAGGAAATTTAAAGTGCAGCGAGGTGATAAACATGTGAATAATTCTATTTCACTGGTTCCAAAAGGGGCAGCATGAGGGGGTAAGAGACTGTGAAATGGCTGGGAAGACTTGAGAGAGGAGTTAGTGTCTGACCTGGATTGCAGACAATGATTAAAAGTGTTTTTGGGGCCAGAGCTTATGATCATGAATAACTGGTTTGGAATGGACCAGAAGTATGTTAGAAGCCAACGCTACAATCCAGAGGTGAAGTGATTAGAACCTAGGGTAGAGTTATGGCTGAGGAGATGAATTTTAAAGGGGGAGATTAGTAACGTTTAGTCACTGATTAGATTTGGAGGTCAAAGAAAAGGGAATAACAGAAAAATTTATGGTGATGAGACTGGTGCATTGAGAGGATCATATGAAATTATTAATGATTAGGAGATGGGGCAGGACTGATGGAGCTGCTCCCCAGTGCTTCCATCACAGCTCTTCTCCCCATCCAGAAAAAAAGCCCCTAGACCTTAAAAGCCACTGCATGATTTTTACTTCAATCTATCTCTTCTGAATGCAATTAACGAGCAGGGGGACAAGATGAGACCCGGAAGGAGACCGTGTCCTGGCCCCTATCAGGCACTCGATTGATGTTTGTTCGGTTGAGTCTGGTCTGAGAGGTGGGAGGCAAGGACATAACCAACGGTAATGCAGAGAGAATTCTGAGCAGCAGCACAGAGTGTCGCTGGAAGCAGAGACGCATGAACTTCTAAAATCCTCCAGAATGGAGCCTCAGCTCCCCCCCAGTAAGTAGGAAGCATGGGACAAGTGAGTTCACATCCTCTTGTCTCAGTGTCCTTTCCCATAAATTGGAGAACATAGTATTCTCCACCTGATGGGATATTATGAAAAATCAGTGAGGTAGTTAAGTACTTCAGTGACTTAAGTACACATTTTAAGTGTTAGAACAGCATCTGGTGCATACTAAGTGTTCAAAAAGTTTTGTTATTATTACTAAAGAACATATTGTTAAAGGCAAAGTAAAGAATTTTTTTTTTAAATGAGAGCTGAACACAGGTACGGGACATGATTTCAGAGAAAGCCATTTTAGTGAGGAGGTAAACAATGGAAGCCTGGTTTTAAAGTCAAGAAGGAATAGCTGGTGAACTAAATGAGACATCAAATGGAATATACATAAGTCAAGCCTTAAGGTATAGGACAAGCTTCACAAAAACAAGGAAAATATATTCTGTACATGGCAAGTTTAAGTGTAAGAGCTCATCATTAAGTTGCTCCATTTAAATAAAAAAATAGTAATAGAGATCTCAAAATGCCAATAAGATCAAGGCTATAGAAAATGAACAATAGCACTCACAAGAGAAATTGATAATGTCACATTTCTGGAAGCAAGCATAAGTCTCTGCACTTCAGATAATAATGGGAAAAGCCACACATGTGATGGGCATTCATGTAGCTGAGTCCCAGAGCAGTTACAGCTAAACTAATCTTTCGGTCTGTAGTCCCTTTCCAGGTACTCTCCAAAATAATCTCAAATATTTTCCCTCTTTACTGCTGACAAAATCTAAACCATCTAAAAGCATCTCCAATGAGTACAAGAGGAAAGAATACAACTGTTAGCAAATGTGCATTTGAGCTCCACACTCCCAGGGTTTTCGAAGTAATAAAAACCAATTAGATAACACTCAGCAGCTATAGCAAGAGACAGCAGTGCAATCTTACCACTACTAATAGGGTTTTAAATAATAGATAGGTTTCTCTCAGCAGAGCTGGAGTTGGAAGTAGCAGAAGTATCCATTGCTGCTGACCAATACTCAATGCAAAAATTAATGCAGTGGGCTTGTCAGTTTAAACTGGCCAGTTAGAGCCAGGGACCATTGGAATCCTGCAGAGGTAAGAAATGCAAGAAACAAGAAATCAAACGTTCTCTCCAGATGTTATGGGTTAGGTAACAATCTACTTCAGGAGGAACTCAAGGAGGTCTGGATCTAAAGAACTTAAAGGTACAACTTTAGGTTAAATTCTTCAAGTCAAGAAATGCTGAAAATTTTGAAGCTATGCAATTTTTGACTTTCACTCTAAATAGAACTTTTACCTTCTTTCATATGAGATGGTAACCAAATAACTATAAGCTTTGTTTGCATGTGTGTGTGTGTGTGTGTGTGTGTGTGTGTTTTACCATATTCACTATTCAGAGAAATTATTTGCCTAATGCTTATTTGCTTAAAACACAAAGTATGCAGAAAGTATTTGTTCTGTTGTCATAGAAACCATCATTAAAGTAATTCACCAATGCTACTTAATTCATCATTACGTCCTCCCTTCAAAACTGTCAAAAGAAGACTCTATGAAGAGAGGGAGATGGTGTCTTAGAGGAGGTAAGGGGTTAGGGAGGGGCTCAGAATAGGTTACTTTGAGAGATTCCTGCACACCAACCGGCAATAACTCCACCCCTTCTAGCTCATACACTTTTCTTTCTTTTCATCCACACCATTCTTTTAAATATAATCATTTAGGTTTATGAAAGGAATTTCCTCAGGGTGTGTGGTTATAGTGCAAATTTTGTATGATCAGATCAGGCTTGTGAATAATACATTTGTCTGTGAATAAACTCCCCAGGGCATGTCCTCCTGGCTGAGTCTTTGTAATGAAGCATTTGACTATAATTCACTTAAGAATGTAGAAGATGTAAATATATGTGGGTGGAGAGAGTATAGAAAAGACTTGAAACCACTCTGCAACTATTTTCTCCTCAGGATTCAGTGTTGCATTCAAATGCTGCTTAGAGAAAGCAGCTGCTGGTTGTTATGAGGTTACTCATAATAGCGTTTCAGTGCAAAGGGGAAAGTGAATTGACCCTGACCAAAAATACTGGGTTGGGTGAAATAAGCACATGGAAGAGTGATGGGATGCAGTCCAGAGAGCTCACTTCCAGTTCTGCCCCTGCCAAATTCATGACCCAAGATAGCACATTTCACGCCTCTGAGCGGTCCCATCTGCAACGTGAAGCACCAGAGCTAGTTATTCTCAAAGGTCCCTCATAACTAACATTTTTGACCACACATTTTTAATGCCATTTATATTAAAGGTTTCTGCAAGTTCTTGAGATATGTTAGACTGCTCACAAGATTTCAGGGTTGTTCCCAGCTTGGTCAAAAACATGGAGGAGTCTGATTATTTCTTACGTTGGTTTTACGTTAAAACTGGCAGAGGGGAAGTTAAGGAGAGTGAAGAGGCTCACTAGTCTACTGTTTCCTAAAGGTGCTAGATTATACACAGTAATGGAAGCATTTCCTAAAAATATAGATCTTGAAGACTTTCCACTGGAAGCATATTATTCAGTAGCACCCTAGGGATCGGTACATCAACAAGAACTCCATGTGAATTTTGTGTTCATGTCAAAATTCTTATGTGGAATTCTGGTCTTGAATTCAGAGAAAGCTCTGATTATTTGACATCTGTCACTTTTATTAAATAGAAATGAGGTAGTTCTTAAATGCGATGTAAGGGTAGATATAGGTGGTAGCTATAGTTCCCCCCCTCCCTTGGGTCCCCATCCTGATCCCTCAAGCAAGCTATGAAACTCATGCTTTTCAAGTTCTTATGGAGAAGTCTGACCCCTGCAGACCCCATAGAAGGTTAAGCCAGTTCCACTTGTGAAGTAGATCTTACTTCTTAGGAAGCCCAAACAAAACATGGAAATTCAAGACCAAAAGAGAAGGTGCAGTACGGAAAGAAGTTGAGTTCTGAGAAAACTTTTGGGAGTAGGATAATTGCCTTTGGAGGGATGTATTTAACAGTGTGTATGCATCCTTTCCTCACCACCTTTTACATCTGCTACTTTTTATGTTTGTCCCAGTGAGTACTCTCTTCTACTAGTCAAGATATTAATAACTTCTTGTCACTGAATTAATGTAGGTACCATTTTGTGCCCAACCACTATCATGATACAATACCCCATGACTGATGTGTGAAGATAATCTAAATATTTTATGTTTTATTACTTGCTGATCCAAATTTTTTTTCAATCTAAAGGAATAACTGATACAAATACAAGTAATTGGGTGGGTGGTGAACTAGATGCATTGACAATACTCCAATCATTTGTATCTTAACCTGTAATCTTTTTATGTAACTTCCTGATTTAAGCTAATTTCCTAATGGGAATTATTGACACAAACTCCCCCAAATTACTGAGTTTATTGTCCCTTCTTGGGACAGTAAAAGAAATTCAGGAACGTAAATGTCCATGCCTTCTTATTAGGAAGACTTTGGGAAGAGCAACTGCAGCTCTCACTCTCATTATCCTTTAAGAAATAAATATGGAAAGTGTGTTTACTCTGCCAGGTGTTCAGAACCCTCCCTCAAATGAATAGTTGCCACTTTTTTAAC